>NC_064824.1:74155607-75405607 GCF_024166365.1 Elephas maximus indicus | reverse complement strand
ATTTGGATTAGTATAACAGTTACTACCTATGGAGCCCTGGTGGTACAGTAGTTAAGTGCTCAACTAACCAAAAGGTCAAGAGGATTCCAACCTACCAGCCGCCCTGTGAAAGACATGGCTGTCTGCAGTTTGCTTCCGTTAAGATTACAGCCTTGGAAACTCTCTGGGGCAGTTCTGTAGGGTAGCTCTGAGTCAGAATCGACTCAATGGCAACAATTTTTTTTTTTTCTTCTTTACTACCTATTAGGAATCTCTACTAGGCCAGTTATTTTTAAAAATGGAGCTGTAGTTACACGGAAATAAACCTGGCAACATTTAGACTTGGCCTAGATGAGTGTAAGGGCCCTTTCATCTCCAATATTCTGTGATTTAAAATTTTTATCACCTACTTCACAATTATTGTCCAATTTGCTTACTTGGGATGTGTCATCAGGGGAGATTAGTCACTAGAGGAGGATATCATGTTTTACGAAGTAGAGGGGCAGTGAGGGGTGTGGGAGACCCTTGGTGAGATGGACTAACACGTTAGCTACAGCGATGGACTCTAACATGCTGGCAGTTGTGAGGATGACACAGAACCTGGCGACGTTTTGTTCGGTTGTACGTAAGGTTGCCATGATTTAGAGGCCTCTTGTCAGCAGGTAGCAATAACAACTTCACAATTACTGTAGCAATATAGTCAAGAGCTATCAAGTTGGTCCTTCAGAACCAAAGTACTTAAATGTGGGAAAACTGTAGAAAATGACTTGTCTCCCTTCTCTAGAGTTGTTGGAAAACAGTTGGCATTGTGGTGGATTTATCTTTTTGTATGGAGAAGTAGGAAAGAAGCCATAAAGAAGTAAATAGGTAGAAGAATATTTGTGAAATACAGTCATCATTAGTGGGATTTATTTTAACAACAAACTTGCTTGGAGTTATCTTACTTTGGTTATTTAGTAAGGATTGCGTACGTACTGCTGAAGCAAGCACAATTTAGTAAGGATTGTGACTGCAAAGGAGTAGAGCTCTGTGAATCAAGGAGGGGATGTTTTGTTGTTTTATCAATTCTTCAAAATTCAAACACACCCTCAATTGGTTTTATAGCCTCCTGCAGTTCTTAATTTGGTTTATACTCATCCAGATGGTAGGATCTGACTCATGTTCTATCCGGTTTTGTTCAAAAATATTTGGGCAGCTTCTATGGGGGAAAAAAATTAAACTAAATTTAGCTTTTAGGTAAATAATATAATTACCTGGGCGTAATATAAGAATAAAATGTGTAAAAGAAAAACATTACCAGACTCTGAATTCTATTGACCAGTATTTGGATGGAGAGATTCCCAGGGGAATAAACTATAAGATGTATCGTTTTCTTAATGGAAATAACTGATTTTAAGAAGGAAAAACTTGAGATACTGTCTTACCTGTGTTACTGTAAAATTGGAAGCCAGTAACAGTTTTCATCTTGTTTACACAGTTAGTAATCTGTGCAGTTTTACTTAGAGAGTTTGTTGGTGACATGTTATTTTTAGGAGGAAGCCTCCCACCACCTTTGCATCATTGTTGGGGCAAAATAGAGAATGGTTTGAGGAAGGGAGTTACAGGTCTCATTTACACATCGGATTGTGTAAAAGAAACCATTTTATTTTTCATTTCAATTGCTTTTCCAAAGCCTCAGTTTACTGAATAGCTTTAATTTAGAAGAGGGATTGTGTTATCGTTGCTGTATCTTTTCCTGAGTTTTTGGCTCATCTGAACATGGTAAGTGCTGATCTGTTCAGAGGACTAAAATTGGCTTGCAAAAGACTTCTTTAATATGGATTCTGTGTTCAAGGCTTTTCTTCTTTGTTTATCCTGGTGCCAAGATGTTTGTTTTAAAGTGGTAGAGCTAACAGTCCAACTTCAAATTTCCCATAAAATGTGTAACAGATTACCCAGATGGCAAATGATGATATATACATTTTAAACATGAATATTTCCATTGGGCCAGATGGTGATTTAACACGAATTGTTCAACATTTATGTTTCTTATTAAGCTGTCTTCTTTCGTCTAAGCCAAGCTAGCAGTATAATTTGGAACACATTCAGGAATCACTAAAGGACAACGACAACAAAAAACCCAGACACTAAGTGGCATTTGGCATTTGCTCCGTATGGCACGTGAAGGCACAGAGCCGGTGCCTGCATTGCCTTCAAGAAGCTTTGTCCCTAGTCTTAAGGAACACCTTACAAACCATCCCTCTGCTTTCGTCTCCCTTCCCAAGCCCTACTTATCTGACATTTTGCATTGCAGCCTTCCTCTTGGGGGACTTGCGGGAGATTAGGCAGCTGTACTTCCTCGATGCCCTGCATTTATGTGCAGAAAAGCAGTTTTAGTTCTTCCTTAGGCCCTTCCCTTCCCTGCTCTTGTTTGTTTTGGACTCCACCCAGACTATTATTTCCTCTTAGATGATGATGCCTCAGCTTGGCAGAGAGACGGGTCATTTGTGGAATAAGTCATGTGCTCACACAGCTCCTTGCAGGAAATGCTCCCTGCCTGCCTGTTAGGTCAACACAGAACACAGTAACTGAGCCTGTGGGGCCCCCCCAACAGCGAAGCTTGGGTTGACATACTGTCACAGTTCTCATTTTAACACGAAGCTTTGAATGTTTCATACAGTATCAAATCTCTGCAGGTTTCCTTCTTCTGAAACTTACGTGAAAATCTGAGTAACACAGAATATGACGTATTGAGGCCATGGCAGGAAACCCATTGTTGCTGCATCCTAAATTTGGCTAGAACATTAGTTTTTAGAAATTCCAAAAAGTTGCTTAAAATTCAAGCCTTTTTTTTTTTTTTAAAGTGTAAGCTTTCTTACACTTAATTGTGCTCATGAGGAACCTTTACATAGATCAAGAGGCAGTTGTTCGGACAGAACAAGGGGATACTGATTGGTTTAAAGTCAGGAAAGGTGTGCGTCAGGGTTCTATTCTTTCACCATACCTATTCAATCTGTATGCTGAGCAGATAATATGAGAAGCTGGACTATATGAAGAAGAACCAGGCATCAGGATTGGAGGAAGACTCATTAACAACCTGCGTTACGCAGATGACACAACCTTGCTTGCTGAAAGTGAAGAGGACTTGAAGCACTTACTGATGAAGATCAAAGACTACAGCCTTCAGTATGGATTGCACCTCAACATAAAACAAAAATCCTCACAACTGGACCAACGAGCAACATCATGATAAACGGAGAAAAGATTGACGTTGTCAAGGATTTCATTTTACTTGGATCCACAATCAACAGCCATGGAAGCAGCAGTCAAGAAATCAAAAGATGCATTGCATTGGGTAAGTCTGCTGCAAAGGATCTCTTTAAAGTGCTGAAGAACAAAGATGTCACCTTGAAGACTAAGGTGTGCCTGACCCAAGTCATGGTATTTTCAATCGCATCATATGCATGTGAAAGCTGGACAATGAATAAGAAGACTGAAGAAGAATTGACGCCTTTGAATTGTTGTGTTGGAGAAGAATATTGAATATACCGTGGACTGCCAAAAGAACGAACAAATCTGTCTTGGAAGAAGTACAACCAGAATGCTCCTTAGAAGCAAGGATGGCGAGACTGCATGTTACATACTTTGGACATGTTGTCAGGAGGAATCAGTCCCTGGAGAAGGACACCATGCTTGGCAGAGTACAGGGTCAGTGGAAAAGAGGAAGACCCTCAATGAGGTGGATTGACACAGTGGCTGCAACAGTGAGCTCAAGCATAACAACGATTGTAAGGATGGCGCAGAACCAGGCAGTGTTTCGTTCTGTTGTTCATAGGGTCGCTATGAGTCGGAACCGACTCGGCGGCACCTAACAACAAAACAACAACAAGGTTTCTTTTAGAGACCTCTCATAACAAGAATAAATATTACATAAACAAAAAGATACAAAAGTAGACACCTAGGACACTTAACAAACCTGGTTTGGTGCCAGTATGATCACATTGAATGCTGCCCAGTGTACATTAAGAACGATTAGATGTTGTCACTTAAGACACCCTTTGTTGGCCTTCCTGGTGGAGACAGTAAGCTAGGGCAGTAGGAGCCACTTCTTGTTTCACATCAGATAATGAGACTGGAATGCTCAGGAGCTGAACCTAGACCATGCTTCCTATTTTATTTTTCCTATTTGTTGGTAAGAATTCATCAAGGTGTTCTTTTCTGATCATGTTATGAGAAATTTAACAACAACAAATTGAGTTTGTTTGTAACCGTGCATTGAAGGGTAGTCATAATAGGAATTCAGTGGCAATTGAATGGTGGGTGTATGTGTGTATGTAAACATACGTGAAAGTGTATGTAAAAGTATGTGGGAGTCCCCACTGCCATCACCACCACAGCCACTGCCGCATCATTCACAGAAATTACGTCTTCTAATTTGCTCCTTCTTAAGGTTGCTTTATAAATAATTTTAGAGTCAATCTTAAACCCAAATCCTTTCATTTTTATTTACATTGTATATTGCACATGGCTAGTAAGTTTCAAACGTACTGTGACAAAGAACTTAGCAGCTCCCTTGTTTTAATGAAGGTGTACATGACTTTGGAAAAAAGTTAACTGGTTCATTTTTTCTGCCTATCTAGGTAGTCCCAACGTTAGCTCCCACTACGGTTAGGCCCACAACTGCATTCTTACCCATTGGCCTGGAATTTAGTCTCAAGCATAGCAATGGTAAGGCCCATTGCCATCAACATGCATAACAATATGTACATTCTTGACATTTATAGGGATCTCTTTCACACATCTCACTTCACTACCAACATCTGTATGATAGTAGTAAGATGGAATAATTATACTAAATTTATAAATACACCGTCTAAACCTCTTAGACATGATCATCTGATGGGAAGGAAGAACAAGAATTATATCAACTGTTGATGCCACTGTATTGGATTATTTTAAACTGAATTCCACTAGAGAATTTCTTCCCATCCGTGAGGACTGTGGGTTCTAAGGCTACTTGGCAACAGTCAGATTTGTGAGCAGTTGTTCCACCGTAAATTGCTTCAGTGCTCTTTCAATTCTTATATGAAAAAGACAGCTAGATATTTTTTTTTAAGCCAGGATCTCGTATCTTAACAAGGAAGAAGCCTCAGCCCCAGGCAGTCAGCAGAAAGTGAGGGGGGCAGTGGGTGTCAGGGTGGCATCAGGGTGCAGAGACACTTGGGTTTCTCTTACTGATCTTCTGTACTTTCCACACCAGTTCTTAAAAGGGGTTGGAATAGGTACTGCCTATTTTATGTTAACCATTTGCTGTAACTGAAATGTTGGAGGTTCGAATCTACCTAGAGGCACCTTGATCTACTTCTGAAAAATCAGCCACCGAAAACCCTATACACACAGCTCTACTCTGGCACGCGTGAGGTTGCCGCTAGTCGAAGTAGACTCGATAGCAACTGGTAGCTTGAAGAGAGAAACTAGAATTTGATTAAGATTGTGTGACCCTGTATCCCTTTAATTTTTAGTGCTGGCATTTAGTAAATGTGACCGCATTAAGCACCTCTTCAATTCCTTGGTCAGATAGCTCCAGTTTGATGAAAAGTCTAGAAAAGACACTCTACTGTATCTAAATTCACTGAAAAGAAATACCCTTATCTTTGAAATAGGGATATTTTAACTTTATATCGTTGTTTTGAGGATCAGTTTGTATACATAGAACAGTGCCTGGCAGAGAGGAAGCCCTTAATAGGTGTTGGCTTAAAAACAGTTACGTAAGAGCCACAGGTGCTGTTTTTACTGTACCTGCCTGTGTGCTTTACGCTATGTATTATACTCTTCAAGGCTACGATAATGAATAGGAACCCCATGAGCAAGGGTTCACAGCATTTGAGACTCCAACACCAGCCTTTAGTCAAGGTTAGAGGCGGCCTTTGCCATCTAACTAGCTGTACTCCTTCCAGGCTGGGTTGCCTTCTACTACTTTGTTGGGTAAAAATAGTTCAGTTGCTCACTGAAGCAACAACCGTGTTATTTTTACCCTTGGGAGGCTGAAAGTAGTAGAACTGTACAAATACTGGGCGGTCTAGCACTGTAAGCCACAGCAGAACCAAAAGACAAAGTTTTTAATTTGTGCCCACTGTCTCTATTGGCCGTCAAGTTCCAACTGCCATTCTCCCTACATCTTGATCTTCCCAGAGTCTCCATTTCATCTTACTATTTTCAGTGTAGGTGATTTGTTAAGTGAAAACTGTTACAGATTGAATTGTGTCCCCCAAAATATGTGTTGTAAACCTGTGGATGAAATACCATTTGGAAATAGGGTTTTCTGTGTTATGTTAATGATGTCATACCAGTGTAGGGTATGTTTTAAGCCAGTCACTTTTGAGATATAAAAGAGCAGATTAGGCACAGAAAAAAGCAAGCACAGATGGGGAAGACAGATGCCACGCCACATGAAAATTGCTGAGGAGCCCAGAAACAGAAGCTGAAAAGAGACAAGGACCTTCTGTCAGAGCTGACAGGGAGAGAAAGACTTCCCCTAGAGCTACTACCCTGAATTTGGACTTTTAGCTTCCTAAACTGTGAGGAAAAAAAAAAAATCTTTTTGGTGAAGCCACTCACCTGTGGTATTTCTATAGCAGCAGCACTAGATAATTAGGAATTTGATTTAAATTTCCTACGTCTGTTTAGACTTTTCCAAAAATTGAAGTTACAAATCAGGAAAATTGCTTTTGACACATTTTTGTTTAGGAAGGTCTGGATGTGGTATCAACCCTCGTCACATAGGCCAAAACTCTCATGTCTTTTATTAAATCAAAATAATAGTGTTAGGTGTAATAGAGTCAGTTTCAACTCACGCAATCCCATGTGACAGAGTAGAACTATACCTTGGGATTTTCTTGGCTGTAATTTCATGGAAGCCAGCAGCCAATATCCAGGTCTTTCCCCCATGGAGCTACTCGGTGGGTGCAAACTGTCAACCTGTTAGCAGCTGAGCACTTAACAGTTTGCACCACTAAGATTCCATATAGATATTCACAGAGATCTAAATATAAATATATATGGCCTTGGTCCAGTGTTGAGATTGTAAGATTTCCATTATAAGACCATAAGATTCTCCCATATCTTAAAATGTTAATACCTTCAATCCTTCCCCACCCCCCCCCCTTGTTTTTTTAAAGAGGATCATTTATGACTTCTCAGGAATGAACCTGGTGGGCACTAATGTTGGGGGTAGAGCCCCTTCCCCAACTCTTCTAGTACGCAGCCACTCGTGTCACGTGTTACAAGATTACTGCTAGCTAGAATTTCTCATTACCAATTTGCCTGTGCCTCAGGAGCTAAAACTCAAGTTGAGAGGAAATTGTTCTAATAAGTGATCCACTGAGAGACCAGAGTAGGAATTAATGATGGGAGGAGCTAATCAGTCCAATGTAGGAAAAACTAAAAGAACGGTGATATTTCATAATGGCCAGATTGACAATTTACTTAGGGGTTTTCCCTGTTGTAAACTAGAAACTTGCTAAGTTTGGAAAAAAGTCTGTTTTCAAGACCCCCATTTCTCACAATAAACAAGTGACTTGTAGTGCTCGCTCCAATTTTTATATTCCATTAAACAAGCGTTGGGTTTCTTTCAATGCGTAACCTTTGTTACTTTGCCCTTTAGTGACCTCTGCCATCATCCAATCATTAATCCAAGTAGTAAGTGATTAGTTGGATGGCTGTATGTTTTAGGTTGTTTTGTTTTTGTTTCTTTAATGAATAGATTCATTGAGTGGAATTAATTGCTTCTTTCTTGAACATTGGATCGGTGTTCCCATTCAGATTTGGTTTGTAATCCCCTCCCCCGTCAACAATGGCATAGTATGAATTAATTTATGTGATATCTGCCACTCAAAAACCATCTTAACCATGGTCTCTCTTGCTCTCCTTTTTTGTGTTTTTAACATAGGACATGGAGTTGATTGACATACTTTGGAGGCAAGATATAGATCTTGGGGTAAGTCGTGAAGTATTTGACTTCAGTCAGCGGCGCAAGGAGTATGAGCTGGAAAAACAGAAAAAACTTGAAAAGGAAAGACAAGAACAACTCCAAAAGGAGCAAGAGGAAGCCTTTTTCGCTCAGCTACAACTAGATGAAGAGACAGGTGAATTCCTCCCAGTTCAGCCAGCCCAACACATCCAGTCAGAAACCAGTGAATCTGCCAACTACTCCCAGGTACAGAGTACTCAGTTCTTGGAAAGGTATATGACAGGGTTTAAGGAAAGAATATTGATTTAGGAGTTAAAACTTCTGGATTTGAGTTACAGCTTTGCCTCTTACTGTGTCGTGACCTTGTCAACTTCCCAACCTCAGCCTCCTTATCAGTTCAGTACCCGGGCTTCCTTACCTCACAGTTATTATGTGAATTAAAACCCACTGACCTTGAGTCATTTCCAACTCGTAGCAACCCCATAGACTTTCCAAAGCTATAAATCTCTATGGAAGGAGACTGCCATGTCTTTCTTCTGTGGAACCACTGGTGGTTTCAAACCGCCGACCTTTCAGTTAACAGTTGATCACTGTAGCTACTGCACCACAAATTACGTAAGAGTTTTGTAAGCTATAGCAACATCATGTAAAGATCAAGCAGCAACTACAGTAGTAGTGAGTGGCAGTAGCAGAACTAGTGATAGGGTTTACTTATGGCACAATGCTGCAGGCACTTGACATTTATCAACTGATTTAATAACTATATGAATTAGGTACTGTGTTCCTCATCTTATGTGTAGATGAGCAGTTGAAGCTCAAACAGTTTAAATAACATGCCAGATCACTCGAGAAATTGAGGGAGCTAGGATTTGAACTCAGGTAGTCTGGTTTGATTCTGTGCTGTACGACATCAGACTGATTTCTGAAATCAGAAATATATTTGATTAACTACACTGTAAGCATTTCATGAGCGTCAACCACGAACCTTTAGCTTGGCAATAATACATTTAACATTCTTTTTTTCTTTATGTCTTTCCTTCTTATCCAGGTTGCTCACATTCCCAAACCAAATGCTTTGTACTTTGATGACTGCATGCAGCTTTCGGCAGAGACATTCCCGTTTGTAGATGACAATGAGGTATGAAACGTTTGGTTAACAGCAAAACTTTACAGCTAAATCTCATATGCCCTATATAGGCCCTGTTAATGTCTCTCCATTTAAAAGAATGAGAAAAAAAAAAAACCTTATTTTAGGAAGAAATTTTGTCAAGGAAACTTTACAATTAAGAAAAAAAAAAAAAGGACCCCCCACACCGTACAAAACCAAAAACCTTTACTACTGCATAGCCAGAAACATGGATCAATATAACCATGGATACAAGTAACTCATTTGTTTCAGGTACCTGAAAATAAGTTTTTGGTGAGTAAAGAGCAAGATGGGTAATAAACCAGAACTTGTTAACAATTTCAATAAACCTATTGTGTTTGAAGCGTTGTACTAGATATTATATGGAGGGATATATGTTAAATCCTAAAAGATTGTTCTTACCCATTTTGAAGTTTACATTAAATGCATAGGATCAAACAAGTAATTAGGTAAGTAAATTAAGGAGTAAATTTGGAGTCAGTTGGGTAAAAAAAGAGTTGTTTCATTTTATAGAAATAGGGGTCATTAGTAGTTAATTAATAGAGAACTAGTGAATTGAAGCTGATTCCAGTTAAAGGTATTGTGATGGTGCCTTAGAGCTCACTGTCTGTTGGTAGCAGACTCAGGTAGATAAATACCTCATTTGTCAATTTTAGGTTACTTTGGCTACATTTCAATCACTTGTTCCCGATATTCCCAGCAACATTGAGAGCCCAGTCTTCGTTGCTCCTAGTCAGACTCAGTCACCTCAAATTCATGACCCTCAGGCAGCTGTTGCCCATATAAACGATATGCTGCAGGACGTTGATCAAGTTTGGGAGGAGCTATTATCCATTCCAGAATTACAGGTAACTAAGATTTAGTATATCTTAGACTCTGTTTCTGTTTTATATTCAGTGCCTTTAAATTAGTCATTCACATCATTTATCATTTATACGCATCCTACTTAGAGGAAGGATTGGAGGATATTTTTTAATTAGCTATGAGAGCTGTCTTAATGTGAACTTTTGTTGGTTAAATGGGCTGGATGTTGAGGATAGATCAGATTGTACACCTGAAGTCTGATCTAGGAACTCTGAAAATAATACATATACTTGTTGTTGTTAGGTGCCGTCAAGTCAGTTCCAACTCATAGCAACCCTGTGTACAACAGAACGAAACACTGCCTGGTCCTGCGCCATCCTTACAATCTTTGTTATGCTTGAGCCCATTGTTGCAGCCGCTGTGTCGGTCCACCTTGTTCAGGGTCTTCCTCTTTTCCGCCGACCCTCTACTTTACCAAGCATGACGTCCTTCTCCAGGGACTGATCCCTCCTGGCAACATGTCCAAAGTATGTAAGACGCAGTCTTACCATCCTTGCTTCTAAGGAGCATTCTGGTTGTACTTCTTCCAAGACAGATTTGTTCGTTCTTTTGACAGTCCATAGTATATTCTTCACCAACACCACAATTCAAATGCATCCGTTCTTCTTCGGTCTTATTCATTGTCCAGCTTTCACATGCATACAATGCGATTGAAAATACCATGGCTTGGGTCAGGCACACCTTAGTCTTCAGGGTGACATCTTTGCTTTTCAACACTGTAAAGAGGTCCTTTGCAGCGGATTTGCCCAGTGCAGCACGTCTTTTGATTGCTTGACTGCGGCTTCCATGGGTGTTAATTGTGGATCCAAGAAAAATGAAATCCTTGACAACTTCAGTCTTTTCTCTGTTTATCATGATGTTGCTTACTGGTCCAGTTGTGAGGATTTTTGTTTTCTTTATGTTGAGCTGTAATCCATACTAAAGGCTGTGGTCTTTGATCTTCATTGGTAAGTGCTTCAAGTCCTCTTCACTTTCAGCAAGCAAGGTTGTGTCATCTGCGTAACGCAGGTTGTTAATGAGTCTTCCTCCAATCCTGATGCCCCGTTCCTCTTCATGTAGTCCAGCTTCTCGGATTATTTGCTCAGCATACAGATTGAATAGGTATGGTGAAAGGATACAACCCTGACGCACACCTTTCCTGACTTTAAACTGATCAGTACACCAAGGTCACACAGTAACTGTGAGCCCAAGAGACAGAAAGGGCCACATGAACCAGAGACTTACATCATCCTGAGACCAGAAAAACTAGATGGTGCCCAGCCACAACCAATGACTGCCCTGACAGGGAGCACAACAGAGAACCCCTGAGGGAGCAGGAGATCAGTGGGATGCAGACCCCAAATTCTCATAAGAAGACCAGACTTAATGGTCTGACTGAGACTAGAGGAATCCCGGTGGTCATGGTCCCCAAACCTTCTGTTGGCCCAGGACAGGAACCATTCCCGAAGACAACTCATCAGACATGGAAGGGACTGGATAATGGGTAGGAGAGAGATGCTGATGAAGAGTGAGCTACTTGTATCAGGTGGACACTTGAGACTATGTTGGCATCTCCTGTCTGGAGGGGAGATAGGAGGGTAGAGAGGGTTAGAAACTGGCAAAACTGTCACGAAAGGAGAGACTGGAAGGGCTGACTCATTAGGGGGAGAGTAAGTGGGAGTATGGAGTAAGGTGTATATAAGCTTATATGTGACAGACTGACTTGATTTGTAAACATTCACTTAAAGCTCAATAAAAATTATTTGAAAAAAAAAAAGGTGGTACAGGCCACACTCCAGGGAACCTCCCTTTATACTAGATCAGGGATGTGACCTTAGTAAGGGTGTTACAATCCCACTCTAATCCTCTTTAACATAAAATTACAATCACAAAATGGAGGACAGTCATACAATACTGGGAACCATGACCCAGGCAAATTGATACACACATTTTTGGGGGGACATAATTCAATCCATGACAGATGGTGAGATGGGAAGCTTATCTTGGATTTTCCAGTGGGCCCAATGGAATCACAAGGATCCTTGTAAGAGGAAGGCAGGAGGGTGAGGGTCAGAAAATAGGATGACAGAAGCAGATGTTGGAGAACTGTATTTAGAAAATAGAGGGAGAGACCACATGCCAAAGACTGCAGGTAGCTTCCAGAAGCTGGAAAAGGCAAGAAAATGGATCTCTCTAGAACCTCCAGAAGGAATGCAGCTCCGCTGACACTTTGATTTTAGCCCACAACACCCATTTTGAATCTTGGACCTCCAGAATTGTAAAATTAATAAATTTGTGTTGTTTTGGGGAAAAAAAAAAAAAAGAAACAATCAGTATCCCCTTGTTCTGTCCAAATGACTGCCTCTTGATCTACGTAAAGATTCCTCACAAGCACAATTAAGTGTTCTGGAATCCCCATTCTTTGCAACGTTATCCATCGTTTGTCATGATCCATACAGTTAAACGCCTTGGCATAGTCAGTAAAACACCGGTAAACATCCTTCTGGTATTCTCTGCTTTTAGCCAGGATCCATCTGACATCAGCAATGATATCCCTGGTTCCACGTCCTCTTCTGAATCCAGCCTGAATTTCTGGCAGTTCTCTGTTGATATACTGCTGCAGCTGCTTTTGAATGATCTTCAACAATATTTTGCTTGCGTGTGACATTAATGATATTGTTTGATTATTTCTGCATTCAGTTTGATCACCTTTCTTGGGAATAGGCATAAACATGGATCTCTTCCAGTCGGTTGGCCAGGAAGCTGTCTTCCATATTTCTTGGCATAGATGAGTGAGCAGTTCCAGCACTGCATCCATTTGTTGAAACATCTCAATCGATATTCCATCAATTCCTGGAGCCTTGTTTTTCGCCAATGCCTTCAGAGCAGCTTGGACTTCTTCCTTCAGTACCATCGGTTCCTGATCATATGCTACCTCTTGAAATGGCTAAACAGCGACTAATTCTTTTTGGTATAATGACCCTATGTATTCCTTCCATCTTCTTTTGATGCTTCCTGTGTCGTTTAGTATTTTCCCCGTAGAATCCTTCGCTATTGCAACTTGAGGCTTGAATTTTTTCTTCAATTCTTTCAGCTTGAGAAACACCGAGCGTGTTCTTCCCTTTTTTCTATCTCCAGCTCTTTGCACATGTCATTTAAATACTTTGTCTTCTCAAGCCACCCTTTGAAATCTTCTGTTCAACTCTTTTACTTCATCATTTCTTCCTTTTACATTAGCTGCTTGACATTTGTGAGCAAGTTTCAGATTCTTTTCTGACATCCATCTTGATCCTTCCTGTCTTTTCAATGACTTCTTACTTTCTTCACATATGATGTCCTTGATGTCATTCCACAGCTCATCTGGTCTTTGGTCATTAGTGTTCAACACATCAAATCTATTCTTAAGACGGTCTCTAAATTCAGGTAGGATATACTTAAGGTCATATTTTGGCTCTTGTGGACTTGCTCTGCTTTTCTTCAGTTTCAGCTTGAACTTGCACATGAGCAATTGACGGTCTGTTCCACAGTCGGCCCCGGCCTTGTTCTGAATGATATTGAGCTTTTGCATCGTCTGTTTCCACAGATGCAGTCGATTTAATTCCTGTGTGTTCCATGTAGTGAGGTCCATATGTATAGTCACCGTTTATGTTGGTGAAAAAAGGTATTTGCATTGAAGCCGCTGGTCTTACAAAATTCTATCATTTGATCTCCGGCATTGTTTCTGTCACCAAGGCCATATTTTCCAACTACCAATCCTTCTTTGCTTCCAGCTTTTGAATTCCAGTCACCAGTAATTATCAGTGCATGCTGATTGCATGTTCTATCAATTTCAGACTGCAGCAGCTGATAAAAACCTTCAGTTTCTTCATCTTTGGTCCTAGTGGTCGGTGCATAAATTTGAATAATGGTCATATGAATTGGTCTTCCTTTTAGGTGTATGGATATTATCCTATCACTGACAGTGTAGTACTTCAGGATAGATGCTGAAATGTTTGACGGTGAATGCAACACCATTCAAATTGTCATTCCCGGCATAGCAGACTATATGATTGTCTGATTCAGAATGGCCAATACCAGTCCATTTCAGCTCACTAATACCTAGAATATCGTTCTTTATGCGTTCCATTTCATTTTTGAGGATTTCCAATTTTCCTAGATTCATACTTCGTACAATCCAGGTTCTGATTATTAATGAATGTTAGCATCTGTGTCACCTCATTTTGAGTCACGCCACATCAGCAAATGAAAGTCCTCAAAGCTTGACTTCATCCATGTCATTAAGGTCGACTGTACTTTTAGGAGGCCCCTCTTCCCCAGTCGTCTTTTGAGTGCCTTCCAACCTGGGGGGCTCATCTTCCAGCACTATATCAGACAATGTTCTGCTGCTATTCATAAGGTTTTCACTGGTTAATGCTTTTCAGAAGTAGACTGCCAGGTCCTTCTTCCTAGTCTGTCTTAGTCTGGAAACTCAGCTGAAACCTGTCCTCCATGGGTGACCCTGCTGGTATCTGAATACCGGTGGCGTAGCTTCCAGCATCACAGCAACACACAAGCCCCCACAGTAGGACAAATGGACAGACACATGGGGAGAATACATATATTTAGGCATAAAATTACAGAAGAGAACTGCTTGGAGAGAAAAGGGGTAGGGAAAGAGAGTTTACCTAAGCTTACAATCAGGTATGATTAAAAAAAAAAAAATTTTTTTTTTTTTTTTTTTTTACTATTAAATGGTTTATGGAACCCTGGTGGCATAGTGATTAAGAGCTCGGCTGCTAACCAAAAGGTTAGTTATTCCAATCCACCAGGCACTCGGTGGAAACCCCACGGGGCTGTTCTACTTTGTCCTGTAGGGTCGCTATGAGTTGGAATTGACGTGACGGCAATGGGGTTGGTTTTTGTTAGTTTCAAAATACTTAACCTTTATATAGTTTATATAGTCTAAACTTTTTTTCCATGCAGTGTCTTAATATTCAAAATGAAAAGCTAGTTGAGACTAGCACTGTTGCAAGTCCAGACACTAAACTGACAGAAATTGACGACAATTATCATTTCTACTCGTCGATCCCGTCACTGGAAAAAGAAGTGGGTGACTGCAGTCCACATTTTCTCAATGCTTTTGAGGATTTCTTTGGCAGCATCCTACCCACAGACGACCCCAACCAGTTGACAGTGAACTCATTAAATTCAGATGCCACAATAAACCCTGATTTTGGTGATGAATTTTATTCTGCTTTTGTAGCAGAGCCCAGTATCAGCAACAGCACGCCCTCTTCTGCTACTTTAAGCCAGTCACTCTCCGAACTTCTAAACGGGCCCATTGATGTTTCTGATCTATCACTTTGTAAAGCTTTCAACCAAAACCACCCTGAAAGCACAGCAGAATTCAATGATTCTGACTCTGGCATTTCATTGAACACAAGTCCCAGCATGGCATCACCAGAACACTCAGTAGAATCTTCCATCTATGGAGATACACCGCTTGGCTTCAGTGATTCTGAAATGGAAGAGAGAGAGAGTGCCCCTGAAAGTGTCAAACAGAATGGTTCTAAAACACAGCCTGAACAGTCTTCTGGAGATACAGTCCAACCCCTGTCACCGTCTCCGGGGCACAGTGCTTCAGTGCATGATGCCCAGTGTGGAAACACCCCAAAGAAAGAATTGCCTGTAAGTCCTGGTCATCGAAAAACCCCATTCACAAAAGACAAACATTCAAACCGCTTGGAGGCTCATCTCACAAGAGATGAAATAAGGGCAAAAGCTCTCCATATTCCATTCCCTGTGGAAAAAATCATTAACCTCCCTGTGGATGATTTCAGTGAAATGATGTCCAAGGAGCAATTCAATGAAGCTCAACTTGCACTAATTCGAGATATACGTAGGAGGGGTAAAAATAAAGTGGCTGCTCAGAATTGCAGAAAAAGAAAACTGGAAAATATAGTAGAACTAGAGCAAGATTTGGATCATTTAAAAGATGAAAAAGAAAAATTGCTCAAAGAAAAAGGAGAAAATGACAAAAGCCTCCACTTACTGAAAAAACAACTCAGCACCTTGTATCTTGAGGTATTCAGCATGCTACGTGATGAAAATGGAAAACCTTATTCTCCTAGTGAATACTCCCTGCAGCAAACTAGAGACGGCAACGTATTCCTTGTTCCCAAAAGTAAGAAGCCAGATGTTAAGAAAAACTAGATTTGGCAGGATTTGACCTTTTCTGAGTTAGTGGGGTTTTTTTTTTTTTAAACTGTTATACTAAAAACTACTGTGACGGGAAATGCAGAAATATGTAATTCTATGCAAGATTATAAGCAAAACTAGTATAGGAAATAATATAAAACTTTAAAAAACATTAAAATGAAAGTTACCAGTATGTTGAATCAGTAGTTTCACTTTAACTGCAAACTTAATTTCTTAGAACACCATTTGGGCTAGTTTCTGTGTAAGTGTAAATACTAGAAAACTTCTTATTTATACTGTTCTTATTCAATACATTCACAGATTTATATGATATGACATCTGGCTAAAAGCAAATTGTTGCAAAACTAACCACTATCTTTTTTTTTTACAAATACATTATGAACAAAAAATGGCATTTTTTATATTAAATTGTTTAACTCTGGCAAAAAAAATTAAAAAGCTGGTACTAATAAAGGAATATTATGACTGTTAGTTCTTCATGATTCATTGTAATTGAGTTTAATCCACACACTGTGCTCCACAAGACATCAAATAATACATTTAACACATTTGTTTTGCATTTTCCTTAGTTTTATTTGAAAATATAAAAAGCATTTTATACTAAACTTACAGCACCAGTGATACATAGGTACAGCAGGCATATCTCAAGAAGAAAATGTTATACTTTGATGTGAAAACATTCATTTATTCACAGCAATAGATGCCTGCGTACTATGTGCCAGGCATTGTTCAAAGTACAGCCGTCCTAACAGAAATCAGGGCTTCACACTGGTTTGTTCCAGTTCAAACCCCTGCTGAGACTTTGCTTTTCCACCAGATACACTGAACCAGAATCTACATTTTAACAAGATCCCCAAGTGATTCTTATGTATAATAAATTTAAGAACCACTGCTCTACTAGTGTTTCTCAAGAATTGGTCCCTAACCAGCAACACTAGCATCACTTGGGAACGAACCAGTTCAAAGCCCTGACAGAAATACCTGCCTTCCTGGAACTTAAACACTCCAGTCAGGGGAGACAACATACTACAGTATGTTTGGGAACCCTGGTGGTGTAGTGGTTAAGTGCTACAGCTGCTAACGAGAGGGTCGGCAGTTCGAATCTGCCAGGCACTCCTTGGAAACCGTATGGGGCAGTTCTACTCTGTCCTACAGGGTCGCTGTGAGTCGGAATCAAATCGACAGCACCGGGTTTGGCTTTTGGTTTTCTAGTATGTTTTAAGAAAAACGAGGATTGGGAAAGCCAGTGAAAAGTAGTGCAGTTTAAATTAGGGTTGTAAATAGGAAAATCCTTATTGAGGTGGCAACATTTGGAGGTGTGGGAGAATAAGCCACTCTGTTAGCTAAGAGCATTGCAGACAGGACACATCAAGTGCAAAGGCTCTAAGGCCTGTTTCACAAAGAACAAGGATATAATGTAGCTGAAGAAAAGGAAAAATGGAGCCGGGGGCGGGGGGGGGCACAGGTGCCACGGCACAGATCCTTATAAGACTTAATTCTTGTTAGGTGCCCTCCAAGTCAATTTTCTACTCAGTGATCCCATGTGACAGTAGACGTGCACCATAGAGTTTCCTTCATAACGACTTCGTAAGTGGAAAACGATTAGAGGTGGTAAGAAATAACACCATACAACTGGTTTTTGATAGTTCCCTCTGGTTTGTGTTGAGCATACTCAACAGAAACACAAACACGTGAACAGGGAGACCAACTGGAAGGCTCTGCCGTATTCGCACGCGAAATGGTGGCTCGTGTCGCAGTGGTAGCACAGATTGTGAAACAGCACGAATTCTGTATGTCCCCAAGTAGAAGGGATTTCTTGCCATAATGGATGTGGAGTGTGAGAAAAAGTCCAGCTGGAGGGAAGATGTTTACTTTTGGACACAGTTTGAGAGATTATTAAACATCTAAATAAACCAGTTGCTGCAGAGTTGATTCTGATTCGTGTCAACCCCACATAAGTCTGAACAGAACTCTGCTCTATTTCCAATGGCTCATATTTTGAAGATCACCAGACCCTTCTTCCAAGGCACCTGAGTGGACCCAAACCTCCCTGTTGGTTAGCAGCCACCCAGGGGTTTGATATAGAGCCTACAAAATCAGAGCTCCTCAAAATTTGCCAAAAACCTGCATATTCTATTACAATAACCACTCACTGCTTAAGCAACTGTTTGTTCATAGGTTTTAGGGTTTCCCACCCTTTTTACCTCACGGAAATTGAGACTCAACTGCAGGTTATGTTTAGAATAGGTACTACAGGCAAGTAACTCATGAAAAGTCCCAGGTTGGGTTTAATGCGTTACTTAACTGTGCCTCAGAGGGGATTTTCTCAAAATTCCTTTAGCCTTGTATTAGGATGCTTTTTGGTGTCTATAAAAACCAATGTCAAATTAACGTAGTAAAATAATTTGACTCAAATCAACGAAGTCCAGGGTTGGAAATAACTTCAAGGGTACAGAGATTCAAACATAAAGATTGTTTCCTGAATATTTTGCTGCTGACCTCTTCCTTCCTCATGCTGTTGAAGAATTTCCTCCTATGCTGGTAGTGGTAAGGGAAGAAAACATCATTTTTCCAACTTCAGGACATAAAAATCACAAATCTCTAAGATCTCACCCTTAGGCAAAATCATGGGGTGGTGGTAAGAATTCCTTAGCAGCAGCCCTACCTGGAGCACCTGGAACTGGCTGGTACATACAGGGAATGAGCATCGCCAGGCAGATCAAAGCCCTGACAGCTGACACCTGCACCTGTGGGCAGAATTACTCATATTCCAAAGGATTTTGCCCAGTTCATACAAGATAGCTGACGATAGAACCAACACTCTTTGAACTACTAACCTATCATGTAACTTTAAATTTGTTACAAATCTAAAAAGGCTCATTTCTCTTGATCTGGGTTTGAAATATTCCAGGTAATAGAGCTTGTTATATCAGCCTTTGGAATAAATTTAGCTATTCAACTGATATAAACCTTATCTGAGCTGTGCCTAACTTGTTCGATTCTGTAGTTTCAAAATATGTACCTTACGCCTTTTATGTTGAGAAGCTGTCAAGCGTTGTATCAGAAATCTTAACTGCATGATACTGCACGTTACATAAAACCCATTTTCTTACATAGATTTCTTCTCAGGCCCATGCTTTTGAGGCAATCGGGGGCACTGTTCAAATGTACCTGCCATTAAGCCTCAGGAACATAATACAAGAAACAGTAATTCTCTTTTCCAAATGTATTTATCAGGCCAGTTTCACTTTTCAGTTGATGAACTGAAATTCTTGAGAACTGGAAAAAAATTTAAAGACCATAAAACTTCAATCCTATCTGTCGAAAAGGAAAAAACAAAAAAAGATATTGGCATAAATAACATACCCATTAAAATATTTGGTTTGCTTCAGCATACCAAGACCCATCTTTATTACCAAATATACTATTTTTAGAGACTCTAGGACAGGCAGGCACTAAGCTAAGCTCCAATTGAGGGTTGGCATTATCTCCATTTTACAAAAAAGGAAATGGGTATAAACAGTTGCTACCTGGGCAGAACTTAGAATTTTGATGAGAAAGTTACATCTTTATTTTCACTGAAAATCAGCATTATAAGCAAACAAGTAGTATTCACAGTACTTGTGACTACCATTAAACCATCATCAGCATTGTAAATCATCTCAAAATTGTCATTTATGCATCACAACTTTGAAGTTAGACCCACCATTAGTTGCTGTCAGCTGACTCACAGCAACCTTGTGTAGAACAAAAAGTTGCCCAGTCCTGCCTCATTTAATGTTTAAAAGCACATTACTAAACCAAAACTTTTCATTTTGATGTCTTAATAACTACACATTTTATGCATATACAATCACTATTCTAAGGGGTGTGTTGGTGTCACCAAATGGCCAAAAGGGGAACATAGCATGTAAGAACCCAAGTAACTTGCTCAAGATCACAAACTACTAAAACCTTGTATGTACATTTCTCACTGACAGGCAAAACCCTGTATGAAGAATGAAGAGACCAACTAAAACCTAATTGCATCTTCTTCCTCTACCTATTAAATGAGGGCATAAAAGATGATTATCTGACCAGAGACACAACAGATAAAAAGACAGATAAAAAAAGTAGAAGACTCAAATTCCAAAAAATGGCCAGACTTACCGGACCAACAACTAGAAATACCGTTTAAACTTGGAATTGAGGCCACTCCCAGCGGTCACCTTTCATTAAAATAATTAGCTTATAAAATATGTATCACCCATTCACTATTAACCATGAGACCAGTCAACATTTACCCTAAACATGGAGGGCAAGGAAGCTAGATAAATGGAAACGGGACAGAATGAGAATGCTGACATACATGAAAAATGTAAGCAATGCTACAGTACAAGCTGCATAAAAAATGTTAAACAAGAACCTAACTTGCTATGTAAACTTTCACCTAAAACAATATTTTTTTAAAGATACCATGGCTTGGGTCAGGCACCTTAGTCATAGTGACATTTTTGTTAACACTTTAAAGAGGTCATTTACAGCAGATTTAAAAATTAGTGAGCAAAAATTTAGTACATTCTGAATTGCTACTATGAAGTTGGAAAGAGGAGAGCATAATGAAGACAGTCCATGTTAAAGAGAAGAAAAATAAGTTATTTGGGTGAGACCTAATGATGGGAGCACTGGAAACTCAGAAAAAAAGCTTGGTGGGAGCACAACCTTGGCAGTCATTCTCAAGAAAATGTCTACTTGTAGGTATGCTTGAGAAACTGCTGACAATCATAAGACACTGTCTAGAAAATGGAGACCTAAAGAACTCCTACAAGTTATTTTCTATGACAGGAAATCATTGAACTGTGGTTAGTTGCGTAATACAGTAAAGGGCAGTGAGTTCGCTCAGGTTAAGGGTTTTTTTAACCTGGAAGTGGTAACAAGTGGCTTCATAGTTTGATACTACTCTGCTTCAGTGTATCACAATCATCCTGAAGTACATCCAATAAAGGGCAAACTGAAATGACTGAACTTTCCCCTCTCAATGTCTGGAATCCCCTTTCACCTTTTTCCCAACTTGTTTCACTGTTTCTCCTGCTTAATTATCCTAACTACTCTTTTTCCCTCCAAAGGATTCATGTCACCCAAGTATCTCATATATTCTTTCAAGACCCAAATCCTTTTAAGCAACAAATGCTAAGTGATTCTAAACTTTCAACTGTTCCATAATACCCATTATTCTTCCACGCCTATTTCCCATGGCAACTATGTTTTCTACCAAATGGAATTGACATATCTTTTTAAATGACTGATACGTAAGGCTCACTCCAAGTTCCCTTTTATTTCACTGCTTGCTAATAATGTATTTAATATTCACCTATAGCATTTATATCACATGAACATTGTGAAGTGACAAAACACACACATTTCTAAAAATATTTTAATGAAAAAGTTATCTTTCTGTAAACATCTCATTATACTACAAACGAAACATTTGAATCCATTACAGACCACCTCTTACGTCTTAAAAAAATCAGTAAACATCCTCAAGTTTTAAAAGGAATTTAGGTATTCAGATAGGCTAACGACCCTTAATTACCCCTCCACACTAGCATGCTTAGTCACTACTTTGTGACATTACTGGAACTCCAGCGATGCCTCTTTAGAAATGTTTCAGATTGCAACTAGTATATACCCATAAAAACCAAGCCTATTTAAATTATTCAATCCCTTAACAAAGTCTTTATTACCACACGAAAATATTCTCCTTTAGAATGGGTGTAAATTGAGCTTTTAAAAATGAAATGTATTAGAAGTGGTAACCTACAACTTGGATTAACATTAAAATGTTTACACCTTGATCATTTTCCCCTCATAGCTTTGTTTTCTGATGCTACCAACTTAAAGGATTTAAGACATCGGATTTTTCAGAAATGACAATGGAACTACATTCATATAAAATCATTTTATTCCATAAAGAAAAGAGACAGACAGGAAAGAACACCACCTTTAAAAGAAAAATGTTCCGTATCTTAGGAAATTTGCTTCACTAAAATGTCATGTGTTTGTCATTAAAAGGCCTTATCCAACACACTTCGTTCTATGGTGATGTGAAAGAAATCAGTCCTGATTTTGACACAGAAACAAAACCAACCAGTCATTTTCTGAGAATAAATTCTGTGGCAAATTGATACAATTTTATGTAGGAACCTAACCTGTAATTTAGAAACTATATTTTGAACATTTGTTCTCCAAGAGTGTTAATTAAAAGAGGTGAGTTATATTAAGCCTAAATTTTTAACATGCCCTTTTGGGCAGCAAAAATAGCCCTTATGAAAATCAGCAATTGATTTGAATGGTAATTAATACTTTCATTATCCTTTGGAAAAGGGTATTAAAATGGAACATTTGTGTAATTAGACTTGACTGTTTCTGGTTAACATGTTAAAAAAAAAAAAAAAAGAACCAAAAATTCATCCTATTGGTCCAAATAGTCCCTTGAATTTAATTCAAGAGTATGTATGTATGAGGCCACTTGACAAAAGATCCTCTTTGTATTTACATAAACTGACAATTTTCTAAGTTCATTCCAAGATGTTTTCCTAGAATGGGGATTGACAACTTAATATTTTTGTTAAAAGTCACTCTTACTAAACTTTTCACAAAATTGGAGGTCACTCTATCTTTCCCTTACCAAAACTGAGTATACCCTAAAGCTATGAACTTAAGAAAAAGGGCCACATCTGACTCAAGATGAACCCTCATGGCAACTGCAGGGGAATTAAAAAAACCCATTTAAGATTTTCATGTTTGAGATTGTTCAAAAAAAAAAAAAAAATTCAGCTGATGAATTTTTGCCAATGCATCTACTGCAGAGGGACGAATTAAATTTCAAAATATGTAATATAGATTAAATTTGTAGGTAAACAAATGGTGTCATCAGGTTTTACTGTAAGCTACAAACCTTACCCAGCCAGAAACCTTCGTATATAAGATGGTAGGAAAGACATTCCTCATATAGGCAAGTAGGGTTTTCTCATTCAACCTGCAAATCAAAAAAATTACTCTTACCTTGCTTTACAAAAAATTACTCTTTAATTAGTGAAAAAAATCAAATTCAAGCCTTACCTAATGCTTATTGCCCTTCCTTGCAGGTCTAAATGCTAGACCTAGTGACTGTTGGAACTATCTCTCATTGATGCTCCAAAAGGCGAAGAGCTCCTGCTAGACCTTCTTCGTTATTTCAGTTGTAATAAGCAGATTTAACTAGCCTTTGGAAAGTTGCTCACTATCACCATAGTATCTTATGCCTTCACTTCTCTGTAGTTGAAGCTCTTGCTGCTGCCTTGTCATTCTTTATTTATGCTGACTTGTCCATACTCAAAAGGCTGCTGAAGTCCTGTCTTAGTGAGTTTCCTTTGATCCACACTGTGCTTAAAAAGCATGTCTTAGGTCCTTTAAAGCTGGTTAAATCGCTCTCCTCATGGCTTACTTTTCCACTCTTCACAAGAACTAAGCTAAATACAACTTATAAACAGGTCACATACACAGACTTCACCTGCTTATAGGTCGCAAACATCGACTTACTAAAAACGTTTTCACTACTCCACTAGTTCCAGAACAGAAAGTTTGTTAACAATTAACCTCATATGCCATGAAAGGATACTGTCAAGGTTGTGTCAAACAATTTCACAAACATCAAAACAGGAAATGTTCATCCCTTCCCCCCATTCCTTCAACCTTTATTGTACGAATAAAAGAACTTGAGACAATTTAGCTTAATTTTAATAAAATGCTTCCCAAGCATTATTTTGACCAGGTACCCAGGTTTATGTTATGAACATTGACAGTGTCCAATTATAAAAACACATTTAGAGTTGTTAAGGACTTAACCATTTTCTAATATCAGCCTATTTTCTACACTGCTTATTCACATTATGCCCATTAACAAATGGAATGTTGTCTGTTACATTTATTGGTTTGTGAGTGTTTTCTGGAAAACTGTAGTATCTGTGAAGACCGATTTCCATGCTGACATTGCATGCATCCAAGTATTAATAATGCACAGAGGCACAGAATTAGAGCAATAAGATAGAGCATATTCAAACACTAGCACGCCCCATTCCCCTTTTTATTGCTTGTTTTGCTTAGTACTTCTTAAAAGAATCTGAATTCGTTGTTCAACTGTCAAAGAAAAAAATAACAGCAGGGCACATACTTAGGGCTCAAATGAAATTGTTAAGCACTAACTGGTGCAAAACAGACATTGGTTTTTGTATATATGACCTTGTTACCTAAAACCCTTCTCAACCAGGGTCTTCCAACACATACCAACATGATTTAGGTTGAAATATACATGTGGAATAACAGTGTGTTCCTTGGGAATTTACGTGAGAGTAAAAACTCAGATTATCCAAATTTGAATTCAGGTCTTTCGGAAGTGAGAAGCTTGTACTAAGCAACTGTGCTACATTTCTGCTGCAGTAAGTTATTTTGGATTATACCTAGACTATCCTTGATTTCATCCAGTAAGATGCATTACGTATAGAGTGCAAACAGGAAAACATACCAGCCAGTAAAGGGTTCAACAACGCATGATTTTTATTCTCTTGCTCTGAGAGCTGGTATCAATTTAAAAAAAAAAAATCAAACCAATGAAAAGAACTGAAGATTCATAAGCCTCTTGTGCTTCAAAAAGAATTTTTTAAAAAAGGCAGCCACTAATTTGCTTGGGTACAGCAGGCTTAGTGGTCTGTATTAATTTTTAGAATGGTTTTTAAAGTAGGAAGAAAGGGTAAAAAATCCACTACCCCATTCTGGAATTTAAGCAGAGGGCAGCAGACATTTTTTGCACCCAAATAAAATTATGGCAGCAGTTCAAATGTGACCAAAGTAAATGTATATCTTCTAAACACAACTAGGACTCTTAGCAATGCTAACACACTAAACCGTATCTGATTACATTTTTAAAGAAAATGCACAAAAACCAAATAGGAATTTTGAGTTTTTTCATTGAAGGTAAAACTTAATACTATTAAATTCACAAATATACTAATTTAAATACCCAATCCTAGTTGTTATCTAAAACACACATTGCAAACATACAAATATCTATTCTCTCCACATGTCAGCGCCCATTCGTATCATGGTTTGGAAATGAGGAGAATAGATTCCCCTTAAATTGCAAGTCAGCAGGTGTTTCTTTACAGTTAACTTTAGCAAAATTCATACAAAATAGTAATTAACAATGATCTTCTTTACTTGTTAACTCACAAGGAAACACCTTCGAAACTGCATTTTGTTAAAGTTTCTGTACTAAAATGTAGAAAAACTGAACTACACAAATATTGAAAAGTTAAAAATTCCTTAATTTTTTATTCCTGGTACCACTACCACAATTTACAGGGCAATATACCTGATGTAATGAAAAGAAAAAGAAAAAGACAAAGCTACAACAGATAGAAGACCTCAGGAATGTACATCTAATTGACACTACATTGCATTAATCAATAGCTGCACTTTTGCAAACTGTGGCTATGACAGTCCTGAACAAGAAGGGTTTCCTGTTTAAGCTGCAGTAACTTTTCTGACTATGGATCATCGTTCCTTCTGTGGCAGATTTTTACAGTTCCTCTAATGCATTTGGGACGACTGTCTCAAAGTAACCTGCAGCTTTCCTGACAACTCCTCGCTCTCTCTCCTGCTAAGAACTGTAGCCTGTTGAATAATACAGGATAAAAAAATTATTACACTCAGTGAACAGATCCACATATTTTTTACATCATTATAAATATTGAAAGATACCTACCCTTTTCTGTTGAATTTTTAGAACCTCCTGCTACCATATCCACCACTTCCACCACCAGATCCATAACCACCTGGAAATACACATGGAGTTTTTAAACACACACTTTTAAATTAAAAAGGCCTCTGAAAATTTTCGATGGAAGAACTACTTACCTCCATAAGGACTGCCCGAGCTTCTTCCACCAAAACTGCCCCCCTTCATGGGTCCATAATTTGATTGTTGTTGTCCACTATAATTTCCAAAATCATTATAGTTTCCACCACCATAGTTACCTGAAATTACAAAGCTTTTTATTTGTGGCTGACCTACACAATAATTATCTCTCCTTTTTAAATTTACGTTAATATGACATTATCTTTTGATAAATCTGGTAGCGTGCTCTACCATGTGCAAACCTTTGAGAAGATTTTAGAGCTACCATATTTCCTCTACCACACACCTACAGGCACACTAGCAGACCTAAGGCTCAAGTGGGAGAGGAAGAAACAAACAAACAAACGAGGTGGTGAGGCTAGCACATTTCTAGGTAAATGTCAGATGCCAGGTTATTAGAGAAACATCAATATCTTGCTTAGATTAGATTCTACACCTTAGCACGTTCTCTCCTTCACACCACTGAATTATTTAGTCCGTAGTAACAGCATCAAAATTGTCACTACTGATTCACGATAACTACCATTTTAAATCAATGATAGAGAAGGTATTCCAGATCTATTATATACCATCAGTTTTGATATGATTCAACAAAAATGTATTCATAGCAAGGCTTTTTAATCTACACCTCCAACCCCACTGCAGTGGATCAATTCTGACTTATAACAACCCTACAGGACAGAGTAGAACTGCCTCACAGGGTTTCAAAAATGTAAATCTTTACATCTTTACAAGAACAGACTGCCACATCTCTTTCCTGGGGAATGGCTGGTGGGTTTAAACTGCTGATCTTGGGGCTAGCAGCCAAGCACTTAACACCGTGCCACCATGGTTTCTTATCTATAATTCCATGGAGTAACGCCTCAGAGTTGCTTATATCCTGCAACATCAAGTATTAAAATCCAAAGTACTTCCGCACCAATGTAAACCAAACTCCAGCTAGCACAC
This sequence comes from Elephas maximus indicus, assembly GCF_024166365.1. NCBI lineage: Eukaryota > Metazoa > Chordata > Mammalia > Proboscidea > Elephantidae > Elephas > Elephas maximus. The sequence continues at coordinate 75,378,610 of NC_064824.1, read as the reverse complement.
ACGGCACACCGTATTAGTAAGTCTTAGTATTCAGCTTTCAGTTCCTACTTGTCCAGATTAAAACTGCCTAGGAGTTACGTAAAATTCTGGCAACAAATACATCATTGATTAAAAATAATGTAATGTATGTATTAAAAAATGCTTAAGTGTCCACTGCATAAAAATACTAACAGTTGAATGTTTTATCAATAAGAGCAAAATTAAGAAAATTCCTTTTATAATTATCCAACAGGTGAATACTTTTCCTAATTATATACTACATAAAATCTGACCAAATGTTAACTCTTATGCACTTTTCTCCAAACATTTGTAATGGAATTATAAAGAATACTTAGCATTTAACATTTAAATAAAACTTTGAGTAACTTACCACCGCCAAAATTTCCTCCTTCATTGTAACCATCATATCCTCCACCACCGCCACCATATCCACCACCTTGGTTTCCATATCCTGGTCCACCACCATAGCCCCCTCTACTACTATAACCAGGACCACCGCCATAGTTGCCACCTAAAAAAGTGAGATGACACGAAAACATTATAAATGCAGCCTGCTGACACGTCGTAAACAGAACAACAAGAATACTGGCTAGTAAGAATGTAAATCCTTAAACGTCTTGATATTAAAATCTATTGCTTTCATTTTCACACTGGGAAAGACAGTCTCCTCCACAACAACTACAGCTCAACTACTAATACCCTAAATCTTATTTGTCAGTACACTGTTAAAAAATTAGTAATTACCACTCATGGCAATCCCAAGTGTGTCAGAGTGTAACTATGCTCCACAGGGTTTATCAATGGCCAAGTTTTCCAGAAGTAAATCACCAGGCCTTTCTCCTGAGGTGCCTCGTGGTGAACTCAAACCTCCAACCTTACCCGTTTGCACTACCCCAACAAAAAAACCCCATTGTCGTCAAGTCGATTTGACTCACAGTGACCCTAAAGGACAGAAGAGAACTGCCCCACAGGATTTCCAAAGCTGTACTCCTTACAGAAGTAGGCTGCCACATCTTTCTCCCACCCATCAGCTGGTGGGTTCAAACCATGACCTTCTGATCAGCAGCCAAGTATTTAGCCACTCACTGAGCCACCATGGCTCCTTCGCACCACCCAGGAACTCCTAATTATCCAACAAGGACTAGCTAATGTCAAATCTTCAGGGGGAAAAAAAAATCTACTCTCATCAGCAATTACAAGTTACAGACATACTTTAACTGTAAAGTCTAATAAGTTTTGACTAAAACTAGAGAAGTGTAAACAAATACTAAATTTTCAGTAAGTTATGGAAACGAACATCAATTTAAAAAACTTACCATCACCTCCAAATCCATTATATCCCCCATCGCCTCCTCCATAACTACCTCTGCTGCCACCACCTCCGCCACCATAGCCTCCTGAAAAAAAACAAGATATTGTTTAAATTTATTCAAGTTACCCATGAGTTTTAGACAGGCATATACTTAACGATATCAGATAACCATCCTACCTCTTCCACCGAAGTTTCCACCACGGCCAAAGTTCCCTCCACCACCTCCAAAGTTTCCTCCACGACCCATAAAGTTGCCAGATCCACCTCCACGACCTTGTAACACAGATAAGATAATTTTAAGAACCTTACAAACACCACTCGCATCTATTGTGTATGTGTATATAGTCCTACTCACCTCGCTGTGATCCAGCAGACTGCATCTCTTGTTTAGAAAGGGCCTTTTTCACTTCACAATTGTGCCCATTAATAGTGTGGTATTTCTGAACTAAAAATTTTTCAATGAAACAAACAAGTTATGTTTATGCTGTCTGAAAATCACACATGATATCCTTTATCACTGCATAACCAACTACAACATTATCAAGGTAATGACTGAGCATGAGGCAATGTTCTGGGATGTTAGTAACATTTGTCTTGATCCAGATGTTGGTTACACATACCTCATCACTTTGTGAAAACTAAACTAAGGGCTTTATATGTGCTATTATGCTTAATGTACTATTATACACGTTAAAAGATTAGGAACAATTCAGTACAGAGAAGCCATTTCTGCTACTTCATTCCAATTCCAATAAATGGCTAAACTGCTACTTACCAACAATTTTATCAACTGTATCATGATCATCAAAAGTTACAAAAGCAAATCCTCTCTTTTTTCCACTCTGCCTGTCTTCCATTACTTCTATGGTTTCAATCTTGCCATACTTTTCAAAGTAGTCTCTCAAATTATATTCTTCTGTATCTTCTTTAATGCCACCAACAAAAATCTTCTTCACTGTTAGATGGGCACCAGGCTTTACAGAATCCTACAAATAAAAAATACGAAAGTCAAAAAACAACTTTTCACACCAATTCCACACGTTACACAGCATGTTATTAAAATACCTCTCTAGAAACAGCTCTCTTTGGTTCCACTACACGACCATCAACCTTGTGTGGTCGCGCACACATTGCTGCATCCACCTCTTCAACACAAGAGTAAGTCACAAAACCAAAGCCTCTGGAACGTTTTGTTTGGGGGTCTCTCATCACCTACAGAACAAAAATTTTAAACCATTACAACACACCACAGGTCACTCTTTACCCCTCAGAGCCTTTTGGTTCCTTTAGTAACTTACCACACAATCTGTGAGTGTGCCCCATTTCTCAAAATGTTCTCTTAAACTATCATCTGTAGTTTCAAAGCTCAGGCCACCAATAAACAGTTTTCGCAACTGCTCTGGTTCCTTTGGATCATGGCCCTGATGAAAAGAACCAATGTTTCAATAGGCCCCATTATTTCACAGAGCCAATTAATTGCTTAAGCACACAAACCAAAAATTATACATTCAACATGAAATTCCTGTAACAGTTACACATTGTCCAGATAAAAACTGGAATACGAATACAAAAGGCAACCTATTAAGTTAAAGGAACTAAATGGTACCAAATACCTATAACGATCCTTCCAAATGTGAACATCACTTCAACTAAATTGAAATCCAAGAGAATTCCAGAACCAAAAATCCCTTAATTTTTTTTAAGCTACAAGTTAGTCTTGGGACAGATTTTAAGTTGTGACTAATAACACCCCTTTCTAAGAAACAAAAGTGTTATAGAAACAGTGCTATATCCACATTTCTTTTCATATCCTCCCTCTTTAGTCTACATGCCAACAAGCATTTAATTTTAAACCACGAATCTAAGAATACAACTAAAAAGTTCTGAACAGCAAATTTAGAGAAATTCAATAATTTCAAGTAAATGAATGATGATGTTAAAACAGGCATTAGGTAGTCAATAGGGTCGCTATGAGTCAGAATCAACTCGATGGCACTGAGTTTGGAAACCCTGGTGGCATAGTGGTTAAGTGTTACCGATGCTAACCAAAGGGTCAGCAGTTTGAATCCACCAGGTGCTCCCTGGGAACTCTATGGGGCAGTTCTACTCTGTCCTATAGGGTAGCTATGAGTTGGAATCAACTTGATGGCACTGGGTTTGGTTTGGTTTTTTAAAAGGCCAAATTGGCCCTTTCCCTAAAACAAAGAAAAAAATCTCCCCCTCCTATTTGATAACTTTCTGTTCCAAAGTATGTTATTTGCTGCAAAAACTGTCTTTCTGTACTTTTATCATATGTTAACAATTTCAAGTACAACATTTTTATGGAGTCACAACAAATTGGCTTTACAAAGGACTTACATTAAGTATACTACTACCTGACCAGAAGAGTGGAGGACAATAAAGCAGAAACTGATTTTTTTTTTTTTTTTGAAAATCAAGATGTGGACTGAACTGTTTTACAATTTGACTAGTCAAAAGTTCTTTAATAAATTAATGAACTGCCATTTAAATGTATGCATTAAAATCTCATTCATCTGAAGTCTTTAAACAAACTGGCTCACATTCACATTGTAATACCTTCCTGCTGTATCTTCCAGTACTGAAAACGTTAAGACGTTTATTTAATCAAAAAGACTCACGTGCTGAAGAAAAATGTTGTATGATTAACAGCCTCCAGCATGAATTCACTATTAATCTCATGTTAAGTCTGTTACATCTTGACGTTACACGTTTTAATTATGACGCTTTATTTTAAATATAATAAAGAAATTAAAATCCACATAAAAGCACCGTAAACACATGAAAATTTTAACTGTGGTTGCAATTTTCTAAAACAAAAAGCCAAAAAACTACAGCCAGAGCCAAATCATCAGAGAACCAGAAAACTAGGAGTTGACTTTTAAGTTCCTCCTACACATCTACACTCAGACAGTCGAGTTCTTAACCCACATGGCCAGTTGTGAAGATAAGAATAATCCCAAGTATTTTAACAAGAATGGCAGGATCAGGAAGTATTCTAAGGCACCAAACTTTTAAAAAACCTCATTTTCAACTGGGTGCTGCGAAGAAAAGAGCAGGCCAGAGAATTAAATTCTCCACGCCGATGAAAAGATCTCTAAGGCCTAGAAACGCGGCCGTAGAACTTCAGCAAAAGCACTACGCTTGAAGCTCTGAGGCCATCTGCTGCACTTTCTGCCGGGCCGCCTTCTCCTTCTCCTCCAATCCCACGCTCTCGCTGCCGGCGGCGGAGCGAGGCGGCGGCCATTGCGGGCCAATGCGCCATTTCGTAACGCGGCGGCGGATCAATGTCAATGTGGCCGCCGCCCGCCTGCTCGCTCGCCCGGATGTGCCTGCCTGTCCCCTCCCCTCCCCTCCCCCCCACCTCCTCCCAACCGCTCCCGCCGAGGCCCGCCATACCGCCTTCGGCCTCCGATCCGAGTCCGCACGGCCGGCTCCCCTCCCGAGGCCCCCTCAGCCATGCCACGCCTCCAAGGGGCCGCTTGTGCGGCCGAAAGAGGCAGCGAGGCAGGCCAGGGGCCCCGAGGAGGCCTCCAAGGCCTGCTCCCCTCCCCCTCCCACCGCCTGTCTCCGCGCAGAGCGCGGGACGGCCGACCCCATCCACCCGACCTCCCCGCTCCCACTGAGCCCGGCTCTCCACGCCGGCCACTACCCAGCAACCCCCCGCTCTCCCCCTAATACCTCCTCCCCCCGGCGGCGACGGCGACGGCCGGAGTCGGGCTGGGGGCGACCGGGCGGCGGTTTTACCTCCATTTTGAGACCGGACTCGCCTCTTCCAACTCGGGTTCAATATGAGACCGAGAGGAAGAGGCGGGGCTAGTCGTCACGTGACGCACTTTCCGCGCGCCGCCGTGCTTGTGGGGGGGCGAGCTGGGAAAGGGGCGGGGCCAAGCTGGCGCGAATTGGGACTGGATGATCGGATTGGCCGGCGGAGGGCGGGGGCGCGGCGGACCGCGGGAGCGCGCGCGCTTTCCCAGCCTACAGAGCAGCACCGCCCTTGCCGCTGTTCGCGCCGGGGCGGCTCTTGGGACGTCAGCTTGAGCTCCTCCAATGCGGGAAGCCCACGTCGGGAGAACGCCTCATGACCGCTCGTCACCAGAGAGAAAGGCCTTTTTCCTTTCTTCTCGCGCCTGTTCCCCCTCCCCCACACAGGCCTTTTGGTCTCCATTTCCGAATGCATTCCATTCCGGTTCCTCACAAAACGAAAACCACAGACTTTACTGTCCTGCACTTCAAGATTACAAGAAGGCCCTCACAGCCCCTTGGCATCTCCTCGCACGTTTCCAAATGTTAGGGACCAGTTTCTGAGATGTCCACCTGAGAGAGCTCATACTGAAAATTCCTGCAGTATCCACGTGCATGAATTATGGGCACCTTGGAAAGGCCTCGAAACTTTGCAGACGCACTGTATTTTTACCCTTAACGAGCTGAGGCAGGACTGGTCGAGGTCAGTTCGTTAGGTACTCACTGATCTCAAGAAATCTGTCGGCACCATTTCCTAACACTTTTCTAGTTAGTGTTGAAAGAGCTGATGCATGTGTCCTAGTGCATGGAATTGAAGAAATTGAGTAATCTAGAAGATTAATAAGTAGGTTCGCCAGATATGCTACTGTTTCGGAGTGATTTTTTTTATTTTAATGTGATCATTGTTTCCAGTTGTGTTGTGACATATGATAAACAGTGGAAGAGTCAGAAAACTGGGGCCTAAGCCTTTCTTGGTTACTAACTGGCCACGTGGTTTTGAATCATTTAACCTTACTGAGCTTTAGTGTTTTGGTTTTTGATGAGAATGGGTATGGGGTTAGATGATCTTCAACACACAGCTGTAAATTCGTGATCTACGGATCCACATTTAAAGTTACACATGAAAATAACCACAATTGGGAAGTCTTCCTACCCAACTGGAAAATGCCCTACATTTTAATTTGGCAATCCATGGAAGCAACTGCTTTAGAATTGGTTTGGCTCTCACTTGCAAAGATTGAAAACCTAATCAATTATATTGCAAATTCTTTTTTAAAAAGTTTGTGTTAACAAATGGGGAGTGGTTACTTGGAATTTAGAAAAATGGAGGGCAAAGAGAAGAATTTATTGATTTTTATCTAATATTGCTCCAGGGGACAGGAGTTGTATTTGACAAAGGGTTTTTACTCTGTTCTGGGAAACGCTGGTGGCATAGTGGTTAAGTGCTGTGGCTGCTAACCAAAGGGTTGGCAGTTTGAATCTGTCAGGCGCTCCTTGGAAACTATGGGGCAGTTCTACTCTGTCCTATAGGGTCACTAAGAGTTGGACTCCACTTGATGGCACTGGGTGTTTTTTTTTTTTTTTTGGTATTCTGTTCTGGGGCAGAAACCAGTCACCTGGTGTAAAAATGGTGTGGAGGGGGCATCTGACCTACTCTAACTTCACAAGGAGAAGGAGAATCAAGATCAACAGCCTGAGATTCCAGTGAGGTGGAAGATAGTTGTATCTCCACCTCCAACTTTTTTTTTTACCAATTCTGACACTAGCTGTCTCTCCCATAGCACTCTCTGCTTCTCTGCTGGGTTTGATACTTCATCACAATGGCCACACAGAACTCACAGACAGTACTCACAATTGTGAGGTTTAGTAGGTCACAATTCAGGTTCAGTAGCACCCAGGATACAGTTCTTCAATCCGGACAGCCTCTTCTCAGCTGTGCCTACAGGCACGCTTTTCAAAGTGGCCCTGGGCGAGTGTTGCAAAGCTCTTTTAGCTCCGAGGATAAGTGCCTAGAGGCACCCCCACTCTGTCAGTAAGCCTTGGCTGGTAGGTGCTCAGCTCTCCTGCTAGGTGGATTAGCACACCCACTATAATCACCTTCCTCCATGGGCCTCCTGGCCCACACTCTGTCTCATCTTCTGGTTCAGCTGCCTCTGCTGCCACCGTTCCTCTGCCACTATTTCTTATTGTCTTTCACAGCCTCTGGTGTTATAGCTGCCTCTCTATCTCCTGTGTGTAGGAGGTCTTAGCCCAGGGATCCCGGGTCCAATAGATGTGCTCCACTCCTAGTTCTTCTTTCTTGGTGGTAGTAGTCCGTCCCGCCCCCCCTCCCCCGGCTCTGGGCTCGACTGCTCTTTTAAACCTTGCACAATGGCAAAACTGACCAATCCCCTTGTTAGGGTTCCATATATCTTGTTTGTATGGCCTCACCCCTGCAAGGATGCCATGCACCTTATTTACATTATTAGCAAGCTATCCAATCCTGATCGTGGGCCCCATGCACCTTATTTCCATAGTCCCACTTAGTCATTTAATTGGAGTTATGAGACTATGGCTAGAAAGGGCATATTAAGTAATTCATTGCACTGCAGCAGGCCTTAATGTAATTTGGAAGAAATAACCCTCCAAGCTAGACTCCTCCTATTACTCTGATTTCATTATTACAAACAAAATTTTGTTTATGTATTCAACTTACCACAACACTTCTAGTACCTAATGACAGTAATTTAGACATTGGAAAAGTGTATACTCTTAGTGTCTGGTTAACATATCAAGGTTTGGTGAGCTCGATTCCTATGAAACAGTCCCAAATAACTTGATCAATTCTGGGTTCATAGAAAAATACAAAGTTAAGGACTTTAGGAAGATGATATTCACACCAAGGTGCCCTGTGAGACATTGCAAGAGTGATCAAGTAGAGTGATTACCTGGCTTCACTTTTGGGCATGTCTAGGTGTTTGCCACCACCAGTAACTTTTATTGTTCTTATTCTTTCTTCTTTGAATTCTACATATTTATATTAATTTGAGAAATGACATAGGATGCAATACTAAGTTTTTCCATCTAGAACATGGTATGTCAGTCCATTTATTTAGGTCTTGCTTTTTGTCCTTTAGTAAAACGTGGATTCCATCCTTTTGATTTGTCCAGATTTGTTGTGTATCCAGACTGTGTGTGGGTTTTTTTAGACATTAGCTGTTTTTTATGTTTTTGCTTAAGCTTACACTCCATCCCTGGAGCCACATGGTACCTCAGATATAAAAATCCCTGCTCTAGTTCTTGATCCTGTGTGACATGGACTTGATCCTTGGTTGCTGTCTAGCCTTGCAGTCCTGACTGTCCTTGAAATGAGAGAGAAGAGAGAGTGTATAGAGTGGAGAGGAAGGAATGTGAGTCCTAGAGTAGGCTGTAGTGGCAGTCATTTTTATAAGTAATCAACATAAGGGCTTCCCAACTTCTTTCTTATCATGGCACATATAGAAATTGATAATTTTATAATACGCTAGAGTAAACCAGACTTACTGCATTGGGCAAATCTGCTGCAAAAGACCTCTTTAAAGTGTTAAAAAGCAAAGATGTCACTTTGAGGATTAGGTGTGCCTGACCTAGACCATGGTATTTTCAATTGCTTCATATGCATGCAAAACCTGGACAATGAATAAGGAAGACCAAAGAAGAATCGATGCATTTGAATTATGGTGTTGGCAAAGAGTATCAAACATAGCATGGACTACCAAAAGAATGAACAAATCTGTCTTGGAAGAAGTACAGCCAGAATGCTTCTTAGAAGCTAGGATGGTGAGACTTCGTCTCACGTGCTTTGAACATGTTATCAGGAAGGATCAGTCCCTAGAGAAGGACATCATGCTTGGTAAAGTAGAGGGGCAGCGAAAAAGAGGAAGACCCTCAATGAGATGGACTGACAAAGTGGCTGCAACATAACAATGATGATGGCACAGGACCAGGCAGTGTTTCATTTTGTTGTACATAGGGCTGCTATGAGTCAGAATCGACTCAACGGCAACAGGTTTTTGATTTTAAATGATGGTTGGTAAAAAAATTCATAACGTTTTCTTTAAGTTACGTAATCATGATAAAAAAATACAGAGTATTAGGAAAGACATTAAATATTGAATTTGCATCAAACTTTCAAATACATTTTTTTCATTTTTTTGAATAATCAACTTAAGCTTGTTCCTGTGAATATAATGTTTTGATATTAGGCTACAGTTGAAATGGCTTTACCCAGTTTCTGTTGCAGACTTTTTAATGATGAATTCTTCATATTCTGAGTAGTCATTATCAGTGAGGGATGCTGATCACATATGTAGGTGATAAAATATTTAAAACCATTTATACAACTATTCAAAATTTACAATTTTAATGATATTTAAAAAATCTAATAATTCTTCCTTCTCTTTTATTGACAAATGTAATTGCAATTTCATATAATAATGCAAATGAATTTCAAACCCAATAGTACAATTGTGTATCAAGATTTGCACATTGAAGCTCTAGTTTGAGAATATGAATGCCTTGTCAGCAGCTAGCCTGGGCACCATTAAAAGGGCACATCAAATGCAAAGAATAAAAATAGCCTCTATATGTTAAGACAAATATTAATGGCCGCTGCCTGGGGCTGAGCCTACCAGGAACCCTGCTCAGTCCAGGCTCCTCTCTCACCCCATGACAGACCACCTCTGGGGCTGTGTGCTGTACCCTTGGGCACCTGGATCACAAATACCTGTAGCAGCCCCAGGGTCTCTGGTCCATCATGGGCAGTGGGTTGCTTAGCAGATGCCCATGTGGCAGGCGCCTCCTTGGCCACACACACACACAACAGAACTTCAAGTGCTGCTTAATGTCCATTGTGCTTACTACTTGTTTGGCATGCACCCCAGGCCTTGCTCTGCACAGGCTCCTCTGAGGAGCCCTGAACAAGGCTACTCATGGCCAGAGGTATTAGGCCAGAGGGCTGTGGTTGCCCCAGATCCCTTTCAACTGCCCTACTGCAGAAGGAGTCAATTTCTCATCACCATTCAGGGCACAAGTGTGCAAAAGTTAACCAGCTGGGAAGAACTGTCTGGATTGTGTGTCTCATTTTGTGAATGAAGAAGCTGTTATGCAAAGCAGGTAGTTGATTTTTCCAAGATCTTATAGCAAATTATGATAGGATCAGGGTTGAAGAAAGAGAATGGGAATTGAATGAAGACATTTTGGACATGAGGAAGGTAATCCTTAGAATAGAGGAATAAACTATAAGCTTTGTTAACCAATACAAGCTGTCACTATATTCAGAATATGCCAATAGCTTTATTTTTCTTAAATCTGGGTTTTTAAATAATGAGAATATAAAGTAAAAAACAAAACAAAATAAAAATCTCTTCCCCCTCAAATCTTATTACACAGATTTGACCCCAGTCAATAGCTTAGTATATATCCTTTTACATTTTCTTCTAGGCTTAATCAATAATTTAAGTATATGTTGTTGTTAGGTGCCATCAAGTGGGTTCCAACTCAGTGGCCCCATGTAGTAAGTACATATGAGTCTGTATGTATAGCCACCTTTGTTTCATTTATACAAAAATATATCTATATCATATATAGATTTATATGAAATATTCTCCCTTCCCCTCAATCTTAACAAGCCAGTCATTCATTAAATGTACCAGGATATGCTGTTGTTAGCTGCCATGGAGTTGGCTCTCGACTCAAAGCAACCTCATGTGCAACAGAAGGAAATGCTGCCTGGTCCGGCGCTATTCCTTTGATGGTTTGCTGATTGGACAATTGTGATCCATAGGGCTTTCACTGGTTGATTTTCAGAAGTAGATCACCAGGCCTCTGTTTTTGTCTGGAAGCTCTGCTGAACCCTGTTCAGCATCATAGTCACATGCAAGCCTCCGCTGGCAAACCAGTGGTGCATTGGCAAACGTGAGGTGCCTGGCCCAGGAATTGAACCTGGGTCTCACACAAGGAAGGTAAGGATTATACCACTGAGCCACCACTGACTCTTTCCAGGCAATGCTAGGTGCTGTAAATTAATCATGGTCACTAACAATGTCACATCTACAAAAATTAATAATTCTCTGATGTCATTTGATATCTAGTCCATACTCAAAGTTTCCCAGTTGTACCTCAAATTTCTTTCATAACTAGTTAACCCAGGACTCAAACAGAGATTACATGTAGCATTTGTTATTATGTCTCCTTAGTTTTGTTTTGTTTTAACCTAGAATAGTCTTCCACTTTCCTCCCATGGAACTGACTCTTTGAAGAGATCATGCCAAATGAATTGTAGAAAGTTTCACATTTTGAGTTTGTCTGATTGTTTTCTCCAGGGCCCATTTGATTTGTTTCTATATCCCCTGCATTTCCTGTAAACTAGAAGATAAATCCAAGAATTTGTTTAGATTCAGATTAAACATTTTTGGCAAGAATACATCACAGGTACTTCAGATTGCATTACATTACCAGTAGCTGAGACACCATGTACGTCAGAGTAGAGCTGTGCTCCACATGCTGATTTTCTGGAAGTAGATCAACCAGCCTTTCTTCTGAGGTTCCTCTGGATGGACTCAAACCTCTAACCTTTCAGTTAGCAGCCAAGCGCATTCACCTTTTGCACCCTACCCTAAAGGGTTAATTGGGGGGAAATTTGCTTAATTATGAAGGGGGGAAAATATACTACCTCTAACAAGAGAGAATTGGCAATCACCACCTTAACTAAGTGATGAAACCTAGCGTCACTAATATTGGGACAACCTGACATTACATGCCTCCCAATTGTGATAAAGGAGAGCACGGTGGTTTAGTGATAGAATTCTTGCCTTCTATTTGGGATACGTGGGTTCGAGACTGGGGTTCAACCTGGCCAATGTACCTCTTGTGCAGCCACTACCCTTGTGCCAGTGGAGGCTTTTAAGTTGCTATGATAGTGAACAGGTTTCAGCAAAGCTTCCAGACTAAGACAGACTAGGAAAAAATGTCTGGGTGTCAACTTCTAAGAGTCAGCCAATGAAAACCCTATAAATAAAGGTGAGGCCAAGACAGCAGAGTAGTCGGATACTGCCTGTGGTCCCTCTTAAGACAAAGACCTTCCAAAACAAGTGAATCAATTATATATGACAATCTAGGAGCTTTGAACATCGAGAACAATGTTGAGAACCTAGACTGAGTGGCAGGGGGAAGGAGAGACAGTTCAGAAGCAGGGAAGATTTGCCAGACCTGACCTGGCTGGCACCCTGCAGGCCAGATCAATCAGCATCTGTGGGCTGAAGCAAGCAGTAGTGCTTGGGATGCGTTTTCCGCTTCAGGAGAAACCAAGAAGCAGAGTTAGTTCAAACCTCCGGAAGCGGTGAGAAGTGGCGCTGAATTGGTGAGAGGTAAGTACAAGCATCTAACCTACAGAGCAGATCAAAAAAACCTTTCCTCTCCTTGGGAAGTACCTCTCTCTCATTTACCTGCCCTTTGCCTGCTCTGCTTCGGTCCCAGGCCAACTTCAGTGAATGCTGCACCCACTGGGCCAGAAATAGGACCTGTCACACATCCTGTGCCATTCTCCCAGCTTTGGAGAACGAAAGAATTAACAAATGGGAAAAAATAATCTGCCAGCTCCCCTAAGCCAGGAGCTCAGGGCAGGCACAGCCCCTTTGCCTAGACACAGACATAAGGGGCTCAAGGACTTTGAATGCCTTTCACCCTGCCTAGACATGTATGGGCCAATTTCAACAGTGTAGGCCCTCATTAGCACAGTATGACATGGTATGCAACTGAAGTCTATTTTCAACTGCAACAGTAAGGGGAAGTGGCAGATTCGTGATATTTGACACCACCCTGCCCATCAAGCAGGGTCCTCACCTACCCACATCAGGGGCCTGGGGACTGGTGGCTCCACCCACTGCACCTAGCCACCCATGACAGGGGTCCGAGAATAAGTGATGCCTCTCAGTCCTTACAGTCAACAGCATTGGGTACTCAAAGTCTGGCTACAAAACCCACCCACCCATGCGCTCCAGGGAACAGGGACATGCCTTCTACCCAGGTACTCAAGGGCAGCTGTCGGCCCCCTGCCTTGCTCAGCACATGAACCCCTACTGCAACTAGATACCTGTGCCTACTCCAGTCACCCCCACACATCTAGGACTATGGTGAGAGCCTGTACCATGAACTTGGTGACCAAAGACCTGGACACCAAAGCTGAATCCACATGAGAAAAGTAAATGGACTCCTGGGCTCACATACTTAGTAACAGCTCTAACTACCTGGTGACAGGATATGAGAGCTTCAAAGATGCCAATAATCAAAGTAGCTCACACGACCAGCCTATGTGGGTATATCAAAACAAAACAAGAAACTAGGACACGGTAAGCAAGCATAAAATAAATAAATACAATAACTTACTAATGGCTTGGAGGCAATAGTCAATATCAAATCTTGTAAAGAGGCAGACCATGGTGGCTTCAGCACGTGACCAAAACAAAGAACCAAGAAACTTCCCAGAGGAAGATAAAGTCTTGAAATTAACAGAGGTAGAATTCAAAAGATTGATATAAGAGTTGTTCAAGGGTTCAGGAAGGTGATCAGGCAAACACAGACCAAGCCGAGGAACACATAGACAAAGCAACAAAGGAACTTAAGAAGGTTATACAAGAGCAGCAAACAGAAATCCAAAAGATTATCAATAAAGTTTCAGATTTAGACAAGTCAATAGAAAGTCATAGGGGCAGAACTGAGGCAATGGAAGTCGGAATCAATGAGATTAAAGATAAAGCACTTGACACCAACTTATTTGAGGAAAAATCAGATAAAAGAATTTAAAAAAATGAAGAAACCCGAAGAATTATGTGAGACTCTATCAAGAAGAATAACGTATGTGTGGTTGGAGTACAAGAACAAGGGGGGATAACAGAAAATACAGAGAGAATTGTTAAAGCTTTGTTGACAGAACACTTCCCTGATATGAAAAATGAGAAGATATCTATCCAAGAAGGTCATCGAACCCCACATAAAGTAGAGCTCAAAGAAAGTCACAAAGATATAATCAAACTTGCCAAAACCAAAGATGAAGAGAGAATTTTAAGAGTAGCCAGGGATAAAGTCATCTACAAAGAAGAGTCGATAAGACTAAGCTCTGACTACTCAGCAGAAACCATACAGGCAAGAAGGCAATGGGTCCACATATATAAAGCCTTGAAGGAAAAAAAATCACCAGCTAAGAATTATATGTTCAGCAAAACTGTCTCTCAAATATTATGGTGAAATTAGGGCATTTCCAGATAAACAGAAGTTTAAGAAGTTTGTAAAAACCAATCTAAAATTACAAGAAATACTAAAGGGAGTCCTCTGGTTAGAAAATCAATATCATCAGGTAACAACCCAAGACTAGAACACAGGACAGAACAACTAGATATCAACCCAGAAAGGGAAGTCACAAAAGTAAATCAAAGCTAAAATGCTGAAAATAAGGAAACAGAGACATCAATATGTAAAAAATGACAACATTAAAACAAACCAAAAAAAGGGACTGGAAAATGTAGTCATAGAACTTTCATATAGAGAGGAAGTCAAGGTGATATCAAGAAATAAAAGATTGGTTCAAACTTAGACAAACAAGGGTAAATATTAAGATAACCACAAAGGAAACTAAAAATCTTACATATCACAATAAAAAAAAGTCTCAGCAAATACAAAATCAACAGCAACGAAAAAGATGAAAAGAAAATACATAAAGAAAAATGACTCAGTACAGAAAATTAAGTGGAACAAAGAAACTGTCAACAACACACACAAAGATACATCAAAATGACAGCACTAAACTCATACCTATCAATAATTATGCTGAATATAAATGGGCTAAATGCACCAATAAAGAGACAGAGAGTGGCAGACTGAATTAAAAGACACAACCCGTCTATATATATTCTGCCTACAAGAGACACACCTTAGACTCAAAGACACAAACAAACTAACACTCAAAGGATGGAAAAAGTATATCAAGCAAACAACAATGAAAAAAGAGCAAGAGGGGCAATATTAATCTCTGACAAAATAGACTTTAAAGCAAAATCCACCACAAAGGATAAGGAAGGACACTATATAATGATTAAAGGGTCAACACACCAGGAGGGCATAACCATAATAAATACTTACCCACCCAACAACAGGGCTCCAAAATACATAAAACAAACTCCAACAGCATTAGAAAGAGAAATAAATAGCTCCACAGTAATAGAAGGAGGCTTCAACACACCACTTTCAGTGAAGGACAGAGCATCCAGAAAGAAGTTAGTAAAGACATGGAAGATCTAAATGCCACAATCAACCAACTTGATCTCATAAATATATACAGAACACTTCACTCAACAGCCGCCAAGTATACTTACTTTTCCAGTGCACATGGAACATTCTCCAGAATAGACCACATATTAGGCCACAAAGCAAGCCTTAGCAGAATCCAAAACAACAAAATACTACAAACCAACTTTTCTGACCATAAAACCATAAAGGGGAAAAAAAATCAAATACATGGAAACTAAACACCTTGCTCAAAAACTACTGGGTTATAGAAGACATTAATGATGAAATAAATTTGCAGAATCAAATGAGAATGAAAACACATCCTACCAGAACTTCTGGGACACAGCAAAAGCAGTGCTCAGAGGTCAATTTATAGCAATAAATACACACACTCAAAAAGAAGAAAGGGCCAAAATCAAAGAACTATCCCTACAACTCAAACAAATAGAGAGCAGCAAAAGAAGCCCATGGGCACCAGAAGAAAGGAAATAATAAAAATTAGAGCAGAAATAAATGAAATAGATAATAGAAAAACAATTGAAAGAGTTAACAAGACCAAAAGCTGATTCTTTGAAAAGATCAACAAAATCGGTAAATCATTTGCCAAACTGACAAATGAAAAACAGGAGAGGAAGAAAATAACCCAAATAAGAAATGAGATGCGCAATATCACAACCGAAATTAGAAGAATCAGAATACTATACAGAATTATACTCCAAAAAATTTGAAAACCTAGAGGGAATGGACAAATTTTTAGAAACATGCTACCTACCTAAACTAACACAAACAGAGATAGAACAACTAAATAAACCTATGACAAAAGAAGAGATTGAACAGGTAATTAAAAAACTCCCAACAAAAACTCTGGCCCTGACAGCTTCACTGCAGAATTCTACAAAACTATCAGAGTTATCAGAGAAGAGTTAACACCACTACTACTACTAAAGGTATTTCAGAGCATAGAAAAGGTTGGAATACTCCCAAATTCATTCTACGAAGCCAGCATAACCCTGATACCAAAACCAGGTAAAGATACCACAAAAAAAGAAAATTACAGACCAATATCCCTTATGAACATAGACACAAAAATCCTCAACAAAATTCTAGCCTATAGAATTTGACAACATACCAAAAAAAGAATCCACCACGACCACATGGGATTCATACCAGGTATGCAGGGATGGTTCAACATTAGAACAACAATCAATGTAATCCATCACATAAATAAAACAGGTAAGAACCACAGGATCTTATCAATTGGTACAGAAAAGGCATTTGACAAAGTTGAACAACCAGTTATGATAAAAACTCTCAGCAAACTAGGAATAGAAGGGAAATACCTCAACATAGTAAAGGGCATTTATGCAAAGCCAACAGCCAACATCATCCTAAATGGAGAGAGTCTGAAAGCATTCCCTTTGAGATCAGGAACCAGACAAGGACACTCTTTATCACCACTCTAATTCAACATTGTGCTGGAGGTCCTTGCTGGAGCAATTAGGCAAGAAAAAGAAATAAAGGACATCCAAATTGGTAAGGAAGAAGTAAAATATCCCTATTTGCAGGTGATGTAATCTTATACACAGAAAACCCCAAAGAATTCACAAGAAAACTACTGGAACTAATAGAAGATTTCAGCCAAGGATCAGATTACAAGATAAACATACAAAAATCAGTTGGATTCCTCTATGCCAACAAAGAGAACTTTGAAGAGGAAATCACCAAATCAATACCAGAGTATTGTAATGGCCCCCAAGAAGATAAAATACTTAGGAATAAATCTAACCAGAGAAATAAAAGACCTATACAAAGAAAACTACAAGACACTGCTGCAAGAAACCAGAAGAGACTTACGTAAGTGGAAAGACATGCCTTGATCATGGATAGAAAGGCTCAACATTGTGAAAATGTCAATTCTACCCATAGTGATCTACAGGTACAATGCTACAGGATCCAAATTCCAACGACATTTTTCAATGAGACGGAGAAACAAATCACCAACTTCATATGGAAAGGGAAGAGGCCCTGGATAAGTAAAGCATTACTGAAGAAGAAGAACAAAGTGGGAGGCCTCACACTACCTGATATTAGAATCCATTATACCACCATTGTAGTCAAAACGCCAGGTACTGGTACGACAACAGATACATAGACTAATGGAACAGAATTGAGAATCCAGAGGCAAATTTATCCACCTATGAGCAGCTGATATGTAACAAAGATCCAGAGTCCATTAAATGGGGAAGAGACGATTTCTTTAACAAACAGTACTGGCATAACTGGATACCCATCTGTAAAAAAATGAAACAAGACCCATAACTCACACCATTCTCAAAAACTAACTCGAAATGGATCAAAGACCTAAATATAAAATCTAAAACAATAAAGATCATGGAATAAAAAATAGGGACAATGTTAGAAGCCCTAATACATGGCATAAACAGTATACAAAGCATTACTAACAATGCACAAACACCAGAAGAGAAACTAGATAACTGGGAGCTACTAAAAATCAAACACTTATGCTCATCAAAAGACCACCAAAAGAGTAAAAAGACAACCTACAGACTGGGAAAACATTTCTGACGTGACATATCTGATCAGGGTCTAATCTCTAAAATCTACAAGATACTGCAAAACTTCAACAAGAAAAAGACAAATAACCCAATTAAAAACAGGCAAAGGATATGAACAGACACTTCGCCAAAGAAGACTTTCAGGCAGCTAGCAGATACATGAGGAAACATTCGGGTTAGCCATTACAGAAATGCAAATCAAAACTGCAATGAGATACCATCTCACCCCAACGAGGTTAGCATTAATCCAAAAAATGCAAAATAATAAATGTTGGAGAGGCTGTGGGGAGGCTGGAACACTTATACACTGCTAGTGGTAATGTAAAATGGTGCAACCACTTTGGAAATTCATTTGATGCTTCCTTAAAAAGCTAGAAATAGAAGTACCATATGATCCAGCAACCCCACTCCTTGGAATATATCCTAGAGAAGTAAGAGCCTTCAGACAAATGTATATATGCATATTCGTGTTCATTGCAGCACTGTTCACAATAGCAAAAAGAGGGGAAAAACCTAGGTGCCCATCAATGGATGAATGGATAACAAATTATGGCATATTCACACAGTGGAATACTACAAAACAGTAAAGAACGATGATAAATCCTCAAAACATCTCACAACAGGAATGAATCTGGAAGGCATTATGCTGAGTGTAATCAGTCAGTAGCAAAGGACAAATATTGTAGGAGACCACTATTATAAGAACTCAAGAAAAGGTTTAACCACAGAAGAAAACATTCTTTGATAGCTACGAGGGTGGGGAGGGAGGGAGAGGGGAATTCATTAACTAAATAATAGATGAGAATTATTTTAGGTAAAGGGAAGGACAACACACAACACAGGGGAAGTCAGCACCACTGGACTAAACCAAAAGCTAAGAAGTTTTCTGAATATAACCTAACACTTCAAGGGACAGAGTAGAAGGGGCGGGGGTCTGGATACCATGGTTTTGGGGGACATTTAGGTCAAGTGGCATTACAAAGTTTATTAAGAAAATGTTCTGCATCCCACTTTGGTGAGTGGCGTCTGGGGTCTTAAAAGCTATTGAGCGGCCATCTAAAATGCACCAGTTGGTCCCAACCCACCTGGAGCAAAGGAGAATGAAGAACCCCAAAGGTGCAAGGAAAATGTGAGCCCAAGAGACAGAAAGGGCTACGTAAACCAGAGACTCCATCAGCCTGAGACCAGAAGAACTAGATGGTGCCCGGCTACCACCAATGACCACCGTGACAGGGGACACAGTAGAGAATCCCTGATGGAGCAGGAGAAAAGGGGTGCAGAACTCGAATTCACATAAAAAGACCAGACTTAATGGTCTGACTGAGATTAGATGAACCCCAGAAGATATGGCCCCTGGCGTCTCTGTTAACCCAGAACTAAAACCATTCCCGAAGCCAACTCTTCAGACAAAGATTAGATAGAATTAAAAAACATAAAATAATACTTGTGAAGAGTGTGCTTCTTAGTTCAAGTAGATACATGAGACAAAATGGGCAGCTCCTGTCCAGAGGTGAGACGAGAAGACAGAAAGGCATAGGAGCTGGCTGAATGGACACGGGAAACCTGGATTGGAAAGGGGGAGTGTGCTGTCACATTATAGGGATAGCAACTAGAGTTACATAACAATATGTGTATAAATTTTTGTATGAGAAATTAATCTGAGCTGTAAATTTTCACCTAAAGCACAATAAAAAAAGAAAATCCTATGAATCACAACAGTCTGATTCACAACCAGACATGGGATGGCACAGGGCCAGGCAGCATTTAGTTGTGTTGTACATGGGGTTGCCATGAGTCAAGGGCCGACTCTGTGGCAGCTAACGTTAATAACATCTAATTGCCAGTGAGATTGTCCTTGGAATCAGCCCTCCTAGGCCCATCTTGACTTTGGGAGTCTTCTCTTCCCTTATTTTTGAACACCAGATTCCCCAAAAGCCCCATTGTTTTTTCAGGATTCAAAGGCAGTGGAAGGCTGAAATTATTATATATATGCTTTGCGGTTGTTTGCAAATTATGAACTCTCTGCTTATCTGCGTACGAAATGTGAAGATTACTATGACTCAAATACAAGTTATTAAAATTAAAGGGAAATACTTATCGGTAGGATTTAATAACCTGCAGCCATCGAGTCGATTCCGACTCATAGCGACACTATGGGACAGAGTAGAACTGCCTAAATGAAGAAAGCATGTTAATATGAATGTGTATAGATAATGTGTATGAGGCTTCTGACTGAGACGCTGGGAGAGAGTAGACCCCTGGGACCCTCCAATGAGGAAACAGCTTTTCTGCACCTTGTTACTTCATGGCTTCTGAGCTCACTTTGTTAAATAAATGAATTCCACAGCTCTGGGTTATTTTAGTTCTCCTAGGGGATCTTCTTCTTTTTTTTTTTTCAAGAAAACTTCTTCTGACAATAATTCTTTACCCCAAAGCAAACATTTTCAAATGCTGGGAATTTGGGTCACTGGGGCAAGTCATATAGGGTCGCTATGAGTCGGAATCGACTTGATGGCAGTGGGTTTGGTGTTTTGGTTTGGTTTGGGGCAAGCCAGTGAAGGAATTTGATTTCGGACAGGGACTTTCAAAGTCAGTTTAATAGGTGTTTCCTTTTGGAAACCCCGGTAGCGTAGTAGTTAAGTGCTACGGCTGCTGACCAAGAGGTCGGCAGTTCGAATCCTCCAGGCACTCTTTGGGAACTCTATGGGGCAGTTCTACTCTCTCCTATAGGGTCTCTATGAGTCGGAATCGACTCGACAGCAGTGAGTTTTTTTTTTTTTTTTGTATTCTGCTAAAGGGAAACCCCGGTGGTGTAGTGGTTAAGTGCTACGGCTGCCAATTAAAAGGTTGACAGTTCGAATCCTCCAGGCACTCCTTGGAAACTCTACGGGGCAGTTCTACTCTGTCCTATAGGTTCACTATGAGTCGGAATCCGATCGACGGCAGTGGATTTGGTTTTGGTTTATTCTGCTAAAGGAGCCCTAGCAGTGCAGTGGTTAAGAGTTTAGCTGCTAATCAAAAAGTCGACAGTTCAGGTCCACCAGCCGCTCCACGGAAACCCATGGGCGTGTTCTACTCTGTCCTGTAGGGCCGCTGTGAGTCAAAATCTACTCTGCCTTATAGGGCCGCTATGAGTGAGAATTGATTGGACAGCAAAGGGTTTTTTTTTTTAATTTTTTTTATTCTGCTAAACAGACCTCTAGCCCTGGCTTCAATCTTACTGCTATATAGTTGTAAATGATATAGAAGGTAGAGAAGATTAAATAATCCTGAGTGGCAATTATGAAATATCCTTCATTAGTGCTTTCAGACAAGTGCTTTCATATTGCTTTGAATATAGTAGTGCTCAAGAGATAGTTGATGTAGGGAATTGAAATAACACTGTGACTTAAAAAAAGGAAAAGACTTCAGATTACCATTTTTCCCGGTAACCCTTAGCCCTTTTTCCTTCTACTCACTTAGGTCTCCGCTTAGATTTTAAAATACTTTTTGCTTCATTTCCTGATTTTAATTTCTTTGTATTTCCCTTTTTGATGATTCCTTTGATGGTCCTTCTACTACATTATTGCCTTAGTTCTTTTCCTGGGATATGTTGTTATTTTGCTTCACGTCAAGAACTTTTTACTTTGATACTTCAGTTTTCCTAGACAATATTTGGGGTTTCTCAATTTAGTTAAATCTTTCTTTGGGATAAAAATATGAAGGGAAATCTGCCAGCCCTAGAAGCACAATGGTTGAGAGCTATGGCTGTTAACCAAAAGACCAGCAGTTCGAATTCACCAGCTGCTCCCTGGAAACCCTATCGGGCAGCTCTACTCTGTCCTATAGAGTAGGCAAAGAGTTTGTTTTTTTTTTCCCTTGATTAATCAAGGATCTGGGATTGACAACCTTAAATGTGATTCAGGCACAGTATTTCCTCTCCCCTTTGTTATGCAGAGTAGCATCCTTTCCCTGCTGAAATTCCTTTTACCTCAAACCGAAAACAACCAAACTCGGTACCCTTGAGTAGAGCCCTACTCAGACTCATACCAACCCTATAGGACAGAGTTGAACTTCCCCTTAGAGCTTCCAAGGAGCGCCTGGGGGATCTGAACTGCTGAACTTTCAGTTAGTTGCCATAGCTCTTAACCACTATGCCACAGGGGTTTCCAAGCTCTGTTCAAATACCCTGTACAAGAAATCTTGATATCACTGTTGAAGAAGTTAGTT
The DNA here is from genome assembly GCF_024166365.1 of Elephas maximus indicus. Classification (NCBI taxonomy): domain Eukaryota; kingdom Metazoa; phylum Chordata; class Mammalia; order Proboscidea; family Elephantidae; genus Elephas; species Elephas maximus. Next base: position 75,356,452 of record NC_064824.1, on the reverse strand, counting down.
CCCCAGCCCCATGTCATTAAGTATAAATGGAAGAAACTATGTACTAAGAAAAGTGGTCTTATTTACGAATTTTCAGCTGAGCAAACAAAATTTGCTAGTTGCTGTTGCAGCATATAATAGGCATACTCTTTAACCTCCAAACGTTTACATAAAAATTAGAAAGAAGAATAAAAAGAAGTAGGTGTAGGAAGAGATAGGGGTTATTGTAGACTTTAGGGGTGGGCATCATTTTCTCTACTCCTTTAATAGGCATTTTTTCTGGTATTTTTTTTAAAGAGTCTTTGGTTGCTGTGTGAATGAGAAACAGCTTATGGATGCAAAGAAATGAGACTTAGCTATTTTCCTTCAGGTTATTGTAACTGAATAATATTTTGAAAACCATTATCGTGATTTTCTCTTTTGATTTTCTTAGTACACAATCTTTTCTCTAGTTGGCATAGGTGTCAATCTGAATGGCAGAACTGGGAAATTAGGATTTAAAACAGAAAGGATGCAAGAAGAAAAAGCTAGATGATATACAGCTTCTGAAACCAAAATAGCACATGTAAGTCAGTAACCTTGCAAGCTGAGTTCTTATCATAGGCAAGAATTTTCCAAATTCCTTTCCCTCTTTAATACACACTGGCTGAGCCACGAGGGTCCAGCTCACAATGGTCCCTAGTGTACAGAGGATAGATACGCTTCTGTTCATGTTAGCAAAACCATAGTTTTGCTGCTCAAGGGCAGAAAAGGAAAATAGTTAGGTTAAATTTGTCTGAAGGTAACAAAACACTCCATACAATAGTGACTTATTCCTCTGTCATATTCAGGAAGTCTTTTCCCTCCATGAGATTGTCAGTCCAGGGTAGGTACAGTGAAATCTATGAGAGGGGGAACTCTCCACGACTGCCTTGTTTTTCCAGGTCTTGCAAGTTTTCTGCCTTGAACAGGGTGCAGTCATACCACTTTTCTGTTGCTCTCTATTAGTGAAAAATATTTAAATTTTCCTTCTCTGACAGGTTTCCTTCTTACACAGGTTCTGTCTTTCACAGGTTTTACTGTATAATATTCCATGGTGTTAAAGACTCAATTAAGCTTCTTTATCTTGCCTGTTGTGCTGTATTCCTAAGGACACTTCATTATCCAAAACCGCTGCCAAAATGTTGAGTGCCAACGATTAAGTCTACATTCTAGCCAGCAGGAAGGAGGAAAGGGGAAGTTAAGGGCACATCACCTTTCTTTAAGGACACTTCCTGCAAACTGCACGCACAATATATGTTTACATCCCATTGGCCAAAATTTAGTCACATGGCCATATCTAACTGGAAAACAAAACAAAACAAGAAAACCTCAAGCCCATTGCTGTCCAGTCTATCCCCACTCATAGCAACCCTATAGGACAGGGAAGAACTGCCGCATAGAGCTTCCAAGGCAGACTGCTACATCTTTCTCCCTTGGAGTGGCTGGTAGGTTTGAACCACTAACCTTTTGGTTAGCAGCCAAGTGCTTTGACCACTTCGCCACCAGAGCTCCTTTTTAACCACAAAGAAATTTTTAAATTTTTGATTAAAAGAGTAGGTTGAATTCTGAGTGCATCAGGAGGCTGGGAAATGGGTTCTGGGAGCTGAGAAAGTAAAAAAGAAATGTTCTCTATTTTGTAATTTTGGCTAAGATTGGTCCTATCCTCTCTATAACACAAGCTATGTAGGAAATGGCTTCTTCCTTCAGTAGATGACTCCTAAAAGGGAAGAGAATCTGACTGATATCTCTCTTCTTCATGTTGCTTTAAGAGTCTGAAGGGTAAGCCTAAGGAAAAAAAAAAGAGGAACCAGGAAAGGCCTCAACCAGAACCTTTACCGTGGACATGTCGCCTGCTGAGGGGTCTGGCTCTGAGGGGCAGCAGCCTGTAAAGGTATGTACTTTGGGACTGGCACAGCTCTGATGCCTTTGTCAATTTACGCCACATGGACACAGGGGCTATATAATACAGTGGTTTAGAACAAGGTTTTGGGAGCCAGACTGTCCAGATTATGGACCCCAGGACTAGCCCCTTGCTATCTCTGAAACCTGGGGGCAAGTTACTTAATCTCTCATGTATAAAAGAGGGCAACAATAATTATACCTTCCTCATAGGTATTTCTAAGGATTAAATGAATTAAAACATGACACAGAGTAAAAACGCAAAAAAGTTAGCAATTGTGTATTATTATTGTTATTATGACTCATAGAACGAAGTGGAGAAAATGGCTGAAAAAAATGAAATTACAAGGGGTTTGCTTGGGCTCAAAACATAGGCATTTAGTGGTCCTTTGTAGATGTAAAGGTAGCCTGAAGTAGATTGGATAATTTACAATCCTTTCAGAAGTTAAAGATGAACGCCTGGCTTTCAGTTTGTTATCAGTTCGTGAAATGAAAATAACCTTAAGTCCATAGGAAATGACAGGCATAAATGGGGTGAAGGCTGAGTTAATGAATTACTTTGTTTTTTACAATAGAGCAATATTAAATCCAAACAATGTTATTCTGTTGCTTTATATGACAGGACTATTCTTTTGGTTAGTTCCTTGCAGTAATGATGGCAATCACAGAACTGCAAGCAGGAAAACAAAGTGCAATTCAGATTATTCTTGGAAGTAAACACTTAAGAACAAAACGGGGCTACTAGTAAGAAACCTGACATAATAGGAGAGGTAATATACAAGGTTATTGGGACAAAGTAGATAGAATCTCCAATGTCTTTTTTTTTTTTTTTTTAAATAAATACAGGCAAACAATCTCCATTTGGTAGGGTTAACTACATTGAACTTTATAACAATAATAAACCTCTGGTTTTGTTTACATCCCATAGCTTATTCATAGAGTGTGCTAACTAGCATATGCTGTGTGTTTGCTACAAGCTTACAATATCAACTGCGAACTCTGTTCAGTTCGATATTGCTATGGTCTTTTAAAATTGTAGTTATATTTTAAATAATGTATACTAGTAAAACCAGATTAATTCTTTTCCATTTATATCCATTTCTTCAATTTTTTTGTTTTAATTATCTACATGTTGTAATTATATTCCTACTGTATTTTTTTCAGCAAATTAATTATTTCTTGGTGAAATGTCCCTTAAATCAGATATCATAGGAACCCTATAAAAAAGGTAATTATAAATATTCTAATATGCAGTGATTTAGGTTTAAAGCAGTTTTAATGACTTCTGGAAATAAAATTTATATATTACTCATTAGTGTTTTTTTACATTCAAATTCATCTTTAATTACTAACTGTTATGACTATCAGGTATAAGATAATTTAAAAAGCTGAAAGTATTGTTCTTAAAAAATAGAGCAGTGTAAGTACACCTAAGTAGTGACCCAAGAATCCTATATAAAAAAAAAATCATTTGGCATTAAATACTCCAAAGTGTACCTGTTTCTACATGTCTTTTCCTCCTTATTTTCACTCAAACAAAGGTAAACACTGAATTTCTAATTGTAGCTGGAGATTTGCCAGAGATGCATTTGATCCAAAGCAAAACTTTTGAAAATACTTGAGAAATTTCAAAAGACTAAAACCCTCAGTGGTGACTGTAGAATGTTAGAGCTGGAAGGAGCTTCCCAGGTAATTTACTTCAGTCCCATACTTTTACAGAAGTGTGACAACAGAAGTGAGTGATTCAAGGCCACACAGCTCACTGGAGACGGAACTGGACATCCTGTCACTGTCCTTCTTAATTCACTTATTTCTCAAAAATGCTTTTTAGCAAACAGCTTGCATTAACAGAAAAGACAAATCTAATGAGGTTATTTCAAGATTTTTATCGGTTGACATTTGATAATTTCAACAAATTTGCACTGGATTGCCATGTAACCTTGAGCATGCTGCTTATTCTCTTAGGGACCTTTTTTTTTTTTTTTTAATCAATTTTTATCGTGCTTTAAGTGAAAGTTTACAAATCAGGTCAGCCTCTCATACGAAAATTTACATATACCTTGCCATATACTTCTAATTGCTCTCCCTCTGATGAGATAGCACAGTTCTTCCCTCCACTCTTTCTCCTAGTGTCCATTTGGGTAGCTTCTGGCCCCCTCTGCTCTCTCATCTCCCCTACAGACAGGAGATGCCAACATAGTCTCATGAATTCAGGGACATTTTGAGTTACTATAATTCACTTTACAGTAATGAAATTCCACATAAATTCAAATTCACCAAAGAAGAATTGCCTGGTTGAATTACCGGAAAGAATTCTATACTTTAGGTATTTCATTGTTGCTATGATGTTGTTTTTCTCCTTCAACACCCTTTATATTATTTGCGAATTTTTATTATAATAGAATTTCAATTATTCGATCTGGAAGGAACCTCAGATTATGGAACCCAAATCCCTTATTAATTTATACTATATTTTATTCTTCTAATTATTGGTATAGTATAGTTTCAAGGTGACAAAAAGGAATAAGCGAATCTGGGACTATATAAAATGAGCACTTTTTAGACAGAAAATGAAACCCAAATGAAGCTTCATCTTTATCAGTGAAGCTTTATATTTACACAATAATTTTTACTTGAATATTTGTTCAGGATAGATTTTTGTTTTAATTTTGCATTACCTGGCCCCATCTTCATAGATATGAAATGAAAACATGGCCATATTTGTGGTATCTATTACAGCAAATGAACCCAACTTTGAGGTGATTTTCCTTCATTCATAATTAGTAGAGTATCAAATATATACAGATGATATCACTGATGTTGGGATTTTCTCTTGTAGAAAAATCTGAAATCTTCCTTAAAACTCGTAACAATAAAATTTGGACATTCTTTATGCTATTTGATAACAAAAGGTTTATTGCTACAGTGTCTTCATTAAATATTTATAGTGCTCCGATTATCAAAGCACCGCGTCAACTCTGAAGTCCTTGGTCTAAAGCTCTATGTTGAACACTTCGGGTTTGTTCATGTGTCAGTGGCCACACACCTTTGAGAACTGAAAGGAGTCTTTCAGCCTAGTGATGGAAGGCTATTTTTAGTTGTCAAGAACATCATATTTTAGCCAATACATTCCTTTATAGGATAGAATGAGCTGAGTCCCAGGGTGTCATTAAAGTAATTGTATATATGTGGAACAAAGGTTTCTTCTAAAATGTGTTCATAACATCAGATTTCTAAGTAGTTAAAAAAAAAAAAAAGGTATCTAAAATTGAAATTCCTTGCTCATTCCTCTGAAACCCTGTTTCCACAGAGTCAAAGAATTGCCAGGTTAGGAACACAGCGTCTATCGTCTCATTCCTGGCGCACTAATCTAATTCCACTGTTACATTCTGGGCTATTTCCTGTGCTGTGAGCTTGAATTTCTAGTCAACAAAGATAACTAACAAGGTAGGAACAGTGTGCCCTTCCACTTCTACCTATATTTAGAAGGTAGGAGGTGGTATGAATACGTAGATTAAGAGCCCACTAGTTGCCAAAAGGAAACCCTGGTGGTGTAGTGGTTAAGAGCTATGACTACTAATCAAAAGGTGGGCAGTTTAAATCCATTAGGCGCTCCTTGGAAACCCTGTGGAGCAGTTAGTTCTACTCTGTTTGATAGGGTCGCTATGAGTTGGCTATGAGTCGGCATCGACTCTACGGCAATAGGTTTTTGGTTTTTTTAGTTGCCAAAGGAGTCCCTAGGTGGTGCAAATGGTTAAGCACTCTACTATCTGAAAGGTTGGTGGTTCGAACCCACTCAGAGGCAATTCGGAAGACAGGCCTGGCAATCTGCCTTGAAAACCCTGTGGAGCAGTTCTATTCTTCACATATGGAGTCACCTTAAGTCAGAATAAACTGGACGGCAACTAACAATAACAACAAATTGTCAAAGGTGTTTGCATACATTGTTTCAGTTAATCCTCTCATTGATCATCCTGTTGCCAAACTGATTCAGACTTATGGCTACCCCATGTGTTTCAGAGTAGAATTGCACTCCATAGGGTTTTCAATGGCTGTAATCTTAGGGAAGTAGATTGCCAGACCTTTCTTCTGTGGTGCCACTGGGTGGATTTGAACTGCTAACCAAAAATTAGTAGCCAAGCCCAAACCACATGCACCACCCAGGGACCTTTTATTGACTATAAACCCATTGCTGTCGCCTTCATTCCAACTCATAGTGACCTTATAGGACGGAGTAGAATTGCCTCATAGGGTTTCCAAGGCTGCAAATCCATATGGAAGCAGACTGCCACATCTTTCTCTAGCGGAGCATGTCTTTCTCCAGCGGATCGGCGGGTGGGTTCGAACCTCCAACCTTCAGGTTAGCAGCCCAGTGTTTAACCACTGCACAACCAAGGTTCCTTTCATTGACCATAAATAGGTTTTATTATCTCCATTGTAGAGGTCAGAACACTATGAGTCAGAGAAGCTAAGTCATTTGCTTATGGCTAATAGGAAAAGATCAAAATGGATATCAGAAGAGACCCTGAAAGTTGCTCTTGAATTTAGAATAGTTAAAGCTAATGGAAGAAATGAAGTAAAAGAGCTGAAAAGAAGTTTTCAAAGAATAGCTTGAGAAGACAAAATAAAGTGTTATAATGACATGGGCAAAGACCTGGAGTTAGAAAACCAAAAGGGAAGAACACACTCAAGCATTTCTCAAACTGAAAGAAGTGAAGAAAAAACTCAAGCCCCGAGTTGCAATAGTGAAGGATTAATGGGCAAAAAATACTGAACGATGCAGGAAGCATCCAAAGAAGACGAAAAGAATACACAGAATCACTGTAAAAACAACAAAAAAGAATTGGTTGATGTTTAATCATTTCAGTAGGTAGCATATGATCAAGAACCAGCGGTACTGAAGGAAGAAGTCCAAACTGCACTGAAGACATTAGTGAAAAACAAGGCTTCGGGAATTGACAGAATACCAACTGAGATGTTTTGACAAAGGGATGCAGTGCTGGAGATGCTCACTTGTCTATGCCAAGAAATTTGGAAGACAGCTATCTGGCCAGCCGACGGCAAGAGATCTATATTTGTGCTCATGCCAAAAAAAGGTGATCCAACAGAATGTGAAAAATCTTGAGCAATATCATTAATATCATACACAAGTAAAATTTTGCTGAAGATCATTCAAAAGCAGTTGCAGCAGTACATGGACAGAGAACTGCCAGAAATTCAAGCTGGATTCAGAAGAGGATGTGGGACCAGGGATATCATTGCTGATGTCAGATGGATCTTGGCTCAAAGTAGAGAATACCAGAAAGATGTTTACCTTTGTTTTATTGACTATGCAAAGGCACTTGACTGTGTAGACCACAACAAATTATAGATAACTTTTCGAAGAATAGGAATTCTAGAACACTTAATTGTGCTCACGAGGAACCTGTACATAGAACAAGAGGCAGTCATTCAGACAGAACAAGAGGCTACTGCATTGTTTTTAGTCAGGAAAGGTGTGCCTCAGGGTTGTATCTTTTCACCATACTTATTCAATCTGTATGCCAGCAAATAATCCAAGAACCTGGACTATATGAAGAAGAATGGGGCATCGAAATTGGAGAAAGACTTGTTAACAACCTGCGTTATGCAGATGATGCTCGCTGAAAGTGAAGAGGTCTTGAAGCACTTACTGATGAAGATCAAAAGTCACAGCCTTCAGTATGAATTACACTTCAACATAAAGAAAACAAAAATCCTCACAACTGGACCAATAAGCAACATCATGATAAATGATGAAAATAGTGAATTTGTAAAGGATTTCATTTTACTTGGATCCACAATGAACACCCATAGATGCAGCAGTCAAGAAATCAGAAGATGCATTGCATTGGGCAAATTTGCTGCAAAAGACTTCTTTAAAGTATTAAAAAGCAAAGATGACACCATAAGGACTAAGTTGGGCCTGACCCAAGCCATGGTATTTTCGATCACCTCATATGCATGCGAAATCTGGGCAATGAATAAGGAAGACAGAAGAAGATTTGACACCTTTAAATTGTGATGGTGGCAAATATTGAATATACTATGGACTGCCAAAAGACCGAACGAATCTGCTTGGAAGAAGTGCAGCCAGAGTGCTCCTTAGAGGCAAAGATGACAAGATTTTGTCTCACATATTTTGGACATATTATCAGGAGGGACCAGACCCTGGAGAAGGACATCATTCTCGGTAAGTTAGAGGGTCAGTGAAAGAGAGGAAGACTCTCAATGGGATAGACTGACACAGTGGCTGCAGCAATGGACTCAAGCATAACAATGATTATGAAGATGGTACAGGACTGGTCAGTGTTTCCTTCTGTTGTACAGAGGATCACAATGATTTGGAGCTGACTCGATGGCACCTAGCAACAATAAGAGTAAGACTGGGATGAGAATGTTAGGTCTGACCAGGAACTCATCAACTGTGTCTTTCTTTTTGGTCCTGCCATAGCAACAGCTTAGGCCATACTCTACCTTTGCAAAGGAAGGATAAAAGTCACTGCTACCCCATGGAAACTTCAGTTTTCTGAAATGAAGGCCATAACCCGCCCAGCGTACTTTGAGTAAAATTTAAGGTATAATTTTGAATTCCTTATTTTATTAGGAGTTTCCCAGTGAAATTTCCCACATGGAGTTGGTATAGTATTCGGGCACCTGTACTGTTTTCTCTCCCAGTGAGTTCGAAGCTTATTTTTTTGCTTTCAAACATTTTCCCCATTTGGTTCTTTCAAATAATGAGACAATCAGTTTTGGAAGACTCAGAGCTGGCTTTTAGTACAGATTTTTTTTTTTTTTCCAGAGTCGTGTGAAATTTAGATGTTAATTGGATTTTGCCCATCTTATTAGATGTGTGAGTTAAGGAGTATAAAATAAGCCACTAGCTACTTCCTCGCAAGATATAATAAATCTCTCGGATCGAAGAGCAGGATTGCATAAATTGTAATCAAAATAGTATATGATATCATTTCATGCTGGAAGAATGAATTATTTCTAAGGACTTTACCTGAGAAATTGGCTAAATCCTCAAATCCCTCCTGCCTTCCCTTCCACAAGAGAAACAAAGCAGGTATTACAATATACAATTTAAAATGAAACTATAATTATCACCTAGTAATCTCTCACCATGTCATTCCTAACATCTTGACACCATTCTGCTTTGGTTTTTCTCTGCTCAAAAGAAGCTCTGTGGTATAAGGTATTAAATATTGATAATCAGGTCCTTGGCTAGGTTACACAATAAAACGACAAAATAAAACCTTTGATCTCTCATAAGAAATATTTGCAGGCACCCACACCCAAATGCCAATATATCATCTACAGCCAGCAAGCAGTGCTGACATTGCCCCTAGAAACTCATGGAAAGGCCTCCAGGCCTAAACAGAGCAGAGCCAGCCAATTGCCTTCAACTACCTACAGTAAGAAATACAATTTTGTGATTTTTCTTAGAGTAACTCCCTTTCTGACTATGCTCCAGCTTCTGGGGGCCCCTGAATTCCTTGCCCAAACAGTCCAAAACACACACCCGAGTCTGCAGGTGTCCCTTCCCTTCATTTGTCCTCCCTAAGATGTACTATTTCCCAGGTGAGGTCCTCTTAGATGAGTAGGCTGGTATTTTCAACCTGAGCACTCCTGAAATTCCTCCTCCTGGGGGTCATAGCAGGAGACCTAAAGAGAAGATGGGGGGGGCGGGCAGCCTATAGGCAGCAACCTTCAATTGTATTCTTACCCCAGGCTGTGCAATTATCACCCGTGCCCCTGAATAGGACAAATGTGGGCTTGCTCCACCTCAGAAGGGCCAGACCTACAATAGACAGGTGTTATAGGTAGAAACTGAAAGTGTTGCTTTCTTTTAAACAAACAAAAAATTTGCTGTTGAGTTGACCCCAACTCGTGGCAAACCCAGGCATGTCAGAGTAGAAATTTGCTTCACTGGGTTTTCAGAGGCTGATTTTTGGGAAGTATATCACCAGGACTCTCTTCTGAGTCACGCCTGGGTAGACTCAAACCTCCAATCTTCCAGTTAGCAGGCGAGCATGTTAACAACTTTACCAGCTCTGGATTTATACCTACCGAATAAAGCAACAGTACTCAGTATGCCTCAGACTTTGTTTTCTAGTAAACTAGGCTAAAACATGGGCCCACTTTATGAATAAGAAAAGAATAAATACTGAGAAGTATGTGGGGTACAAACCAGGTGGTTTTAGGAATCACTGATAAAGACCTATTTTTATACTAACATCTTCAGATTACTTGCATAATAAATAAATGTTTCAATATGACTTTGGAGGCACTATAGTGCTTAGCAGAAACCCTGGTGGTGTAGTGGTTAAGAGCCACAGCTGCTAACCAAAAGGTTGGCGGTTCGCATCTACCAGGTACTCCTCGGAAACCCTATAGGGCAGGTCTGCTCTACACTTTAGGGTCGCTGTGAGTCAGAATTGACTCGAAGGCAAAGGGTTTTTTTTTTTTTTAATAGTGCTTAGGAGACCTGGTGGTGTAGTAGTTAAGAGTTCAGCTGCTAACCAAAAGGTCGGCAGTTCGAATCCACCAGCTGTTCCTTGGAAACCCTGTGGGGCAGTTCTTCTCTGTCCTATAGGGTCACTATGAGTCGGAACAGACTCAATGGCAACGGATATAGTGCTTGGATATGAATTTTATTTCTTCTCCCTCAGGCTTCTATGACTCTTCCCCCATACCATAATTAATCAAGAATTTATTCAGAATATAGTTTATGTTCACATCATCATGAGAGGGAGTTAACTGGACAGCAACTGGTTTTATGGAAAGCTTTGGAAACACTAAAAGAGATTAAGAGCTCTCATAGAGCAAGAAGATGACATATAAATACTGAATTGTGGTTTATATTAAAGTGCTGTGTTAGAGGGAAGTAGGGAAATAAATGAAGGTCTCAAATATCTAGAAAGATCCATGATGGAGGTGAGACTTCTAAATGCAGCTTTAAAGAATGGAAAATTTTTGAGTTGATAGAATAGAGACAGAAAGGTGCTCCTGGTGTCAAATTTGAGTGAAGGCCTGGAGATGTGGCTGAACATCGTGCTTGGAATGGGCTCGCTATCCCTACATTCATCTTCTTCTTCTTTTTTTTTTTTTTAATATTTTGTTGTGATTTTGGAGACAATTTATATAGCAAATTAGGCTCTCATTTAACAGTTTCTATACATACTATTCAGTGACATTGATTATACTTTTCACAGTGTGTCAGAGTTCTTGTTATTTCCATGCTGGTTGTTCTGTTTTCTTTAATCTGGCTTCCTTGTCCTCACTTACCTTCTCAGCTTTGGTTTGGGGTAAATGTTGACAGTTCGGTCTCATTTAGATGATAATTTAGAGGAACACAGTGCTCATGGGTGATGTTATTTATGAGCCACTCTGTCTTTTGGCTGATAGGTGACCACTGGGAGTGGTTTGAGTTCCAAGTTTAAAGAGTATCCCAGAGTGATGTTCTCAGGAGTTCCTCTAGTCTCTACTGGTCCTGTAAGTCTGGGTCTGGACTTTTTTAGGAATTTGAGTTTTGTTCTATATTTTTCTCCCATTCTATCCAGGGCCACCTATTATGTCCCTGGTTGGAACTGTTGATAGTAGTAGCTGGGCACCATCTAGTTCTTCTGGTCTCAAGGTAGGTTGAGACTGTGGTTCTTGCAGACTAACAGCCCTGTAGACTATTTTCCTCTTTGAGTGTTTGGCTTCCTTCTTTCTCTTTTGCTCTGAATGAGTAGAGACCAATAGATGTATCTTAGGCTATATCCTTCATCTTAACAGAATCCCAGTTTTGACATAACTTCAAGAGGGCCACCTAAAAAAAACCAAAACCAAACCCAGTGCCATTGAGTTGATTCTGACTTGTAGTGACCCTATAGGACAGAGTAGAACTGCCCCATAGAGTTTCCAAGGAGCGCCTGGCAGATTCGAACTGCTGACCCTTTGGTTAGCAGCTGTAGCACTTAATCACTATGCCACAAGGGTTTCAGCTCCCTAAAATACATAATTTGTCAATTTTCTTGAAAAAGAAGCTGAACGTAAACTAAAATTTCAAAGATTCATTATATGAAGCATATTCTGGTGTTGTTAGCTGCTGTCGAGTTGACCCCTGACTCCTGGCCACCCCATGCACAACAGAACAAAACACTATGCCATCCCCATGATCAGTTGTGGATCAGAATTGTGATCTGTAGGGTTTTTGTGGGCTGATTTTCTAAGTAGATTGCCAGGCCTTTTTTCTTAGTCTGTCTTAGTCTGGAAGCTCCTGTGTAAGCCTCCAATGACCCATGGGTGGTGGCTGTGTATGACGCGCATCGGCTGGAAATAAAATCTGAATCTGTGGTGTAGGAAGCAGAGGATTCTACCAGTGAACCACGAATGCCCCCTACCTGTTTCAAATATTCCAAGAAAATGAATTAGAAGAAGATTAGACAAGAGGATGAATGATAAGACATAGATCATGGAAGTTTATTATTCTCTTTTTCGCTCATATTTGAAATTTTCAAAATACAAAGTTTTTACAAAATCCAGTATGTTTTTAGGAAGGAGCCCTGCTGGCCAATGGTTACATCCTCGGCTGCTAAATGAGAGGCTCTGAATGAGAAAAGACCTGATGATCTGCTTCTGTAAAGATTACAGCCTATGAAACGCTATGAGCAGTTCTACTCTGTCCTCCAGGGTCGCTATGAGTCAGAATCAAGTCGACGACATACAACATATTTTTAGTAGGTGGTAAATTATAAATCAGATAGAAATTTCTGTTTTCTTCAAAGCGTTTATAAATATATGCTAATCATTGTATTTCAGCTAAATGTGTTTTGTTTTTAGGGATGAGGGATAGAGGGGAGCCAGGGCAGGAGTTGAATGTAAGGAAAACATGAATCAGACGTTTTGAGACAAACAGCGTATAGGAGTCAGCAACTGATTAAATTAAGAGAGGTAGGCGTTGATGTCTTTGGATAATGTGAGTAGATGATGACATCGTTAACTTACAATGTAGGAATAAGATAGGGCTAGGGTAGCTACAGAGTCGCTGTAGGGTCCCTATGAGTCGGAATCAACTCAAAAGCACTGGGTTTGGGTTTTTTTTGGTGGGGTTTGTAGGGATGATAAGAGATAAAAAATAACACTGTTTGACATGGGCTGAGTTTGAGGCATCTGAAGGATATTCAGCCTAAGGAACATTGAAAACATTTTTTACTTTGAAATAAGATATTACAATCCTTTTAGTATGAAATACACTTTGATATTTTCAGAAGTATCCTTTCTTTAAATGGGTTTGTCTGCACAGTCTGTTATGGGTAGGCTCAGGAAGGCTCAGGAGACCCTTGGTTAGCATCGTATTGCTGAGAATAGATTATGTTTCCAGCCTTAAGAAATTAAACATTGAATTTACATTTAGTTTTAAAAAAAACAAAAATAAAAACTACCAAACTTTGATTTTGTTGCTATTTAATGGAGTGCTTTGTTGTTAGGTGCTGTCGAATCAAATTGAACTCATCATGACCACATGTGACAGAGTAGAACTGCCCCATAGCGTTTTCTAGGCAGTGATCTTTACTGAAGCAGAAAGCCAGGTCTTTCCCCTGTGGAGCTGCTGGGTGAGTTCGAACCATCAGTAATTAGCAGCCAAGTGCTTAACCGTTGTGCCACCAGGGCTCTTTTATGGGTTGCTTTACAACCATTTATTATCACTTCTTCACAACTGAGTCAAAAGTGCTGTCTCTCCTCATTATAGGTTAAGTAATTCGACCAAAGTCTAATTGCTAAACCCCGGCAAAGTCCGGGTTAAAATTTCATGTCTTTGATTTCTTACGCCTTTTGTTTTATCTTTTTATTTTCACAGCAGTTATAAAATAACAAAAACATATTTCATGAAAGACCCAGTAGCATATTCCTGGAATGGTGTTTCTCTAACTCCCTGTAACAAATGGGAGCTACCTTCCCCTCCCACTGTACATTCCCTGAATTCTTCTAGTTACTCTAGTGCTCCCTTTTTCTCTTCAGCTCACTGGACCATCATCTTCTAGGTTAAACAAAGACATTTCAGTAGATCATTTTTATATATGTTTGTAGGTATGGTGGCTTCCTCTATACACCTTCCCAGGACAGATTTCCAGCTCTAACCAGGTATCTTTACTGCCTCCTCTACTGAGAGATTTTTGTGAATATTTGATTTGCTAGTATTTTTTTTTTTTTTTTTAGTATTAGGTAAAACATAAAATTTGACCTTTTGCATTTATTTCCTTTTTTAGTTTTTAGTAATTTAGCGTTCATGGAAAAACGTAGATTAGTGTCCTTGAATAACTAAATTTGTTCTTTATCTAAAGAGCTGATGCCCCAAGAATGGGGTTCCCTCAGTTTTCCAATTCACTTCTGACCTAAATGGGTCACTCCTAAAAGTAAAGAGAGCTCATATGTTTTTGCATTTGTTTTGCCTTAGGTCCTTCTGAGACTACTGGTTAAGGGTCCAATCAAAACCAATTTAAGATTAGATTCTTTTTAGATTGTGGACAATTCTATTCTTCAACCTTTTTTTTTTTTTAAACTGTGGTGAATAAATATGTAACAAAATATTTGACATTTCAATAATCTTCATATGTACAGTTCAGTGACATTTATCATGTTCATCATGTTACTTGAAGTTATCTTTGATGTCTTATCTTCCTTTTGGTCACATGGAAGAATTTGGCTGGGAACCTGAATCATTAGTCTGGTGTCATGGGAAAGAGAGAGGAGAGCATGGCCTTAAAACACACAGTGAATCTGCTCAACAGTAAACTTGGCCAACTGGATCTCTCGGGCTTTGCAATCATATGGACATTTCCTACTTTGGTTTGGGTTGGAAGCAAGCAAGATGGGAAAATGAGGAGAAAGGAGCAGAGGTCTCATCTGTCCTACACCTAAGAAAACAAAATGCAATAAGGTTTTGGTGAGGGTGGAAGCCTATAGATGACAGTGTCAGGGATAAAGTTGGAATGACAAGTCTGGGTAGGGCAATGTAGTGGGACTCCTAAACATCAAGAACCATGATGAACGGGATCTCTGGTAGAAAGGAGTGCTGAAAGGGAGAAAAGGGACACCAAAGACAAGTGTTACCTAGGGTAGGTCCTAAAACACTCATTATCTTTGGCTTAAATAGTAAACAGCAATGTGAGATACAGACCTGCTGCACTCCAATGACATTTTTAGTTATTGTGAAATCTGATTATGAAGCATTCAGGAAGCAAAAATGCAAAATAGATCAAATTATATTTTATTCTACTTGATGCCTTAACTTTTTTTAAGAGCCAAGATACTGGGATGGTTGAAGATAAGCTTTTAAAGGAGAAAATGATCTAAGAGATAAAAGAGCATCTTTATACATAATCTACTATAAAGGACTTAAACAAGATTAACTTTACCCAAAGAATTTTGCCTTTGTCCTTGGTTCCTGAGAGATAACCTATAAAACCTTGGAATTTCCCTAGTGATTGAATTGTCTCTGATGAGGTCTTCACACCACATCTGGAGATTTATGGTAGTGACTTCCTTCTTGGGTGGGGGCTGGCCAGGCCAGAAAGACCCCTTGTGTGATCCCAGGGGAGGAAGGCTGAAGGTTGAGTTCAAACAATCATGCTTAGTAATGACCAAAAAATGAAACTCATTGTCCTCGAGTAGATCCATGTAGGACAGAGTAGAACCGCCCCATAGGGTTTCCAAGGCTGTAATCTTCGCAGAAGCTGATTGCCACATCTTTCTCCTGTGGAGCAGCTTGAGGGTTCCAACCACCAACCAAGTACTTTAACCATTGTGCCACCAGGGCTCCTTTTGTCTATGTAATGAGGCCCCAATAAAGGCTCTGGAAGCTCCGTGGGCTTCCTGGTTGGGGACAGACATCTTTACACGTGGGAGGGTAGGACATCTCTTTTTGGGACACGGAAGTTCTGAGTTAGGAACCCTCCCAGACCTTGCCCTATACCCCTCTTCGTTCAGATCTTTTTGCTAGAGTAAAACTGTAAGCTACTATAGCACTTCCTGTGAGTTATTCCACTGAGTTATCGAACCTGGGGGAGTAGTGGGAGCCGGTAGGTCAGAGTGAGGGGAACGGTGGGAGACCCCTGAGCTTATGCCTGGTATCCTTAGACAGTAGTGGGAAAACCCCAAATTTATAGCCAGCAGGTCAGAAGTGATAGTGTTATGGGGATTCCAAGCTTGCAGCTGGCGTCTGAGGGCTTGTGCAGTCTTGCCGGTCTGGAAAGTTGTGCCCTTTCAACTTGTGAGATCTGACGTAGCTCTCCAGGTGATTAGGATCAGAGGAAGATCCACTGCAAAGTTGGTATAAGTAGTGGAATTAATAAATGGATTGCATTCATTTGATCTACACATTTGGTGTCAGGTAAGTGGGATTTGATTTCCCAGGAAGCATTGATCAATCAACAAAATGGGTATATGGATCAAACTCCACAGGATTTTTGCCTCAATTATAATTCTGTGCTTGTGATCAATTTTTTGGGGGGGGGGTAAGTGTTCAAAAATCATCTATTTAACTAATTGCATTGTTGATTTGCCCAACATTAGTATTAAAATCATACATCTTTAGCAGTGGTCACCTTTTGATTTTGTTCTCTTTACATTTTCCTGATCTGCCTGCTTCTAATCATGTTTTTGTTAAAAGATCTTATTTTAAAGCAATTGACTTGGTTTCTTCTTTTCCACACCCAAATGGAAATTACTTGATGGGTACATTTTTCTTATTCAAATTAGGAAAAATTAGATTTATTACAAAACTGTTATCTGCTTAAAAGTGGAATTATATTTTTTATAATTAAAACTTTGAACTTGCTGACATATGAACCAATAAATTGGTTTAGAAATATCAACAGTATTTCCAAACATCAACATCAAAACTATAATTTTCAAAAAGTTAAAAACATTTTCATGCAAATATAAAGTGAAGATGTATCAACTTGTTAATTAACGAGAGAACCAATAAGATAGTAAGACCAATTTAAAGATGAATTTGAAGAACACATTTATATCGATAAATATCAGTGTTGTATTGATGAATATATACAGACACTTGTAGTCAGGAATGCTGAAATGAATTTTGAATAGATAAAAAACTGGTTAATATCTTATGGGGCAATACAATACAATGTTTGTTCTATCCCTGGTCATCTACCATGGTACTTTACCTAGGTCCTTTACCTGGGAAAAAGATGTCTCCACACAGTTCCCTTTAGTAACATCTCACTAAACATGCTCTCTCATCCCCTCCTACACATACCATATAGAATGTATCAGATTGGGGAGGGTCAAACATATATAGTTTGATGAAAGCCTCTCTCCCACCCTCTTTCCTGTGGGCCTCCATAGAAGAATGTGATTTACCCTATCCTTGAAAATCATTCAACCCCCTCCTAAACCCTTCAATAAAACTTAGTTTTCCTTTGTCCTATTCCTGCTGCGTTTTATAAGAAGGTAGACTTCCTATTTTGATAAATTAAGGTGTTAAATTGTTATGGATTGAATTGTATCCCCCCAAAATATGTGATGTAAATACTAAACACTATACTCGTTGATGTAATCCCATTTGGAAATAAGGTTTTCTTTGTTACGTTAATGAAAAATGTGTTAGTGTATGGTTTGTTTTAAGCCTATCACCTTTGAGATATAAAAAGAGCAGATAAGCACAAATCCAGGAAGCATAAATGAAGAAAGATTAGTGTCACTTGGAGATCACCAAGGAACCAAGGAGGAGAAATGGTAAGAGACAAGGTTTTTCCCCTCGAGTAGAAAGGGAGAGCTTTCCCCTGGAGCAGGTGCCCTGAGTGAACTTCTAGCATCCTCAACTGTGAGAAAATATATTCCTGTTCATTAAAAGCCACACACTTGTGGTATTTCTGTTATAAAAGCACTAAGAAACTAAGACTTAAGTGTATTACATTTCCTGGAAAGCATATTTTTGGTTTATCAGGAGCCTTCTTTGCTTTAATCCAAAGAAGTTACAAGTGCAAGAATTTCAAGCGGAATGGCAAGTGATGAAGGAGCTAACTTTTGACACTTAAATATTTCTTGAGTATCTGATAAGGCCAAAAGTCTGACCCTTAAGCCCATTTTGTGTATTAGGAGCCAAGAAAGAAATCCAGTTGCACAAGACTTGATCCTTGCTTTCACAAATTGGAAAATGAAATAGAACATTTGTATAGATATCGATAATGTAAGACATGTCCTCTCTCTTAAATATTATTAAATTTTTAGATAATAAAAGTGGTGGATGAGCAATACAATTTTGAACAAGAGAAAAGGAGAAAAGAACATTATCCAGAGTCACCCTGTCCAAACATAACCATTATTACTGTTTCAGAGAAATTTCTTCTAGTCCTTTCGGTGCTGACCTTTTTCCTGAGTTTTTTTTTTTTTTGACCTTGGCTGTACACTAAAATCAACTGGGGAGCTTTTAAAAGTCCTGATGTCAAGGCTGAAGTCCTGATGGTGCTGTGGTTAAGAGCTTGGCTACTAATTAAAAGGTCGGCAGTTCAAATCTAACAGCCACTCCTTGGAAACCCCATGGGGCACTTCTACTCTGTCCTATAGGGTTGCTGTGAATCAGGATCAACTCGACGGCAATGAGTTTGGTTTTGGTTTGATAATGTCCAAGGCCCCAGACCAACTAAAATCACAGTTTTTGAGGGGGGGACTCAAGCATCAGTATTTTTAAAAGCTCCCCAGGTGATTCCAATATACAGCCAAGGTTGAGAATCATGGCATTAGAACCTAAATTCCAACAAAACCCAAAACCAAAAAAACCCATTGCCGTTGAGTCGATGTTGACTCATAGTGACCCTATAGGACCAAGCAGAACAGCCCCATAGGGCTTCTAGTGAGCTGCTGGTGGGTTCGAACTACTAACCTGTTACTTAGCAGCCAAACACTTAATCACAGCCGTATTATAATCCAGTTGTAACACCTAACTTTTTTTTTTAAAGATCTATTTAAAAAAACCAAACCCATTGCTGTCGAGTTGATTCCGACTCATAGCGACGCCATAGGACAGAGTAGAACTGCCCCATAGCGTTTCCAAAGAGTGTCTGCTGAATTTGATCTGCCCACCTTTTGTTAGCAGCCTTAGCTCTTAATCCCTACGCCAACAGGGTTTCCTTAAAGATCTATAGGCTTCAGTTATTTTAGGGGACTCAGTGGTGACCAAAAAAAGCCCATTTACCAAGTGGCATTTGCCTGGAGGATTCCAGAGAGATTATTTGGGGGGCTCCTTATGAAGATCTCATATCTTTTTTATTTTTCTTTTCTTGTTATTTTGTTTCTGTGCTTATTCTCACTTTTCACTCTTCTTGGGGTGTGTTTACACATGGCCACTGTCATGTAACGTATAAGGGTATGTGTGTTGAGAGAGAATTAAGCAATCTTGAGGATAGTTACTCCAGGACAAAGTGCCACCATTATTCGCTGTGGGTTGCTCTGTATTTCTACCAAAACACGAGTCAGTATGGGGAAGTCACAATTTAAACTGGGATCTCCAGATTTTCAAACCACACCTGTTCTCAATGCCCCAAATTCTTCCACAATCTGTAGGGGAAGAGGGTTGAGGTCAGTTTGCCAACCAACAGCTTCCTAATAGAAATGCAAAGTAGGTTATGGTAAAAACCCATTGCCATAGAGTGGATTTCAACTCATAGTGACCCTATAGAACAGATTAGAACTGCCCCGTAGAATTTCCAAGGAACAGCTGGTGGATTCGAACTGCTGACCTTTTTGTTAGCAGCCAAGCTCTTAACCACTGTGCCTCCAAGGCTCCTTTCACAGTCTAGTAGGCTCAAAGTCTGAATTTAGGGCGTCGGTTCCAGGAGAAGACTTTCTCTCTCTGTCAGCTCTGGAGGAAGGCCCTTGTCATCAGTCTTCTCTTGGACTAGGCACTTTTCAGGGCAGGGACCCTGGGTCCAAAGGATGTGTGCTCCTGGCTTTTCTTGCTTGGTGGTGATGAGCCCCATCCTTCTCCCTTCTTGCTTCTCTTTTTTATATCTCAAAAGAGATTGACTTAAAATACAACCTAATCTCATAGACTGTCCTGTCCATTAACAAAACTGCCTCTAATCCTGCCTCATTAACATCCTAGAGGTAGCATGTACAACACATAGGAAAATCACATCAAATGAAAAAATGGTGGACAATTACACAATACAGGGAATCATGGCCTAGCCAAGCTGACATGCATTTATAGGGACACAATTCAATTCATAACAATAGTGTTTAATATTAAAGTGTTTATTTTTTTTTAAACCTAAGGATTCTTCTCCATCTTATATTCTCTAGTAATAATTCATCACCATTGAGCTCTTGCATTTAACTGTAAGCTCCATGAGAGCAGGAATTCCTATTATCTAGCCAAGGGCCTGCAGTGAGGGAGGTGCTTAATAAAGGTTTGTTGAATGTATGTGTCTGTTGTACAACATGCACAAAATCTGTCACACGAACAAATATCTTTACGGTAAATACGCAAGAATTTTGGGACACATGCTACTGATGAATGAGGTAAGTCATAATAATACAGTTTCATGTTACTCATTTGAAAACATCAACCTATTCTTCTCAGTTATATTCTGTTATTCTTTGGGTTAGTGCTATCGCATAGTGATTAAGAGCACAGATTCTGGGCTTATGCTACCTGGCTTTGAATCTAGACTTCATTACTTACTGACCGTGCAGAGATAAATATTGTGTTCCTCGGTTTCCTCATCTGGAAAAGGAGGATAATAATAATACCCATCCCACAGAGCTATTGCGATGGTTAAATGAGCTGGTACCTGTAAAGTGTTTACAAAAGTGCCTGGCCCACAGTATGAGTATTAGTTCTTCTAGCTTCTCCTCTGTACTGGTTATTCTATTGTTCTTCTATTCCCAGGCTTAGGATGAATCCTCTTCTGACCTCTCGGCTCCTGGAGAAGTGGGCTTTTCCTGACTTTGCTGAAGTTCTCCAGGCTTGCCTTGCAATGTTGAGATACTCTTTTCCTAGGACCCTTCCTCACCAGCATATCCTGGGCTCTGGTCACCTGAATCCCTCACATGTATGAATATGTTATAGTTATGAATATTCACCCTCTGATCAGTTTCCCTGAGGTGAGCTTCCCCTGAGCAAATGTTCTCTTTCTGTCCTCTCCTGCGCTTGCTCCTTGCTGGAGCCCTTCTATCCCAAATTAGGGCATTTGGTTGTTGTTACGTTCTGACTCATAGTGACCCTATATACATCAGAGTGAAACATTGCCCTGTGCGGTGCCATCCTTGTTGCTGGGAACTCTGGGTTCTGCTCAGCACAACCAGAAAGGCAGAGACCAAGATGGGGAGAATGAAAGGCAACTTTATTGATTGGCCAAGCAAGGAGACAGTAGTGACTTAAGTCCCTTCGAAGATTGCTCTCAGGCAGCTTGTTGAGACTCTATATGGAGTTTATATAGGCAGGATCAGTTTCAGAATATAAAACAGTGCGTGCACATGCGCAGTGTTCTAGAATGAGTAAGCATTTTCAAAGGTCTGGGTTCGATTCCCAGGGGAAGAGGAAGTTAGCCATTTTTGTTTATTAGTGTGTTAGCTCTCCGCCTAGGGGTGGAGAATTTGCTATGCATGAGTCAGTTAATGAGCTAAAGGTTATCTGGAGTGCTAAGATGGAGGGCAGGACAAGTTTCAGCCAGTTTTGGCTAGCCATTGACTGTTTCTTTTCAAAGTTCTAAGGAGAAGAACAACTTCAGGAAATGGGCTGGGCAAGGGGCTGTCCTGAGAAGACAAGGATTTTAAGAAAATGGCTCTAGCCCTGTCTTATTCTCACAATCATTGCTATATTTGAGCCCCTTGTTTCAGCCACTGTGTCAGTCAATCTCAATGAGGATCTTGCTCTTTTTCTCTGACTCTCTACCAAGCATGATATTCTTCTCCAGAGACTGGTCCCTCCTGATAACAGGTCCAAAGCATGTGAAATGAAATCTCGCCATCCTTGTTTCTAAGGAGCATTCTGGCTGTATGTCTTCTAAGACAGATTTATTTGTTCTTCTGGCGGTCCATAGTATATTCAATATTCTTTGCCAACACCAAAATGACATTCTAGATTCTCTATATTTCCTCTCTAAAGCTATGGTTCCCGTGAAAGCTTTTACTCACTCACAATTCCCTCTCCGCATGTCCTCAACATGCCTGGCCTGCTCCAGGGGACACATTCTGCCTCCCTTTTTCACCTTCCTTTCCCAGCATCGCCACCCCTCACCCCTGCCCAGACAGAGGGTACAGCCCCTCAAGTGCGCTGTGGACATTTGCTTTGGATCTCAGATACTTCCCTGCTGGATGTGTGCAAAGGACTTAAATACAGCCTGGAATGAGTATAGACCACTGACTTCCTGCCCCCACAAAAACAAACACCAAAAACCGTCAACTGAGGGCACACTGGGGCTCTTGGTTGGCAGAACTAGTGTCCAGGCCCTCCAGAACCTCTCTAAATATGTGTGGACTAATTTTTTTTTTAAGTGATGGCCCAGCCTCTTTGGCCAGGCTGTAGTTTAGAAGGACAGCCAGCTAGGCCCCTTGTCTTCACTTAACTCCGTGTATCAGTTCCCACCCGTCCTACTATTCCCTTAACTTTATCTTCCCATAGAGAGACTGGCGAGCATTTCACTGTGGATCCCTGGCATGTGTGAGAAAATGTTTGTCTCCTGTCCCTGATAGCATAATACAGCAACATTTTAAAAAAGAAAGAGGCTAAAGAAAGCCATGAAAGGAAGAAAAATGAAGTGAATATTTGCTAACTAGAGCACAAACGTAAAAATAGGGAAGAAAACACGGACAGTGCCTAGTGGCAAAAGCTGGAATTCCTTATCAGTTCCTCCTTTTTTCCTTCACCTTTTCATCACCGTATGTGACTGCCATCCTGCCTGGCAGTCGTCTCTAACTGGGCCTTTATCACCTTTTGCTTCCTCAGGCAGACCCAGTAAATGGAAGGTACGTTGCTCCTGGCTTTTTCTCTAGACCTGTTGCCCTGGAGTCGTTTACCAACTCATACCGACCCTATAGGACAGAGTAGAACTGCCCCATAGGGTTTTCAAGATCGAGCCATGGTGTTTTCAATCATTTCATGTGCATGCAAAAGCTGGGCAATGAATATGAAAGACAGAAGAAGAATCAATGCCTTTGAATTGTGGTGTTGGTGAAGAATATTGAATATATCATGGTCTGCCAAGAGAATGAACAAATTTGTCTTGGAAGAAGTACAGCCAGAATGCTCCTTAGAAGCAAGGATGGTGAGACTACATCTCACATACTTTGGACATATCATCAGGAGGAATCAATCCCTGTAGAAGGACATCATGCTTGGTAAAGTAGAGGGTCAGCGAAAAAGAGGAAGACCCTCAAGGAGATTGATTGACGTGGGGGCCACAACAATGGGCTCAAGTGTAACACTGATTGCGAGGATGGCGCAGGACCAGGCAGTGTTTTGTTCTATTGTACATAGGGTTGCCATAAGTTGGAACCAACTTAATGGCACCTAATAACAACAACAACAATCTTGAGGGGAGCAAACTGCCATATTTTTCTCCTGCAGAGCAGATGGGTTCGGACCGCCAATCTTTACAATTAGCAACTGAGAGCTTAAGCACAGCACCACCAGGGCTCCTTGGCTTTCTCTCGTTGTTAGGTGCTGTAATCAGGTCTTCTCAGCGCAGCCATAAAGACATGGAATGGGTGAAAGTGAAAAAAGGAGCTTTATTTGGTTGGCCAAGCAAAGTAGCACACTGGGACTTGCTTCTCCAAGATGGTTCCTGGAAAAATGGCTGAAATAGTATTTATTAGAGGGAAGGTCCTGGTGGAAAGGAGCAAGGCCGTTGATTGGTCTGGCTCACAAAAGATGTTTCTGGGACGGTTCCATCATCTGTGCTTATACTCAGTCCAAAAGGGAGGGGTCTCTCAAACTGGATCTTAGGCTTGGACCCCTCTCTTCTGAAAGTCTTCCCCTAATCTCGGGCTGCTAAAATTTGGTTCTGTCTGGTGGGAGAAAATTTTGGGGTCACCCACAGATTGGGGTTGATGGTTCTGTGCATGTCAGGTGGGCCAGATTTGGTCTTAACTTGTTCTGTGGTCTGCAGACCCCAGCCTCTTGTTTTGCTTATCTTGGACAGGAAGTTGGACAATTGACTAAAAAAAATCAGGAGAAACCAGTTAGAAGGGGAGGTGGCTCATGCTACTCTACTTATAAGTTGGGGTTTGGTAATGGTGCCCGGAGGCTGTGGTCTCAGTGCCATCAAATCAGTTCCATCTGACTCATAGTGACCCTATGTACAATGGAATGAAATACTGCTTGGCCCTGTGCCATCCTCACAACTGAGGCTCATCGGACAATGTTTTGCTGTTATCCATAAGATTTCCACTGGCCTTTTTTTTAGGAAGTCACTGGGTCCTTCTTTTTAGTCTTAGTTTGGAAACTCCACTGAAACCTATTCACCAAGGGTGACCCTGCTGGTGTTTGACATACCAGTGCATAGCTTCCAGGATCATAGCAACACACAAGTCCCCACAGTGCGACCAACTGACAGACGTGTGGGGGTTTCCCTAGGTTCCCCGTAATCAAAAGGTCCATGTCCTTGAATTTTAAGCTTCTGTTCAAATTACTTATACAACCAGGCTAAATACCTCCAAATTTGTTACAACTTTTGGAAGGAAAAGGAGAGGGAGGGAAAGAAGCAGGGAGGAAGTTAATGTGTAGGTATGCTTTGATTTTTATAATTTTAAGAGCAAGCTTTTAAGAATTTGTGTGACTCCTTTGGAATTCCATGTAATCCTAAATTTGAGGAAAATGTGTCTAATATATATACAGGGTATTTCTTTTGATGAAAGTCAAAAGGTTATTTCAGTAAGAAGGAAAAATTGTTATTGGTTATTAAATTTCTACTATGTATTTTTAAAAATCTTTCATTCAATCATAAGTGTAGAAAAATGGAGTTTCTAAGACCCTCAAAAACATGAATTGACACAGTGGCTGCAACAATGGGCTCAAAATAGCAACGATTGTGAGGATTTCATTCTGTTATACATAGGGTCACTATGAGTCGAAATCAACTCGATGGCACCTAACAAGTATTGATAAGGAGCAATATGCCAGCTGAAGGTCATAAAGGTTCCATATACAAAGTTATTTCATTATCAGTTTTTAGACTGTGCCCTTTGTGGCATCAAGGTAGAGGTGAAAAGTGCTGGGTGGCAAGGTTTCAGAGGCGTGCTGCTCTCAAGAACAGATTGTGCTCATATCTTCCCAACTTCATGGTAGGAACATTTCCACCACAGGAATCAGCAAACATTACAAATCAGTTTTTCTCAGAGAGCTGGTTGTTAAATGTTTACCAGCACAGCACTGGAGCAGATCTGCTTGTACTTGCTGTATTTATAGAGAATGTCTGTGTAAAGGAAACCCTGGTGGCGTAGTGTTTAAGTGCTACGGTGGCAAACCAAAGGGTTGGCAGTTTGAATCCGCCAGGCGCTCCTTGGAAACTCTATGGGGCAGTTCTACTCTCTCCTATAGGGTTGCTATGAGTCAGAACCGACCCAACGGCACTGGGTTTTTTTTGGGTCTGTGTAAAGCATAGCTTTCAAAAAAGGTGTTATGACTACAAAGAAGTTTACAGAACATGCTTCCATTGGATATTTTCTTTCTTTCCAACAAAAATACATAATAAATATTATAATTTGAAGAATTTTTAATCATTTTATTATTTCACATAACTATTTGTTTTAAGAGACTACATTAATTTTATTATTTACTAAAACTATAACAATTATATTACATACCATTAGCCACCTAATAAATCTATATGAAATGACAGTTTAAAGTACTTTAAAATGTTTTAGGATATATCAAAAGCAAGAAAAACACTTGGTTGTGAGCTTGAAGTTTAATAAATTTAGCATTTTTTGATTAGTCAGTTATGCAGTACAGAAATGGACATGGTCATGGACTGAATTATGTCTCCCTCAAAATTTATGTATCAGTTTGGCTGGGTCATAATTCCCCGTATTGTGTGGCTGTCTGCTACTTTGTGATTGTAATTTTATGTTAGAGAGGATTAGGGTGGGATTGTAACACTCTTATCAGGTCCATCCCTGCTCAAGAGATAAAAGGAAAAGGAAGCGAGCAGAGAATGGTGACCTCATACCACTAAGAAAGCAGTGCTGGGAGCGGAGATCATCCTTTGGACCTGACGTTCCTGCGCTGAGATGCTCCCAGACCAAGGGAAGACTGATGACAAGGACCTTCCTCCAGTGCAGACAGAGAGAGAAAGGCTTCCCCTGGAGCTGATGCCCTGAATTTGGACTTGTAGCCTACTAGACTGTGAGAGACTAAACTTCTCTTTGTTAAGGCCATCCACTTGTGATATTTCTCTTACAGCAGCACTAGATAACTAAGACAGACGTGTTCCGGAAAAACACCATACCTCTTTGTTTTATGTGCCAGAGAGCAGTGCTAATATTTCTTCACCTTTAATTTCTTATTAGAATTTTGGTTCCTTTTAGGTTACAGTATTGGAATACTGTATTGATTTATTTCCCATTACTTTTGGTTCCCCAATTTTTATTTTCCTCACCTGCTTGCTGTATGACTTCCTAAAATTGTACTTTGAGAACTAATATGGTCGCCTACATTACTGACACACATGGGGTGCCATGAGAATCGACTCATGTTTGGTGAAATGCCTCTTTCAGCTTCTCACAACCTTCTCTCTGCCCAGGATCTAACCCGGTGCCATCGAGTGGATTCTGACTCACGGTGGCCCCATGTGTGTCAGAATAGAACTTTGGTCCATAGGGTTTCAATGGCTGATTTTTCTAAAGTAAATCTCCAGACCTTTCTTCTGAGGCACCTCTGTGTGGACTCGAGCCTCCAACATTTTGGTGAGCCGCTGAGTGCTTAACCATTTGCACCAACCAGGGACCCATCATCTCAGGATCTGCCAAAAACAAAAAACAAAAAACCAACCCCATTGCCATCGAGTTGATTCCAACTCACGGTGGCCCTATATGACAGAGTAGAACTAACTGCCCCATAGGGTTTCCAAGGAGTGGCTGGTGGATTCACACTGCCTACCTTTTGATTAGCAGCCTGGGCTCTTCACCACTGCACCACATCAAGCTCCTCACAGCTGATTCTCTCTTTCCTGAAGATAAGTTCTTTTGTCGGGAGACCTCTGAATCTCACACATATGCCCTTCACCAGCTCCCGATCAAATTGCCAGACTTGCTGGGGTGCATTTGAGCAGGAGTAGTAGACCCTGTTAGAATCCACTGCCAGGGGCCCCTCAGGCCTCCTGCAGATCGTCCTGTCAAGCCTGCCCCACCGGTTTGACAAACATGCCCAAGCATGCTTGAACCCCAGTGACGGACAATACATTTCCTATTAAATAAGTCAAGTATGGAAGCATGAAAAGTAGTAAAAAGGAAAGAATAGAGAACGAGAGGACAGAACAATACTGCGCTGCTCCCTGTCACAGGTCCTCTTTTAATTTACATTATGATGATTAATTTTGGAAAAAAAGAGGCAGTATACTCACTGGTTTGCCTTTCTTATGTCCACATCTTGAACCATAAGTACTTTGGGGCTTAGGCTCTATTCAAATCTCTTTCTAGCCTAGGTGTAGTGTACACCAAAAATGCTTAAATATATATGTAACAAAACATTTGCCATTTTGACATTCTTCATAAGTACAATTCAGTAAAGAATGGTGACCAGATGTGAACTTAGATGGGAAACAAAAACAAACAAAAGGCTTTTCACTTTGCTTTGAACTGAGTACACTATTAAAAGAAAGGGGCTCTTCCTATAGTGTATGGCCAGTTTCACCAAGTCTGTCAAGGACTGTCTTGGGAATCAGATCAATTGTGGTCTGCCCTTTAAAGGAGGCAACACTAATTCTTGCTGCCAGCTTCAGCTCAGACTCAGTGGAAAATCAGCTCCCTAAGTTAGAATTGATCACATTGATCTATTTTCTTTCAGTTCTGGTCTTTTCAAGAAGCAATGACTGTACAGCCAAACTCACTTGAACGTAATTCCCAGATTATGCCAACCTTTCTATCCCTGTGACATAGTTGATAAAATAAATTTGATTTTTGTGGTGTTTCTTTAAAAGTACCCAGTGAACAAGTATATGGAATTCTTTAGGTACAGATAGAATCACTTCAAATCTTGTTGAAAGTTATAATGAGGACTGTTGTCTCATAATCTCTTACAACGGAGATTAGGAGGGAAGAAAAAACTCTTCCCCAACAACAAAAAAAAGAAAGTGGATTCAATCTCTTATCATTCACATTAATCAATATTCTAACTACTTCTCCATTTTTATAAAAAAATTGGGAGGGCAGGGAAATGCTATCACCAGCCTCCACATTTACAAAGAGTTTTGAGGGTTAAAAGCAGGGTGACAGTTCTCTGCCTCTCTTTCCATAGTGAAACAGCTCACATTTTTTTGTCTGGGCCTCACCCAGCCTTCATTCATTCCCTTCTTCTTGCAGTGCTAGGTGTAGTCACATGACCAAGTCTGACCAAAGGAATCGCATTGGAAGTGAGGCAGTTTACAACCTTTCTTAAGAGATGGAACACCCTTAACCTCGTCATCCCTTCCTAACTCCCGCTTCTTGGAACAGCGCTGTAATCATGGATCATGACACCACGGCTACGCATGGCTGAATAGCAAAATAGAAGGAGCGTGAGTCCCTAAAACCATGTATCACTATATCAGTCCTGGTCCTCACACCCAGACTTTTATGTGAGAAAGAAGTATAATCTGTGGCTTAACATAACAAACTTTTGATCACACTACATGTCCAATTCTAGTCAGCAAGGGAACTCTGCTCCTCATGGGAACTCAGGGACCCAGGCTGACAGCACTCCCTCTCAACCCATGCTTCGCCTATCGCTGAGGCAGGCAAACGGAGTGTACTGTTAAAGGTTCCACCAGGATGCATCACTTTGTTGAGTAATACAAGTCACGTGACCAAACCTAACTTCAAAAGTGAAAGGGAAGTACAGTCCTACTACGTGCCCCAGAGAGGAGAACCAGAATATGAGGGCTGTCTTCAAGACCTTTTTAAATTTTCAAAAGCAAAAATGTCCCTCGGGTTAGGTGTGCCTAACTCAAGCTGTGGTTTTTTTTAATCTCTTGATATACATGTGAAAGCTGAACAATGAAAAGGGAAGATGGAAGAAGAACTGATGCATTTGAACTGTAATGTTGGTGAAGAATATGAATATACTGTGGACTGTGAGATGAACAAATCAGTTTTAGAAGAAATATAACCAGAATGCTCCTTAGAATCGAGGATGGCAAGGCTTTGGCTTGCTTACTTTGGACATGTTGTCAGGAAAAACCAATAGTTAGAAAAGGACATTATGGTTGGTAAAGTAGAGAGTCAGTGAAATGAGGGAAACTCGTAATGAGATGGATTGACACAGTAGCCAGAATAACGGACTCAAACATAGCAATGATCATGAAGATGGCCCCGGACTCGGCCACATTTTGTTCTGTTATCCATAAGATGCTGTGAGTTGGAGCTGACTGAAGGGCACCTAACAACAACAACCTCATGACTACTACAGTTCCTACCTTGTTGGAGCCACTGTTATTTTGCACTTTCAGCCACTTGCAGCTACACTAAATCCTGATAATGGAATGATCATATCAGTGCTGTGATCAATAGGTTAAAAACCAGTACTTTAAGGAAGGCTGTCATTGAGTGAATCCCTCACACTCTGCAGGATTTGCAGGGGTAGTTTTCTCCCAGGGGTGGTTCTGGAGGAAGAAGACATGTCTTTGTGGATGTTCCCAGTTTTCCCCAATACCTCATTTGTAGACATTCCTGAATTACTGAGACCTGGTACACCAAAGGCACATCTCTAGGAGTCCCTGTTCTTGTAGTTGGCGTCGCCACCTCTAGCTCCTCCTAAGTGGAGGAAATGCTGCCTCTTCTTTTAAAAACACAAGTCTAGTCCTGCCCTATTCTGCTTTGTTTCCACATTCAAACCTTAGTCCTTGAAAATCTGCTCCCTTCCCTAGTGGCTGTAATCTGTCCTTACCTCCCTCAATTTGGTAAACATCTTCACTTGATTGTACTACCCACTAACCCACTGCCGTGCAGTCGGTTCCGACTCATAGCAACCCTATAGGACAGAGTAGAACTGCCCCCATAGAGTTTCCAAGGAGCGCCTGGCGGATTTGAACTGACGTACTACACCTTCCAAATACACAAACAAATGGGTTGTCTATATCTGCGGTCTTTATTCTCTCCCTGTTCCTCTGTTTTGAAACCTGAACGATGAGGCTTCTCTGTTCAAACTGCTCCACTGAAACTGTTCTACAGCCATTAATGACCTTTACCAAGAAGCATTTGCCTAAAACTCTGGAATTCCCGGGAAACCTGCTTTCGTATATTTCATCTAATGGGATAAGCTGTAACAGGTTAAAAAAAAAAAAAAACCCATATATTTAGTAATAAACAATAGAACCCTGTTAGCATTTGAGCAGTTTAGGAATGGATTCTGATCTGCCATAGGCAAAATCGTGTCTGTCTGCCCCCGCCCCCAAACCCAGGAACCACCTGCAATAAAGACTGACATATTTATTTTGTTAAACCAGCCCTATCCTGTGACACATGCAGTAGATCTGTAACCCGGAATGCTTATTTATCGTGTGTAGGCATGACCTAGAAGTGAGCAGAGTTCATTAAAAAAAAAAAAAAAAGAACAAAAATCTTTTAAATGTCAGATTGGTCTCATAGATAAAAATTCTGTAGACTATCAGCAGAGGAAGTCCTTCCTGTTACTGGAGAGCTGGACCGTCTGGAGAATGGACCGTGATTGCTCTTTTGCGTTCCGATTCTTAAGCAGGAAAGCAGAGCTGTATTTGACTTGAATATGAAGAACAAAAGCAGCTCTGGAGATACTAAGCAACAGTCTATGTTACAGGTTTAACACACTCATTTAATATCATTGGAAAAAATAATGAAACTGGTGAAAAGTATTTATGGAACCAGAGGAGAGCATATTTTGCTGGTTTTACTTTATGTTTGAAGTTTTGGGTATAGCTCTGCCCATAAATACTGAAATGCCTAGCATAAAGAACGCAGCCTGGGGCATACCCCATAAAACTTACAGTGCAATTAAATGAGCAATTTCCACTGGAAATAAAACGGGCGTGTTGAGTGGAATATGAATTAAACTGCGCATATGACTCTGGCATGCAATAGGCTTTGGAGAGGGACCTGCTGGTTTCAGTAGCACCTGATGCAGTCCATTCTAGGTCAAGGCCAGCAGGGAACAAAAGGTAGCTGGAGTTCGCATGAAGACCAGGGCATTCGAAATCGTGGCTTATGTAGTTTCCTTGTCATTATGTTTCCTGAAAAGGTCCAGCAAAATTATGACTGATAGCAAAGGATGAAATCTGGCCTTTTATTACACTGCAGACATTCCGAGCTTCTACATTACACTTATGCTATGCAGAAGTTTGGGAACTTGCCCTTAACTTTCCTTCATTTTCACCTTCTGAATGTCACTGGGCATCATTAGACAAGGGTTCATAAAGGAGATTTCGACTGAAAAACCTAAAAGCCATCGAAACAAACATTCGTTTGTATTACACACCACTCTCAGACCTTGCTCATTTCTGGGGCCTTATTTGGAGATTAAAGGACAATAGGTATAAAGGAAAACTCAGCTCAGGAAAGGATTTAGAACTCACAGCCTTTAAGGCACCACATGTATACATTTAGCTGATAGAGGAACTGGCTTGTAAGTGCAGATAAAAATGTTATCTCATTGGTAGTGTAGCGTTAAGCAAGTCTGCCCAAGACAAAGCTTAGCATTCTTTGAGGAACTAGAGTAAGGGTGAAAGGAGAGCTTGACATTTTTCTGCCAGTGAAAGTCAGCGGAAAGGTAGGGCATTCAGTCTCTTCCCTTCTTCTCTTCTCCCAAGCACCCTACCTCCAACTGTCCCGGGAGGAAATGAAGGGGTGGGAAACAATAGGCCACGTGATCCAAATGGGTATTATCAGCCTTTTAAAATACGCACAGCTTGAACTATAAAGTGCTTCTTTTAAAAATTATTTGGTATCACTGTAGTTTTGTCTGAATTCACCTTCTCTTGTCAAAACAATCTGCGTCTATAATTTTTCTAATTATAAAAATGTTCTTTCTCTAAAATATATGTGTATATATATAATATATATACATGTATTCTCCCGAAATGAAAAAGAATATTTTCCATGGCAACATATGCTTTGAATTTTTCACATTAGATTTTGTTCTATCCAGAGCTAAACCTCAACACATCTTACTTGCGTAACGACAATTTAGGCAGTGAAACAAACGCACTGTTACATGCGATTAGATTGCTGTTCGGCTCCTCCCACAAGAACCGACAGCCAAAGAAGAGTCTGGAAGGGTTGTGTTGCTCCCTACAGGAGTGAAAGGCAGGGGGAGAGAACCGGAAGCTGCTCCCTTGGAGCTTATGTGAAGAAGGGGAAAGCCGAAGCTAGTTAGGAGGAAAAAAAAAAAAAAAAGGCGGGTTAAAAAGTGATTCAGGAGCTAAAAGCTGTAAAGCAGCTTTCTGTGTGTGACCGTGAAGTGTCGGACATGGCTGTCTTAGACTAAAGGCATAATAAAAAAGGCACTTTATTTAGGCTAACAGAGCGTTATATAACCTGAAATTTTTACAGTTTTAGATGTATAGTGAGTAGTTTGTGAGGAAAAAGTCTACTTGGTTTATTATTTGGATAAGATTTAAAAAAACTTTAATGATGTATTTATTTTTTGAAGACATAAAATGGAGTCATTTCTATCGGAATGGCAACCTCTTTGCTGCTGCTTTACTACATCTTCGTAGTTAAAATCAATTCATGTTTCCTTCGGATAACTACCCTCAGTTAGAAAACAGCTTTGTTAATTAGCAAGATATGACGCAATATGTCACTGCATCTTTAGAGCTCTGGCGCCAGCTAGTGGTGAGGGGTGGGAGCCAGGCTTGTCGCTCTCAAATCTGAGAAGGCTTTTTGTCTTCTTGTTTCCTCTTAGTATTCCTATTAAGTGCCTTCGAGTCGGTTGTGACTCACAACGACCACACAGGAGAGAGTGGAGCTGTCCCACAGGGTTTCCAAGGGGCCGCTGGTGGATTTGAACTGCTGACGTTTTGGTTACCAGCCGAACCACTACGCCACCAGGGCTCCTTCTTTATCCCTGGTCCTCTCCATTTTTTTTCTCTCAACATAATGGGGGAGGGGCAGAAGGGATTATAAACGAAAGTAGGAAGAAAGGCCAGACAAATGCAGTCGTTTCTCCAAAGGATTTGAGAAGAGATCATTTATTTGAAATATTCCTGCCGTGTTGATGGAGAAGCTCATTTTTTTGCCAGTGAATTTTTAGCTTTTTGTTTGAATATATTTAAATATATTTGAATATATACTTAGGACATGTAATAACTGTGGAACATCACCACAAATACAGCACTGAGGACATGTTGTAAGTCTAAATTTGTGTTCCTTTTTAAGTAGAAGATATTTCTACTGTGAACGGGCTCTGCTACCTCGTCACTGGTTCAGCTCTGAGTAACTCTCAAATGGTGAACAGAGCAGAAACCTCTTAAGATGATACTTGTAGCTGGTACGCTATGAAAAAAGTATAAAAATTCCTGGCAAAAGACACTTTATTTGGGATATATGCAATAGATTTAGGCTTTGAGCCAAATCTATCCTCAATTAGAAATAGGTTACGATGATTTGCAGTATTTATTTTAAGAAGAATCTTTGGCAGGCCATTTTTCTCATATAATTAAGCCATAACTGATCTTACTAAGGTTATGGAGAGACTTCAGATTCTCATAAATAGAAGCTGAGGTTGAGACATTTCTTTCATTACATAGTGGGAGCTGTTTATAAATCTATTACTTATTTTTAAAATCAATTATTACTAATATTCTGTGTGGAATTTATTATGAAAAAAAGCTGAAGGTTGTGAAGAACTTTTGAAGTGTCATTCATGTGTTTGCATCTGTATATTAGTTACAGAGAATAAAGGTAATCTGAACTGAAATTTCTTGTAATACTGTTTTTGGAAGGTGGATCTAATCTAAGGGGAGGTTTCAGGCAGGAAGAATTGTCACAGTCTTATCACATGGTCTAATTTGTTACTCTGGTGTTGGGAAAATACATTTTAAATCTTACCTATGTGAGACATGAGATGGTAAAAATAGCTGGTGATGGTGTTGGTGTGTGAGATTTACATAAGCTACTATTTTGAGCTTATTTTACACTTATGCTAAAAATTGCATATTTCGTATTAAAAATTCACCTAATCCTGCTACCAACAAAGTTAAAATGTTGACATTTTCCCTTTAGTTTTAAGCATCTCCTAACCCATTGCTGTCAATTCATAGTGAACCTCTAGGACAGAGTAGAACTGCTCCATAGAGTTTCCAAGGAGTGGCCGGTAGATTTGAACTGCCAACCTTTTGGTTAGTAGCCAGACACGTAACCACTGTACCACCAGGGCTCCTGGTGTATAATAAACCAAAAAAACCCAGTGCCGTTGAGTTGATTCCGACTCATAGCGACCCTATAGGACAGAGTAGAACTGCCCATAGAGTTTCCAAGGAGCACCTGGCAGATTGGAACTGCCGACCCTTTGGTTAGCAGCTATAGCACTTAACCACTATGCCACCAGAATTTCTGGTGCATAATAAGGCCCAATTAAATCATGACATCTTCATATGACCCAGTCTCCTGTGTGTTTCTTTTGAGATGAAAGCTGAGTTTATATAATTAAGAGTTTTAAATCAGAACCTGTAAAGGAGTATTTTTTTTTGAAAGATAAAATTCATTTAATTAAGGCTTTTTCAATGACAATGGATTAATTGGAACTGAAGTAAATGATAGAATTGAATTGCCATAAAATTTTGAAAGTTACAGAGAAATAAAATAATTTATGGTCTTTTAAAACAGCTTTGTAGTATGTAAGTACTTATTTTAAAGGCTGAGTTTGTGATTAGATGCTGTAGGTCTGTCTTTGAAACCATTTAATGATTGCTTTAAAATATTTTGATGCCTACTATAATCCTTTGGACTATAATCCTTACATAATTTCCCATATGTTATCAAGTAAATGCTTTGAAATGTCATTTCATCATGATTTGAAATATACTCATAAAGATTTGAAGATTTATCATTTGAGTGTAATTTCTTATTACTTTTTAATATTATAAAATTTGAAATTAACTGTATATTGCAAATGAACACATTGGAAGGAAGGAAGGAAGGGAGGGAGGAAGGGAGGAAGGAATGAAAACATACCTGAGCATATATATGTTTTTTCTTCTTTAGAGATTTCTCTAATGATTTTGAAATAGTCATGTCAGCAAATAACCAGTTCACTCAATTTGAATCCCCCTTTCATTTGAGATGGAGCCTTGGTGGCACGGTGCGGTAATAAGTGATACGTCTGCTAACCAAAAGGTCGGCAGTTCAGATCAACCAGCCTCTCCTTGGAAACCCTATGGGGCAGTTCTACTCTGTCATGTACAGTCTCCACGGGCCAGAATCAACTCGATGGCAACGGGTTTGGTTTGCTCTTATTTCATTTGAAATAGTCCATAAAATTTTTACAACAGAAACTGTGGGATGTCATTTTTACTCATGAAAGGGTGGCAGGTACCCCTGAACATGACAACCTAAGAGCGAATTTATAGATAAAAATATACACACATTCACTTTGGTATCGACATTTGAAACGACAAAAAAAAAGAAACGACAAGGCATATAAAAATGCAGATATACGGATAATTAAATATTTGGCCCCTAAATTACACGGTTGCTAAATATCACAATCTTCCCTCACAGAGTGATACTGGAGCCCTCCACAGACCCTCCCATTAGGAGACGCTGGCACAGTATTGGGGTGGACACATCTGCCAGCAAAGTACTACAGATGGTTCTCCTCATTAGCCTACAGAACTCCAAGCAGCCATCACGGAGGAGGCCTGGGAGCTCACTTGGACAAGATGTTAGGCTAGCCTCCTGTTCAATGTCATTACGGTTTCTCCAAAATAATACCCTTAGTGAGCCCTGTTGGGCTCGGGCTGGCCTACGTGTCGCGTTTACGGAGATTAGAGACGGTGTCCAATTTGCCAAAGGGTATTACACGTTTCTCAGATTTGACAAAGTTCCACAGTCAGACTTGGAAAACTTCTTAATCTAAACGTGGTCGCAGGACAGCCTGGGTACTCCCCGGAAACTCATTAGCGTGGCTTTTGGAATTCCAGGCAATGTTCACCAACATGTGCACGCTTACTTATTATATTAAATGCATCGACAATCTCATTTCTCCTCTTCCCTTCGACCCATTGATTTATTGACATGATGGTATTTTAATTTTGTTTTGTTTACCCTTTGTTTATGAATCAGTCTTAAAATCAGGGCAGCAAGCCCTGGCAACCGGAAATGTTAGTTAAGTTTAGCTGTAGAAACAGCAGGGGGAGCCCATACTGTTTTATGGTCTGCAGTTTCTCTGGCTGGATTATTATTATAATAATTATTATAGTTGTTGTTTTGCATTTATAACATCGATGTTTAGAAATACAATCACTATGTGCTGGACCATTACAATTTTAAGTCACAGAGGGTCAATTTTTATTCTTTAATTATATGAAATTATCAGGATACCACTAAAATACTTGACAGGCAAGAATTTGGCAGTAAGAGTTTTCTTTCTTCTCTTGTAACTGAGGGAAAAATCCTGTCCCAAATTTTGTTATTTCTCGAAAAATGTTATCAGCCAAAATCCCTGTATAGTCTTGGCGACTTTTTGTTTGTATTACCAGCTGCAGTTTTTTTTTTTTTCCCCCTGAAATAAATAGTAGAATTTGAAATACACCATCTGACATATTTTCAAGATCCTAATAGTGAGGGGAGGTCCCATGAGAATCGCTGGGTGCTCTAAGACTTAGTTTTTTAATTTTGAAGTTCATAAAATGGAAAAGCCTGGTAGTATTTAATATTATTTTCTCATGCTTGACAAGGTCTTTGGGCCAGTAGGTTTTCACTACTGTAAAATAATTCAGAATATCTCAATTTGCTTTTTACTCTCTAAAGAAACAATTGCAATGTCTATGGGCATACATTTTATATATTGTGGCTCGTCCTAAATTATTCTGCTTCATTGGAGGAAGAAACTCTAGAGTGATACTCAGATGCCTGAATTGGAGACTTTTGTGCATAGTATCAGAAAAACTACCTCACAGTATGAGGATTCATGATTACAGATTTTATGAATTTAAATTTCCATTGAATAATGGACAAATACTGGTGTAAGACTTAATAATTCTGTGCATCAGCATTTCTGGTTCTATGTTGAAATAAAGAAAATGCAACCTCGGAGTGATCAAAAATCTTCAGGGAGGAGGTTTCGTTTGAGCAGTGCCTTGAAGGTTGAAAAGAACATTCTAGAAATGGCGGCGGGGGTGGGGTACATAGTTGTGGTGAGAGGGGAAGATACTTCAGGGCTGAAGATCATAAGCAAATGGGCAGTGATGGAAAAGTGCCCCAGCTGGACACTGGAACCTTGGGTACATAAAGTGGAGTAGGGGGCTATCTTTGAAGCTTTGATGTGCAGCTAAGCAGTTAGGAGTTTATTTTAAAGGCAGTGGGAGTCAGGGAAGGTTTTAGAGGAAGACAATAGAAATATATTCCAGAGAGATTAATTTGGAGACAGGATCCAGCATTCTTGAAGATTTAATCAAATGTAGTTAGTATCAGCATAAGAAAGCAAAATGAAGTCATCATTTAAAAGTCAATATTCATATAATTTTAGAATATGATTTAAAGTATTACAAATTTTATTTGTATGGTATTCCTTGATTAATATAGCCAATGCTAAAATCCAGGAGAACAAATCCCAGCAGAGTTGTGTGTGAGTATCTTTTTTCCATGATCATTAATCATAACATATTTTGCTATTCCAATTACTAATATATTTTTATTTTGTTCTTCTGTCAAACCTGGTAAGGTTAACAGATGCTTTATGAAAATAACAGGTATTACAAGTCCACTCTCCCCCTTCTGGACATGATCTCCTTTTGATAGCATGTGTAAACGTACGTTTATAGATAAGACTGGAAGTTGATGGCTGTTTCAGGTTTTCTGTGTGCTGTTGAGCTTATCATTCTATGGCTGCTTGTTTTGGATAAGCTTTGAATTTCATTTTGTAGGTGTCTTACACTGTAGTACCATGCTTGATTCAATTATACACTAATAGAAAACACTTTTTGGAGGGAAATAAATTCAAGCATCATCCAGTTATATGTAAGTGTTGTTCAGTAATATCTTTTTCTGAAAAGATTACAATTTGCCTACATGATATAATAATACTGTGCGCTACCTGATCCAGAGAGCAAGGGAAAAGGTATAATAACATGAAAAAAGTAAAAGAGGCTCTTAAACACAGACAGGGAGGAGATTTTTAAAAATTTTAGTAAAATACAAAATTTAAAAAATTTTTTGAAGGAAATGCAATTTATATAAATAAATTTGAAAACGGTATACTACACTTGTGAAAGTATCAGAATACATTGGAGGAAAAAAAGTCCCATGAGACAATCATTTTTTTGTAAACCAGGAGAAAAAGTAGAAACTTTGAATAGTTAGCTGCCCAGTGTCAAACTCTTTAATATAGGACATCAGTTTATCTGTTGCACCGATAGTACCGCAATTCAAACAACACATCACGTCTGGCTTGTGTGGCAGTAACTGGCACCCTGACTTTCATGTCAATGCATGCATTCGTCTAACTTTATATAAATCTATAGGGCTCTGTAGACCCGGTGTTTGGCATTATCACAATTTTCGCTTGGCTCAGAGAGGGCAGGTTGATTATCATTAAAGTGTTATTTATTTCTATTTTATTAAGCCCCTTTTACATTCATGTTATAGGTTAATTTATACTTTTATTTCATGCACTGCTTGGCTTTACTGATTAATATGCCCCATGGCATTCAATAAAGTCAGGCAGTGGAGGAAATAAGAGTGGTATTAATTTCTAACATTGCTATAAATTTGCCTTAATAAAACTAGCTCAATAACATTACAGAAGTAATACAATGGTGCTCCCAAATTGTTAACAAAGATGCAACTAAACAGTTTTCCTTCCTGGATTTAACATAACCCCACTGTCTTTTCTTTGCAGTGTTGAAATGAAACCTGCCATATATTTTTTTCACTCTTTAAAAGGCAACGTAATAGTTGCATAATACTATAGTACACGGATCTCTATTTGACTTATTTCATTATGCCTTATTTGGATTTTAGGTTACAACCTGCAAATTAACCAGGCCCACAGGCCTCTGGGGGAAAAAATCAAACCTTATTCATGTAAGAATTTTCATAAACATTAAAATTATGTTTCCAACATCCATATTTGTCCTTCTTAGTGTGTTAATGTTCACTGCCAAAAATAAATATTGTTACTGTGAAACCTGATAATATGGGAGGGCTAGTGAAAATCTCTGTGCTGGAATTATTTTTCACTAGTTACCCCTCCCTCCCAACTCCAATTGCTCAATGAAATAGTTAGAATTTTGGGTCACAAAATTTTGATGATAAAGAATTTTCTGATACGTGGATTTGGTCACTCAATTCATGTATTAGAAAAGAAAAATTATTCTTTCCTCTTAGTTTATTAGACTGTAGTCAAGCTCAAACCAAACCCGTTGCCCTCCAGTTGCTGACTCATAGTAATCCTATAAAAAAAAAAAAAAAATTGAGTAAAACTGCCCCAGAGGGTTTCCAAGGAGATGCTGGTGGATTTAAACTGTCAACACTTTGGTTATCAGCTGTAGCTTGCCGAAGCTTATAACCACTGTGCCACCAGGGCTTCAGATTGTAGCCAAGATGGCCCAAAAGTTGTTAAAAATCAGGCACTTGCTTTCATTCCCATTATTCAGAAAGAATAAATATGATTTATTCATCCTAAAGTTCTTCCTTTTCCTTAGCTTTTCAATAATTTCTTTGAGTTCTAGCATTTATGGACTGGAAAGAGATTTGATAAAAAGAAAAAAAAAGCAACAACAACAAAACAGTTAAAAACCTCCTTTGCATAAAAATGCCAGGAAACATGTTCACACAGCAATAAGTATTGATCAGGTACTGTACCAGGCAGTGACCCCCTCCTGGGATTAGAACTGTAAATACAACAGGAATGGCCTCTTTTGTTTGATAGAATGGGCAAATTTTACACATTAGTAAGGAAGATATTTTAGGACAGATTTTTTTTGGTTTGTTTTGGTCTGTTTGTTTTTGGATGGAAGACAAATTCTGGATTCAGTAAGTCCTCCTCTAATCACACCAAAGTAACGGGTACCTTTGGCAATGAAACCGTTCAAGAAACAGTGGAGGGATGAGTTATCTTTATAACCACACTGTTCAGGAGCACATTTCAACTTTTACTAAATCAATGGAGTCATTTTTTCCCCCAACTCAGCTCAGATGAATCCAAGTCTATTAAATAGGTGAACTTAATGTTACTGCGTCTTCTCTTGCCCAGCTTTTGGTTAAAATCACATTTGGTAATTCACGTAAAAAGATGCGCCTTTTCATGTTGATATATTTCACCCTTTACGAAAAAATTAAAATTCTATCTTTGCTATTTTTGCTAGCAAGACAAAACAGACCCTCTTTGCTCACAAAAATGAGATTTTAAGAATAAGCATTTCTAAATTGCTTCTCAAGCCAGTTTTTAGTAAAAAGTCATCTTCAAGGGAATAATCCGCATCCTGGATCCTGAGAATTCTGATTCAAAAGCAAAGCAACGGTTTTTGGAGCCTTGCGAGTGTCCCATCCTAGAAAGTTAGTTTTAGCAAGTAAAGTGTTCCCTTCCAGAAAAAAAAAAAAAAAATTCCAGAGACCTCCTTATATCCTGAGGGGCTTCAGTCAGGTTAACTGTCCTCAGGTAACGGTTCACTCATAAACATGCTGACTACTCAAGCAACTGAACCAACCCATGGAAGGAGTCATTTGTACTAACATTCATTTGCTCCAGGAAAGCTGCTTGTTAGCTACTTTGGAAAAAGATTTTGGGATATTTGACCCAAGCTCATCATTTATTTCGATGTGTTTTGATGGGTTTTATGAAGTGAACAGACACAATCTAGTTTTTCAGGATGGATTCTGATAATGCCTTTGATTGGCCTAGTAGCTAGTCAACACATGAAGGAACTCAAAACAAATATATACACCTCTCCGTTAGGCTAAACCTCAGTAAAAGCTTTGCATTATAATCAAAAGGAGAAATTTTATTTAGGTAAGAATGGGAAAATCTGGCCTAATGGTGAAAAGAGTTAGGTAGTGAACTGAAACTGAATGTAAGGTTGTATTAATAGGAAATTAAAATGTACTGTTTGTCACCCCTGAGGTCTTTGGATCCACCCACATTTATACTGCTTGGAGTCTTCTCCCCCCATCAAGCCCGACTCTGAAGCCATTGCAAATAACATGCAAATTAAATGATGCAAAAAATGTTTCCATTTATATTCCTGTCTTATAAGTAAATCTAAAAACTTTAGGGGTCTGTTAAAATTGTATTATTTTAATAAGTCATTGTTTGCAGGGCTTTTTGCGGTGTGAATCTTAACAGAATAGATCCAACTGATGCTGAACAGAATGAATCAATTGCAAAAGTATGGTAAATACAGCGTTGCAAATGTAGTAAAAACAAACAAGCAAGCAAACACGTCTGTACAAAGCAGATAGAACTTCATTGATTGGTGAGAACAAGAGAATGTTGATGCAATTTAAAATTTCACATGGCCTCAGCCTAAACCCTTAGAGAAATACACTCACTTTTCAAATGATCAGAGCTCAGCAAAATGTACCTGAATGAGAAACGAAGGGTGACAAGGTTTTTCCCTCGTCCTGTATTTATTTTTTAAGGAACTATGTATTTTTTTTTTTTTTTTTATGTATGTTAGAGAATTACTACCCATTGAGGATAATGGTATTTATTTTCTCTCTGAAGGGAAATGTTGCACTCTATAGTATGACTTGTACAGTCTTTTGTGCCATTATTAATACATTTCCTGTTTAAGGAAATGACTTTTTTTTTTTTTTTAACATGATAGCTTAAACTTCAAAATAAGTGCTATTGACTTTTAAAATGTATCTTACCAGTGTCACTCTGGGCATGAAGAATGAAGTGTGGAAAACACTTGTCATTATAATTGTATTGTCATGAAACTCCTTTTTAAGTAAAGTGGCTCATGTTTGGTATTTCTTTTTTGGCGTGCAATTGGAAGAGGGAAAGTAAGTTTTGCAGAAAAAAGCAAACAGACCCTTCACTTCTAGATTGGTGAAGGATAAAAATTCTCTCATATAAACATCGTGATTTTTTTTTTGAATATGTATAACCCAACCACTGCCGTCGAGTGGATTCCGACTCATAGCGACCCTGTAGGACAGAGTAGAACCGCCCCATACAGTTTCCAAGGAGCGCCTGGCGGATTCAAACTGCCAACTCTTAGGTTAGCAAGTTAGCAGCTGTAGCACTTAACCACTACACCACCAGGGTTTCCACAGAATCGACTAGACGGCACATAAATAACAACAAATCTTAAACCCAAGGTACCCCTTAATTTTGGAAAGTACAGAGCACTATAACAAATTGTAGTCTACAAAGTAACTATCCTAATTGTGCATTAATAATAATAGTATTTATTATGGAGCCCTGGTGGTGCAGTGGTTAAGAGCTCAGCTGCTAACCAAAAGGTCTGCAGTTCGAATCCATCAGCCTCTCCTTGGAAACCCTATGGGACAGTTCTACTCTGTCCTGTAGAGTCACTATGAGTCAGAATCAACGTGATGGCAACCAGTTTGGTTTTTAACATTTATTGCACACCCATTTGTGCTAGGCAATGTACTAAGTGCTTTACACATATTATGCATTGTATGGTGTACAAAGGTGAGAAAGAAACAGTACCTGTCTTTCAGGAGTTTACAGTTTTGTGGAGGACATAGACCATCACACAGACAGATAGTGCCATGATTCAAGAATGACCAGGCATTGTACTAATCACACACACACAAAAAAAGGAGAACATTAATATAGAAAGGGGTAGGTGGTGGGTGGGAAGGAGGCTTATCCCAAATTTTGAAGATTTATAAGTGAGGCAGGCAATACAGTGAAGGGTAGGGTAGGAGGGTGGGGACTTTCAGGCAGAGAAAGCAAAAAACCCAAACCAAACCCATTGCTGTCTAGTTGTTCCTGACTCATAGCAACCCTACAGGGCAGAATAGAACTGCCCCCATAGGATTTGCAAGGCTGTAATTTTTACAGAAGCAGACTGCCACATCTTTTTACCACAGAGCAGTTGGTGGGTTCCAACCTCCCACCTTTCAGTTAGTAGCTGAGGTCTTAACCATTGTACCACCAGGGCTCTTGGAGACAAAGCAGATGGTATAGAGCCAAGGAAGTCTAAATGAGTTCAGGTAATTTAGAGTGAAGATATGGAGACCAGACCTTTTAGGGCCTCTAGTGTGGGATAAGAAGAATAGACGTACCTATGAAGGCTATGGAAACCCTGGTGGTATAGTGGTTAAGTGCTATGGCTCCAAACCAAAGGGTCGGCAGTTTGAATCTGCCAGGCGCTCCTTGGAAACTCTATGGTGCAGTTCTACTCTGTCCTCTAGGGTCACTATCAGTCGGCATTGACTCAACGGCACTGGGTTTGGCTTTTTTTGGTTTATGAAGGCTGTGGGAACCCTGGTGGCTTAGTGGTTAAGTGTTACGACTGTTAACCAAAAGGTCAGAAGTTTGAATCCACCAGTCACTCTCTGGAAACTCTATGGAGCAGTTCTACTTTGTCCTATAGGGTCGCTATGAATTGGACTTGACGATGGCTTTTTTTTTTTTTAATGAAGGCTGTGGAAAGGGATGTGATGTACTTTACCTGTTAGGACAATCACTCTGGCTGCCATGTGGGGAAAGGATTGGAGAAGGGCCATACTGGAGAGGACCAGCTAGGAGACTGTTGCAGGAGAGGAGAGAGATGACAGGTGCCTGACTGAGGGCAGTGGTCTGGGATTTGGCAAGGCAAGGACAGCTAAGGGTATGGAGGAAACCAAGAGAAGAAAAATTTTAAGGGGGAGAGACTATTTAACAGTGTCAAGTGATGTAGAGAAAAGATGTTCATTGGCTGTCATAACAAGCAGGTCCCTGGAACTCTTGCCACAGTCTCAGGTGAGCGGTTCATGAAGAAACCAGTGG
This sequence comes from Elephas maximus indicus, assembly GCF_024166365.1. Classification (NCBI taxonomy): domain Eukaryota; kingdom Metazoa; phylum Chordata; class Mammalia; order Proboscidea; family Elephantidae; genus Elephas; species Elephas maximus. The sequence goes on along the minus strand of NC_064824.1, from coordinate 75,312,222 downwards.
GGTTGAAGAATGACTCAAGGGTGAGTGGAAAGACAATGAATGTAGTCTCTGAGTTATCTCTTTTTCTACTTCCTGTGGTGATTTCCCCCACTACATTCCAGGGTGGTACAAATGGTTAACTGCTCACCTGCTAACTGAAAAGTTGTGGGTCTGAGTCCACCTAAAGGTGTCTTGGACGAAAGGCGTGGTCACCTACTTCTGAAAACTCACCCTTGAAGACCCTGTGGAGCACAGTTCCACCTGGCACACATAGGATCTCATTAGTCTGGGTCGATGCCATGGCCACTGTACTGGTACTTCCAAACTTAGGGAAAGAAAAGAACACTTATTGAGCAATAAAAACCAAGAGCTTTATGTAAAGCATACCTTCTTGTTTATAATGACCCTATGTTGTAGGGACTACTACGATCTTCGTCTTACAAGTGGAGATCAGAGGGTTTGAGATGTTCAAACTCCAGTCCAAGTTCCCACAGTTCTTAGGTGGCAAGGCTCTCATTCCAGTTCAGGTCTGAGTCCAGCACTCCATTGTAACCACTATGCACTTCTAGAATTTAGAGTCTTCTTGCTTACTCTTTCCTCCTTTCCTCCCAAGTTGGCTTGGAATCATAGACCTAATAAACTAATTCTTACCAAGACGTAAATGATAGATAAATCTTAACGTGCTCTCTTCTCCTGATGCATTTTTGGATAACTGTTGGATGCACTTATTTTATATATTTTTTTGATAACATACAAACATAGAAGAGAATACAACATGTGTGTACAATCTGATGAAGCATTGCCAGCCCCTTAGGCGTTTCCATGCCTCCTTCCCTGTCTCATCCTCCCTCTTCTCAGAGGCGACCCCTGGACCTAATTTGTGGCATAATCTCCTTGCATTTCTCTGCAGTTTTCCCATTGGAGTTATGCATCCCTAAACAATATAGTTTTGTCTCTTTTGGCACATTATGTAAATAGAATTATGTGAAATCTTCCGTGCCTTTCGTCTTTTGCTCAAAATTATGTTTTGAGATATTGTGTGTGACACTAGTACATTCATTTTCAATGTTGAATAAATTTCACAGTATGAATTTACCATGGTTTATTTACCTATTTTATTGTTTTATGGACATACGGGTTTGGCTATTAGGACTGAAGTAGTTCCTTTTTAGATTAAGTCAAAGGCAAGAAGCTCCAAGTGAGGGAGTTATTGCTTAATGATTACAGAATTTCTGTTCGGTGTGAAGAAAAAGTTTTGAAAATAGTGGTGACGGTTGCGTAGCATTTTGAGTGTAATTAATGCCACTTAATTGTGTTCTTAAAATGGTAAATATAGCATATTTCATGTTATATCTATTTTACCATAATAAAATAATGATAAGAAGAAAACAAGCTCTAAGAATGTAATTTTAGACATCTTTAAATATTTAGGGGGTTGGAAGCCTTTTTCAATTCCCTGGGCGTGAAACCCCACAGGTGGTTCCTGATTTGCTTACTCCTGAGGCCAAGCCTGAGGACTGGGGGGAGCAATTCTAACTGAAAATATTTAAAGAGGTTAGGTGAACTGAAAAAACAAAGAAACAGTTATTACCAGATCTCCCGTTTCCCCTAGTTCTTCCACTTCATTGTTGCAAATTTAGCTAAATGCAGTCAGCTTGCATATTTTTCCTACATCGGTGCTTTGATCAGTAAAGTAATTTCTTTTCCTTCCTCTGTACAAATCTTTTGATTATAGTAAGCTTATTCTTTGAAGAAAACCTGGTAAAAAATATTAACAAGTTGAATAATTTTAGAACTATCTAAAATAACTGGTTTTGCATGGGATAAAATTATAACCTTTAAAACCCAGTAATAAGATCATAGTGGTAAAAAAAAATTTTTTTTTTTAGATCATAGTGTATCATATATTTAATAATATCATATAATATAAATACATTGTAGTGTAAGTGTAGTGGGTTCAAAGTATTGGCTCTGGAGACAGAAAGATTGGGTTCAGTTTTCAGCTCTACCTCTTACTACTTGTGTAAACTGGGTGAATTTCTTAACTTTTTAGACTCAGTTTTCCTCAACTAAAAATAAGGAGAGGAGTAGTACTTGTTTCACAGGGTTGTTGTGGCATTCAGTAAGGAAATGTGTAGTACGTAACACAGGGACAGGTTCAGTAAGGTTCAATAAAAGTTAGTTTGATTTATTTAGCCCACCAAAGTGGCTGAATAACCAGAATATTTATTAAAATATTTTGATAGGGACAGTCATTTACTTCGGTTATCGCTATTTATTCGAAATACTTAGTAAGGCTCTTTGCTGAGGTAGAGGCTGTGGGTGATAATGAAAGCAGTATTTGTAGAGATACAACAATTAGGAAATCATAAACAAGTGGCAATGTAAAATAAAATATATTTGGAAATAAAAATTGAAATGATTGTGGATTGATAGGATGCAACGTTCAAGGAGTTGTGTATTAAATTTAATTTTAAATGGAGTAACAGACACAACTTGCCAAGAAGAGAATTAGAGTCCTTTCACCCAGAAAGTACACAAGTACAAGGAAGAGAGGGAGATACAAGCAAGACTCCTTTTGGGCAGTGTTAAGAGTGGATGGTGTTGGGGCAATGAAGGGAGAAATAGCTGATGGAATATTCCATAAAAAAAAAAAATTATTATTATTTTTTTTGCATCTTTAAGGCTCATGGCCCAAGGGCATTAGTCAAAAATGCAGTCAGTCAGATGGTAGGAAAAATTAGGATTCTATTCCGTTTTGATTGGCTTACTGACTTATAAACCTATTAAGGTAAAATATAACTGTACAATATTCATATTGTATGTGGAATATTATAGGAAAAATAGTAATATTTTAGCAAAATGGTATTTCTTTTCCTTAATAAAGATATAAATAATAATAAAGTACTTTTACAGTCAAAGACAAAATTCATGTTGAAAAACCAGTCTTGAAGTCCCTGTCAGAGTCATTTGAGTTTATATCTACTTTTTTCCTTTTTCTTTAGATAAACCTCCTTCCCCTGTTACCGTTGCATTTTGAAGGAAAGTTTGTTCTATAGGCTGGCTGTAGGTATTGTTCCCAGAATCATACATAACTTTCAGCAACCTCTTCGAAGACTCCCCCAGATCAATAGCATCCACTAGATGGCGCCCATTCCCACTGCTGCGTATTCTCTCCCATTGGGCCCAGATCTCAGAACCGCGGTGAGTTTTTTTTAAGAGTGGCTGGAGATCAGTGTGATCCTTGGGGAGCAGTCACCCTAAGGTCTCCTCCAAAATGCTGTGAGCCTAGTGTTCCTTCAAACTGTTACAGTAATGGGGTCATCAAATATGATCAATTACAGTGTGGTTTTGAGTACGAGAAAGCCTGCTGTTTTGCTGCGACTGAGCGACAAGCAGTCAAGCAAGCGTTTAAGCTGCAGTTCAGAGCCTATTCATCGGGCAAGCAGCATGCTGAGGGCTGAGCAGCTCCGTGGAAGCTGTTCCTTAATGCCAAAACACTGATGAAGGCAACGACACTCTTATGTAGGGGAAAGAAAAAGAGACAAGAGGAAGGTATCCAAAAGGGAGGGATGGTTTTAATATTAGCTTTCATGTAGGTATAATTCTCATTTCTGCCAGACAATTGAACACTGCTTTGAAATGCAAAATTGAGGATGTACTCTGATGTAGATTTCAGATAGTAGGAAATGAAGCTATTTTGTGTTTCTTTTGAACAGTACTAGGCAATTTCCCCTTCTTTCTTATATGAAAAGCCGAAGGCTTTGTAAAATTATTTTGTGTTTTATTAATATTGTCCTAAAAGGCACAGATCTCTTCTTCCTAATTCAAAGTGGTGGATAATGACTTTGGCAGCATTTTCCTGCCTTTTTCAGGTTTGTGGAAGCCCATTTCTCATCATTAGGCTGAAGATGCAGATAAGAAAGGAGGAGCCTTATTCTGGAGCTTGTCGCATCGGCGTTGCTTCTTACGTGATTAAAAAGAGGCCCGCTATCTCGGAAAAAACGTCTGACAAAAGGTAATGGAAACCCAGTAAAATCGGTGATAGATTAGGCATAACTAGGCTGGAAAATCCTCTCTACTAAATACACGTGTGCATTTCAGCTCAGGCACAAACATAAGACCTTGTTCTTCTGAGGCTCTTAAAAAAGCTGACCTGCCCTAGCCCCACAAACTAAGGTTTATTTGAAGCTCCTGGAAGGTGATTAGACCCAGGAGGAGGCGTTTTTTTCTGCAGCTTAGTGTGGGAGCTGAGCACTAGCCAAATGCTTAATGCAGCTACTTACTGGCAAGTTCAAAGGTATGGAGCATCTTTAATTAAAAATGGTCAGACTTACTTTGATTTTGGTCAAAATAGTTTGTTATGTTTTGAACTTCCTGTGGGATAAAAAAATATATTCTTAGTTCCTTTTCTCTTACTTGCCCAGCATTCTTATTCCCATTTCCATCTTCTGCCATGGTAATAGTGGGAGAGTTCGATATGGCATTCTTAAAAATCCCCTCAGGGTTTTAATTTTGGTTCAGGGATATGCAATAGTTCAACATAAAAATTGTTAGAAAAAAAATGGCGGTGTATGGGAATTGTGTGGTAGTCACAGAGCCGTTTCCTAAACACTTTTTTTCCCCTAATAATTTGGATAGGCTAGAAGACCAGTGGGCATTATATTCAATTTTTGCCTGGTGTTTAGTTGGCTTGTTTATTGTTTTGAAACAGGGAAATTGATATACAGTTCAATCCAGAAGCAAAATACTTTCTCTAAAATAAAACTTTTTATCGGTTACAGCATGGTATTTCAATATGCAACTAAGAAAAAAAGATTTCTAATCGGTTACTAGAAAAAAGCTGGAAAGGATAAAAAGGAAGGCTGAAAAACAGGTTACGGTTAACCGTATCAATCTCTAGAAGTAATATACTTTTCACCTCTGGGTGCCACTGTTCAACTGTTCCTTGTTTTTATGAGTCTTGGAAAGCCTGATGCTTTCTGTAGCTGTATTCTTAAAAGAATCTGTTAAAGAGACATTTCCTCTATCTCTAGTTAGCTGCTAAATAACTTTTTGGCACACGAATGTAAACTCAGCATGGCTGTGATTTGCCATTTTAATTACCAAATGATGACCAAATAACATTGAAAATTGTTTATATGGGCGATTGGCCAGGTTAAAAGCCAGGTTTCATCCCCCATAGAAATGAATCTTGCATTTACCTTTTTTGGTAGGAGTTTAACGAGAAAGCCATTAAAACATGAAGGAATTTTAGTCAGGGCTTCAAACTGGTTCAGTCCACTTCAAACCCCTGCTGAGTATTTGAATTTCTAACAGCTTGCCTGCTGAGAATTTGCATTTCCACTCCAGATATACTGAATCAGAACCTGCCTTTTAACAAGCTCCCCAGGTGATTCTTACGTATAAGGTCCTGGGAATTGTTAGAAATGCAGAGTGTCAGCAGGGAGCTTTTGAGAAATGCAGATTCTCAGCAGAGTTCGAATGGGACCAAACCTGTTCAAAGCCATGGTTTTAGATTAAATTTGTAGCCATTTTATAAGCATGATTTTAGTTCTACACAAATATTTCTGTGGAAATCAATTTTATAAAGGGGAAATAATGGATAGATACTGGGAGGAATATATCAATTAAAATATAATTTTAAGAACCTGACATTAACTGAGGTATTATTTTTTGGTTTTAAAGCTTAGCTGCTTCAGGGTTTTCATTAAAAAAACCCCACAGAAATCTGTCTATACATTTTCAGGTGTCTTAATCCTCAGATGTGATTATACTAATAAATAAAAATAATAAGAATATTTGTAATTTTGCAAAATGTATGAATAACATTTTCTTTTTGCAAACTAGGCAGTAATTGAGTATTCTGTACCAAGGAACAAATGCACATGTTTGTTTGGTTTTTTAATCGCCAATTCTTTATTTTAAACTTGGGGTTCATCTAAAATGCCAGAGGAAGGGGTTATAATGCCAAAGTTAATTTTGTTTTGTCATATACAAAGCAGTTAATCTAAAAATTATTGATTGACATTCTCCCTCTTTTAACTCTTTTAGGGCTCAATATTTAAAGCACAACTAATTTATCTAGGTGCTCTAAGGTATGAAATTAATTCTACTGGGACTGGGCCAGGCCAAGCCTCATTATGGAATGGTTCCCCTCGCTGAACCAGCCTGAGCCTGGTTCTTACTGGGGTCCTTTTGAAAAATTACTCACGGCATAGAACTTAACCCTTGAGATGCTACAGAGTTGATCTTCAATATCACATTTTTAGGCTATTTGATGGTAAATATGGGTATATTAAAGTGAGAGTATGCCTTATCCTTGTCGGTGTTGCCTGGGACCTTGAAATTAAGCAGTAGATTAGTGTATACTGCAGGGATATTAGTTTTGTGATTCATACACCAGAGTTGACGTTTGCATTTAAGAACTCTTCCCCCTTTTTGTTTTTCCCCTACTCTCGTCTGTGTCACCATAAGCATGTTGCTGACCCTGCCTCATTTCATTTATATCTAAGTGGAGGATCCAACTCTGCCTAAATGACCAGATGGTTGTTTAGATCACACAGGAGGTTTGACTTTATTTGCTCAAATGTGACTGAATAAATTGGTTATTTTGGTGTTTTCATATACACATAGAGCCCCAGTATAACTGATAGAACGTGAGTTGTTTGTTTCAGCTGAGATAGCGCAGCACCATTTACATTTTTCTTTTCTTTTTTTTTAGTATTCTTTTAATTTATGGGCAAAATATTATTGGGGAATGGATTTTTTAAATGTCAGTTTTCAAGTTGACTTTTTTGCCTATTGTGTAAAAGGTTTGTAAGGGTTAGGCCTTTTTCCACCAAAGAATCTATTGTATTTCAAGGTTTTTTGCTTAGTTGTGGGCATTTCAGCATATTTTTTTCGTTAGTCTTCCTCACTCAAAATGCCTCCTTTCCCATTAGAACGTTATTAATTTGGCATCGTATATTTTCTTTTTATGGCTAGGAAGAAATAGTTGGTAGTTAGAGGGGGTACTGTGTCCAACACCAGTTAGGTCTTCCATGGAGAACAATATGGTAGTGAACTGAAGCAGGGCTGGGTATTCTTCTGTTGCAAAAATAATAATTTAGTCTTCACTTAGTTATTTGGTCTCTGTACTAACATACCACACCTTTCCTTATTTTTCCCCTAAAGAATTGATAGATTTCCATTAATTTGGTAAATTGGCTTGTTGCCTTAGCATCATAGAGATACACCACTAGAAGATGTTGCAATTATGTTGTGACACCCAATTCATCAATTTGAACTCGTTTTATCTGAAATGCAGTAATAATTGCTAAGTTTTCCTAATGTAAAAATAGTCTAAATAAATTATTCTAGGCTATAGTTAAATAACACTAAATGAGGATTAATAAGTAAACATTTAGGTAATTTTAGAGACACTTGATAAGGAAATCCTGTCGGTTCCCGTAAAATTTAATTTTAAATTCACCTCTATGGGTCTTATTGTTTTAAATAGGAGTAAAGCAGAAGTAGGTGAAGAAAAAAAACTTTGAAAAGCATATATTGGACAGTGAATTTAGTTTCTCTGTTAAAATAATAGCTTTAATAGAAATTGCTGCCTTGTGAAACGGAATTCTCAATCTGTAATGTGAATTGTGCTTCTTCTGTTTTAGAAAGCATTACATTTTATAAAGTATTAACTACATAGATTTTTCTTGCCCATCTAGATGCTCTAAGAATTAAGCTGTGTACCTTGTGGACAATGAATGAGCATTAATATTTTTATTACCAATTTAAAGATAATCTCTAAAAAGATGCTGATCTATTTTAGTTCAAATTCTTTCACAGTAAATACCAAGGTACATGAAACTTTGGGAAGTGTCACGATTCTTCACCAGAAAGTATGCTTAGAGTTGAACATTTTACAATCTTTGAAAACATCCGTACTTTCCCTCTGTGGAAAATATCAGGACTACCAATTGACAATGAACAAGAACTGTAAAAAAGCAAACCCCTTCCCCATTTTTCAACTTATTTTTATTTCATTTGGAAAATCCCCACTGAATGAGTTTTTTAGAAAATTAAATGTATCCTGGGAACATGCCATTCAGGATTTTGGAATGGGAACTTCAAACGAAGTTGGTAAGGGAGTCAAGTGCGTAAGTGGAAACTTTGAGGAAACTGGCAATGAGAGACTGGAAATTGGGCAGTCATTTACGTTGCACTCCACCACCCTCTGCATGTGTGAGTACAAAGCTGGGAGCTGGCACGCCTGTGAGTCAGAATTCTCCTCTCAGGAACTGAGCGGAGAGAGATTCCCAGCATCTGTTTCCTCAACTATCACCCAGAGGATACTGGTGGTAAATCACAGGGAGTAAAAATAGCCTCAGAAGTCTAGTTCCAAACAAATGAGACATGGTGGATATTTGATAGGAGTTTGGAGTCTCGTCTCTCAAACTCAAAATTCTTCATTAGCCAATTAGCAAATATACAATTATTATTTTTACATTCATGAATTATGTTGCTTGAATTCTTTCATGTAAACATTAAGTCTTGATATTTTTATCAATTTGAGTTGAACTATTACCTAAATTACATTGTGTTCAATATTAAAACCTGAACCATGTAGTTGTATAAAGGTTGGTCTATGATCAATGATCACAAATGTTAAACCTTTGGTTCAGAAACAATAAAACATGTATTTCTAAGATTACAAGGAAAAAAAAAAGGCAAATTTCTTACCATAATGTCAATTGCCAGGAGACTGATAAGATCTCCCTGCTTTTCGGTTACAGGAAATTTTAAGACTACAGTCTTACAATTTAACCCAAGATTCTTTATGGTTATATTTCACATGTAGGGAAATATTCCTTAGGTCTGGCTAGAATTGTTATAATTTGGTATTAAGTTATAGCTTCAGATTTTCAACAAAAACAGCAGCTTTAATAGATGAGCTTAGCAAGTGGTGAAAAGTTCAAAGCATTTAATGGAATTGATCTACTAAATTAGCATTGACAATTTTTAGTGGCTATCTTAAATATACATTATTATCATGAAGGAATTAGTCCAATTAAGCCTTTGCATTTGGAGAATGCCCAGTCTGACCTTCTCTACTCAGTGTGAAAAGTGAGAGGGTCTCTGGGTTTATTTAAATTTGGTGCTAAATCAGTAGGCTTGGGGGACCCTTTCACTTCTATTTGGAAAGAAAGAGAAACTCAAAGTGTTATTAGGACAGTTACACATTGCAAATAAAAACTGTGGTAAAAAATAGGACGATATAGTATTTAACAAATATATCAGAGGAATCAACAAGAATTGGGTTGTTTTCTCACTGACACTTTAAGTTCAAAGGTCACGCATTTTGGAACTGAAATAATTATATTGGGTTTAATATCAGGTTTTATTTGGAATATTATGAATCCACAAATAACCAGCTAATGTTAAAAAACTTGAACTCTGTAACAATAGCGTTCCAGTGGTTGCAACAATGGGCTCCAGCGTCACAACAATGGTGAGGATGGCGGAGGACCGGGTGGTGTTTCGTTCTGTTGTACGTAGGGTCGCTATGAGTCGGAACTGACTTGCGGGCACCGAACAACAACGACAATGCACATGAAGAGATAAGTATGAGAATTTTCAGAAATGTACTTCATTTATACTCACAGCATGTTTTATATTCTATTAACATAGACTTTTATGATGCCTTGAACATAAATATCCTGAAAATAAAATTGAGTTTTACATTTTTAGCTTAATTATGCAAAGCTTCTGATGATGGCTGATTACTCATATTTATCATGAAATCCTGAAGTCTTGGCTCTGGAAGGGGCTTGAAATACCAGCTCCGTGATTCACAGAGGCTTATTGTAAGCCTTCATCTCTGGAGCTGAGGAGCAGCTCTTTTGTTAAAGGATTCAGTAAAATAAATTTTAGGGTTGTGTTTTTAGGTTTTGTTTTGTTATCCATTAGAATATTTAATGGCCCATTTCCCTAATCTTGGCTTCTAACCCAAACATTTTGGGATATTTCTAGTATAAAAAGATAACATTCTGTAAGATCTCTTCAGAATTTGACCACTGTAATTATTTGTTCCCAGCTTTGTCTTTTATAAATGGAATAATGCAATTCCCTAGTATTTGCTCATTTATCAACCCCCCAGCTTTTTTAGGTTCTCTCCTGAATACTCAGAGCCCTGGTGGCACAGTGATTAAGTGAAATGGCTGCTAACCAAAAGGTTGGCAGTTTGAATACACCAGCCTCTTCTTGGAAGCCCTATGGGGCAGTTTCACTGTCCTACAGAAAACCCTGGTGGTGTAGTGGGTAAGTGCTATGGCTGCTGACCAAAGGGTTGGCAGTTCAAATCTGCCAGGCGCTCCTTGGAAACTCTATGGGGCAGTTCTACTCTCTCCTGTAGGGTCACTATGAGTTGGAATTGACTCGACGGCGGTGGGTTTTTTTTATAGGGTCACTATTTTTTTATTTTATGGGTCAGAATCAACTCGACAGCAACAGGTTCAGGTCTCCTGAATGCTCAGCAAATTATTCATATCCATTTTTAAATGTAGACCTCCAAGGGGAGCTTAGCAATTTAGTGGGGTGTCCTTAGGAATACAGGAGAAGAATCTCATTCATTCTTAAGAATTTATTGAAAGTCTTCTCTCTGCCAGACTCTGAAAGGTGCTGGGAATAAAAAGATAAAAAAAACTTGGAGGAAAGAAAGACATGCCAACAAATAATAGCAGTACAACGTGGTAAGCACTAATATGAGTGTGTACAGCGTGCATTTGTGTTAAAAAAAAAAATTTTTTTTTTTGTGTTACATAGTCCTAATTCTGTATCCATGGTCAGGTAGTATTTTAAACTGCTACTGTAATGCCTAACCAAACCAAAAACCAAACTCACCGCCATTGAGTCGATTCCGACTCATAGCAACCCTATAGGACAGAGTAGAACTGCCCCGTAGAGTTTCCAAGGAGCGCCTGGTGGATTTGAACTGCTGACCTTTTGGTTAGCAGCCGTAGCACTTAACCACTATGCCACCAGGGTTTCCTCTGTAATGCCTAGTGGTAGTTAAATTTATATCCAAATAATTTTCTGATTATTTATCTCCTACAATCCAGGTATACTTGGAGCACATTTTTCATACTAACATTGATTCTGTTCTTTGTTTCTGGTTATTTCTATTATTTCATTAAGTGGTTATTTTGCCTTCTGAACACCTTTGTTGGCAATTCTTTTTTTTAAAATATTTTATTGAATTTTTGGTGAAAGTTTACACAGCAAATTATGTTCCCATTTAACAATTTCTACACATATAGTTCAGTAACATAGGTTACATTATCTATAGCAAGTCAACATTCTCATCATTTCCATTCTGGTTGTTCTGTTTCCAGTAAGTGTTGACTGTTTGGTCTCAAATAGATGCTTTTCTTTATATATATATATATACATATATATGTATATATATACATATATATGTATATATATACATATATATGTATATATATACATATATATGTATATATATACATATATATACATATACATATATACATATACATATATACACGTATATACACATATATATATATATAGTCAGTGCCGTTGAGTCGATTCCGACTCATAGCGACCCTGTAGGACAGAGTAGAACTGCCCCATAGAGTTTCCAAGGAGCGCCTGGAGGATTCGAACTGCCAACCCTTTGGTTAGCAGCCGTAGCACTTAACCACCATGCTATATATATATATATATATATAAAAAAGAAGCACAATACTAATGGTACAAAATTAATATTGTTTATTTTATGAGTGAAACTGTTATCATAGTTCAGAGTTTAAAGGGTACTTCAGGGCAATAGTCTTGGGGGTTCTGGTCCAGTAAGTCTGGCCTTTTTTTTTTTTTAATTTTGTTCTACAATTTCCTCCCATTCTATTCAGGAACATCTATTGTGGCCCTGGTAAGAAGGGTTGATAGTGGTAGCTGCGTACCACCTAGTTCTTCTGGTCTCTGGGTAGGTGAGGCTGTGGTTTGTATAAGCAACTGGTCCTGTAGACTGTTTTCTTTTTAAGTCTTTGATTTCCTTCTTCCTCTTTTGCTCTAGGTGAGTAGAGACCAATAGCTGTATCTTAGATGGCCACTTGCAAGCTTTGAGACCCCAGATACTACTTACCAAACTAGGATGTAGAATATAAACTTTATATACTATGTTGTGCCTATTAACAGAGATATCCGACAAGACTATGGTCTTTAGCCTTCAAACCCAGCAAACCAGTCCCACCAGGTGTTTGGATACGTCTGGGAGGTATCTGTGACTGTGCTGCCATGTGCTTTATTATATGTGTGAGTATGTATGCAGCACACATAAACATGTATATAGAGGTACTTACCGATACACCTATATATGCTCATGTATATACACATACATACTTTTCTATATCCATATATATCTATGTAGCCATTCATGTGTTTTTTGGTTGTTACTGCTGTTGTTGCCAAATTGTATATGTTATGACATTTACCAATACTGTCTCTTATTCTTGTATATTTCTTAGCATCATCCTTTATCTTGGTTAGGTTATGCTCACTTCACCAACATTTGGTGTTGCCTTTCCCGTCACCAAAACTGACAAGTGTCCACTGTCTACAGAGTGATTCCCCTCTCTCCCCTTTCCAACCAAAGAATGTTGATTTCTATGTGTATACCTATTTTTATCTTTTTATAAAAGTGGGATCATGCAGTATTTTTCCTTTTGTGCTTGACTTATTTTAGTCAGCATAATGTCTTCTGGATTCATACATTATGTTTCACAGGTTCATCATTTTTCTTTACAGCTGTGTAGTATTCCATTGTATGTATATACCACATTGTGTTTATCCATTCCTCCGTTGATGGGCACTTGGGTAGTTTCCATCTTTTTGCTACTGTGAGTTTTGTGAATAATGCTGCAGTGAACATAGGTGTGCATGTATCTATTCATGCCACAGATTTCTGGGCACTTCTATCCATTGTTTAGTTTGATGTCCCAAAACACTATTTGTGGTTCTTAGACTTGAATACTTTAGTTAAAGCTCCTCAGCCAGGCTGACGTTAGCTCATGAACAGTTGTTTGCTCCTGGTTATATTTTCCCAGCATGTCTTATAGGACAGGATCAAAGACATTCCTAAAGTCAAGATCGGTTTCATCAATTAATTTTCTGTGACCTACCAGCCCTGCCAATACGCTATGTAAGAAGATGACTGCTGTATATTACTAAGACAGGACAAGTTCTTCGTGAAGCCATATTGGTTATTAATTATTGTATAATTGCAAGCACCCTCAGGAGTTCTGGTTATCTTTGTCCTTTTTTCAGCCTTTAAGCAGCTTTCTGAATGTTCCAAATAAGTACAGACAGTAATTTTGTACTACTCATTCAGTATTTTTGGGTAGAAAAAAAACCAGAGTGTGGGCTAGCAGAAAAGAAGGGGGCAAGTCCTACATCCTGGCCTAATCTATCAGCTAATGTCCACATCAGCTCCACTGTGGTCCAGCACTAATTGTGGCTGTCTGTGAGCTTTTTATTTTTCCTATTTATTGATTTGTAATACACCATTCAGGTTAATTGTAGTAAAATTGGACATGACAGATAGCAAAATAATGAAAACCACTTGTAATTTCCCTATCTGGAGATCAGCTTTGTTAACACTTAGGTATACACATGCACATATATGTGTGTGTAAATATAATGCGTGCATTAAAAATGTGTATTGTTTTGCAGCTTAACGTTTTTCATTTAGTACTATATAGAGTTCATTCTTTCTAAGGCAATGCACATCACGTAACCATACAAATTCAACTTTTCAGTATCTAATCTCATTTGTGTCCTTTTTTGTTGTTCAACAATACTCTCCTAATTCCCTGAGTCCTAAGAAACCTCTCCTTCATATATACTTCTCTTATGGCATTATCTATTTTTAAATTTAAGTGTGTTTCTTATTCTCCTACTAACTGTAATCTCTTTGAAAGTATGATCTTTGCATGACTTATCCCTATGTTCCTTACATTATAGCTCCATAATAAATATTTTTGGAGTGAACGAATAAACGAAGTTTAGTAATGGGTATGAAAATCCTGCACTTTTGTATTTTAATATTAGGTCATCCTCTGGTTTTACTTGCTAACTCAGTTTACCCAGGGGAAGAGGGAAAAGAAAACAATTTCTCACTCCCCTGGCATCATCAGGGATGAAGTGCACTGCAGAAGCCAATGTAACACACAAATGAAAACAGCTTCTCAGTATTAACCGTTCTGGATGAAACAATTCTGATGCATTCATTACACACTTTATTACTTTTTTCTATGCAAGTGAAACATATTAGTATAAAAATTTAGAAAATACAAAAACCACCCATAATTATGTTCTTGTGTGCCATGAAGTCCATTCTGACTCATAGTGACCTTATAGGACAGAGTAGAACTGCCCCATAGAGTTTCCAAGGCTGTAATCTTTACGGAAGCAGACTGCCAACGTCTTCCTCCCACAGAGCTGCTGGTGGGCTTGAGCCACTGACCTTCTAGTTAGCACCCGATAGTTTAACCACCAGGGCTCCTTACCTGTAATTATGCTACTGAGAAATAACCCTATTTTTATTTTGATATATATCCTTCTAACTTTTTTTTATGCATATCCTATATATGTGAAATATGACTATAGATTTTTATCCAGATGGGATTATCACAAATTACTGTTTGTAACTGCTTTTTTCTCATTAAGTAGTATAAACATGTTAAATGACAATTATGTATAACTAATAATTTTTTTTAATAATCAATGTTGGTAGTTGTATAGTATTTCATATAGAGATATACAGTAGCTTATTTACTCTCCTCTCATTTTTTTTTCTTTTTTTTATTTTCTCATTGGGCATGTAAGTTGTTATCTACTTTATATAGTATACATTATAAACAACATTGCAGTGAGTACCCTGCTTCATATGTCTCTGGGTACTTGTCAAGGAAAATTTTTAAGCTTCTGGTGCCATTTCCTTCCCCACCCCATAAAAAAAAGTGTATGGCTCACTGAATTTCTTCAGTGTATGAGATGGCCTAAGATGTAAAAAATTAGTGAATGAGGGCATGCTACTCTGATTGATGATAATGGAATTACCTATTATTTCAAATTGATTCTAGAAAACTTGTTTGGCTTCATTTGGTCTTTTGTGGCATGAAAAGTGGACTTCCCTATTAGATTGAGTATTATAAACTAAAGAAATAAGATTCTAAATGTTCACATTTCCTGGAAAAAGTTGACACCTAGCTATATCTTTGTGTAGTTTCATAAAACTATAGGTTTGGAAGGGGACTGGTTTCTATGATCAGCTCTGTTTCATTTTGTAAGCAAGGGCAGTCCTAATCACTCTTCTCAGAGAGCAGTGAGAGTAACAACTAGTAGGAACAACAGCAAAGTCACCATAAAAGCCTATGAAAATATGGGCCAACATTACGCAGTACTGTCAACTAAAAAACAGTGCAAGGGGCGCCCATACCCATGGGAGTCTATGTTATTCTTGGTAAAAGTACTTTAATGCTACGCAATGTTTACAGCCAAGTTTATACTAGATCAAAACATTCACAAAAAGGAAGATGGCAAAGTGGAGTGAGCCCTGGGTGTTGACTAGGAAGTTAGGATTTCTGGCATTTGTGTTGTGTCACACTGGGAAGTCACATGACCTCTCTGGCCTTGACTTTCCAATCTGTGTTAAAAATAACAATAAATAGTACTATTTACTAACCTCTGTTGAGTACCTACTAAGTGGCAAGTTCTTTCTGAGTGCTGTCCCCATCCCCCATATGTATTTATTTTATTTAGTCCTAACAAAACCAATGAGGTAAATGTCATTATTATCCTATTTTATGGATAAAGACACTGAGGCACAGAAGCTAATCTACTTGATCAACTTCACCGAATAGAAAGTGGTGGAGCCAGGCTTTTAACCCTGATTATAATTTCAGAGTGTGAGTTCTTAATCACAACACTATGTTGCCTGTTTGTTTTTTAAGAGGTGGAATAGGACAGTATGATCTTCCTGGTCCCTTCTCTCTGACTCACAGGAAACTCTTTAAGTATCTCTGTGGAAAGTGAAAAGAGAACTCACCTCCAGATGGCTTGTTTATATACTCCCGAATATCTGGATAAAAGGAGCCCTGATGGCACAGTGGTTAAGTCCTTGGTTGCTATCCTAAAGGTCGGTGATTTGAACCCACCAGCCACTCCATGGGAGAAAGATGTGGCAGTCTGCTTCTGTAAAGATTTGCAGCCTTGGAAACCCTATGGGGCAGTTCCACTCTTTCCTGTAGGGTTGCTATGAGTTGGAATTGACCTGACGGCAATGGTTTGGTTTTTTGGCTTAAACATCTGGATATCTGCCTTTTAAAACTTTTAAAGTCCAGATGTTTTACATTCTGTTGCCACAACATTTGGGTTGTACTGCCATGATTCTGTGGTTTGATATTAGCTGGATCTAACTAAAGAAATCAGAAGCTGCAGGGGATGTACACCTGGAAATATCATTGTCAAACCACTTCAAAGAAATTCACACTCATTACGAGGTAAATACTTTGGAAACCATCTTGGACAGTTCTACTCTGTCCTAAAGGGTCTTTATGAGTCAGAACTGACTTGGTGGCAATGGGGTTGTGGAAATAGCATCATAGCTTTTACTCATTTTGGTGGCATCTACCATACCAGATTTTAAAATAGCGTCGTGTGTCTCTGATTTGGTGAGACGGAAGCCTTAAAGCAACATTATGCAATTTGGGAATGGATGAGAAAAGAAAAAAAGTTGCTACTATTTTTCCTCAAAATAAATCACTGTTAATTGGAGATTGTGGGATTTTGCATTTTCAAGCTAACGAGTAAAGAGAGATCGTTATTTTTATTTTAAATAAATCAATGTTGTTAATCAAGTTCTGGTCCTATTCAAAAGCAGAAGGAAATAGGAGATTACTATTTAGTTCTGTCAAGGAGCAGTGAATAACATTAATTAAGTTTGGTCAATCAGAAAGTTTTTTCCCAAATAACCTGCCAAGAGAAAGTGGCCCAAATTGTGGCATCTTAAAAATTAAACAAGAATTTTTAAGAAATTGACAAACTTTCATCATAGCCTTAGTTACTTATTAAAATCATTGTGTTAGCAGAAATAAATCTAAAAACACAGCCTGGATTCTTAGACAGTAATTTGGAATGTTAAGGCAAAGGTTATGCATCCGAAAGCTGAACAATGAATAAGGAAGACCAATGAAGAATTGCTGCCTTTGAGTTATGGTGTTGGCGAAGAATACTGAATATACCATGGACTGCCAGAAGAATGAACAAGTCTGTCTTGGAAGAGTTACAGCTGGAGTGTTCCTTGGAAGCGAGGATGGCAAGACTTTGTCTCATGTACTTTGAACATGTTATCAGGAGGGACCAGTCCATGGAGAATAACATCATTCTTGGTAAGGTAGAGGGTCAGTGAAAAATAGGAAGACTGTCAATGGGATAGATTGACACAGTGGCTGCAACAATGGGCTCAAACCTAGTAACAATTGTGAGAATGGTTCAGGGCTGGGCAGCATTTTGTTTTGTTGTACACGGGGTTGCTATGAGTTGGAAGTGACTCAATGGCACCTAACAACAACAACAAAGGCAAAAGTGGCAGTTCTGGTTGCCCAGAACTCATTTCTTCCAGTTGTTAAGCAGTTGTATAGTTGTTGGTGTTATCTGTCCTAGTGCACAACGAAAAGAATGATCTGCAAAGCAGATGCAGAGAGAAAAAAGGGAAAGAAGAAGAAGAGCCAAGTTTAAGCAATGCTGTCTGACAAGAAAGGTGAAAGACATCCCAGCCTTTGGACAAAGAGTCAAAGTAAACTCGTCTTTTGTGAAAAAGCATAGTGGGACCTTTGGGGCCCCACCAAGCAGACAGACCTCTGCTTTACAGGTCTAATTGGGAAGACCATCATGCAGTAACCCGTATTGGACTCAAATTTAATTACCTTGCTTGAGTCAGCAAACTGATGGCTCCAGAGAGCCAACGCATTGGAGGACGGATAGCGTGTAGAGGAAGAACCATAAGATGGGAAGTGAGTTAACTTGATTCCTGATGCCAGTGTGGCTACAAGAGGGAGCTTTGTACTAACCACTCAAACAGTGATCTCTAGGTTCCCTCCCAGATTTTGGGCATTCTGCTCTCAGATAGCCTGGGTTTCCAAGGCTTAGAGTTTTGTTTAACCTGGGTAACTACAACTGGAGGTGGTGGTTGTTTGCCACTGAGTCAATTCTGACTCATAGTGACCCTAAAGGGAAGAGAAGAACTGCCCCATAGAGGTTCCTAGGCTGTAATTTTTATGGGGGCAGATCCGAGGTCTCCTTCAGAGCCATTGGTGGGTTCAAACTGCTGACCTTTTGGTTAGCAGCCAAGTGCTTAAACATTGCACCACCAGGGCTCCTTTGACTACAACTGACAGTGGCTTAAAAAAAAAAAACTCGGTTTTGAGGCTTATGCTTTATGCTACTGTAGTTCTCAAGGGAGGCCTAGCTTGATATTAATGCTGAGATTTTTTGAAACGCTTATTTTGATTTGTTGGTAGATTTTATTCCTTCTTAAATTCTTTGTTTTTGTGACTGTACAAGCAACACACATTCCCTGGGCACCTATTTATTCTTTGGAGTGTCAATAGAAAGAAATGCTTTCAGTCAGTATTGAGGTTGATGAGTCATTCTGATAAAAAGGAGTTACTTTTGTTTTTCATCTGATTCTTGAGTTATCAAGAAACAAAGAAAGTTATGGGTACATAACCATCAGGAAGTTGCCTGTAAATAAACTTCTTGATATTTGGTTTCATTAAATATGATTCTTAGCCAACTTAATCCCTTATCTTTTTACAACTGGAGTTAAGATATTTACCACCTCCAGAAAATTGTATCTTTTCTGTAACAGAATAATGAATTATTTATTAAAAGCAAGCCACGCAAGTGTATTATCTAACAATCCTATTGAAGAAATACTTTCTTATTTGAGAAATTTGGAAAACAGTGTTTCTTTATGTAATTGTGTATAGAAATGACTGATGAATCATTTATTTGGGGCTGGTATGGATCCAGAATTGTTTCTTGTAGAAAATTCTGACTTTGCCTGATCCAATGCTGCATGTAGCGGGATGGCCAAATCTTGTTCAGACTCCTCAATGTTCCCAAAAGATATCAATTTACCATCAGCCCATTTGATCTCTAATGCTGATAGATCCACTTCAACCACCAATCAGAAATATTTGCATTTCAGGCCACTGCCCAGAAGTACCTGTTGCTCAACTCTTCTCTCTTTCGAATAGTGTTGGCAAAGCTTCCCTGTAAAGGCCCAGATAGTAAATATTTTTGGCTTTGTGGGCCATATGGTCTTTGCTGCAACTACTAATTTTGCTGTTGTAGAGCAAAAACAGCCATAAACAATACGTAAATGAATGAATGTGGCTGTGCTGCAATACAGCTTTATTTATGAAGACTGAAATTTGAATTTCATATAATTTTTCATGTGTCACAAAGCATTATACTTCAAGCTTTTGATTTTTTCCCAACCATTAAAAAAATGGAAAAATCATTCTTACCTTATAGGCCATAAAAAAAAAGTATTGGGGGTAGATTTGGCCCACACGCTGTAGTTTACTGAACTCTGGTTTAGAGAGTTGAAATTATGAAGAAATATATGTTAAATGTTCACCTGTTTTCTTTTTCTGGGCACATGGCTTAGGCTATATTCCCAGTCTCGTTTACAGTTAGAACTGGCTATTTAACTAAGTTCTAGTTTTTTTTTTTTTTTTTAGGCAGTGGAATGTGAGTGGAAGACTTGTCCACAAAAACCTATCATGCTTGATCCTCCATGCTCTTTTCCTATGTGTTGAATATGACAGGGCCTCAAGATGGAAGGGTCCCATTTGGCTTTTCATGAGTTAGAGGTTAACTTCTATTGTGTTAAGCCACTGAGATTTTCAGGGCTTATCTGTTATAGCAGGTAATGTTATCTTAACTAATATGTTAATGATTCTTCCAGATGTTTTTGGTTTGATTCTCATATGAAATCGGGCTCCTGAAGATGGCATACTTGGATGGACTACACTTTTTTTTTTTTTTTAAACCTCCGTTCCCCTTCACTTCCTCCTTCTTACACTTAACTGACAGATTATAGAATGGGTTGTTTTCCAAGTTTTAACCAATTACAGTTGATAGCTGTTATCTTTCGTTGAGAGATACTACAAAAAACAGAGACACAAAACCTGCTATTGCTTTTTATCATAGAGATAATGGTGAGGGAACTGTCCTCAGTATGAAATTTACCTGAGAAATCTTTTGGAATTCAGGGCCAGGAAAACTTTATCTTCCCTCTAAGGAACTTGTATGTTTTCTTATCAGCAAAGAGAATATGGTTGAATGTGCCTGATTGTATTCCCTTTTCCCTTTTCCCTCTGGTTGCCAAGAAGCTCAACACCAAATTTTTGGCTCTACATTAATAACTTTGTAGGACCCTGTGGCCTATATATCTGCATTCTTAGTTTCCCCTGGTCTTGACCTTCTATTCTGCTGGGTGTTTTCCTTGTTCCTGTTTTTTTTGTTATTTATATGTCTCAATTTTATTGCTTGTTTTCTTGTAAGCTTCCTCAGATCCTTTGTGGAACAAGGTGGGGTAAATAAAATATGGCTTCAGCTTATTAATAGAATACACAAAAAACATTCTTTAATCACCAATTTAGTGGTCCGGGAATTAGCACCTCAAATTTATTTCTCAGGCTCCTTAGTCATTGTGTCTCTTGGTAGTTTGGTGAAGGAATGATTTTGCAATTATTAGAACTGAAAGACTTCACATTTCTCCATTCTACTTTAAAGGGCGAGAGAATGTCATTTTACCAGAAGTCCCCATTATTTGCCATAGAAAAGGTAGGGAGGACATAAATAAATTTAGCTGACAGATGATAGATTGTGATAGACATTTGTAATATTTAAAAGCAAGAAATAATTAATATAATTACTTCACACTCATCCAACTGGCAAAAATCAAAATGTGGATAATAACATTGGCAAGGACATGGAGAAGTGTGAACCCTCATGTACTGCTGATGGATGTCTAAACTGGTACAGCCGTTCTGGACAGCAGTCTGTCAGTGTAAAGTTAAGTATGTGAATGTCTTATCACCCCTTCTGGGTATATAGTCCAGATAAAATTTTCCATAAGTCTGGTGGGGCGGGAAGGAAACGTAAAAAATTCATCACAGTCTTGTTTGTGGTAGCAAGGAGTTTGAGGTATCCTGGGTGTCCATCACAAGGGTTATAGGTGAATAAAATGTGGTGAACGCATATTTTGCAGTAATTAGATGCAATATAAATTTACAGTAACATCTTATGATCTTAGCAAAATATTAAGTGAAAAATTTACAAAAGAGTGGTGTCTTGAGGATAACACCATTTACATAAATTTAGAAGGACCATGAAGAAAATAACACAGCATAATGTAGAAGGATTGAAATTAAGTTTATGTGTCAAACCCACTGGAGTGTGTACCTAAGGACGGGGAGGAGTAGGAGTGCACAGACAATCCTCTACCACGAGCTCAACTATCTGCACTGAAGTTGAAAAAAGGAGTGTATGTCATCCTGGCTGGGAGTGGGCATTGTAATGTTGCCTTTATCTGTCCTCAGATATCCAAGTCTAAATATGAGAATTCACTGATGGTGGTGGCAGAGAATATAAAGGTACGTTCAGATTCACTTGGCTTTAATCTCAGCAACAATTTTGAGTATACCAGTGCTTTGCCACTGTAGAAAAGTGAGAACTTTGTAAAAATTCTGTCTCAGTAAAGGAAGTACCCCGAATTTCACTTACTCATTCAGAGCATAGCATGGTGGTTAAGGGCATGGACTCTGAAGCCAAGACCTGGCTCTACCATTACTTACTGTGTGACCCTGAGGAGGCTGCTTGATCTCACTGTGCCTCACTTTTCTCATCTGAAATATGGGATAATAATGGTACTTATTTTATAGGGTTGTTGTGAAGATTAAACAAGTTAATATTTTCAGGCATGGACATAGTAAGCATTATACATTTATTAAATAGTTACTTAACAAATATTTAAGTATCTAACATGGGCAAGCACTGTCGTAGGTTCTGGGAATATATCTCAGAAAACAGAACTTTTATCACTGCTCTCCGGCTGCCCTAGACCTGGGTTCTAGGACCTGAGTCCTTGCTTCGTTGCTCGTGCCCAAACTTCATCTTTTGCTATATCTGGGTTCTCCTTATCTTCTTCCATGCTTGGGTCTTGTCCTTACTCTCTGACAAATATCTAAATTACTATAGGGCTGGCTGAGGACCCTGGTGTTTGAGGCCCTACTCCAGATTGTTATCTGTTACCTGTTGCCATTGAGTTATTTCTGACTTACGGCAACCCCATGTGCTACAGACTAAAACTTCTCCGTAGGGTTTTCTTCACTGTAATCTTAATGGGCGCAGATTGCCAAGCCTTTCTCTTGTAGCACCACTGGGTGGGTTCAACCTTTGAATTATAAGTTGAGCACAAATCATTTGTGCCCTCAGGGACCTGTTCTGGCTACTAAACCCAAAAGCCCATTGCTGCTGAGTCAACTCTGACTCATAGTGGCCCTATAGGACAGAGTAGAACTGCCCCATAGGTTTTCCAAGGCCATAATCTTTACGGAAGCAGACCGCCACATCTTTCTACCGTGGATCAGCTAGTGGGTTCGAATCGCTGACTTTTTGATTATCAGGTGAGTGCTTAACCACTGCACCACCAGGACTCCTTGTACAGGCCACTAGACCCTCCTAATAGTTAATTAGCCCTGATGGTGCAGTGGTTGAGAATTGACCCGATGGCACCCATCAACAACATTAAACACAAGCTGAGTATCTGCTATCTGCAGACTTCTGGCTCCTCTAATAGTCTACCTGCTTTCCACTTGTCTCTTCCCCCTATTGCTGGGATTTTGCCAGAATACCTCAGGGAGTCTGTCCAAAGATTCTGTCTTTACTAGTCTTTCCCATTACAGTCAATGGTCCTTTCCAGAAATTCAAGCCAGAAACCTAGGAGTCATCCTGATTCCTCCTTCTTCTCCCACCTAATCTATCAGCAGTCCCTGTTGATTCTGCTTCTGAAATGTCTCTTGGATCAGTCCAGTTTAGTTCTTCTCTGCTATTACCACCCAAGTCCAGCCTACACCATTTTGAGCCTGGGCCTCTGCAGTAGCTTCTTAACTGGTTTCCCTGCTTTTATCCTTGCTAACCCCCCTACCCCATGTTTTATTTGCTACATTGCAGCCAGAAGGGTTTTTTAAAAATGCAAATTAGATAATGTTTGATTTCTGCTCAAACCTTTCAATGACCTCCAATTTCACTTAGAATTAGTGCTACTAAACCATGATTCAATTTATAGAAGCAAGTTTTTAAATCAGTGTTTTCGAACCCTGGGGTCAACTCTAGAGCATTTTGCTATGAAATTTTCAAAATTAAAAATAGCACAATTGCAACATTTAATTGTTTAATTTTCTTCCCTATTACTAGACATTTTGCTGCTAAATTTAGTTGGAGTGGGAAGGGGAAGATTGCTCAGAGAAGCTGATTCCTACAGTTTGAAGGCAGACATCCCTCTGCATCCCCTTGAGTCTTCTGTATTTTGGGGGAGGGGTTTGCATTCTTGCCATGGCTCTGAGAAAGTCTCTTCTAGTTCTGATCAGGAGCAGGACCAAGGGCCAGCCAAAGGTCAAAAACAAAGGAGGTGGGTGAACAAGCAGAAGGTTACTGAGAAGTCAAGGCTGAGAGAGTGAGAGGAGGTGAAGAACTGGAGTAGGTACCACAGGTGCAGATGTGGAGAAGGTAAGGCCCATCACAGACTGGGGGAAGACAGTGGGGACCTTAACCTGACTGATTGTATTCATTTCTTGGGGCTGCTGTAAAAAATATATATTAAGTGGCTTAAAGGAGTCCCTGGGTGGAGCAAACAGTTAATACACTCTGCTGCTAATTGAAAGGTTGGTGGTTCGAATCTACCCAGAGGCTTTTTGGAAGAAAGCCTGGTGATTTACTTCCAAAAAATCAACCCTTGAAAACTCTGTGGAGCACAGTTCTACACATGGGGTTGCCATGAGTTAGAATCAACTCTATGGCAACTGGTAAGTGGCTTAAAACAACAGAAATGTATTCTCTCACAGTTCTGGAGGTTAGAAGTCCAAATTCAAGGTGTTGGCAGGACCATGCTTTCTCCAAAGGCTCTAGGGGAAGATCCGTCCTTGTCTCTCTCAGCTGCTGGTACCCCAGGGATTCCTTGGCTTGTGGCAGCACAACTCCAATCTCTGCCTCGTCCTTCACATGGCTGTCTTCCTCTGTCTCTTCTCTCTCTCTCTTTTTTTTTTTGTAAGTATAACAGTGATATTGGATTGGGGCCTACCCTACTCCAATTAACGTAAGTAATTCCATCTACAAAGACCCTATTTCCAAATAAGGTCACATTCACAGGTACTGGGGGTTAGGACTTCAACATATCTTTTTTGGGGGACACAATTCAACTCATAACACCAATCTTAGTGGAACCCTTTCTTCAAAACATAGATCAGCTTCTTTTTACTCTGCTGGTTTTTCTTTTCCCAATGAGCCCAGTCACCATGAAGGCCTGGCCGAAATTTGATGTTCTCTTTAAGATGATGAAACTCAACCGCATTAGAATCACCTAACCTAAAAACAAACCCATTGCCATCGAGTCGATTCCAACTCATAGTGACCCTATAGGACAGTGCCGGGGGCCAGCCTCAGCAATGAACAGGGTTACCAGAGGAGGGGTAGAGTTCGGCGAAAAAAGAATGAGAGGTAGTGTGTCTTATATTTTCATTCTGCAGAAAAAGAAGCCCTTCTGCTCTTTATTTTTTACATGGTCTTTTATATCATAAGCTTACAAAAGCATAACATCGCATGATCAACAAAGGGGCAGTATAACATCATTTCCCAGAGACATAATTTTCCAAGTGACACATAGTATAGTTCTGCATACGCACACACAAATACAATGAGCTTTTGTTTAGTTGATTTAGAGTAACAATTGACTTCACACTGCTTTACACTTATGCTTAATCTTGCAATACCTTCCACAGTTTTTATAACAATTAATCTTTTTGCAAAACCATTGCCACATAGGCTTTGTCCATCTTGTCCAGGGTGGTCAAGTTCTTGAAGTCCAGCCACTTTGGGTTACGTCATATTGTCCACGATTATGCCAAGGACAATTAGCCCAATCTCTATACCCAAAGACCAGTCAAGCGCAGCAGTGAGCGAGGTAAACGAGAAGGTTGAGCTGTAATTGGCTGAGAAATTGGCTGAGAGAACTCACTGCCTTTTGTTTTTCCACTTTTATGGGGTCATGTGTGGGTGGTGGTTTAATCACAAAAAGGGCCTTGGTAAATACCAGGATTTCACCATCCTATTCTTATTTTCCATAGTCGAGCTATTTGTTTTTCCCCTAAGACAACTTCATGTTGATCCCCAAGTAACACACGGGCTGTCCCTACCCGGGATTTCACCAGGGGATTATGAGTAGGACGCCCCCCGTCCAAAGGTCTCTAAATCTATAATGGAATTTTATGCTTATACATTCTGCTATACACAGGCTGAAAATGAAATAGAAACATAACACAGATGACAGAGATATTCCTGACTTTTCAGGAATTCTTCGATGTTTATGCTGGGGGCAGTGGGTGCAGAGAGGCTGCCCTTGCAGCCTGGCTCTTCCTGACTTTTCAGGAATTCTTCAATGTTTATGCTGGGGGCAGTGGGTGCAGAGGGGCCGCCCTTGCAGCCTGGCTCCCAGCATCTCCCCCTTTTTTATTTTTTAATTTCGCTAGATGAAGATCTGAAGCCACCTTTTGGATAGCTTGATTTAAGATTCGGAAGATGACTGGAAGAAAGAACAACAAAATCAAGAATAAACATAAAGAAATACCCGTGTTTAACAGAATGTTTTTAAGACTATGCTTTTGAATAAAGGAATTTAAGGAATCAATAAATTGTTTGGCTGTTTGAGAAGAGGAAAAATCCTTTTCTGCATTTGTAATATCTTGTATTTCCATATGTAATTTGTCAATATTAAAACTCAAATCGGAATGATTCCATATGCCCTGGATATGATTTTTGATTTTTTCCCAATTATGTATGGTAGTATTTACAGGCAGTGGAGTAACACAAATCCATTTGAAACTTACATGGCATCTCAAAGTAAGTCGCACTTTGAGATTAGTGATTTCTTGTCCTATATATAGAATTGCTTCTTCAAGGGCATTAACTTCTTGTTGTAATTTTCTATCAATGGCTTCTTGTGTGGCTAAGGCTAAAGTAATATTTTTACTTAAATTATTTACATAGTTTGCAGTATGAATCTGTTGTGTTAACGCCATAGCAGAAAGTGAAAGAGAAGTTGCTAAAGCTATGAGAGCAGAAATCCCCAGTATTAAAGCTGCTACAAACCGTTTGGCTCGAGATAAAATAGCAGAAGCTTGTTTTAAGGCTTCTAGGCCTGAATCATCATACCAATCTTCTTGTAAATGTACAGGAATCATAATATATTTTGGCTGTTGTAAAATCATCATACTTTCGACAGGAATTGCAGGATTTATACAACTGGTCAGTATACAATTTTCACAAGAACTAACATAATGTGTTTTCTTGTTTTCTATAACAATACTAGAGTGATTGTTGCGGCTAATTAATAACACATATGGAGCAGGTACACAAGCTTGAATATCAAAACTCTCATTATTAAAAGGACGGGACAAAGTGACATTGCCGGCAGCAGTTGCCAGTCTCCACAAAGATGGATGTATGTTACCCGTGAAGGTAGAAAGAATAGGGGGAACCCATCCATTTATATGCCAACGATTAACTTTTTGTGGGAGAGGGACTAAGGTATCTTGCCAATTAAAACGATATCGAGCTGATTGTAAAAATAGACGATAATCATCTTCAGGATTTAAAATACTACAATCAATAAGACGTGCAGACATTTTAGGCAAAGCATATACAACTTGTGAATTATACATACAATTTCTCCAAATAGGAAATCCTTTTGAAGGGTCAATCATAGCCCAATCTTGATTGCTCTTAGAATCCTCAGGAGGCGACTTATCACAGGTAGGAAAAAGAGGAGTGTGTACTTTTGGGATACCTTTAAGAAAGTCAGTTTTTTCTGGAAGGATGAGGCGTAGAGCCCATAATAATCTGTAAGGCTGTTGGTTTTGATTTCCATTAGGTGAGTCAGTAATCATTGATTTGAAGTCAAAAGGAATACAGCCAGGGATAGTTTTTCGCAAATTTCTTAATTGAATGCAAATAGGAGGATTATCTGACACACCAGAATAGGAATAATTAGAATTAAAGCCCTGAGGGTTCCAAAATATGGTTTCGCCACCCAGTAATGCAGAATTATTAGTAAATACAGAGGGGGAAGGATCTTCCCAGGTGACGGGATAAAATATAGGAGGTTTTGGGACATAAGCCCAATGTATATCAGCCGTAACAACACATACCTGGCAGGAAATGATAGCGAGCATAGCCACAAAAAGAGTACCCGCATTTATGGGAATATGTTGATCCACAGTTAAGGTGTGAGCCAGATGAGTAAGTTTTTTGAGTTGGCCCCAAGTTGGGGGCTCAGCCGCAGTGGTTTGATGGGTTCTTGAATAGGGAGTATATCTCCGGCTTCTCCACCGCACTTTGTCTCGAGATGAAGAGTTGTTGAGGTTTGTAGAGGGTTGTATAAAGTCAGTGAGAAGGGGTGGAGTAGAAGATGAAGAGGAGGAACTAGAGACAGGCGAAGGTGGGGGTGTAGATGGAGCATTTTCAAGAGACAGATTTCTCAGAATAGTCGTGGGAGGTGTTAGGTTTGTGAGCAGTGAGGGAGGAAGTGTTGGAGGATTTTTGGTGGTTTTTGGGTCTTGCATGTCTGATGAGTCTGTCGGGTATCCACAAAGGGGAAGTTTTGTCCTGTAGGAAAACACAAGCATAGCCTCTTCCACAAGAGATTAATGGGTCAGGTCTTTTCCATTTTCCATAACAAGAAACTACCCCCTGGTAAGCAGGTTTTTGCCAGCTGATACCAATCATAAGGAGTCATCCAGCTGGTTGACAGAATATCTATTAACGACAATGTGTATGGAGACAGGGGTCCATATTCTTTGCAGGCATTTTTAACCTCCTTGAGGAATTTATAAGAAAGAGGAGTCCATTCTGCATCCTCATCAAATTCCCCGCTATAATGTACTGGAAAGCACAAAGGGAGGGTAACGTCTCCCTCAGACAAGCCTTGTTTTAAGGCTGCTTTGATTTTTGATTTTCCTGCCAGAGAAGGAGGTGGGGGAGGTAAAGGTACTCTATTTCGAGGAGTAAAGGTCAATGATTTAACCTCATACTTTGGAGGCTGTGACTCAATTTGCAACTTTCGTAAAGGAAGAACAATATCCTCATCTTGATGATATCTAGCAGCCTCCTCCTTTAGATCAACTTGCTCCTCCGGGCTCAGAGTGTCATTTGTGATTGGATTAGACAGACCAACAAAGGGAGGAGCCGAAGGGGTAGACACTACAGAAGGATGTTTCTGAAGCAGAGGTGTTTCTTCCTCCTCTAAAGTGGGGTCAGAGTCAGGATTGTCTAGTACTTGGAATGCTTTAACAGAATCGGGAGCTGGGTCAAGAGTATCTCTGATAAGCATCCATAGTGCAAAAGCATCAACAGGCACCCCCTCAGGACCACATCTAGTATAATATTTTTGTAGCTGTTCTCCCACAGCTTTCCATATGTCCAAATTAACCGAGCCTCCCTCTGGGAACCAGGGGCATTGTTCCTGAACAAAATGTAAAAACCGAGCTACTTGGCTTCTAGTCACTGCGGTTCCCCCTTTTTTTGAGCATACACGTGATGATATCAATAAACAGTTTTCTTTCTGCAGAGGATGTTTGTCCCATAGTGTTTTTCTAGTATTCTCCTGCTTATACAGGGGTCTAACAACTTCTCATATGTTTTGCCTATCTTTCCTTTCCTATCCCCGTCCTCTCTAACGACGGGGTGGCTAAAGGGAGCTTTTCTCCTTTCTTATTTAGCTCTAGGCAACAGCCCTATCTACCCCGAGACGACAATGCTTACCTTCAGGTCCCTGTTCGGGCGCCAGTTGCCGGGGGCCAGCCTCAGCAATGAACAGGGTTACCAGAGGAGGGGTAGAGTTCGGCGAAAAAAGAATGAGAGGTAGTGTGTCTTATATTTTCATTCTGCAGAAAAAGAAGCCCTTCTGCTCTTTATTTTTTACATGGTCTTTTATATCATAAGCTTACAAAAGCATAACATCGCATGATCAACAAAGGGGCAGTATAACATCATTTCCCAGAGACATAATTTTCCAAGTGACACATAGTATAGTTCTGCATACGCACACACAAATACAATGAGCTTTTGTTTAGTTGATTTAGAGTAACAATTGACTTCACACTGCTTTACACTTATGCTTAATCTTGCAATACCTTCCACAGTTTTTATAACAATTAATCTTTTTGCAAAACCATTGCCACATAGGCTTTGTCCATCTTGTCCAGGGTGGTCAAGTTCTTGAAGTCCAGCCACTTTGGGTTACGTCATATTGTCCACGATTATGCCAAGGACAATTAGCCCAATCTCTATACCCAAAGACCAGTCAAGCGCAGCAGTGAGCGAGGTAAACGAGAAGGTTGAGCTGTAATTGGCTGAGAAATTGGCTGAGAGAACTCACTGCCTTTTGTTTTTCCACTTTTATGGGGTCATGTGTGGGTGGTGGTTTAATCACAAAAAGGGCCTTGGTAAATACCAGGATTTCACCATCCTATTCTTATTTTCCATAGTCGAGCTATTTGTTTTTCCCCTAAGACAACTTCATGTTGATCCCCAAGTAACACACGGGCTGTCCCTACCCGGGATTTCACCAGGGGATTATGAGTAGGACGCCCCCCGTCCAAAGGTCTCTAAATCTATAATGGAATTTTATGCTTATACATTCTGCTATACACAGGCTGAAAATGAAATAGAAACATAACACAGATGACAGAGATATTCCTGACTTTTCAGGAATTCTTCGATGTTTATGCTGGGGGCAGTGGGTGCAGAGAGGCTGCCCTTGCCCATAGGGGTTCCAAGGATGCAAATCTTTACGGAAGCAGACTGCCACATCTTTCTCCTGCAGGGCAGCTGGTGGGTTTGAACCATTGCCTTTTGGCTAGCAGCTGAGCACTTAACCACTGGACCACCAGGGCTCCTTTAGAATCACCTAGAAAGCGTTTTAGAAAAATAGAATGCCTAGATCTCACTAACCCTAAACTAATGAAATCAGAATCTCTAGGGGTTTTGGGGTGGTGTGGAATTGTGGGGTTGAGCCCAGGAATATGGAATTTTTTTTAAAGTTCACCATGTGATTCTGATGCATAGTGAGAGTTCAGAATCACTGCTTTAAGCTCTCTTAAATTCAGGCCTTTTGAAGGAATTTTAAATTATAGAATGTGGCAAGTAGACTATACTGTATAGCATTGCTTCTTAAATTTCAATGTGCATGTGAGTAACCCAGGTATCTTGTTAAAAAGCAGGTTCCAGTTTAGTTGGTTTGGGATGGGGACTAAGATGTGGCATTTCTCACAAGTATCCATTTGACTTGGTGCTGCTGGTCTGAGGACCACCTTTTTAGCACAGCGAAACTTTAGACTTAACACCTCTAGAGCTTCTTACTCTGTGCCAGACCCTGTGCTTAGTGCTTTGTATTCACTGAATCATCAGAAACCTGTGAAAGAGGTGCTATGTATATTTCCATTTTACAGATGAGAAAACTGAGGCCCAGAGAAGTTAAACAACTTGCTTAGGATCATAATGCCAGAATCTGAATCTAGGCTCCTTGATTCTACAGGTCATGAGCTTACCCACAATGCAGTATTGCTTCAAATGTGGGATGGGGCTCAGGGGAGGGACTGTGGTTGGAGATGGGTGTCAGGGACATGTTTTGAAGTTGTGTTTGCATAACAAGTACATTGTTTTTAGGTTCTAACCAGTCTGGGTTAAGTAGTGCCCCCTCCATTGGTGTGTCATAATCCCGTTTCCCTCATTCCCAGCATTTAGGGAATTTACTTTTCTCTTTAATCAGATTGTGAGCCACTTTAGAACTGTGTTTATTTATCTTTGCATTTAGGGCTTAGTATAATGTCTAGTACACTTAAAGGAACGTTTATTGAATGGATGAATGAGCTTCTTTTTCCCAGTCCAGTGTTATTTCCAACTGATCATTTGACTAGTTTAGTAGTTTTCACTCCTGACTGTAGGATTTTAAAAATACCTGGGCCACACTCCAGTCCAATTGAATCAGAATCTTTTGAGGGCCCAGGCATCTGTGTTTTAGTAAAACTCCCCAAGTGATTGTAATTTGCAGCCAGGGTTAAGAACAAACAGATTAACCTTTGAGAGTCATGTTGTAGCTGGAGCCTAGTGAGAGAAGGTAACATGGAGGAAAATTGTTGTCTTTTGTCTTTGAAAGTAAAAAGGAGAAATAGAATGAAATACATGAATAAATGGATGACGTAGAATCTTTTGAAAGTAAATATATGAAGTAACTACACTTTTAGGGCTGGGATAAGGGATGTCATAAAATCCAGTCATTGACTGAAAAGTATAGCATTTCTAAAAAAGTTGCGAATCACTCATCTAAAATGATATCTTAATGTCTGTGTCAACAGAACATCTTCCCAGTCTGTTATTTTTATTCATATGTTATTTTTATTGCGTGCGAGTGACTGACCTTTAAAAGCTTTAAACAAATGACTCATCTTTCTCTTACTTTAATATGATATGCTAATTGGCAGCCATCCCAGGAATTTTAAATTATGACAATAATATGAGGTAAATTGTAAAGAAAGTTGGTTCTTTGTGACTCTAGAACATGCTAGTTGTGAGCAAAGCAGTGAACACATCTGTCTATTCATTCTCCACTCAAATGGTTTTGAGTTATCTACTCTTAGACAATGGGATACACATTAGGGACATAAAGATGAGTAATTCAAAATTTCTTCCTCCTAGGATTTCACTCTCTTTTATGTGAGTAATCCATTTTTTTCAGATGTTGTGCTGCAATAGAGGTCCGCTTCAGTGAGCACAAGAGGCCAGAGGAAGGATAGCTGACCTGGGGAAATGTCTGGAATGGTTCACGTGGAAACGGAGCTATGTGCACATGATATATAACAATACTGTCAGTTGGCAAAGATAACATTTCAAATAGTCCTGAAAAGACAGCTCCGAGCTGGGGTTATGATGTGTTCCTGTATGATTAAATCCATGGTACATCATAAAAACAAAACAAAAAAAAACTAATGGAGTTTTATTGGAGCCTCTCTCTCAGGAAGAGCCCTAAATGAAGTAATTAATGCTATTTCAAAAGGTGCCTAAATGACAGACACGTGGAAAAATCTGCTTTCTAAGTAACAGTAAGGGCTTGCTTATGCCAGCAGGGAAAGACTATTTTGGTTGTGGGTTTGTGTACTAGTCAGGATAGGCTAGTTATGCTGCTAAAAAAAAAACCCCAGGTACCAGTGGCTTAATACAAGAAACCTTCAAGTCCAATGTAGATTGGTGTGTAGATGGGTGGGGAATTCTGCTCCATGCAGTCATCTCTTAGAGAGATGGAGGTTTCATCATCTTAAGAGAGT
The DNA here is from genome assembly GCF_024166365.1 of Elephas maximus indicus. Taxonomy (NCBI): domain Eukaryota; kingdom Metazoa; phylum Chordata; class Mammalia; order Proboscidea; family Elephantidae; genus Elephas; species Elephas maximus. The sequence goes on along the minus strand of NC_064824.1, from coordinate 75,279,505 downwards.
TGTCTGTCAATATAGTAATTCAGGGTTCCTCAAAGCAGGGAAAGAGAAGAATGGAGAGTCAAGAACTTTTGCCTGGAAGTTATGTACTTCATGTCTTCTCTCATTTCACTGGTCAGAAATAATTACAATAATAATTATAGGAAATATAATTCTTTGTGTACCCCAAAGTGGAGAGTAGCTGAATACTGGGCAAGAGTAGTAGTGTCTGCTACAGCCAGTCTCTTCGGCTCTACCCATGCTTGTTAGAAATAAAAGAGTTGTGCTTTTCAGACATGAAGAAAAAAATGGCTTCATTACTGTTGGTTATTATTCCCATTATATTTTAATATATTTGGGATTGTTGCCAATCAGATTTTTATTTAAAAGTAGTAGCAAGATCAGTCCTCTTCAATATTAAAACAATTATTTGAAAGCTTGGAAATTAAAACGTTAAGGCCATTACACGAGACAGCATGAATATGAATTCCAAATACTAACCAGTATGATGATTATGTAACAAAATTAATTATAATTGAACACCTAAGGATTACAAGAGGAACTTCCATGTGGAAATTTTCCCAGTGAACTGGTTTACTGTGCAAGCCAGCAGTACCAATGCAGGCATAGCACCACATTTTGAATACAAAATGTATTCATTGTTGTATTTATTTATTTTATTTTCTAATTATCTTCAAAATCTCTCATATACAAACACCCCCTTCTCCTTCTGTGCTCAGGAAAGATGAGAAATATTTGGGGAAGAGAAGGGATGGAACCCATGGGGGAGGAGAAAAAGGGGTAAATTTGGTGGGACTGAAAAAATTATCTGAGGGAAAAAGGGACTGTGCCATTTTTACCATTTCTCCTCCTTGGGGGATGCTTCAAGTGGTACCAAAACCCAAACCAATCCGTGCTCACTTTGGCAGCACGTATGCTAAAAAAAACAAACCAAGCCAAATCCCCTCCATAGCTGTGCTCTCTAGAGACCAGTGCTGTCCACTAAAACTTTCTGCCATGATGAAAATGCTCTATGTCTGTGCTTTTGAATATGGCAGCCACTAGCCACAGGTGGCTATTGAGCACTTGAAATGTGACTAGTGCAGCTGAGGAATTGAATTTTTAATTTAATAAATTTAAATTGCCACAAGCATTTAGATTATAGGAGAGATGTTGTTTGGCGTATGGAGTTTTTTCCATGCTTTGCAATTATTTTATCAACTGCACAAGGAATCGTTAAGGATGAGTTAGGTCAGTTTGAAGAAGGAATTAGGGATGACCAAGCAGAGCCTGCTGCAATGCCTCCCTTCCTTAGTCCCAGGCAGCCTAAGATCCCATCATGAACAATGGGGTCTAGGGGACAAAACAGTGCCCAAAGACGTTGCAGACATAAGAATGTGGATCTCAGACCTGGTAAGTTTTTAAAAGTTGTGATAAATATATGTAACAAAACATTTGCCATTTGAACCTCTTTTACATGAACAATACAGTAACACCTGACCTGACCTTCTTTCAGGGAAAGCTATGATATGGGAAAAAAGAAAGATGCAAATGAATCTAGTGCAGTAACCTTTTAACGTAGCATCAACATCTATTTCTTTGTAATATATTTGAGTATGAAATCTTTATTGGGCTTGACGTTTTTATTAAAAATGCAGTGAACTTTATTTTGCACACTTGCAACCGTTCATTTCTCAAATCATTCTTTGGTGAGCAATGATTTTTTTTATTGTGCTTTAAGTGAAAGTTTACAATTCAAGTCAGTTTCTCATTCAAAAACTTACACACACATTGTTATGTAACCCTGTTTGTTCGCCCTGCAATGTGACAGCACGCTCCTCCTCTCCACCCTGTACTTCCCATGCCCATTCAACCAGTTCCTGTCCCCTTTTGCCTTCTCATCTTGCCTCCAGACATGAGCTGTCCATTTAGGCTCATATATCTACTTGAGCCAAGAAGCACACTCTTTACTAGTATCATTTTATGTCTTATAGTCCAGTCTAATCTTTGTCTGAAGAATTGGCTTTAGGAATGGTTTTAGTTCTGGGTTAACAGAGATTCTGGGGGCCATATCTTCTGGGGTCCCTCCAGTCTCAGTCAGACTATCAAGTCTGGTCTTTTTACTAGAATTTGAGTTCCGCTCCCTACTTTTCTCCTGCTCCCTCAGGGACTTTCTGTTGTGTTCCCTGTCAAAGTGGTCATTAGTGGTAGCCAGGCACCATCTAGTTCTTCCAGCCTCAGGCTAATGGAGTCTCTTGGGCTCATTATCTTCCTTATGTTTTTGGTGTTCTTCATTCTCCTTTGTTCCAGGCGGGTTGATGCATCTTTGGCCAAAAAAAATCATTGGCTGCATGATTTTTAGTAAAAGACATGGCCAGTTATTGAAAAAAAAAAAACTAATGCCATCAAACGTTCAGTAAGTGACTCCTCTGTATAGGTGCTGTGCTAACAGCAAATAGCACTTTGCAACACATTTGTTTTAGCAAAACAACTCCTTAGTTGTAAACTCCCCATAGATGTGTGTTCTGGCGCCCTATATTCTTTTCTGCCTTTGTCTACTCTTCATTTTGGAAAACACTTACTTTTATTACATGATTGTAAAAATTAGTGCTCATATTAAACAAATTAATGAACCTTAGTGCCTCAGAACTCACCTAGCCTGATTAGCTAGCCTCCCTTAGATCCTTAGGTATAGGCCAGGGCAGTGTATGTGAATCCTTTGGCAAGATGCTTGGATTTTATTCTTGGGACTTAATATGAAGATGAGAGGGTGAAGAGAGGTGGGAATGCAAGTAGGATCAAGGAAATTTTTTTTATTGTACTTTGGAGGAAGGTTTACAGAGTCAACTAGTTTCTCATTAAACAATACACATATTGTTTTGCAGCATTGGTTGCCAATCTCATAACATGTCAACATTCTTCCCTTCTTGACCTTGGGTTCCCCATTACCAGCTTTCCTGTCCCTTCCTGCCTTCTCGTCCTTGCCCCTGGGCTGATGTGCCCATTTAGTCTCGTTTTGTTTTATGGGCCTGTCTAATCTTTGGCTGAAGGGTGAACCTTAGGAGTGACTTCATCACTGATCTATAAGGGTGTCCCGGGGCCAAACTCTCAGGGTTTTTCCAGTCTCAGTCAGACCAGCAAGTCTGGTCTTTTTGTGTGTGTGAGTTAGAATCTTGTTCTATATTTTTATTCAGCCCTGTCCAGGACCTTCTATTGCGATCCCTGTCAGAGTGGTTGGTAGTGGTGGCTGGGCACCATCTAGTTGTTCTGGACTCAGTCTGGTGGAGGCTGTGGTACTTGTGTTCTATAGTCCTTTGGACTAATTTTTCCCTTGTGTCTTTGGTTTTCTTCATTTTCCCTTGCTCCAAACGGGTGAGACCAGTGGAGTATCTTAGATGGCCACTCACAAGTTTTTAAGACCCCAGATGCTACTCACCAAAGTAGAATGTAGAACATTTTCTTTGTAAACTATGTTATGCCAATTGAGCTAGATGTTCCCTGAGATCATGGTCCCCACAGCCCTCAGCCCAGTAATTCAGTCCCTCAGGAAGTTTGGATGTGTCTGTGGAGCTTCCATGAACTTGCCTTGGACAAGTTGTGCTGGCTTCTCCATATTGTGTAGATTTCAAGGTAATTTCAAGGTAAAAAAGAAACTCTCTCTGAAATAAAACTATGACTTATTTTAAATAACCTTTGCGCAAAGGAAGTAATTTTCAAAACGTAAGATCCAACAATGTCAAAAATTGTTTCCACTAGATCATACATATAAACAGGAAAACTATTTTTCAATGGAAGCATAATCATCAACACCGCCATATTTACACTCAAGTACAAGACCTTTCCTACTTACGTCCCCCCCATGACATTCCAGAGTCCACCTTTATTTCACCTTGACATTGTACCAGGATGAGATTCCAATATGCTAATTACTTCTCCAGATCATACCCGTGGTGCCGATGCTATAAGACAAGTGTTAAGAGTTTAATTTTTGAGTTCATAATAATTGGGTAATTGGCGTCATCCTGTGATAAGTTTCCCCTTTTCCTGAGGTCTTTTGACTAATGGCTCTATTGTTATTGTTGGAGTAGCTCAAACCCCATAATGCCATGACGCAAAACTTGTTCTTTGGTAGAAATACCTTACGCATTTGTTCCCTCCAGGAAACCAAAGGGCAACAAAGCAACATTCCAGGTTGAGAACCTGACCTTTTGCAACATGACCTAACCTGTTCCAGGTGAAAAATACTAGGTCAAAAATAGTTTCATGAGAAAACTTTTACGTGGGTTCCTGCAGTGGTTCTCAATCCTGGCTGCACATTAAAATCACCTAAACCAAAAAACAAAACCCGTTGCTATAAAGTCAATTCCAACTCATAGTGACTGTATGACAGAGTAGAACTGCCCCATAGAGTTTCCAAGGAGCACTTGGTGGATTTGAACTGCTGACCTTTTGGTTAGCAGCCATAGCTCTTAACCGCTACACCACCAGGGTTTCCAAGATCACCTAGGGGACTTAAAACTACCAACATCTTGGCCCTGCCTGAACCTTGTTAAAAAGGCAGATTCTTGGCCCCTGTCACATTCTTACTGAATTAAGACTCTCCAGGGGAGTCTCCCGAATGATCAGAGAAACTGGTCAACCTGAATTAGGGTATTGATCTTGGGAAAGAGCACCAAATAAATATCTCTCCCATTCCTCAGAGGAGCCAGAGTTCAAAGGCTTAGAGTTGCCTGAGTAGAAGGGAATTGGAAAGAAAAGCAATGAGTCCCGGCAACTCTGCCTGTTGCATCCCCTGTTCTCCCAGGATTCCCTTTAGGCCTTCTTCCATATTCGCATGGTACAATTACTGAGCTGTTCCAGGAACTATGCACATATTATCTTTAATACCTTCAACAACACTGAGAAGAAAGTTCTGTCATCCTGCATTTATAGACAAAACTCGGGCTTCGAGAGGTTAAGTGACTTGCTCACAGTCAACATGCTAGTAACTGGAACAGCTGGGGTTCAAAACCAGGTCTCTGTAAGAGCAATCTGTCACACTGCTGTATGTGACTGGAGGAAGCCTGAGTGTCCTGCCCCAAGGAATGGCCTGCTAAATGTCCAGGCCCTCCAGAATACTTCATTCATTCTTAAGGTGGTTCCACAAGGCATTTTCCTTTCCTGGGAAATTCAATCTTCACAAAAACCTGCTCCCCCTGATAACATATATATCTAAACTCATGTGAAAGGCACACATTCCTTGTTCTCAAGTGTAGTGACATTTGAATTTAACCTTTTACTGTACTGTAGCTAACCCAATGATTTATATAAGTTTTTTCACTTTCTGTGTCCAAACAATAAATGTTCTTTTATATTTGTAGCAATGCGAAAAGCACTCTTGGCAGATCTCAATAGTCAATGTTTTTTCATTTTCTTTCCCCAGATGTATATGATTCTCTGTCTTTTCAAATGGCAAAGGTATCTATGCACAATGTGGGCTGACTTCTCATGCCTACACATTTTGTAAATCAGATTTAATTGTTGCTTTTTATGTCACTGCATAAATGCTGAAAAAACAAATAAAAAAATATACATATATATGTGTATATGTGTACGTTAATACATATGTATGCATATATGGAAACCCTAGTGGCATAGTGGTTAAGTGCTACAGCTGCTAACCAAAGGGTCAGCAGTTTGAATCTGCCAGGTGCTGTGTAGAAGCTCTATGGGGCAGTTCTACTATGTCCTATAGGGTCCCTATAAGTCGGAATCGACTCAACGGCAATGGGTTAATGGATATGCATATATATGTATATATACACACCAAAAATCTATTTTATAGCCCATTCTTGTACCTAGCCTGATTATGCATGATATATTATAGATTTTTGTTGTAACGGACAGAGAAGGGTAATAAATCATACCTACCTAAAAAAAAAAAAGCACTCATGTCTGGTTTTTTCTTCCTATACTTATAACGAACAATGAAAGAGATAAATTTTGGTTAAAATAATAAAGATTTTTGTAGTTTCACTTCAAAGACTATCAGCAAAATTTTACAGAAGAAATTCCCATTTGTGTTCTGTTTTATAAAAAAAAATGGTGTGGTAAAAGCTAAACAATTATTTGTCACTTTCAACTTTTCAGTTGGATTGTAAGACATTTGTAAATTCGCTTCCTTTTCTGTATTCTTCTATAGTGAGTTGTGGGGAAAATGTAACGGGAAGCTCAGAAGGGGGGAATCAAGAAAAATAGAGGGCAGTAATTTCTTGGATGTGTGGTGGAGTCTCCTGGGAGCCAAGCAGGATTTCTTGAGAAGGTCTGCCCCTGCCCCATGATGGATAAAGTAAAAATAGACTCAGCGCAGCCTAAGAGGGGAGCTTCTTCCTCTCCTTTCCTTACACTCCTGCCTTTTCTTGGTTAAAATCAGCAGATAGTAACTCAGATTAAAATCCACTCTCTAGATACAAATGATGGTGCTGATTAAATGGATCACTTCGCCAAGGGAGATGCAGCTGGAGTACCTATTTTTCATTCAAATGTTGTAGCCTACTAGAAGTAGCTTCCAGCTCTAAATATATTGAATCACCATTAACCTACTGGAGAAAATAGGAACACAAACACATGCTTTCTTATTAGATGAACATGGCAGGTTGTCTGATAATGCAAACGATTAACTGGAAGAATTTATTTATAGCTTTCAAAGGGTCTTAACAAAATCCCACCCGTCAGAGAACACAATTCCTTTCCTTCAGAGCAGCCTAACTGGAAACTTGAATTGTGAATCCTTCGGAGTTCTGGAAATGTGTGCTGACTTGTTTGTATGGAATATTGGCTAAAGTACTCCATAAGGTCCTGTTCTCGGTCCTTGCAAGTCAAAGAATGGTCCAGGACCAGCAGTATCCAGCATCATCTAGGAACTTGTTAGAATTGCAGAATCTTGAATTCTACCTCCTCACCTACTGAATAAGCAAATATATCCCTTTGAGGACTAAGGGGCATCTGACCCAAGCCATGGTATTTTCAATCACCTCGTATGCATGTGGAAGCTGCGCAATGAATAAGGAAGACCAAAGAAGAATTGATACCTTTGAATTATGGTGTTGGCAAAGAATACTGAATATACATTGACCGAGAGAAGAATGGGCTCAGAAATAGCAACGATTGTGAGGACGGTGCAGGGCCAGGCAGTGTTTCGTTCTGTTATACATAGGGTCACTATGAGTTGGAACCGACTTGGTGGCACCTAACAACAATAACAACCTTCTGAATTAAAATCTGTATTTTTCAAAGATCCCCAGGTGATTCGTACGCACATTAAAATTTGATGAGTGCTGTTCTAGCAGTGGCTCTCAGATTTTAACATAGACCAGAATCACTGAGAAAGCTTGTTAAAACACAGATTGCTGGGCCTTATCCCTTTCCCTGAGGAGCCCTGGAGATGCAGTGTTTGAGAGCCCAGCTGCTAACCAAAGGTCGGTAGTTCAAATCCACCAACTCTCCTTAGAAACCCTACAGGACATTTCTACTCTATCCTATATGGTCGCCATGAGTTGGAATCAGCTCGAGGGCAAAAGGTTTTATCCTTATCCCTGAGGAGCCCTGGTGGTGCAGTGGTTAAGTGCTCAGCTGCTAACAGAAAGGTCGGTGGCTCAAACCCACCAGCTACTCACACAGGCGAATGATGTCGCATTCAGTTTCCATAAAGATAGCCTTTGGAAGCCCTATGGGACAGTTCTACTCTGTGCTATAGGGTCAGAATTAACTCGACAGCAATGAGTTTGGTTTTGGTTTGGATCCCTATCGCTAGAGATTTTGATTAGCGAGTCTGAGGTGGGCTCGTTTGCATTTCTGTGTTTCCAGCTGATGCCGGCTACTGGTTGAGAGAGCACACCTAGAACCACTGAGCTGGGGCAGTGCTGTCCAGTGGAATTAAAACGTAAGCCATATATATTTTTATATTAAATTGTCTAGTAGCCACGCTTTAAAAGTGAAAAGTGAAATTATTTTAAATTTCTTTTATTTGAACTTGATATAGCCAAAATATTATTTCAACATTTAATCAATATAAAAATTATTAATGAAATATTTTACATTTTTTTATGTGTTAAATCCTTGAAATTCAGCATGTATTTATACTTACATCTCACTTCAGACTAGCCATTTTTCAAGTGTTCAATAGCCACATGTGCCTGTGGCTACCGTATGAGACAGTGTACTGTAGCGCTGGTTTCCAAATGTTACTTCAAGGACTGCTATTGTTTGTGAGACTTTCACTGACCTCTGGAGAAAAGAGACAAATAAAACTAAATTTATTTAATTTAAATGATTTTCTTTTATTCTGAGATTATCCCCTTTGTTCATTTTTTTTTTCCTTGCTGAAAATGGCCTCTCCTTCATGCAGTGATTTTGAAGTGTGTTTTCCCAAACAAGCAGCATCAGCATCGTTTGGGAACTTGTTAGAAATGCAAATCCTTGGGCCCTAACTCAGACCCCGGAGCTCCGGTGGCATAGTAGTTAAGAGCTTAGCTGCTAACCAAAAGGTCAGCAGTTGGAATCCACCAGCTGCTCCTTGGAAACCCTAATGGAGCACTTCTACTCTGTCCTATAGAGTTACTGTACGTTGGAATCAGTTCGTTGGCAACTTGGGTTAACTCAGACCTCCTGAATGAGAAGCTCTACTGCGGGGGGGCCCAGGAATCTCTAGGTGACTTTGATGCATGCTAAAGTTTGAGGGCCACTGTTTTAATGAAATGATGGTGATGAAATAAGTGATAGATTTTAATTTTTTAAAAAACTGTAATTGGCAAAATCAGAAGTCGACAACTTTATGCTAGTCCTTCAATTAAAACTTTGTTGTTGTCGATTTATGAGATCAGGAAAAAACAAAAGACAAAAAACAAAAAACAACGTACCGGAGGTCATTTGAATAATATGTTGGCTGTGGATAAAATAGAGTTTAAAAAGTAGGGAAAGACCAGGAAAATGAGTGGGTATATATGAGCATACGAATGAGTTCTGGGAAGTCAATGCTTGGTTCTCATTATGCAATTACTACTGGAAAACGAATATACTCACTAAATAACACTTACTAGGAAAATTCAAATTTCCTATGCAAAGTAGTGAAAATGAGACAGAAAAAAATTCCATAAATATGGATGATTTCATTCTCCAACTCTCTGGTAATTAGTCAGTATTTGGGTTTTATGGCTACAAAAGTTGTTCTACAGAAATTATAATATCTGGTCCTTAAAAAATAAGGAAACGAAACCTTTTGCCAATTGTTTATTTCCTTTTAGAAACATTGCTAAATAAGGCATAAAGTTAACATGTTAAACTTGGTTCCTGCAGTCAACTGAGGGGTCGGAGAATATTGAAATGAAGTTGAGTCAGGGCCAGATTAAGGCACGTGAGGGCCTTAAACACTGATAATGTCTGGTGCGTCTTCCTCTGCTTACTCACACATTCTAATGGGATGTGTCAGTTATATATGTGAGTGTGTGTGTGGCAAAGTGGCTAAGAGCTCGGCTGCTAACCAAAATGTCAGCAATTTGAATCCACCAGCCCCTCCTTGGAAACCCTACTGGACAGTTCTACTCTGTCCTATAGGGTTGCTATGAGTTGGAATCGACTCGATGGAAACAGATTTTTGGTGTGTGTGTGTGTTTTAGCTATCCGTGATGTAACTTCTTTTTAAATGCAACTATAATATTAGTGATTCAACATGAAAGTGGCGTATACCATTTTAGAAGAGTGAGGTGAACTGGGTTATAAAATTTTTAGTGGGTGAATGTAGTAAGAGTTAGACTTAACAGCCCACCCCACCTCTTGTTTATTAGAAGGAAATAGTATACTCCCAAGAGACCCACTGAGATAAGAGTTTCAATTACACAGAAGTGGACCACAGGAGACAGGTGTCTCCTCCTGATCCCGTGTGAACTTTATTTCTGGCTACATATTCTCATGCACTGGAGCTGGTATGAATTTCATTTAGTGCCCTGCCAGTTCCCTTTCACTGCAGTGCTTGCTTTTTCTTGTGTTGTGTCTGCTTTGGGCCTTTGCATTGCACAACTGGTGCCCCAGTTTTGTTGATGCCCTAGGCACATGCTTACCTTGCTTATTGGGTAATTTGTCCCTGAGTAGAGTAAATGAAATGTGAAATAATATAAGGAGTTAACCATGAATGATTGGACAAATGGAATTGAAGAAAATCTAATAACCTTAAAATATATATATATTTAAGGTTATCAGCTCAGAGAGCCCAGGATACTTAGAATTCTGGACCTGTGTCAGTTTCTTTCTCCATATGTGATGTTATCCATTATATTCTAAGACTCAATTTTTCTAAATATGCATAAATTGAAATGACAGAATATGTCTCCTGTTGTAAGCCTGCTGATTAATGAACCAATGTTCTAAAAATTTTTGAGATTCCTGAGGAAAATAGGCGTAAGAAGTCTACAGCATTATTATTTCCCTTTTACAAGGAGTTCCTGTTAAGCTTAATTCAGAGGAAATTCAGGGATATAAAGAGAAAAGATGTGATAAAAATGACCACTTCTATTGTTCTGTGTGACTAAGGTACCTACCTCCATTTAATGCTAAAATTAGAAATCTTCTCTTTTTTAGTTTGGAGGTTTAATTGGCCTCAGGGTTTGGTGGGTGTTTCTTTGCTCCTAATTTCTAAAGCGGAAGCCACGTGGACCATTATTCATTTGGAGGCTGAAGTTGTGCTGTCTAGTGTGGAAGTCACTGGTCACGTGTGGCTGTTGAGCACTTGAAATGTGGCTCGTCCCAATCAGGATGTGCTGTAAGTGTAAAATACACACTGGATTAAAAAAATTTAATATGATAAAGAATGTAAAATATCTCATTAATAATTTTAAAAATATTGATTAGATGTTTGGATATATTGGGTTAAATAAAATATTTTATTACAATGGTTTTACCTGTTTCTTATTCCTTTTTAAAATGTGGCTACTAGAAAATTTAAAATACAATGTATTTCTATCGGACAGCACTGTTACAGAGTGACTTTTCTTAAAGATTATGAGTGCAGTTAAGAGTAAAATGGACGTGCTAATGATTTTCTACCCTGCTTTGAATGACAATGAAAACCTAGACCGTTCAATTAAAACACATTGCTGAATAAACAGGTTGTGTATAAAACTATTTTTAAAAATTTTTCATTGAGAGAAACCCCAAGTTCTGTGATTCTCCTTTATACGTGCAAAGGAAGAAACTAAAATAATTATTCTTGTAGTTCAGGACAATTTTTTACCTGAAAAATTCAGATAATCAATGCAAATGCTAAGTGTTTTTTATTTTTATTATAAAACTGAGCAGGCATACAAAAAATGTATGAAACCATGTATACAGTTTTAAAAAATTTAAATGAATTCCTCAGTATTTGGCACCCAAGCTGAGAACTAGACCATTACCACAACCCAGAAGTCCCTTACATGTCCCTTTCCTTCTCTGGAAGTATCCAAGAAAACCCTATGGGGCAGTTCTACTCTGTCACATGGGGTCGCTATAGAGTTGAAAATGATTCACTGTCACCTAACAACAACAGCAAGAGACTCAGGGGATGGAGCCATGAGAGGAGGGAGCTGCAGTCTCTAAATCACCCTGCATGGTGGAGAAGCAGTCCAGGAACACACAACTCAGACTGTCACGTGAGAGAAAATAAACTTCTATTGTGTTTGAGCCTTTTTTATTTGGGGTCTATTTGTTCCTGCAAACTTTCTTCAATTTTTAAAATTCTCCTGTCTCTTTGATCTTCATTTTTGATCATTTCTTTAGTCTGTTTTCTAGTTCACTGATTTCCTTCTATTAAGGTGTCTTATCTGTTGTTAAATCCTTCCATTAAGTGTTAATGTTAATTGCTATGTTTTAAAAATTTTCTAGGATTAGACATGTTAAATAATGCTTTTTAATATTCTGTATATAGTAATTCAACTATCTGAAGTTTTTTGGAACTGATTTTACTGTCTTTTGTTTCTGCCGGCTCTAACTCCTGGCCTTGATTCCTTGTGTATATAGTAATTTTGAGTCTGAGTTGTTCCATTTTCCTTGGAAGTTTATCCATAGAGATTCTTTGTGTTCCAAGATGAAAGAGGCTTCTCCCACAAAAAAAAATTTGCATTTGCTTTTGTTAGGTATCTGTGGCATTACCAGTCCAAGGCCACTTTATTTTACTTATTTATTTTTTATTGTACTTTAGAAGGTTTACAGAAAAACTATTTTCTCATCAAACAGTACACATATTGTTCTATGACATTGGTTAATGACCCCACTACACTGCCGGCTTTCCTGTTCCCTCCTTCCTTCCAGTCCCTGCCCCAGGGCTGGTGTGCCCCTTTAGTCTTGTTTTGTTCCATGGGCCTGTTCAATCTTTGGCTGAAGGGTGAACCTCAGGAGTGACCTCATTACTGAGCTGAAAAGGTGTTTGGGGCCATACTCTCAGGGTTTCTCCAGTCTCTGGCAGGCCACCAAGGCCACTTTACATAAAATCATTGACATGAGGTTTTCTTTAAAAAAAATATATATATTGACATGAAGTTTTCTTTAGGCTGCTTCAAATGTGTGAATTTGTGCTGCAAACTTGGGCACGGACCAACTTGTGGTTTCAAATTCTCGGGATATAATTTTCCCTCACACTACTCACTGCCAAGTTTTGAGACTGTTGGTGTTCCATTCAATCTCATAGGGGATGGAATGGGTAGTTTGTTTTAGTACACTCTTCACTGAGTGTATCTGTTTGGGCCTCATGTTATGGGGGTTCTCATACAGGACACATTGTCTTGGGTGGTTCCTGGGCTTTATTCTTCTGTCTCCAGAGCGTGAAAATCTGTGCTCAAGTTCACTGGGTTCAGCAAATGCCATCAGGTTAAGAGCAAATCCAGTGCTGCCTTACTCAGCCCTGGCCTAGGTGTTCCTTACTCTTTTGCTTGGAATATGGATGCCTTCGAGAAGATGTTTTTATATTTTATCTGGCACTTTTTGTCATTACCAGAGAGGCTTGGTCCTGACACCTAGTCTGTTATGTTGCCAGGAACTCAACTGCTTTTTACAACTAGAGTTACCTAGATAAATCCTCACTTTTGATGAAGACTTACTTACCAATTATAGATTTGTGATGGTTTTGGTGGTAGATAGTGTTTTCCAGGGGCGGATGATCCAATAAGCAAGGTAAGCATGGGCTTACTTACTGATTTACACTTGTGAAATTGTTCACTACAGATGAGTAAATAAGCTCAAGTAAGCCCATGCTACTTTGCTTATTGGATCACCTGCCCCTGTCAGGAACTGTACATTTGAAAAGAGGCTTTGATTCTGTAGGAAGGTGCTGTGGGATTGGGAGAGAGACAGATGCCAGCTATACCTAGAAGGAGAATCTTTTATGTGGTGAAAAAATATGAAATTGTTCACTACAGATGATCTGGTAAGCAATGTAAGCACCATGCTTTCCTTGCCTATTTGATACTCCCCCCTCCCCCTGGCATTTATATAATCATTAGCTCTCTTCATTCCTTGAACTTCTAGGCCTAACTGGTAAGGGAGGTATCTTAGGCTGAGTTCTCTAGAGAAGCAAAGCCAGTAAAGTATGAAAGATTTATATCAAGGAAATGGCTCATGTGAATGTAGAGGCTGGAAAATCTCAAGTCTATGGACCAGGCTGGAGGCTGGCTTACAGCCTGCCAAGATGGATGAATACCAAGATTGGCAGGCAAGACAGCAATAAGCTGCTAGCTGAAGTCCCAAGAACCAGAGGTCAGATGAACAGGAGCCAGCTGTAGGATCCAGAGCGAGCAAAAGCCCATGAGCCCTGCCAAAAAGTCCACCTGTATTAGATACAGGCCACACCCTCAAGGAAACTGCCTTTCAACTGATTGGCTACTCATAGCAGATCTCATCATAGAGGTGATCACATTATATCAGATCTCATCATAGAAGTGATTTATGTCATTATACCACTGCCAAACTACATCATAACTGCCAAATCACTGAGAATCATGGGCCAGTCAAGTTGACACACAGCCTTAATGATCACAGTCCACCCCTTGTTGACTTGGCACCTGTACACATCTCCTTAAACCATACATAATCTCTGAATCCCCTGCGTGTCTGTCAGTTTGTCATACTGTGGGGGCTTGTGTGTTGCTGTGATGCTTGAAGCTATGCCACTGGTATTCAGGTACCAGCAGGGTCATTCATGAGGAACCTGTACAAAGATCAAGAGGCAGTTGTTTGGACAGAACAAGCGGATACGGAGTGGTTTAAAGTCAGGAAAGCTGTGTGTCAGGGTTGTATCTCTTCACCATACCTATTCAATCTGTATGCTGAACAAATAATCCGAGAAGCTGGACTATATGAAGAAGAATGGGGCATCAGGATTGGAGGAAAACTCATTAACAATCTGCTTTATGCAGATGACACAACCTTGCTTGCTGAAAGTGAAGAGGACTTGAAGCACTTACTGATGAAGATCAAAGACCACGGCCTTCAGTATGGATTATAATTCAACATAAAGAAAGCAAAAATCCTCACAACTGGACCAATAAGCCGCATCATGATAAATGGAGAAAAGATTGAAGTTGTCAAGGATTTCATTTTACTTGGATCCACAATCAACATCCATGGAAGCAGCAGTCAAGAAATCAAAAGATGCATTGCATTGGGCAAATCTGCTGCAAAGGACCTCTTTAAAGTGTTGAAAAGCAAAGATGTCACCTTGAAGACTAAGGTGTGCCTGATCCAAGCCGTGGTATTTTTGATCACATTATATGCATGTGAAAGCTGGACAATGAATAAGGAAGACCGAAGAAGAATTGACACCTTTGAATTGTGGTGTTGGCGAAGAATATTGAATATACCATGGACTATCAAAAGAATGAACAAATCTGACTTGGAAGAAGTACAACCAGAATGCTCCTTAGAAGCAAGGATGGCGAGACTGCATCTTATGTACTTTGGACATGTTGTTAGGAGGGATCAGTCCCTGGAGAAGGACATCATGTTTGGTAAAGCATAGGGTCAGCGGAAAAGAGGAAGACCCTCAACGAGGTGGATTGACACAGTGGCTGCAACAATGGGCTCACACATAACAATGATTGTAAGGATGGTGCAGGACCAGGCAGTGTCTCATTCCGTGGTTCATAGGGTCGCTATGAGTTAGAACTGACTCAATAGCACCTAACAACAACAACACAACAATCTCTGAATAAAGGCAGTCATAAAGTCATACTTGTACCTAACATGATACAATTAACATGTGTACAACCGAAAAAGCACTAGCCCAGCCCCACTGCCGTCGAGTCGATTCTGACTCATAGTGACCCTATAGGGTAGAGAAGAACTGCCCCATAGAGTTTCCAAGGAGCACCTGATGGATTTGAATTGCCGACCTTTTGGTTAGCAGCTGTAGCACTTAACCACTACGCCACCAGGGTTTCCCAAAAAAGCACTAGTCCTGTTTATATCTTACATTTTATAAGTGAAGAAAACAAAAATATCTGATGCACACATACAAGCTAGAAACACTGATAACAATTACAATCCTTGTTTCTGCAACTGGTCATGTGGTTGTAACTAGTATTTAGAACTACCTTCTTCTACCACCCATTCTGTATTCCCTTTGCTTTCAGCAAGCACTTCAGCCAGTTGTGGTTCTTTGCTTGGTGGGGTGACCCAAAACTTCATTCTTGAAGAGGCTGGGCCGTTAGTAGTCAAGTTGGAATTGGGTTGTTGTAGTTTTCCATTGACTTTAATTACAGGGCATGGCAGTACTACGAGACGCTGTAGGGGATCCCCTGCATTCCAGACATACTTGTCTTTGCTTCCATTCCAACAAACAAACAAACAAACCTGTTGCCATTGAGTTGATTCCGACTCGTGGCAACACTATGAGTTGCTTCCATTATGTAATAACAATCCAATTTCCTCTTAGTAATCTGGATCAATTACACCAGCCAATATGGTAACTCCCTTCTTTGCCTGTTGATCCAGAGGCATAAGGAGCCCAAAGTGGCCAGGTGGCATTCTTAACTTCCAGTTCAGTGGAATCAGTGATGTGTCTAGAGGTGGGAGCATTCCTCCCTTTGGAACTAAGACCTCTAAACCTGCAGAGCATAGGGCCACAGGGACAGGAAGCAAAAATTTTGTGAGTGAGTCACTAGGGTTAATAGTGAGTGATTCCACTTCCATTCGCACCCCTTGATTCCTGGATCCTTGAATCATGGCTATGGGAGAAACAGCACCATGTATTGGACACTGGTTTACAGCATATATGGCCTCCTGAACAATATTGCCTCAACCTTTCAAGGTATTACCACCTTGCTGGCTCCGTAACTGTGTCTTTAGAAGGCCATTCCATTGTTCTATCAAGCCGGTTCCTTCAGGATGATGGAGAAGATGGTAAGACAGTGAATTCCATGAGCATGAGCCCATTGCCTCACTTCATTTACTGTGAAGTGAGTCCTTTGATCTGAGACAATGCTGTGTGGGATACCATGACAGTGAATAAGGCATTGTATAAGTCCATGGATGGTAGTATTGGCAGAAACACTGGGGGCAGGGAAGACAAATCCATATCCAGAGTAAGTGTCTATTCCAGTAAGAACAAAATGCAGCCCTTTTCGTGATAGAAGCAGTCCAATGTAATCAACCTACCACCAGGTTGCTGGCTGTTCACCTTGAGGGATGGTGCCATATCAGGGACTCAGTGTTGGTCTCTGCTGGGTACTTAGCAGTGGCTGTAGTCAAGTTGGCCTTGGTGAGTGGAAGTACATGTTGCTGAGCCCAAGTATAACTTCCATCCCTGCCACCATGGCCACTTTGCTCGTGAGCCCATTGGACAATGATGGGAGTTGCTAGTGAAACCAGAGGGATGACTGGTTTCCACAGAATGATGCTCACTGGGTTTTTAAATCCTTCTCTGCTGAAGTCACTCTTTGGTTAGCATTCACATGAGACACAAATATCTTCACTTATTTGGCCATTCAGAGAGATCTATCCACATACCGCTTCCCTATACCTCCTTGTCTCTAATTTCCCAATTATGTTCCTTTCAAGTCCCTGACCATTCAGCCAAACCTTTGGCCACAGCCCATGAATCAGCATACAATCACACATCTGGTCATTTCTCCTTCCAAGCAAAGTGAATAACCAGGTGCACTGCTCGAAGTTCTGTCCATTGGGAGGATTGCCCTTCACTACTGTCCTTCAGGGAGGTCCCAGAAAGGGGCTGTAGTGCTGCCACTGTCCACATATGAGTGGTGCCTGCATATTGTGCAGAATCGTCTGTAAACCAGGCATGAGTTTTCTCTTCCTCAGCCAACTGATCATAAGGAACTCCCCATGAGGCCATAGGTGCAGACTAGGAGATGGAACGTAGTATGATAGGAGTGGAGACCATGGGCATTTGGGCCACTTCTTCAGGCAACTTACTTGTGCTTTCAGGGCCTATTTGGGCCTGATCTCATATATACCACTTCCGTTTAATGATGGAGTCCTGCTGTGTGTGTCCAATTTTATTACTCTGTGGGTCAGACAACACCCAGTTCATGATGGGCAGCTCAGGCCAGATGGTGACTTGGTGTCCTATGGTTAAGCATTCAGTCTCTACTAAGGCCCAGTAACAAGCGAAAAGCTGTTTCTCAAAAGGTGAGTAGTTATCTGCAGATGGCAGGGCTTTGCTCCAAAATCCTAAGGATCTGCACTGTGATTCATCAATAGGGGCCTGCCAAAGACTCCAAACAGCATCTCTACCGGCCACAGACACTTCAAGCACTGTTGGATCGGCCAGATCATATGGCCCAAGTGGCAGAGCAGCTTGCATGGCAGCCTGAACCTGTTGCAGAGCCTTCTCTTTTTCTGGGATCCACTCAAAACTAGCAGCTTTTTGAGTCACCCAAATGTGGAATGTGTTGCCTCCAAATTCCAAAGAGACCTACTAGGCGTTGTTCTTCCTTTTTAGTTGTGGGTGGGGCCAGATGCAATAACTTATCCTTCACTTTAGAAGGAATATCTTGATATGCCCCACACCACTGGACCCCTGAGGTGGAAGGCACCTGAATTTTTGTGGGATTAATTTTCCACTCTCTAGCGCACAATTTTTTTTTTACCAGTAAGTCCAGAGTCATTGACACTTCTTCCTTACTAGGTCCAGTCAGCATAATGTCATCAATATAATGGACCAGTGTGATGTCTTGTGGAAGGGGAAGGCGATCAAGGTCCCTGTGGACTAAATTATGAGATAGGGCTGGAAGGTTGATGTAGCCTTGAGGTAGGCATCTGAAGGTGTATTGCTGGCCTTGCCAGCTGAAAACAAACTGCTTCTGGTGGCCCTTTGAAACAGGTATGGAGAAAAAGCCATTAGCCACATCAATAGCTGCATAGCAGGTACCAGGAGATGTATTAATTTGCTCAAGCAATGAAACCACATCAGAAACAGCAGCTGCAATTGGAGTCATCACCTGGTTAAGTTTCCAATAATCAACTGTCATTCTCCAAGATCCACCCGTTTTTTTCACAGGCCAGATACGGATGTTGAATGGGGATGTGGTAGGAATCACCACCCCTGCATCCTTCAAGTCCTTGATGGCTGCAATAATCTCTGCACCTGCCCCAGAAATGCGATATTGCTTTTGGTTTACTATTTTCCTAGGTATAGAAAGTTCTAATGGTTTCTGCTTGGCTTTTCCTACCATAATAGCCCTTACTCCACTTGTCAGGGATCCAATGTGGGGGTTCTACTGGTTGCTGAGTATTTCTATTCCAATTATGCATTCTGGAATTGGGGAAACCACTATAGGATAGGTTTGGGGACTCACTGGACCTACTGTGAGACAGAGATGAGCTAAGACTGCATCAATAACCTGACCTTCATACACCTCCACTGTGACTGGTGGGCCACAGTGACATTTTGGGTCTCCTGGAATTAGTGTCATTTCAGAGCCATTATCCAGTAATCCCCCAAAAGTCTGATTATTTCCTTTTCCCCAGTGAATACTCACTGTAGTAAAAGGCTGTAGGTCCTTTTGGGAAAGGCTGGGAGATAGACTAACAGTATAAGTTTTCCTCAAGAGGACCTGGCCTCCCCTTCATTCAAGGGGCTGTGGGTCTGTAAACTCACTCAAGTCTGGGAATTGATTGAGGGGCCATGGCTTTCTGTTTTGGTAATTTGAGTTAGACTGCTATTTAATTGACCTAGAATTCTTTGGCTTGTACAGATCGAGTAAATATTTTGTAGATTTCCTATCTGTTTTACTCCTAGGGACACCAAGACTACCCATAAATCCATATGAGTCAGACTAATTCTGATTACTGCTTTGTCTCTGCTGTCCATTACAGTAACCACACTCACCTTTTCTTTGTTGATTAAGTGCCACCACTTGTCCCCTACCATCCTGATCCCAATCAGCCCCATTGTAGTTAGGTGTCTTAATTCAGTTAGGGCAGTTTGCACTGTTAAATCTGACTGACTTACCTTCCTCCAAAGCTGACAGAGAGAGAAGGCCTTTTCCTGGAACTGGTGCCCTGAATTTGGACTTCTAGCCTCCTAGACTGTGAGAGAATAAATTTCTGTTTGTTAAAGCCATCCACTTGTGGTATTTCTGTTATAGCAGCACCAGATAACTAAGACAGCCACAGACCAAGACCCAGAATATTTTTAGATCTAGAGCAATGTAGTGGTATTTTGTGTCCTATTTAAAAATCACACCTGTTTTACCTCCTCACATCCTTGACAGAATAGTTCTAAAATAGTAATAACAACAACTAAGGCTTATTATGTATCGCACACTCTTCTAATAACTTTACATGTCTTATTCATTTAATCCTAACAATAATCCTGTGAGGTAGGTCCTTATCCCCTATAACCATCCGCATTATAAAGATGAGGGAAGTGGAGTTTAGGGAGTTTAAGTAACTTGCTCCAAGTCACACAACTAATAAGTGGGGGAGCTGGGATTCGAACCTGGAGGATCTGCCTCCATTCTCTGTGCTCTTGACTACCACGCTATGCCACCTCTTAAAACATGAACCAAGACTTTGAGAATGGAAAGAAAGGAGATTCTTCTTTGCAGAGGTTTTTCTTAAGATTCTTCTCTGATAGAGTCAGGACTTCTAACAAGGAGGACAAACATATATGCCAGAATCAGATAGTGGGTAAACAAGTGAGCACATAAAGAAAGGATTAGTATCATGTTTCAGAACTCTTGATCTTAAAATGAATAGTGGAATGGAATAGCTATCTGCCATTGACAAGACTGATAACCAAGAAAACTCTAGTGTGGGGGCAGTAAGTATATGGAAATGAAAGAGATCAGCAGAGAAGAACAGCTCTCCTGAGACCCACTGTCAATTTTTGCTTATACTTCCATTCATACTGGTAAAAATTATCAGATGAAACAGAGGAGCATTAACTAGAACTCTTGTGTATGTTACTTATTAATTTTAGAAAAAGCTTTCCTAAACTACTCCCCCATTCCTTGTAATGAACAAGAGTGTTACCAATGGTTAAAATATTTTGCAAACCGTTTATGACACCATTAAATATAAATGGTTCTGCTTGCCTGGCTTAAATACTTATTTATTCTATGAGAGTGAGCAAAGGAAAATTTTAGGATTTCATACTTTAAATTATTTTGGTGAGATTTTATACCAAAGGAAGAAATCTAATGACTTGCTCTAATGAAAAATATTATTTCTTTGAAAATAACCCAAAGCTTTAACCCAGGAGACGTCCTGAAATAGAAAAATGTATTTTTTCTTCCAAAGTTAGCACTTTTTGTTTAGTCTTCCAGTAGGTGTGATTAATACATATGAAAGATTTCAGCTTGAGCTTGGCTAGGGCTTGAATATGTGTGGGCACATCTGGTAGACTAATGGGGCAGAATATTTGCAAAGGGGGCAAGGGAACCTCCAGGGAAACAACTCATTCTAAAGAAAGGAGGAGCCAGCTATTCCTGGCCCAGTAATAGAGGTCTGGTTCCTGTGGGGAACAAGTTGCCTACAAAAATTAAGGTACAGACAAAACCTAAAATCCTTATGACACAGGCATGCAAGCATCACTAGTCTGGGGCCTTCTAATAGAGCGTAACGTTGATGTGAGTCATGCACACACGTCAGGCAACGTCCACATCCCACCACACCCCTACTGGCAGAAAAGCAGCAGTACTGTTTGAACAGAGACTGGATGCCTGACGATTTGGCAGTGGTGCCTGGTCACGTGGAAGTGCCCAGCGGATATTTGAGGGAGTAGTTGCAGATGCCCGGCAAGAGTGGGATTATTCAGTAACACACCTGAATTCCAGAAGCACCTGACTTCAGAGAGCACCTGGACGTCCAGAAGTACTTGAGAAATTCTTTTGTAGGGTGCTGAGGTCCTGGATGGAGGCAACAGCCAGTTGAAGTAGTATGATTCTATTTGGGAGTCACAGGTTGGGGAGGGATGGGAAAACTCAGATTACGTTCAGTCATACTTGTACAAGATTTTCAGTACAGCTACAGGCTACCAAATACATATAATCATGCTGCTGAACATAGAATCCGGTGTACTTAAAGAGCTTTCAAAGCATGCATTAATTGGCACATCTCTGTTTTGAAGTTTAGCAGTGTTGTATCCATTTTTATATTTGAAAACAGAACTCAGAAAGATGAATAAATTAAATACCTTTATGTTAATGATCTTTTAATATTTAGATGTTTTTATTTTTGATCTCCTATTAGGTAGAGAAGGCTTTGAGGGAGAATGGCTAATGGGCAACACTGAGAAAACTAATCAATGGCTTAAAATTTCTGCTGGTGAAATAAATGGATAATTTTCAGAGAGTAATTGGTTAATAAATATTTGTTAAATAAAATTTTCTTATAAGTCCAATGGACCACAGGAAGTTTAATTTACATAGCAATACAGAAGTTTAAAAAGAGGACTGTCCTTTCTAGAATGAGATCAGAAAAAACATAAAACATGTCAAAGACAGCAAAAACATACACAATATGAAAGTTTTTTGTTAATACATCTCCATAGTCTTATTACGTATCTTTTGCTAATATAAAAATTAAAGCACTACATCTGTAAGCCTTTCTTAGTTGTTACTTTTTATTAGTGAAATTAGAGCATACCTGGTTTATATTTATTTTTATTTGATACTCCATTGATGGAGACTTACATAATTATTCAGGGAAATGCTTGTTTGCGTTGACAGGAAGCTCTAGGTAGTTCAAAGGTGTCCATTTCTCCTGGGGGAGAGTCATGGGCAGACAGGAGGGCCGCAGTTAATTCAGCATGACAGCTTTGACTGGGGTTGGGCTAATCATCGCCATATCAGGCACTGTAAATTTTTATTTCATTACCATTTGATTTAATGATTGAAATAATAAAAATAGAAATTTTATGGCAAAATGGAATTTATCTGTTGATTATTTTGCCTGAAAATGGAAAATAGACTAATAATTTAGAAGATTCCCATCTTAATTGTTACAAATTATCATAGTAACTTTACAGTCTTTTATCATTTATGAGGTAGCTACAGGGCTAAGATCTATAGAATGATGATTGGAGAACTTGTGTAAGAAAAGAACGGGTTGAACTCAGTGCCTTTCAAAAATGTCATAGTAATCCTGTGTGATTTCCCTTTTTTGGTTGTGTTTTCTTGTGTGGACTAGCAAGGGAAATTTTGAAATATTCTCACATTGCATTACCGTGGTGACAGTGCCAATTGAAATCCATTTTAGAAGTTTTCAAGATTAGGTAGAAAGAAGGCACTATTTATTTTTCTGTTTTATCTTACACAAAGTCTTCAGGAAAAGTTCAAGAAAGTTACATACTTAGATTTAGATATTAAATGTCTATTAAACTACATATATTTTATTTAGAAAATCTATGAAGCACGTATACACTGTGTTGTTGTTGTGTGCTGTGGAGTCAATTCTGACTTATAGTGACCCTATAGGACAGAATAGAATTGTCCTGTAGAGTTTCCCCGGCCATAATCTTTACAGGAGCAGATTGCCATGTCTTCCTCCAGCGGAGTGGCTGGTGGGTGTAAACTGACAACCTTTTAGTTAGCAGCTGAGTGTTGAACCACTGTGTCACCAGGGCTCTTTCATATACCCTGTAACTGAAATTTATCAAACCTTTATATTCTCTTTATTTTTTATTTATTAAACCTTTGTATTTTGAGTAAGAAGGCACATCTAGATATTTTCTGGTTTCTCTGCTGCACTGGACACTGGGTAGCCTTTGCACCTTTATGTAAACAAACAAAAAACAAGCCCAATTGCACAAAAAGATTTTCCCTGATTATTAAAGTGACGCATACTCATTAATGTAAGGATGAAACAAAATCACCCATAGTGCCACTTCCCAATGATAACTGATACTATGCTACCGCTTTGATTTATTACTTTCCAGATAGGTATGTATGTATAATTTTTGTTTTATTTTATTTCTTTTTAACTTTATTGTGCTTTAGGTAAAAGGTTACCATATAAATTAGCTTCTCATTCAACATTTATGTACAAAGTGTTTTGTGACATTGGTTGCAATCCCCACAATGTGTCAGCACTCTCCCTCTTTCTCTTTACATCCTGGGTTCCCTGTGTCCATTCATCTAGATTTCCTGTCCCTTCCTGCCTTCTTCACGTGTGTTATTGTATGTTTTATAGGCCAGTCTGATCTTTGGCTGAAAGGTGGACTTCAGACATGGCTTCAGTTCTGAGCAAGCAGGGGGTCCAGGGTTCTTCCAGTCTCTGACAGACCAGTAAGTTTGGTCTTCTATTTTTTTTGTCAATTTGAATTTCGTTCCACATTTTCCTCCCACTCTGTCCAGGACCCTCTACTGTGATACCTATCAGAGTGGTCAGTGGTGGTAGCTGGACACCATCTAGTTCTCTCAGCCTTGGGTTGGAGGAGGCTGAGGTTCATGTGGTCCATTAGTCCTTTGGACTAATATTTTCCTTGTGTCTTTGGTTTTCTTCATTCTCCTTTGTTCTGGACTGGATGGGACCAATAGATATATCTTAGATGGCCCCGTCAAGCTTTTAAGACCCCAGATGCTACTCGCCAAAGTAGGATGTAGAACATTTTCTTTATGAACTATGTTATGGCAATTGACCTAGTCGTCCGCTGAGACCATGGTGCTCAGCCTTCAGCCCCATTACTCAGTCCCTCAAGTTGTTTGGATGTGTCTAGGAAGCTTCTATGACTTCGCCTTGGTCAAGTTGTGCTGACTTCCTCTATATTGTGTACTGTCTTTCCCTTCACGAAAGGTAACACTGGTCTACTCTGTAGTTAGTGATTTCACCTCCTCACCCCTCCCCTCCTTCGTAACCATCAAAGTTTTTTTTTTTCCTGTGTGTAAACCTTTTCTTGGGTTTTTATAACAGTGCTTTCATACAGTATTTGTTTTGTCCTTTTGTGATTGACTTATTTCACTCAGCATAATGCCCTCCATATTCATCCATGTTGTGAGATGCTTCGCAGATTCATCATTGTTCTTTATCATTGGGTAGTATTCCATTGTGTGTATGTACCATAGTTCATTTATTCATTCATCTGTTGATGGATGCTTAGGCTGTTTCCATCTTTTTGTTATTGTACATAATGCTGCAATGAATATGGGTATGTGTATGTCTATTCCTGTGATGGCTGTTATTTCTCTAGGATATATTGCTAAAAGTAGGGATGCTGGATCATATGGTATTTCTATTTCTAGCTTTTTAAGGAAGTACTGTTTTGTTTTCCATAGTGGTTTTTACCATTTTAGATTCCCACCAGCAGTGCATGAGAGTTCCAATCTCCCTACAACCTCTCAAACATTTATTATTTTCTGGTTTTTTGTTTTTTTTTTTTTGATTCATGCCAGTAATGTCAGGGTGAGATGGCATCTCTTTGTAGTAATGGCTAGTGATCTTGAACATTTCCTTGTATGTCTGTCAGCTGCCTGAATGTCTTCTTTGGTGAAGTGTCTCCTCATATCCTTTGCCCATTTTTTAATTGGATTATTTGTCTTTTTGTTATTGAGGTGTTGAAGTATTCTGTAGATCTGGGAGATTAGATTTGTGTCAGATGCGTTGCGTAGCCAAAAATTTTTCCACAGTCTTTAGGTTCTCTTTTTACTCTTTTGGTGAAGTTTTTTGATGAGTGTGTTTAATTTTTAGGAGCTCCCAGTTATCTAGTTTATCTTCTGGTGTTTGTGCATTGTTAGGGTTTGTGTTCTGCTTATGCCATGTATTAGGGTCCCTAGTGTTGTCCCTATTTTTTCTTCCATGATCTTTATTGTTTAAGGTTCTATACTTAGATCAAAGCCTTTGATCCATTTTGAGTTAGTTTTTGTGTATGGTGTGAGGTATGGGTACTGTTTCATTTTTTTACAGATGGACATCCAGTTTTGCCAGCACCATTTGTTAAAAAGACTGTCTTTTCCCCACTGAATAGCCTTTGATCCTTTGTCAAAGATCAGCTGACCATAGTCGATGGACTTATATCTGGGTTCTTGATTCTCTTCCATTGGTCTATGTGTCTGTTGTTGTACCAGTACCAGGCTATTTTGATTACTGTGGTTGTACTGTAGGTTCTGAGATCAAGTAGTGTGAGGCCTCCTACTTTGTTATTTTTCTTCAATAATGCTTTGCTTATCCAGGTCTCTTTCCTTTCCTTATGAAGTTGGTGATTAATTTTTTCCATCTTGTTAAACAATGCTGTTGGTATTTGCATCTGGATTGCATTATGTCTGTAGATTACTTTGGGTAGAATTGACATTTTCACAATGTTAAGTCTTCCTGTGCACGAGCCTAGTATGTTTTTCCATTTATATAGGTCTCTTTTGGTTTCTTACAATATTGTAGAATAAAGTCTTCCTGTGCACAAACATAGTGTGTTTTTCCATTTATGTAGGTCTCTTTTGGTTTCTTGCAATATCATAGAATAGATTTATTCCTATTTTATCTTTTTTAGTGGCTATTATAAATGGTATTATTTTCCTGATTTCCTTTTAGAAGTTCTCTTTGTAGGTATATAGGTGATTTTTGTATGTTGATCTTGTATCCTGCTACTTTGCTGAATATTTCTATTAGTTTCAGTATTTTTCTTGTGAAATCTTTGGAATTCTTTATGTATAGGATCATATCACCTGTGAATAGGGATAGTTTTACTTCTTCCTTTCCAATTTGGATGGCCTTTATTTCTTTTCCTTGCCTTATTGCTGCATCTAGAACTTCCAGCACAATGTTAAATAGGAGTGGCGATAAATGGCATCCTTGTGTGCGCTTTTTTTTTTAATTGTCAATGTAGCAGTTCCGTGAGTTAGTGCTTGCTCCGTACTGGTTCAGTGTTAATTACATCAGATGCGGGCTTACTTTTCATTGACTTACTTATTCCCAAGACTTACTCAGATAAATGAATCCAGTTATTATTGACTCCCTTCTCCTGTTTAGGTAGATAAAACTGAACTAATAATAGGAATCATCACCTTCCTTTAGCCAAGTCATGCTGATAAGTGAGAATAACAAAACCAAACCAAACCTGTTGTCATCAAGTTGATTCTGACTCATGGTGACCTTGTAAGGACAAAATAGAACTGCCCATAAGGCTTCCAAGGCCGAAATCTTTACAGAAACAGACTGCCACATCTTTCTCACACAGCATGGTTGGCGGGTTCAAACCACTGACCTTTCAGTTAGCAGCTCAGTGCTTAACCACTGCGCCACCAGGGCTCCTTTGATAAGTGAAAGTTTATTTACTCGAAGCAGCGCACTATAAGTCAAAACTTGTTCATTTTGACTGATGTTCTTTTTTTGAGGCAAGATAATCATGACAATATTCTTAAGGAAATTCTCTATATAATTGTGGTCAAACGAATATAGTTTTGTATCAATGTTTTCATCACTTAGCATTGCACCACCAGCATTTCCCAAGTCACTAAATACTTTTCAAAAACATAATTTTTAGTAGCTTCATTAAATTTCATCCCATTGGATATGCCATAATTGACTTAACCACTTTCCTACTTTTGGATATTTTGGTGTTTTTATGTTTTAATTTTTTTTTATTGCTTTTGTATAACACTATGGTAAAAATACTTGTATATAAACTTTTGACCTTATTTAATACTATTTCCTTGAGAGTATATACTTGAAGGATCCAATAACCTCTTAATTGTTCTTCGTAAGTTTAGAGTTTATCCCCTCTAAATCATCCTGCTCATTGATGCCAGATGAACAAACTCCTTGTGCATATTCTAATTATCACATCCCTGTTTTAAAATACCCATAATCTTTGCTTTAACTGTATGCAGAAATGCAGAGCTATGTTAAAAACCCCACTGCTGTATGTTAGGCCTGTATATTATTTCCTTTTTTAAGGTCTTTAGGTTGTGGCTAGTAACAGAATGGTCACGAAAATAAGATGCGTCACTGATGCCTTATAATGAGTGGGTTAAAGTATGTCGGCAACTAAGAACCTTAGACTGGAGTCTGAGACAACTTGGCTTTATATAAAATACTACATATTGTAAGTACCTCAGGTGCTTTCAGGGCTGACGTCAATTAGGCACAATAGATGCAGTGCCTGGGCCCACAATACTTCTAAGAGCCCAGAAAATTGTTGTAATTTCTTTTAAAATCAGAAGGAAAAAAAAAATGAGCTTTTAGGCAGGGAGAAGAAAATATTTTAAAATATAACATTAATATATCCATCTTTATACTAATGCAGTTGTAAAATATAAATTTAATTTAATTTTTTTATTTATGGCAGAAAGGACCTGTGAAAGTCATAATGTAACCCTGGGTGCTTTAATGAAGCGTTAGACTCTCTCCTAGGAAACACACCTCCAGAGCATGTCAAGCTGACTAGTGCTTGTCTAGGCTAATTTCATCCTTTCCTGGGATGCACCTGGAAAGGAAGCTCATGCGTGCGGTCAGTAGTCCATTCCACTGCATGACTTTTTCTGTCTTTATTCCTGACTCCATGAGAAGGTAGGAGATAAGCCAAACATGAAAAGAAAACAATAAAAGCAGATATTTATAACAAGCCTCAAAGACTCCTAACATAAGATTAGAGTCTTGGGAACAGGGAGTTCCTTCTTATCCTAGACTTATGTAAATTTAATGTATAGACTCCCCCATGAATATTAATGAATTTGTAAAGGAAGTTTCCAGGGGAAAAAAAATCAACAGCTATGATAAAAAAAAAAAAAAAATTGGTAATCTAATTGTGGCTGAATAAAAGAGAAATGACATGAGATGCTTAAAAATAGGAAATGTAGAGTGGAGCTGACTTTCTGCGATACAGACAAGCAGATATTGTGAGAAGGAGCTGTGTGGTATAATACCTCAGTATAGAAAGTCCCTGTGTAATATATGGGGTTTGGTCAATAAATGAACTGGCCTCAACTCTGTTTCTCAAGTATCTGTTGTAAGGGTGGTATAAAGTGGAGACCAGGAGTGCCTGGGTGGTGCAAATGGTTAAGTGCTGGACTACTGACCAAAAGGTTGGCAGTTCCTACCCACCTAGAGGCATCTCGAAAGACAGGCCTAGTGATCTGCTTCCGAAAGGTCACAGCCTTGAAAACCTATGGAGCAGTTCTACTCTGCACACATGGGGGTGCCATGAGTTGGAATCAACTCGATGACAACAACAAGGCGTAGACCAATCTGTTGCTGTCGAGTCAATTCTGACCCATAGCAACCCTAGAAGACAGAGTAGAACTGCCCCAAAGGGTTTCCAAGGAGGGGCTGGTGGATTTGAACTGCCAACATTTTGGTTAGCAGTCGTATCACTTAATCACTGCGCCACTAGGGCTCCAGGTATAGACCAGCCATTGTAATTCTAAGTCTAACCATTCCTGAGAGCTTGGCTCTGAGAGCCCCTATTAACCTAAAAGGCAGCCTCACGTGGAGGGGGCTCTATGCTGGTTGGAGGGGGAAGGGGAAAACTGTTTTCTCCCACCATGGGGTTTGAGAGCTTTCATTTTCATTTAGACTGATCATTTTTGTTTAATAATAGTTCATACTAATAATAACTAAAATATCAGCAGTATTTACAATGTGCTGGACACTGGGCTAAATACATGGATTGACTGTTTAATCTTCACAGCAACCTTATGAGGTAGGTACTATTATCATCCCCATTTTTCAGATGAAGGAACAGAGTTTAGGGAGCTTAAGTGACTCATTTGGAGCCTCATAGTCAGCCCGCTGCAGAGCTGGAGTTTGAACCAAGGCAGCCTGACTCTGGAACCTGCATTCTAATCTCTACCATTACCTCTGAGGAACCTATCTTTGTGCAATGCAGAGTATTAAGGGATAAGACATCTTTTATGTAGACTAGTCCTGTAACAAGGTAAAGCCCCCCCAATATTTTTTGGGAGGACACAAGCAGACTCCTTATCCTCCTTGTAGGTAGAGAACGATCAAATGTAAATTGTCGTTTTTTTCCCAAGAATTTTGGATGGAGTAAAAATATAATCCAAGAATTTGGGGTTAACGGTTTAAGCACCTTGAGCTGCAAATTCATGGCTAGTAAGACTTGGTTCATAGTATAATTCTCTTCTGTGCCTTTCAAATTACTCCTTGTTGTTAGATGCCTTTGAGTTGGTTTTGACTCGTAGTGACCCTGTGTACAACAGAACAAACACTGCCCCGTCCTGCACCGATTGTTGCTGCCACTGTGGCAGTCCATCTCATTGAGGGTCTTCCTCTTTTTCGCTGACCCTCTGCTTTACCAAGCATGATATCCTTCTCCAGGGACTGATCCCTCCTGATAACATGTCCAAAGTATGTGAGACAAAGTCTCGCCATCCTTGCTTTTAAGGAGCATTCTGGCTGTACTTCTTCCAAGACGGATTTGTTCATTCTTCTGGCAGTGCATGGTATATTCAATATTCTCTGCCAATACCATAATTCAAAGGCATTGGTTCTTCTTTGGTCTTCGTTGTTCATTGTACAGCTTTTGCCTGCATATGAGATGACTGAAAACACCCCAACCTTTTTACTCCCCAACCTTATCTGCCTCTGTTTCCTTTTCTGTCATTCATAACTGTCCTGGAATTACTCCTCCCAATAAAGCCTTGGAATTTAAACCTTGCCCCAGGCTCAGTTTTTGAGGGAACTTAGTTTAGGGCAATAAGTATTCCATAAATATTAAATAAATTAATTAAATACAAAAGAAAATATTGGCTAAATGGGAGTTTTTGTCATTTTCATCTGTCTGTGTTTCAGAAGAATTTGAGCTCTATCTCCTGTCCCATTCATCTTGAGGCTGCCTCTGGATTGGTAGATATGACGCCTAGACAGAAATCACCAACCAATCAAAGCCTATTTCATTGATGGTAAATGGTTGACCAGAGGACTCAAAGATAAGACACATTTCCAAAAAAGCTGATTTAATAAGGGAAGAGGAAGGGTCGATAGCTCAGAGTGAGAAGAGAATAGTCAGGATTGTAGGCCCAAAGCCCATCTTTTCCTCAGAGACTTAGCTCACTTCTAGACAAGTCATGGCCATCTTCTCTAGGCACTTCCTCTGTTAGGAAGATATACATAAATTCTGGCTTCGTTCTTCCTTAAGAAGAAAACAAAAGTATACCTTTAATGTCTATCCAGCTTCAATTGTAGCTGGCGATACGCGTATGAGACTTGAAAGACTAAGAATGTGAGGGTCCTTTCTTAAAAGGGCAAAAGGAGAGAAGCAGTTTTAATTTTATTTAATAATTTTTTTCCCCACACATTTGCCTTTAGTAACTGGGAGTTGTTAAGAACTTCCATGGTAGCTAAAATAAAATTGTTTAAGATAGTCAAGATGTTTAAAAAAAAAAAAAAAGTGATAAATAGCATCTGTCCTGTATTTTAGAGCATGCTGGTGCCCAGGGCCAAGACCTTTATGCTCTTGGCAAGAAACGTGGGCATAATTGTTATTGTTATTGCCATCACTGTTATTAATAATAAAGAAGATTGTTACAGAAATGAAAGTAAGGAGGCCCCAGCCGTGCTGACCTGTATGAAACCTTTTGCAATTTAATGGAAAAAAAAAAAAAGACAAGAAGAGACAACATCCAGAGTATGACCTATTTTTCTATATAAAATGAAATTGGAGTCAAGTAACTAAATCTGAAAATAACTTTTTTTAAGGTCTGTGTGGTCAATCATACCCGCAGTAAATGAGGGCAATTATACGTTTGTATAGTTTGACAACTGAAAAATATGAAAAGAAAAGCCTTGGTAGGAAACTTGAAAAAATCCTGAAAGGTCTGCTTTTATTAAGATACATGTGGGGGAGATTTATTATATATCAGCGGATCAGACATATGACTCATATTTAGGGATGTTACTGGAACTGGCTATTTGGCTCTTACCATCACTGGAGGTAATGCTTGATCTTTACACTGACCATAAAGATGTTTCAGAAACAGTGACATAAGCTGGCACTCGGCAGAGTCCACCAAGGCCAATGCAGCAACAGATGTATTTAAGTATTTAGTCCAGCAAAGACGCAGTGTTCATCTTGCTTTTACTTCTGCTGTAAGGACAGGCATGAAGAAACATTACTTGTGGCTAATGTAATGTCATTACAAGTGAGGCAAGACAGCAGTGGAGCGTAAAGAGCAAGCAGTCAGTCCATATTAGTAGGAAAGTCAAGAGACTGGGGTGCTTCATGCTGGCAGGGCTCAATGAGCAGGATTCACATGTCCATCCATCGCTGTCACTTCTAGACCTCCTGGTGGGAATCATGGACTGGACACAGCTGATCTGGGCAGGGGCGGTGCTCCCAAGTTGCACTGGTCTGTTGAGCCCTAAGTACCATATGTAGGACAGAGAAGGGATATAAGCAATAGACAGCATTAGCAGGCTTCAACGCCAGATCCAGGAGACAGAAAGGAGAGGAAATAAAATATAAAGGCAGGTCACATCTCCAACTCAGACTCTCATCAGTGAAGAAAGCCCTTTTATAGTGTTCTGGAAAAAAGTACAGTCAGTTGTATAGCTCAGTGAGCCTCTAATGTCAGTCACTGTATTGGCTGCATCAGTCTCCCGGGGAGCTTTAGAAAATACACCTCCCAGAGGTTTTGATTCAGCAGGCCTGAAATGGGATCTGGGATTCTATATTTTGAGAAATCTCTCCAGGTATTTCTTATAGCTAGTAAAAGGTCAGCAAAAATGAGAAAAACCCTCAATGAGATTGATTGACACACTAGCCACAACAATGGACTCAAACATACCAACGATCTTGAAAATGGCGCAGGACAGGACAACATTTTTTCTGTTATACTTAAGGTTGCCATGAGTTGGAGCTGACTTGACAGCAACTAACAACAATAACAACAACAGCAGATCAAGTCAGATAATTTGAATTTGTGGTGGCCCTAGTTATCATAGTTTTATGATCAGATCCAGCAGTGCAAGGCAGGCTGAGAGTAGATAATGTTGGATGATGGAGTGATCAGATTTGGGGATTGGATCAATGGAAGGTCAACAAACTGAAAGATTTTAGGATGCCAGACACAGTAATGTTAAAATGACTGCACATTGCCAGGGATACACTTGAAGCCTTCAGAGCAGGTATGAACTGGTGATGGGGAGGAGCTAAGTGACTAGAGGATGAGTTGTGGGCTAGGCTGGGAGGTGAGAGCTGGGCCTGTGTCTAGCCTGCCTTCTACTGATTTCTCAGTCCCTGGTACAGTAAGTTCTCAATTGGTATTATTATTTTATTGTAGTAATATATATGTAACAAGACAGTTGTCATTTCAACATTTTTTACATGTATGATTCAGTGACATTAATTACATTCACCATGTTGTTCAACCATCACTACTATCCATTTCCAAATTGTTCCATCACCCTTAACAGAAGCTCAGTGTCTCTTAAGCAATGAGTCCCCCTTCCTCCTTCCTGATCACCTGTAGTACCCAGAAATCACCTGTAGTAGCCACTAATAAACTCTGGTCTCTACCAATTGGTACTCTTTTTTGTTATTGAAAATATATACAGCAAAACATATGCGGATTCAACAATTTCTACATGAACAATTCAGTGACAGTGATTATAGCCTTCAAGTCATGCAACCAGCCTTTTCAAAATTGTTTCTCCCCCATTACCATGAACTCACTGCCCCTAAACTTCCTATCTGCCCTTCCAGTTGCTGTTGTCAGTTTAATCCCATATAGATAATTCTTCAAAAGAGCACAATGTTCAAGGAGAACATTTTTAACTAACTAAGCTAACCTATTGCTTGGTTCCCTCCACCTGTCTGTCAGTTTGTTGTACTGAGGGGGGCTTGCATGTTGCTGTGATATTAGAAGCTATGCCACCAATATCCAAATACTGGCAGGGTCGCCCATTGTAGACAAGTTTCAGCTGAGCTTCCAGACTAAGACAGACTAGGAAGAAGGACCCAGCAGTCTATTTCTGAAAAAAAAAAAAAAAAAAAAAAAATTAGCCAGTAATAACCCTGTGAATAGCAGGGGAACACTACCCGATATAGTGCAAGAAGATGAGCCCCTCAGGTTGGAAGGCACTCAAAATATGACTGGAGAAGAGCAGCCTCCTCAAAGTAGAACCAAAAACCAAACCAAACCCAGTGCCGTTGAGTCGATTCCGATTCATAGCGACCCTGTAGGACGAGTAGAACTGCCACATAGAGTTTCCAAGGAGCGCCTGGTGGATTCGAACTGCCGACCCTTTGGTTAGCAGCCGTAGCACTTAACCACTACGCCACCAGGGTTTCCAAATCAAAGTAGAGTTGACCTGAATGAAGTGAATGGAGTCAAGCTTTCTGACCTTCATTTGCTGTTGTGGTATGATTCCAAATGAGAAGAAACAGCTGAAATAGCCATTAATAATTGGAATGTGGAACGTACAAAGTATGAATCTAGGAAAATTGGAAATCATCAAAAATGAAATGGAATGCATAAAAATTGATATCTTAGGTATTAGTGAACTGAAATGGACTGGTATTGGCAATTTTGAATTGGACAGTCACATGGTCTGCTATGCCGGGAATGACAAATTGAAGAGGGATGGCATTGTAGTCATTGTCAAAAAGAACATTCCAAGACCTATGCTGAAGTACAACACTGTCAGTGATAGGATAATATCCATACGCCTACAAGGAAGACCAGTTAATATGACTAATGTTAAAATTTACGCATGAACCACTAAGGCCAAAGATGAAGAAACTGAAGATTTTTACCAACTTCTGCAGTCTGAAATTGATCGAACATGCAATCAGTCTGCATTGATAATTACCGGTGATTGGAAAGTGGAAGTTGGAAACAAAGAGGAAGGATCAGTGGTTGGAAAAGAAGGCCTTGGTGATAGAAATGGTGCCAGAGAGTGAACGATAGAATTTTGCAAGACCAGTGACTTCTACATCACAGATACCTTTTTTCAACAACACAAATGACTATATACGTGGACCTTACTGGATAGAATGCAGAGGAATCAAATCCACTACATTTGTGGAAAGAGGTTATGGAAAAGCTAAGCATCATCAGTCAGAACAAGGCTAGGGGCCGGGTGCAGAACAGATCGTCAATTGTCCATATGCAAGTTCAAGTTGAAGCCGAAGAAAATTAGAACAAGTTCACGAGAGCCAGAGTACGACCTTAACTAAATCCCACCTGAATTTAGAGACCATCTCAAGATAGGGTTGAATTGAACAATTAATGACCAAGGACCAGACAAATTGTGGAATGACAACAAGGACGTCATATATGAAGAAAGCAAGAGGTCATTAAAAAGACAGGAAAGAAAGAAAAGACCAAAACAGATGTCAGAAGAGACACTGAAACTTGCTTTTGAATGTCGAGTAGCTAAAGTAAACAGAAGAAATGATGAAATAAAGGAGCTGAACAGAAGATTTCAAAGGGCGGCTCAAGAAACAAAGTATTATAACGACATGTGCAAAGATGTGGAGTTAGAAAACAAAAAGGGAAGAACTCGCTCGGCATTTCTCAAGCTGAAAGAACTGAAGAAAAAATTCAAACCTTGCGTTGCAGTAGTTAAGTATCCTATGGGCAAAATACTGAATGATGCAGGAAACATCAAAAGAAGATGGAAGGAATACATGGAGTCACTGTACCAAATAGAACTGGTTGATGGTCAACCATTTCAGAAGGTAGCATATGATCAAAAACCTATGGTTTTGAAGGAAGAAGTCCAAGATGCACTGAAGGCAGTGGTGAAAAACAAGGCTCCAGGAACTTATGGAATACCGGTTGGGATGCTTCAGCAAACGGATGCAGTGCTGAAAGTGCTCACTTGTCTGTGCCAAGAAATTTGGAAGACAGCTACCTGGCCAACTGACTGGAAGAGATCCATATATACGCCTATTCCAAAGAAAGGTGATCCAATCAAATGCGAAATTATTGAATAGCATCATTAATATCACACACAAGTAAAATTTTGCTGAAGATCATTCAAAAGCAGTTGCAGCAATACACAGACAGGGAACTTCCAGAAGTTCAAGCTGGATCTTGTCAGATGGATCTTGGCTGAAAGCGGAGAATACCAGAAAGATGTTTGCCTGTGTTTTATTAACTATGCAAAGACATTCGACAGTGTGGATCATAATAAATTATGGATAACATTGCGAAACACTGCCCGGTTCTGCGCCATTCTCTCAGTTGTTGCTATGCTTAAGCCCATCGTTACAACCACTGTGTCAATCCATCTCGTTGAGGGTCTTCCTCTTTTTTGATGACTCTCTACTTTACAAAGCATGATGTCCTTCTCCGGGGACTGATCCCTCCTTATAACATGTCCAAAATATGTGAGTGGAAGTCTTGCCATACTTGCTTCCAAGGAGCATTCTGGTTGCACTTCTTCCAAGACAGATTTGTTTGCTCTTTTGGCAGTCCATGGTATATCCAATATTCTTCACCAACACCACAATTCAAAGATGTCGATTCTTTTTTTGGCTTCCTTATTCATTGTCCAGCTTTTGCATGCATATGAGGGGATTGAAAACACCATGGCTTGACTCAGGTGCACCATAGTCATCAAGGTGACATCTTTGCTTTTTGACACTTTCAAGAGATCTTCTGCAACAGATCTGCCCAATGCAATGTGTCTTTTGATTTCTTGACTGCTGCTTCCATGGGTGTTGACTGTGGATCCAAGTAAAATGAAATCCTTGACAACCTCAGTCTTTTCTCCATTGCTTATCGGTCCAGTTGTGAGGATTTTTGTTTTATGTTAGGTGTAATCCATACTGAAAGCTGTGGTCTTTGATCTTCGTCGGTAAGTGCTTCAAGTCCTCTTTACTTTCAGCAAGCAAGGTTGTATCATGTGCATAGCGCGGGTTGTTAATGAGTCTCACTCCAATTCTGATGCCCCTTTCTTCTTCATATAGTCCAGCTTCTTGGATTATTTGCTTGGCATACACATCGAATAGGTATGGTGAAAGATACAACCCTGATGCACACCTTTCCTGACTTTAAATCATGCAGCATTCCCTTGTTCTGTTTGAAAGACTGCCTCTTGATCCATGTACAGATTCCGCATAAGCACTGTTAAGTGTTCCAGAATTCCCATTTGCTGCAATGTTATCCATAATTTGTTATGCTCTACAAGGTCAAATGCCTTAGCATAGCCAATAAAACACAGGTAAACATCTTTTGGTACTCTCTGCTTTCAGCCAGGATCCATCTGATATCAGCAATATCTCTGGTTCCATGTCCTCTTCTATATCTAGCTTGAATTTCTGCCAGTTCCCTGTCCGTGCACAGCTGCAACTGCTTTTGAATGATCTTCAGCAAAATTTTGCTTGCATGTGATATTTATGATATTGTTTGATAATTTTTGCACTTGGTTGGATCACCTTTCTTGGGAATAGGCATAAATATGGATCTCTTCCAGTCAGCTGGCCAGGTAGTTGTCTTCCAAATTTCTTGGCATAGGTGATTGAGTACTTCCAGTGCTGCATCCATCTGTTGAAACATCTCAATAGATATTCCATTAATTCCTGGAGCCTTGTTTTTTTGCCAATGCCTTTAGTGCAGATTGGACTTCTTCCTTCAGTACCATTGATTCCCGGTCATATGTTACCTCCTGAAATGGTTGAATGTTGACCAATTCTTTTTGATATGGTGACTGTTTTGATGCTTCCTGCATCATTTAATATTTTCCCCACAGAAACCTTCATTATTGTAACTCGAGGCTTGATTTTTTTCTTTAGTTCTTTTGGCTTGATGTTCAAAACAATATGTGTATTAATTGTTTAATGAGAAGGTAGTTTGTTCTGTAAATCTTCATCTAAAGTACAATAAAAGAGTTTTTTTAAAAAAAGAGGGAATCATTTGAAAAGAACAAGTAGATACTTTGTAGTTTAAAGTCAGAAAATGAGTGCGTCAGAGTTGTATCCTGTTACCATACTTATTCAGTTCTATGCTGAGCGAATGACCTGAGAAGCTGGAGTATATGAAGGAGAATGTGGCATCAGGATTGGAGGAAGACTCATTAACAACCCGCGATATGCAGATGACATACCTTGCTTGATGAAAGTAAAGAGGACTGGAAGCACTTACTGATGAAGATCAAAGACCACAGCCTTCAGTATGGATTACACCTCAACATAAAGAAAACAAAAATCTTCACAATTGGACTAATAAGCAACATCATGATAAGTGGAGAAAAGATTGAAGTTATCAAGGATTTCGTTTGACTTGGATCCATAATCCACACCCATGGAAGCAGCAGTCAAGAAATCAAACAATGCATTGCATTGGGCAAATGTGGTGCAAAAGACCTCTTTAAAGTGTTAAAAAGCAAAGATGTCACTTTGGGGACCAAGGTGAACCTGACCCAATCTATGGTGTTTTTAATTGCCTCATATGCATGGGAAATCTGGGCAACGAATAAGGAAGACTGAAGAATTGACACCTTTGAATTATGGTTTTGGTAAAGAATATTGAATATGCCATGGACTGCCAAAAGAATGAACAAATCTGTCTTGGAAGAAGTACAACCAGAATGCTCCTTAGAAGCAAGTGTGGTGAGACTTCATTTCACCTTCTTTGAACACGTTATGAGGAGGGATCAGTCCCTGGAGAAGGACATCGTGCTTGGTGAAGTAGAGGGTTATCAAAAAAGAGGAAGACCCACAACAAGATGGATTGACACAGTGGCTACAACAATGGGCTTAAACATAACAACAATCATGAGGATGGCGCAGGACCAGGCAGTGTTTCGTTCTGTTGTATACAGGGTCGCTATGAGTCAGAAGCAACTCAATGGCACCTAACAACAATAGTAGCAACATTGCTTGATTTAAAGAAGACTTCAGGGAATATTTTTGATTTAAGGTTTAAAGATTATTTCAGGACAACAGTTCCAGGGGTTCATCCAGCCTCAATTGCTCCAGAAAACCTGGATTCCATGAGAATTTAAAATTCTGTACTACATTTACCCCCTTTTGATCAGGTTTCTGCTATAGAATCTTTGATCAAGATGTTCAATAATGGTAGCCAGTAACCATCCAGCTCCTCTGGTCTCATGGCAAAGGAGGTATTTGTTCATGGAAGCAATTAGGCACACATTCCATTTCCTCCTCCTAGTCCTGACTCTCCCTCTTCCTCTACTGTTCTAGGTATCAGTTGGTATTTTTTGACTGACTGGTAATGGCAAAAGACAGATTGAGTAGATATGTGGGGATGGAAGAAGAAAGTGAGGAGATGTGTTAGAAAGGGAGAACTGACTAGAGGTCTGAGAGTTGAGCAGTTTTTAGTGATAAGAAAATCCAAATTGTGGCTAAAGTGTAATGGAGTTGAAAGTGAGAGCTGTTGAGAAATTTTGTGGTCATCAACATGGGTGATGCTTTGTTGAAAACCATGACCAAGGATGGAGAAAGAGAGAGAAACTGTGACCAGATGCTAAAGTGTTTGAGCAAAGTGTTTTGCAGGTAGCATGGGTATTGTTATGAATTACATTGTGTCCTCCAAAAATACGTGTTGTAAATCCTAACCTCTATGCCTATGATAAAAATCAAAGACTATAGCCTTCAGTATGGATTATACCTCAACATAAAACCAAAAACCAAACCCAGTGCCGTCGAGTCGATTCCGACTCATAGCGACCCTATAGGACAGAGTAGAACTGCCCCACAGAGTTTCCAAGGAGTGCCTGGCAGATTTGAACTGCCAACCCTTTGGTTAGCAGCTGTAGCACTTAAGCACTGTGCCACCAGGCTTTCCACCTCAACATAAAGAAAGCAAAAATTGTCACAAGTGGACCAATAAGCAATGTCATGATAAATGGAGAAAATATTGAAGTCGATTCATTTCACTCAGATCCACAATCAATGCCCATGGAAGTAGTTAGTAGTCAAGAAGTCAAATGATGTATTGCATTGGGCAAATCTGCTGCAAAAGACCCCTTTATTTATTTATGTATTTATTGTACTTTAGGTGAAAGTTTATAGCTCAAGTTGATTTCACATTCAAAAATTTATACACGTATAGTTTTGTGACATTGTTTGCAATCCCTACAATGTGACAGCACGCTCCCACTTTTCACTCTGGGTTTCCTGTGTCCATTCGACCATTTCCTATCCCTTCCTGTCTTCTCATCCTGCTTTTGGGCAGGAGCTGCCCATTTGGTCTCGTATATTTAATTGAACTTAGAAGCACGTTCCTCACAGGTATTATTTTTTGTTTTATAGTCTTTTCTAATCTTTGTCTGAAGAGTGGGCTTCAGGAATGGTTTCCTCTCTGGGTTAACAGAGGGTCTGGGGACCAGAGTTTCTGGTTTCTCCAGTCTCAAAAGACTTCTTTGAAGAGTTAAAAAGCAAAGATGTCACTTTGAGAACCAAGGTGGGCCTGAGTTAAGCCATGGTATTTTCAATTGCCTCATTTGCATGTGAAAGATGGACAATGAATGTGGAAGACTGAAGAATTGATGCCTTTGAATTATGCTGTTGGTGTTGGATATTGAGTACAACATGGACTGCCAGAAGAGCAAACAAATCTGTCTTGGAAAAAGTACAGCCACTATGTTCTTTAGAAGTGCAGATGGTGAGCCTTCGTGTCATGTACTTCAGACATGTTATCAGGAAGGATCAGTCCCTGGAGAAGGGCATCATGCATGGTAAAGTAGAGGGTCAGCAAAAGAGAGGAAGACCCTCAGTGAGATGGACTGACACAGTGGCTGCAACAATGGGCTCGAACATAGCAACTATTGTGAGGATGGTGCAGGACTGGGCAGTGTTTCGTTCTGTTGTTCATGGGTTGCTATGACTCAGAACTGAACTCCTAACAATGACACCTAACAACATGCCTGTGATTATAACCCCATTTGAGAATGGGCTGTCTTTGTTATGTTAATGAGACAGGATTATTGTAGGGTGTATCTAGCCTAGGATGTATCGTGAGTCAATCTCTTTTGAAAGATAAAAGAGGTTAAACAAGTGAGCAGAAAAAGAGAGAGGTTAATATAGGTTCCGTACTACATGGAGATCTCTAAGGAAGCAAAAGCTGAAGAGACAAGGACATTCCTCCAGAGCTGACAGAGAGAGAAAGGCTTCTCTTAGAGCTGGCACTCTGAATTCAGACTTCTAGCCTCCTAAACTGTGAGAAAATAAATTTCTCTGTTTTAAAGCCATCCACTTGTATTTCTGTTAGAGCAGCACTAGGTAACTAGGAAAGGTGTGAAATAGAAATCGAAAAGAGGATGTAGAGAGGGTGGCATTCAAGATCCAGCCTGTCTTATGAGTGAGTCTGGGCAAGTCCCACATCTACTTTAGACTTGCGTGTTCTTTTGAGTCAATAACGTATTTCCACCATGTGAGATATATGTGTGATCATGTATATAACAGCTACTTTGTAAAGACAGATAATCTCTAAGGGTCTTCCTAGTTTTGAAATTACATAATTATTCTGGTTACAGCATATCAATATTATGCACACTATACAAGTGTATGTATGGTAAAGCTACTATTTCACTTGAAAGAAAAATATCTAAAACCAATAGCCTATAGCACAAACAGGCAAACAACTATTAAGCTAGATGACTTTTATCTCTGGAATTATTAGGTCATGGTGGGGGAATATGCTTCTACTATTTCTTTTTCTTACATCTAGCACATCTTGGCACCTTTTTGAAGCATTCATAGATTCATGTGGAAAACACGAATCTGGGACTGCCATTGGTGCACATGTACCTTCCACTGCTTGATTTTCTGTAGTACCAATTACTCAGGTAAAAATTGATGTCACTGAACGGTGCTTTGATTCTAACATTTCATTTTCAAATCTGTTAGAATTAGTTATAATCCAGAAACTCTGTGTTATAATTTGTAGCAACCGGGCATTTTTCTCTAGTGTTTCTTTATGTTTCTTGGACCATCAGTTCAAGGCAGTCTGGGACAGAGAATGTTGGATGATGAAGTGACCCACATTTGGGGACTGGGCCAATGGAAGATCAACAAACTGAAGGATTTTAAGCTCCTCTTTTGACTTTGGAATATGAAAGACTCAGCACCCACCTAGGGAAAAGATGTAGGGACAAAGATTAGTCTAAGCCTCCTTATGTTGGCTTTACTCTCTACACTGTTGTTCCTGCTGAGGAGTACAATCTCAAAATTTTACATAAGTTGAAAGTTGAATTTGAATATGGTTTCTATTAATTAGTCTCTTGTCTCTCATTTCTTGGTACAGTAGTTGCCACCAAATCCCTTAGGAGATTCAAGAGCTTAAAAGATTTATTTTTGAATTCTATTATGAAAACATTCTGCATCCCACTTTGAAATGTGGCATCTGGGGTCTTAAATGCTAACAAGCGGCCATCTAAGATGCATCAATTGGTCTCAACCCACCTGGATCAAAGGAGAATGAAGAACACCAAGGTCACACAATAACTATGAGCCCAAGAGACAGAAAGGGCCATATGAACCAGAGACTACATCATCCTGAGACCAGAAGAACTAGATGGTGCCCGGCCACAACCGATGACTGCCCTGACAGGGAACACAACAGAGAACCCCCGAGGGAGCAGGAGAACAGTGGGGCGCAGACCCCAAATTCTCATAAAAAGACCAGACTTAATGGTCTGACTGAGACTAGAGGAATCCCAGCGGTCATGGTCCCCAAACCTTCTGTTGGCCCAGGACAGGAACCATTCCCGAAGACAACTCATCAGACATGGAAGGGACTGGACAATGGGTTGGAGAGAGATGCTGATGAAGAGTGAGCTACTTGTATCAGGTGGACACTTGAGACTGTGTTGGCATCTCCTGTCTGGAGGGGAGATAGGATGGTAGAGAGGGTTAGAAAGTGGCAAAATTGTCATGAAAGGAGAGACTGGAAGGAGGGAGCGGGCTGACTCATTAGGGGCAGAGTAAGTGGGAGTATACAGCTTATATTTGACAGACTGACTTGATTTGTAAACGTTCACTTAAAGCTCAATAAAAATTATTAAAAAAAGAAGTTGTGTTTTTGGTAAAGGAAGGAGATATTCACAAATTCACAGTGTTCTTTCTTGAAACATACTTGAGTGAAACTGAAAGTCCATTTTCAGGAGCCTAGTCCTTTGCAGAGGCAATATTTATGGCCTAAGACCATCATAAATACTGTAGGTTCTGTATTTAAACCCTTCCTGAATGGTGTTGGGCCTAAGAAGCTGGAGGCCAGAGGTGAAGAGAAGAAAAACATTCTTCTCAGAAAGTGAGGTCAGTTTTCCAATGTTCGGAAGGATTTTGTCCATTTACGACTAACTCATGTCTAACAGTAATTACCAAGCACATCTATTACCTTCAATAAAATAAGATACAAAGCAGTTGGCTGCAAATTATTCCAAACCCTCTTGCTGAAGAAATAACAAACAGGAAACTTGAGGGAATCCCGTACTTTACTGAAGAATCTACTTGGGAGCTAGATTTTCCAAGACAGACCTGGGAAAGAGTTATCGATTCATTCTCGGTCCTTTGAGTTATGGAAATTGAAAGTGAAATTACGTAAATGGTAGCTTGCAGAAGGAGAAGAAACAAAGGAAAGATAATTTTGAAAGACTAGAATGGAAACCTTCAATGTTTTTCATGATCCTAATGTTACCGTGCTATTTTCTTGCTGTGTTTTACTTGAAGTTTTGCATAGTGTACTTATGCTAAACCTAGGAACTTTCAATTTTTTCACCAATCCTTTGCTGCCCATTGAGAAACAAATTTTCAGAGCCTCTAAATTCCCTTAACCCTATCCTCCACCCTGTTTCCTCTGCACAGAAGCGAATGAGTGGCAGGTAAATGGATCCCTGTTGGGAGAGTTCTCATTTGTTCAGAAAGAATTGAATGTGAATTGTGATGCAGATTATTTCGTGTCAGAGCTAGTAAAACCTTAGACCTTAAGAATCTC
The DNA here is from genome assembly GCF_024166365.1 of Elephas maximus indicus. Lineage (NCBI taxonomy): Eukaryota > Metazoa > Chordata > Mammalia > Proboscidea > Elephantidae > Elephas > Elephas maximus. Next base: position 75,236,204 of record NC_064824.1, on the reverse strand, counting down.
TTGGATGAAGGAATATTGACAGATCTTAACTATGGGGAGGGTGTTGCTGTAATAACCAATTCAAAGTGGAATATTGCTTTTCTCCAAAGAAGATTCAAAGAGGAAGTCAATAACATTAACCTTCGCATTGGCTAGTCCAAGATGAAATACTAGCTCAGGCATTGACTAATCAAGACTGTCCTGTCCCTTGGGTTCTTGTGTTGGGAAATAACTTAGTTCAGTATCTTTAAGATTTATTCACCTTGTATTTGCACTGATCACATTCATTGAACTGCGGACTGGAGCCAAGAACTGTATTTTCGAAGCTGAGCTGGTGATAGGCAGACTGTCTCTCAGTCCTTGGAGGAAATCCAGCCATCTTAAATATTGAAGTGTTTCTTTATGGGACTCTCGGGACATTTTCATCATGCTTTATTCTTTGTGATCTGCAGAATCTAACCATTGTATCTGAATGCTTTTCTAAGACAGGTAGATTCCCTTAGCAAAAATTACTTGAAAAGCTGGTGTGAATGACAGAAAATGCTGATACGGGCATTTAAGAATAGAAATAATAAAATATACCTGCTGAAAAAGGGAATATAAATATTTGACCTGATATATGTACATATCTATATGCATATACATATTTATATTTAGTTTATGCATCTATACAGAGAGGATTGAGCTGTAAAAAAATCATTTCATGTTCATGAGTTTTTTACTTTATAACATCATAGCCCTTTATCAGTTAAATATTGTTAACTATCATCACTACTACTAATGGCACTGCTAGTGCTGCTACTACAGCTACCACTTAGTGGACATGTACTAAATACCCTCAATGTGACAATTGCTTTGTTTACATTAAAAAAAAAAAAAAAACACCCAAAACCAAACCTGTTGCCATGGAGTTGATTCTGACTCATAGCTGCCTTATAGGACAGAGTAGAACTGCCTCATAGGGTTTCCAAGAAGCAGCTGGTGGATTTGAATTGCTGACCTTTTGGTTAGCAGATGAGCTATTAACTACTGCACCACTAGGCTTCCACATTTTTTCAACAACCCTGTGAAGTATATATCTTTGTTTCCATTTTATAGACTAGAACACTGATGCTTAGAGATATTAAGTAAGTGGACAAGGTCACACAGTAAGTGGTGGAGCTGGAATTAGAAACCCAGAGCTTTTTGACCCCAAAACTTATACTGTTATCCACTTTACAATTCAATCTCATAAGCAGTGCCAATGGAGAGAGAAGACACTCCTGGCACTAAACAACCTAGCACCTTTAAATGCAACTAATAAGGACTCAGTCCCTTAGTGTGTACCTCATGCATCCATAGACAAAGACTGAGAACCTTCTGTAATAAAGGCTCAGATACAGGAAGTGACCATCCATCACAACATCCTCTGAAACGAGAACATGCAGGATGCGTAGAACAGGCAGAAGAGAACTAGCAAACTTGGGTGACTTAAAAAGAAGAGGAATTGGTTGGGATTGTAACAGAGAGAACTTTCTTGGCCACCTTTGATCAAGAAGGGGGATTATAAATTAAAACAAGAAATCCTTATGTGACTGTTTCATGGCTTTACATTCTTTGACACTGTTCCCATTGAGAGGTAGGGGTCTGTGTCTCTTCTCCTTGAATCTGGGAAGGCTTGTAACTGCTTTCACGAATAGAGTATGATGGAAATGAGGCCATGTCACTTCTGAGGCTAGGTAAAAAAGACCATGCAACTTCTGTCTGGTAACTCTTGGTGTCCTGAGCCTCCATGTAAGAAACCTGACTGCCCTGTGGCCACCATATTGAAAGGGATAGGTGCTCTAGTTGACAGTCCCAGCTAAGTCAAGCCTTACAGCCATCTGCCCACCCATGTCCCAAAGAGTCAAACATGTGATTGAGGCCATCTGCTTGGTGAATGCAACAAAGTGACCTTCCTCAACATCATATGGAATAGATGAATCACCCAGCTGAGCCCAGCCTGAATTCTTGATAAACAAGATCATAAGATATAATAAAATGGTTGTTGTTTTAATCCACTGGGTTTCAGAATAATTTGTTACATAACAATAGATAATTTGAAGAAAGTTATCTTGAAGAAAAACTATGAATTCTTTTACTATGAATTCCCTTAGCATGAAATTCGTAGTTTGTTAGCGATTTCTACTTATTGATCTGGTAGAATAACTGCATGTGAAATTTTGGGATGAGATGTAGAACAACAGGAATCTCCTTCATGAATAGTATTGTGAGATTTAATCTTATATTTATGTACAATTTTATTGAATGACATTAGGGTTACTTAGGAAGTAATCTGCCTGGGAAAGGAATGGATATTGAAAAAGGACTCAAGTACTGGGCTAGAGCTTTGTGGCTTGGACTGTAGCCTTAGTTCTCCTTCTGATACACTGCCAGATCTTGGGCAGGTCTTATAACCTTTCTAATGTTCGGCAATAACACCTGCTCTAGCTACCACATCGGCAAGGGAGCATGGCCTTGACAAAAACATGAGATAGTATGTGTGAAAGCAATTTAAAAAGTATGAAACACTACATAAATTTATTTCTTCTCTGTGTATTCATAGAGGTGCATTTATACTGCTGCTTTGCAGTTATTACACTGTATTTTAATTGGATGTGTGCATTAATCTTTTCCCTACTTCTTGCACCTAGAAGAGCACATAGCTCATAGTAGGCACTTAATAAATATCTGTTGAAAAGAATTTCTTAGTATTAACACATTAGATAAGGAAGACTGGAGAAAATTTAGAGACTGGTACAGATTTGTCTGTGGTGTAATCCATTCCCATCCATCTTAATTTTCTAATGCATTCAACAGAACATCACGTATTTGAACTTGACAAATATTAGTAAAAATCCAGATGAAGTCTGTCATCCAGTGGTGGCAGTGGATACATTTATTGGCTTTGCTTTAAAATGACAAGAGGCTTGTTAGGAGATAAGGGTAAAGGGAAGAGAGAAAGCTGTGCATCGTTTCGATGATTAACAAACATAGCATTGTCCACAAAGTTTATGGCTTGGAACATCAACCTGGTAGAAACATTGAGTGTCCTGTACTGCAGGGAAATGCCTTGGGTGCTCTGGAGAGTTGCAGAGGAAGTTCATGGGCCAGCACCACCTTAGTTTAGTTAAGTAATCATTGTGAGCCTCCTCTGTGCCAGGTCCTGCTCCAGACGCTCAGGAGTATAGAGATGTTAAGGATGTGATCCCTTCTCTTGGGGAGTTGACAGTCTAGTGTGAGGACACTGCCTTCTAGTTGTTTATAAACTTAGTTTGTGAAACTGTATTTTTGATGCTTTCCTTTCTTTGCCCAATGCTTCCTTTATTCCAGGATTTTGGAAACTTACTTAAAATAGTAGGTAGCTATCGTGAAGAAATCAAAAGACACATTGCATTGGGCAAATCTGCTGCAAAATACCTCTTTAAAATGTTAAAAAGCAAAGATGTCATCTTGAAGACTAAGATGAGCCCAATGGAAGCCATGGTGTTTTCAATTGCCTCATATGCACACAAAAACTAGACAATGAATAAGGAAGACGAAAAAAGAATTGACACCTTTGGATTGTGGTGTTGAGGAAGAATATTGAATATACCATGGCTTGCCAAGGAAACCCTGGTGGTGTAGTGGTTAAGTGCTACGCTGCCAACCAAAAGGTTGGCAGTTTGAATCCATCAGGCACTTCTTGGAAACTCTATGGGGCAGTTCTACTCTGTCCTATAGGGTCGCCATGAGTCCCAAGCAACTGGATGGCAATGGGTTTGTTTTTTTTTTTTCTTTTTTGGTATGGACTACCAAAAGAATGAACAAACCTGTCTTAGAAGAAGTATAGCCAGAATGCTCCTTAGAAGCAAGAACAGTGAAACTACATCTCACATCCTTTGGATATGTTATCAGGAGGAATCAGTCCCTGGAGAAGGACATCACGCTTGGTCAGCGAAAGGGAGGAAGACACTCAGAGAGATGGGTTGATGCAGTGGGCTCAAGCACGACAGTGATTGTGAGAATGACTCAGGACCACGCAGTGTTTGGTTCTGTTGTATGTAGGGTAGCTGTGAGTCGGAACTGACTCGCTTGCACCTAACAACAACAATTATGAAGCTACACAGATTGGGAAATTACTTCACATTCTATTTTCTGTTTCCTCTTTTTTTGGCACTCAGTTCCTCATCTATAAGTGAGGGGTAATAGTTTCTTTACTGTATGGAAGGAATTAAAAAAAAAAAAATTACTCCAGAATGCATCTAGAACACTGTTTGGAATGGGAGCTGGTCAGTAATGTTCTTCCCACTATCTCCTTTTTTCCTTCCAAAGTATACAAGAGTTCTGTTTGTCCACACATTCTTGTAACTCTTACAGACCTCACAGAGTCTATGGGGTTATTTCTTTGGCTTGGTCTAGCTCCTTACCCCTCTGCAGAAGTAAGGTGTTAGGAGAAAAAAAAAAAAAAAGGTATTAATCACTTGCATTGCAAGATTTGAGGGGTGTCTAAAGACTTCTTATCCCCAAATAGCTCTTTTCTGCCTTTGATGATCCCTGAAATTCTGCTAGAAATCTATTTCTTTAATCTTACATGTGTTTGGTTTTTAGAAACTCTATTAAAATGCAAAACTCCTCCAAGCCAGAAGGAGGCAGTATAGTGTAGTGGAAATGGGAATAAGCTTTGAGCACTACAGACATGAGTTCAAATTCCAAATTGTCCACTTTGTTACTTTGGGCAAGTTATTTAACTTTCCTGAGCTTCAGTTGCTTCAATCATAATAGGTATAATAATGCTAAGGGGCGCAGATAATGTGTGCAAAATGGTAGACACCCCATGAGTGGTAGTTATGATTATCCATGAGTTAGCACATCAGCTAACTGAAGCTACCACAGGGTGGGTGTTTTGGAGAGGAAGAGCCAACCAGAGGAGGAAAGAGGAAGCCAAAAAGGAGGTGGACGGGCCTTCAAAATATTGCCTGAGTCACAATTCGTCTAGATCAGGGAATCCATGAACTTTGATGGGAAGAACCTGAAATCTTTATTTTCACTAAACTCTGATATTTAACATTTCCTTTTATTATGTTTATTATGTATAATAAGCAACAAACCCCAGAAGTGTATATCATATCATGGGAATTTGTCACCTAATTATAGATATTTTCATATCACATTATAGTTCTTGCAGGTATTTCAAAACATTGTTTATAGTCACTACTACTTTAAAATCATGGTAATTATTACTTCTGCCACTGACACATGCACTTAATAGGTTAATAAAAAAGCATATACATTATGTCACACATTAAAAAAAATATTTCGATAACAATATTTCAAGATAATTAGTTGCCTTTGCAATCCTATGCATTTGTTTTACGCATTCTGAGAAGGAGTCCATAAAAAAAAAAAAACAAAAAACCATATACTTCAACAAATTACCAAAGGGGGCCATGGCACAAAAGTGATTAAAAAATATTTGTCTAGCCCAGCACCATACTATGCTCTTTATGTACGTGATCTCACGTCATGTCTGATGACAACCAGATCACGTGTTCATCCACTTAACAAACATTAACTGACAACCTACAAGGTGTCAATAACAGGACACCACTTGACAAACGGGGCACTCGAGCATTAGGAAAGATGAGTGCTTTGCCCAAAATCACATTAGTGGTGACTAGGAGAGCCAAGATGTGAATAAACTCATTTCCCACATTGGTCCCACCACGCTACGCTTCTCTAGGTGTGCTAACATGGTGTAAAATAAAGAAACCTAGACCTGGAACCTGGAGATCTAGGTACCTCATTTGGTTATAACCCTGGGTGGTGCAAACAGATAATACACCCGGCTGCTAACCCAGAGGCACCTCAGAACAAAGGCCTGGCCATCTACTTCCAAAAAATCAGCCATTGACAACCCCACGGAGCACAGTTCTACTCTGACACACATGAGATCACCATGAGTCAGAGTTGACTCTGTGGCCACTGGTTTTGTTTGTTTACACTTACCAGTTACGTGGCCTTGACCAAGCCCCTTTATCTCTTTGGGTTTTTTTCCTTGTCTCAACAGCACATTGCTGATCACCTTGTTACCTAACTTTTGGTGTTTTTGTCAGAATTAGATGCTATAAAGTAACAATATGGATGAATGTCACAAACATAAGATTGGGTGAAAGAAGCCAAATTTAAGAGAGTGCATACTATAAGATTCCATTTATAAGAATTTTTTTTTTCTTTTAAAGGCAAAATGAATAAGAATTAAGGATATTGGTTTTCTTGGAGACGGTAAAGGAGGTTATAGATGGGAGAGGAAATAAGGAGATTTATGGAGTTCTGGGAATGTTCTGTTTACAATAAAAACATAAAAGAATTAAAAACGAAATTTTTTTTTTTTTTTTTTTTTTGTCCAGAGAAGTAACCAGCTGGGTATTGTAGCACTCAGAGCCACTGAAGAGCTTATTTCCTTTTCTGAGGGTTGTTGATAATGACAGAGATGCTCACTACCCTGGCCTTCTCTAAATCAAGCCAAGGGAGTGAGAGGTATATATATATATATATATATATATATATATATATATATATATATATATATATATATATATATCTCCATGTATCTATACCTGTATCAGGAGTTGCTGGGTGGCGCAAAAGATTAAGTGCTTGGCTACTACTGAAAGGTTGGTGTTTCAGTCCACCCAGAGGCACCTCAGAAGAAAGCCATGGCAATCTACTTCTGAAAAATCAGCCATCAAAAACCCTGTGGAGCCCAGTTTGACTCTGAAACACATGGGTTGCCACAAGTCAGAGTCAACCTGATGGCAATGCGTTTTGTTTGTTTATACCAGTAGCTATAATTTTCACATCCAAGAGTGATCGCTGTGGACAAAAAGAATTGTATTAATGGAATGCATTACAAAGAGAGAGTTAAAAAGAAGGGTTTGATGTTCCGTCTGACCTTGAATATCTTACCTATTTCTTACGAGTGTGAAGGAAACGTTAAATTAGTCCAGTGGGGGAACTGCAAGCAAAAGCATTTTTTCCCACTTGCGACAGCTGGGCTTTTCAGTCTGTTCCTTCTGGTCCCCTAATTTGTAAAGTGGCCAAGATGTTTAGGAGGGGCTTTGAGGGTCTTAATGCTTGGCTCCTGCAACTTCTTGTGTCTACTTTTCTGGGTCCTTCAGGTATGTTGTATTTCTGGAGAACTCAAGTGATGCACTGAATACTCGGAGCAGTTGGCACCTCTCAAATACTGGCCCTGAGAAGCAATAGGCTTAGATCAGGAGAGTAGGGCCTGGGGCTGGGTGCAGAAACAGGAGGAAAAGAAATCAGGAAATTTTATGGGCCGTACAACCTGGAAAGGATTAACTAGTAGTTTTACTCTTTTGCTCATGAAAGAATTTCGAAAGACTCTTTTTTAGTTGACATCTAAAAATTTTTATCTTAAATTTAAATAGTTGCAAATTGTATATTAAATGATGCTCTGAATATCATATCCATGATTAAAATATCTTTTCATCCAAACTTTGGAGCTGCAGATTTAGCTCATTACATTTATGGAGGGCGTCCATCATATAAACTAATTGGCAAAGCTGGTCCTTATTGTCAAACCATTCTACCAAGTTGGACTTACTTTCTGTCAGATTAAAAAAATTTTATTTCATTTTTTAATTTGAAGAAATGTGTTAGTATCCCACCTTTTTGGAACCTTTTGCTTCTGAATTCTAATTCTAAAAAGTGAAGGAAGTAAAGAGGGGAGTTTAGGGAAGGGAGAAGGAAAGGAAGTTGGCATAGAGAAAGTTTTCCATCTCCCTTTGCTATTTCTTTCCAAAGTCCCCTTGCTTTTGTCTTACTGAGCTCCCTCAGGAGGAAGTCATGGAGGTTTTTATACCCTAGGACCATGCATATTAGTAAGACTTGTGGGAGAAGAGTATACTTTGTCTTTTGCAAAGTAGGAAAGGGACTATTGGGCAAAAAGAGCCCATGTGGCGTGATCTTAAGCAGATTCATTTTGGGAAAGATTACAAGTGGAAGTTGAAGATTTGGAAAGTCTTGACACACCAGGGCACATATACCTGTCCCCAGTCTGAAGACCCTTGAGCTAGTTCATTTCCATCATGTTTATAGCAATTTGTGCAAATCCATCTTGATAATTAGTGGTGGAGACCTGAACAATTTTCTGATCCCAAACTCTTTCCACTACTTACATCCACCACTGCCCGAGTGTGATGGTTAATTTTATGCGTCAGCTTGGCTGGGCTTTGGTGCCCAGTTTGGTCAAACACTAGTCCAGGTGCCATTATGAAGTAGTTACATGTGAAGAAGTCAGTTGGCCTAAATAAAGCAGTTTACCCTCCATAATGTGAATGGGCCTTATCCAATCAGTTGAAGGCCTTAAGAGAAAAACGGAGTTCTCTCTACAGTGTATTTTGCCTCTAGACTATAAATAGATATTTTGCCAAGACTCTTACTCTTTACTCTTCTCGTCACCTGACCTGTGGCTTATGGGACATAGGACTGCAGGAATCTCTAGAGTTTGGCCTTGCCAGCCTCACAATTCTGCGAGCCAATTCCTTAAATAAATCTCTAATCAAGACCAAACCAGTTGCCGCCGAGTTCATTCTGACTCATGGAGACCCCAGTGTATTTCAGCGTAGAACTGCCCTCCATATGGTTTTCACAGCTGTGACCTTTTGGAAGCAGATTGCCAGGCCTTTTTCTCCAAGGTGCCTCTGGGTGGGTTTGAACTGCCAATTTTTTGGTTAGTAGCCCAGCATTTAACCATTTGTGCCACCCAGGGTCTCTTTGTCTCTTTACATATATATCTTACTGGTTTTGTTTCTGTAGTGAGCTCTGACTGAGACACCCAGGGTGGCCAAAGTCTGTGAGAATTCAGGTGGGTAGCTTGAAGCACTGTGATCATCTGGAATTAACTAAGTTCAGTGGATTCTTCTTATTTTTTTCTTTGAAAACCCCACATTGTTAACCAGCCTCTTTTGTTTCACAAAATATGAATGTCCCGGCTTTTTTTTTTTTTAAACTTTCTTTCTGAAAATGTTGCCTCTGCTCTCTTTGTCTCACTGGGGAGGAAGCAAACACAACTTCTCATTTCCATATAGTCCTTGCCATTGAGCAGCAGTGTGGAGCAGACACCTTGTTTGAAACACAGGAGTCATTTATGCTTGGCACACTCAGAGGGAGAAAAGCTGAACAAACAGATAGACCTCTTTCTTCAAGTCATGCTTCCATGCCTGGCTGGAGTGGGGAGAGGGGGTGCACTATATCAGTACTGTTGTTGGGCCGATTGAGTTTTCCCCAACAGGCACAAATTTGCATGGAAATTGCTACGCTGTGTTGGCGGTACTTTTCTAAACATTTCACCCGCAGAATTATACCCAACGTGGGAGTTTGCCCTCTGGGCTGTCTCTGTTGGATCAGGAAAGTGAAATTTCTCAATGAGGAAGGACTTGCCTGCAATTTTCAGATTCAGGAATTACCAGCATAGCACTCCTGCAGATTTCATCTGTCTGGGGGCTATCTGTGTACATGTTGTGAATGCTGGGGTGGTGGGTGAGGCCTAGGGGGTGAGGGTGGGGGTTGGGTTGTGATCTTGTCTTAGTAACTGGAGGAAGTGTTGAAGTGTTTCACCGAATTCTCAACTCTCCTACACTGGTGGGCAAAAATATTGACTGTGCTCCAGGGTTGGAGGAGAGCCCAAGTGGGAGCAAGATAGGAAACAACTCCAGGCAAAATAATGCAGTAAATTCCCCGCCTCCCACCTGAGGTCCCTCACCCCCTCCTCAGGGGGCCTCCTTCCCACCTGCTACTTCGCCTCATGCCTTTCCATTTATTCTTTTTTCCCATTGTCAAATCTTGCTTTCAGGAAAATCGCTGACATCCAGTAGTTATCCCTCAGTATGGATTGAGGTTTGCTGGTGCTTTCCCCAGGGGCACAGACTCCTTCACCTCAGTGATGGAATGAAGAACTTGGCAAAAGTTTTCAGACATCAGTGAACAGGTGGGGAAGTTATTTGTTTTTACTTTATTATGTTATTATTATTTTTTGTAAATCTCAGCATATGGGCAACTGCCTACTCTCTCTAGATACAAGATTGGCAGTTTTTGACTTCTTAGTCCTGTGCTGTGACCAAAAATTGGAATGAACCTGGGAAATAAGGGATGACATCCTATAGGGTCCCTATGGGTCAGACTTGACTCAACAGCAATGAGTTGGTTTTTTTTTTTTTTGGTACACTTTAGTGTAGGTGAGAGTCAGGTTACTGAGGTGATGAATGAATATCTACAAAAATCCCTCTGAGAGCGCCCAGTCGCAGACAGACATAGCTTCTCAAACAGGGTTAGAACCCCCAAGAGGTCAGAGGACCAAAGATCAGGAAGAGCTCCAGGCATGATTGTCAGCTACCTCAGGAAAGAGATGTCTGAAATGCTAGCAGTTTTGTATTTGTGGAGAGGAGCTGGGAGCATAAAGGAAGTAGGATGGTTGAAGAGGAGAAGCTGACAAGGGCTCTTCACTTCAAGAGCTTAAAAAGAAGAGACAGCCTATGTATGAGGTGATATCAAATAGGAATAAAAAATAAACAAATTCAAGTATGAGCCTTTGAAATATTCATACTTATAAAGTTCCCCCAGGGGACAGAGGAGTCTGCTAGGTGCCTTTTAATGCAAAGTCTAAAAGTTTTACTCATTCTGATTTTTCATAAATTGTTTGGTTTGGTTTGGGAGGCTGGGTCTTTTTATATAATCATTGTAATGAAATTTCGGTAAGAGGAGAGGAGGTGCGGAGGGTTTGGGTGGGAGGAATTGGGAAGGTGAAGGTTGTAACAAAAGAGGAAAGGAGAAGAAAAGCCCAGGGGAAGGGGTGGGGGCTGAAGGGGGAGCAAGAGAGAAATTTATAGGAATAATCCAACAAAAGGAAAAAAGATGTTGATTTTAACTTTAGGGCTTAAGGCAGGGGTCTAGAGGTCACATCTGCATGTCCGTAGTCAAGGGCATGTCTTACTTTACCCACATAGGTTAAAAAAAAGAACAAAATTATTAATAACGTTTGAAAACTGAGAGACTTCACATAAAAAGCTGGGTTTCTGAGTTCTCCGGGAAAATCACAGGAGCTGACAACACTGATCCACAACCCTATGTGGTCATAATTGGGTTCAGCTGAGAGGTGACTGGCTCCTTTTGTCAGTGCAGGAGCTCAACAATTATCATGTGCACTCCTGATGGCTCTACTTCCAGCCACCTCACCCATTTACACCACCTGCGTGAGCTGTGTGGCCACTTAGTTTGTAGCTCTGAACTCAGCCCATCTTTACCTGGGAAAGGGAGGCTGGCCCATTGCCTGGCTTCCCTGAGGAAACTGCTGATCCCAGTGCTGATGTTCCTGTTTACTCATGTGGTCATCAGCCAGGCGTCACCTCCTGATGGTCTCTGTCATCACTGTGTAAAGGACACCGGCCCTGGGCTGCTTGCCTCTGCTCTCATCAACATCAGCTGGGCCGGCTTACTTTTGCAGACTAGCTTTATAATACAGAACTTTGAGCTAGAGTCTAATAAAGCTAATAAAACACTAATGGGTACAAAGCCATAAGCAAATGGTATATGACAGTGGTCAATACTGGACTGCAATGTGAATGACATCCCCTGGATTGGTTAGAGAGGAAAGGTCTCCATAAGCAGGCAGGATGTTCTTTTGGGCGGTAAAGATGGAGTTGTAGAGATTTAGGAAAAGTCCTTCAGGAGAGAGGTTTTCCTACATTTGAGTTGGCCAATGACTACTGCTGATGTCTATGGATCTTAGAAGGTGACAAGTACACATCCCAGTGGGAAGCCAGGAAAGCTAGGAAAGGGAAGGCCCATGTAGATGGCAGACACAAACTCTGGGGAATGTGCTTAAGATTAGAAATTGGAAACAGAGCTTAAGGGAAAGGAGTTTGCCAGCCTTAAACACAAATCACTGAATTAATGATTTTTATAATCAAGTTTATTAATAAAATTGTGGGAAGAGTAATTGTCCTATATTTTAAATAGTTCCAGAAGTGAAGGGGAAACTCAAGCCCACATGTTTACTGAGATATTTTATTCTCACGTTCGTAGTGCTATGATACAATAATTTGGTATTATTATTGTTTTACATAACAAGAAGTTTTAGCCCTATCTTACTCAGAGAGGTAATAGGCTGAGTACTCAGAGATATTCTCTTTGCTGTGTTTATTCAACAAACATGGAGCTCCTACGATGTTCCAGGCACTGGGGGTATAAGGGTGCTAGACACAGTTCCTACCCTTATAGAACCTTGTTCTATTTGGGGAAACTAGTTAAATGAAAGCTTGTGATACAAGTGCTATAATAAAGCTGTAAAAGGAGCAGAATAGATGGAAGAATGTAGAGGTCAAGAGAGGCATTGCGCCAGGTAAGTTATTGTCTCTCCACTCTAAACTACCTTCTGTATCCTGATTTATGATTGTGGATCTTTACGGGACTCTCTTTCCAGCTAGCTTTGCCAATAGGGGGCACTAGAGGGAGATGCAAGCCTGGAGGAGAGAGAAGGGACTTAGTCCTTGCAGTCTACTTCCTTTAGGCTTCCTGTGTTCTGATGGTTCCTTGAGTGTCACCCCAGCAATGCTTCTTCACTCTAGCAGTGGCAGCTCCTTTCATTGTAGCAAGTGAATCTAGTTTGTGGTTTCTCCAACACCTGCACACCAGCTTCATTACATCTCCCACACCTGACCCTAAGACACTGGCACTAACCAGCTGCCATCCCCTCCCCAGTGGTCTGGGTCCTCCTCTGAGCCCAGAGACACCAACATCAGACAAGCAGCCACCCCTGCTCAGAGGTGTAAGTTTCAGCCCCACATGATCCTTTCTCTAAGCTTCTAAGTTTTGATAATACCAAACTTTTCTCTTTGTTTCCCCAGCCCCAGGGGTAGTAGCAGCTTCCTGCAGTTGCCACCTCCAGGACTCCTCAGTCTTCTCTTTTTGCCCTGTCATTTTCCTAGTTAACAACCTTAACAATTCTTCCTATTAAGTTCTCTCTGTTCAGATAACTGGTGTGGGTTTTGCCTCCTGACTGGACTTTGAGTCATGCAAGTATTGGAGGATATAAGCTCCTTGAGGACAGGGACCTTGTCTAGTCAATTTCCTCTCATATCTTTACATCCTAGGACTATGCCTTGTTGCTGAATAAGTATTTGTTGACTGCATTAATGAAAGGTAATATTTGGCTTAGATATGGATAACAGGAAAACAATAAAGAAGGGCGTACCAGGCAGAGGGAACAACCAAAAAACCCAAATCAAATCCACTGCCATCGAGTCAATTCTGACTTATAGTGACCCTATAGAACAGGGTAGAATTTCCACATAAGATTTCCAAGACTGTAAATCTTTATGAAACAGACTGCCACATCATCCCCCTGTGGAGCGGCTGGTAGGTTTGAACCACTGACCTTTTGGTTAGCAGCTGAGAACTTTAACCATTGTGCCACCAGGGATTTTTAGAGGGAGCAGCTTGACAAAAATACAGAGGCATGAGAATGCAGAGCATAATGGGGGAACACCAAGTCATTTGTGGTTTGTAGAGGACAAGATTGTGATGCGAGGTGAGGTTGGACATGTTGTTCAGGCTCAGATAGTTAAGGGCTATGCATACCAACCTAAGGCATGGACTTCATTGATGGGGAAGGAATGGGAGTAGATGGGATCATCAAAGTTTTTGAGTGGGGAAATATTTCTGAAAGGTAACTCTGGAGTAAGGTATATTGTGGGATGTAGAGGGAAGTGATAGGAAGCTATTAAACAGTAAAGATGAAGGATGATGGACGTGTGGGCAATAAATGAGAAAGGGATGAGGTCTAGAGATATTTTGGAGATAAAATCATTTGGGTTAGTTGAATGATTAGGTAGGAACCATAAACAGGTAATTACAATACAATGTGACAAGTTGTATAACTGTGTGAAAAGTTCTCTGAAAAGACTTGGAAACAAACCCTGCAGGGTCAGGTGCTAGTCTCCTATGGGTTTGCCATAATTCCTGAAATTTCCACCATTAAACCCAATGCTTTAGGTTAAGGCATTGTTTCCAGAAGAGCTCTCATATCATCTAATACAGGTAGCCCAAGAATATTACCACCATTAATAAATTAGCAACAGCTTAGTTTTTCAAATTACCAGGCTTCCTCCTGGTGGGGAGCTGGCTAAAAGGAAATAGGACAAGGTCATGGAAAAAGCCTAGGGTGTGGAGAATGGGATGTTGCTCAGGAGGCCAGGCCCAGGGAAGGGAGCATTGCCCTGGGAGGCCTTGAGCAGCTGAGGCCCAGAATGATGGCCTGGATGCCTGAAAGGAGCTGATACCATATTAAGGGAGGAGGATCTCATCTACTCTACAGCGTTGTTCTGTGGGATGACCTTGGATTGGAAATGCTGAATTGTTATATCTGGCTGAGTGTTGGTGTGGAATTGTTTTGTATACATGGTGCATTTCTACCTTCTTGTGCCTATAGTTTTTGTGAGTATGTACTGAGAATGAGAGTAAAATGTACAAGTATATATTTATGAATATTTTAACAAGAAAAATGGGCAGACTTGAACCAACACCTGTTTTGGTCATCAAGATTGAAGGAAGACTCATTTAACAACCTATGATATGCAGATGACACAACCTTGCTTGCTGAAAGTGAAGAGGACTTGAAGCACTTACTGATGAAGATCAAAGACTACAGCCTTTAGTATGGACTGCACCTCAACATAAAGAAAACAAAAATCCTCACAACTGGACCAATAAGCGACATCACAATAAACGGAGAAAATATTGAAGTTGTCAAGGATCTAATTTTACTTGAATCCACAATCAATGCCCATGGAAGCAGAGTCAAGGAATCAAATAACATATTGCATTGGGCAGATCTGCTGCAAAAGATCTCTCTAAAGTGTTGACAAGCAAAGATGTCACCTTGAGGACTAAGGTGTGACTGACCCAAGCCATAGTGTTTCCAGTTGCCTCATATGCATTCAAAAGCTAAACAATGCATAAGGAAGACCAAAGAAGAATTGATTCCTTTGAATTATGATGCTGGCAAAGAATGTTGGATATACCATGGACTGCCAGAAGAACGAACAAATCTGTCTTGGAAGAAGTACAGCCAGAATTCTCCTTAGAAGCAAGGATGGCAAGACATTGTCTCATGTACTTTGGATGTTATCAGGAGGGAGCAGTCCCTGGAGAAGGCCACTATACTTAGTAAAGTAGAGGGTCAGCAAAAGAGAGGAAGACCCTCAATGATATCGATTGACATATTGGCTACAACAATGGGCTCAAGCATAGCAACAATTGTGAGGGTGGTATAGGACTGGGCAGTGTTCCGTTCTGTTGTACATAGGGTAGCTATGAGTCAGAACTGACTTGAGGGCACAGAACAACAATAACAACAACAACAGGACATAAGATTAGCCTGTCCAGGACATCTGAATTCAAATCCTGGTTATGCACCTTATTAGCTATTAGTCTTGGGGATATTACCTAACTTCTCTGAACTAAATTCTAAAATTCTAGTTAGGCTGCTGTGGGGATTAAATGAGAAATATGTAAAGCACATAGCTAAATGTAGGGGACCTAGTTAGTCTCAATAAATGGTGGCTTTTATTATTATGGTGATGATTTGTGCCACTCTTCCTGAAAATGCTTGTAGAAGGTCCCAGATTTTCTGGGTCAAAATAATTATGAACCTATCACACTGTGTAGCATCTGGATGAGGTGAGACTGTAGGCAAAATACAAGGAAACTTGACTGGTATCCCCATTTTCTTTTTTCTCCATACCATCTCACCTTTGCAAAACATCCATAAAACCTGTGTTTACTGAGGAACCCTACTGGGTAAAAACAGTGGAGGGAAAGGCTAAAATTGATGGTTAGCACCAGGTCTGAGACATCAAACAAAAAGCAAGAGAAAGGCACTTTATAACCTCTCAGAGAGTACCTGGTGGAGAAGGAATTTACCATGAGGCAGGAGAGAGCTGAAATGATGCTTGGACTTCATGTTGGGACCCTGCTGATTGTTCTAGGGAGGGCATTGACTTGAATGCCTTACTGTGGTTTGACTTTCAGCCACAGTTTAGGGGCTTGTTGTTGTTACTGGTTGCCATCAAGTTGATTCTGATTCATGGCGACTCCCTGTGTGCATAGCAGAACTGCACTGCATAGGGTTTTCAAGGCTGTGACCTTTCAGAAGAAGATTGCTAGGCTTGTCTTCTGAGACACTTCTGGATGGGTTCGGAT
Organism: Elephas maximus indicus; assembly: GCF_024166365.1. NCBI lineage: Eukaryota > Metazoa > Chordata > Mammalia > Proboscidea > Elephantidae > Elephas > Elephas maximus. The sequence continues at coordinate 75,219,944 of NC_064824.1, read as the reverse complement.
CGCCAACCTTTAAGCTAGTAGTCCAATGCTAAACCGTTTATACCACTCAGGGACTCTTCACCTAAAGGCTAAATGAGCCTAATTAAACAAACTAGTAAGGAAACAAATATTATAATAAGGGGGCGGGGGGAGGAGTGCTGTAAGGGAACAGAGAATAGAACCAACTGCTTTGGAAACTTTAAAAGAAACTCTAAGGCTGGGGAAAGACAGAGCCCTCCAGTGACCAGGAACACAGTGGTTCCCTCGGCTGTGGCCAGCTGTGGCTGCGTGTATGTTCTCCAGCATCAGCAGTGACTAGGGAAGGGTGGCAATGTGGGAACACAGTCTGACACCCCATAGAGTAGTGGCCTTCACCCTGTGAGAGAGCTCTAGTCCAAACTGAGGGAGGTGTGGTCTCTGCTGGGACTTCCCTGGAACTCCTTGAAATTTTGAATAGAAATTTCTTCTAATGGTAGTTGATTTTCTTTTAATAAATCTTATTTGTCATTCATGTAGCCAATGGGCTCTTAAGTGGTAGAGTTGGTGCCAGCTTACTGGGCTTCTAAATTTTCTCAGGTTTCTGAATGGTGGATTAGAACGTTAGAACGCTAGCCTGACCTGCTAAAAGGTGCCCGATGAATCAAGTGCAAGCTTATAGTAGATAGTGATTTTGAGAATTGTGGGATACACAGAGCTGTTTCAGCAGGTCATCCCCATCTTATTTTTCCTGCCTCTGTGTCCCCTTTCCATGTAGCTAGTGTGGAGATGATTCCTGCCTATGAGCTCAGATCAGCCCCAGTACTTGAACCACACTGACAAGAGAAAGGATATAAGTTAATATATTAAGAACCTCCCTTCTACTTCCCCATCTCTGTGTGGGCTTAGAAGCAAGTCAAACTCCCAGATTCAGGACCAGGGGTCCAAAACATAACTTCTGGCCTCTGTATCCTTCTATGCTGTCTCTACAAGCAGTCTCAGGGTCCTGCCTGTGCTGGATATTCTTACTTTGCCCCTGCAGATCCACTCTCCATGCTTGTCTACCTGGTCTGGGCTCTGAGAGGCTGTGTGGTGCATACTGCATGCATTGAGTGTCTCCCTTGCCCTTTGCTGCTGACAGTATTTCCAAGGCAAGTAGTGTTATACCAGTGAAGAGAATCAGCAAGAGAATTAAGGGTAGGAGGAGAGAGAGTTTGCAGTATTTATTCCTAGACTCCCTCCCTGTCTGGCTATGTGTTGGCTGTGGCCATGTTCCTTATTAAGACCCACAGCTCTGTCTGGTAGCCCTGCCTTATAACTATGGTTAGCAACCCTGTGGGTCAGAACTTTGAAAGAAAGCTGTCATTAGTTGCCATATGGCAAACCCCATGTATACAGAGTAGAACTGCTCCATAGAATTTTCAAGGCTGTGACCTTTTGGAAGCAGATCACCAAGCCCGTCTCCCAAGGTGCCTCTGGGTAGGTTTGAACCACCAACCTTTCAGCTAGTAGTTGAGTGCTTAACCATTTCTGCTACTCAGAGAGAGAAAGTTACTGCTGATTCTTTCCCCTTGGCCTTTCAGGGGAAGTAACTGCTTCCTGCTCCCTGCTTTTACACATCATCCTCACTTCTTGGTTCCCTTTAACACTGTCCCCTCCATTGAAAGTAGTCCCTCCATGAAATTCTTCCTTTCCCTTCTGAGTGTGCATCTGTTTCCTGCAAGGATCCTGACTGATAGCGCCATTCAAGCCCTTGATGCCTGTGTGGCTCCCCTAGTCACAAAGCTCTCTCTCTCTCTCTCTCTTGTTTCACTCAATCCAAGAACTAGGCTTCTATTCTCAGCATCATGGCCTTCCTAGTTGCTCTGCCCTGCACCAAAGCCCACTGACTGATAACCTGCCCAGCCCTCTCTCTGAGGTGCTGGGTTCTGAGAGACTGCATAGACAGCTCTAGAACTGCAGCTACCTGCTTTCTAAACATCTGATTGCCTTCTGCCTCTCTAATTTCTCCTGCTTCCCCCACATCTGACTGGATATCCTCATACTGATCTCAGTGCCCTTTTCACGAGAACTGAGACTATTGCACCTCTACCCTGCCATACAGGCCTCCCAGGAGCCTTTCCTGGACTGGCTTTCTCCATCTGGCCATTTCTCCTGTTCCTCTCCTACGCTGTCCTAGTGTGCCTGTGTCACATGGCACTATTCACCTCTTCCTCAGTCAGCCAGAGCTGTGGTGGATGACTGTCTTCCAGAAGCTTCCAATTTAATAATTCAGGCTGACTAAAAGCTTTGGTACCACAAAAAGTGACCTATAAAACTGCCCTTGAGTTTGGAGTGAAGATTTATGAGGTGGAGCTGGGAAGAGTTAAACTATCTCTCTCAAAGGTCTGAAGCATTTGCCAAGAAGCACGGGTACACCCTGTTTCACATCACCCTGATTTGGTATAACACTATTTGTTTCTAAAATATTTTCCTAAAAAAAAAAAAAAAAATGTAGAATTAAATAAAATGCACAAGAAATAAATATGTATAAATAAATATGTATATCAACCCATTATAATATACTGTTAATCTCAGTTTTCTCCTTGTGTGTCTGCTCTTTGCCAGTGAAAGCAGTCAGGGTAGACTGTATTGTTCACTGTCAGCTAAGGATCATTACTAGCTCACCACACTGTAAATGCCGTCAGCAGTGAACTCTATTCCCTTACCTTGAGTTGAGTGTATTCCACAATATGTGTGTTTTAGTCAGCTATGGTCTTTCTACCATTTTTTCTAAATAATACTTTTAGCTCAAAATGCCTGATATAAAGTTAGTGTTAGTCCTGGATTTGCTGCAAAGAAATACATGAAAAATAATACCCTGGCTCTTGGCAAATGGAGGAAATCTCAAGGGAAGGTCGGGGCAAGAGTGGGTAGGGAAGGGCAGTCAAGTAGGGATGAATGTTTAACACCTTGAGGATGTGGGATAACATCTTGAGGATGTTACAAATTTAATATCTTGAGGATTTTACAAATTTCTCTGCAGCTGGGAAAATTGTCCAAAGATGGTAGGAATGGTAGCTGGGAGAAACAAAGGCAGGAGGCCTGCCGTGACTTGAAAGGATTTGAAGAGAACCAAGGAGGGTCTGTCTGTGGATGATGGCTTTGGTACCATTGTGAGGATGTCACTGGTCTGCAAAGAGACTATGCTATCAGCACCCAATTCAGCTGGCATGCCTGTTTCCGGCACTACCCTCTTTGCTAAAAGGGCTCCAAGAGTCATTTCTTTTCTGTTTTCTGCAACTAAGTTACTCTGAATATGTGCTGATAAATGAAACAAAGGGAAGAAATAGAATTTCCATACAGAGCTCCCCAACCAATGCTAGCTACAGCTTTGGAAAAGAGGCCAAAATAAGCAGCTGTCATGCATTCATCAAATTCAGGACTCTCCCAAGTGTTAAATCAATCCCGTCAAAGCTGTTTTATTGCTGATGGATGAATGGATTGAAGTAGATGTATAGCTTTATAAAGGCCTTGCCATTTGGAGTAGAAAACATGCTGTGAGGCCCAGTGGCTTGGCGTCATTCTTTCAGAGACTACTGAGTAGGTTCCAATTCTGTTGCTCCTGAGCTTAATTTGTTGAATTGTGCCATTTTAAGGATATTCTATGTTCCATAAACTTAAGATCAAACCAAAAGATTTCCACGATTCTTGTGGGTACTTAAGGACTGGCCTCTTTAGCGCAATGATTTGGGCATAGTGGCTCAACTGAGCCAAGCAGTTACAAGGAGCCATGCTGGTTTCCGCTGATTTCCTGTGTCTGTAGGAGAGTATTTGTATGTTCTTATAATACTTATCTCCACTATTTGTATCTTCTAGGTATTGGTGAACTGAGTAGAGGTGAACAACAAGAAACCAACTATCATCTATCCTTATGGAGTGACTTTCTCTTTAGTCCATTTCAAGTTTATCTTTTTAAGATGACATTCAATATTCTTATCTAAAGTATTTTAATGTGGAGCAGTTTTTATATACTCGGACCTCAGAAAGAATTTTCACAGTATCGTATTCGTTCTAAAGAAGCCAACCAAAAAAAGCAAAACAAACAAACAAACAAAAAACACAAACCCCAGTTGCCCTTGAATCTACTCTGGCTCATGGAGACCCCATGTATGTCAGAGTAGAACCGTTTTCCATAGAGCTTTCAATGACTGATTTTTCAGAAGTAGATTGCCAGGCCTTTCTCCTGAGGCATCTCTGGGTGGACTCAAACCTCCAAACATTTGATTAGCAGCCAAGCATGTCAATTGTTGGCACCACCCATGGACTCCAAAGAAGCCAAAGAAGCCCATTTAACCCCTCAGACATATCAACCACAGAAGCATAGATTACTCAAATTTGAGAATACTAGAAGCTACTTGCCAACTCTCTGAAGACAGCTAGAAGTAAATGAGTTTAAATGGAAATAGACATGGGAGAGAGTTTTCTCACCGGAGAAACTGGTACTACTTTGGAAAATGATGGAGATTTTGTCCTGAGGACCGCTAAAAATAAGGATTGACTCCTATTGTTCTGTAATGTGTTCGATTCACACACATAAAAGAATGGACTAGAATAGGATTTTCGATCTGTCCTCAGTGAGGGGCTTCTCAGGGTTGGGAGAGGGCCAAGTGGGGGGTGGAGTGAGCTGGTGGGACAGTGTTGCCTCTCCTCTGAGGCATATGCTGCTACACCTAGAAACAATATACACCCTCATCTACTTACTTAGCTCCCAGTTATACATTCGGACAAGAGATGATCAAGCAGCAAACACAAAAGCCTGAAAAGTGCTGAAAATTTCACTTTGTGATATGAAAACATTTCTTCTTTAGATATTGTGGTAAAGAGAACTCTCCAATTTCAGTGTAACTCATACTGGGCACTAAGTAAATATTTGTCAAATGAGTAGGTGCAGAGAAGAGCAGATATAGCAAAATATATGTGGCTTATTTATGACTTGAATGTTATTGATGGAAGAAGCATTGTATATATTTGTTTTGTAGGAAAGGGGTCAGCAAATTTTTTCTGGAAAGGACCAGATAGTAAATATTTTTGGCTTTGCAGGCCATGTGATGAATGTTGCAACTGCTTAACTCAGCCATTGTAGTGCAAAAGCAGCCGTAGATAATTCGAAAATGATTGGACGGGGCTCATTCCAATAAAACTTTATTTACAAAAACAGGAGGCAGGCTGGATTTGGCTTATGCATAGTTTGTTGACCCCTTGTGTAGAGTACAGATATGTTCAAGTGTTTCAGCTTTAAGAAATATTGAGGTTAATCAATAATAATATTAAGTGTGAGAAGAATCATCATTAATAGTAGCTTATTGTTGGATCACCATTCTGTGTAAAGAGGGTTCTAGAATTCTATTTCAGATTATCTGGAAAGAAAGCAACTGCATGTATATGTTAGAAGATACTCACTTCAGTGTACTGTTATTTCAGCAGACTTTTCCTTTTTGCTCTTTAAATTCCTGTAAGGTGTTTCTTCATAATAGAAAACTGGAAAAATATTTCTCTTTCAGAATAAGAAGATTTCTGTGCTCTGGATCTGGGATTTTTAATTCATAGAATTAAATCCGTTTCCTTTTTAACACAGGTAGAGCCTCCTTTCTTAGGAAGGAGCCTGCAATGATGGAACCAGATGAAGTCATAGTGTTAACACCTTGGCAACCCAAGATGACCAAACTTAGGATGTTGAACACATTTTGGCAGGAACAAAAATGGCTGACTCATAAATCAGCAAGGATTTTGTAAATGTCTCACGTACTACAAAGCTTCTCTCTTTATGATAACCCTGACTTATTTGTTCTCATTCTCTCTCTCTCTCATCTATCTACTTATATCTCTCTATCTCTTTTTCACAAACATGCACACACACACAGTTTTGAATTACTGGCACTTTTTTTTTTACTTAGCTTGCGTATTATTTTATGGCATCTCAGTGCTTTTATTGACTATGATAACTGCTCTAGTTCAAATTATTCCAAACCTGAGCTGCTCTCTGAGAAAATTAAAGATGAACAGTTTTTAAATTGGTACAGTGAAAGGAAACAATCTTTATACTGGGTGGTCTGTACAATATAAAATTAATTATCTCATTAACCTTGCCTACAGAGACATTAGCATGGTCAAAAAATCCAGGACAATATAACATTTCAGTACACACATTAATTTTTTTTAGAAATCTACCCTAACTAGGAATACATTTTATTTATGTAACTTCCTTTTAAAAAGTGTCTGATAAATAGTAAGTAGCTAATCATTTTTACAGATTTTCATCATGTGGCTGGAAATATCTGGAAAGTTAACAGATTTACTCTTGTTTTTTTTTTTTTTTCTGTGCACCTGGGCAAGTCTTATGGCAAGAAATGAACTTATCTGCTGTTATGTGCCTGTATTTTTTATTTTGTTACTTTATTTTTACTAAAAATATACTTGAAACTCAGATAAAATGACTTGTCCATGGTTGCAGTGCAGCTTTGGGATGGGGTGGGGGTCCACAGGATCTCTCTCGAGACCAAGTTGGTTTAAGTTTTCACAAGAATGGGAATTTTTTCAGGTGAGGCAGGTGGTTCAGTCAGGGGCCGTGATTAACCATCACTCCGTAGGTCTCGTCAGACAGCCAGTCCCTCCCATGATGCCACCATCTCTGCAGCCCTCTCCTGGCAGAGCTGTAGTGACAATGGGAAGAGAAGAGTTGTGGAAGTAGGAACATAGTTTGGAAGGGGTGGCAACAGATGTGAGTAGAGCGCTTGGAACTTGTCACATAACTGGAAGATAGGGACATGGTTCTGTCATGGCTTATAAATGTGAGGAGGTGCTATGAATTTCCTTGGTAGTATTTCTCAACCCATCAGTCATCTCAAAGAATCAGAAGCCATTTCTAGCTTCTTCAGAAACATTAGATCAAAACAAGATGTTCTGTAAAACAAGATGATTACAAATAGGACATTCTGGGTAACTGAAAACTCTGAGTTTCTGCTATGTGCCAGACACTGTGGTAGTGGTCTCATTTCTAACAAAAAAAAAAAAAATTTTTTTTTTTTTTTTTTTTTTTTATACAGCACATTTTTAAAGGGCTACAAGAGTACAGCAAAGAATATTCTTTTCTAATTGAACTTTTCTTATACCGTGTAAAATGGAGACCTTTTGGATATTTCAGCATCTCAAGAGTCACTATTATACAGCATTGTAGAGATAGGCAGTGGAGGTATAGAACATTGAATGGTACCTCTATTGACTTGAACCCAGCAGAGAGAGATACTATCTCTAGAAAAAAGGTCGCAAGTAGATTTAACTTGCTTACCAATTCATGCTGATTGGTAGGGGCTGCTGAGAGTATGTTGGTGAGAAGGACTCTTAAGTCCTGCCTAGGCTCAGTAGGAAAGAGTTCTGTGAGCAATTTGTGATGTCTGCCACAGGCACAGGAGGACATATAGTGGCCACTGGCAATGTACTGACCATCTTGATTTGGAAGAACCTTCCAATCTCTCCTTCATTGAATACAATTACAAGCAAAGGCTCAGGGTACAAGTAATATGGCAGGTCTTGGCGAAAATATTTGGTTTGAAGACAGGTTTCTTTTATTAGTATTTTTTCTTGCCATTTAGTTATTTCTTGTAAAGATAGTATGTAAACAAAAGTTTCTATAGGTTGTGTTTTTGGTTGTTTGAATTCTTAATAATTTATATTAATATGTTTGGGTCCTACAGATCCTTATCAGGTCAGGGCGGTTGGGAAATATACTTGAGTGAAATTATTCAGAGTACAACTTTTTCTAATGAATTTTCCAGTAGCTCAGTCAAGATACTTCTAGAGAAATACTTCTTGATATGAGCTATGGCCATGGCCCCGCTTTCTTGGAGAAAGACCACCAGATTTATTGTGAAGAGATCCAATCACAACCTTGAGAACTAATAGAATAGTTCTTCCATTACTGGATCTGCTATTATGTGTGGCCTTGGGCCAAAAAAATTTTTTTTTTGGGCTATCACTTGGCCTCTGTGAGCCTCATCTGTAAGGCGCGGTACTCATATCTCCCTCAAGGATATTATGATAATGATAGAGGTGATCCTAGCTCCAGGTCTCTTAGTGATGTGTGACTTGGAGAAAGTTACTTAACCTCTCTGTGCCTCAGTTCTTTATCTATAAAATACAGCTTATAAAATAGTATCTACCTCATAGGGTTGTTGTGAAGAATGAGTTAATAAGTGTCAAACTTTTAGAGCAATCCTTGGCATATAGTTAAACCAAAACCAAACCTGTTGCTGTTGAGTTGATTCCAACTCATAGTGACCCTATAGGACAGAGTAGAACTGCCCCATAGAGTTTCCAAGGAGGGCCTGGTGGATTTGAACTGCCAGCCTTTTGGTTAGCAGCTGTAGCACTTATCCACTATACCACCAGGGTTTCCTGGCATATAGTAGCTATAATAATAATGACAAAACTTATTAATTATTAGCAATTAGTATTAGATAAAACTGTTTTGTAAGACACCTATGTTAAGGTAAAAAATTATTTATTAGTATTCCAATTAAGAAGCCCTGGTGGCACAGTGGTTAAGAGAGCCTGGCTGCTAACCAAAAAAGTTGGCAGTCCGAATCCACCAGGCGCTGTTTGGAAACCCTATGGGGCAGTTCTACTCTGTCCTATAGGGTCACTATGAGTCAGCATCTACTTGATGGCAATGGGTTTTGGTTCTTTATCCCAATTACACATATTAAAATTAGGTTAAAACACATTTCTCATAGTGTGGGAATCCATCAATACTTGGTACAAAGACTTTTTCCAAATATTACTACTTCTTCCTTTCTCTTTATTGTAGTTTTTTTTTTTTTTCCTTTTCTTTATCTTCTATTTGTCTTCCATTCTCCAGAAAATGAAAAACGATAAGGGGGAAAGATTAAATTTCTCCAACTCCTTAGAAAAAAGAGGCTGTAAAACTGCAATATAATAATGCTAACAATAAAAATAATATGTAGTCAAATCTTTGAATGGTGAAAACAAACTTAGCTCTGTTTTTGGTGTGGCCAATGAAAGCCTGCACATTTTTCAGTGATTTGCGGGATGCAGAGGTCGGTGCAGGTGGTAAAGTACCTTGCAGGTCCGCAAAATTTCGGGGTGGGGTGGGGAGGGGCTTCTAAAAAAAATGTTTCTGTCCCATATATTTGTAAATTTGAAATGGCACAGAAGGTTTATTATATACATAGATGAAAATTGGGCTGAACTGTGAATCGTTTATTGGCTGGGACTAACACTATACACACAGAATATTGGGACATTTTAAGAGTGGGTGTTGAAAAGGCAAACAATGGTAAGGATGTAGGTTGTATGGCACTGAGACTACTGGGAAGCGAGTAGGAGGCATTTGGGTAGATATCCTACCAGTGCCTCGTGTGTGTTTTCTGTCTGATTTACACAGCTGGCTCCTTGGGGAAAAATCTTCAGGACAGTTCACCAGCTTTCTATAAATAACAAATAGTTATACATAGAGAAAAGGACTCTGAGACCACCAGATCGTGATTGACACCTACTGCCACCTCCAGCCCAACTCTATTATCTATGTATCTAATCTCAGAGTCAATTGAATTCAAAGAGGCCGTGCAATCAAAGAGGCCGTTGCAAGAACTGTTGAGAATCCACACATTAAGGACAAACTTTGAAATGGGTTTGGGCACAACTGAGCTTTGTGGACCATTGTACCCACAGCCTAGCAGAGAAATCATTCGTTTGCAAATTGAGAAAATCACTAAAGCTCTGTGACATAACTGATAAGAAAAATCCCCCAATGACACTGGATTGGAGCGATAGTGTACATATCGAAATCCCCCAAGAACACGTTTATGGAGAGAAGAGTATCGTTGGCTTACTGTGCCCTTAATCTGTGCATTAAGGAGCCCCACAGTGCATGTTTACACACCAGACCATGGCCTGACTTCAGTGGTAATGAGCTGTGGACCAAATGATCATTGAGAGCTACCAGGCACTTCCCTTCACTTGGTAGTAATAGCTCCAGCGGAACACTTAGACACACGTAGGATCCTAGTGTAACAACCAGGATGGAATGAATGCATGTCCCGCCTTTACTTTTACAGAGATTTTTTTTTCTTTTAAGGTCTCATTTCTATTGGCAGTAAATAAACACAAAGAATCACTCCTCCCAGACATCTAAATTCAAAATGAGAGTTTAAATCCGTACTAACAATGCTATTCAGATTTGAGTCATGTTATAACATACCATATATCATATATTGTCAAATATTGCTTTGGTCTGCAGGCATAATTAATATAAGCTAGCCATTAATCATATGATATATGATCCAGGAACCTTTAATATAACAAAAGCCAACTAATATTTATCTCTAATGTGCTATAATCTTTACTTGCCTCACAAAGCATTAAGAAAGGGTATACTCTTTAATGCTGCACTCCCATGGGTTTATTTGAACTTTTTTTCTGGTTTAATTAGCTTATTCATTTTAATTAAAGTACAGTGCAACATTTACATGGTGTTTAATCTGAAAGTTAATCCTGTTTTCTTAAAAGATTAAGTACAGTAATAAATATAAAATAATGGTGGTCATATCTCATAGGACTGGTACTTGGCTACATGAACAACCTCTGCTGGAAATAGCAGGAGCATAGATTTCCTCTAGCATTCTTTCTTTAATACCTTAACGCTGCAAGAGTAGTTTTGTAACCAATTAGAAACTTCTATGAAAGTCAGATGCCCCCGTCCAGGGATGTTTCATCTTTTGAACCCCAAAGTATGCTGCAGTGGCCCCATAGCCTGTGTTTGTATGCTTATGGACACCTCTAGAATGTTACCCTCCCAAGACATGTACATCTTGACCAGGTAGTCCAACCTTTTCCTAGAGACAAATGTGCTTATTGCCAGCATTCTTAATGCCTATGTGGATGACCTGTACAGCAAGCACTTTGTCTCTCAGTTCCTTGACTTCCACACTGATGATGACCTTCTCTGTCACTCTAACTTAGCCGCTTGCTTCCATGGTCACAACCTGGACTTGTTATCACCAGGGACTGCATCACTCTGAAGTCACTTACTCAAACATGCCCCTCTCAAATCACTACTTCCTTTCCTTCCTGCTCCCACTATAGCCAGTCCCTTGACCTCTCTAGCTCCTACTGTCTTTATTTTCTGCCTAATTCACTGACATTTCATGGTCATTTCAACCTCCTTCATGCAAATGCCCTAAACTCTGTTGCCCTATTCATTCTATAATGCCCACTGCCGTGGAGTCAATTCCAATTCATGGTGGACCTGTAAGACAGAGTAGAACTGCCCCATAGGGTTTCCACGCAGTGGCTTTGAACTGCTGACCTTTTGGCTAGCAGCCAAATGTTTAACCACTGCACCACCAGGGCTCCCATTCCATGTTAGAACTCCTATATTGGATGACCCAATCATTCATTCACCTTCCCTGTGTCCATCCCCAAAGAGAATCCTTGCCATAATCATTCAAACATGCTCTTCTCTCATAAAAAATTGGTATTCTTCCCTGACTCCACCTTTTCCTCAAATGCCACTTTCATAGTCAAGTTTCTAAAAAAACTTAGGTACACATATATCTACTTCTTCACCTCCTATTTGCTCTTCAACCAACTCCAATTTTTCATCCCCACTCTCTACCAAAATTTATCTTGCTAAGGTTGTCAATCATATTCACGTTATCAAATTTAATTGACACCTTTCAGTCCTTGTTCTCTTTTGCTTCACATCAGCTTTTGTTGTAGCTGTCAATTCCTTCCATTTTGAAATACTTTTTCTCTTGGCTTCAATGACAGCATGCTTAACTGTTTTTTTCCTACTTCTCTGGCCTTTCTTTCCAAGTCTGTCCTGGGGACTTGTCTTCTATCCAGACTTTAAATAGAATACCTCAGGGTTTGGCCTTGGGCTCCTGTCTTTTCTCAATTCTTGCTTTAGGATTCAAAAACCATCTATATGGAAAACACATATCCACACTAAGACTTGTACACAAATGTTCATCATTCAAGCCAACATTTCTATAATAGCCCCAAACTGCAAACAACTCAAAAGTCTATCAACAAGTGAGTGCATAAACAAAATGCGTTATCCATATAATGGACTCAGCAATAAGAAGAAATGAACTACTGATACACACAACAACATGGGTGAATTTCAAATCCATTATGCTAGGTGAAAGAAGACTGACACAAAAAATTAGGTGCTATATGATTCCATTTATTTAGAATTCTGGAAAATGCATGATAATCTATAGTGATAAAAAGAAGATGAGCATTGCCTGGGGTTGGGGGCAGAGGGAGGGACAGACTGCAAAGGAGCATGAGGAAACTTTTTGGGGTGATGGAAATGTTGGTTTCACAGGTATTTACATCAGTCAAACCTCATGAAACTGAGCACATAAAATGGTTGCAATTTATTATATTTAAGTTATATGTCATTAAAAGTGATTAAAATATATATGTTGACAATTCTCACATTTATGTCTTTAGCATAGATTATTTCCCTTACGAGTTTCAGACTGTGGGTTCAGCTCTTCATAATATGGCAATTTTGATTTTTCACAGGAATTTTAAACTTAAGTCTAAAACTGAACTCTGGATTTTTATTCTCTACAGGCTTGTTTTCTCAGTAAATTTGTAAGCAACTATATAAAAGAATGAAAATGCAGTAGCTTAAACAAAGGAGAAGTTTACTTCTGTCTCATGGGACAGCCTGGAGAAAGGTTAGACAGTGCTGATAGGGTAACTCTATCATTATAACTCCTAGTTTTCATTTCAGGATCCCAGGAATGCTTCCAGTGACTCTTTCAAAAATTGTTACTGTGCTTCCTTGATGATCATTGCAAATGTGACTACATAATATGCAAGAAAATACAAATGCTCATTCATTTTCTGGTTGTGTGAAATTTATGGTTCTTAAATTTATGGCATAAATGTAGAACAACGTATCTTCGGCCATGTCTTTTCTTGAATTCTTTAGGTTATAATCACTACATTCTTAGAATGTGATCTTTCACAATATTGACATCACACCTGCCATCTATAAACCACCACCAGAGGGAAGGATAAGTGAGGGATCCATGGGCAGAGTGAGAAGAGCAGTCCGTTTTGTACAAAGAGTGTCCATTCCTCATCCAACACAGCTTAAGACTAATCTGAAAAAGCATGACATCACCACATCCATCAGAAGCAAGAGAAAACATCAATTAGAAGGGTCTGTTGCCATTGGAGAGCATTGGTCTCAAAAACCCTCAGGGGTGCCAGCAGCAGGAGGCGGACAGAATAAAAGACACCTGCTGCCACCTTTATCATTAATGGGTGCTGTAGACTGGAGGTGGCACCATGGTCAAAACACAATGGGTAAGAGTTGATGCAAGGGCCCACACTTGTAGCTCAAGCCAAGAGTCAGCAGTAGACCATTTCTAACACAGAGTCCTAAACTCACGTCTGATATGAATGAAGCATTAAAAATTACTTGTTAGCTCCATTTTGGTGACTCAATGTCATAGGATTCCACAAAAGAAATACCATGCCATCCAGGGGGAGTGATCTATTTGCAAGCTATCCTTTTGGAACTGGGTACAACCATGGGACCCCAGGGCAATTCCACAGATATGTGATACAGAGCTCCCTGGGCCATCTGTTTGACCCCATGGTTGGGTAGTGGGTTGGAGAGCACCCTGAAGGGGAGAACTGGGGGCTGGGGCACATGCAGGTTCTGTTCCTGGCTTGGGGCATCCCACCCAGACGGCACTGCTGGCTCCTGTTGGGCTTGATGCATCCCAGGCACTGTAAGGGGACTCAGAAAATCTTGAGAACCACACTCCAAAGCTCAAGAGCTCCTGACGCCTAGAATGTAGGTCTAAGAATGGTATTTCTGGAGAATAGCAGTGGTTTGCCACAAACATTTATGTATCTGCTTAAGCCAGAAACTTGGAAGCCATCCTTGACATCTCTTCATACTTTGCTATCACCAAGTCTTTCCAATTCTTCCTTACTTTCCATTTTAATTTCTGAAGGTTGAATTTATCAAATCATCCTAAACATAGAAACCCTCTTCATCTTCATCAGGAGAAGTACCAATCAGGCCTGGCCAACCAGTCTTGGCAGAATCGTGGTTGTCATCTTGTTGCTAGTGGACAATTTTCAGTTCTTAAGGCCACCACATTAGTCCTCACTTCTTTCTGCGGCATGGTGGTCTTACACAGTTTTGAGTATAAAAGAGTCTGTAGGTGTCAATGCAACAAGACTAATGAAATCTGTCACCTGTTGGGTAGCCAGGCACCGTACTAGATGCTTTACAATCACTGTAATTCTCACAACACCATCATGGGAAAACGATTGTTTTCCATTTTAGAGATGAGCAAAATGAGATGCAGAGGGGTAGTTAAATAATTTTCTGAAGTCTGTCCAACTTCAAAGACTTCAGTATTTCTTTTTCAATTGTTTATTTCAAAAGGGAGGAAGAGAGTTTATATATCTTACTCTGAGGCCACCAGAGAAATGGATCTGGAGAAATTTGACCGTTCTGTGCCAAATTTCTATCTCTTAATACTGGCCCCTTGCTTTCGGAGGTCGTGAGCTGCAAAAGAAAATTTACCTCCTTAGGAGATTAAGCTATACACAGCCTAGCCATCTGCTCTGTTGGCAGGGCCTGACATAAGCTACCTTTATGGATGCAGAAGATGGAACAGGCATGGGACCTGCCAACAGTGCTGCCGGCAGATATAGGGAGAGACAGACTCCTAAGAAGACTGAGTGCTGTCAACATCTTAGAGTCCATGGAGGAGACAGAAAGAACTGTATGTTTTGAAGAAAAGAGATGAGGTGGAGCTTTAATAGCAGCATGATTCCAGGGGAAGGAGACCCATTTTGGTCGCCATCCCTGCAGCTGGTCTGGTTCTGCCCTTGTTCCCTCATTAAAACCTGGAATTTTATCCAACTGTAGATGCCCAAGTTCCTGTCCTGGTGCTTTTCTTAGATATGACCATCTCTCAAGGAGAGACTTGTTTCCAGGCTCCCTTCAGGCTCGTATCCATGGAGGGCCCTTGGTGTTGACACAAGCTTAGCTGTTATATTGTGGGTTCCTTGATGGTATCCTCAACACATAATAAGTATCTTGTATGAAGATGGTTCCTTGTTAAATAAAGGGGGTGAATGAATAAATGAACAGAGCACTGCCATTTGCTGGTAAACCAGTGAGGACTTCCTGCTGTGTCAGCTTGGGTCTTAAGGGTCACCTGCCCCTTGATCCTTTGTCACTATGTTCAACTGAGAATCATCCACGGTTTGCTTGGATTACTACCAATTTTTCATTGTGGTGCCTTTTGTGTATCAAGGTCTCTGGCCAGCTAATTTTCTTTCGGGCATCAGTGGCTTGCTTGGCCATCAAGTGCCTACCACATTCTGGGAGAGTCTAGTCCCAGATCCTAGTCCATCCTTGTCTACTTCATTCTATAACAATTAGATTATGCTCAATTGTATCCTGATAATATTTAACAACAAAGGTATTGGCCCCAGTAAAATACTGTTAATAATGTTGCCATTCAGGTTCTATGCCTGATCTCCTTGGTCTGAGTCCTTGAGCCTATAGAGCCCATGGAGCTCAGACCCTCTGCCTGGCTCACTGACATGCTCCCATTGTCATGAGTTTCTGCTGTTTGATGCCTGGCCTATTTCTAACTCTACTTTTGCTTTGCTGCATTTATGGTACTTTTCTGTTCCTTCCTGCCTTAGATGGTTCTTAAATTTGATCTCTGAACAGACCAATTGACAAAACATACCAGACTCTGTCCCGTTTAATTGAGCTCCTAGTCCTAGAGGTTCTTCTTTTGGCTCTGCTTGTCTCTGTTCAGGTTCTGGCATGACATAAATGCTGAAACTTTGCAACAGAAGGATAAATAACATAACATGTTATCAATAAACTAAGAAATTAATAAATTAATCCAACAAGTAGACATTGGGTACCTATTATGTGCCAGGTATCATGCTAGATGCTGAGGTTAGAGCAATAAACAGAGTTAGACTTACAACTTTTCACTTCTTTTGAGAAGTGCTCGGCACAGCACAGATGTTCATCTATGTTGGCTATTATTTAAAATCATTATTGCTCATCATCACTACCATTGGGAATTGTGGGTTGGCTCCTGATCCTTCTGTGAGTGTAGCTTAGAGGACCCTATCACCTTTGTCATCATCATGGTTAATACAATGCCACAACACAACTATTTATTGAGTACTTCTGTGTACTAGGCACTATACTGGGATGCGGGGACTCAAAGCAAAAGACGACAGTATTCAAAGCTCACAAGCCAGAAGGAAAAGTGTGGCATTCATTTCTCACAAGATTTAGTCAGAGAATATGATAGGTAATCTGAATTTTAAAAATGATGGCGGCAAACATCTTTTCAGAAGTTTCCTTGAAAGAACATTTAATATTTGACTTGTGTTCTTTGATACTTTAAACCATCTAAATCTGAAGATTCATTACTAGTGCCTCACATTAGACAGAGTAATTTTTTTTTTTTTTTTTTGGTGTGTGGGATGTCTCCAGCATAAGCATAGCTCTGAGCAAACCATGCTTTCCAAACCCAGTTATTTGTTTGACTTCTGCCAGAATATTGAAAGTTTGCCTGGTGAACATTCCCTAAAATCAAAATGACTTATTATCAGGCTTCCTCTGCTTTTGATCCTGCTGCAGGATGGTGTGTTTTCCTAATGATGCAGAATCTCTCGTTAAATTCAGGAAACAGGATATAAGGATAAGTCAATTGACTCAATTTATGGACATAATAAAACAGTCCTTATTACCTTCAGCAGTCAAGGCAAGACAAGGTGAAACACAGTGCTGTAAAGTTATTATGACAAAATAGTTTAGTATTTACCTGACCAAATAAAGTGAAAATACTGCATTTATTTCTGAAGCAGCATTTCAGACATTATGACCTAAAATTAATAGTGGTACATGATCATTTATCCTGTCGCACAGGGATATTGCAGAGTTCACTCAAAGCCAGGAATATCTGCTATTAAATCATGGCAAACTAAAAAAAAAAATTTTTTTTGAAGTATTTCCTCGTGTCTGCTCTATGTCTACTGTTGGCCCTGTTGAGCCAGTGTTAACAGCTAAGGCATTTCTTTTTCCATCTTGTAATATAATTAAAAACAAATTTAGAAGCAGAATAGATGTTTTGTAGGTTAGACCCCTGTTACTTTTGGGGAAGGCATTGACAATACACACAGCTGTTCCTGACAATTATAAACTCACAAAAGGAAAAAAGAAAAAAAGGAAGAAAGAAACCAAATTGACCAAATATGGTTATTTTTGTCTTCCAGTGGAAAGCAAGTCTTTGCGGTGGCCACAGGAAAAAAAGATGCAAATCAAATATTTTTCACGTGCTGTATTTCAAAAGAGATAGATATGAGGCTAACGGGCTCTAGAAGATTTCAAGATTGCCATGAGTATATATGATATTAGTAACTTATGAAAGTGCTAGAGGTTAGGGCTACATTTCAGTTTATCTCTGGCTTTTGGTGATCCTCTCGACTCTGAAGTCCTAAAGGGATTTTATGTTTCTGAATTAAAATGAGAGGTTAACTACCTCCAGGTTAGGTAAGCAGGACTTCATGGATAAAGCAGAAAAAGCCCTCACAGCTAAGTTTCTCTTTGAATATCTAATGGTCTCTTTGCATGTGTTGGCTCTGAGTTGCGGAGTAACCAATAAGGAGATCCTTCGAGTCTTTGTTCAGATGCCACCTTCTCCATAAGGCCTACCCCTGCAAACCTATTTAAAATTGCAGCTGGCCCTGCTCCCCTCATTCACCCTCACTCCCAATTTTCTTTACCCTGTGCTGCTTTTCATTTTGTAGTTCTGAACACCTTCTAACATTCTACATAGTTGACTCGTTATATTTGATGTTGTCTGCCTTCCTTACTCCATCCCTTTAAGGCAAAAATTTTAGATTTGTTCACCCATTTATCCTATAGCCTGGCACATAGTAGGTGCTCAACAAATATTTGTTGAATGAAGGAATCATATCCCTCTTTTTGCCTAAAACACCATAATGGTTTTCATTGGCTTCGTGATAAAGTCTAACTTCTTTATGTGGCATATATGATCCAGATCTGGCTTCCCTATCCAAATATATTTCTTTTAATTTCCCTCCTGAGTGGTTCCAGATCTACCAAACCATGCCTTATCTTGCTTCTGAGTCTCTACACATGAAATTTTCTTTGTCCTTTTCCTACCTGGCTAATTCCGATTAAGTTTTCATGACTCAGTTTGGATTTGTTTTTTCCGGGTAGCCTTGCCTCACCTTCCAAGTGTGGGTTAGGAGCCCCTCCTTTGTGTTCCTAAACCAATTGTACCTCCCTTACCATGTTGTTGTTGTGTGCCATTGAGTCGATTCTGACTCATAGTGACCCTATAGGACAGAGTAGAACTGCCCTAAAGGGTTTTCTAGGCTGTAATCTTTGTATGTTGAACATATGTAATCTTTTTATATTGAATATACCACGGACTTCCAAAAGAACAAACCAATCTGTCTTGGAAGAATGCTTCTTGGAAGGGAGAATGGCGAGACTTCGTCTCATGTACTTTGGACATGTTATCAGGAATGATCAGTCCTTGGAGAAGGACATCATGCTAAGTAGAGGGTCAGTGAAAAAGAGGAAGACCCTCAATGAGATGGATTGACACAGTGGCTGCAACAAGGGACTCAGACATAGCAACGATTGTGGGGATGGCGCAGGACCGAGCAGTGTTTTGTTCTGTTGTACGTAGGGTTGTTATGAGTCAGAACCGTCTCAATGGCGTCGAACAACAACAACAGTCTTTACAGGAGCAGATTGCCAGGTCTTTTCTCCCACAGAGCAGCTGATGGATTTGAACCATCAACCTTTTGGTTAGCAGCTGATTGGTTAACCACTGTGCCACTAGGGCTCCTTCCCCTACCATGGAAGTTTATATTATATTGACATTGACTCCCCATCCTTTAGGCAGCAAGCTCTCTGGGGACAGGAGCCAGGTCTGCCTTGTTTGTATTTTCTTTTGTGCCAAACGTAATGTCTGGCACTCTGTAGGATGTTCACTAAATATGTGTTGAATCAATGAATCATAAAAGGAAGGGAACACAACTTAGACATCAGCTAGGATCCCTCTACCCAGTAAGATCTGGAAAAGACTGGCTCAATGTCTTTGTCTAAGGTGTTTTGAATATTTCTAGAGGTTTACCACTTCTGGCACCAATTTTCCATTTGCACCGAATTCTTTTTTCCCTTTAGTCTATAGAGAGGAAGTATAGTGCAATGAGTAGGCATATGGCCCTGGAGCTCTACCATCTAAGTTCAGATCTTACCTCTGCCATTTACTAGCTTGCTAACTTCTCTCTGCCTCAGTTTTCTCATTTGTAAAATGGGAAAGATTCTGATAATATTAGCACCTACTCCCAGTGTCTTGCAATTTTAATTAGTTTTTACCAAGAGTTTAAGATATAGTAGGACTCAATAAACTTTAGCTCTCCAAATCAACTATGTAAACAAGGCTGTTGCATTTAGCAGAATTTGCACTGAAGGTTT
Organism: Elephas maximus indicus; assembly: GCF_024166365.1. Lineage (NCBI taxonomy): Eukaryota > Metazoa > Chordata > Mammalia > Proboscidea > Elephantidae > Elephas > Elephas maximus. The sequence goes on along the minus strand of NC_064824.1, from coordinate 75,200,383 downwards.
TTAGGATCCAGTTATATCCCAGCAAATAACTGAAGAAGGCCTTGACCTTTGGTCTTTTCATTGGCCCCACTCTCTTCTTCTTCTCTGCCTTTGCTCTTCCATAATTTACTCCTCTGCGTCTCTCTCCACAGGGCTGCTGGAAATTCTCTCCGTCTCTAATGCAACGCGTTTCAACTCTCTTGCTTCATGCTGCCTTCCAATCTCGCCTCCCGGCCCACCACTAAATAATACAGCTGAGTGAATGGTGGAGCCAGCTCCAGCTTCCCTTAACAGGGCCGCCTTTCTTAAGCGGCAGCTCTAGTTTTAAATGGCAATTTTCTTCTCTTCATTATAGGCAGAAGGAAAAAATAATAACAATGAGTACCTTAACAGGAATGTGTGTGTGTGTTTGTGTGTGTATGACAATCACACTCTTTGAGAAACAGAAAACATTGAAGGACTAGCTGATCCTAGGCTTCTGCTTTTGAGGCAACGCAATTCCCTTTTTCATGAACAGGATTGGTGACAGCTTCTTACCCCAGATAGCATCTTTTTGCCTTCTTTTCAAAGAAGTCCTTGGGTAGACTGTCAGGCAAGTGATGTGTTGGAAGCAGCCAAATTAGCAGGACTGAGGGCTGCTAACCAAAGGGTCGGCAGTTCAAACCCGCCAGGCGCTCCTTGGAAACTCTATGGGGCAGTTCTACTCTGTCCTATAGGGTCGCTATGAGTTGGAATCGACTCGACGGCACTGGGTTGGGAGCTGCTGCAGCACTGAAATGTCAGCAAAGAAAAGCCTCAGCAGCCTGGATTGGGGGAGGCTGGCAGGGCCTGGAGTTAGTGCTGTTCTATTGAGACTGGTCCTTCTAGGAGGGGCTGGTTCATATCCAGTCCACATGAGTAGTGTTCCAAAGTTATTTCCTTCTGATGGCTCTTCCTGACCCCAAGAAAAGGAATTTGGAGGTCTCCAGAAGCAGTCTACCAGGAAGGAGGAATACTCACTCACCTTGAACTGCCCTCTTCAACAGATGGCCCCTCCCTCGTTAATGGAAGTCATTTTGAATGGTTGCCTATACTGATAATAGAATTTTTGTATTACTTCCTGTGGGAGCCATAATCTCATGAAAAAAATATAAGTAAGACTTGGTTTCTTTTCACGACTGGATGTATTTATTTACAAAGAGGGACTTTAAATGGCCAGAGGCACATACCCTTACTGGTAGTAAAACTCCGCCCCATGATTCACTGATTTCTCAGAGCCCTGCTTCCTGCAGTGTCGAGAGTTGGTGATGTCACAGCACTCAGTGGAGGTTCAGCCGTTTCTGCCTTGTGCCCCTGGACAGATGATTTCTGCAGTTGGTGAGTCTGGCAAAAGCATGAAGTGTTTTAGCCAAACGGCACCTTTTATACTTCAAATTGAGAGAAAAATGCAGGTTTGGCCATTGAAATTGACCATGTAGAAGTAAATGCTTGTTTCTGTATAGTGAATATTCAACAGTCTGGCTTCCAAAGCAGAATCCTAGCAGCGAGGCCAGGAAGGTTTTACCTGATGAAGTCTTGGGAGGGGAAGAAAACAGAGCCGCAGGTTACTAAATGCTCTGCGTAATGGTCATGCTAATGGCTTGGAACTGATAAGCAGCCATTTCAAAGGATGTTTTCAAAGAGTGTTTAAAACATGAGAAAATGCCTCCGATCATTAGTAGGTTAAGGAAACAAGTAGGGTGCAAAATATCCACAGTGCAAATCTTAACTGTATAAAATACAGGTAGAAAGAGGGACAAACAGCAAAATGTCCGTACTGGGTGGTGAGCTTATGAGTCTATTTTTAAAGTCTCATGTTCATTTATAATGTCCAGTGATTTCCAGGCCGTCTAAAATAAGCATATAATACTTTTAAACTCTGAAAAAGAGAAATTTTTATTTAAAAAAGCAAAGTGGAGCAGTCTACTTCCATCAGTGGCAATTTTAAAGGGCTTGATTTTATTTTACAATGAGGCAAATTATTATTACTATTCCCTTTTAACCCGTCTCTGTTGGGAGATAAAATTGCTCAAGCCTATTTTAGCCAATGTTGTGATTTTCTAGACATAGTCTCACCTCAAGAATAATGGTATATTGTGTGCGACAGGTATGGCACTTAGGACAGATGCCAATTTTCTGTGTGGCAAGTCAGGACCACTTGGCTTTAGCTTCGATGTCCAGGGCTTTATCTTTTTATCTTAAAGAAGTCTGATAAAATCCCACAAACAGAATTTGCAAGCTACATGCCTGCAGTGAAAATGCGTACATAGAACAATTTGCCAGTGTTATTACTTAATAAAAGCTTATTTTAAAAGGTAAATGAATAATTAAATATCCTAAGTTACTGAGATTTTATTTTTTACATTTGACTATTTTAGGAGAAAAAGGCAAGTTCCTTTATTGAACTAGTCCGGTCTCCTCCTTTTCTCTACCACAGTGAAACGGATATATGAGTTTTTGACGGGTAGTTTACAAGATATATCCTTAGGTCATGTATAACCAAAACCTGTTCTGTTGAGTCAATTCCGACTCATAGCAACCCTATAGGATAGAGTAGAACTGCCCGTAGAGTTTCCAAGGAGTACCTGGTGGATTTGAACTGCCAACCTTTTGGTTAGCAGCCATAGCTCTTAACCCCTACACCACCAGGGTTTCCTAGGTCATGTATATTCAGCCTAATCTCAAGCACCTTTCATATTGACAATTAAATTCTAAACAGGAATAATAATTCATGTTTGTGTAAAAAGGGTTCTATGGTCAATAATATTTTGGAAACTGTGTACTATGTTGTTGTTAGGTGCCATCAAGTTGGTTCCAACTCATAGCCACCCCATGCAAACATAATGAAACACTGCCCAGTCCTGTGCCATCCTCAAAATTATTGCTGTATTTGAGCCCATTATTGCAGCCACTGTGTCAATCTATCTCATCGAGGTCTTTCACTTTTTCCATGACCCTATTTTTTATACCTTACCAATATGGGTTTTTTTATACCTTACCAAGCATGATGCCCTTCTCCAGGGACTGATCCCTCCTGATAACATATTCGAAGTACTTAAGATGAAGCCTGCTCACTTCCAGGGAGCACTCTGGCTGTATTTCTTCTAAGATAGACTTGTTTGTTTTTCTGGCAGTCCATTGTATGTTCTATACTCTTCACCAACACCATAATTCAAAGGCATCAATTCTTTTTCATTCTTCCTTATTCATCATCCAGCTTTCGCATGCCTATGAGGTAATTGAAAATACCATGACTTGAGTTAGGTACACCTTAGTCTTCAAGGTGACATCTTTGCTTTTCAACACTTGAAAGAGGTCTTTTGCGGCAAATTTGCCCAGGGCAATGCATTGTTTGATTTCTTGACTGCTGCTTCCAGGGGTGTTGATTGTGGATCCAAGTAAAATGAAATCCTTGACAACTTCAATCTTTTCTCCATTTATCATGATGTTGCTTATTGGTTCTGTTGTGAGGATTTTTGTTTTCTTTATGTTGAGCTGTAATTCATATCAAAGGCTGTAGTCTTTAATCTTCATCAGTAAGTGCTTCAATTCCTCTTTACTTTCAGCAAGCAAGGTTGTATCATCTGCATATCGCGGGTTGTGAATGAGTCTTCCTCCAATCCTGATGCCCCATTCTTCTTCATACAGTCCAGCTCCTTGGATTATTTGCTCAGCATACAGATTAAATAAGTACGGTGAAAGGGTACAACCCCGACACACACCTTTCCTGATTTTAAACCACACAGTGTCCCCTTGTTCTGTTCGAACGACTGCCTCTTGGTTTACTACATGAGCACAATTAAGTGTTCTGGAATTCCTATTTGTCGCAATGTTATCCATAATTTGTTATGATCCACAAGTCGAATGCCTTTGCATAGTCAATAAAACACAGTAAACAGCTTTCTGGTATTCTCTGCTTTCAGCAAAGATCCATCTGACATCAGCAATAATGTCCCTTGTTTCCCGTCCTCTTCTGAATCTGGCTTGAATTTCTGGCAGTTCTCTGTTGATATACTGCTGCAACTGCTTTTGAAGGATCTTCAGCAAAATTTTACTTGTTTTTGATATTAATGATATAGTTTGATAATTTCCACATTCAGTTGGATCACCTTTCTTTGGAATGGGCACAGATATGGATCTTTTCCAGACGGTTGGCCAGGTAACTGTCTTTCAAATTTCTTGGTATAGATGAGTGAGCACCTCCAGTGCTGCATCCATTTGTTGAACATCTCAGCTGGTATTCCAGCAATTCCTGGAGCCTTGTTTTTTGCCAGTACCTTCAGTGCATCTTGGACTTCTTCCTTCATACCATCAGTTCTTGATCATATGCTACCTCCTGAAATGGTTGAATGTCAACCAATTCTTTTTGGTACAGTGACTGGGTATTCCTTCTGTCTTCTTTTGATGCTTCCTTCATTGTTCAATATTTTGCCCATAGCATCCTTCAAAATTGCAACTGGAGACTTGAATTTTTCCTTCAATTCTGTCAACTTGAGAAATGCTGAACGTGCTGTTTTGGTTTTCTAACTCCAGGTCTTTGTACATTTCATTATAATACTTTGCTTTGTCTTCTAGAGCTGCCATTTGAAATTTTCTGTTCAGCTCTTTTACTTCGTCATTTCTTCCATTTGCTTTAGCTACTCTACGTTCAAGAGCAAGTTTCAGAGTCTCTTTTGACATCCATTTTGGTCTTTTCTCTCTTTCCTGTCTTTTTAATGACCTTTTGCTTTCTTCATATATTATGTCCTTGATGTCACCCTACAACTCGTCTGGTCTTTGGTCATTAGTGTTCAATGCGTCCAATCTATTCTTGAGATGGTCTCCAAATTCAGGTGGAATATACTCAAGGTCACATTTTGGTTCTCAAGGACTTGATTTAATTTTCTTCAGCTTCGACTTAAAATCGCATATGAACAATTGATGACCTGTTCAGTAGTTGGCCCCTGGCCTTGTTCTCACTGACGATGTAGAGCTTTTCCATTGTCTCCACAGATGTAGTTGATTTCATTCCTGTGTTTTCCATCTGGTGTGGTCCATGTGTATAGTCACCATTTATATTGTTGAAAAAAGGTATTTTCAATGAATAAGTCGATGGTCTTGCAAAATTCTATCACGCAATCTCTGGCTATGTTTTCTAACTACCGATCTTTCTTCTTTGTTTCCAATTTTTGCCTTTCAATCACCATTAATTATCAATGCATCTAGACTGCATGTTTGATCAATTTCAGACTGCAGACATCGGTAAAAATCTTCAGTTTCCTCAACTTTGGCATTAATGGTGCATAAATTTGAATAATAATTGTATTAACTGGTCTTCCTTGTAGGTACATGGATATTATCCTATGACTGACAGCATTGTACTTCAGGTTAGCTCTTGAAATGTTCCTTTTGATGATGAATATGATACCATTCCTCTTCAATTTGTCATTCCTGGCATAGTAGATCATGTGATTGTCTGATTCAAAATGGCCAGTACCAATCCACTAGAGCTCATAATGCCTCGGATATCGATATTTATGCATTCCATTTCATTTCTTACGACTTCCAATTTTCCTAGATTCTTATTTATTAATTCCACATTCCTACTATTAATGGATGTTTGCAGCTGTTTCTTCTCATTCTGAGTTGTGCCATATCAGCAAACAAAGGTCCCAAAAGATTTACTCCATTTATGTCATTAAGGCCGACTCTAATTTGAGGAGGTAGTTCTTCCCCAGTCGTATTTTGAGTGTCTTCCAACCTGGGGGGGTCTTCTTCTAGCACTATATCAGACAATGTTCCACTGCTATTCATAAGGTTTTCACTGGCCGTTTTTTTAGAAGTAGACTGCCAGGTTCTTCTTCCCAGTCTCTGTCTCAGCCTGGAAGCTCTGCTGAAACCTGTCCACCATGGGTGACCCTGCTGGTATTTGAAATACGAGTGGCATAGCTTCCAGCATCACAGCAACATATAAGCCACCACAGTACGACAAATTGACAATTTTGTGGTAGATGTACTATACTACTTCTCAACACTATTCTTAGTTCACACATGCATATTAAATATTGAAGTGTCTTGCAGTAAAGACAGACTTTAAATTCTGTTTAAACCAGTATTTCCCAAACTTGTCTAATCATGATATTCACAAGCACTCCCAAAGTGTTGCCAGAGCCTACATCATCAAAGAAACATTTAATGATTTCCTTTTCTTTTATTGTGGTGAGTATATATATAATGAAACATTTGCTATTCCAGCATTTATTCATGTAAATTTCAATGATATTAACTACGTTTATCATGTTATAAAACCACCACCACCGTCCATTTCCAAAGAAGTAGGAAAGCAGACAAATTAGCAAAATTTTCTACAAAAATAAAAAAGTTTTATGCTTAAGTTGTAACCCACTGTCCCAAGCCTGTTGACTAAGTGTAGAATTCCTCAGATTCTTAAGAGATTATTGTTGTTGTTAGTTGCTGTTGAGTTGATTCCTGGCGACCCATGTGTGCAGAGTAGAACCGCTCCATAGGGTTTTCAAGGCTGTGATCTTTCACAGGCAGATTGCCAGGCCTGTTTCCAAGATGCCTCTGGGTGGATTCAAACTGCCAACCTTTTACAAAGACGCTAGAAGCCAGGGTGCGGTCCTCCTTGGCCATTTCTGACAATTTTGATCTATTATCCTAATTGAGGGTAATGGCTGCAGTAGCTGCTGAGTTGACTCTTTTTTGGTGTAGAATGTTGGCACAATTCCCCCCTCCCCCCGCCAGAAACACCTTCCTTCTGTTCCTTCAGTCTCTCTCTCTTTTTGTCCCAGACCCGGCTGTGACTATGTGAGTAGAAGAAAACTTCCCCTTGACATCATTTGCTTACCCAACCCTATCGTTTAGAAGGGTAGGTCAATGGATCACTATTCTAACTGGTAGGCGCTTGCCCATTTAAAGGATGACTTTTAGACTTTAGAAGTCCCTGGGTGGTGCAAACGATTAAGTAGTGGGCTACTAGCTGAAAGGGTGGCGTTTGAACCCACTCAGAGACGCCTTGGAAGAACTATCTGCTTCTGACAGGTCATGACCATTGAATACCCTGTGGAGCACCATTCTACTCTGAAACACATAGCGTTGCTATGAGTAGGAGTTGACTCGATGGCAAGCAATACTGGTTTTTAGACTTTGCTTACCAGCAAAACTTTGAGAATGTCACATCCTCGAGCATGTCACTAAGTCTTCAGGGCCTACTTTATGACATTTATATTTCTTGAAGACAAGGACTATGGCTGTATTTGTTGGTGTGTGCCTAATGCCTTAGGCTGTTCCATTGTTATCTCTTTATGCTTTTGATATCAGTCCTTGTACTTACTGAAGCGTGGGCAAATCCAGAAACAAAAGGAAGTGGTTGGGATGTCATAGTTGTTTTACAGAAGGTATCCATGACAAGGCTAATTGATTCAGGAGACTTAGTTTTCATTAAAGGAACAGAGATTAGTTTACTGTCAATCTTAATTATTCTATCCATCAACCATTTGTCGCCCTGGGCAACTGGCATCATCTTTGCTGCTTGCTAATTTTAGCTTATTTTCCTTAGTGAGGCTTGTTTCTTTTAATTTTTGTGGATTTGGATGAGGAAAAAGGAACTGACATTTCTGCGGGTGAAACTCTAAGCTGTCGGAGTGCTGTGAATGCACCATCAGAAGACATTTGCTCCTTTTTTTTTTTTTTTAACTACTTGATTGAAATTCATAAACTGTACATTCTTGTGGGTATATGTGTACAGGTGAACCAGACATGAACCTGTAAATGAACATAATCTGGCCTCCTTGCAAACAGGCAAGAATAAGTGGGGAGAAATTTAATTAGAGGGTATTTGGTCAAGGTCTCTAATGAGTCCTGAAGTCCTGGTTCTTGGAATTTAAATATACACAGTGTCCTTTTCCTTATATTACTTTTAAATTAGTTTTTGGTTTGTTTTGCTAAACCCCAAATGCCATTCCAGCTTTCTGCATACCTCCCTCCTGAACACATGTGGCTTTATGCATCTTTGCCCTGTCTGTTTTTGCATTGCACTCGTTTCCTGAGCCACTTTGAATATATGCAATTTGGATAGAGGGTACTTCTAATTGGAGTATAGAAGGCAGAGGGAGAAACAAAAGATAGGAACATTTTCATTTACACAGATAAAACACAATAAAATAGCCCCAGAAAAAGACCAACCACCTGGTTAAAAGCACTAGGAATGTATTTTGAGATTTGATCAGAGAGCACATACAATATACCTTGTTTAAATATTGCATTTAGATTTTTACTTGTCTGGGCAGTTAACTTATTTGGAGGCAGGCTTGTTTATGTTGGGAACACAGAATTTCAACTGGTTGGTACTTGCTGTCCCTTCTAGTTGTTTCACATTATCAGCAGATGAGCACACTGTGTGAGTCTGATCATACATGTGTAGAGTTTTCCAGTATAATCAGATGAAATTCATAACCAAGCTAACTCAATGTATTTCATTTATATCGCTTCCTTATTTTGCTGCATGGAGGTTGGCATAATAGTCACCAGGTCACACAAGTGACTCCTGCCTTTGTCAGAGCTCATATTTGTTGCAAGGGACAGAAATTCATTTAAGGAAGCTCAAGTCAAAATAGTGCTGATTAAAAGGGTATAGGGTCAATCTCACAGACCCAGTTATGGGAAATGCACCTGACTTCCCAGGCACCAGAACACTGTCAGAAGCTTTTCTCTGTCTCTCTGTTTTGCTCTCTGGGCCTGCATATTTTTCATCTCTGCTTTTTTCTGTAAATCTATTCCATTCTCCTCTGTTGCAGATCAGTTTTCCTTGTAAGATCCCCTAGTTTCTAAAAAAAAATTTCTGCTCCTTCATAATTTATGTCCAAATGGGGTCTGACCACCACTTTAAGTATCACATTTCCATGCCTATCACCATCTAACGGACTCTCACTCTCTCTCTGTGTATCTTTTAATTCAAATTAAAGACTATTGTTCATCTTCCCCAAAAGACTTTAAGCTCGCTGCAGGCAGGAGCCATAACTGTTTTGTTCATAAGTATATCCTCATTGTCTAGCACAGTTCATGATATTTAGTAGATATGAAATAAATCCATGTATAAATGATAACTCCAGTAACTAGGTCTCCTGAGATTTCTTTCTCTTGTCTGATTTATTTTCTTCTCTTGGTTTTGGTTAATTCATCCCCTGAGAGTTTTAGGAACCAGAACCAGCAGCAAAGGAATGGCCTTGAAGGGCAGGAGATGGGACCAGCTCAGTCTATTCCATGACCACTTTCAACTGAGATTTTCATACATACTAAAACAGATTTTCTTTGGGGACAAACTGAGTTTCAAAATGATTTTAGTAAGAGGTACTGCCAAATACCTCCCTTACCTAAAGTACGTTGCCTGGAATTCACTGAACAAAGACTCAATATGCAAATACACAGAAGAACTAAAAATGACAACACATCCATTTCTGCTTGATTACCAGTTTAGAAATTAGGAATAAAAGTGAAAAGATGCCTTCATTGGGGAAAAAAGGAGCAAGTTGGTGAGTTGAAAATGACGTATTTCAATCTTTTTTCAGCTTGTGTTTTTCAGAGTCCCGTGTGGCTACCTAAATTTGCCACATTGACCTAGTGATAATGCCATCATAAGAGCTAACATCTATTGAGAACTTGTCATCTTCTCAATATACATTACCATTTAATTTTCACCACAACCATATGAGATAGGCATTGTTATTTTAGGATTATATTTATAGATGATGAAACTGAGGCTTAGAAAGAGTAAGTAGTTTTCCCAAGGTCATAGAAAGCCTAGCATGTGGCAAAGCCAATATATGAATTCTGGGGTCTGACATCCAAGCCCTCACTATTAAATAACACAGTATACTGCATATATATATATATATATATATAAATATATATAAATATATATATATATAAACCTATGTTATTGTTGTTGTTAGGTGCCATTGAGTCAGTTCCAACTCATAGCAACCCTATGTACAACAGAATAAAATGCTGCCCGGTCCTGTGCCAACCTCAGAATTGTTGCTACGTTTGAGCCCATTGTTGCAGCCACTGTGTCAATCCATCCTGTTGACGGTCTTCCTCTTTTTTGCTGGCCCCCTACTTTACCAAGCATGATGTGCTTCTCCAGGGACTGGTCCCTCCTTATAACATGCCCAAAATATGTGAGATGAAGTCTTACCATCCTCACTTATAGAGAACATTCTGGCTGTATTTCTTCCAAGACAAATTTATTTGTTCTTTTGACAGTCCGTGGTATAGTCAATATTCTTCACAACACCATAATTCAAATGCATCAATTCTTCTTTGGCCTTTCTTATTCATTGTCCAGCTTTCGCATGCATGTGAGGCAATTGAAAATATCATGGCTTGGGTCAGGCCTACCTTAGTCCTCAAAGTGATAGCTTTGCTTTTTAACACTTTGCAACAGATTTGCCTAATGCAATTTGTCTTTTGATTTCTTGACTGTTGCTTCCATGGGAATTGATTATGAATCCAAGTAAAATGAAATCTTTGACAACTTCAGTATTTTCCATTTATCATGTTTTTTTTTTTTTTTAATTGGGTTTTTGTTTTCTTTACGTCGAGGTGTAATCAATCCATACTGAATTCTTTGATCATCATCAGTAAGTGCTTCAAGTCCTCTTCACTTTCAGCAAGGAAGGTTGTGTCATCTACATATCATAGGTTGTTAATGAGTCTTTCTCTAGTCTTGATGCCATGGTCTTGTTCATATAGCTCAGCTTCTTGTTTTAATATGTTTTTTTTTTTTATATACATATGTTAACATAATGATTATATAACATATTAAAATGTTTATTTTTATGAATGTCCACACAGTAAGAAACTATATGAGGAAATGTGATTTTCTGTAGGAAGAGTGGCTTTACATTATAAGATTAAATTAAAATTTCTGTATTAGCTTGGGTAGTAACTAAACCGTTGTAACAAAATACAGTGGTTCAAGTTAGATGTTCGTTTCTCTATCTTATAACGGTCCAGAGGAAGGGATGGGGTTCAGGGTCATCCAGGACTTGAAGTTTCTTCACTTTTGTTCTGCCAGCCCCCAGGGGGTTGCCCTTGTCTGCCAGGTTGAAGCTGGCATTATGTCTACATTCCAGCCTATGGAAAGGGGGCTGAAGAAAGAGAGGGAGGTGCATGCTCAGTTTTTTTTTTTTTCTTAAAGAGGAAGTGCTGGAAGTTTTACACATCACTTCTGCTCACAGCCTGTTTGCAAAAACTTAATCACGTTGCCACACCTAGCTGCAAGGGAGGCTGAGAAATGTAGTCCTTATCCGAGTGTCTATATGCTTTGCTAAAACTTAGGAGAGCTTCTCTTTGTAAAAGGGAGAAGGAGAGGATGAACGTGGGGGGACAGTTTACAGCCTCTGCCTGATTTATAAATTAGTAACACAAATAGTAATATACTTAGGACTTTGGAATTTTTAAAGTCAGCTTGCATTGGTGATCAGTGATTCTTTTCCTTATTTATAATGAAGCTATCTTGTTTGGGTTATAATCAAGATAATCAGAATAATACTCTAACTCAAAGCAACTTCTATAGCCTAAGTTATATTCAAACCAGAAAAGATTACAGGGCATTGTTTTACTGCAAAAGGTATTACAGACACTGTTGAGATAAACTTCACTATATAACTAAAGGAACTTACGGGCACACACAAATTAGGGCACCTGACTAGATATTTGGAAAGAGTTTACAGGGATTAATTATAAAAACACTACTCCTTCCCTATTTAATTTGTAAGATAAGATTGATGGGTATTGACACAGAAAAAAAGGGGATTTAATAACAGAGTTCAGCCTCTCAACAAGTAGTAGGCGGTCTGGTTTAAAACAAACAATCAGCATAAAAGCTCATGACTCTAAGCCTCTAGGCTTGATTAGCATCTTTGGGCAAATTAAGATTTCTTAAACTCCGTGTTGGGGCCCATGTAGAACTCAGCCACCTGAGCGACTCACAGCCCAGGGAAAATGATAATCTCTAGGACTACAGTTTATATTGTCAAAGAATTTTTGCTTTGGAAATTTCTGGGCATGAGTGTTGATGGAAATTCACAGTATTCCCACACATCATGTACAACAAAATGCCCTTTTGGGTGCAGTGAGTCTCTGAGTTACTGCTGTTTGCTGTTATTCAGTGTGACTTGGTCCCCCAAGTCAGGGCTTGTTTGTTTTGGCGATTACACAGTCTCCTTTTCTCTCAGTTTCACAACCCTGCCTGCCTGAAGCAGTTGTTAGTTTCAGTTGATGGACCAGGAAGGAGTTTCTGCAGGGATGGGCACTCAAATCACAGCTCATGAAGCTACAAGCATCTCACACAGCACAGTCCGGCAATCTTGACAGATGAAGGAATCAAGGCCGTTGGAAGTTGGGGGGTGTCATCTAGTGCTGCTATAACAGAAATACCAGAAGCAGATGGCTTTAGCAAAGAGAATTTTATTCTCTCACAGTCCAGTAGGCTAGAAGTCCGAATTCAGGGTGCCAGCTCCAGGGGAATGCTTTCTCTCTTTGTCCCCTCTGGAGGAAGGTCCTTGTCACAGTCTTCCCTTGGTCTAGGAGCATCTCAGCACAAGGACCTCAGGTCCAAAGGACACGCTCTGCTCCCGGCACTGCTTTCTTGATGGTATGATGTTCCCATGTCTCTCTGTTCACTTCACTCTTTTATGTCTCAAAAGAGATTGGCTTAAGACACTAATCTTGTAGACCTTATCAGTATAACTGCTACTAATGCATCTTATTACATCATAGTCATGGGATTTACAACATATAGGGAAATCACATCAGATGATAAAATGGTAGACAATCATACAATTATATAAGAGAATAATGACCTAGCCAAGTTGACAGATGTCTTTGGAGAACACAATTCAATCCACGACAGGGGGCTTTGTAGTGGTTTCCTGGTTAGTTAAGGGCAGAGTTGGATTTAGAACCTATGTCTCCAGATGTCTAGTCCAGTGTTCTTTCCTTGTCCCTCTTGCATTTATTAATTGCAAATATTGGGCAATTTGGGAATTTAATCAAAATTCTTTGAAGTCCTGCCTTTTTGTATTAAAACCACTTAACAGCCTAAAAATATTTGGATTCTCTAGTGAATTAGACATATCCTGACACAGACAAGTTTTGTTGGAAAGGGCGAGGAAGTTCTCACCTTGACCAAGGGCTCTAATTTAGACTTGGACATTATTTCCAAATGGGTACCTATATTCAGTCATTGTAATTGTGTGTCACCAGCCAGCCTATGTTTACTTTACTCTAGAAGGAACTGAGCACAGCAAACTTTATGTCATAGCGAAACTAGCCCTAAAACCAAAGAACCGATACCAAAACCATATGATTACTGCAGAGATTCACTGTGTGATACCAAGTTGTCCTACACTGCAGGAACATCCTTGGCCTAGCAAGACAAACGTAACATTGGCACTGACAACTCCTTCCTGGTTTGCATGAGGGCATGAGGGCATGAGGGCATGAGGGCATGAGGGTAGTTCTAGTACAAACCTGAGTCACAGAGAAGATACAGCCTGAAAATCACCACATGGCTGGGCACTGTGTAACTATAGGCACGAACGCCACCAAAAAAATTGGATGATTTGGTCTAATATTTGACAAAACTATTTCATAAAATAAAACCATTTTGATAGGATTAATACCTTAATCTACATATTGGAGAGGCAGTAGGAGGATCAAAGTCAAGTTTTAGCAACGTGGCAGTTTTGCTGGGTCAGCTGCTAGTCTTTTATCCTGAGAGCCAGTTAGGAAGAAGCTTTCGCTTTTGGAAAACAGACTTGAGGTGTGTGTTGCAGTTGCAGGGAAGCAGATGGGAAGGAGTCCTTCTACCTCTCTGCCTTATTTCATCCCCAGCAAACAGGGACTGCTTTTGTTACATTCAATTAGTACAAAAGCAAAGAGTGCACATTTTGCAGGGTGGCTTGAGGCTGGCAGGGAGATGTGCAATACTATCCTGAGAACTACTTCTCTTTTTCATTGCTTCAGAGAGCAGCAATAGGACCCAGAGTGAGAGTTATGGGGTGACAAAGAACTTCTCTCAACTCAGGGGTGCCCCCAATGCAATGGAGTGGGCTGCCTCTTGGGCAACCTGCTAATACTTTGACATGATTGTCAGTCATCTGTGAGGGGTGCTGAGGAGGACATTCTCATACAGGTGGAAAGTTGGCTTAGAAAACCTCTGAAGTCCCCTTTATATTTAGGACTCTGCATTCTGAAGAGAAAAAGAGAAGGGAAAAGGAGGGCAGGTGAAGCTCTGGAGAACCCAAACCAAACCCGTTGCTGTGGAGTTGGACTGACAGTGACACTATAGGACAGAGTAGAACTGCCCCAGGCGGTTTCTAAGGCTGTAACCTTCATGGACACCGACTGCCACATCTTTCTGCCTTGAGGCTACTGGTTGATTATAACCGCTGATCTTTAGGTTAGCAGCCCAACACTTAACCATTGCTCCACCAGGGCTCCTGAAGAGTGGAGAACGAGTATGATTTTGAAGAGAAGGAGGGGGGCGGGAATGGGAACAAGTGAGTACAATTCTCCTAATTGTACATACTCAGCTGAAGTTTAGAGAGATCATTTCAACTATTGCGTGAAATCTAATTTCCTTTTGATTTTTTCTCTCCTTTTGTTCCTTTCTTTTCTCAGTTTGCTTCTGCAACTGTTTGTCCTCTTCCTTTTTCCACTCCTTTTAAAAGAGAAATAGGTAAACAGAAGATTTTCTCAATCTAGTACAAAGTTGCTGGAAAAAAAAAATCAAGACATTTTGTCTGGGGATTTTAGAAACCCAACTCTAATAGAAACCTCTGCGAACGTTTGATGAACAGAATTGTAAAACTTGCAGACAGTTTCACAGGTAGTTTAAAACGGGTGGTTCTGAGGGGCAATCTGATTAGGTAATTACCTTGTAATGGAGTAACTTAATCTTTGAGACCCTCCCCCAGCCGAAAACTCATCACACTGCTCTGGTTTAAAATTAGTCACAATTTGCACTTAAAAATAAGTGGAAATTTTAAAAAAAGCAAATCTAATTTGTCAATAAAAAATACTAACTTTTAAGATTCCTCCCTGGTGGTCCAGTATTATTAAATATTCTCCTGGATTTTTTTTTTTATCTTACTTTATTGGAGGGAGAAAAACAATTATCTGTAAGCGTAATTTTTAATGCATGGTAATAAAAATAAATGGCATAGTTCTGCCGCAGTTCACCTAAACCTTCTTCCCTGGTGGTCTAGTGGTATTAAATAATCGGTACCACATGTATTCATCATTTGCTGACAGCAAAAGAAAAACTTTGGCATTTTATTGTCTAAAGAAATAAGCATGATGTTATTTAGGCTTCTGGGGGAGACTTTGCCGATGGTCTGTGAAGAAACCGTCATTTTCCTTGCTGGTGGGGCCGTGCTTTTCGTTAATTTACATGGCAATTAGTATAAAACCAGAGATAGGCACTATTTGCAAGGTTGATTTGAGTTCCTCTTGCAGGTTGCGCTAAGCTAAGAATTATTCTGCTTTTTTCAGCATTAATTGGGGCAATGAAAATGTGTTCTATATTGTTAACTCTGTGTTGGGTGGGAAACTCGCAACTGGGTGGCAAGCAAAAGGGTTCTGAATAAATGCTATTTTCTTTGCAGTTGTGTTTAAGGTTTGTTTTAGCAACCCCAGGAGCACATCTCAGCTTTGGTTTCTTGTGTCTTCACTTGGAGGGGGCTGAATTTATTATTTATGTAAATAGAGTTTTAAACTTGAAAATCAATTCACATTTCCACTTAACGTGTAGTAGAAACAATGCCTAGCTCCTTTTGTGAAAAAAGATACACCTCTAGGTGATACAAATGGTTTGATCTCGGCTACTAACCAAAAGGTTGGCGACTTGAACCCAAGACACTGTGAAAGAAAGGCCTGGTGATGTACTTCCGCAAGGCTGCAGCCATTGAAAACTCTGCGGAGCAGTTCTATTCTGAAACGTTGCGATCAACGTGAGTCAGAACTGATCCAACAGTTAAGGGTATAGAAGCTTCGGAAACAAACTTGAAGTCAGCATCCTTATGGGTATACATAATAAGTACATTGCTTATCAGGAGCATAAAATAGGATGTGATATGTGTACCAGGTTTAGCAGTTAAAATGAAAGGCAAAATAATCTCATCTTCATGTGTATTTTTCATTCATTTCTTTATATAAATACTAAAAACAGCTGTAATTAAAAACAAAGAAACTTATTTCACATGAACAGATTCCTCCTGTATTATCTCTTCAGGGCCTTTTCTGAAAATGAAAGTGTCTGCATTTTTTTAAAAAAATGCATGATTTTATTTATTT
The DNA here is from genome assembly GCF_024166365.1 of Elephas maximus indicus. NCBI lineage: Eukaryota > Metazoa > Chordata > Mammalia > Proboscidea > Elephantidae > Elephas > Elephas maximus. The sequence goes on along the minus strand of NC_064824.1, from coordinate 75,184,024 downwards.
TGTTGTTGAGAATATACACAGCAAAACAAATACTAATGCAACAGTTGCTACAGGTACCATTTAGTGACATGGATTATATTCTTCAAGTTGTATAACTGTTCTCACCTGCCTTTTCTGAGTTGTTCCTCCCCTGTGAACATAAACTTATTTCCTCTAGGTTCCCATCTAATCTTTCAAGTTGCTATTGTCAATTTGATCCCATATAGATAGTTCTTAAAAGAGCATAATGCTCAAGGCAGACATTTTTTACTAGTCAAGCTAAACTATTGTTTGATTTTAAGGAGATATTTTTGGTTTAAGGTTTAAAAATTATCTCAGGGCAATAGTTTCAGGGGTTTATCCAATCTTCATGGCTTCAGGAAGTCTGGAGTCCATGAAAATTTGAAATTCTGTTCTGCATTTCCCCCCTTTTGATCAGGATTCTTCTATGGAATCTCTGATCAAAATGTTTGGTAGTGGTAGCCAGGCACCATCCAGTTCTTCTGGTCTCATGGCAAAGGAGGCAGTTGTTCATGCAGACAAGTAGCCACACATTCCATATCCCCCTCCTATTCCTGACTATCCTTCTTCCTCTGTTGTTCCAGCTGAATAAAGGCCAGTTGTTGTACCTTGGATGGCCAAGGCTGCTTGCAAGTTTTTAAGACCCCAGGCACTAAAAAGTGCCTGCATTTTTAGAAGTGTTGGGTAAGTTGCCTTTGTAAGCATTAGTTAAAATTAGTCTAAAACAGTAATGCCAGATCAGAATGAGTTACCATTGCTAATGGCAAAACAGAGGTTCCCTTTGTATTAGAAATACATACCTTACATAGTTGAAAGAATTGGTAGAAAAATAAAGTCATGATGCTTATGAACATTTCTTTGTTTAAGGAGTGGTTTTGTCTTCTGACTCATCAGTAGAGCAAAAAGAGAGGCATTGCACTGGTGTGTTTCCCTCCTCCCATCATTATTTCTGAAGGTGCAACACCATGGCATAGCAAGAAACTCCCAGACAGTGTTGAGTTCAAATCCTCCGGCCATCACTTATTAGCTGTGTGACATCAGGCTACTTAATTAAGCTGTCTGAACCTCACTTCTTCATTTATAAAATGGCAGCTAAGAACACCTACCTCACTGGCTGCTTTGAGAACTGAGTCATCTCTTAGCACAATGGCTGGCACATACTAAGCGTAAAATATGTGCTAGCTTTAAAGGAAGGGAAAAAAAGGAAATTTATAGAGTGAAATGCCACTTTTCGTGTTTTGGGTGAATTTATTGTTTTGAGTTAAAAAAATTCCTCTCCACAATTGCTCTAGTCCTGGGTCATTCCATAAAAGTGAGATATTTTTTGAAGGGGGATAATAACTTTGTAAGTCATAAGCTTATAAATCTCCAAATCAAGAAAGAGCAACACTCCCTTAGCCCATTTTCCTCAGAAGTTCCCAAAACTGACTTCACAGATACCCTATTTTGACTACTTTAAGCCCTGAAAAGAGCAGAATGTGGAAGGTCAATGTCGACTGAAATTTCCAGAGCTTGCTATGTTCCAGAGTCTATAAGTAGGAAATACTCATTCAACTGTCATGAGATGCAACTTTTATTTCACTAATTCAAGAAGGTATGATAATTCAAGGAATTCAAACTGAAGGAGCAAAACAGATTTCCTTTTACCACAGTCTCAAACCTCCCCCCCACCACCAAGGAATTGGACATGTGGCGCTGGCAGTGGTAGATTATCCATTAGGAGAGGTAAACACAGTGCTTACCTTGCTTACCGGATCATCTGTAGTGAAATTATTCACTACAGATGGGTAAGTAAGCACAAGTAAGCCTGTGTTTACCTTGCTTACTGGGTTAACTGCCCCTGTCAGGGATTGTGAATTTGAAAAGAGGTTTTGATTTTGCAGGAAGGTGCTGTGGATTAGGGAGAGAGACAGAAGCAGGATCTCTGATGTGCTGAAAGGGTGTGAAATTGTTCACAGATGATCTGGTAAGCAATGAAAGCACCATGCTTCCCTTGCCTATTGGATAATTCTCCCCTAGGGGATGGGCCATCTTTCCTCCTGAGAAATCCAACTATGTAAGCTATAGACTTTTCCCCCCTCAAAGACTTCCTCCTACACTAGCAGTATAAAACAACTTTAACTCTAATAGAAATCTTCAATTCGTGATTGAAAACATGTGTGCTGGGCTTGAGTGGAGCACTGTTGCCAAGCTGTGGGTGGCAGAAGTGAATCTCCACCGAGCTCCAAAGCATTCCTGATTTTACGGCAAGTCTCTCCACTGGAGTCCTTATTAATAGGCTTTATTTAGGTGGCTTTTTAGCAATCGACTACAGAGTAAAAAGCTTCTTATAAAAAGTTTGAAAAGCAGCATTGAAACCCTGGAGGAGACAGGTTTTAATTTTGTGGTATTTTGATTCTAAATGATATTTAATGCGGTGGCTCTTCTTTTAAACTTCGCTCTCAATTGTCGCTAGTGTTCCTTGACTTGTGGGGGGAACTCCCTCACAGTGTAGCAATTACTGATTTATGTCCCAGGGATAAGAATGTGTTTTATTGCGGACATAATATTTGTTCAATTTAACTACTATGTACTGTAAAGTATCATAAAAACTTCTCCTCTGATCAAATGTTATGAAACAAAGGATCATAAGCTGCCCTCCATCCATGTACTCCACTCTCATGGTATCTGTGGGCATCTCACCATGAAGAGAGGATAGACTGTGGTCCTGAGGATAAATTTCTGTGTCCTCCTACCCGTATTTTAATGTCTGTCCCTGATATAGGTCATTTAAACGTTTCTGATGCTTTCTTGTCCTCATTTGCTCTCGCTTTCAAGGCTATTCTATTCCTTTGTAAAAATCTTAGGAAGACTCTCCATGTCTCATGGCTCAGTCTCAACTTCTCATCAATCTTTTCCCAAAACAGTCTCTTCAGGAACTTATGTATTCAACTGAATTTTGCTGTCAACCTTTGAACCTGATTTAGGTTCATGTGTTTTCTATGACCATAGCTAAAGAAAAGGAGACTTACCTTATATTTTGACCTATTATTATCATTAGGGCCAATGGATCACCTCCACTGAGTCCCCCCCTGCCTAAACAGGGCTATTTCCCCAATGCTAGATCACTATGCAAGTTCTAGGGAATATAACTCATCTGTCCTCTCTATTGCCACTGCCAGAATGACCCTTCCTACTTAAAATCTTCCAGCAGTTCACTGTAGCTTTCAGAATAAAGTCTACACACCCTTTGTGATCTAGCCCCTACCTGTCCCTTTAGGCTCATCTCTCAGGACTGCCCCACTTCATCCTCTGAATCCATTTTACCCACTGCTCTATCTACCAGTCATAGGGAAATAGTTTGAGTGTCAAAGGATTCACCATGTCGTATTCCTCAAGCCCAGCCTCCTCTGAGACACCTTTCCTTCTGCCCCAGTTAGCTTCCATAGCATCCGGTGTATGCTAAACTTGAGTTGGACTGGTCAGGGAATATACTGGATGCTGCAAGAGAACCTTATCATAACTCTGCAAACTGGTCCTGACCCTATAAAATATTGAAATCAAACAAGAAATGATTTTTATGCCTCTTTATATATTCTGGTATAATGAAGAGAATCCAATTTTCTATATATGTTTTTTCTTAAGTCAGTGTTTGACTGCTTCCTACATCTAGGACTGAGCTGAGACCAGCCCGTTTCTCAGTGGACACTGCTGATAAAATCCCAGGAGTGAGGGAGAAGAGTAGAATCTATGTAAGTTGTTGGATACCCGATTGCCACTTTTTCCCTATAAAACGTGGCAACTTGTGTGGTGGATAATGAGAGATTACTCCATTGTTCAGTCTTGGGTAAAAAGAGAAGTATGGTTAGAGACCAGGATGGAAAGTGGCCCAAGGTTGGAGTTTCTTGTAGATAATAATTTTTATTTTTATTTTTTACAGTATATAAACCAAAAAAACCAAACCAGTTGCTATCGAGTCGATTCTGACTCATAGTGACCCTATAGGACAGAGTAGAACTGCCCCACAGAGTTTCCAAGGAGCACTTGGTGGGTTTGAACTGCCTACCTTTTGGTTAGCAGGCATAGCCACTAGGATTTCCTTAAAATATATGGGTATTTACATTAACAAGTGAAATGATTTATCAATTTGAACCATCTATAGATCTTAAATGTAATTTTTAAATGTTAATAATCATTGTATTTGAAAAAGTAAGCATTGGACCTCTAATAATTTGTAATCATTATATCTAATAATCATGGAGGGCTTATGGCAAAGGGACAGAGAAATAGATTAAGGAAGGGTTGTACCGTGATTAAGCAGTGGGCTCCAGAGACCAGCTTTGTGGCCTTTGGCCAGTTATTTAACCTCTCTGTCTCAATTTTCTCATCTGTGAAAATGAGGGATAATAAATGTATCTACCTCACAGAATTGTTAAGAGGAATGAATTTGTTAACTCATATAAAGTGCTTAGAACAGTGCCTGATACTTAGCTAATATTTACTGAGCACTTCCTTTGATATTTTGGTCACTTATTTGTTGTTCTTTTTAAAATAGCAGCTGCCTGTCTTCTAACACCTCTAAAGAAATACCAACCGTGATTGTTTACTTCTCTGTCTTCCCACTGGACTGTGAGTCCCTTTCGTCATCTATGAATTTTTAGCACTTACTCTGTAGGAAACACCAGTAATTATTTCTTGAACGAATTAATGAGTGAATGGTAATGAACTACTGCTTCTTCCTGCTTTCTCCTTCATCATGGAAGAATGAAGAAGTGCAAATTCTACCATGGTGTATGATTACTCTTTTGGGGGTTTTCTGACCACAGCAATTACGAACTCACAAAGATGATTAATCTTACACGGCTGTGCTAGTAAAATAACTTTGATAGGCTCATTGAACTGGAATTTCCCTAAAGGGTCATATAAGCCATCTCCCTACTTTTGGGCAGGTGGCTCTTCTAATATAATGTAGAAATGTTAGCTGTGTACTATGCCTAATAAATCACCAAAAGAGATGGCTCCTTATCTTCCTTGGTGCTAATATATAATAATTTTGTGGCCTATTTCTCTTAAATAAAAACTTCATTGAGTAGTTTTAAAAGCTTTAAAGATTTAGGTGAGGTACAATGAAAATGAATGTCAGACTTTGAAATGAATCCTCATTCAGGTCGTTGTCTTTCCTATTTAAGAGCTTCTTTGAAAATAAAGCTAGGTAAGTATCAATCCTGTGTAGCTTAGTCGCAATCCCATCTGAAAAGAGGTATATTGATAAAGCAATTGATGTTCCTTCATTAGGAATTTATTGAGTGCCTTCTAAAGGACCATGCTCGGTGCTAGGGTACAGTAGCTTGTAATCTAATGATGAAGCTAAACCAAAAACCCAAACCCATTGCCCTGGAGTTGATTCCAATTCATTGCAACCCTATAGGACACAGTAGAACTTCCTCATAGGGTTTTTAAGGCCGTAACCTTTGCGGAAGCAGATTGCTGCATTTTTCTCCCACAGAGTAGCTGATGGGTTCAAACTGCTGACCTTTCAGTTAGCACCCAAGCATGTAACCACTGTGCCACCAGAGCCCCCTGAGTGGTGTGATGGTTAAGGTTGTTTGTCAACTTGGCTGGGCCATGATTCTCAGTGGTTTGGCAGTTGTATGATGTTATGATCACTTCCATGATGAGATTTGATACAATGTGATCGCCTCCATGATGGGATCTGCTGTGAGTAGCCAATCACTTGAAAGGGAGTTTCCTTGGGCGTGTGGCCTGCATGGAATATAAGCAGACATTCTGGCAAGGCTTATGGGCCTTTGCTCACTCTGAATCCTGCAGCTGGCTCCTGTCGTCTGACCTCCAGATCTTGGGACTTTAGCTAGCAGCTTACCTGTGGTCTTGGCTGCCAATCTTGGGATTCATTGATCTTTGCAGCCTGTAAGCAAGAGCCTTGCTCTCTGACCTGCCAATCTTGGGTTCGCCAGCCCCTGCAGCTATATGAATCAGGAGAAGCTTCTATCCTGACCTACAGACTTGCGATGTTCCAGCCTCTACAACTGCATGAGCCATTTCCTTGATATAAATCTATTTTATTTTATATATATATACATTTATGCACTTTAGTGGTTTTGCTTCTCTAGAGAACCCAGCCTAAGACAAGTGGTGAAGCTAGACCTCGAACAAACAACTAACAATGCGCTGAGTATTTTAAAGGAAGATTTTGGTCAAGGGAGTCTTTCTGGGAGAATGAACTTTAAAGAATGGAAAGGTGGAAAATTTGCTCAGATGAGACTGGAGAAGTAGACAGGGGCCGGGTCATACCAGGTCTTACAGAACATGCGTAGTGGCTTTGGATTGTGTCAATTTAGCTAAGTTGTACTGTGTTCCCCAGAATCCCCTTCCTTGTATGGTTCTGGGTTAGTATAGTTTGCAAGAGACATTTTGCAGGCAATTTGGAAGGCAGAAGTGAAGCAACAGCCGTATTTTTCATGCTCTGAAGGTCAAAAAAAAAAAAAAATTTTTTTTTTTTTTTTTAAGGTTGGTGCAGCGTGCCAGGTGCTGTGGCAGCTCATGCATATTGTCTTAGGTCTGCTAGCTCACTTCATTGGCATGGGCAGCATCTGGATCTGTGGTCCTTCAGCTCCCGCGAGGTCTCCTCCTTCGGCTTCTTCAAGTCCTGGGCTGAAAACATGTACAGCTCCATGGTTAAGCTTAAGGTTAGAGGTGGTGGGAGATTCCACTTTGTCCTCATAGTTTCTACCTGTGCCTGTGGATCCTAGTTCATCCTCATGGACTTTCTTTCCAATATGGATGACTTTTGTTTGTTTTTCTTACCTAATTGCTTTAGCTGGAACTTCCAGTAGAATGTTCAGTAGCCATGGTAAAAATGAGCATCTTTTTCTTGTTCCTGATCTTAGTGGGAAAGCTTTCAGTCTTTTACCATTGAGTATGATGTTAGTTGTGGGTTTTTTATATACAGCCTTTATCATGTTGAGGAAGTTTCCTTCTATTCCTAGTTTACTGAGCATTTTTATCGTGGAAGGGTGTTGGATTTTATCCGTGTGTTTTCTGCATCAATTGAGATGATCATTTTTTTTTCTTTTATTCTATTAATATGGTATATTACATTGATTTTTAATGTTGAATCACTCTTGCTTCTTGGATAAATCCTACTTGGTCATGGTGTATAATACTTTCAATATTATTCGGTTTGTTAGTATTTTGTTGAGGATTTTTGCATGTATATTCCAAGGGATAATGGCCTCTAGTTTTCTTGTAATGTCTTTATCTGGTTTTGATATCAAAGTAATGCTGGCATCATAGAATGAGTTAGAATGTATTCCCTCCTCTTCAATTTTTAAAAGAGTTTGGGAATAATTGATTTTAGTTCTTATTTAAATGTTTGGTAGAAATCTCCAGTGGGGTTTTCTTTGTTGGGAGATTTTTGATTACTGATTCAATCTCCGTACTTGTTATAGGTCTATTCAGATTTTCTATATCTTCTTGAGTAAGTTTTGGTAGTTTGCATGTATCTAGGAATTTATCTATTTCATCTAGGTAATCCATTTGTTGGCATATAATTGTTTGTAGTATTCTCTTATAACCCTTTTTACTTCTGTAAAATCAGCAGTAGTATCTGTATGTTCACTTCTCATTTTAGCAATATGAGCCTTCTTTCTTTTTTTCTTAGTCAATATAGCTAAGGTTTAGTCATTTAAAGAAAATCTTTCCAAAGACCTAGCTTTTGGTTTGCCAATTTTTGCTCTTCTTTTTCTAGTTCCTTATTGTACAGTCAGGTTACTGATTTGAGACCTTTCTTCTTCTTTAATGTAGGCATTTACAAGTATAAATTCCCATCTCAGTACTCCTTTTGTTGTATCTCAGACATTTTGGTATGTTGTGTTTTTGTTTCCAGTAGAAAATATCTCAGGGTATTTTCTAATTTCCCTTGTGATTTCTTCCTTGACCTATTGGTTTATAAGAGCTTGTTGTTTAATTTCCACATATTTGTGACTTTTCCTTCTGTTATAGATTTAAAGTTTTAGTCCATTATGATCAAAAAAGATATTTTGTATGATTTCAGCCTTTTAAAATTTATTAACACTTGTTTTTTTGTGGTCTAATATGTGTTCTATTCTGGAGAATGTTCCATGTGCACTTGAGAAGAATGTGTGTTCTGCTGTTGGTTGGAATTTTCTGTATATGTCTGTTATTATTGATGTTCTGCCTGGTTCTTCTACGCATTATTGAAAGTGGAGTATTGAAGTCCCCAACTAGTATTTTAGAACTATTTCTCCCTATAATTTTGTCATTTTTTGTTTCATATATTTTGGGGCTTTGTGGTTAGTCATGTGTATATGTATATAATTGTTATATCTTTTTGCTGGATTGAACCTTTTATCAATATATACTGCTCTTCTTTGTCTTTGTAGACTTTTTTGACATGAAGTTTACTTTGACAATAATATATAGCCACTCCAGCTCTCTTTTGGTTACTATTTGCGTAGAATATCTGTTTCCATTCTTTCACTCTGAACTTCTTTTGTGTCTTTGTATCTAACGTGAGTCTCTTATAGAGAGCAGTTAGATGGGTTATGTTTTTTAATCCAATCTGTCAAACTGTGCCTTTTATAGGAGAGTTTAACCCATTTACATTTAAAGAAATCATTGATAATTAGTTCTGCCATTTAGCTATTTGTTTCTGCATGTCATATATGTTTTTTTGTTGTCATTGTTGTTCCTCAATTTCTCCATTATTGCCCTTTTTTTATTTAGCTGATCTTTTGTAGTAGACTATTTTGGTTCTTTCTTTCTTTTACTGTATGTAATTTTAGTTATTATCTTGGTTACCTTAGGGATTACAATTAACACCTTAAACTTATAGCAATGTAGTTTGATTAATACCAAGTTAGTCTGAATAGTATACAAACACTCTATGCCTGTACATCTCTGGCTCTCCTTCTTCGTATTGTTATTGTCAAGATTACATCTTTATACATTGTGTCCATTAATGTAGATTTATAATTATTGTTTTATGCATTTGCTTTTTAAGTCATACAGAAAAAAAGAGTTACAATCAAAAAAGTACAATAATATACTGGATTTTATATTTATCTATGCAGTTACCTTTCCTAGTGTTCTTTATTATGCTTACAGCTTTGAGTTACTGTCTAGTGTCTTTTCCCTGTAGCCTTCAGGACTCCTTTTACCATTTGTTGTAAGACTAGCCTACTGGTAATAAACTATCTCAGCTTCCGTTCATCTTAGAATGACTTAATTTCTCCTTCATTCTTTAAGGACAGTTTTGCTGGATATATAATTCTTGGTTGACAGTTTTTTTTTTTTTTTTTAATTTCAGGACTTGAAATATGTTATCCTTTTATCTTCAGACCTCCATGGTTTCTGATGAGAAATCAGCCATTAATCTTATTGAGAATTCTTTGTATTCTTTTTTTAATTGTGTTTTACGTGAAAGTTTACAGCACAAATTAGTTTTCATTCAAAAATTTATACATAAATTGTTTTGTGACATGGTTGCAATCCCCACAATGTGTCAGCATTCTTCCCCTTTCCACCCTGGGTTCTCCAAGTCCATTCATCTAATTTCCCTGTCCCTTGCCTTCTCTTTGCTTTTGGGCAGGTGTCACCCATTTGTCTCATATACTTGATTGAGCTAAGAAGCGCATTCCTCACATGTGTTATTGTTTGTTTTATAGGCCTGTCTAATACTTGGCTGAAAGGTGACCTTTGGGAGTGGTTTGGTTCTGAATTAGCAGGGTGTCCAGGGGCCACAGTCTTGGGGGTTCCTTTAGTCTGTCAGACCAGTAAGTCTGGTCTTTTTCTTGTGAATTTGAATAATTTGAATTCAAATTTTGTTCTACATTTTTTTCCCCACTCTGTTCAGGACCCTCTATTGTGATCCTTGTCAGAGTGGTCGGTGGTGGTAGCCAGGCACCATCTAGTTCTGCTTAGGCTAGTGGAGGCTGTAGTTCATGTGGCCCATTAGTCCTTTGGACTAATATTTTTCTTTGTCTTTGATTTTCTTCAGTCTCCTTTGATCCGAACATGATGGGACCAATAGATGTGAATCCTTTATACTCTTGCTGCTTCCAAAATTCTCTCTTTATCTTTGGGTTTCAACAATTTGACTATAATGTGTTTCAGTCTGAATCCCTTTGAATTTATCCTGCTTGGAGTTTGTTGAGATCCTTGGATGTAAATATTTGTGTCATTCATCAGATTTGGGAAGTTTTTGGCCATTATCTCTTCAATTGTTTTTTTCTCTTTCTCTTTATTCTCCTTTTGGGATTCCTATGATATGATATGTATGTTGGTTTTCTTAGTGGTGTCCCACAGGTCACTCAGACTCTATTTATTTATATTATTTTTTCTTTCTGTTTCTCAGACTGGATAATTTCGATGGTCTTATCTTCAATTTCGGAAACCCTGGGGTGTAGTAGCTAAGAGCTATGGCTGCTAACCAAAAGGTTGACAGTTTGAATCCACTAGATGCTCCTTGGAAACTCTATGGGGCAGTTCTACTCTGTTCTATAGGGTTGCTATGAGTCGGAATTGACTTGACAGCAGTGACTTTTTGGTTTATCTTCAAATTCACTGATACTTTCTTCTGCTTGCTTAAATCTTATGTTGAATCCCTCTAGTGAAATTTTAATTTCAGTTCTTGGACTTTTCAGCTTCAGAATTTCTGTTTGATTCCTTTTTATAATTTCTGTCTTTATTCTGATGTTTTAATTTTGTTCACAAATCATTTTCCTGGTTTCCTTTAGTCTTTTGTCCATGGTATCTTTTAGCTTATTGAGAATATTTAACATCTTTGACTAGTAATTCCAATGTCTGGGCTCCCTTAGTGATGGTTTCAGTCTAATTCTTTTTTCCTGTGAATAGACCATACCTTTCTCTTTCTTTGTATGTTTTATAATTTTTTTGTTGAGTATTATAATGTGGTAACAATGGAAGTCTGATTACTTCTCAGGGATGGCTGATTTTTGCTTGTTGAGGGTTGGAGCTATTTGTGACTTCTCCAAACTATTTTTGCAACACGTGTGTTCCTTGTTGTGTGTGACCTCTGAAGGTTTGTGTACCATTATCTCTGTGGTCATCAGTCACTTGACAAAGATTTCTTTAAATATCTAGCTCCAAAAAGAGCCAAAACCAATGCAAGCTTCCGCACCAGTAGCTCAGGGCACCATCAGGCCAACTCAAATTCACAGCTCGAAATCTTTAGAGGACAAGGTTCTTGCTGCCCATGCTGCACCAGCCAGTTGCTCCAGGAATGAAGGTTGCCATCCCTACAGCCACAGTGTGGCTGAGGAATAGGGAATGGTAGCTGGTTTGCTCACAATACCCTTTTAAGAAAGATCAGCAGTCTCTCCCTTCAAACACTCCCATAGTTATAGTAAGGTCCAATCAGTTTCCAGAATTTTCAAATAGTCGATTCCAGTTCCTCTATCCAGCTCAATTGTTGCTTTGGTGGAGGGACTGACCTCTAAAGCTTTGTATTCTTCCATTTTGCCTTGGAGAGGGGAGTCTCTTCTTCTTTTTAAATATTTTACCCCTAATGTCCTCAAGGAGTCCTGGTGGCCAGTGGTTAAGAACTAAGGCTGCTGACTAAAACGTCAGCAGTTCGAATTCACTAGCCACTCCTTAAAAACCCCATGGGGCAGTTCTACACTACCATATAGGGTTGCTATGAGTTGGAATCAGCTTGACGGCAATGGATTCCTTTTTGTTGTACTGTCCTCAAACAGAACAAGACCCTGATGAATTAGATGGGTAAGATACTGTTGCTAGATTAAAATGTACATTGTTTTTATTCTTCTACAAGTGCTTGAGTATGACATGAGACAATGATCAAAAACACAAAGGGAAATGGGCCTTCATTTTTTGCACACAAATACACAGAGACAAATGTACTTGAATATGATAGTCCAAAAAACATGACTTCTACGGTATGTATGCAGTTGTGATTGGCAAGAAAACAACGCAGATTTTTGTGTCATTGTAGGAAAAAGTTGAAGTAACCTGGAAAAGACAATATATGAAACTTCCCCAGGATTTTCTCTTCCAAAAGTACAGAGACAATGGTTTTTCTAAAACTATGGTTCACATGTGTTAGAGTAGTAAGAAACATTGAGGAACCTTGTAAAAGTGTGTTTTTAAACTGAGATACAAAAGGAGATCCAGAGCTGTATATCCCAGTATTCTGACTGAGTGCAGCTGTGCTGGGACTGGGAACGAGCATTTTCAAGGAACGCTCAAGTGATTTAGATGCAGAGGTCCATGGTGTACAATTTTAAGAAACAGCACTCTAAAAAAATCAGCTTAAAATAAGAGGTTTAATTTCACCCCCCTGCAGTTAAAAGGGATTGTTTTCCATTTGTTTTTTTTGGCTCTTCCTGAAGACATTTGCATATGATAACATAGGGAAAGTACATTTGCAAATCACACTCAGGGTGGTGAGAGATAATGAAATTGAAGTGTCAGCATTTTGCAAGAGTAAGGTTTTTTTTCTTCTTCCTTCCAAGCTCTGTTATTACCTTATTCAATTTGCACTTTATTTTGAAGCACATGTATAGAAATAAGTAAATTATTAATTCAAGCTTGTCTTCAATTTTGTGCTTGGCCTACAAACCTCTAACATCTCTCCCAGTTCCCCAGGAGAACTGTGGAAGCTCTTGGTGATAGGCTGAGGTGGGCATATTCATTATTCAACATGAGCTGCAAGCAACTTGATATTTCATGTGAGCATGTGGCAGAGCTGAGAGAGTGGGAAAAGTGTCATTCAGGGGAATATGGTCTCGAGTACTACCATTTTCACATTTAGCTTATTGCTTAACATCAGCTGGGCTCATGTATTTTCAAGGATAAGGATAATACCATTCTGAATCCTGGTTACAAGCAGGTTTCTTTGTCTCTGTGATGCATCCTATTTCTCTGTGCAGGTGAGCACCTCTTGAGCCAGACCATCTGCTCAGCATCATAGGGGGCTTTGTGTGTGTTCCATCTGGAGCACTGGGAATAATGAGGTCCTGAACGGCACAGGGCAGAATCCTTGGAAAGCAGCCATCTTTGTTGGAGGTGGGGAAGGAATGTGCATGGTTTCCCACTCCTGAGGTTCTGGAAACATTTCTAGATGGTATCTGCATTATCTGCCAACGCCTCCATTCTACCAGTGGATACCCATATAGTTTGAAAGACCCCTGGATGTTCTGCCCCAATACAAGAGAAATTTCCCCCATGTTCTCCGTTTCTCACACTGAAAATGTTTTTTTCCTCTGCTTATGTATTGGTGTGTAGCAACAAGACTTTAGGCTCATAGAACTTTAGAACTGAAAGGTCCTTAGAGTTCATTTGTTTTAATGTCCCCATTTGCTCACATGTAGTCTCTCCCTGGGTGGTGCAAATGGCTAAGCCCTAGGCTACTGACTGAAAGGTTTGAGGTTCAAATCCACCCAGAGGCACCTGAGAGGAAACTCCTGGTGATCTACTTCTGAAAGGCCACAGACATGGAAACCCCAGGGAGCGGATGGCAGCTGGCTTGGTTTCTTTTTTACTCACGTGGAAACTTGGGATTGAAGAAGTGAGGTGGTTTGTCCGGGGTCACACTGCTGATTAAATGCAGACTGGGGACTATATCCCAGACATCTGAATTCTTCAACTGGGTGATTTTTTTTTTTTTTTTTTTGCTAAGATAGCAAATACCTAGAAGAGTGCCTGGAATACAGCAAGAGCTGAATTTATGCATGCTGAGATGAAAGCTTTTTTTTTTTTTTTTTTTTGTAAACTTTAGTACTCTACACAAATATATGGTCCAGAACATATACTTTTACAATCTTTTTTTCATCACAATAGCAAAGGGCCTGGGGCATGCTTGGACATCTGAGAGAGCGTGCTGCTGCTTTTGGAGAGCTTGAGGTCAAGTCCTCCCTCTGCCCTGGCTTTGCATGTCCCTGACGCTCTGCGGAGGGATGACTCAGGTCTACCATGGCAGATTTGTTAACTGCGTTCATATCAATGGTCGCTTTGGGATGAGAATAGCCTGTGTGTTCGGAATAAATGATGAATACACTGGCATTGAATTATCAGGCAAAAAAAAATGTGTCGGATGCCCTCACCCCAACAGTTCTGAATTGTTTTCTTAAGCAACAGATCTGCACTGATTGTCTGGGCTGCTCCTCTGACTGATTTTCCCTGCAGCAGATGAAATTGCCTAGTTAATTGGCAGACAAGGACGCTGAGGGCACAGAGTGCAGCTAAGGAGCACAAGAGATAATGCGGGCTTAGCTGAGCTGCGGTGGTAAATCAGTACACCACCGTAATAGGGAACAAGTAGAAGTTAGACAGGAAGACTTAAAAATCTCCTCTCCTCACAATGATGTACAGGAGCTTCCAAATTCCCATTCAGTATTTGGTTCAGCTCTCATTACACACGCACACACACACACAGTATTCACAACATGGTCTGAGAAACCTTGAGGACATGCCCAAGACCCTTTCAGGGAGTCGGTAAGATCAGAACAATTTTCATGACAATACTATTATCTGCCTTTCCTCAGCCTCGTTCTCTCACAGCTTACATTGGAGTTTTCCAATCTACATGACACGGGACATGCAACGGAGTGAGTGTAGGAGCAGGTATGTGGACCCAGCTGTCTTCTAGTGTGCCAGACATTAAAGGGATTTGCAAAGATGTAAAAACAATGCTACTCTTCTCAATAATTTTTTATTTTGTTTTGTTTTGGAAAATGTAGTCATTTTATCTAAAAGTATGTTACTTATGTTAACATATAATAGGTTTATTACTGTTATTCTAAAACAAATTAATAAATATTTTACACATCTTTAAGCTTTAATTTCTAATATGATAAATACTGATAGCTATAACTCACAATAATTTTAAAAGTATAAAGGAGTCTTGAGACCAAACAGTTAATAATTACTGCTCTAAAACAATGAAATCTTCACACACACACACACACACTTTCTCTCTAACAGATGCTATAACATACATCAAATAAGGTTTCCTCTTTCAAAATAGTCACTTTGAAATCCTATATTCCTAGTCTAGTGACGTCATTATTAGTCCCCTTTTAAATCTTTCCTTTTGGAACTGTCTCGTGGGCCAGTTTTCAAGCTTCCCAGAAAACCTAGTTTTATGATTTTATCTTCAAGCCTTGTTTTTGATCTGGACTGTATGATCTCCATTGATAACCTACATTGCTAATGACTTTGAACTCTTTGCACCAATAAAATCCATTGCATAAGGCACCAACATCTGCAACCAATGAGGTTATAGCAGAAGGATATGTCTGAGTCAAGGATGTAGCTCCCCGGAGGGGTTACCAAAAGGTTTTGAGCAACAGCAGTATCGTTGGAATTAATGTAGCTTTCAAGGTCCCTGCTTTGAGGGATACAACATTTGTTAAGATGTTGTTTAAGTTATGGCATGTCTGTTTAAACTCAGTCTCATTATTTTATAGTCTTATCTCATAAAGCTCAGAAGTACAGGACACACACACATAGTTTGCATTTTCAAGCAGAGTGCTTATTTTTGTGATAAATTCAAGTCTTATGACTAGTAAATACCTTTTTGATTGGGTAGTGAATTTATCTTGTTTTCAGGACTCTGTGATAATCCTCAGAAACAGATACGCACACTCAGGTATCTTGCTCTGCTGGGATCTCATTGACCCCCCACAGGACGGAAGCCTGTTTTTGCTACTCTTAAAAGGATGCCTTACATTTTCTGTGTTCATGGAAGCCTGCCTGCTGATTATATTTTGGAATAATTTGTTCTGGGGAGGAAAAAGAATGGTATAATGCTTTGCAAATCTCTTAGGAAAGAGAAACCTCAGCATTTCTTGTTAGAATCACCTTTTGCTGGGCTGTATAGCAACCTTTGCAGGTGAATTACTCAGGGCAGTTGTGATGGTGTCTTTTACAGGACTGAAGGGTTAAATGCAATCATTACTGGGAACAATGGAGGGTTACCCTTTTCTGTCTTTAAGAGAGAGATTCTGAGTATTAATCCAATTCTGCTGTGAGGCTCTTTGCATAGTTCCACAGTGAATTTTAAACAGAAAACATCCTAAAGATTCTGAAGCTGGTGAACTAACAAGGGCAGAGGCATTTTCAGAGACACCAGCTGTGGGCAGACTTTTAAGCTTGCGAGGTAGGGGGCAAGACCATCATTACTGTGTTATCTAAAGTTAACGCCTTTTTTCTCAATGCGAAACTACATAGCTCAGTTATAAACTGCCTCTCCCATCTATCTACCCACTTTTCCTCATTTTCCTATTTCTCCTGTTGCAATCTCTGGCCCATGTGATTTACTTAGAGGGAAAATTATAGCGCGTGTTCAATGAAAATCACTGAAAACAAAAGAACACTAACTTAGCATTTTTCCGGTGCTTATTTGCTTGAAAACATTGTTATGATTATTACATTTGGTGTGGCTTAATCTGAGCCCTTTAATGCTCGTAATAATAACAGCAGATACCATTTAATGAGCCAGCAACTGCTCAGAGATTTATACATATCATTTATAATTCTCACATCAGTTCTCGATGAAAAGTGTTTTTATCTGCATTTCGCAGTCAAGGAAACTGAAGCTCAGGAGTTAACTGACTTGTCTAAGACCAAAGGCTAATGACAGAGCTGGAGATTCAAACAGAGTCCACTTGGCTCCAAAGCACAAACTCTTTGTAATATTTCAAACTTTTTCTTTTTTCCAATAAAAGAGTCAGTTGAGATGGAAACTTTTTTTTTTTTTTAAGGATCACTCTGAAAAATATATCCTGATGATCTCTTCTGGTATGTTACATCTCCCCCGAAAGTACTGACTAATATTATGACTGGTAAAGTAATCATTAATTGGGGGATGGCATGTCTAGAAATTTACTTGGGGAAGGGTCCAAGCTGGGTTTGAGAGGGAGGCAGTAGCCTAAGACTTTTTAATAAGTCATATGTGTTTTTCTGGTTTTTCATCACTGTCGTAACAAATTGCCACAATCTCAGTGGCTTGAAACAACACAAATTTATCTTACAGTTCTGTAGATAAGAAGCCTGGCCTAGGTCTCACTGGACTAAAATCAAGGTGTTAGCAGGGCTATCCCCCTTTCTGGAGACTCTAGGGAAGAATCCGTTTCCTTGCTTTTTCCAGCTTCTAGAAGCTGCCTACATTCCTTGGCTTTGGTTCCTTCCTCTAGCTTCAAAGCCAGCAATGTTGCATTTCTCTGACCCGTCTTCTGTAGTCACATCTCTCTTCCGCTGAGTACAGCTGGGAAAAGTCCTCTGTTTTTAAGGACTCATGTGATTAGTTTGGGCCCACCTGAATAATCCAGGGTGATCTTATTTCGGGGTCCATAACCATAATCACATCTGCAAAGCTCAGTTTGCCATGTGAGGTGACATAGTCGCAGGCTCTGGGGATAAGGGCGTGGACATATTTCTTTTTTTCGCGGGGGGGGGAGTTGTGGAGGAGGGACATTATTCTGCCTAATACACACATAAAACCTGGCTAAGCACGTTGGCATACTCATGAGTGGAATGCACCAACCTGTTCTCATAGGATGCCAGGTGTCATGTTTAATGCTGTATCAGTGACTTTAGCCTACAAGTATTTATTAAGTCTGTTGAGCACTCAGTGTTCCTTGAGACTGCCATTTTTTTAACTTAGAGCTTCCAAGTACCTGGGAGAAGCTGAGCTGGTGGTATTTTGGGCTTGTTTCCACATCTTAGACCAGAGCGGTTCTGATTTTAGGAACTATATGTGCTGAGATTATGAGTAAGATTGCATTTACAAAAGGGTTCTGCTGCTAAAAAACAGTTTGAAAACTTTTGAAAACTTTTGAAAACCTAATGTTCCCTTACAAAGATCGTCTCCTCCCTCCTTCATTTCTATTCTTGACCTTGACAGGGAGCCCAAAAGGTGAATTGCATTGTAAGGGGGGTAATTAGAAGGATTTCGAATGTCACACTACACTGGTAGAAGACAGGCAAACCTTCTCTCCCGGAAAAACATAACACTGCAGTCTGAAAATAATGACATCATTGCCCTAACAGTAACAGATGAGAGTGCTTCATGGCAGAATATAACTCTCCAAGGGCTTACAACTCTGCAGTTATTTTTCTAGATAAATACACACGCCACACACCCACCCACTAACACACGCTCTACTGATGACCAATATGCACAGGCTTAATTTGGCTTTTTAATGTTGCTACAGAAACTGTGTGTTTTAGTAGTTGAGAGGGTGGCCGCAGCATGGGTTTGAATCCCAGTTCGATCACTAACTTCCTATATGACCTTAAGAAAATGATTTATCCTCTCTAAGCCTCAGTTTCCTCATTCATAAAATGAAGTAATATTAGTATCTACCTTGTAGGATGGTTCTGTGGACAAAATGAGAAGAAGCATATAAAACCGAGGACCTAGTGCATCATCAGTTATCAATAAATATTAGCCATACATAAAACTACTTTTCTTCTTACACTCCTACCTTTTGTTGACGAGAGTCCATTTCCCTCCCACAAGGGATCATTGAGGTAGGAGTAGATAAACCCACTGCCGTCAAGTCGATTCCAACTCAGGAGTAGATAGGATGATGTTTAATAGCCTTTATGTTCTCCCACCTGTATTAGTTTTCTAGGGATGTTGTAAATAAGTACCACGAACTTGATGGCTTAAAGCAACAGAAATGTATTCTCTCATAGTTCTGGAGACTAGAAGTCTGAAATCAAGATATTAGCAGAGTCGTGCTCTCTCTGAAGTCTCTAGGGGAGCATCCTTTCTTGCTCCTGCCAGCTTCTGGTAGCCCTGATATTTCTTGGAAATCTCTGGCCCGTGAGATTTACTTAGAGGGGAAGGTATAGCATATGTTCAATGAAAATCACTGAAAACAAAAGAAAGATAACTTAACATTTTTCTAGTGCTTATTTGCTTGGAAACGTTATTTGCCTCCATCTTCTTATGGCTGTTTTCCTTCTGTGTCTGTCTCTTCTTATAAATCATATCGGACTAGGGCCTACCCTACTCCAGTCTGACATCATGTTAACTAATTATATCTGCAAAAGCACTATTTCCAAATAAGGTCACATTCACAAGTAACAGACAGGGCTTACGACTTGAACATATCTTTTTGGGAGACATAAATCAACCCATAATGTCACTCAAAAATCCCTTTCACCCTGGCAACTGGGTTTATTTAACCCCCATCCTCTGCACTCCCTACTTTTCTAGCTGAGTTTTTCCCCAGATTTCAGTTCCATTCCTGACGGAAGGAAGATGGTTATGAGGAATTACACGTGCTCATTGATTTGATTTGGTTTGATTTTGCATCTGGTCTCATTGTGAGCCTGACAGTCCAGCTCCTTTGTGGTCGATTTCCTGCCTTGTATGCCTCTTCCTCAGTGACACTTGAAGATTTTTTCAGTGTTTCATTTCCTGCATAAGATTCTTGGCTCTGAACTCAAATTCATCAGAAATCTTTCCCCATGCCAACTGTCTCCTCCTAGACCTCCACTGAATGCCTTTCATTTGGCCTTAAGTGAATCATCTGTCCTGTCTCTTCTATCCTGGTTTGGACATGCTTTCAGCTTCACCTTGCAAGGTAGTCATTCCTCTTAGCCCAGCTCTATTTTTGACTCCTAGACTTTGCTGCACCTTGCACATCTATCTGCAGGAGATTCGTTCTGGGCCCTCCCCAGTCCAACCTATCCCACTATGGTCAGAGGACTGGATCAGTTACTAGGACCAGAGCTACTGGTCAGAGACCCCAGTGTTATAACAAGGCATACCATGATATAACTTCAAATTGGTCAAAGATGTAAATTTTGATATAAGGAGTGAATTATTCCGGACTCTGGTAGGAGACAAATATCATACTCAAGATGGCCAGTTTAAGAGGGTTCCATAAATTGACTGTTTACAAATGTGCGGGCTGGGTTTAGGAGAAGCAACAATGCATAATACAGAATTGCCAAACTAATACCAACAGAGAGCCATAACCATCACTAGCCCTGATAAAGGAAGGGGAAAAAGTGGTTACTGGAACCCAGATAGAGATGGAGAGTATGTGTTATGTGGAGAGGGCCACTTGACAAGAATTAGGGCCTTCAGCAACCATGCTGAGAGGCAGTCAATAAAATAAATACCCTTATTTTATTCTCTTCCTTCTTTCTGATCTGCGGATAGTCCCATTGGCTGAAACCAACTGGAAGCCTGAGAGCAAGGGAGCCCATTGATTCAGTAACACAGATCACCCAGAACAGTGAGGAGAAGTGTGGATAGTGAGACCCAAAGAAGCTAAAAGAGGAAGGGATCGCCAACTCAGCATACTATCTGGCCATGTGCAGCCATGTTCTTTAAGAACACTGAGGGTTATTCTGTCCCTGCTGGTATTAAGGACATACTTAGAGAATTCTACACCTTCTCAGTGACCTTATGGTTTATTTTGACTGCTGACTCGGTTGATTGATCTATAACCAGGCAGAATTGTATAAGATTACTCTTCTAGTACATTAACCATAATAACAATGTTGTTTTATCCTATACTTTTTGTGATAGGCCAAAGGCAATGACACCTGGGAGATGATGCCTTGAGAATAGGAAGAGAATCTTCTGTTTTATTCACAGTTATTAAATAAATAAATTTCATGGACTGAGTCACAGTACAAAAAAAAAAGTGTGTTTCTTCAACTTCCATATTTCATAATTTTATACTCTTTTGGAAGTATAAAATCGCTATCCATAAATTCAAGGGTGTGATTGTGATATTTAAAAAAGAATCAAATAGTATGAAAATGTAGGTTTTCAAGATGAGTAAGTCAGGGATTTATCCACACCAACAGATGTTTTTTGCTTATCAAAGTTATTGAGTAAAAGGGACCCTTGGAGTAGCAGACTCACAGTGAAAGAACATAAATATGACTTGTTTTACCAGAATGTGATTTTCAAGGATGCATTTTTGAGTAAAGAAAGACTGACTGATATTAATAATACTAGTAATAATGAATACTATTTAGGGCTAGCAATGACATTATAGACTTTGTGGTGGCAGGATTCTTGAGGGTTATGCAGTATAACTACTCAGCTATTGCCCTAGTCACCTCTTCTTTACCACTCAAAGAATCATCCAAACTATGCTTAACTGCCTCCAGCTCCCTAGAAGACCAATGACATTATTTGTTCAACAAATAACAGTTGTCATGGTTCAGATAAGCTCATCTTAATTTATCATAATAATGTGGCTAATTGCGTTGTAATTGTCTATTATTGAGATAGAAATTTACTAATGGTGTGAAAAAAAATCACCTTATCCATCAAATTCAAAGTGTAAGAATCCTCATTTGCATCAGATAGTTTTGACTGGGGACAACAGGGTAGAGGACTGGCTTAACTGAGATCAAAGTGCTGACAGAGATTTTGAGAGTAAGCAGGTAAGGTACCTTGACATACGTTTGACAGGTATGCAAGGGTGAGTATTATGGCCAAGCTCATGGAGTTGGTGAGCAGAAACTTGAAGTCAGAACTCCATCCTCTAAGTTCAGGGTTCCTTTATCTTCTAAAGGGCAGGGATTGTAAAGGGTAAGACTTTACCCTGGAGTCAGAAGTGCACCTTATGGAGTGTTCTGGAACTTTGTGTTGTTATGAAGCCTGTACTTAAGAAGTGTTAAAAAGTGTTCAAAAGCAACAGAGTCACTTTGAGGACTGAGGTGCACCTGCCCCAAGCCGTGGTATTTTCAATCACCTTATATGCATGCAAAAGCTGGACAATGAATAAGGAAGACTGAAGAATTGATGCCTTTGAATTATTGAATATACCATGGACTGTCAGAAGAATGAATAAATCTGTCTTGGAAGAAATACATTCAGAATTTTCCTTAGAAGCTAGGATGGTGAGACTTTGTCTCACATATTTTGGACTTGTTATCAGGAGGGATCAGTCCCCAGAGAAGGACGTTATGCTTGGTGAAGTATAGGGCCAGCAAAAAAGAAGACCCTCAAGGAGGTGGATTGACACAGTGGCTGCAATGATGGGGTCAAACATAGCAATGATTGTGAGGATGGCACAGGACTGGGCAGTATTTTACTCTGTTGTACATAGGGTTGCTATGAGTCAGAACCAACTCGACCTAACAACAACTTAAGAGGGGGGAAAGGAGCTGATCATTGCTCAACATTGGACTGGCTTTAAAAATACGTTAGATTGGCTTAGGAGATGCCCAGGGTTCACTCTCATTTCTAGGGAAGGAAAGAAAAGGTCTTTATGTTCACCTATAAATCCTGCCTTTTACAATAATCTAATTTAATGGAGAAGTTAAGTATAGAAAATACCATTTTCTTACTTGATACAATTAGCTGATCGAATGTCTCAGTTTGGTAGATTCAGCTGATTGAATTGAAGCTAGCATCCTTTTTAGCAAAAATATAGCCATGGTTAATATATCTGATTTTTTCCTCCATCCCATATATACGTATTATTATGGTTTCCACCTTTTCTAGCCGTTAATTCCCTACAGTTCTCATTCTAACTTGGGGAAGGTAGGCCAGTTTTGGAGAAGAAGGATAGGTAGCTGGTCATGTGATGATCCCTGGGGGCCAGTCTGTTGACCATCCATGGCTCAGCTGCCTTAAAATCACTGGGGGCAATTTCCCAGGCTGTCCCTTAGAGATTCTGGCCAGTGGAACAGGACCCAGAATGTGTATTTTCAGCAAATCCTCCAGATAATTATGAACTCTTTTAGGACTTCTGATCAAAGAAAATGTTTCCAGGGGTTTGAAATTCCAAATATAATTTTTCCCCAGCTCTTAAGAGTCATCTTTAAAAATGAGAGTATTCTAGTTAATATTCAAGGACTTTCAGCTCTTTTCACATACAAACATCATGTGGAGGAAAGCTGTGGGGCTGAAGTAGGTGGGGATAAAGGTGGGGGTGGAAACAGTGATGGTGAGGCTGGAGGAATAAGGATCTGGTGGGAGAATCAAAGAGAAACTTGGCCCATTTGACAAACCTGCTTAGGGCCAGCTCTGGATGCAGGCACACAGCTTGTAACCTTTGCTATCTTACTTCCTTTGAGATGAAGATGATAATCATAGCTGGAGAGAGGGTTGTTAGGTTGAAAGAATTTATGTGTTATTGTGGTTTTTGTCCTCTTCCCAACCTAGAACACAAAGCAAACTGAACTGTTATGTAAACTAACCAGCAACTCTGAGTATCGAACACAGTCTTTGAGAACTTCTATTAGAATTTGTTAGATGTGAAAATATTTGACTTCATCAGGAGGAGGCTACTTTTGTAATCTGATGGTGGGACATTGAATGGTCTAGTTTGTGAGTATTCTGTTTTTTTTTGATGTTGAAGAAAGCAGATACACAATAACTGAGTATATTCAACAGTCCTAAATGGTCCTCATGTTGTGTGTGGTGGGAACAGTATATCCATTGAGTTCCTCTGTGCCGGAACCTGGGTGCTGGGCTTGGGCTGAGGCTACACAGATGAATGTGTGTGGCTCAACAAAGAGTTGCTTAGTTCACTGAAAAGTATTGTCATTTACTGATGCTCCTTGCTCAAGAGTTAGAAAGAAAGAAAACAAACAAACCAATTTCTCAAATATTTCAACAATTCTTAGGTTCTCTTAGATTCCTCAAGCTTGAGGCAATAGCTTCTCCTTCAATCGTTCCTTATCCCTTTTTCTTAAGATTATGACACTTTAAACTGTGATTTACTCAGTTCTGTAATTAGATATAGTGATTAGAATCCTCTTTATCTTACTCTGCAGTTTTCCTTTATGGGAAATTATGAAAGAATAATAGGTAAAAAGTTCAGAATGGGGGAAAGGATAAACAGAATGCTGAATGGTAAAAGGAGACGGAATGCTGAATGGATAATAAAATATTTAGTGCTTTTCAATTAACTGTTCTCACGATTGGTATACTAGTATATTATATCATAAAAATCATGTCTATTAATTTTTTGCAGCCATTATCTTGACTGTGATTTACTCCCCTCAAATCATTAACAATGCTATTAAAAAGGTGGATGGGGATGAGCATCCTGGATAGAGTTCAGGGATCTAATAAGATTATTGTTCAGGGTCACCAGAAAGACTGAAGACCAGGGAATGGAGAGAAGGGTGGAAAAGGAAAGAAGAAGGTGCACAAACTTGGAGAAACAAGCCAGTCACTTGGTGGGAGAGTGGGGAAGATTCCTTTAGATGAGACCATGCTACCTTCATCTGTGGAAGACACATCCTGTGAAAAGCCCAGTGACTTGGGGAGAGTGGGCTTTTCCTCACAGTGGAATTTCATATGCACGGGGAGGAGAAGATGAATATGTGTGTGTATAAGAGTCTCCAGGGTCCTTTCTGAAGCAATGAAGCATTCTTGTTCCAGGTTATGCTGGCAACTTGAGAGCAGCATTTCCATCCAGCCAAAGAAAGGGCCATGACTCTTCATAAATAGTTCTCTTCTTGGGAAAATGAGATAAGCTGTCTAATCAGAAAAGTGTAAATCGATTAGGCCAGTGAAAACTGAGCTCTGTGGAGCTGTAGTGCTTCTGCGCATTTTGAGAGGTATATTCCTAGAAACCCTACTCCTGTATTTTATCTACCTGTCTATGTGCCTTTTTTCAAGTAATCAGTTAATCAATACTCAGCTCATCAATCTATTGTTGGCTGGGCATCACGAGAGTCTTGAAATATCATTAGGCTATATTTTTTTAAAAATTGGCATTTCTATTGCTGTGAAAAGCAATGCTTGACCTGGCTAACATGGTGGAAGATGTGAGACAACGTAGACCTGTCCCTGCTGAGGTCATCATATACTAGCTCTAATAGATCCAGCAGCTGACCACAGACACGTATTAGTGAGCCTAGCCAAGACCAGAAAAACCTCCCAGCAGATCCCAGTCCAAATTGCCAACTCACAGCATTTTAAAATGAATAAATGTTACTGTTTTTAAGTAAAAACAAAACAAAACAAACAAAAAACAATGCTCAAAAGATTATTATTTTTTAGCTTTCTTCTTAATGGTATCTGGGACAGCCACTAGGCCTTAGGGAATATATGACCTATTTGAATTCCAGGTCTGAAATTCTAACCCCCTAGCCCAGCTGCTCAGAGTACACTTTGGAGATGGGCCAGCGAATTCCCTTTATATTGTGCAAGTCAATGATAGGGGCCAGAGTCAAAAATTTTTAGTCTTTAAGTTTGAAATGGTTTTTCTCCAAGTGAAGTTTGGTCACAAGACATATGATCATAAAGAAAGTTAATCTGCTACAATTCCATAATCAGGAGATAGGAAACGGGACTGGCTAATCAATCAAACAGCATTTTCAGCAATTTAGTATAGTTACAAGTTAGTATCATTTTAGAGTTTTTCATTATAACTAGGAAGCATAGCATTTGTCTTTACTGTTAATACCAGGTATGGAAGTCAACACAGAGCCTCATAGACTGATTCTGAAAGACTAGACCAAAACCTCAAGGAATTAAAAAAAAAGAAAAGTTTTAATAACAATGTTTTATGAACTTGAGGTGTTATATTTTTCTAGGTTACTGTCTTCCTAATTTCCATTATGATACATATGTTAGAGTAATGAGATACACATGTCTCATGAAAAACCAAACCAAACCAGTTTCTGTTGAGTTAACTCTGACTCATGGCGACTCCATGTGTGTCAGAGTAGAACTGTGCTCCACACAGCTTTCAATGGCTGGTTTTTTGGAAGTAGATCACCAGGTCTTTCTTCCAAGGTACCTCTGGGTGAACTAAAACTTCCAACTTTTTAGTCAGCAACCACACATATTAATCATTTGTACCACCCGGGGACGTATATATCTCACGGTGATACCGCTGACATTTTGGACCAGATTGTTCTTTGTTGTGGGGAGATGGTAGAATGCAATGTGTTGTAGAATTCTTTCAATGAAAGAATGTGCTCTGTTTATCATAAATTATTGTAATGTGACTGACCCTGTGATTTTAGAATTAGAACAAAAACATTTGGGAAGATAGCAATAGACATTCATTCATTTGTTTAAAGTTTATTGGACTCCCACATGCAACAGGGCACTGTGCTCAATTCAGGGTACTGGCTCTGTCCTTAGATGCATGTGACTCTCCTGTGGGAAAATTGCCAAAAGGATACCATGAAGGGCTTTGAAGGGTGTTCCCCAGCATCCTGTGCGTTGTAGGATGTTTAGCAGCATCACTGGTCTCTATTTACTAGGTGCCAATAGTGCCCTCCCAGTCACCGTGACCAAAAATGTCTCCAGATATTGACGAATGTCCCCAGAGGGTCAAAATCACTCTTGGTTGAGAACCACTGCTCTAAGGGGAAACTTAGCAAATTAATCATTAGGAATCATAGTTGGAGCCAGTGTTAGCTCTTTTTATATTCCATTCCATTCACCTTGTGACTACATTTAGAAAGAATGGTATGCCTGTCTCCAGATTTACTGTGCTTACTGCGCAGATGTTGTCCTAGGACCTGGTTACCTGGGAAACAGACTCTGAGAAGGGGATTTGTTTGCAGGAGGTTTATTAGGGAATGCCCCTGGGGATACCTGTGGGGAGTGAGGGAAGAGGTTTAGATAGAGGGAGATGTTGAGTGGCCATACCAATCCTACAGGGAGCTCTGGAGCCAGAATGGCCCTTCAGAGACAAGTGAAGGCCCTTGTACCTTCTCCAATAGCCAGTCACTGGATATGAGCTGCCCGCTCCACACCCACCCTCACTCCCGTACCCCACCTCTCACCCTCTTCCCTCCCATTAGGAAGAGGATGGAGCCTCAGGAAGGGCAACTTCCTTCGTCCAAGGGCAGTTCCTGGAGAAGGCCTCTGCTGTGATCAGGTCAGGACCAACACTGGGCAGCAGGGCTAATGGGAGTCTCTGCCTTGAAGGGTGATCTGGGAAGTGCACCACAGTTGAAAAGAAAATGGATTTATTTAAAGCAGTTTACTGATGTAAGAAGATGAGAACATGAGAGAGGCTATAAGTAGAATTGTAGCCCTTGAGTACCTGGGACTGTGCTGGGTGCCTTGTGGTCAGAAGCTGACACCTATCTAAGGCATCCACAATAGTGTTCGTTAATGCAAAATATAGTCTTCTGGCTTCCCACTGTGAATGATCTAGTCTTTGTCTTCCCCCATCTAGCTCAGAGTGAGAAATCACATTAGCTAAAGCACATTTTGAATGGGGCTGAAAGAACATGATGCCTACAGAAAGGCAGTGAGTCCTAAGGGGCGACCTATGATGGATTATCCCTGACACTGTTTAGGCAAAATGTCACCTGTCACCATTATGGGCCAGCAGTACATAATAAGAAGGCTGCTTATCACAGCAGCCGGCTGGTAGCATTGCAGCGCAGGTTCCCACGGCTACAGAAGCCATGGATGTGGCGTATTTAACACTGAGAAGCAGCACACTTCTAAAACACTGCTTTGGAGCATATAGCCTCATGCTTAGGAAGTTTATGTGGGTGGACATAATGGAGGAAACTTTTATGG
Organism: Elephas maximus indicus; assembly: GCF_024166365.1. NCBI lineage: Eukaryota > Metazoa > Chordata > Mammalia > Proboscidea > Elephantidae > Elephas > Elephas maximus. The sequence goes on along the minus strand of NC_064824.1, from coordinate 75,156,522 downwards.
GGGATGTATCATTCAGTAATGCCAAGAAAGCCCAGAGGCACGCTGTTAGCTCTTGAGATTCATTTAAATTGTAACAAAGGAAAAAGAAAAGTAGGAAGAAGAGGAGGAGGAAAATGGAGAAAAAGAGGATGAGGAAAAACAGAGGAGGAGAAGGGGTCAGGAGAGGAGATGATAAAGATAATACTTGAGTGTCTAGTTCTTGTAATAATGTGTTGGTCTCCGTGTAACACATGTATCTGAAAATGTTTTACATTGTTTCATTTGACCATTACAGGTTTTTATTATTAAGGTTTGTTCATAGTATTTACTGGTTCTTTCTCACTCATTATCACAGTGAGTGAGAAAGAACACACACACACACACACACACTCCTTTCTTATGAGCAATGACAACAACATTAGCCACAAAATGTTCTTTTGTTTTGTTGTTCCATTATGCTTCTCATTAATGATTTTACTCTTTTGGGTAGTTTCTAATTTGCTTCTTGGAACAGCCCCGTGCTTGGGGGTGACCACATGATTTCTGTATAGAAGGGGCTTAGGGACATCATCTGACTGGACAAAAGGAAAATGGGGAACTTGTCTTGAGGCAGCACTTGCATAGCAAACACTCTGTGTCTATTTGTGGGGTGGTGTGAGAGGGGGCTTGTGGACATTACAGAGGGCTGAGGCTCTTCCAACCCCCTTGGAATGGCCATGCCTGCAATGTGGGAAGAGCAGATAATATTACTTTATTTCACAGAAATTGGAAACTGAACCAAGTTTCTTTTTACCAAGACACCTGCAGATTGTTCTTTATCAGAAGCCAGCAGTTGCTGTCCCAACCACCTGAAAACACTTAGCTGGAGCCTGTTATCACCCATGCGTTTGACACTGGCATAACTAGTCCCGGAGAGGGAGTTCCTGCTAGTCCCTCTACCGTCATTACTACCCAATTCGACCGTGCCTAGGGTTGGATACCCAGACTAACTGCCATGGCTCTTCCCCAGAGACGCTGGTGCTTTTCTCCACAGCTTGCTCAGGAAGTGACTTAAGAGCTTTTAGCATGGTGAAGAGGGGAGCAGCCGGTTCTCGGAGGTGGCAGGTACAGATGGGTAGTCTGTGGGGAGCAGAGCTCAGCAATTTAGAATTCAGACAGCCTGGTTTTTCTGTGGGGGCCTTGGTGAGTGCTTCTCATTTTATCAAACAGCGCTCTGCCTCCATTTCCACACCCTCCCACAGTCATCCTTCTGAGCAATGTGAGAAGACAAAAACAGCTGTGTGTGTTCGCAGCTTCAGATGTTCCCACAGCAGTGCTACACTGCAGCATCCCCAGAGTGATCAAATATTCAGGAGGAAGTTGTGGACCTTTGTACTGCAGCCAGTAATACCACGTGCTCGGGTTTGGATTCCACTGGGTTCTCGTTCATGTTAGCAGAAAATTTAGGAAAAGGAAATGGCTCTTTTACCAAATTCTGTAGTGATATCAGATCGGCAGGGTCTTCATGCTCCCTGCCCAATTATAGCTTTTCAGTTTTTTGTTCAAGAAAATAATGGAACAAAAACAATACTGGAACAAGAGTTTCTCTGTTGAAAAACATTTTAGCATATTTATTTCTCATTATAATCTATTCATTAAATATAATCTGGCCCTCAGGGGAGAGTCGCACACACCCGTACTGGAGACGGGATTGCACATTTAGACTGCCTTGACTGATAAATGTGGAAAACTATAAGTAGACTGAAAATTCCCCAGTGACCTGTGGATGCTGGAGAACGTGGCTGGGGATGCGGGGAAGCATGCAGCGTTACAGTATAGTGTGGTCCAGGTTTCCACTAAGAATTTCCTTTCAGATGTGTGAATTCTTTGGGGTGGGAGGATGTGTACTCTTGCAATTAGAAACTTGCCCACCTTGGGTAAAACTTGTTCTTAATTTAGTTATTTTTTTCTTAATACAATTAAAATAGCTCTATGGCTTTAAAGTTTTATCTTTTAAGGGTGGTTTTTTTAGAAAGCCAGTTTCAGAGATCGGCATTGTAGCTTATGTCATAGGTTTGATGTCAGCCAATGGGAAGTTTAAGTAGGTTTCCATAATGGCCCTCCTTAGTCCAGTTCTATTTTCCTTAATGACTGGGATTGTGGAATAGGAATTTGCCAATAATAACAACTGGGTGGGGTGGCTCTGTTTTGAATGGTATAAAAGAAAATGAGGAAATGGATAATTGAAAACTACAGAAATTTAGAAGGTTTGATTATCAGGTAATATTAAGGAGAACCATCAAACTGCATAGCACAAGAGGGGTACCTACTTCTTGGGGCAGAAGCATTGTAGAAGATGACCTGAAGATCATAACATACTCAAAACTATAGCAAATGGAAAATCAATGTGTGTGTCTTGAAATAACAGGGTCAGTGTCAGCATTTCCAACACTGGGTCCTTTGACTGTTGGTTTGTTATGAAATATTTACTCTGCACTGGGGATAACAAAACAGATCCCTATACCATTTTGATGAGGGATGGTATTGATTTTAAGAAGTCCAGATTGCAAAGAGCTTAATATGGGGAACGGTGGTTTTAGTGGAAGAAAGCATCTCACTAGCTATAAGGATTTATAGCAGAGGAGCTGTCAAGGCCCTCATTTGAATCAAAAGAATTCAGATTTTGATTCAGGCTCTGACTCTAACTAGCTGAGTGACCTTGAACAAGTCCATCAATATCTTGGATCTTCCATTTCCTATTCTTGCAAAGAGGGGTTAGATTAGTACTGTCATTCTTTTTTTTTTTTTTAATTGTATTTTAGATGAAGGTTTACAGAGCAAACTAGTTTCTCATTAAACAATTAATACACATATTGTTTTGTGACATTGGTTGCCAACCACACAGCATGTCAACACTCTCCCCTTCTCTACCTTGGGCCCCCCATTACCTTCTTTCCTGTCCCCTCCTGCCTTCTCATCCTTGTCCCTGGGCTGGTGTGCCCATTTAGTCTCATTTTGTTTTATAGGCAGGTCTAATTTTGGTTGAAGGGTGAACCTAGGGAGTGACTTCATTACGGAGCTAAAATGGTGTTCCGGGGCCATACTCTCATGGTTTCTCCAGTCTGGTCTTTTTTTTGTGAGTTAGAATTTTGTTCTACATTTTTCTCTGGCTCTGCCCAGGGCCGTCTGTTGTGATCCCTGTCAGAGCAGTCAGTGGTGGTAGCCCATTCACTCTCCCCCTAATGAGTCAGCCTGCTCCCTTCCTCCAGTCTCTCCTTTCGTGATCGTTTTGTCAGTTTCTAACCCTTTCTACCCTCCCATCTCCCCTCCAGACAGAAGATACCAATACAGTCTCAAGTGTCCACCTGATACAAGTAGCTCACTCTTCATCATCATCTCTCTCCCACCCATTGTCCAGTCCCTTCCATGTCTGATGAGTTGTCTTCGGGAATGGTTCCTATCCTGGGCCAACAGAAGGTTTGGGGACCATAACCACCGGGATTCTTCTAGTCTCAGTCAGACCATTAAGTCTGGTCTTTTTATGAGAATTTGGGGTCTGCATCCCACTGTTCTCCTGCTCCCTCAGGAATTCTCTGTTGTGTTCCCTGTCAGGGCAGTCATCGGTTGTGGCTGGGCACCATCTAGTTCTTCTGGTCTCAGGATGATGTAAGTCTCTAGTTCATGTGGCCCTTTCTGTCTCGGGTTCATAGTTATCATGTGACCTTGGTGTTCTTCATTCTCCTTTGATCCAGGTGGGTTGAGACCAACTGATGCATCTTAGATGGCCGCTTGTTAGCATTTAAGACCCCAGACGCCACACTTTAAAGTGGGATGCAGAATGTTTTCATAATAAAGTTTATTATGCCAATTGACTTAGAAGTCCCTTTAAGCCATAGTCCCCAAACCCCTGCCCTTGCTCCGCTGACCTTCGAAGCATTCAGTTTATCCCGGAAACTACTTTGCTTTTGGTCCAGTCCAGTTGCGCTGACCTTCCCTGTATTGAGTATTGTCCTTTCCTTCACCTAAAGTAGTTCTCATCTACTAACTAATCAGTAAATAACCCTCTCCCACCCTCCCGCTCTCCCCGCTCTGTAACCACAAAAGAATGTGTTCTTCTCAGTTTATACTATTTCTCAAGAACTTATAATAGTGGTCTTATACAGTATTTGTCCTTTTGCATCTGACTAATTTCACTCAGCATAATGCCTTCCAGGTTCCTCCATGTTATGAAATGTTTCACAGATTCGTCACTGTTCTTTATCGATGCATAGTATTCCATTGTGTGAATGTACCATAATTTATTTAACCATTCATCCATTGATGGACACCTTGGTTGCTTCCAGCTTTTTCCTATTGTAAACAGTGCTGCAATAAACATGGGTGTGCATTTATCTGTTCGTGTAAAGGCTCTTATTTCTCTAGGGTATATTCTGAGGAGTGGGATTTCTGGGTTGTATGGTAGTTCTATTTCTAACTTTTTAAGAAAACGCCAGATAGATTTCCAAAGTGGTTGTACCATTTTACATTCCCACCAGCAGTGTATAAGAGTTCCAATCTCTCTACAGCCCCTCCAACATTTATTATTTTGTGTTTTTTGGATTAATGCCAGCCTTGTTGGAGTGAGATGGAATCTCATCGTAGTTTTAATTTGCGTTTCTCTAATGGCTAATGATCAAGAGCATTTTCTCACGTGTCTGTTAGCCGCCTGAATATCTTCTTTAGTGAAGTGTGTGTTCCTATCCTTTGCCCACTTTTGATTGGGTTGTTTGTCTTTTTGTAGTTGAGTTTTAACAGAATCATACAGATTTTAGAGATCAGGCGCTGGTCGGAGATGTATAGCTGAAAATTCTTTCCCAGTCTGTAGGTGGTCTTTTTACTCTTTTGGTGAAGTCTTTAGATGAGCATAGTTGTTTGATTTTTAGGAGCTCCCAGTTATCTGGTTTCTCTTCATCATTTTTATTAATGTTTTGTATTCTGTTTATGCCTTGTATCAGGGCTCCTAAGGTTGTCCCTATTTTTTCTTCCATGATCTTTATCGTTTTAGTCTTTATGTTTAGGTCTTTGATTCACTTGAAGTTAGTTTTTGTGCATGGTGTGAGGTATGGGTCCTGTTTCATTTTTTTGCAGATGGATATCCAGTTATGCCAGCACCATTTGTTAAAAAGACTATCTTTTCCCCAATTAACTGACACTGGGCCTTTGTCAAATATCAGCTGCTCATACGTGGATGGATTTATATCTGGGTTCTCAATTCTGTTCCATTGGTCTGTGCGTCTGTTGTTGTACCAATACCAGGCTGTTTTGACTACTGTGGCTGTATGATATGTTCTAAAATCAGGTAGAGTGAGGCCTCCCACCTTCTTCTTCTTTTAAAGTAATGCTTTACTTATCCAGGGCTTCTTTCTCTTCCGTATGAAGTTGGTGATTTGTTTCTCCATCACTTTAAAAAATGACATTGGAATTTGGATCGGAAGTGCATTGTATGTATAGACGGCTTTTGGAAGAATAGACATTTTTGCTATGTTAAGTCTTCCTATCCACGAGCAAGGTATGTTTTTCCACTTATGTAGGTCCCTTTTAGTTTCTTGCACTAGTACTTCATAGTTTTCTTTGTATAGGTCTTTTACATCTTTGGTAAGATTTATTCCTAAGTATTTTATATTCTTGGGGGCTACTGTGAATGGTATTGATTTGGTTATTTCCTCTTAGATGTTCTTTTTGTTGATGTAGAGGAATCCAAGTGATTTTTGTATGTTTACCTTGTAACCTGACACTCTGCCGAACCCTTCTATTAATTTCAGTAGTTTTCTGGAGGATTCCTTAGGGTTTTCTGTGTATAAGATCACGTCATCTACAAATAGAGATAATTTTACTTCTTCCTTGCCAATCCGGATGCCCTTTATTTCTTTGTCTAGCCTAATTGGCCTGGCTAGGACCTCTAGCACAATGTTGAATAAGAGCTGTGATAAAGGGCATCCTTGTCTGGTTCCTGTTCTCAAGGGAAATGCTTTCAGGCTCTCTCCATTTAGAATGATGTTAGCTGTGTTGGCTTTGTATAGATGCCCTTTATTGTGTTGAGGAATTTTCCTTCAATTCCTATTTTGATGAGAGTTTTTATCCTGAATGGGTGTTGGACTTTGTCAAATGCCTTTTCTGCATCAGTTGATAAGATCATGTGGTTTTTGTCTTGTTTATATGGTAGATTACGTTAATGGTTTTTCGAATATTAAACCAACCTTGCATACCTGGTATAAATCCCACTTGATCGTGGTGGATTCTTTTTTTCATATGTTGTTGAATTCTATTGGCTAGAATTTTGTTGAGGATTTTTGCATCTATGTTCATGAGGGATATAGGTCTGTAATTTTCTTTTTTTGTGGTGTCTTTACCTGGTTTTGGTATCAGGGATATGGTGGCTTCATAGAATGAGTTAGGTAGTATTCCGTCATTTTCTATGCTTTTAAATACCTTTAGTAGTAGTGGTGTTAACTCTTCTCTGAAAGTTTGGTAGAACTCTGTAGTGAAGCCGTCCAGGCCAGGGCTTTTTTTTTTGTTGGGAGTGTTTTGATTACCTTGTCAATCTCTTTTTTGTTATGGGTCTATTTAGTTGTTCTACTTCTGATTGTGTTAGTTTAGGAATTCATCCATTTTTTCTAGGTTTGCGAATTTGTTAGAGTATAATTTTTTGTAATAATCTGATATGGTTCTTTTAATTTCAGTTGGGTCTGTTGTGATATGGCCCATCTTGTCTCTGATTCGGGTTATTTGTTTCCTTTCCTGTATTTCTTTAGTCGGTCTGGCCAATGGTTTATCAATTTGTTTATTTTTTCAAAGAACCAACTTTTGACTTTGTTAATTCTTTCAATTGCTTTTCTGTTCTCTATTTCATTTAGTTCAGCTCTAATTTTTATTATTTGTTTTCTTCTGGTGCCTGATGGATTCGTTTGTTGCTCACTTTCTATTTGTTCAAGTTGTAGGGACAGTTCTCTGATTTTGGCTCTTTCTTCTTTATGTATGTGTGCATTTATCGATATAAATTGACCTCTGAGCACTGCTTTTGCTGTGTCCCAGAGGTTTTGATAGGAAGTATTTTCATTCTCATTCCATTCTATGAATTTCTTTATTCCCTCCTTAATGTCTTCTATAACCCAGTCTTTTTTGAGCAGGGTATTGTTCAGTTTCCAAGTATTTGATTTCTTTTCCCTGATTTTTCTGTTATTGATTTCTACTTTTATGGCCTTGTGGTCTGAGAAGATGCTTTGTAATATTTCGATGTTTTGGATTCTGCAAAGGTTTGTTTTATGACCTAATATATGATCTATTCTAGAGAATGTTCCATGTGCACTAGAAAAAAAAGTATATTTTGCAGCTGTTGGGTGGAGTGTTCTGTGTAGGTCTATGAGGTCAAGTTGGTTGATTGTAGCAATTAGGTCTTCCGTGTCTCTATTGAGCCTCTTACTGGAAGTCCTATCCTTCTCCGAAAGTGCTGTGTTGAAGTCTCCTACTATAATTGTGGAGGTGTCTATCTCACTTTTCACTTCTGTTAAAGTTTGTTTTATGTATCTTGCAGCCCTGATATTGGGTGCATAAATATTTAATATGGTTGTATCTTCCTGGTCAATTGTCCCTTTAATCATTACATAGTGTCCTTCTTTATCCTTTGTGGTGGATTTAACTTTGAAGTCTATTTTGTCAGAAATTAATGTTGCTACTCCTGCTCTTTTTCGATTGTTGTTTGCTTGATATATTTTTTTCCATCCTTTGAGTTTCGTTTGTTTTTGTCTCTAAGTCTAAGGTGTGTCTCTTGTAGGCCGCATATAGACGGCTCGTGTTTCTTTATCCAGTCTGAGACTCTCTGTCTCTTTATTGGTGCGTTTAGTCCATTTACATTCAGTGTAATTATAGATAAGAATGTGTTTAGTGCTGTCATTTTGATGCCTTTTTATGTGTGTTGTTGACAATTTCATTTTTCCACTTACTTTTTTGTGCTGAGACGTTTTTCTTGGTAAATTGTGTGTTCTTCATTTTCATAGTAGTCAAAGTTATGTTTGCTGAGTCGTTACGTTTTTCTTGGTTTTTATTTTGAGTTATGGAATTGTTAGACCTCTTTGTGGTTATCTTAGTGTTTGCCACTATTTTTCTAAATAAAAACCTAACTTGTATCATCCTATATCACCTTGTTTTCCTCTCCATATGGCAGTTCTATGCCTCCTGTATTTAGTCCCTCTTTTTGATTATTGTGATATTTTACATAATGACTTCAATAATTCCCTATTTTGAACATTTTTTTCTTTTTAAAATTAATCTTAATTTGTTTTTATGATTTCCCTATTTGAGTTGATATCAGGCTATTCTGTTCTGTGTCCTTGAGTTGTGTTGTTATCTGATGTTATTGATTTTCTGACCAATTTCCTTCAGTATTTCTTGTAGCTTTGGTTTGGTTTTTGCAAATTCTCTAAGCTTGTGTTTATCTGTAAATGTTTTAATTTTGCCTTCATAGTTGAGAGAGAGTTTTGCTGGATAAGTGATCCTTGGCTGGCAGTTTTTCTCCTTCAGTGCTCTATATATGTCATCCCATTGGCTTCTTGACTGCATGGTTTCTGCTGAGTAATCTGAACATATTCTTATTGATTCTCCTTTGTAGGAGACCTTTCTTTTATCCCTGACTGCTTTAAAAATTTTCTCTTTATCTTTGGTTTTGGCAAGTTTGATGATAATATGTCTTGGTGATTTTCTTTTTGGATCAATCTTATATGGGGTTCGATGAGCATCTTGGATAGATATCCTTTTGTCTTTGATGATGTCAGGGAAGTTTTCTGCCAACAGATCTTCAACTATTCTCTGTGTATTTTCTGTTATCCCTCCTTGTTCTGGGACTCCAATCACACACAAGTTATTCTTCTTGATAGAGTCCCACATGATTCTTAGGGTTTCTGCATTTTTTTTAATTCTTTTATCTGATTTTTCTTCAGCTATATTGGTGTCAGTTGCTTTATCCTCCAGCTCCCCCACTCTGCATTCCAATTCCTTGATTCTGCTCCTCTGACTTCCTATTGAGTTGTCTAATTCTGTAATTTTACTGTTAATCTTTTGGATTTCTGCATGCTGTCTCTCTATGGATTCTTGCAACTTATTAATTTTTCCACTATGTTCTTGAATAATCTTTTTGAGTTCTTCAACTGCTTTATCAGTGTGTTCCTTGGCTTTTTCTGTAGATTGCCTTATTTCATTTCTGAGGTCATCCCTGATGTCTTGAAGCATTCTGTAAATTAGTTTTTTATATTCTGCATCTGGCAATTCCAGGATTGTATCTTCATTTGGGAAAGATTTTGATTCATTATTTTGGGGAGTTGTAGAAGCAATCATGGTCTGCTTCTTTATGTGGTTTGATATTGACTGTTGTCTCGGAGCCATCTATAAGATATTGTAATGATTTATTTTATATTTGCTCACCGAGTCTTATCTTGTTTTGTTTTCTTTCAAAACACGTAGATGGGCTGTGAGGTTGTGCTGTCTTGATTGTTGTAGGCTTTGAATCACTTATGTCCTCTTACCAGCTGGTTTGGGCCGTTACCAGAAATATAAGCCTAAGAGTCCAGTCACTATTCTTGAGTAGAATCTGATTTTGGGTCACCAAGTGTGTGGGGTAGACTGTCACCTACTTGCTTAGAGGAGTAGTGGTGATAGTTGTGTGCACCAGATTCTAGTAGCAGCAGGGGGTCACATTCCGGGGGGGAGGGCGGGCGGGGGGGTGGGCAGGATGCTGACAGGCTTCCCCCAAGTGCCAGTGAGGTAGGTGTGTCTCTATTCCTAAAGCACTTTGGTGGGTGGGCTCTGCAGCTGTACCTTAGGCACCCAATGCTTGTACCTCTACAGATTGGTAGATGTCACTATCCTCAGACCCCTATGGCAGGAGGTTAGGTGGTTTGGGTGGAGCTTCAGCCCTCAGTTCCCCCTTGTGGGTCAGTGAGGGCTCTGTTTAATAGGTAGAGATATCAGACCTGGGAAACTTGTCTTTCCAGTAATCCGCTAAAACAATTACAGTCAGATCACTATCAGAATTGCCTTTGCATTATGATAGCCACCTTGTTCCCTGTAGGGATGAAAGCCCAAGACTGTGGATCACAAATGCTTGCCTGGAGCTGGTTCTGTATTTTTAGTCCAATTTTGGGAAGTCAGGGAAGGATTCTTGGTCCCTGGGTTTTTTGTAGCTGCTTCTCTCAGGCCAGGAGAATGGGTTAGGAAAAGACAAAACAAACAAACAAAGAAAAAAAAAACCGCAGAGCACTTCACTCTCTGGCCCAGGAAATTCCAATGTTAATGAAGCCACCTGGGAAGGGGAGGGGAGGGATCAGATAGATAGGAGAGAGTAGCACCCAGCAATATAGACCAAGTTACTCATCTTGCTTGGGATGACTGTTTTATCTGAGATTCCCGAGGGGCACGTCGACCGTGTGTGCTGGCTGGGTAGAGATTGCCCCCGAGGGTCAGGCCCGCGTTCTGCGCTTGTGCTGTCTCAGAAGCTGTGTTTAGTTCCTCCGCTCCCAGTCCAAAGCCCAGCACCAAGTTTCCCTGGCTGGGACGCTGCACTCCTGGCTCCAAAACCAGTCGCTGCCTCCCAGCGACTTCTCCTGTCAGCGGCGTTGCTGCACTGCCTGCATGCACTGGCTGGGCTTCCCCCGAGGTCACTTCAGGGGGCTAGGGCTGCGCCCAGTGTTTGTGCCGTCTCAGGATGCTGTGCTCAGCTCCCCTGCGCCCAGTCCAAAGCCTGGCGCCAAGGTTTTCTGACTGGGATGCTGGCTCCAGGCTCTGAAAACAGTTGTTGCTTCCCCGTGGTTGTTCGTTCTCTTGTTAGCCCCTTCAGTGTGCAGTCTGCTTGCGCTGGCTGAGTCTCTATGGAGGTTACACCAGGGGGCTAGGGGTTAGGGCTGTGTCCCGTGCCTGCCCTGCCTCAGCAAGCCACAGTCAGCTCCACCACTCGGCAACAGGGAACTGCGAGGGCTCAAGGCTGTGGGGTGGGTCATGGGTTCCAGAAGCGGTCGCTGGTTCAGGGCGCAGCTTTTTGCTCACCTGTCGCTCAGGTCAACTCTTTAGATCTGTGTTTAATGGTCAGGGTTCGTAGATTGTCGTGTGTGATCGATTCACTTGTTTTTCCGAGTCTTTGTTGCAAGAGGGATCTGGGGTAGCATCTGCCTAGTCAGCCATCTTGGTCCCCTTCTCACTATCTAATCTTGTAAGCTGAGTCCTGCTTCATGAACATAACTGTCAATCCCATCTCATTAACATCCTAGAGATAGGATTTATAACACATAGAAAAATCACATCAGATGTTAAAATGGTGGGCAATCACACAATACTTGGAATCATGGCCTAGCCAAATTGAAACACATATTTTTTGGGGACACAATTCAATGCATGACACTTACCTTCTGTGGTGAGATGAAAAAGCAGCTAGTGGCTCTGTTGTTCTATTTTTGCTCAGGTATTCTTGCTATAAAATAATGTATTGAGGTAACTACATGCCCCATATTTGCTTTAACCTAGTTCTCTTCTATTAGTTCATGGTCTTAATTGGTGGTTGTCTCTGTTTTCTTGCTTCTACCGTGTGTTAGTTTCCTAGGGCTTCCATAACAAATTATCACAAACCTGGTGGCTTAGAACAACAGAAATTTATTCTCTCACAGTTCTGGAGTTCAGAAGTTCAAAATCAAGGTGGCAGCAGGGCCGCCCTCTGTGGGCTTTAGATAAGAATCCATTCTTTGTCCCATCTAATTTCTGGGGGCTGCGGGCATGCTATGGCATTCCTTGACTTGTGGCTGCATCACTGCCATCCCTGCCTCCATCTTCACACTGCCTTCTCTCTGGGCCTGTCTACACTGTGAGTCCACCTCTAATCTCCTTCTGCCTCTCCCTTATAAGGATATAGGCAATGACATTTAGGGCCCCTTTAGATAATTCAGGATACGCGCCTCCTTTCAAGATCCTTAGCTTAATCGCCTCTCTTGCCATATATGTTGATACTTACTTTTTTGCTATAAAGGGTAATATTCACAGGTTCTGGGGATTAGGATATGGGCCACCACTCAACTCACTACATAGCCCACCACCTCCCATTGGTGTGCATTGTCATTGCTGTCATTCTCCAGGATCAATTTTTGATCTGAAGTTTAACTTCATTCCTTACATCTCATCCTTTCTCCCCACATTAGATCACCCACTTCAGGTGACCAATATCAAGATCACTTCAAAGGTCTTTATGTCCCCTTTGGGAGGCAGAGTAGACAGAACCATCTGTATGTGCAGCTCCCCATTCATACATAACCACAGGGCAGATGCAGAGAGCCATATACTCATCTTCATAGTTGGATGTTGTCTTTAGTCGTGTGATAAGCATGGGCTAGGAAGGGAAGGCAACGATTTCTCATTCTTACAAACTAAGGACATGATTTAGTTTCAATTGAAATGCCCTTGGCTTTCTGCTGTGATAAATTATAGCCATATAATACCATAACCTCTCAGGTCATAGGTGATACACTAATTAATGCCATCTCAGTATTATCATTCTAGGTTGAGCTTTGGAATCCAGAAGTCTACTGCTTGGATACAGGCTGCAAAGAACTGACACATTACACCAGATTGGCACATCCGTGCTCAGCAGGAGAGGCAGTAAGGGGAAACTGGGATGTCAGGATGGCGTACATGCACTGTATGTGGGGAAAAAAAGTGCAGCTTTAAAAAGGAGAAGTTAAAATTGAGACAAAGGTCCAGTGGTTCGGGACACAAGGACCTTTAAAAGGAATGCAAGTGTTTAAAAAAAAAAAAAAAGAACAATAATAACTATTTATCACTGGGTAGCTTAAAAAGAGTGCACTATCCTTGTGTGGCTGAGAGGGAGCTGAGAACATACAGCATTGTGTTTGTTGTCTCCTAATCTTTATGTTGTGAAAGCTGGACAATGGATAAGGAAGACCAAAGAAGAATTGACGCCTTCGAATTGTGATGTTGGTGAAGAATATTGAATAGACCATGGACTGCCAAAAGAACAAACAAATCTGTCTCGTAAGAAGTACAACCAGAATGCTCCTTAGAAGCAAAGATGGAGAGACTGAGTCTTGTATACTTTGGACATGTTGTCAGGAGGGATCAGGATAGAGAAGGACATCATGCTTGGTAAAGTACAGGGTCAGCGGAAAAGAGGAAGACCCTAAATGAAATGGACTGACAAAGTGGCTGCAACAATGGGCTCAAGCACAACAATAATTGTAAGGGTAGCGCAGGACCAGGCAGTGTTTCGTTCTGTGGTACACAGGGTCGCTATGAGTTGGAACTGACTTGACAGCACCTAACAACAACAATCTTTATGTTGATGATAGCATCTTGTGAGTTTCTTTTAAATATATATTTCCTTCCAGGTCTTAAGAACTTGGAAGCTTCTTTAGCTGTTGTTGCCTCTAATTTTTATGGAAATTAGAGAAACATTCTACGTTTTTTATTTCCTCTGAATATCTAGAGTATCATGTTTGTGTTTCCTTATAAAACAAACAAAAAAATGTAATTACTCCCATAGTTGTCATGTTCCTTGGGAGAAAACTTATCTTTATGACAATTTTAAAGGTTTTGGGTCTATAGAGTGATCCAGTTTTGAATCATGTTTCTGGCACTTGTAAGATGTAGGACTTTGGGCAAGTTCCTTTGCCTCTTTAGACCTCTTTCTTCAGATAGAAAATGAGTAGTAATATGTATCTCCAACTCGTGGGAGAAAGAAATAATATAGTATACGTAAAAGTACCTGGCACTTTAGCCAATAGATATTGTCCTATTTACATTTGTTTTTCCTAGCTTCTTAAGGCCTGGAACCAAGTATTGCACTGTATTTATTAGACACTCAAAATTACAGTTGAATGAGAGAATGTATTCTGTGTTAATACCAAAGACATAAAAATGCCGTTTTCTTGCCTTTGACTTACCTTTATTCTGGGGCAGTTGATTATTTTATTCACCCTTGTTAATTCTGTTTTACAGCTTTTGTTTCTCTTCTATTGCACAAAAGTAACATCTGGTAGGTATTTCTATTACAGGATTTGTTGCCAGGTGTTATGAACCTCATTTAAATTTACACTGAGCTGTTGCTTTGGTTCAAGCCAACTCCAAATCTATAAAGAATGTGTAATGCTATATATGTATCCTTCAACAAAACTGTTCTTTATAGAAATTATATTTTTGATGGGCAAACTGAGGCAAAAACACCTGCCCAATGGCATGTGACAGCTGCAATTCCATTTTTTTTTTAGGCTTCCTAGTTCTCAGTAATCATTGTCTCTTGCCATTTACAATCCTTTAAATGATGTGCAGAGACTTGGGGGAAAAAGAAGGAACAGAGCATACAAAGATCCTGAAGAATTTTCCAGAAAGCATTAGGCAGGGCCAGCAGGGAGAGCACTTGGTATCAGTTGGGATTTATAAGGTTGCACACCAATGATCATCATTAATGAAGAGTTATTTTAAGACTACATGGGATTGATGGGCAGCTTTGGGAACCCTCTGAGCAACTATATAGTCGCTTTAGGTCCCAGTCCTAACATAGCCGGAGCTCAGAGGGTCACACATCCATCCCCGGAGATGTGCCTGCCTCTTGATCAGCTAGCATATATTCTGCCCTAGAAGCGGACTCTGATTGGATGGGTTTGTCATTACACAACATATAGCTTTCCTATAGGGTAGAAGTTTTAGAAAAGTCATCCTGAAAAAGTTTGCAGCTCTAATGTCGGCCATATACCCTTTGGCTCCCAGTTAGGAGGCTTGTTAAAATAGGTCTCCACCCTATCATGGCCGCTTCTCATCATCCAGGTGTTGTTCAATATCACCTCCTCAAAGAGACTGGTTCCTTACTACCTCATATAAAATACCACCCCATCCCATTCCACCCCTATCATTCTTAACCCTTAAAACCAAAATAAAAAACAAACTCTTTGCTGTTGAGTCAATTCCGACCCATAGTGACCCTATAGGACAGAGTAGATCCTCCCCATAGGGTTCTATAATCTTTACAGGAACAGACTGCCACACCTTTCCCCCAGGGAGCGGCTGGTGGTTTGGAACTGCTGACCTTTTGGTTAACAGCTCAGTGCTTTAACCATTGCACCACCAGGGCTCCTTTCTTATCCCTTAACCATCCTTTATTTTAATAGCATTTATGATTTGGGGAACTCATATTTTTTTTTGTTTACTTGTTTACTGTTTGTCTCTTCCACCATCTTCCACCATTTTTTTTTTGTTTACTTGTTTACTATTTGTCTCTTCCACAAGGGTCTTGTTCACCACATGTGCAGCGCCTAACCAAAAAAAAACCAAGTCGATTCGGACTTATAGCGACCCTATAGGACACAGTAGAACTGCACCATAGAGTTTGTGAGGAATGGCAGGTAGATTTGAACGGCCGAACTTTTGGTTAGCAGCCGAACTCTTTAAACACTGTGCCACCAGTGCTCCTGTTCCAACTGTGCAGGGCCTACTAGGTAGAAAATCCTCATTAAATGATAAATATCAATTAGCTGAATTAATGAATGGATAGTTTATGCTAGAGGTGGTGAGAGCCTGCACTTGGGTGGTGACATTGAGAAAAGGATGTAAGAGATATTGCAGAGGAGGCTGATTATTGAGGAACAAGCTGGAGGGAAACAAAAAGGGTGTTAAAGTGTAGGAGAAAATGGAGTAGAAGATTATGTCTGTGGACACATATCTTGGAATCAGATATAAGAAGGTGATTATCAACAATAACTGCGCTTATGTTGGATAGTGTATCAGCTCCATGGTCTTTTTCCCAGGAATAAATAGGTTTGAAAACCATGGAATCTCTGATCCTTTAAATAACCACATATTTTAAGAGGTCTAAAGTTCTATAGGTGCCCTGGTGGCACAGTGGTTAAGTGTTTGACTGGTAACCAAAAGGTTGGCAGTTTGAATCTACCAGCTGCTCCTTGGAAACCATATGGAACCTGTCCTATAGGTTCGCTGTGAATCAGAAATGACTTAACGACAACGAGTATGGTCTTCATAGTGACCTTTAGCATCTGGGGTAATTAGGTGTGGTGTGCTGACACCTATAGCCCCATTAGTCACCAAAGGATCAGTGTCCCAATGTGGATACATGATAGAAGACCACAAATAATTTTACACTATTGCACAACTCATATTTTTCTTGGCCTTTGAGGTTCAGAAATTCGATTGTGGGATATAACAAATGGGATGAAACAACCATGGAAAGAAAACCTACACAGAATTCTATGTAGAAGATAATAATTCACACAAGAATTCTCCTAATAAACACTAAAAAAACATAATTAGGAAGGCAGCCCTTACTAATTTCTTTAAAAATCTAGCCATAGTTTACCAACCCTTGTTCTACCAAGTCCAGCTCGTCTTCAATGGTGTCTGCAAAGGTAGTAGCTCCCCTAGTGGACCAGTTCTGTATTGTTCTGGGAATCAGTCTAAAAGACCTAGTTTACAACCTGTTCTTTCAGCCATCCAACAACTTTGCAAGTACTCAATTCTCTGTACTAAATCTCTTGATTAAAATATATAGAGTGGTTTGTTTCTGTTTCCCATAGTCTGATACCAGATACCTCCACATAACTCCTTCTTGCCTGGTACCTGTCAGAATAGGATAGGTTATGTTTTGATAACAAATAATCCCAAGTGGTTTAAAGCAGCAGAAGTTTATCACTCACTGAAATGTCAAATTTAGATCAGCAGGGGGTTCTGGCCCATGTTAACACTTCACGCCACCTTATGATACTTCCATCTTGAAACAATTTTTCAGGACTTACTGCAGCAGGGGAAAAATAAAGCTGGAGGGACTTGTATTGGTAATGAAATACTCCAGTCCAGAACTGACAGAGATCATTTATGCCTATAGCCCATTGGCAAGAAACAACCATATGGCCCCACCATCTACGTGGAAAGAGAGGAGAATCTAATATGGGTGAACATTAAGTCTTCACCACATCACCTAAATATATAATTTATTTGTTTAAAAAAATTATACCAGCATAAAAAAACCAAACCAAACCCAGTGCCATCGAGTTGATTCCGACTCATAACGACCCTATAGGACAGAGTAGAACTGCCCCATAGAGTTTCCAAGGAGCACCTGGCAGATTCGAACTGCTGACCCTTTGGTTAGCAGCCATAGCACTTAACCACTATACCACCAGGGTTTCCTATACCAGCATGGATGTGATTAAATAATGCCAAAGTTAACACATAACAATGATTGCAGAAGAGCAAGAACGATCTTTACACCTGTGTCCTTAGTTTCCATCAGAAAACACAGATTACTTGACTACTTCTCTGTTTTTCCCCAAAATTGGTTTTTCATTGGGGAAATTTTGGTAATTTCCATATAGTTGAAATTAAAAAAAAAAAATTTTTTTTTATGTGTCTCTTAAAAATAGTATTTATCCTTAATACTGGTGAGGAGTGAGCTTTTTGGCTTAAGTAGACACATGAGACTGTGAGCAGCTCCTGTCTGGAGGTGAGATGAGAAGGCAGAAGGGGACAGGAGCTGGTGGAATGGACACAGGAAATACAGGGTGGAGAGGAGGAGTGTGCTGTCTCATTAGCGGGAGAGCAGCTAGGAGTACATAGCAAGGTGTGTATAAGTTTTTTTTTATGAGAGACTGACCTGATTTGTAAACTTTCACTTAAAGCACACACACACACAAAAAAAACTTATTAGACATAAGAATCACCTGGGGATCTTGTGAAAATGTAGATTCTGATTCAGTATATCTGGGGTAGAAATGCAAATTCTCAGCAGGGGTTTGAACTGGAAAGAACCAGTTTGAATCCCTGTCTTAAGCACAGCTGACTCAGGCCTTGCTAGAATACCTGTGATCCTCCCAGAACACGGGCCGACAGGTGGTCTTTAAGGACCTGCCACGAGACCATTTCTCACCCACCTGCCTATCTTCAAAGGGGCCCTGGTGGTGCAGTGGTCAAGGCAGTTGTGTGCTAACCAAAGGTCAACAGTTCGTAAACCACCAGTGCCTCTGGGGGAAAAAGGGTGGCAGGCTGCTTCCGTAGAGATTTAGGGTCTTGGAAACCCGATGGGGTCACTATAAGTTGAAATCACCTCCATGGCAGTGGGTTTTTGGGTGGGTTCCCTACCTTCAGGGAGGCTGTCACTGACCTTTTCTCATCTGTCTCCCTGGCTCTGCTGAGGTGGGGCTTTCCACCTGGCCCACCTCCCCTTAGGATGCAGCTGCAGGCTGCAAACCAGCAGAGTTGCAAGTGTGGAACCGGCTCCTCACCAGCAGGTGCCCATCACTCGTGAAGCATGTCTCCTGACCTCTTTTGTTTCAGCATCGTCCGTGGGACAAGGGATGCAGGAGGTGACACCATTGCTGATCTTGCTCTTGTTGCCTATGTAACTAATAAACTGTCACAATTAAAAAAAAAAATACTATTTGTCTTGAACCAAGTCCTGGCATTGACAATTAATTCCAATTAGAGTGCTTCTCTATCTTTTAACTCTTACTGGAAATAGGTTTGATAGATGATTGATTCAGGAAGAGCCCAAAACAGCTAGATTTTTAAATTAAACCTTTTATTTTGAGATAATTGTAGATTCACATGCAGTTGTAAGAACTGTTGGAGAGAAATCCTAGGTATCCTTTACCCAGTTTTCCACAATGGTAACAACTTGAAAATAAATTTGTTTTGTTTATGCCACTAAGCTTGTGGCAACAGCAGCAATAGACAACTGATACACCAATGTTATTCAGCTATGCATGGTAATAAAAGAATGAAATGAAAGACAGTTCCAGATAAGTATAAATATTATGATATATTCCAAGCAAAGTCCTTATTTTGAACATAAAGAAGATTATTATTGTCATTAATGCATTTTTTCTTGACCCCCCACTTGAAAAAACCAAATACATTGCCGCTGAGTTGATTCCATCTCACAGTGACTCTATAGGACAGAGTAGAACTGCCCCAAAGAGTTTCCGATGAGTGCCTTGTGCATTTGAACTGCCCACATTTTGATTAGCAGCTGTTGCTCTTGACCACTACGCCACCAGGGTTTCCTGACCCCCACTAGTTAAATGATAAATAAATATTTAAAGAATATGTGTTTGAAAATTGTCAAATTATTGGCAATTATGGAGTGCTCACATTTCTTAGCCTGGAGCTGAGGAGGGATATGAACTAGATATTATAAACTCAGAGCACCTAACTGTCCCTAAAAAAAAAGTGGAAATTACATAATTGCTGTTGAATTCTTGGACACGGCCCTCGTGCTTAGCCTTGAAGGATGAGTG
The DNA here is from genome assembly GCF_024166365.1 of Elephas maximus indicus. Lineage (NCBI taxonomy): Eukaryota > Metazoa > Chordata > Mammalia > Proboscidea > Elephantidae > Elephas > Elephas maximus. Next base: position 75,137,239 of record NC_064824.1, on the reverse strand, counting down.
GGAGGGGCCAGAGGGGGAACGGGCCAAGGATGGTCAGGCAGATGGGTCCGGGGCACAGAGGAATGAACAGGAGAAGTCCAAGAGAGTCCTGGAGAGCTCTGACACTGACCTGGCTAGGCTGCATCTTCACTAACCCCTGATGGACATCACAGCTCTCTGGAGTTGAGTGGAGTAGGGAAGAGACATCGTGGTAGAGGTCTTATTCTCTGAGTACTGCATTTTTTGCCTTGCTCCTTGGCCTGTCCCTTACTCTTTTCCTCCCACACTGATCTATGCAGCATTTAGAGAAGTTTGAAAAAACTATAACCTGTAGAATACTGACAAGTTTTCTTCTGCTCTATAGAGAGAACGGAAGAAAATTTAGTCTACCTATGGGCTTTTACTACCAGAAAGTTACCACAGTTAACCCATGTGAAATTGTGCACTACGGATTAGTATGTAAGCACAAGTAAGGCTGTGCTTACCTTGCTAACTGGGTCATCCGCCCCGTTAGGGATTGCAAATTTGAAAAGAGGCTTTGATTCTGTAGGAAGGTGTTGTGGGGTTGGGAGAGAGAGAGATGCCAGCCATACCTAGAAGCAGAATCTTTGATGTGGTGAAAAAATGTGAAATTGTTCACTACAGATGATCTGGTAAGCAAGATAAGTACTGTGCCTATTGAATAATCTGTCCCTGACTGTAGGTCAATCAGAGCTGTGATGTCAAGTTAACTACAACATCAAATGAGACCTATTTGAGTATGCCCTGCCCTTTATGAATATGAGTATATCTGCTGGCCTAAAGTATATAAACAGCAAGGATTGAAATATAGCAGTGAAGAAAAGAATTCTGCATGTTCGTGTTGAGCTCCTGAGCTTCGCTGGGGACAAGGGTAATTTCGAATATACACAAGGATGAGATCCTGTGTGCTTAAAAAAAAAAAAAAATGTGCTTAAACAGGATCTAAATAATCCCTGGATCAGCTCTTGGAAGGAAATGCAGTTTGTGTTGATAGCAATCAAGTGTAAGGCGTGAACACCATCATCTCTTTCTTTATCAATAGCAACAAAGCAATGTCAGCAGGAACAGGTCCTCACAGATTCACTGTGGTGACTTGGGGTACTTTTTGCTGATCAGTGCTGGCTTCTAGTATGCATAAAGGCAGTTATTTTATGAGAGCTACCAGAAGATTAAAAAAAAAAAAAAAATGGAAAGACAGAAGATGATAAGAAAGATGAACTAAGTACTTACTAAATATCTGTGAATAACAGAAGCCCCGGGATGGTTGTCCTAGGTTTCCACTGTAAAATATTCATCTGCAATATTTTAAAGACTTAATAGAATTTTATTTTAAAGCCATGACATTAGCACAGTTAAGCCAATCAATGTTTTTAAATAGCCTTTTAAAGGGGCCTTTTTAATTGTGCTCTGTGGGAGGGAAAGGCACACGAAGACTGGAAAACATCTAAAAATGGCCTAGTCAGATGTTTCCGAAGTGTTTGCAAGTGCAGATTTCTGGCTTGGTTTGATTGTTGTAGAAGTGGGGTTAAAGTGTAAGATCTGAAGGGCTTATCCCTCAGTGAAAAAACAAAGACTTAGTTCTTGTTTAGATTCATTCAGCTCAGCACCTTTGCAAATATTTGGGATATGTACTGTTTCCCCTTTAAAGCAGCAAGGGTGAGAGTTATGATTTCTTTTAGAGGAGACACAGCTCTATGTAGACATTTCTCTGCCCTCCACAGGGCCCAGGAGATCCAGTGAACACTCACGCCATTCGTTCTAGCAGTTCTCTGACCATGGAGGGTGTTTGCTAGCGAAGGCTTTGGCTTGTATAGTTAGGATGTGCCCAACATCTGGATGAAGCAAAAAATTCTGTTAATTTTCCCACTTGCTTCTTGACACAGTGCCTTCATTAACAGCAGAATCGTCATTGTTCACCTCCCTTTCTTCATAACCTATGTTTGTATGACGCTTTATTGTTTTAAAAATACTTTCATATATATTATCCTGTTGGGTTCCCCACGATAGCCATGTGAAACAAGGGAGTTATTGTTTGTTTTCTGTTTTATAGATGTAGAAACTGAAGCTTGGAAATATGGAAAGGTTTACCCAAGATTGGTTCAACAAATTCAACCAGCATCTTGTGAGTACTGTAGAAAGTTTTATGTATCCCAGGATGCTCTCAAAAATGATTATTTTATTGTCCCTGCTGATGAACTAGTGAGCCACATATCTGCCAGGCTTTCCAACATCTTTTCCAGTGCTATTTCTGTGAAGTTTTGTTGTCTCTTGCATAACCCAGTGACCCAGTGCTGTCGAGTCAATTCCGACTCATAGCGACCATATAGGACAGAGTAGAACTGCCCCATAGAGTTTCCAAAGAGCGCCTGCACAGCATTTGGAATTATCTAAAGAATTTATTTCTTAAAAATTTTTTTAATCCAAGTATTTTTTGGTTTGGAGTTGCAACATAAAGACAGAGTATTGTAGAAATAATTTTGGAAGAATGAATTAGCCAGTAGTAAAAAATATTTGGTCTTGCTTTTAGTTTTGATTAATTTCTTGAAGTGGAGTAATTACTTTTACCCAGCATTTCATTGCAGGGTTTCATCACAGTACTGCGTGCTGTTGTATTGACTTACTATGCTCAGTTCCGGCCAGAGGCCATCAGTGTACACATGCGATGAAATGAACTGAGCAAGGTGGAGAAACAGAATCGAGAAGAGGGCAAGTGCCTAGAAGCTGGGCTTCCAGGATCATCTTGGCAGGCTGAAGTTATACCAAGAGATTTCAATGCCTTTATACTTGGCTTTGTCCTATTAGCAAGGGACATGCTTGACTGTTGGTGTTTTTCTTAATTTCCTTGAGAAATGGTCCTTTTGAAAACTCTAATCGTCTCTAAGTTAAACTAAGAGGAGCAGATTTTTTTTTTTTCTTGTACTTCAGTTTTTTTTTTTACTGGTTTTTCAATTTCGATTCAGGGTACTTAGCGAGGAATACATAGGAACTAGAAGTGAGGACGACTGTCGGTAATGAAACAGGGAGAGGATCTTCACTAGGACAGAGGAATGTGGGGCAGTCTTACACATCTGCATTACAACCCTAGCTCTGCTGTGTGATCCTTAGCCATTTAGTCTTTCTCAGATTCTGTATTGTAAAATTGAGCTAATCGTGCCTATTTTAATCGACTGTTTTAAGGGTTCCATGAAATAATACATGTGAAGGGTTTAAAAGAGTATATGGTTTACAGTGGGTGTTCAATAATGACAGCAGCTACTACTGCTACTGCTATTTTTACTATGACTACCACTAGTATAATTAGGATAGAGATAGTTAGAAACCATATTAGCTCTGGTATGCTAACTTTCCTGGCATCTTCGATGTTGTTATTATGAATAGAAAGGACAAGACCATGGACAAACCCAAAGTTGTAAACCCACGCTTTAAGAGTTTTAGTTGAAGTTGTAGAGAATGGCTCTTAGGTTCTGCAAGGACTTTAAAAAAAAAAAAAAAAAACCCATAGTATTTTTAAATCTGTCTACTCCAGAGGCTACACTGGGCACTAGAATTTTAGATTCCAGGTATGTTCTCAGTTGCAATTCAGCTGTTCTCTCACTGTGGTAAGACACCATAGTTTTCTCAACTTCAGATTTTGCCCTGTGCTAAATGAGAACAAAATTGTGTCTCCAATAAAATCAAAATGGTAGACACATTTGAATGGCCCGGGCTAAATAATCAGTGAATGATTTCTTATGTGTCCTCTGTTCCCTTGTCCCCTGCTCCCAGCACAAACAGACCCACTCCCTCTCTCTCCTTCTTTTTGTAATAAATGTTTTAGTATAGTAAAGACACAACTGGGGAGTCCATTCCTTCACTGGTTCATTTATTCAAGGAACTTTTTTGAGCACCTGTGACATGTCAGGCATTGACCTATTTAGGGAATTGTAATAGTCAGAAAATGAACCATGGGTTTATACATGATCTGGCAGCATAAGAACTTTGTAAGTGGAAACAGTGGGTCAGGAAGCAAAAAGGCCAAGTCCATCTCTGCACAGTGAGAGAGTCTGAGCTTAGAATGATGCACTGTGGTCTGGGAACCTCATTATTAACGAGTCAGAGACATACTGGAGAGTGTTCAGAGAAAAGCAACATGGATGATAAATGGGCGGAAAGACTGATTTATGAAGACTTACACAACAAAATATGTATTCTTGGATCAACAAAGACTTCAGAAGAAGTGTGATAACTATCAACTAACCTCTGAAGGTTGTGAATACCCCAGAGGGATATGCAGTGTTTAGCCTGATGGTTGAAGTGTTGACAAGGAATCAGAGGGTGGCAAATTTAACCTGTGGGCCAGAGAAACACATGGCTAGCAAATCTATTTATGCCTTATTGACAGAAAGTAGCTTCTAAGGGCGATATCCTTAATCTACTTTATTCCTTGTATCTATTCCTGCAATTATAATTCTGAATAACCATTTGTTTTCTCTATGCTCAGATTTTATGTGTGTTTCCTATTTGCACACACCTTCCCTGAAGATGTCAAGAATGACATATGTGATTATTTTTTACCTTCTACTTCAAAGGCTTGAAGATAAAAGTGGTTAAGTTATAAATAATTTTTTTTATATCCTGTTTTTCATTTTACATCAGCATGTCTAACATCTTTAAAAACTCTTAGAAATATTATTTTCAATTGTTGCTGTTGTTAGGTGCCACTGAGTCTGTTCCAACTCATGGCAACCCTATGTACAACAGAACGAAATACCGCCTGGTCCTGAGCCATCCTCACAATCATTGTTACGCTTGAGCCCACTGTTGCAGCCACTGTATCAATCCATCTTGTTGAGGGTCTTCCTCTTTTTGCTGACCCTCTACTCTACCAAGCATGATGTCCTTCTCCAGGGACTGGTCCCTCCTGATAACATGTCCGAAGTATGTGAGACGTAAGCTCACCATACTTGCTTCTAATGAGCATTCTGGCTGTTCTTCTTCCCAAACAGATTTGTCTGTTCTTCTGGCAGTCCATGGTATATTCAATATTCGTTGCCAACATCATAACTCGAAGGCTTCAATTCTTCTTCGGTCTTCCCTATTCATTGTCCAGCTTTCGCATGCATAAGAGGCGATTGAAAATACTGTGTCTTGGGTCAGGCACACCTTAATCCTCAAAGTGACACCTTTGCTTTTTTAACATTTTCAATTACTATAAATATATTGTACCATTCCCCTAATTTCATTTTTCAGTGGGCTTATTTTTTGGCTGTTTTATTGTGGTAAATATATAGGTGACAAAACATTGCCGTTCACCAATCTTCACATGAACAGTTCAGTGACATTAACTATGTTCATCACGTTGTTAAGCCATCACAACTGTTCCTGAATTTTTCCATCACCCTTAACAGTATACCCTAAGTGTGTCTTCCTTTCCCTCTTCTGCTTGCCCCTGGTAGTAACTAATAACCTTTGTCTCTATACACTATTCTAGATATTTAATATAAGTGGGATCATATAATACTTGTCCTTTTGTGACTGACTTATTTCACTCAGCTGTTCTTTCTTTTAAAACAAAGTTTGCACACTTAACCTTTGCTGAAGGTCATTGTCATAATGGAGGATTTTATTCCTATGAAAAGCTGAATGGGTGAATCTTTATGAAACTATCCTTTAGTGCCTTATTTAATCAACAGTTTTCTATACACACACGCACACGCACAGTATACAGGGTATATATCAATTTAGGGGCAGAATCCAATCCCATGCAATTTTGTTTTATTTATTACATTTAAGAGAGTCCTGTGAAAGGGGCTATTTTAGATATGGGGTAGAAGTATAATACTTCAAGGAAATAGCCCGAGCGGGGCTGGGCATAAGGCTTGGGACACAGAAGCACTCAGAAGAGCTGGGGCCTCTTAACTGACTGGGTGCTACCATCAGTATTGCTCACTGTAAGTGCTGTGAGAGGCTAACTGGGACCAGTGGACATTGGCCATTAAATCTATTAAAATATTTGCTGGCTACACAATGCTGATTTCCATTGTGGATCCAAATGGTTCCTGGGCCAGTGACTTCACATCTGGATGGGACTGGGGCTGTGGTGGGGATTGAACACACAATCCAGGTTGAGACTATGAGCTCATTTCACCCCCTGCCCTCTGGCCGCAGTGATTGGTTTAGGATGAGCATGTGACCTGAACTTGGACTTCAAAGTGTTTTGTGGGAATACTGGAACACAATTTCTCTTCTGCTGGTCAGTGTAGCTTGCAGATATGAAGGCTGGGTCTGCTGGGGTTAATTTTACTATCATGATGGGAGCCAGTTGAGAATGAGGCCTGTACATGGCCAAGTGCAGGGAAACCTCTCAGGGAAGTGCAGCCAAAGCCCTGATAGCAGAAGGACATCTGGATCAAGCGCACATGGGGCTCTGCCTATCTCTGCGGTGCTCAGTTATTAGAGCTAATTATTTCCCTTTATTTATTAAGCAATTTTGACTTGGGCTTTGGTCCCTTACAACATAAAGAAGCCCAATTCATATTTGAGTAATAAGTTGTGTTGTACAGATCACAATTTCTGTTTAAATTTGGAGGCAGAAAAGTCCATGTGAGCTGGAAAAGTAGCTGTGGCTCTAGCTGTCCTGTGGGGGGAGGGGAGGGGGAGGACAGGGGAGAAGAGGGGAGGAGAAGAGGCAACTAATAGTTGAGTGTCCACTGGGTTCCAGGCCCTAGGATGGGGCCTCAATTCTACCCTCACAGCAAGCCTGCCCTGTTTGTCTCATTATCCTGTTTCGTAATTAGAAAACTAAGGCTCAGAGGAGTTAAGCAACTTGTCCAAGTCACCCAGCTAGCAAGTGAAACAGCCAGGATTTGGACTCGTGCCCTTCCCATGACTCTACCATTCCCCAAGTCTATAGCACTAGGCTTGGGTTTGGAATGTCTGGGTTCAACCTCAGTTCTAGCTAGACCTTGAGCAAGTCACTTATATTCCATAAGCCTTAGTTTTCTCCAGGATAAAATAGGGACAAAAATGCCCATCTCTCAGAATCATTATTAAGCTTAATATATGGGAAATATTTTGCAAACTGTGAAGTGCTAGATGAATGTGAGGTATTATTTTTATTGGGGGAAGGCTGACGGGAGGGAATAGCACTTAAGCTAAGGTTAGAAGAAGAGGTAGACTTGTGGGGAGCTACTGGGGAGAGGGTATACTAGACAGGTCAACTTGGGCAAAGGTGGAGAATACACCGAAGCAGGAATCATTTGTGCAAAAGAAAAGAACTTGCCATCTAGTTCCTGATGGGAACTGCTGGGGAATAAGGTCCAGGATAGATTTTCTTTGTTTGTTCATTTTTGTCCATTTATTTAAGGAGAAATGCACTCATAACTCTATCTATCCTTCCTCCTCCTGCCTAAGTGCTAGAAATCTGCTGAAGTTACTCAGTTTGTGTACTTTCTCTAGCTTCTCTATCCCAAATGTTTTTTTTTCCTCCCTAGTATTTTTTTTTTTTTTTTAGTATTTTTACCACTATCATATATACTATATATTCTTATATTTTACTCATTTAGCTTGTTTATTTGTTTCCTCCATCCAAATATAAGCTCCATGAGGGGAGGGATTTATTTATTTTCTACTATTTTGTTCATGGTTATATTCTGGCTCATAGAACAGTTTCTGGCACATAGTAGATGCTCAATAAATATGTATTGAATCAAAGAATGAACCCCTTATTTATGTCTATAATATCTGTGGTGGGCAGTACATGAATATTTTCAGGAAGAGGGTTCTTACTCTTGTACACAAAGAGCCTAGAGATTGTCAATAAACATTTTTCTCCTTGTCCCATCGGCCCATCCAGCCTCATTTTAGAAGAGCAGCTGGGAGTTGTCCCTTCGTTCTGAACCATCTTCTACTTCTCCCCACAATCCCCTTGGCTTGTTTCTAAGCCTCTGCCCTCCCTCCAGGTGCTACTTTATCTTGGAGGGGCTCAATAAGACTTCTTGAGGTCCCATGTGTCACTGAATGAGACCTTAAGTCTTTCAAAGTTTTCAAAGTGTAACATCTACAAAACAAGCAAACTTTTCCCCTTGCAAATACTGACCTTCTCTCAGAGTCTAACTTTGACATACCAGCATACTCTCAAAGCTTCTGTCTCTTCCCTGGGTCCTTTCAAAGACAGCTCCCTTTCCAGGATAGGATGAGGAATACCAGGAAAGAGCAAGGGTGGAATGAAAAAAAGAACACTCCCTCTTGCCATGCCTGTATTCCTCAATTCCCTAATTAAGAGAAGAGATGACTATTCTACTCTTGATTTGTCTAAAATTGGGCCAAGGGAGCAGATTGCGAAGAGCAATTCAAACCTAATATTAGATTCATTAAGTTTATTTGTCTTACCTCTATCTTCTTATGACTGAATGATGGTTTATATTAAGCAATGGGTATTTTTTTACTGGTGCAATGGCTAAAATAATGGATCGAACAAATGCAATATAGCTGTTTATATCTAGCTCTACTAACATTTCTACACTGGATAAAACTTTGTTAATTTTACCTGTTTCCACTAAATAACCTAGATGTTCATATCAAATCATTTTGAATTAAAATAGTTACTGAGGGCAAATGGAACTATAAAAATCCAAAAAGTCGGCTTAGTCAAAGGATAGCTGAAAATAATCAAATCAGTAAAACATCAGACTCCAGGGATTTTGGCATGTGCATTTATTCCAATCCCTCAAAATTTCAACTGGAAATTTCAAAAAACCACGGAGTAAGAAAGAGATGGACAAACTCTGTTGGGTCACAGTATCTCCTTTTGTCAGGATTCTCCCTCTCGGCCTGTGCCTTGATACTTTCCAGTTCTGGATGTGCATTTAGCAGGTAGCTCCTGCTGTGACATTCATGGTTAGGTCTTTTTGCATTTGGTTGGAAAACACCCACCTCTAGGGCACCTCCTTTGTGGTGCTTTGACTTGTTCATTCTCCCTGCAAGGCCAGTGTTGCTCATGTGGACTGACTCTGGGTTTCCTTTGGTCAAAGGGAGCCCCTGTGTCAGGTTTTGGTCAAGAATAAACCATCATGTGATAAACAAGGGTGACTGATCACTCATTTCTCAGTGCTGCCAAACCTGGGCGAATCTTACCAGTGCAGGCTTCCTGGAAGGTTTTTAGTGTTTCCTGCTTCTGGCTGGAAAACGGGAGACAGGGAGGATGCCAATGCTGAAAAATAACACTGGTGGAGGGAAGTGCTTTGTTGCCGCGTGCTGGTGTTGTACAGGGGAAGAATCACATTTGGAGGTTGATTTTAGTTTTTAATTGGCCATTAATCTTGCTTTATGACTTCTGGAAAAAAAGAACTCTTTTTTCAATCATAGCTTTATTCATATATACTTTGTGCCATGGTATTAATTTCCAGGTGGAAGCTTTATTTTCAAGGACATTCTTTTTTTCCTACTTGCCAAATTATGTCCGTGTTAATTTTTAAATGGCAGGAATAGATGTGTGCAAAAGCAGAAGGCATAGACTCGGATAGAAAGAAGGGTCTTTGAAGGTGAACTAGAATAAAAAGTTTAAAGTGCTTATTTAATTTTTATTATTTGTATTTCAGGAAAATCAAATGCCCAGCAGCCAAAGGCCAAGAAGGCCAAATAGGCGCATGCAAACTCAAAAAGCAGGAGGCCACAGGATGGTGGCGTCGTGGTGCTTTCACCGCGGAAAAATACTGACCAGATGGCTTTTCATACACTGTCCACCTGCATCTTTGAGCATATTTTGAATTGAATCAGGACAGGGTCAGGATCTGCCAAATGGTCTATTTTTTGTTTGTTTGTTTTATGAATCCTGAAATATCTCTTGATCTATTTTAATTTTCCTGTTCTTATTAATTTTTTTCTCTCCAGTTTTGCAATATGTTTTGACGTCTTATTCAATTTACGGGGCAGCATTTCTGAAATTCTTATTCTTAAATAATTCTCTGAAAGTGTCTGCTTTTTTCCTTTTTTCTCCCATAAACAGAATCAAAAAATTGACTTGAGAATTCTTGCCTGTGAACTCAGGTCCTAGCAATATTACTTGTGACATCATAGAAAATTCTCCCCACTCCACAAACAAATGATTCTATTGAATATTAAGATGTTTTCTAATTGAATAGTAATTCATAAGGGGGGAGGGTACAGAAACCATGACTTTTTAATGTACAAATGTAAGCAAATCCGATCCCAGCGGAAGAAAAAATGATCAGCTAATTTTGTGTAGCTCGAAAGGGTATAACTAGGAATAACAGGTCAAAGTTATCAGAAAGAGAATGTCTACACAGTATACAGAGATTTCTAACAATTGAAAGGAGTGGGTTAACTAGTAATGTGGTCATTGAGGTCTGGAAGACTACTCTTCAGTTAGTTTGTTGTATGGAAGTGGAGTGAATGACCATTAAGGAAATGGGGGAATGAGTTTTAGAATGGGTTGGGGGAGGGTAGGCAGCTGAGCCTATCACCAAAACTTATTAAGTTGATAAAAAGAAAATCTGAGGAAAATGAGCCTGGTGCTAGCAGGGAAATATAGGATAAAGGCCACTGGCTCATTTGTTGGTGAGGCCTGGGAAAATAATGGACATGTATGATCTTTCTCAAATCTTGCCTTGTTACCTAATGAATATTTTTGACTTTTCTAACTCTAAGAATCTGTGAAAGCCCATAATTTCCTGGTAGAATTGCAAAACCATTCAAATCCACCAAGTCCTTCTTCCTAGTTTCCAAGATCATCTTTCAGATGTCACTCTCTCGATAAAGTTATTTGGAGCTCTATGATCTATTTTGTTATTGGAACATTTTTAGTGTCTTCACTATGGGCAGGGGTGGGGTAGTTGGGTGGATGACAACAACAAAGCAAAACCCAAGAGCATGATTTATCATAGGGCATATTTCTCAGAAGAAGGGAAGGGAAAGACAGCATTAATGAAGAGCAATCGTAGGGAAGGGCCACGGTTGTCTCAGAGCCAATTCGACAACTCATGGAGTGTTGGCTTCACATAAACAGCTGCAGAAAAACAGTTAAATGATTTTCTTCATGCTCTTGGGGAAGACTGTGTCTAATCTGAGGCACTTTCTGCAAAGGAGCAATACTAATGACATCTACACCAAATATCAGTTCAATAAGTTGCTTCCCATCATTAATCTGAGTGTCAGTGTCCACATTAATGGTGTTTATACAGCAGAAGGTCAAAGAGAGGAATAATAAGGACTTGTTTTTAGTGACCTGTAGGGGCGTGGGGGAGCCCGTGAAAACAAGCCATATAGAGCTGGTCTTCTGACTCTGGTGAATCCAAATCACTTCAATCACTCATTCCTTATCACCACAATTATTCTTCAAGTGACTACCACATGCCAGGAACTATGCTAGGCCCTTAGACAGCAATGAACAAAAAAACCTTCAGGGAGTTTATAGTCAATGGGGAGGCAGAAGTAATCACCCATATACATAACTGAGTGTGATGAGTTCTGAGAAGAAAAAGTATGGATTTCTTAGAAAGAGTGTAACTGGGAAATAAATCTAAATGGAGCTTGACCATTTTTCCAGAAAAATTAGGGCTTTGGGCTGAAAGAGCTTGTTGTATTATATGGCTGATCACAGCTCTCTTTTGGAGGTTAGATAGATATGAACATTGTGCCTCTACTAACCATCAAATCTGTAGGTGACTGTCTCAAGAAAATGAACGTTCTCTTATCCCAGCTATTAAGTAAGAGAGATCTGGCTGAGTACTTATAAATGACAATGTTGATCTTTGTGTAATCAATAGGTGCATTGTGAGTGATCCTGAAACACAGCATATCTGTGGACAGCTGTGTAATACTTAGGCATTCCCTTCCCACTCCCAAGTCTTAGGTGAACTAAAAATCACTGGTCACTATGGCGCCCACTGACCATTGATGTGCGTCACTTCAGGAATGAATTGGGGCTGCCTTCTTCTCTGAACTCTGGTTTCTGTGAGTTGGCTTACCTGATTCAGGTGCCATAGAGCCTCTTGGACTCACCTGGAAGGTGACAGCAAAGGTCTTGAATCTGGCTGGTTCGTTGTCAGGGTGCAGAGGAGAGCAGTGTTCCAATCTAGTACCAACGGTAGTAATGCTGGTCCAAGGAGAAACAAGTGCATGTCCAAGAAAATGGAACTCACGCGTGGGAATATTGTAGCACTGGAAAAGATTATAAAATGGCAAAGGAATATACCTATACTATTTCTTCCTCTATTTCACCGAAGGAGTGAATATTATGATGTGTCATCATGTGACTTGCATCATTATCATCCTCCTCCTCACTGACTGCATTTATTGAAATCTTATTGTATGCCAGGCTCTGTCTGAAGCTATATTTATCATCTATCTGGATCCCTGGGGGATGCAAATGGCTAAAGCAGTTGGCTGCTAACAGAAAGGTTGGAGGTTTGAGTCTACGCGGAGGCACCCTCAGAAGAAAATCCAGGCAGTCTACATTCAAAAAATCAGCCATCGAAGACCCTATGGAGCATATTTCTACTCTAACAGGCATAGGGTCACTATGAGTTGGAATCGACTAGACAGCTTTTGGCATCTCTCCCTCCCTCTGTCTAAAATCTCATTTAATTCTCACAACTAATGTCCAGAATGTAACTCCCAAACATAGAAATTTTCAAATTTATCCCCTTTATAAATGTGAAAATGTTTTCCAGTTTCCAAAAGAAGAGTTAATATTTTTAAGTACAAGGCCTCCTTCCTCCCCTGCCTACCCACCTGCCTCTTAGAATGTTATTCAGGATTTGACTGCCAGGTTTGGCTTCAAGGACAGAGAGGAGATCAAAGTGGTTTGAGGAAATCTTCCAGATTCTTTGAGGCCGAAGGTGCCTGGTCACATAACATACGATTGTATGCATGTGTTTCCAAACAATGCTCTGGGGCTGACAGTGAGTATAAGCCTCACAACTACTGGAATTTTATCCACTCTTCAATGCTTTTCCTTTACTTACTAGAAAACATCTGTCATATACCAAGTGTTCAGTAAATATTTGTTGAATAAATAAAGGTATTTTGTTGAATAAAAGAAGAAAAATCTGAATTTTCTTAATGGAACTGCTTCTAAATTTTGGTGTGATTTTGGGTGAGCCATTAATATTTCTGTTTCTATTTTACTCCCTCCTACCATACCTGACTTGGGTATAAAAGAAATAGTGGTTGGAAGCCACACAGAGCTCAGAAGGTAAACAGTGCTCTCAAGAACTAAATATTTTTCATTGATTCATGGAAGGTAAGTGAAATAAGCAAAAGTCATCAAGTGATCTTAATATCTAGGTATGTGTTCGTCTGCATTTTACAATAATGCATGTCACCTGAAAAACTATATGCCTTAAATCTTCCTCTGCTTTGAATTCACATTGATGGTGGTGAGGATGAGGGGCATCATCAAGACATTTGTGCACATTCTTGGTGTCTTTCAACCTAGCAGTAGTAGCTTGGAATCCTCAGTGCCAACAAGATGTCATCAGCCCCCAGTATTTTATGAGCATCTTAAAAGGGTGAGTACCCAGGAATGATACTTGAGCAGTTTGTCAGGGCACTAGGCAATAACCACCTTGAGGAGCTGCTTCTTGGACTGAAATCAAATTGCAATGGCTCCACACAGCTGACGGAGGTTTTAATATCAGTCCAGTCCATCACCCACAGAGAACACTATTAATATCCAGGTAAAAGCCTTTGTGTATAAGCCGATTCCATTTACAGTTATATCATGTCAGGCAGATGTCAGCATCCTATCTTGTCTTAGTCATAACGATGGCTAATATGATCCATACAGGATAATAGATGCGGTGGGAAGGATTACGGAGTTAAAAATCAATCAGGGCTTTCTCATACATTTCTATGCTTTTGTGGCTGGTTAAATCGTCAAAGTCTCAGGATTGATTTTTTTGCTTTAGTAATCAATCCTTCACAATCCGTTACCCTTCCCCTCCCCCTTCTCTCTCTCCTCCCATTTTTTTTTTTTTTTTAAACATGTAGACAAGAGTTAAATTCTTTCCCTGGTCTTTGCCCCAGAGGGAAGATTTATCACATTTTGAAGGCAGAGCTGAAAAGTTGTGCATGCTGCTATACTGGACAGGCAAGATTTGGGGTTGATAAGTATGAAGTAGTTTGTTCTTTTCAGAAATAAGTAATTTGTACTTGGATATTTGGTATTTTATTTTCATCAGCTAAAGCAGAGGCTCAGTTTATATCTCCAAAGGAAATCTGGTCATAACAGTCGTGCAATGACACACGTTAGCGTGAAACACTGGCCTCTCAGGCACTCACTAAATGCTGCAACAGACCCGATCTCTTTGGCTTCTGAGATATATGATCTATTTGTGTGTGTGTGTTTTCATCAAAGTTTTAAGGCACCATAATGAGGGTTCTAATTTGATACAGAACAGCTCAAGGGGGAAGCCATATACCTACTATTCCTGAGAAGTTAGACTACTTTGGACACCCCCCTCCAAAAAAAAAAAAAAAAAAACCTATAAAAATCCAGGGAATTGTCTCAGAACAGGTTAAGCAGCCATCAGTAGGTATATGAGGGGCAAAAGGAGAGAGAGTGAGACTTAGAAACAAACCAGTAGTGGAACAGGAATTCTGTGACTGGCCCGTCTGAGCAACTGGAGCTGCCAGTGTATCAGCTCAACTTGTTATATGAAAGTACCTGCTACCTGTATGGCAGCTGGTTTCAGGAAGAGTCAACAAGTAATAACAACAGCCTATTTTTTTTTTTATAGATGTGGGTAGCATAGGAGCCTGGAATGGGCCATCCATTAATTCATTAATTCACTCATCACAATTTTTCATTAAACAGGCTCTGTACTGGGAGAAGGAGATGCACATGGACATTCTCAATAAACTCATTGTTTTGTTCAGAAAACCAGTTGCTGTCAGTTGATTGACTCATAGCAACCCCATGTGTGTCAGAGTAGAACTGTGCTCCACAGGGTTTTTAATAGCTGATTTTTTTTGGAAGTAGATAGCCACACCCTTCTTCTAAGGTATCTTTGAGTAGAATCAAACCACCAACGTTTTGGTTAGTAGCTGAATGCGTTAACTCTTTGCATCACCTAGGGCCTCCTCTTGTGCAGAAGAAGGATGCAAACAGATACAGTGACTGCAAGGAGATAACCGCCATGATTGATGGGTATACAAGGCCTGGAGTGTGCTCTGTGGAGGAAGGCAGGTGGGAAGCCTTCCAGTTTATTGGCAATGCACTAGGGGAAAGCTAGCAAGAATAATCCAGTAGCTGTCTCCATATTGCCTCCAAATATATCCTGTGCCCAGCATCTTCCTTTCATTGCTTCGGAATCACTCATCCTTCTCCACTCTGTATGGACCAGTCATTGGACTTGCTTTCCCCCTGGCCAATAGTGAGTCCTGACAGGAGACTGGAGGGAGGGAGAAAAGTGGGGTCAGGGTGTTTATTCTCCCAGCAGCCTTCTGAAGAGTTGCTTAGGGTTGCCTGTGTCCCCTGCCCAAAGGTCAGAGCTTCTCTGGAAGCAGCCTTCTCTACAGGATTCTCCTTCTGGGCTCTGGTAGCCTCCCTTCCCATTTCCTTTGGGCCTAACTGTAGCAGCCTTTTGCTACTGCACTATGCCTTGTGGTTTTCTTATACTCGGTCCACACATTTATACATTGTTACTTTTTAAACTTCCCTTAAATGACCCTGATTTCAGCTTGTGGTCTGCTTCCTGCTGCAAGCCTAACTGGTATATATCCCAATTTTATCACTCCTTGTTCATATCCACTGCTATTACCCTAGTCCAGGCTACCCTCATCTGAAAAATTGTTGCAATAGCTTTCCAGTTCACTCCCTGATATCACTTTTGTGTTTCTACTGTCTGTTGACTACACAGCATCCAAAGCAACCTTTGTAAAAATGGAAATCATGTCATGACAACCACCTGCTTAAGTCCTTTGAATGGCTGGCGATCGCGTCTGTAAAGTCCAAAGTTCTTGTCCTGACTTAGCAAGCCTTTCATGAAATAACCTTTCCTTCTACTCTGACCTCATCTCTGATCTCTCTCAACCTCAAGTCTGTGTTCCAACTACCCTGACCTTCCTTGATTGCTCAAATAGTCCAATATACTTCCTCCCTAATCATCAAATAGCTACTCCTTCTATCATTTAAGAGAGATCTGGTGGTACAGTGGTTAAATACTTGACTGATAACTGAAAGGCCGGCAGTTTGAACACACCAGCTGCTCCATGGGAGAAAGATGTGGCAGTCTGCTTCTGTAAAGATTACAGCCTTGATTGTGAGGACCATGGTCTTGGAGAACATCTAGTTCAATTGGCATAATATAGTTTATAAAGACGATGTTCTACATTCTACTTTGGTGAGTAGTATCTGGGGTCTTAAAAGACTGTGAGTGGCCATCTAAGATACTCCACTGGTCTCACTCCTCTGGAGCAAGGGAGAACAAAAAAAAAACAAAGATACAAGGTAAAGATTAGTCCAAAGGACTAAAGGAGCACAAGTACCATAGCCTTCACCAGAGTGAGTCCAGCACAACTAGATGGTACCCAGCTACTACCACTGATTGCTCTGACAGGGGTCACAATAGAAGGCCCCAGACAGGGCTGTAGAAAAATCTAAAACAAAATTCTAATTCACAAAAACAAAACAAACAAACAAAAAACATTACTGGTCTGACAAAGACTGGAGAAACCTTGGGAGTATGGCCCGCAGACACACTTACAGCTCACTAATGAAGTTACTCCTGAGGTTCACCCTTCAGTCAAAGATTAGACAGGCCCACAAACCAAAACGAGACTACATGAGCACACCAGCCCAGGGAAATGGACAAGGCCAAGGAGGCAGGAGGGGACAGGAAAGCTGGTAATGGGGAACCTAAGGTCAAGAAGGGGAGAACGTTGACATGTCTTGGGGTTGGCAACCAATGTTACAAAACAACATGTATATTCATTGTTTAATGAGGAGCTGTTTTACTCTGTAAACCTTCAACTAAAGTACAATAAAAATAAATAAAGATTGCAGCCTTTGAAGCTCTGTAGGGCAGTTTTACCCTGTCCTATAGGATTGCTATGAGTCAGAATCAATTCAGTGGCAATGAGTTTGTTTTGTTTTGGTTTGTTTTTCTCTATCGTTTAAATCTCGGAGGGGTCTTCCATGAGCACCAAGCTAAAGTGACCAATCAGTCACTTTCCATCACATCAGCTTATTCTAATTTTCTCCATAGTTTCTTGCCTCCCTGCAGCCCTCTTTTTACCTATCAATTGATCTATCAATCAATCTATCCAGTCTTCCACTAGAATGTAAGCTCTGTTGGAACAGGGAACTTGTCTCTCTTGCTCTGAACTGTATCTCTACCACGTCACACAGTATCTGACACAGAGTAGGCACTCAATAAATACTCGTTGAGTGAATCAATGATGAATGAGCAAATCAGAAGAAGGGGCAAGCAATGAACCAAATTTCTAAGAAAGACATTGAAGTAGAAGGATTTGGCTAACAATACTATAGTACTTCGCAGAACTAAATAGAAACTTATGGAACTGGGGTATGTGGTAATGGCCAGACAAGAATTCTAGAGGCATGCTAGGGTTAGGGTTCTTAATCTTGTTATTTTTATTCTGGTGCCGTGGGTTCCTTTAGTAGTCTGATGAAGCTGATGAATCCCTTCTCAGAAAAAATAATTTTAATGCATAAATTATCTAGAATTATAAGGAAAGCCAATTATATTGAGATAAAGTTATAAAAATATTTTAAATTGTGACATAGTAATATATATGCTTTATTAATAGATCAAAAATAAAATTTAGCAATAAATCTAATAGTCACTAGAATTTTGAAGTAATGATGAGTGTAAATGGTATTTTGAGATATCTACAACAATGATAATAGTGATATGAAAATATCTGATTTCTCTAAGTCCCAAGTATGCTAATTCTACTCTGTCTACTGGAGCAGAAAACATTTGTTATCTACGTTCACAGTTTAAGGAAATGATAAATTTAGTGAAAATAATTTTTTTTCTCCCCCAAGTTGACAGACTTCCTGAATTCTATCCACTGACCCCCTTGAGGGTCTGTTTAGAACCTTTGTGGGGCTGGTCCTGGAGCTGGAAGTCCAGCAGCAACACCCAGGAGAGAGAAGAGAGAGAAATAATTGACCATATCCTGCTGCCAAAACATGGCTTCATGAGAACACTTGAATGACCCCAGCATGACCAGAAATTGGTGAATCTCAAAAGAGCTGAGGTTAGATGGCTCCTTGAACCAGATCCAAACAACTATCCTTTTAAAGACTAAATTTCTCAGCTGGAAATCATGAAAGAGAATACTTCCTGGTGAGATATCTGTAGTTTCCTGCTTTCCAACAGTCAAAGAATCAGCTTAAGAAGGAAATTTCATACAATATCTCTCTCTGTGTTTCTCTTGGTTCATTTTTATCCCCATACACATCACAATTGGAAGAATGGAATCCTGGGGTTCCATTCTTCTCACATATTTAAGTAAAAAAAAAAAAAACCTCTTGAGTGTTTTGGGATGGGGCATGAAAACTCTAACATTACATACAGAATGCATAAGCACTTACAGGTGGGGTTCCTTAGGTTCATTTATCACATTTACGATCTATAGACTCTCCCCAAAGTAGTTTCTTCTTTAACCACATTGGTTTGGAGTGTGGGAAATACATCTGTAATTGATCAGGGCTAAAGATTAAAAAAAAAAAAAACACTTTTTTTTTTTTTTAAAGATGCTCCCAGTCACCCTAGTTAGGAAGGGGTTCCCTTGGATGTGTCCCCCTTTCCCCACTACAAGGAAACGGGTCCAGAGCAAAGAGAACTTTCAAAATCTGACTTGTGGCTTATGACTTGCCCAGATGTCCTGTTCTTCATCAATCAGAGGGCTTTAATATAATGCAAAATTCTGTTATATGAAATTTTTGAAATTCAGTGGAGGCCCTTTCCATGTATTTTGTGGAACTTGACACAGAGGTTTACAGCTTGGGAAAGCTGACGCTGTTATAAAACCTGCCACAAGTTCGGCCCACGATAAGGTTGTTTTGGTCTGGTCAAAAGAATAAAAGAACGTAAAGCTAGGCACGGAGTTAATTCAAGGGGATGTAGAACCCTGGCATGTATTGACCAAGAGTGTCTTGGTGTGCAAACCTTGGACATCCTTCAAGGTTTTCTTCTTGCACGCTCCTCTCAGTTTGTCTTGTAGTAAGAGGGCTTTCAGGGATAACTAATCCTAATGCTTTGTGGCAGATCTGGGCTTTGTGGCCAGTTTTCAAATGAATGTGAATGGCTTTGGGTTGTTGAAATATCACTACAATGTAGCTTGACATGTGACATCTTATTTTATTAAACAGAGAAATTGGAAGGGAAATCAAGAGCATGAAACATTCTTTGCTAAAATAAATCAGCAATATTCCCTATAGTTTTAGAGCAGAAATGAGGTTTAGTCTTATAAGCCCTCCCTTATGACATATGACATATGACAGTCAAATTAAAACCAGGTGTAACCTGTATCACCACAGCCTGTCCCTTCCAACCACTTTCTGGTCTCTGTGGCTACTATGTGATTCTGATAGGTAGCATGTGCTCTCCTGGTAGGGACATGCCCAAGTATTCAGTAGAAATCACAAAAACATGTAAAAAGGGCAAAAGAGCCACTTTTCTGTTTAAATTTACAGAGTGGAGTGCTGAGAGCTTGTTGCTTATGGGAAAGATTATTTCTCATCCTATCTGCTCCAGCCCAGCTGATCTTTGTGTGAGCCCGATGACCTGCCAGGCCATAGTGCTGAGAAGGGATCTGATTGAAACACATTAGGACTAACTAGGATTCAGTCCACTTGACAGGAAGTCATGACACAACCTGACTCTATGCTTGTGACCTGCGGTCTTCATAGCCAACATCTCTTCTTCTGTTTCCACTCCTGGGTTAAATGTTTATTACCCTTTAAGCCTAAACTTTTACAAGTAATTAGCAGTTGAATCTTCCCTGGGCTCAATTCTCTTATCTATTTTCTAACCAAATTCCCATTGAAATCAACAATTGGCTTATTGATTTAATTTAGACTAATTTCATTTTAATCGATGACTAGCAGTTGCTTGCACTAGAAGTTTAAATTAAGAAAGTCCCAGTGAAGGAAACTAATGGATTTTAGTATTTCATAAATGTTTACTTTTAAAATGCTAAGTCTAGTTGTGCCCATAGAGGAAAATGGCCTCTTTAACTTTTAGAAAACATAAAAATCAAGCAAAGGATTTGTCAGAAACAATAGAGTACTCACTATCAACCCCATCAGCACTCTCCACTGTCTGAACTCCTATTCTCCATGTTGGGAAGTGATTGGTTTAAGAATAATTTCCCAGAAGCCACTGTATTTGAACACTCATTCACCTGGTGAACCGTGTCAGGGTAGGGGCAGCTTTGTCCAGGGAGTCGAATTGTGACAGCACAAATTGCATTCCTTTTGATTGCTCAAACGAACAGTCATCCCACTCAGCATGTACAAAGAAGTCCAAGCTTTGATGCTATTTTAAGAAAAAATGATTAGTCTCTTTTTTGCTCTCAACACTTGAGCTCATGCAGTTCCCTTCGACTTTCAGAGACTTAGGAATTATTTGAGGACTTGACCTGGCTGTTGAAACCACTGGAAAATGTTATGGTCAGAATTGACCAACAGTAACCCACGTTTTAAATTCTGTATGGTTTCTCCCACTTCCATTCTGAGTTCTAATGTCTTTTCATTCTGGCCAGAAGCTGCAGCTATTTTTCTCCATGCTTGACCTGGCCATTTATCCCACTTTCTTTTGGCAGAAGAATAGAAAACAACATTTGCAGCACCCCTAAATTAATTATACTTTTCTCAAGCTAAAGAACTGTGACAGAGTCACAAAACAGCAACTGAAAACTAATTCCTTAAAAGAATATGAAAAAAGGAAGTTGTATAAGATAGGGTAATTAATCTTGCAATAAAAATAATTGTTTACAGTTAAAATTAATGTAACATGCATTCCTCAGCAGATAATAAATTATGGACTTTCTCATTAGCATTTGAATTGATTTCCTCTAATTTCTGAGGCACACGTGAGCATGTGACTAGATTAAGTTTAATTGGACTACAGCTGGTGCTGATTGTGTGCACACGGGGTGGGGGCTTTGCTGACTGATTGGCTGTCTCTGCTTTTTGTATCCATTGTCTTTCTCTTCCTCCATTTTTTTTTTTTCCCTACAGGTGGAAAGATTGAAAATACTTGAGTCTTCAAATAGCACTAACCAGACAGAAGACTGTGGTTTTGGATCATGTAGTCAATGAGTGCGTACCAAGAATGATTATGATATAATACGTGATTATCATATAATGTAATTGTTATTACTGTCTTCTCATCATAATGGAATTATTATTTTGTCAGCAGCTACCTTACTGAGCATTTACCACGTGCCAGCACTGTACTAAGTGCTTCGCATGTCATTTAATCTTCACAACAGCTTTATTGTAGGTGTGGTTATTATTCTCCCCATTTTATGAATAAGGAAACTAAGGCTCAGGAGGAATAAAATAACTTGTCCAAAGTTACACGGATGGACAAGGTGAAGTTGATTCACAGTCTCTGTGTGTGTGTTTTTTTTTTAATTCTAGGGTTTATGCTTTTAACTGCTTTGCTATTCTGATTGTTTGAAGAATCAAGCATTCTAATTACCCTATTGATGGGGAATGAAAAATGGATAATATTTGTGCCTAGCTAAGTATCTGGGAAAGTAGCATAGTCTCTACAGGAGGTGAAAAACAGCAAAGAAGGGGTTAATTTACAGCTGATGAAGGACTAATATGGTCACCATGGAGACAGGCGAGATTTCTAATGAACCCATAATTAGAGAAAGGCAGGAGTACAATTAATATTGGTTTTACTAAAAATTGAGAAGGAACCAATATTTCAGAAAAGGTAAGAGGAAGAACTGGTAATATTTAGGCTCAGTTCTACTAGGGTATCTCTGACCAGAGCTGAGGAAATTAAGAACAAAACAGTAATTGTAGTTTTTAGTTCTACAACGGGATGTTTTTGCCTAGAATAAATTTTTTAGTTAAATGGAGTAGAAGAACTCTTTAGAGCAATTTGAAAAACTAGCTTCTGTTGAGAATTCTGTGATACTTCGGTGGTGTTTTCCTGACCTGAGTGGGGACTTATCTTGCAGTAAGTGTTTAGTCCATCCCAACAGGGGTGGTTTACATCTTTTTTTTATTGACACACAGGAAAGGAAGCAACTTTGTGAGGAGGGGTTTCCTAGTTCTTTCAGCAGAAGACAAAATAATTTTAGATGAATTTAATAGCTGCTTCCTCTGGCTGCTGTTTGCTCCTGAACTTTACTCAGAGTCCTAATTTTGCTCTGCCTTATAGGGTGGCTCAAACAGTTAAGCACTTGGCTACTCGCTGAAAGGTTGGTGGTTCGAATCCACCCAGAGGCACTGCAGAAGAAAGGCCTGGAAATCTACTTCTGAAAAACCTTACAGAGGGTAGCACTACTCTGAAACACTTGGGGTGGCCATGAGTCAGAATTCTCTCTTAATGATCTAGTGCTGCTATAACAGAAAAAAAAAAAATAACAGAAAGTGACTTTAAAAACCAAAACAAATCCATTGCCATTGAGTCAATTCCGGCTCACAGAGACTCTAGTGGCTTTGATGGACAGAAATTTATCTTCTCAGGGTTTAGGAGGTTAAAAGCCCAAATTCAGGGTGCTGGCTCTAGGGGAAGGCTTTTTCTCTCTGTCAGCTCTGGAGGAAGATCCTTGTTTCTTTTCACCTTCTTTTCCTTGGCAATCTTCATTTGGCTTGGCATCTATCTTCCTCATCTCTGCTTGCTTGCTTGCTCAATCTGCTCTTTTATTTTTCAAAAGAGATTGACTTAAAACACACCCTACACTAATACTGCCTCATTAACATAACAAAGAGAACCCATTCCTAAATGGGATTATAACCACAGGTATAGGGGTTAGGATTTATAACACATATTTTTGGGGGACACAACTCAATCCATAACATTCCACCCTTTGGCCTCCCCCCCCAAAATTCATGTCCTTCCCAAATGCAAAACAGTTTCACCCCAACACATCATCTCAAAAGTCTTAAATCAACTCCAAGTCCAAAATCTTATCTTCTGAATCATCTAAATCAAATATGGGTGAGACTTTAGGCATATTCTATCCTGGGGCAAAATTCTTCTTCATCTGTGAACCTGTGAAATCTAGAATACAAGTTATCTGCTTCCAAAGTACAATGGTGGAACAAGAACAATGTAGACATTTCCATTACAAACGGGAGAAATTGGAGGGAAAGAAGTGATAATGGGAACCAGGACAGTCCAAAATGCATCAGAACAAATTACATTAACTCTCAAGGCTTGAAAACAATCTTCTGTTCCCCTGGACCGTTTAGGCAATGGCTCCACCATTCAGACTCTGGGTGTTGGCCATGCTGTCCTGATTCTAGGTGTAGGCCCCTCGGCCCTGGGCTTAAGTCTCGCCTTCCAGGCCCACTGGGATGGCAGCTCTTTTCCCTTGGCTTTGGGTAGCCCCATTCTCCTAGTCCATCTGAGTAATGACCCCACCCTCCTGCCCCCAGCAGTCTTTGTTCTCCTGAACCTTGGACATGGCTGCCCCACCCCTTCAGATTTGGGTAGTAGCCCCATCCCCTTGGCACACATCAATGGCAGGCCCACACTATTGAACTGAGTTGGTGGAGATCTGACTCTTTGAAACCTAGGAGGCCACGAGTCCACCCTTTGAAACCTAGGAGGCTGTGGCTCCAACCTTTGAAACCTAGGAGGTCATGCCCCACCCTTTGAAAGTGAGTCAACCCTGTTTCCAGTGCTCCTTCCAACAGTCCTGCTGATCTCTGAGCTGCTCCAGGGATGGCCATTTTCTTTTCTTGGAGGACAGCAGATGTAGCTGCTTCGGCCTGTTTCCTGCCTGTAGAATTCCATGAGGCAGACAGCTCTCTTTCCTTTCACCTGTCCTTGTCCCCTTCAGTCTAAGATGATGAGTTTTCAGCTGTGGCAGTTGGTTAGATCCATCGGTCACAGGCTTAATCTCTTTAATAAAAGATTGAGTCACTAAGTCCTTGGTGAGAGTTTTAGGACACTTGTTCTTAGTTTGTACAACAGAATTTTCCAAATCTTTAAATTCTGGTTTCACTTTGGACAGTTCATTTTTAAATCCATCTATTTCCTCTTTCATTTTACTATAAGCAGCAAGGAGAAATCACACAATCCATTTAAGATCTTGCTTAGAAATCTCCTCATCCAAATATCCAAGTTTATCACTTACAAGTTCTACTGTCCATTAAACACTGGAACAAAATTTGGACAAGTTCTTTGCCACTGCATAAAAAGCATTGCCCTTCCTCCATTGTCCAATCACATGTTCACCATTTTCTTTTAAATCCTCGCCAAAAGCACCTTTAATATCCACATGTCTAGAAACATTCTGTTGATGGCACAGTATGTATTCTCTAAGACAACAGAGACTTATAGCTCTGTTGTAGAGAAGCACACACACACACACACACAGACATATATTTTAGTTCTTATTTCTCCTTGCTTAAACATGGGAAAGAAACAAAAATTAAACACTTGACTGATGTGTTAATATTTTAGTTGAGCAAATGTGTCCAGTACAAATGCCAAAGGAACAGCCTGCTTGGAGCCTACTTCAATTTTTTTGGCCTCCTGTAGTTCTCACTAAATTCCCAAACATCTTCCCCTGTTTTTACCTTTCCTTTTGTTTGGAGCTGTTAAAGACCTGTAATCCATATCCTTTGTTTCAGTTTTATCATAAGTTGAAATAGAGCCCCACTTACATTTTCCCAATAAACAAAGTGCCATGTTGTTGCAGCCTTGCCTTTTCACCTCATTATGGCTGGAGCAGATCGTGATGTCACACTTGACCCAATACCAGTCTGCCCATAAATGATACAGCCTGTTCCCCCTTTGCTTCCTGGCTTGGGCACCGGTAAGGAGCTTAGTATGAAATTCATGGCGTGATGACAGATTTAAAAGTTGCTACAAACTCTAACAGACAGCAACTACAGTTTGTAGACATACACAACATATACCACTCTCTTGTATTTTTAAGTGATGACATTCTTATTTTAAAGAGTTACATTTATATAGCTCATTACTGTTGCCTGTCTATAAAATGAGGGTGGTAGGGAGAAGGGAAAAGAAGGCTGAATTGGTTACGAAGATATTTACCAGAAGAATTTTCCGAATGTTAATGAGC
Organism: Elephas maximus indicus; assembly: GCF_024166365.1. Lineage (NCBI taxonomy): Eukaryota > Metazoa > Chordata > Mammalia > Proboscidea > Elephantidae > Elephas > Elephas maximus. The sequence goes on along the minus strand of NC_064824.1, from coordinate 75,111,976 downwards.
AGCTTAAAGGGCTAAACACGTGTTGCAATGTAATTGGGTTTGATGCCTTCTGGGGACTTTGAAGCTTTTCTGCTCTTGCCCGTTGTATTTTGAGGGGTGGAATGAGCCCTTTAGATTTTTAACACTTTGGCTCTGAGGATCCACATGGTGCTAAATTGTAAATCTGCAGACAGCCAACAAACAGTGGGCCAACCTCCAGTGATTCTTGTTTGGTTTGGGCTTTTCAAGCAATTAAATGAATGGCAGTCTCTAAATGTCTCTGGGGGGGGGGGGGGGTAAAATGTGCTATGCAGAGAATTTACTGGAAAGGGGCAAGGAGAGGTTCCTTCCCTGCTGCTAGTACTTTTCTTGGGGGGTAGGGGGGAAGCAATTTCATCCAAATGTGCCCTGAGAATCTTGCCAGCCCATTCCTGCCCCTTAGCCCCCCTTACTTTTCTAGTCCATTAGAGTTTCCTATTGGTCAAGCCTTGTTTTTTTCCATGTGAAGCAATTGCAACTCAGGATGAGCTTATATCATAGTTAAGTAACTGTAAGTTTTAATTGATCCCCTTTGGGAGTTTTTCGGCCTTGGGGAGAACTGTTGTAACCATTCTTCAGGGAGGGAGCAAGACTCCCCCAGATCTTGATCCAAGGAAGAAGATTGTTTTGGTTGTGGATGATTTGCAGATTTATGGCGCTGGGAGAGAAACATGCTGAGGATTGGTGAGGCACAGGACTGGGTACCCAGGCCCCAGAGCTCCTGCCCTCTCTGAAATAATGGGCGGGGGCTATGGCATGTACTCTGAGAGCTTTGGGTTACAGTTGCTGAGTCTTGGTGAAGCTAGCTTTGACTACTGTTATGATTCAGGAGAGTTTTATTGAACAGTGGAAGGTCCTTGATTTAGGGGGCCATAAATTACTCCTCCTCGGAAACTCTATTGGGCAGTTCTACTCTGTCCTATAGGGTCGCTATGAGTCAGAATCGACTCGACGGCAGTGGGTAGATTACTCCTGCAGAAACAGGGACCGACTGGCTAGCACAGGGATTCTGTAAAGTGGTCTGAAGCTTTTTGAGGAAGGTTCATAGATGGTGTCCTGAAGTTGCATTTGCTTGAGAGCAAGGGCAAACATGGCAATGGGAATGACCTAGAAAAATGAATCCATCAGGCCTCAGGTATCTCTCTAAAGGCACAGGCTTGCAATTCTCATTCTTGTGAGGTTGCTAGTCAGTCTTAAAATGCTAGCTGAAGCAAAGGACTATAGAATTGAGTTGACTCTTCATTAACCTTTTAACTTTCTGCTTAGTTTCCTTTTCGGTTGGTCTGCTGTTGTATTGCAAAATTGCTCTTCACTCTTTTTCGTTTAGTTTTTACAACTGTTTCATAGCCTTTGAGTATGTAGTACAATGTGAAATTAATTTATTATGTGAATAATATTTGAAACAGGAGTATTTTCAGTCTCTGCATTTAGACTTAAGCTGGTAAACAACAGAAATAAAAGAAGCAAGTCATTCTGAGAAGACTTCCATCTGTGTTCTTATCTGAAGCTCAGCAGAGCAATCTGAACATTAGATGATTCTTAAAATTCAGCAGAATCTGTGAACTACTAATGCCTACTATGAGGCATCAAAGGACCATTAGCTCTCCCCCGCCACCCCTATGCCAATATGAGCAATTATGTGTCGGATATTGTCTAGGGTATCAGGAAGCCATAAAGAAGTTTTTTGACATTCTCTGATCCTAAGTAAGGAGTGAAGATAGACACAAAAAGATTAATAAAGAAGGTGGCTCGGAAGTGAAGTGGTATAATCATGATCCAGGAACTTGGAAGGAGAGCTCACTTCTAGTGGGGATGGTCAGGGAAAATAATCACGAAGCCTCCGTTGGGCACTTTCACACACATTATCTCATTTAATCCTTCCAACACTCCTGACATGTAGGCATTATTTTCATTTATCTAATGAGGAAAGAGAGGTGTACAGAGATTGGGTAACTTGCTCAAGGTCCCATTGGTGGAAAAATCTAGGTTAGACTATGCCAAGCTGGGCAGCAGTATTCTAACGGCATTGCAAAAGGCGAAGGATGAGGAGACATAAATTCCAGTGAATTCTAAGTATAATATGCAGCTCCGTTCGTCTGGTGTAGAGGACTGAGTGCGTGGGGGAGTAATTGAGAGATAAGCCTGGGGAGGATTGGGTTATATTTTGGAGGACTTGGAATGGACCTAGTCAAGGAGACTCTCCAGCTGACCATCAAATGGATGAGAGCATGGACTGACTATGCCTGCTTTGTTCACATAAAAGCAACTCAATAGAAGATAGAATGTTAGGAGGCAAGGAAAGAAGGAAGGAAGACTTTCTTAGTTTCCTAGGGTTGCCATAACAAAATGCATAAAGTGGGTGGCTTTAAAGAACATAGTTCTAGAGGCTAAAATTCCAAATTCCAGGCTTCATCAGGACTGCTCTTTCTCTGTTGGCTCTAGGGGAAGATCCCTCCTTTTCTCTTTCAGTTTCTGGTACCCTTGGGCGTTTCTTGGCACTCCTTGGCTTATAGACTGATCCTCACGCATTGTCTTCCCCATATGTGTGACTCTGTGTCCATGTCCTCCCTTTTATAAGACTCCACTCAGAAGGGATTAGGACTCATCTTACTCTGGCCTGACCTTATTAACTGATAACAAAAGAAAAACCATATTTCCAAATAAAGTCACATTTACCAGTACAGGGGTTAGGACTTCAACACAACTGTTTGTAAGACACGATTCAATCCATAACAAAGACCATATTCCCTGGCCCAGTACCCCGTTTAATTTACCATTGTGAGAGGGGTATCTAGGCATTTTTTTCCCCTTAGGCGAGATGAGGATATGGTAATGAAAGTAGGGAATATGAAAGGAAGGAAGGAAAGAAGGAAGGAAGGATAGAAGAATCAGTGAAGTTTACTGCACCGAGAAGCGATTTGCTGAATGATATTTTGGGGCAGCTTAATCTGATATATAGGAGCCCTGGTGGCACAGTGGTTAAGAGGTCAGCTGCTAGCCAAAACGGTTGGCAGTTTGAATCCACCAGCATCTTCTTGGAAACCCTATAGGGCAATTCTACTCTGTCCTATAGGGTGCTATGAGCCAGAATCGACTCTATGGCAATGGGTTTGTTTTTTTTTCTTTAACCTGATATAGATGTTTAGGATGGCGAATGATTGATTTGTAGAACATGGAGGTAGAGTTAAGTGGTAGAAATAGCATTAAATTTAAACTATACATTCAGATTTAGATTTAGAGAATTTTTGACTCATGATCCATATGTAATTGTTATGCAAATTTTTTTTCCATCTTAAAAAACATAGCAAAATTTATGCTTCTGAAAGTAACGCTATGTCTAGTTGGGGCTCTGCCTCACCTGGATAAATTATGTGCAATGACTGGAGGTGAAGTGCTTAATTGCTTGCTTAATGTTTCCAGTATACACATACACAGTTGGGGCTGTCTTGATCCTGCTCAGCCTTAAAATCCCCTGTCAGGGCTCAGGGCTTTAAATGATCAGTCAGAAAAATGAGGAAAATAAATTCGAATTTCATTTTGGCCCTTGGGGCCCAGAAGAGTGCCTGGTGCGCAATAAATATTTTCCACATATGAATGATTATAATAGTTGGTCAGACCACTTAAACTTGACCTGGCTGTTAGGTGGGAATAGCAATGAATTAAAATAACTTAATGAGTCACAGTCATTTTCTCAAAATAATCTATGTTTTTATTACTATTCTGCCATCTAGATCTAGGTCCTTACCAACTTATAATTGGTTTTCTGCAGTAGTTTGGTAGCTGGCTTTCCTTTCTTCCAGTGCTTTTTCTCTCTTTAAATCCTCAACAAATCATGTCCAGATATAATAAGCTCCTGAAAGTAATTTTCATCATGTTTTTCATTCATTCTAATATTACTTTTGAGAGCCTGCCTTGTATAAGGTAATTCCCAGGTTTAATAGGGGGTGGTCACTGAGGGAAAGAAAGCACAACATGACAGGACACAGTGTTCTGGCCCTCCTGGAGTTTATAAGCAACTTTTCTGTTCAAAAGCCAAACTTTCCATTATTGCCCCTAGCAAGTTGGGGGTGGGGTGGGGTGGGAATAAGTCCACTCATCCTTGATGAAACTTCTCACCCTGGTCCTCAGGCCTCTCTTTGCATCTCCCTGTCATTTTCGATTCCTTCCCCTCATGGTATAACATTTGTCTTTCCTTTCTGCAATAGAGCATTCAGTGGCTCCCCAAAGCAAAGCGTGTTTTGCTCACTGTTCCCTGAGTATGTTGTGCTCATTTCTACCTTTCTGCTCCTTTGAAGCTGCTGTTTGTCCCTCCCTGGACAGCATTTCTTCCTCCTTTCTGCCAACCCATTCTTTAACATCCAGCTCAATTTCCATTTTCTCCACTGAGCTGGCTTTGGTCCCAACCTATACTTATTTCTCTGTTTCCTGAACCATAGCATTTTGTCTCTTAGTTGTATTTTGTATTGTGTTGTTATTGACTTGTTCCCCATTTGAGTCTCCCCCCGCCCCACCCCCACCACTTAAAAATGATGAGTTCTTTGTGGACGATGACTCTTATTTTTTACTTTTGTGAATGTCCCATATTTGCTGGCCCAACACCCCATTTTGTTTATTAGTCATTGACCGATATGAGAGGGGCTACCAGGTATTTGTTTTTTCTTAGGTAAGGGTAAAGTTGTGAAAGTAGTGAATATGAGACTACGTGTGTTATTAATTAACTTTTTTTTTTTTTTTAGTAGCACTTACTAATAGAATACAAAGAATGAGAAGACAACTATAATTTTTTTTGAATTCCGAGGAGGTCAAAATGAAGGTTTCTCTAAAGCAGCTGTTTTTGTTACAGGGAACAGCCCTTTTGCCTCATGCTGCCTGAATTATTTCATTATTGCTGTTATTGTTAGTTTTATTGATTTAAAACAGAAAAATTTAAAATTGCTGCTGGCTGTGAGAAGTCTGTTATTTTCTGACCCATAGAGAACACTATTATGTTGCAGAATTTAAAAGAAGGCGGATAGGCATCAGGAAAACAGAAGGAATTTGGGATATTTTAAAACGGAACCCAACTCTCCTGACCGGGGGGTCTAGACTAGCAACATGTCAAAGGAGAGCCTCTAGGGACCAAATATTGGCTCCTTACGGGTTCTCATGGAGGAATGTGTGGTGGTCACCCAGCACGCTGCAGCATTATTGTCATTCTACCCTTGCTGAACTTTGGGGTTTCTAATAGCACCTCCAGGAAAGCAAAGAGAACTGTTTCTAGATTGCTGGGCCTGCCAATGAGAGTGAATGATTTTCAGTTATTTTATCCCATGGGTGGTCATTATCGAAACATTTCCAGCCAAGCTCTGGCTGGATTTCTCCTCACAGTTTGAAGCTGTGATACTTGCATCCATATTCTGCAACAGCTTGTAAAATGGTTTTCCTACCAAAGCAGAGTTTTCTACTGGGATTATGTTGTTTCAGGTAATAAATATGGAATACACAAAATCACCTGCTAATTGGCACAGACAGCGTTTTGAAAAGACTGATTTTTTTCCTCCAAAATATCAATAAATATGTGAACTTCAGTCACTTTTTTTTTCTAGTTGTGGTGAGAATTATGTTTGTGTCATAAATATTTCAACATATATTTTCAAAAGTTCTAATTTGATTTCCAGGTGACATTTTATTGTTGAAAAACTAAGCAATAAAATACATCTTAAATTTCACCAAAAAATACTTAAAAATGCTAAAGTTGCATGTCATCAAAGCTAGAGATATAAAAATATAAAGCAAAAAACTAATAATTTTACTACATTAAAAAAAAGCATTATACAGTAGAAACCCAACTCAAAAACAAAGGTAGAAGATAAACTGGAAAAAGATATTTATAACATATGATGAAGGGATTATACACCTAATATATAAAGAGCTCTTGCAAATTAATAAGAATTATAAACTTGGCAATAGAAAAAATACAAATGACAAAAAAATACATAAAATTAACTTCCTGTTAAGACCATGAATAATCAAAGAACTACAGATTAAAACAAAAGACTAACAAATATTGAAAATATCTAATGTTGATAGGAAAATGGGAAGACACACAGCCTCATGAACTTTTGATAGCAACAAAAATTAGTATAATATTCTCTTGGCTATTTAGCAAAAAGTCAGACTTAAAGACGTGTATAACCCTTGGCTCAGGAATTCTGGAAATTTGTTTGAAGGGAATACTTGGACAAGCACATAAAAGTATGTGTATGAAGATATTCATGACAACATTGTTCATAACAGAAAGCAAAATCAATCTAAATGACTATCATAGTAGCTGGTTCAATAACTAATGGTACAATCATTAAAAATAATGACATAAATCTGTATCTATTAACATGAAAAATACACCCCATATGTTGATAATTGGATTAAAAAAGGCAGGCTGGGAAATTTTAGGTATAAATGCTCCCACTTTTCAAAAATTATTAAAAATTGATATTTGTACATATGCATAAAGGTTTAAAGGATATAAAAAATATAATGGTCATTATGATTATTAGTGAATTACCAGCAATTAAAAAATAATGAATCTGTTTTTACTTGGGGAAAATCACACTGAAATGTGCCCGTCAATGATCATAGATATTATTAACATAAAACTTTTTTTTTAAAGATGGCATTCAACATCTGCTTTTTAAGGACACTTCAAGGACATGATTATAGCTGGCCTGCTGAAGAGTACATTTTTGCCCCAGAAAAGGATGGCTAATCAGTGACAGAGCATGGATTTATGACTAGGTTGTTGTTGTTGTTGTTAGGTGCTATGAAGTCGGTTCCAACTCATAGTGACCCTACATACAATATAATGAAATATTGTCCAGTCCTGTGCCATCCTCACAGTTGTTGCCATGTTTAAGCCCATTGTTGCAGCCACTGTATCAATCCATCTTGTTGAGGGTTTTCCTTTTTTTCACTAACCCTCTACTTTACCAAGCATGATGTGCTTCTCCAGGGAATGGTCCCTCCTGATAACGTGTCCAACATATGTAAGATGAAGTCTTGCATCATCCTCCCTTCTAAGGAGCATTCTGGCTGTACTTCTTCAAGACAAATTTATGCATTCTTCTGGTAGTCCACGGTATATTCAATATTCTTCACCAGCACCATAATTCAAATGCATGAATTCTTCTTCGGTCTTTCTTATTCATTGTCCAGCTTCATAACTAGGACTTCTTCATAAATATGACTTTGGGCTCTAAAGCAATACCAGTGTCTGAGAATGAGAATACAAGTCACCTGAACAAATGAGGATGCATGTGAACCAGCCAGAACTGATCTCTTCCCCACCAGCATGTTCTGTGTGCTTCTAGACACATTCAACACATCTAAGTGCTTTATAGCATTTCCCACCAACTGGCAAGCTCCTTTAAAGTGGAAAAGAGAACTCATTCATCACCCACCAGTCACTCAAGAAATACCATGGAGCATGTACTATATGCTGGACACTGAACTAGGCACCAGGAACACAAAGTACACCAGCACATAAACCTACCCTTAAGGAGCATAAGGGAGGAGATAGCGAGCAGATTAAATAGACAATTTCAGTACAATTTATTGAGTGCTACATGAGGGTTTTTTTTTTTTTACATGAGGGTTGAAGGCTGAGCTTAGGGTGCTTTGGAAACTTCATCCTAACCTGTTTAGGAGGGTTTAGGGAAACCTTCCTGGAGGGGTGCATCCAAAGGATGACCTGAGAGAATAGCAGCAGTTAGCTAGAGACAAAAGAGGAGACTAGTAGTAGAAAGTGCTCCAGGCAGAGGGAACACTGTGTGCGGTGACCTGAAGGTGAATTGGAAGGCTGGAACTTTGAGTGTGAAAGAGAAGCACAGCGAGCTGAGGCTGGTGGAGCAAGACAGTGTATCAGTTAGGGTTGTCCAGAGAAACAGAACCTATATTCATTCATTCATTTAAAGGAATCGGCTCATCTGATTGTGAGGCTAGCAGGTCTGAAATTTGTAGGGCAGGTAGGCTGGGAACTCAGGCAGGACTTCTATATCACAACATGAAGCGGAACCCCTTCTGCTCCTGGAAACCTCAGTTTTTGCTCTTAAAGCCTTCAACTGTTTGGATGAGGCCCACTCAGAGTATCTAGGATAATCTCCTTTACTTAATGTCGACTGTAAATGATAACCACATCTACAAAATACCTTCATAGCAACAGCTAGACTAGTATTTGACCAATCAGAGCCCAGCCAAGTTGATGCATAGGATTAACCATCACAACACATAGGTTTTCAACCCTGGCTTCACATTAGAATCACTGGGAGAGATTAAACAAAGTACAAGCAAACAGAAAAACAAAGCTATGGCCTCTGTGTGGCGGGGGTGGGTGGGGGGGGGTGGGGGAAGGGGGGCAGGAACTTTGAACCTGGGGCCTGCTACCCAGGCTCCTCCAGTTGTCATAATAGGATGCCCTCCCTGCCACCTTTCTGTCTGATTCCCAAAGGGTGAAGATCCTTTCTTTAGCTCATAGGCCCCAGGATGACAGTAGCATGCATACAGGATTGAGAAACTCAAGCTGAGAGTGCAAAGGGCCTTGTAAACCAGGCTAAGAAGTTTGAGTTTGAGTTTGGCTTAAGGGTAAAGAAATACCTTGGTGAGCAAATGCATAGGCTTCAGGCCACCAATAGTAATAGTGTTTAAAGAGGCTTTGGTGCATTTGCTAAAGCACTGGGATTTTTAGGGTCACCACCTGGGTATATAAATGCTTTGTGCAAAGGGGTGGGGTATCAGAAAACATGAAATTAGATATGCTATGTAAATCTATACCTCAGTACAGTCCAAAGATTTATTTCTGAACACTAGTTGCCCACAAGTTGATTCTGACTCAAGGCAATCACATGTGTGTTAGACTAGAACTCTGCTCTACAGGGTTTTCAATGGCTGATTTTTCAGAATTAGGTCATCGGACTCTCCTTCCAAGTTGCCTCAGGGTGGACTCAAACCTCCAATTTTTCTGTTAGCAGCTGAGTACTTAACTGTTTGTACCACCCAGGGACTCCAATTTGAGGCTACCAATACCAGTACTGGAAACCCTGGTGGCGCAGTGGTTAAGAGCTACAGCTGCTAACCAAGAGGTCGGCAGTTCAAATTTAGCAGGTGCTCCTTGGAAACTCTATGGGGCAGTTCTACTCTGTCCTATAGGGTCGCTATGAGTCGAAATCCACTCGATGGCTGTGGGTTTGGTTTGGTTTTTGGTTAATACCAGTACCAATTGCTGTCGAATTGACTCTGACTCACGGCAGCTATTCTACTTGTCTCAGAATAGGGTTTTCAATGGCTGATTTTTTTTTTTTTTTCAGAAGTAAATTACCAGGCCTTTCTTCCAAAGTGCCTTTGGGTGGACTTCGACCTCCAATCTTTTGGTTAGCAGCTGAGCGTGTTAACCATTTGCACCACTTGGGGAATGCGGTTTCTGAGTAAAACTAAAACCAAACCCACTGCAGTCAACTCCAACTCCGACTCAATGCTGACCCTATAGGACAGAGTAGAATTGCCCCATAGGGTTTCCAAGGAGTGGCTGGTGGATTTGAACCGCCCACCTTTTGGTTAGCAGCCAAGCTCTTAACTGCTGTGCCATCAGGGCTCCTGAATAATAAGTGTATGTAAATTGAAAACTTGTAAAGTGAATCATAAAGGCATCTGGGGAGGTGGGTGTTAAAAGAATCATTGAAGTAAAGCCTCCTGAAACGTTAACAACTCCTAACTTATTTGTGTTATTTGGATTTTCATATATGATGTTAAGTTTTTAAAAGATGCTAGGCATATGGAGCATTTGCATATTTGTGGAAACAACAAAATATGATTTACTTCATCAGAGGAGAACAAGCTGGGGCATTGTGGATTAAACTTGGACTCGTTTTCAGACTTGAGTTTGAAGCTTCCTAAGGATATGACTTTGGGAAAATGATTTAACCTCTCAGAAACTTAGTTTCCTCGTGGCTAAAATGGACATAATACACCCACCTTCAGGAGGGTTGTGGTAAAGATCGTAAGGCAAGTAAGGTTGCTGGCACAATGCCTGGCACATAGTAGGGACCCATTAAATGGTAGCAATTACCTGTGTTCAAAAACAGTTTTAGGGGTCTTAAAAATGCTTCTTGGAATTTACTACCTTCCCTCAACCTTTCCTAGACTCTGTTTCTACAGCAGATTTTGTGGATGGAAATGGCTGGCTGTCACTAGATGTTGCCCATTTACTTAATAACGTCTTGATATCTAGCCAGGGCCAGAAAGAATAATTCAGCGCTACCCATACAAGATGAAAATCATTGTTTCTGGTAGGCAAACTCCAAAACTCGGTAAACCTGTTACATCATTCCAAGCAGTTAATTGGAAATGCATTTTATAGCTCACTTTTCCTTGTGATCCCCCTGGGAAGTGACAGCATTCCCATGCTCTGGGTCAGATGGAGCTTGGGAACATTTTGGAAGCTTTTCTTTGGTCAGGGTGAATGACTGGCAATGCCTGCTTTGAAAATTTTGCAAACCAAAGCGATTTCTGCATGCTGTATGCCATGGACTATGCCATGGAGTTCTAGGGACTGGATGGAGCAGTTTTCATCTCTTGGAACCCAGCCCAAGCTGCTATAGGAGGGCAGTTCCAGCTGGTCTTGCCTAAAGGGACTTCTGCAACTTAGCTCCATGTGGTAAGGGTGTCCTGGCCACCTCCATTTTCATAAAAGACCTTGCCACCTGCCTGGGACATTTCCACTCTCAGTCTCCCTAACAGAGCATCTGCTCTGGAGACCTGTTTAGGAGGATAATTTCAAACTTCCTGGAACCCAGCTAATACCGGCCAACAGTTTCCCATTGCACTGTAGGTAGTGGTGGTGGTGTAGCATAAAATCTTGGTCTACCTGTATGGTAAGTAGACGTCTTAGTTTGCCTGAGACAGTGCTCAGTTTATGCCTATTGTCCCTGTGTCCTATGTAATTAATAAAATACTCCCTTTCACACTCAAATGTGTTCTGGTTTAGGCACATATTACCACCCAGACTATTAGGTTCTGTGTGAGCTGACCCCTGGCCTCCCACTTCCCCTTTGCTCACATTGTACCAGCCACACTGTTCTTTTAAAACATCGGACTTGTGACTGCCTCAAAGAATTTGTCCTTGCTGGGTCCTTCTACCCCGGATCTTCACATGGTTTGCTGTTCTTGTCATTCAGGCCTTAACTCAAGCACCACCTCCTCAAAAATACCTTTACTGATCACCCTGATCTAGTGTAGGCTCCATCCCCAGCCCCCGCACCATCGTTTTACCTTCTTCACTGCATATCACAACCTGACGTTATTCTCATCATTTATTTACTTGTTTATGGTCTCTCTCCGTATCTTAGAATATAAGTTCCAGGAGGGCAGGCCTCTGGTTGGCCATGTTTGTTGTTATGTCCCTAACTCCTAGAAGAGGGCCTGGCACACAGAGACGTTCAGTAAATATTTGCTGAGTCAGTGGAATGCACAGACCCAGCTTTTATCAAAGATGGAGGGGAGAGAAATGGCTATAACGGCGGATTGTCTAGACATGCAACACATTCACTTTTCCAGATTTCTATCCCTGGATCAACTCGGACCACCAGAAGGCTACACACTTGGATGGTGGTAGTTTACGTTAGTGGTTTTCAATCCTGACTGCACATCACAAGCCCCCTGTGGCACTTTAGGAAAATGCAAGGGATCTGGTCCCACCCCAGAGACTGATGTGCAGCCTGAGTTGAGAACCATTGGTTTGGCTAATTACCTTCATTGAGCTGTTATTTAATGTTATGCGTTTGACTTTTATTTAATATTGCAAATAAAGGTCATACGAAACTTGCTGTTGCAAGATACTGTTGCTGACTGGGCTGTTAGGAGGCATAAGTACTGTCAGTGTTTGTTATTTAACAAGTATAGATGTTACTTGCAGAATAATGAAAAAATCACCAGGCTAAGGTTGTGACATGCTTTGACTCTACCTCAAACTTTTTCCTTTGTGATATTAGGTAAGTTGCATAACCTTAGTACCTCAGTTTCCCAATTTTTAAGTGATCTATCCCCTAGGTTTTTTGGAAGTATTAAAGGAAACAATGTATGGAAAGCTCACCAAAAACTACAGGATATGTAAAAGCATAATTTGTCCTTATTGTTGTTAAAAGGTAACCATGATTTCTTTTTTTAAAAATTTTATTTATTTAGAACCATGACTTTTAGAAAGGATGGGTGGAGTGCAAAATGAGTATCCTGAAAGTCCAGATGGCTGGTTTTAGGTCTGGGGATGCCAAAAACTGAGCATCATCCTGGCTTATTTTAATCTTCTTTTTCTCTATAAAATATCATAGTTGGAATGGGTGGTAATTAAAGGTGTTTCAAATAAAAAAAATTTACATGAATCAGTGATTCTATGACCCATTGCAAAGACACCTTCTCTAATATCGTAAATGAATTCCAGTGGCATGGGCTGACTCTACCTTGACATTATTATAACACATTCATAACTACTTCAATTCTGTCATTACTCAGATCCAACCTTCTTCTCAATCTACCACCCAATACTTTTTCCTCCAAAAAGGTACTTTAAAAAATTTATTATTGTGAAATATGTCGAAACATACAGAAAAGTAGATAGGATACTATAATTAACAACTATAAATCCATATAATATATAATTAGCTATATTTTTCTTTTTATTTATTCATTTATTTTTTGGCTGAACTATTTGAAAATAACTTACTGATAACATTTCACTCTAAGCAATTCAAAATACATGCATAAAACAATAAGGACATTTTCCTACGTAACCATAATAGCATTTGCACACCCAATGAAATTAACAATGATTTTCTAATATCATCTAATAACCACCCCATGTTCAGATTTCCATGATTATTCCAAAATGTCTTTTGCAGCTACAAGCAGTCCCCTGGTTACAAACGTCCGACATGTACAACCCATAGTTACAAACCAACTCCCTGTAAAGCTTACTATATTAAAAATTCAAGGTGCATACAATGGTTTATAATAACAAACAGGCAACATGCATCAAATGTTATTACTATTATTAATGTATTATTACGTTAAAGAAAACCCTGATGGTGTAGTAGTTAAGAGCTATGGCTGCTAACCAAATGGTCAGCTTATGCTCCTTGGAAACCCTATGGGGCAGTTCTACTCTGTCCTATAGGGTCGCTGCGAGTTGGAATTGACTTGACAGCTGTGGGTTTTAATGAATTATGTGAAAAATATTTGGGCTTATCTGGAAATGTTTCTTTAATATTTTTTTATGCATAGAAAGGTACAGCATATACTATATACTAAGACAAACATTTGACTAACTGACGTTAGAAACGATCTATACCTGACTGTTCCAACATATGTACAAATAAAATTTAAAGACAGACTTAGGGAATGGAACTTGTTTGTAATATGGGGACTGCCTGTACTTTGTTCAAATCAGGATGTACTGAGGAACCAGGAAACAATGTAATGCAACGTATGCATTTTGTTGCAATGCCCCTCTTAATAAAGAATCCTCTCTTTCAACTTGTTTTTCCCTCATGAAATCGACATGTTGAAAAACTTGGTTAGTTGTTCTGTGGGATTTCTACTTTCCAGGTTTGTTTGATTGTTTCCTTGTGGTGTCACTTAACTTTTTTTCTCTGTCCTCTATACTTCCTGTACACTGGGAGTTAGATCTAAAGCTTGATTAGGTTCAGGCTAAGCGTTTTAGCAAGAATGTTTCATAAGTGACACTGTGTTTTATTTGCCCCCTTTATGGCGTAGTGGTTAAGAGCCACGGCTGCTAACCAAAAGGTTGGCAGTTAGATCCACCAAGGGCTCCTTAGCAACTCTGTGGGGCAGTTCTACTCTGTGCTATAGGGTCGCTACAAGTCGGAATCGACTTGGCGGCAACGGGTTTGGTTTTTTTTTGTTTATTAGGAGGCGTATGTACAATCAGTGACGTGGAGGGTCACTGCTGCTCCCTCTGAGTTTCATTCATTGATATTGGCTGAAATGATTAACACTGGTGAACTAAAACAGTAGAAAGAGAAAAACAAAAAAATTTCTTTGACTCTTACTGGCAATATAAATTGTAATTTTTATGTGAACTATTTATTATTTTTGTCTAATCAGAGACTAGCACTGTTGTGATTATGTAATTCATTTAATGATGTGGCAGAATCATTTTGTGGTAAATTCTGTTTACTTATACTGAAAGATCTTTGTTATGGATTGAATTATGTCCCCCCTAAAAATGTATGTCAACTTGGCTAGTCCATGATTCCCAGTATTGTGTGGTTGTCCACCATTTTGTCATCTGATATGATTTTCCAATGTGTTGTAAATCCTACCTCTATGATGTTAATGAGGTGGGATTAGTTGAAGTGATGTTAATGAGGCAGGACTCAAGCTACAAGATTAGGTTGTATCTTAAATCCCTCTCTTTTGAGATATAAAAGAGAGAAGTGAACAGAGACATGGGGACTTCATACCACCAAGAAACGGGAGCCAGGAGAATAGCACGTCCTTTGGACCCGCGGTCCCTGTGCTGAGAAGCTCCTAGTCCAAAGAAAGGTTGGTGGCAAGGGCCTTCCTCCAGAGCCGACACAGAGAGAGAGACTTCCCCTGGAGCTGGCACCCTGATTTCGGACTTGTAGCCTCCTAGACTGTGAGAGAATAAATTTTTCTTTGTTAAAGCCACCCACTTGTGGTATTTCTGTTATAGCAGTACTAGATAACTAAGACAATCCTTCACATCTATATTTAATCTTCACAGATTTTTGTTGGATAACATTACCCATTGCCTTCCGGTTAATTCTGACTCATAATGACCCTATAGGGCAGAATAGAGCTCATAGGGTTTCCAAGGCTGTAATCTTTATGGAAGCAGACTGCTACATCCTTCTCCCAAAGAGCAGCTGGTAGGCTTGGACCGCGGACTTTTAGGTTAGTAGCCGAGCCCTTAACTGTTGTGCCACTAGGGCTCTTCAGGATATGCTCCCAGTTCAGCATAATTATCTGCTTTCTCACGTACACAAACCTAAAGGAATATTGCAAAATATTTTCACTCATAGGAATAAACACACACACACACACACACACACACTGCTACACCCATACTATGTCCTTACATCATAAATACTAGTGGTAAAAAAAAAAAAAAAATTTTTTTCTTTTTTAACAATAAAGACCAACAGAACATTAGATATGATATATTAAACAAAACCAAAATTTAATTATTTATGATATCCAAATTTCTCTCTTATGCCTTCTTTTCTTTGCCACAAATAAAGAGGAATAATATGGGCCTTTTTTTTTTTTTTTTTTTAGGGCTTACTAAGAAATTAGTCTATTTGAAAGGGCAAATGAATACAGGTGGGAAATCTTTACATCTTTCTGTCCCACTCCTATTATTCAATATGGTTACAGGAAGCATCTCATCTATTTTCTAATTGTTTCGTGCACTTGGGAGTTTCCTTTGTTGTTGTTTTTTCCATATCTACTGCTCCTTATAATACCTACAAAGAAAAATCCAGGTGTTTCTTCTTAGTCACCATCTTGATTTCCTTCTGTAGTGCTTAGCATTAGGCATCTGACTATGGCTTGACGCTAATGTTACTTTTTTACTATCCTGAATTATTTTCTCCAATCATCAGAAGGTTGTTGCACTACATATTTGTACATTAAGCAATCTTGGTGCTTATGTGATTTACATCTTTTTTTTGCAAACCTCCCTCCCTCCTTTCCTCCCCTCCCCCCTTCCTTCTTCATTTTTTCCCCTGCTGCTTCATCTTCTTGGTCACTTATTTGCTCTTTGTACCTTTGATTTGCTTGCTATTGAAAAGGCACAATATTCCATTATTTGCTCTGTATTTTTAATTCTAATTTATTTAATCTGGAGTAGATATAAACATTTGGGGGGGAACATCTTTCCTTTGCTCCTAGACTTCTGGAGAATTTGTATATTATCTAGAAAATGGACACTGAAAAGTCAGTTCTGTCCACTGGGAAGAAGAGTTGGAGGAATTCAAACAGCCTGCTGTTTTTATCTCATCTTTCCTTTAGGTCTTCTCAACTGATTTCACGATGCTTCAAATTTTGGTATTTCAATAGAATTTTCTGGTTTTTGCTACATCATCTTTGAAACATACTTATAAGATGAGTAAATTTGCTGTCATTCCTGAAGGAAGACCTTGTCATTCATGAAACTATGCTATTAAATGATCCTAGATAATTAATTAGTACAGAAGGCAGTCACTTCAGGAAATATAAGTGATATCTCGTTTGTTCCGTTAAGTCATGAAGTTTGAGTTTTTATCATGTCACTAAGTCCAAGATTTACTGGGGAAGTGAGCCAACTTCAAAATATATAAACTTAAAAATTTTCTAATACTGTTTTTAGAAAAGTAGAATTAGTCTTACGCGTTCCATGTCACCCCTTTCCTCACCCAGGATGGGTAGATGGTTAGCCTGACGGGACGCTGTAAATTTATTTACAGCCAATAAAAACTAACAAGAATATCTGCATTGAAACAGTTGTCCTGTGATATCACTTCTTAAATATAATAAATGAAACAGATAAGATGCATAGCTTATGCATACCCTTTGCATAGAGTTGAATGAGAGATTTACCATTTGATATAAGATATTTACATCCGTTCATCAAAATATGACTCCCTTTGCAGTCTTCTAACACCATGCCTGTAATATACATTATTATGGTAATTTAAAAATGGAACATAGAGTAGAAAAAGAACATGATAAATGCCTATCATCTTACTCTTTATAGCTGTAGTAAATTTTATACCTTAGGCTAGGCTGAATACATTTTGAGTTTCTCATGCAACAATCATTTTGGAAATGCGTCAGTCAACAGGCTTCTTTTACTCATTATTATTTAGCCTAAAGATTCGAGGAATCTGTTTTTATTCTGTTATCAGTTTATTTCCAAGAAATGCCACTGCCTTTACCTACTTGAATGAACATTTTCCTTTCTTCCCATTTATAACGACTGTAAAACTAGACCCCTTTCCACCCTCATTTCATCAAACTATTTCCTTGGGATGCGTTCATCTACAAATTAGTATAACGGATACTGCAGAAATAGCCGCTGAGGCTCTGAAAAAGTATTTTTCTCTCCTCTCAAATCAAAGAATCGAGACTATCATTCAGGGTTCTTTTATTTTCTAAGCATTAAATCCTTTACTCCAAATCATGGAAAAAAAATAAGTCAGAAGGCATTTGTTGAATTACACAAAGGGCATGTGGTTTCGACCTCGACTGGAACACAAGCTGCAGCCTGGCTGTCCAGCCACTATCCTTCTCTGCAAAGGTGAAATGATTTAGAGGCCTAGAGAAACTTAATTTTTCTTGATCACCATGTGCAACCCGGAATTTTAATGGCAGGCATAATTAATTCTTCTGATGTTAATCATCAGGGCTGGGCTCCACAATTATCAGCCTGATGCAGCTGGGGCATGGTGCAGACATGAAAAATTAGGAAAATGAATCAGTAATAGGGTGGCAGATTTAATCTGCATCATGAAAACAAAGTTAAAAAGAGGAAGATCGAGAGAATTTCAGCTGAAGCTTTTGTGCCAATGCGCAGTGACAGAATTGAAAAATGTTGCCGATGTCCAAAGTGATTGGTAATTACCAAGCCATTGAATTTTTTATTGTCAATTTATCATCGCGCCAGAGGTTAAATTTAACATCTTCTTCTAGAGCCATCACTCTAAGAAGGCTCACTGCGCATCACGTGGCTCAGAGTCAGAGAAAGGTTAATCAGGTATTCCTTTAGTTTGCATGTGTCTCCAAGCCCTCCTTCCTGGGCTGTGCCATGCCATCACTGAATACCTGCCACAGATTTTCTACTATTCATTACCTGTGACTTTCAGATAAATATCAGGCTGTGTCACAC
Organism: Elephas maximus indicus; assembly: GCF_024166365.1. Classification (NCBI taxonomy): domain Eukaryota; kingdom Metazoa; phylum Chordata; class Mammalia; order Proboscidea; family Elephantidae; genus Elephas; species Elephas maximus. The sequence goes on along the minus strand of NC_064824.1, from coordinate 75,094,026 downwards.
ACACGCCTTTTCCTCTCTTTTGGCATTTACTAAAAATGCAGGTGTAAGAAAAGAATTATTCCTCAAGTAGGAAAAATCCCATCATTTCAAGCCCTGGGGGTACTTCATTAAGGTGCAGCTGAGACAAGGACCCTTCCTTCTCTCTCTTTTAAATGCTATTTTGTCATGGACATTGGAAGAAATGATATAACCTTCAAATTAAAATTCCACAACAGTTGTATCTGTGTCAGATTTCATTCTCATCTTTGTCGTTTTCCCTTTTGCACACGATGTCCCTTTAATTAATAATTGGAAAAAAGCTTAGTTTGAAAGGAAGGAGATATTTATCCATGCAAATCCCTGAATAGTTCAAATTATCACTTCTTTGAAGAGCTTTTTGAAATATGAAGAGATCCAGAGTAGGTATTGAGATTCCACACAAAGAGGCTCTCCTTAGTGATTTTTAGAGAGTGACCTTGCTTAGTTCGGCCATGGCCCAATTTTTAACGTCACCTGTTTCATCCTTTTGTCATTTGCTTGACTGTGCCTCTTCTTCCATATGTATTTTGAAATATAGAGCAGTCGCTTATTAAGGGAATGGTATGTATTTTCTATAAATTAAAAATGGAAATAGCCTTTAGGGAGACTTGAAAAAATCAATGTGTGTGTTAATTACTGCGATTCATTACTGAAATAAAAATGGTCTCAACCTTTCATTGGATACAAATTTAGGGATGGGGATGTTTGCAAAAGACAAAGCCTGTGTTCCTGATCATGTTAATCTGCAGATCAAAGCCTCTGTGAATCTGTGTCTGGAGGAAGCTCCTCAGGGGATAGGCGAGCGGGGCTCCATCCCCGCACACAGGCAGTGAGTTATTACTGCTGAATACAAAAGCCGGCCACGTGACTGCCACCTAACAGCAGTGGCACGAGTCCTTCTCCTGCCCGGGCTTCCTGAGACCTTGCTTTTCTGAGCCCTCACTTTTCTATAATTAAATCTGAACCATAAAAGCCATACCTGTCAAATGACCTCCAGCTGCCCTCATAAACAACACTGGGAATTCTGCTGGTAGCAACTCTTCGCCTTTTGGAAAGAACATAGGAAAATATCCTATTTAGTTTCCTGGAGGCTGCCCTCCCCCATTCTACTTTTTTTTTTTTTTTTTCAATTCTCCCCACACTGAGCTTCCTCTCCCCTTTTAGAATTTAAGTACAGGACCAGAAAATACACAGCAAATAAAGAATATAGTATAATTTATTGGAAAGATTCTGCTGTCTTCTCCTGAATTAGTAACCTGTCCTTTTAGGAAGAAGAGAGGGAAAGTGGAATGAAGGAATGTAATTTTTCTAACAGCGTTTGGCTGCCTTTCTTTGATCATGTTTTATGGGTAGAGGATAAATTACCACATGAAGGTTTCTGTTCAGAACCTGAACATGTTTAGTGTGATCTGAACCCTGCCATATTTTGCATAGCTGCCTTTTGCCTGAGCAAGTTTAATGCAAAGATCAGCAGCTCAGAGCCTAACGCATATGAGCCAGTTCTTTTCTGCTATTGGAATGCCCTACTATTTTAACTGGATTCTTTCCAAAACTGTAACTAATTAAGAATAAATTCAGGACCATTAGCAAGTGGGACAAGCTAGCCGGTGCTGCATATATCAAAAGAGTTAGTTTTAATGAGAGGCGTTACTGGATGGGGGTGGGGGGGAGAAAGAAACAGATTAAAGATAGTGTAGGGACCTTCTTCAGCTAAACTGAACGACTAATGGTACATGGAAAGATGCTGAACTTGTGGTCCTCTGTAATTGGTCTACTTACTGGTCTCAAACTTTAAAAACATGAATGCAGGTATTTAGAGGTACATTAGAGGTTCAGTAATGATTTATAAATGTTACAAAATGTTGGCTTCTGCAGTGGAGTGCTCCTTTTATTGGTGAAACATATGTTGTCTGCTTTCAGAGGCGTTCACCTCAGCACTGCCAAGCCATTTTCTCTTCCCTGGGCTTTGTACTGGCGCACATCTGTTTATCCAGACTGCACTGGCTGCAGATGGCGTTTTTTAATTTGTTAGAAGGTTAGCGGTGCCATATTTTTGACAGCTGTTCTTGAATGCCTTTACCACAAAGAAAAACTTTGGTAGGACTTGTGCTTTGGGGAGAGAAATCTGATGCTCACACCCCTCATTAGTTGCTTCTACTCTTTCTTGGATCTTAGCATCCGATCCTCCTTTGTCATTAGGGGAGGTATGCAGGCTGATGTTTCTCTCCAGGGAATGAAGGTGGAAAGTTAGTATACAGTTAACCTGCTTTGAACATTATATTATGAATATCTGTGCAGCTTCAGTGGGGCAGCCAAATATTTAATCATTAGGAAAGATGGGCAATAAATCAAATGTCTGAACTTGGATGCATTATCTGAGATTCTTGATTTCAGACTTAACCTTCCGCATGGACTTCTGTCATGAGAAATTACCTAGGCTAAGCTTCTTCATTTGAAGCAATCAAAACCCAACCACAAAACTTCTATGATTATAAGATAATAGCAATAAGAAAGAGATTGTTGGCTTCTAGCAGTGGACATGGACAATAAGAATGTATTACTCTGTAGGAAAATAGTTTTACTAAGTTTAGGTTTGATTACATGTTGGAGATGGTATGGAGCAGAGTAGATTGAAAAGGTAATTACAATGATATTGAGGACTTGAGAGTTTGAAGGATTCTTTAAGATGTGTTTGGTGGGTAGGTTTTCTTCTGGTTAAGGAGCCCTAGTGGTGCAGTGGTTAAGGCAATTGGCTGCTAACCAGAAGTTTCCAGGTTTGAACCCCCCAGCCTCTCTATGGGAGAAAGATGTAACAGTCTGTTTCCACAAAGATTACAGCTTTCACTATGGGGCAGTTCTACTCTGTCCTATAGGGTTGTTATGAGTGGGAATGGACTCAGTGGCTATGGATTTGGTTTCCTCTGGTTACAAATGTTATCAAAACAACAGAGCAGTCAGAATCTTGTGCTATTTTTAACAATTGGGCTTACCATATGGGGAAACATTATCTCCCTTCTGCGCTGCCATTTACCAAGTCACCTTAGCACAACATCAGTGGTCATCCTTGATTCTGCCCTCACACTTCTCTTTCACAAATAATCAATCACCGAGACCTGTCCATTTTATCTCCTTCATCTTTCAGGTCTGTCATCTTCTTTCTACTCCCTTTCCTTCTTAGTTTAGACTGTCATCATTTCTTGACTAGATTATAGTGACAGCCCCTTACTTGAGCTCTCTGCCTCCATTCTTGCCACCTCCAATCCCTCCCTTAGCACCCTGGTCTTCTCTCTGCTGTCTCATTTCTCACACTGTAATATAATGATCGATTTATATATCTTTCTTCCTGATAGGCTGTAAGCTATTTGAGGACAGGGACTAGGTCTTTCACCTCTGTATCTCTAGCCCTAGCACAGTGCATATAAACCTGTTGCCATCCAGTCGATTCTGAATCATAGCAACCCTACAGGACTGAGTAGAGCTGTCCCATAGAGTTTCCAAGGAGCTCCTGGTGGATTCGAACTGCTGACCTTTTCTTTAGCAGTCATAACTCTTAACCACTACACCACCAGTGTTTCCAGCACAGTGCATATAGTAGGAGCTTAATAAAACAATTGCTTAATGGGTTGCCTCCTACTATATTAAGCCCTGTTCTAGGGTACAGAAGGGAATGGGATTCACAAAAATCCGAGTCCTTGTGGACTTCATAGATTCCCTGGGTGGTGCAAATGGTTAAGTGCTCAGCTACTAACAAAAGATTGACAGTTTGAACCCACCCAGAGGTATCTGTGGAAAAGGCTTGGCAATATGCTTCCGAAAGGTCACAGCCATGAAAACCTGAGGGTGTGCAGTTTCACTCTGTAACACATGGGATCATCATGAGTCAATTTGACTCAACAGCAATTTTTTTTTTTTTTTAAACCCTGTGGAGCAGTTCTTCTTGCGTACACAGAGTAGTCATGAGTTGGAATCAACTTGATAGCAACTAACAACAAGAATGGACTTAACACTCATGTAAAGTTGATCTCAGAAACTCACTTGCTTGGATTCCTATATGAAGTGTTCAAGCCTTGTTCTAGCACAGAGTTGACCATCTGAGTGACACACCAAAGGAACCAGAAATACTGAGTAATCTTCCAACCTTCAAGTTAAGCGTCAGTTTTATATCACGTACACCAGAGTTCTACTCTGTCATATGGGCTCACTACGAGTTGAAATCGACTCAACAGCACCCAGCAACAATACCAATTACCAGAAAGGTAAACGTTTTAAAGAGGGTGAAAAAGAAGCCATCTTGGGCTGAGGGTGCATGGTAGATTGTTGTAGAAAAGTCCTCCGGTTTGCTTACGGTTTTCCTGTACCCATGTCCCTGGGAAGTCTCCTCTTACACTGACTCTGAGCTTGGCTGTGGGTCTTGCTTTGGCCAGCAGTGTAATAGCAAATGTGAGACAGTCAGAGATGTGGAAAATGCTCACACGTTGGGTCTTAACCCTCTTTTGTTGCACGTGTATCCCTAATGCTGCCACCATATGAAGAAGCTTGGGTTAGCCTGTTGGATGATGAGAGACACATGGCTCAGTCACCTTCATCGCCCTCTCCAACTGTGCATGTTGGGTTTGGGGATCAGGAACACAAACCAGGCAAAGGGCTAAGTAATGTGGTGGCATGATGGAGAGGACCTTCAATTACAGCTGCCTGTCATACCTGGCCCTCTGAAGCTTTGGTGATTTTAAAAACTTTTTTTTCTGAAGACCATAGGTGATCTTTCCATTTTTTGAAAATAATCCAATAGTCATTAGCCATTCTGACTAATGCTCTGAGATTGTTAAGCAGTAATACAGAAGCACCTATTATTTTTAGTTTCTGTCTTTTGGAGTCACAAAACTGAAGTTTTATTTAATTCAAGTGATTGGTTCCTGAGATATATAGTCTCTTTTTTCAAAGTGCTTGGAGTCTAATAGAGTCAACAGGTAAATGGAACAGATACACACAATAGGGGGTGTTGTTGATTTTAGGTCCTGCAGAGCCAGTTCTGACTCGTAGCAACTTCATGCACCACAGAATGAAACAATGCCCAGGCCTGTGTCATCCTTACAATGGTTGTTCTGCTTGAGCCCATTGCTGTAGCCACTTTGTCAATGCATCTTGTTAAGGGTCTTTCTCTTTTTTGCTGACCTTCTACTTTACCAAGCATGATGTCCTTCTCTAAGGACTAGTCCCTTTTGATAACATGCCCAAAGTATGTGAGACGAAGTCTCATCATCCTAGGTTCTAGGGAGTGTTCTGGCTGTACTTCTTCCAAGACATATTTGTTTGTTCTTCTGAAAGTCCATGGTATACTCAATATTCTTTGCCAACACCATAATTCAAATCATCAATTCTTCTTTGGTCTTATTTATTGTCCAGCTTTCACATGCATATGAGGTGATTGAAAATATCATAACTTGGGTCAGGTGTACCTTAGTCCTTGAAGTGACATCTTTGCTTTTTACCACTTTAAAAAGGAATTTTGCAGCAGATTTGTCCAATGCAGTATGTTGTTTGATTCCTTGACTACTGCTTCCATGGGTGTTGACAGGATAGGGGTTGAGTGATATGATGAAAGTAACAACAGCCTGCTTGGGGGAACAGAGGAGGGGAACCTACCTCAACTTATGTGTGATGGTGGAGGGAGGTTCAGTTTGTCAAGACTTGGCGCTCTGAGGCTTCTCATAGGGTAGCAGTCTGGTTTAGCTCACTGCAGAGTTCCATATTAGGATGATGAATTGGGGAAACACTGAGGTACAGGTCCCCTCATTACCTTCAACCTTATCTCTCATACTTGCTTTCTGTTGAGTTCACATGTGTTCGCTATGGGAGAACCACAGGTGTTCGGAAGCAAGGCAGCCAGATACTATCCCGAGGACCAGAATGCGGTCATGCCGATGAGGTCACATCTTAACCTGCCTGATGGCCAGAGTACTGAGGACTTCACAGTGTGGTTATTTGGCCACATCCTGAACCCTGTGATTGTTTCTACTTTTCTCCTTGTATATTTAGTTTAATGTCTGAATTTCAAGAATAAGTATCATGTATCTTACTGTTGCTGTGTAAAGGGTTTATAGTAGGATGCAGATGCTACTTTGTAGAAAGAGAGAGTCCATTTAAGAATGAAATTTCAAGAAAGTTCTTTGTTAAAGATGCTTGTCATTTTGGAGGAGCTAAAAGGAGCCCTGGTGGTGCAAATGGTTAAGCCCTCGGCTGCTAACCGAAAGGTTGGTGGTTTGAACTCACCCAGAGGCTCATTGGAGAAAGACCTGGCCATCTGCTTCCGTAAATATTACAAGAAAACCCTATGAGGCAGTTCTACTTTGTTACATAGGGTCACTATGAGTCAAAATTGACTCGATGGCGCCTAACAGCAACAACACTGAGCGTTGGAACCTTTTCCTAAGTGTGAGGAATTGGTCACTTCTGACACTTGGCACAGCCTCCCCCATTTAGAGGAAGCTGAAAAATACTAGATAACTTTTTTAACTTTCTTGTCAGCTGAGGGCAGCCACCTAGGATTGGACAATGAGATACATCCATTGAGGGTGTTGCCTGTGGAGCTACTGATGTAAAGAGTATTCCCTGGCTAGCTGCAGGCATATTCAGTGACCTGCAGCAGCAGGGATAGTGCCTGGGTGGCAGCAGCGTGAGTGACTCTGTTCCATGGCCAGCCTTGGAAAGTGATTCTGGATATGTAGCCTCCCTTCTGTTTCCTTCCGTTTGTTTCCAAGCCCGGATCTCTAGCCTTCTAGGCAATTCTAGGAGCTATCCAATAGTCTTTAATTTTGTTTGTTTGTTTGTTTCTTAAATGAGGCAGTTGCTTTCAGTTGAAGATTCTGACTGATATACTCCATTACTGTAGTTTTGAGAGAGAGTTTGGGCAAAGATTTCACAAAGCAGGATGGCTGGTTGTACTGGTTGAGGTTGAGTTGCCAAGAACAATCTATTCTAGGTAGTTTCAGTAGGAAGGGGTTTAAGACAGGAAATTCATTAACTGACTCACAGAATCATTTGGGAGGGCTAGGGAAATAGATCTAGGCTGAAATTCATAAACAACTCTTCCAATTCTCTACTTATTATTTTGTTCTTTTTACTTTACTGGAATGTAAACTCCACGAAAGCAGCAATCTTTGTTTTATTTCCTTATAAATTTCAAGCACCTAGAATAGTGTCTGGCTCCATAATACTTTAATAATAATAATAATAGGCACATAGGGAGAACTTTTGAAAGAAACTGGAAAAGAAGTCTTTTAGCCTATCCCCAAAGAGACCTTAAGTTATGACTGACTTTTCTGAGTTAGGAGATATTTGGCCATATGTCAGAGAACTTGTAGGAATACAGCTAAATTGGACCTTACTGCCTTCTAAAGGAAACCCTGGTGGCGTAGTGGTTAAGTGCTACAGCAATTCAAATCCACCAGGTGCTCCTTGGAAACTCTGTGGGGCAGTTCTACTCTGTTCTATAGAGTTGCTATGAGTCGGAATCGACTCGACGGCAGTGGGTTTGGTTTTTGTCCACTAAAGGGAGTTTTTTTTTTTTTTTTTAAAGAGAGTGAATCAATACATCTATATTTAATGTGTATAATTTAGGCCATCTCCCATACAGAGGGTGACATGAGTAATGTATACTTCTAGTTTGTATTGCTTGAAATTCTTGATTAGAGGTTTTATAAATAGAGTAAACTCCTGAATTATGGAACTTGAGATAAGCCTGGGCAGATTTAAAAATTTGGATTGATCTGGACCAGGTAAGCCTCAGTAATAATACTGAAAGTTTGTCAGTGATGATAAATTTCTTAGAGATTCTGGGGAAGAGCCTGACACGTCTTACAGGGAGGGAAACCCGAGTAGAAAGGGTATGACAATCTGGGCTTCATATGCAAGCCCAATTTAAATGGCTTGACCTCCTATGTTACTGCTTTGATTTTTTTTTTTTTTTGTCATAGAACATAAACTTATTATTGGTGTACTCTAATATCTATTGTAATTCTGATTATCAAGGTTTTCGCAGATTGCATGCAGTTTTTATTTTGTTAGTCATCATAGTGAAGTGATTAGGTCTCTGGGAGGAGGAAGCCCCAGGACTGTATTTCCCATGTTGTGCTTGCTCTACGAACATCACTGTCTTTTTGGAAAGATTGATAAAATAGTGGCAGGCATCTTGGGGGCACTGTCCAGCATCGGCAGTGTATCAGTCAGACTATTTTGTTCCTTTCTTTTATTAATTCTACCCTTTTTATATATACTAAAAAAGGCTATATACCATAGTAGACCAAGAAATATCAAAAGTCAATTAAACTCATTCATGAAAAATTCCATTAAAAGAACATTATAAAATCTACTCTAATTCAATAGGAGCCAGGGGACTCGGAACAAGCCCGACACTTCTGCTTTTAATTGCTAAATTTTATTGATAGACTTTATAATAATAATCTTTTATTTAGATAAGTACATTCACACCTTAGTAAATCCCACTCCACTGTCAGTTCTTCTCCATGTCCAAATAAAAGGAGAAACAAAACGCTTAAATGTTATCTTTTTCCTGAAAGAGCATTGCCGAGACAAACGCTAGAGTCTGAATAGTAACAGAAATTAATTGTATAATTAGTCCCGTTCAAGTTAGCAAGTTGTCTACTTACAATGCAGCTTTCATTTAAAAACAGACTCTTTTTACCTGTCAATAATGGAGGCTCAGAAAGAGATGAATTGTGTCGTGTAGGCAAAATAACCTTGCTGTGGTTAGAGAACTGGCTGCGATCTGCTTGGCAATGGCAGCTTATCAGTCAGCAACTGCCTGGGTTTCAGATCACTCAGGAGGGTCTCCTTCCTCCTCCCAGAGAGCTCATCACTTTACTATGATACTAACAAAACAAAAGGAGCTTGCAAATTTGCAGAAGCCTTGATAAGCAGAATTACAATAACTGTTAGAGTATACCAAGAAATTAGAGAAATCTTGGGCTCGGGTTCAGAGGGACAAAGCCCAACAAAGCTGTTCCTGAGTCTGTAGATATCTTCTCATCATTTCACATTTTTTTGACCATTTTGCTGCTTGCTTGCAAACGCTCTTGAGGTAAAACCAAACCAGACCTATTGCCATTGCGTCGATTCCAACTCCTAGCGACCCTATAGGACAGAGTAGAACTGCCTCCTAGGGTCAGTTAGGGTCTCCAAGCCTTTACTACTACATCTTTCTCTCACAGAGCAGCTAGTGGGTTCAAACCACTGATCCTTCAGTTAGCAGCTGAGTGCTTAACCACTGCACCACCATGGCTCGTGCTCTGGAGGTAGAGAGATTGAAATCACTGTGCTTTTTACAACCTGTTTACAATTCTTGTAAGAAAAAAATTCTCCCAAGGACAATTCTAAAAATTTCTAGTTCAAGTGATATTTGGGGGTTATTAAGGATCTACCAAATCCTTGACCTTGGGATCATCTCCTCCAATAAGCCCCCCTTCATTAATGGGAAGGGAGATAATTTCCATGTGACTATGTTTCTTCCTTAATTCCTTGTTCGCTTACACCTTCTTAATTGCCCGGAAACACTTTCCCCTTTCTTTGCATATAGACGTATTTCAAATACACGATACTATTGCACTTGAGATACTGCGTGCATAAACACTTCAATTTGAATCAAATCAGACTTTAAATGCATCAAGGGAGATTATTCTTAAAGGCACATACAGCAACATTTACTCAGGAGAATCCCATGGGATTCAGCAAAGAATGCTTTTCTTAAGGCAAATATATATTTTTTCTATGACAGGAAGACCAGCATCTGGTTGGAAGTTGCCTATTTTCACATGATTGGTTTCATTAAGCATCTAGTACACACTAGAATCCACTGCTGCTGAGTTGATTCTTCTGACTCGTAGCCACCCTTGAGGGCAGAGTAGAGCTGCTCCATAGGATTTCCAAGGCTGTAAATCTTTATGGAAGCAGGCTGCCATATCTTTCCGCCAGGAGCGGCTGGTGGGTTCAAACCACTGACCTTTTGGTTGGCAGCTGAGTGCTTTAACCACTGTGCCACCAGGCCTCCTCGATTCAGGGTAAACTCTGTCCAATCAGGATCCAAACCCAAAATCAAACCCGTTGCCTTTGAGTCGATTTGATTTCGACTCATGGAGACCCTATAGGACAGAGTAGAACTGCCCCATAGAGTTTCTAAGAAGTGCCTGGGGGATTCAAGCTGTTGACCTTTTAGTTAGCAGCCAAAGCTCTTAACCACTAAGCCAACACGGTTTCCAAAATCAGGATGATTCTCAGTTAATTCAAGGTTTTCCCCTTCCTTTACCTCTTGCATCTGAATTCCTGGTTCTTAGGTAGCATCAGGCAACAGCGAGGCCAGGGCCTTTGTTGCGTGAGTGGCATCAGCCCATCCTGGCAGCTCCTGTGCTATCATGGCAGCTCCTCAGCTTTCATGGTCTCCAACTGCATCCACTATTGTGTCCTTCCTGTCCAACTAGACAGACCTCTCGGCCCCCCGTCCCTCAGCATCATACCTGTGCTGCTCTTGTCAACATAGAAGACGATTACTTGGTGAGGCTGCCTAAGGCCTTTTTTCCTACACACAGCATGCAGGAATTTCCACAAGTGTCTCCTGCCTGCCTTAGGGTGTGGTAAAACTCTGGGCCTTGCTGCTTTTCTGGGCCCACCTGGTAGTGAGACACTCGTTTTCTCAATCTAACTGAGGAAAGCTTTTTTTTTTCACCTCTTCATTGGGTACTGGGTACCTCTGAAATCAGCCTAGGAGTGTGGGGTGGGGCCAGGATTAAGACTCCTTCTCAGGGACATACACCAGAGTCTAAGATCTTGCTTGCTCCTAGCTGTCTTCCTCTTACCCTAGCCTGGTTCTTTTCTTTCTTCGGGGTAGGAAAAACTGGCGCTCTTACTGATAGGTGCCCTCAGTTCTGCTCTGCCTTGAACCTGGAGTACAGCTTTAAGACTTTAGATTCTTTTATTTTCTGGTTTCCTAGGGGAAAGGTTACCACATGGTCTAGCTGAAAGAGGAAATCCTTGAAGGATAAAAAGAGTTTCAAAAAACCTGTCTGATAGTATATCAAAATGTTATCCTGCTACACTTGGTTTACTTAAGGCCCACCAAACCTATTCATGACTTTTATATCTCTAATTGGGTTTTCAACATGTTCTTTATGTATCCTTGCTTTATGAGTTCTGAGGTCCTGAAGATCTGAAGTTCTGTCTTTGGCTCTGTTTTGTGGCACTCTCCACAATATGTCAAGTGACTGATGATTACAGATTTCCTTTTTAAATAATCCAATACCCTCAGCTAATCCTACACTCCGCTTCTCAAGCCCAGGAATCATTTCTGGAGAAAAGGATTGCTGTAAGTTACAGTTGATGGAGATAGTCGTTTAATACTATTCCCCAGTTAGCATAGTTCTTATGCCAGAACCCATTCTTGCTTGGTTACGGTTACAGAAAAGGAAATCTGAAGGTGACTCACTCATGAATGAGATGAGGTTGGGTCATAATTCTCAGAAATTACATGTAACGCTGTGTGGACACCACACTCTACCTTGATCCCATCCATTCACCTGTAGTGTCTACCACAGTGTTAGATGCCTTTGTGTCCTTAATAAGGCCAATGCTAATATCCATGATGATGACAAAAGAGAATTTAGTGCCAAGAGAAAATCCTTCACAGAATTTACTGGGCATTCTAAAAGTCAGCACAAGCTAAACCCCCTCCATAAATCACCACCCACCACCATCACCTGATCCAACCTCTACGTGCCCTACCCACTTTGGGAAGGCAATGGTGGTTCAGTGGTAGAATTTTTGCCCTCCATGTGGGAGACTTGGATTTGATTTCTGGGCAATGTATCTCATGCATAGCCACCACCCGTCAATGGAGGCTTGCCTGTTGCCATGATGCTGAACAGGTTTCAGTGGAGCTTTGGCATAAGATGGACTAGGAAGAAAGGCCCAGTGATCTACTTCTGAAAATCAGCCAGTGAAAACCCTTTGGACCGCAAAGATATCATCTGCAACCCAGCATGGAGATGGCACAGGACTGGGCAGTGTTTTGTTCTGTTGTGCATGGAGTTGTCATGAGTTGGGGGCCAATTCGACAGCAGCTAACAACACCACCAACATATGGATATTCAGATATAGGCCATGTAGGTAACAAAACAATGACAATAAACTAAGTTAAAGTGGAAGGCTAAGTGACCCATAATACTCAGGTTTTCTTCAGACAGACTCTGAGTTAAGTGACAAGGTTGTGGTAGGGTTGGAATTCAGTGGTTTGAATTTTATCAAGAAAGGTTCCCTGCGTGCTTCAGGGTTCAGCTACCCCACGGAGTGGTTTTAACTGAGAGTGTCTAACAGCTGAGAGTCACACGATTATAACTGTTCAAGGGCCTGGACTTTACGAAGCAGCCCATGTTGGGATGCTCCCCCCTCACACAAATTCATAGCCCACATCTGAATTCCATCACATGACTGACATTGGAGCCCTCACCTAATTTTGTCTTTGGCTGGTATCTCAGCATCCCAGTCAAACTTGAGACCGCTGATCTGGGGCACTGTATGCTTCCCCTCCTTGGTAAGAAGCTGGAGGTGAAAATCAGGTCACAGGCAGAGCCACAAAATATATTCCTGTGGTCCATTTCCTCTCCATTTTTGACTCCTATGGGGTCTCTTACATGTTCTGGAAACCGGGCCACCTGGAGGCTGCCTCCATCTTCCCCTCCTGGCCTGGACCACTCTGGGAATACCCCTGGTTGCTGCTGATGCCAGAAACCAACCACTGCACCACAGCTGCTGCCGTGAGAGCTGAGGAGTCCGTCTCCCAGTGCTGCTGCTGCTGCTGCTGCTGCTACTGCCTGGTCTACTCTGCCTGCTCCTTTGTTTCTCACTCGGGTGCTGGCTCTGGATCTCATACTGGAATCCCTGAGAACTCATATGACCAATCCCTTCTCCTCTCTGATACTGAGCATTGTCCTGGCACTAAACTTGAGTGTCTCGCCATTGAGATGTAGCCTTTTCCAGCAGACTCTGGCTTCTCCAACAAATCTTGGGATATTCCCTGACATGCCCAAATCCTTAGACCCAAGCTGGAACCTTCAAATATCTGAACACTTGCAGTCATGACATCCTGTGAAAAAATATATTCCAATGAATTCCTTGCCTATTAATTTTTAAGCCATTAACTAAATTAATTAATATTCTCCAGGTTCTCCTGTTCCCTACTCAGTAGTTACTGGCCACAACATATATTTAAATCCCTCATTAAGTAGTTCTAAGATTCAGGACTTGTTAAAAAAAAAAAAGGAATTAGGCTATGCCAGAAAACAATAAAACTAGTAAGTAGTTATTTACAAGTGTATGGACCTTCACTTACTTTTTTTTTTTTAAATAATTTTTATTGTGCTTTAAGTGAAAGTTTACAAATCAAGTCAGTCTCTCACACAAAAACCCATATACACCTTGCTACACACTCCCAATTACTCTCCCCCTAATGAGACAGCCTGCTCTCTCCCTCCACTCTCTCTTTTCATGTCCTTTTTCGCCAGCTTCTAACCCCCTCCACCCTCTCATCTCCCCTCCAGGCAGGAGATGCCAACATAGTCTCAAGTGTTCACCTGATCCAAGAAGCTCACTCCTCACCAGAATCCCTCTCCAACCCATTGTCCAGTCCAATCCATGTCTGAAGAGTTGGCTTTGGGAATGGTTCCTGTCCTGGGCCAACAGAAGGTCTGGCGGCCATGACCACTGGGGTCCTTCCAGTCTCAGTCAGACCATTAAGTCTGGTCTTATGAGAATTTGGGGTCTGCATCCCACTGCTCTCCTGCTCCCTCAGGGGTTCTCTGTTGTGTTCCCTGTCAGGGCAGTCATCGGTTGTAGCCGGGCACCATCTGGTTCTTCTGGTCTCAGGATGATGTAGTCTCTGGTTCATGTGGCCCTTTCTGTCTCTTGGGCTCGTAATCACCTTGTGTCCTGGGTGTTCTTCATTCTCCTTTGATCCAGGTGGGTTGAGACCAATTGATGCATCTTAGATGGCTGCTTGCTAGCATTTAAGACCCCCAGACGCCACTCTTCAAAGTAGGATGCAGAATGTTTTGTTAATAGATTTTATTATGCCAATTGACTTAGATGTCCCCTGAAACCATGGTCCCCAGACCCCTGCCCCTGCTACACTGGCCTTTGAAGCATACTGTTTATTCAGGAAACTTCTTTGCTTTTGGTTTAGTCCAATTGTGCTGACTTCCCCTGTGTTGTATGCTGTCTTTCCCTTCACCTAAAGTAGTTCTTATCTGCTATCTAATTAGTGAATACCCCTCTCCCACACTCCCTCCCTCCCCCCACTCATAGCCACAAAAGAATGTTTTCTTCTCAGTTTAAACTATTTCTCAAGTTCTTATAATGGTCTTATACAATATTTGTCCTTTTGCAACTGACTAATTTCACTCAGCATAATGTCTTCCAGGTTCCTCCATGTTATGAAATGTTTCTCTGATTCCTCACTGTTCTTTATCGATGCATAGTATTCCGTTGTGTGAATATACCATAATTTATTTATCATTCATCCATTGATAGGCACCTTGGTTGCTTCCATCTTTTTGCTATTGTAAACAGTGCTGCAATAAACATGGGTGTGCATATATGTGTTCGTGTAAAGGCTCTTATTTCTCTAGGATATATTCCAAGGACTTGGATTGCTGGATCGTATGGTAGTTCTATTTCTAGCTTTTTAAGGAAGCGCGAAATCGATTTCCAAAGTGGTTGTACCATTTGACATTCCCATCAGCAGTGTAGAAGTGTTCCAGTCTCTCCGCAACCTCTCCAACATTTATTATTTTGGGTTTTTTGGATTAATGCCAGCCTTGTTGGAGTGAGATGAAATCTCATTGTAGTTTTGATCTGCATTTCTCTAATGGCTAATGATCGTGAACATTTCCTCATATATCTGTTAACTACCTGAATGTCTTCTTTAGTGAAGTGTCTATTCATATCTTTTGCCCATTTTTGAACTGGGTTATTTGTCTTTTTGCAGTTGAGTTTTTGCAGTATCATGTAGATTTTAGAGATCAGGCGCTGATCAGAAATATCATAGCTAAAAACTTTTTCCCAGTCTGTAGGTAGTCTTTTTACTCTTTTGGGGAAGTCTTTGGATGAGCATAGGTGTTTGATTTTTAGGAGCTGCCAGTTATCTAGTTTTTCTTCTGCATTCTTAATAATGTTTTGTGAACAGTTTATGCCAGGTATTAGGGCTCCTAACATTGTCCCTATTTTTTCTTCCATGATCTTTATCATTTTAGATTTTATATTTAGGTCTTTGATCCATCTTGCGTTAGGTTTTGTGCATGGAGTGAGTTATGGGTCTTGTTTTATTTTTTTGCAGATAGGATATCCAGTTATGCCAGCACCATTCGTTAAAAAGACTGTCTTTTCCCCATTTAACTGTTTTGGGGCTTTGTCAAATATCAACTGCTCATATGTGGATGGATTTATGTCTGGATTCTCAATTCTGTTCCATTGTTCCTTGTATCCGTTGTTGTACCAGTACCAGGCTGTTTGGACTACTGTGGCGGTATAATAGGTTCTAACATCAGGTAAAGTAAGGCCTCCCACTTTATTCTTCTTTTTAAGTAATGCCTTATTTATCCGGGGCCTCTTTCCCTTCCATATGAAATTGGTGATTTGTTTCTCCATCTCATTAAAGAATGTCCTTGGGGTTTGGATCAGAGTTGCATTAAATGTATAGCTCGCTTTTGGTAGAATAGACATTTTTATAATGTTAAGTCTTTCTATCGACGAGCAAGGTATGTTCTTTCACTTATGCAAGTCTCCTTTGGTTTCTTGCAGAAGTGTAGTGTAGTTTTCTTTCTATAAGTCTTTTACATCTCTGGTAAGATTCATTCCTAAGTATTTTATCTTCTTGGGGGCTACTGTAAATGGCATTGATTTGTTGATTTTCTCTTCGATGTTCTTTTTGTTGGTGTAGAGGAATCCAACTGATTTTTGTATGTTTATCTTGTATCCTGATACTCTGCTGAACTCTTCTATCAGTTTCAGTAGTTTTCTGGAGGATTCCTTAGGGTTTTCTGTGTATAAGATGATGTCATCTGCAAATAAGGATACTTTTACTTCTTCCTTGCCAATCTGCATGCCCTTTATTTCTTTATCTAGCCTAATTGCTCTGGCTAGGACTTCCAGCACAATGTTGAATAAGAGTGGTGATAAAGGGCATCCTTGTCTAGTTCCCGATCTCAGTGGCAATGTTCTCAGGCTCTCTCCATTTAGGGTGATGTTGGCTGTTGGTTTTGTATGGATGCCCTTTATTATGTTGAGGAATTTTCCTTCTGTTCTTATTTTGCTGAGAGTTTTTATCATGAATGAGTGTTGAACTTTGTCAAATGTCTTTTCTGTATCAGTTGATAAAATCACTTGATTCTTGTCTTTTATTTATGCCATCACTTACTTTTTATAAGTATATATGGCAGCAGGTTGTGAATTGAACGGATTCTATCAATAACTGGTCTACATTCAGAAATGAAATTAAATTCTTTCTATTAGTAAAAACAAGCTGCTACATTGCCGAAGTAATTGCAAGATCAACAGTGAGTGGGCTTATGTCTATGAATGAGACACACTCGGAGATTATAAAAAAGAATTTAGGAGGAAACCAGTGACCCAGTGCCCAAGGGAGTGAAATGCCACCCAGTCCTGAGCCATACTTATGATCAGTTGCGAATCAGGCTGTTGTGATTCATAGGGTTTTCAGTGGCTAATTTTCAGAAGTAGATTGCCAGGCCTTTCTTTCTAGTCTGTCTTAGTCTGGAAGCTCCACTGTTCAGCGTCAGAGCCTCCGAGCAACATACAAGCCTCCACTGACAGGTAGGCAGTGGCTGTGTAAGAGGTTCCTTGGCGAGGAATCAAATCCAGGTCTCCTGTATAGAAGGGGAGAATTCTACCGCTATACCACTGATGCTGGATTCCTAGTCACCTTATTACTCTGAGTTCACTGAACTGTTGCTCAAACCCTGATTATAGCAGCTTAGTTTTTATCTGTCTCCTTCACTCTTCCTTAAGGAGACCTGGTGGCGCAATGATTAAGTGCTTGGCTGCCAACAGAAAGGTTGGTGGTTCGAACCCATCTAGTAGCTCCTTGGGAGAAAGACTTGGAGATGTACATCCATAAAGATTATAGCCCAAAAAAACCCCTATGGGGCCATTCTACTCTGTCACATGGGGTCGTTATGAGTCAGAATCGACTTGACGGCAAACAACGAGAACAAGTACCAGTGGGGTTCATTTCACTAGCCTTAATACACTAGAGGTAGGATCTAGTTGGAGAGCCAGATTTTGGAATTAGAATTAGATTGTCTAGGTCTGAATCCTATCTTTAACATATGCAAAGCACATTGCACGATGCTGGCCACAGCCCAGATGCTATCTGTTATAGTTATAAATGAATGATTGTGAACTGGAAGATTCAGGGCCACTGCTCAGGAAACTCGGATCCTTGTGTTCTGCTGCCTGTTAATATTTTATGATTATTGAATTCTTAAATTATGGGGTGATTTAGGAACAAAAAAATGTGGCCTTCCTGCAGAGGAGCGAGAGCTTACAAATCTAGAGTAAAAAAAGTTTAATTTTTTTGAACCTCTTCAATAACTGTCTCTTGTGTGGGTAATGTAATTACCAGTGGAAAAATGAATAAAAACTCAAACTCAATAAATTACATTTTTATTGAATTCCTTTCCTTATTTTCTGAGGGAATAAGATTTTGAATTTTGGAACACTTTTTTTTTTTTTTTGCCACTTTATTTTTTGAGTGGTAAGACATGACATAGTATGTATTTTAATGTATTCACTCATGTCCAGTTTCAACAAAACTAGGTGGAAATTAGTACCCCATAATTCATACTTCAGGGTGTCTTATTAGAATTATAAAATTTTATTGTAAAATGTTTTTTTATACTTATATTGTTAATTAAATGACAATGAATTCTCATAAATTCTGAAGAGAGAATTACTGCCCATTAATCCCTGCTCATACTTCTTATTAGCCAATCAGAATATTTGATTTTTCCTTCTAACATGCTCACATGTTTGATGGTGAAGCTTGCTGATAATGGCTCATTCCTTTCTGTGTCTCTGGAGTCTCTGCAAGAAGAAAGCCCACAAAGCCGTTCACCTGCACTTATTACAAGGCGATCACTCTCTTGGGGGTATTTTTAGAACACTTTCTGATTATTTTTAAAGAAACTCCTTTTGAACTTTAGCTTCTAAGGAGATTTTTATACTAGGGAGGGAAATGTATGGTAAGTATAAAAACTGATACAAAGATTTCTACTTATCCTCTCCTCCGTACACACACTTGTAGTCACTTAAGGTATTGCGATTGGACATTAAATGACGATGTAATAACCACCCAAGTTGTAATTAAAAGGTTGTTAGGTGCTGTCAAGTCGGTTCCAACTCATAGTGACCCTATGTAAAACAAAATGAAATATTGCCCAGTCCTGCACCATCCTCACAGTCGTTGCTATGTTTGATCCTGTTGTTGCAGCCACTGTGTCAATCCATCTCATTGAGAGTCTTCCTCTTTTTTGCTGGCCCTCTACTTGACCAGGCATGATGTCCTTCTCCAGGGACGGGTCTCTCCTGTAAACATGTCCGAAGTATGTGAGACAAAGTCTTGCCATCCTCACATCTAATGAGCATTCTGGCTGAACTTCTAAGACAGATTTGTTTGTTCTCCTGGTAGTTCAAAGGCATCAATTTTTCTTTGGTCTTCCTTATTCATTGTCCAGCTTTCAAATGCGTATGAGGTGATTGAAAATACCGTGGCTTGAGTCAGGCACACCTTAGTCCTCAAAATGACATCTTCGCATTTTAACGCTTTCAAGAGGTCTTTTGCAGCAGATTTGTTGGATGTAATACGTCATTTGATTTCTTGACTGCTGCTTCCATGGGCCTTGACTGTGGATCCAAGTAAAATGAAATCCTTGACAACTTGCATATTTTCTCTATTTATCATGATGTTGCTTATTGGTTCAGTTGTAAGGATTTTTGTTTTCTTTATGTTGAGGTATAAGCTATACTGAAGGCTGTAGTCTTTGATCTTTATCAGTAAGAGCTTCAAGTACTCTCCACTTTGAGCAAGCAAGGTTGTGTCATCTGCGTATCACAGGTTGTTAACGAGTCTTTCTCCAATTCTGATGGTGTGTTCTTCATATAGTCCAGCCTTTCCAATTATTTACTCAGCATATGGATTGAATAGGTATGGTGAAAAGACGCAACCTTGATGCACACTTTACTGATTTTAAACCATGAGGTACCCCTTGTTCTGTTTGAAAGAACTGCCTCTTGGTCTATGTACAGGTTCCTCATGAGCACAATTAAGTGTTCTGGAGTTCCCATTCTTCACAATGTTATCCATAATTTGTTATGATCCACACAATCGAATGCCTTTTCTTAGTTAATAAAACACAGGTAAACATTTTTCTGACCTTGTCTGCTTTCAACCAAGATCTATCTGACATGAGAAATGATACCCCTCATTGCTCATCCTCTTCTGAATCTAGGTTGAATTTCTGGCAGTTCCCTGTCAGTGTACTGCTGCAACCATTTTTGAATTATCTCAGCAAAATTTTACTTGCTTCTGATATTACTGATAATGTTCAATAATTTTCACATTCTGTTAGATCACCTTTCTTTGGAATGGGCACAAACATGGATATCTTCGAGTTGACTGACCAGGTAACTGTCTTCCAAACTTCTTGGCACAGACAAGTGAGTGATTCTGTTGTATCCGTTTGTTGAAACATCTTATTTGGTATCCTTTCAATTCCTGGAGCCTTGTTTTTCACCAATGTCTTCAGTGCAGCTTGAACTTCTTCCTTCAATACCATTCGTTCTTGATCATATGCTACTTCCTGAGATGGCTGAATATTGACCAGTTTTTTTTTGATACAGTCTATTTATTCCTTCCATCTTCTTTGGATGCTTCCTGCATCATTCAGTATTTTCCCTGAGGAAACTTTCAATATTGCAACTTAAGTCTTGAATTTTTTCTTCAGTTCTTTCAGCTTGAGAAATGCCAAGCGTGTTCTTCCATTTTGGTTTTCGAACTCCAGGTCTTTGCACTTTTCACTAAAAGGTAGGAAGTCAAACACCTGAAGAGAATGATCTGGGCTTGCATCATCCAGTGACGTAGCTACTAGCCACATGTGTCTGTTAAGCGCTGGAAATGAGGCCAGTGTGACTAAGGAACCAAATTTTAAATTTTATTTACTTTTAATTAATTAAAATTTAAATAGACATTGAATTAAGAAGCTCAGTTCCTAAGTAGCACTAGTCACATTTCAGTTGCTCAATTGTCACAAATGATCAGTGGCTATCATACTTGACAGTATGAATATTTCCATCATCACAGATTGTTCTGTTGAACAGTACGTCACAGGGGATACTAAGAGAGGTAATAGTCCTTCCTCTTTTTGTTCCATCTTATCCTATGTCCAGGCATTCTCAAGACCAGAGAAATGGGGCATTCAGGAAGAGAGAGTGGGGAGTGAGAATGTAAAACTTAGAAATGAGCACTTTGGTGGACATCTCTGCAGTCAACATGCTGAAAAAGGAAGCTGAGGTGGGTTCTACTGCCTGAAGGCTGCAACATCTTTTAGGGCCCTGGCCATTGCTGATTGTCAGAAGTATGAATTTAGTGAAAAACTGCAGTAATAACTATGTTAAAGAAGAGAAACGTTTTTGAAAATAATAGCCAGACCTGCAAACCTTTCCATCTACTGCACTATTTTTTTTCTAAATTATTTTATTTTGTTGTTGTTGAGAATATAAATAGTAAAAATACACACCAATTCAAGTTTCAGCACTTACAATTCAGTGACAATGATTACATTCTTTGAGCTGTGCAACCATTCTCACCCTCCTTTTCTGAGTTCTTCCTCCCCCATTAACATAAATTCACTCCCCCTAAAGTTTCCTATCCAATCTTTCAAGTTGCTATTGTGAATTTGATCCCATATAGATAGATCTTAAAAGAGCATAATGCTCAAGGCAAGCAATCTTTACTAGTTAAGCTAAACTATGGATTTACCCACACTACCGTTTTCGAGTGGGAAGAACAATGCCGGAACCCAAACATCATTTTCTTTGCATTTCTCCTCAAGCTTTAATGTGTATGTGAAACATCTGGAGACCTTGTTAAAATGCAGATTCTGGTTCAATATGCCTGCCGTGCAGCCTGAGGTTCTGTTATTTCTGACCAGCTCCCACGTGATGCAAATGGTCCAGGACCACGCTTTGAATAGTGAGGTGCTAGAATGGCTAGAAAATGTCCATGTTTCAAACATTCTGTGTACACACTAATTACTGGCTTAAACACAGAAGGTTATACTTCTCCAGAAAAGAATGTACCTTCAAGTTCAGTATCAGAGTAGGTAAGTTTGTCTGGGAACAGGGGTGAAGGGAGTGTGTTATTTTTGAAGAAATGAGGCTCATTACCTGGAATTCTGAGACTAGTGTAAAGATGTTCGAATGTTTTCATGCAGAAGTATGGGATACTTAAAAAATGAGGTGCACTGGCCCATAGAAAAAAAAGTCAAGCAAACTCCTTACGTAAAAAAAAAAAAACAAACAATGCATCTTATGTTTTGGTTGTGACTGTTTTGAAATACTAAGCCTTAGAACAGAAAGCAGTTTCTATCTGGTGCTGTGATTTAGAGCTAGTTGAAGAAGGAATCAATTGTAGATAGAGGCCAGCTATTGATCAGAAGTGGAATGGGAAACTGGAACATTTCTCAAATAGAGAAAAATTCAGAATTAAAAGCCACAAGGCAGAGAAATTGTTGTTTGGGAAAATGCAGTTAGGAGTTTTCATAATATCTAGATGTACTGTGGGAGTATTCTGCCTCTGATAAAGTTAGAGAGGCTGGGAATAGCTAAGGAGCAGAGGATCCAGAGGGAATGAGGCATCCTGTTTCTTGGTTAAGTCCTGCCAGACAGGCAGGGCTATCAGAACAAGTGAAGTATAAACAAACATACCAACAACAAACAAACCAACCTAACCAGACCAAACCAGTTCCCCTTGAGTCAACTCTGACTCATGATGACCCCGTGCACTGCAGAGTAGAACTGTGCTCCAGAGGGTTTTCAATGGCTGACGTTTTTAGAAGTAAATCGCTAGGTTTTTCTTCCAAAGCACCTCTGGGTGGACTCAAACCTCCAACCTTTCAGTTAGCAGCCGAGCATGTTAACCATTTGTATCACCCAAGGACTATTGAGCTGCCCTGAAGCCTAAGGCATTATGGTGAGTGTGACAGGAAGATTTAGACCAGAAACTCTCCTCTGCTCATACCTAGAGGAGAACCAAGACCACCCAAGGCTCATGTTTTGCTTAGCTGTTATTTTAATAAAGAGTTTAATGTTTACGGAAAATCAAAATGAGAGGAAAAGCATATCCTGTAGATCTCCCATTTATTCATGCTCAAGGGAAGCTGAGATGCTCATTTGTTTTATTAGTCAGTTTCTAGAAACCCTTGTC
Organism: Elephas maximus indicus; assembly: GCF_024166365.1. Classification (NCBI taxonomy): domain Eukaryota; kingdom Metazoa; phylum Chordata; class Mammalia; order Proboscidea; family Elephantidae; genus Elephas; species Elephas maximus. The sequence continues at coordinate 75,071,447 of NC_064824.1, read as the reverse complement.
CACCTGGTGGCAATTACCTAAAACTGCAGGATTATGTCAGGGAGGAAATAAAATGTCTAAAAAAAAAAAAAGAAAGAAAGAAACAAAAAGTCTCCAATCTGAAAAGTAACATCAAAGAATATAACATTTTAGAAATATAATTCTCTACTAGATGATTGGTCTGGTTTAGCAGAAAAAGGACTTAAGTGGCAGTTAGTTGCCAACTATTGAAAAGCATAAAAGAAAATCATCTCAAGATTGAAGAGAGTGGATGTAATTGATATAATATATGGCCTCAAATTTTCAGGACTCTAACTCCATCTACTCTTCCATATTTGGGACTCACTCACCATTTGGCTCTTGGTATTGAGGTAGTGATACAATTGCAAGAGGAGATAGGGAAGGTTTTGCAGCTCTTGCTTGGTTCACCTTTCCCAGGAGTCCTAGGACTTAATAGATAGCTCCCATCGAGTCAACTCTGATTCATGGCGGCCTTATGTACAACAGAAGGAAATGTTGCCTGGTCCTGTGTCACCCTCATGATCGCCAGCACGATCAAGCCCATCGTTGTGGCTATCGTAGCAATCCATCACACCAAGACTCTCCCTTGCCCTTGCTGGCCTTCTCCCTCACCAAATCTGTCTTCCTCCAGTGACTGGTCTCTCCTGATGACATGGCCAAAGCAAGCGAGTCGGACAATGCTCTGCTGTGATCCATAAGATTTTCAGTGGCTAATTTTTGGAAGCAGATTGGCAGGCCTTTCTTCCTAGTTTACCTTAGTTTGGAAGCTCTGCTGAAACCTCTCCATCATGGGTAACCTGCTAGTATTTGAAACACTGGTGGCATAGCTTCCAGCATCAGAGTAGCACGCAAACCAGGAAAGCACGACAAACTGACAAATGGGTGGTGGTAGGACATAATAGGTGCTCAAGATGTATGTGTTGAATGAGTGAAGGGATGTTTATTCATTTTTGGGTCTGTTCCATCAAAAGAATTCTGAGCACTTGGAAAGCAAAGAGGATCTGAGCTGTATCTCAACTGACAGGCTCAGCACCTGTACACAGTAGATGCTTGATGAATATTTGTTGAATGAAAACAATACTTGTGTTTTAATATGTCAAATAGTAAACAATTTTAATTATTAAAAAAATAGAGGTTGACTGTGAATTATTGACCATAAAGATTCTTATGAAACTTTTTTCCAAAAAAAAAAAAAGATGTTCAAAAATAGGGCCAATGTACTTCCATAAAACAGATTGGAAATATTTCCACTATTTGAGGCTATAACAAGAAATGTGCCAGATATTCCCCAGGCCCCTAGGCAAGTGTTCACACACCTCAAGGGCAACCCTACCCTTCTTCAAAGCACAATCATTGAGTTAGAATGATGTAGCAGTTAACAGATGAAAACCATGCTTTATTAAAAAAAAAAAAAAAAGAAGAAGAAAAGAGGCCATGAAAGGTAAAGCACACTGGCCAGCTCTTTATAATGCTTACTGGTTCCCCATTACATTTATAAAATGTTAAGTTTCAAGGGGCAGCTTTTTAATTTGGTTAAATTTTCTGAGCCCCTCCCAAAAACCCTGCAAATAAACATCACTCAGAGGACCCAGCTTCCTGCCAACTTTTCCTGATGTTAAGGAGCCATGTGCAAGTGTCTGAGTTCAAGTTTAACTTAAGAGAATCAGGCAGAGTCGAGCTACACCATGAGCAAAAGCTGCTTGGTTTTCCCAGTGGGAGATGAGTGCATGCGCAGCAAAAGGGAAGAAATGAGAACACCTGCCTTGGGGCCTGGAAAGGGAAATGGATGGCATACGTTTAAATAGGTGGGGCAAAGATTTGTAAAACCCTGGTGTTCTAGGATGAGGAATTTAAGAACAAGTGATTTGAGGTAGACACTGAGAAAAACTATGGGCTTTTAACCTCCAAAGTCAGTGTGTTTTGGATGCAAGCCAGGAAGCTTCCCAAAACGTTGGAATAATGGTAAATCTGGGCAAAAAGTGGTGCCAAGTCCCTGCTGTGCGGCTTGGTAACCTTGCTTGCTGTTTGCTGCAGAGGCTGCCTTTTGCAGAGAGAACTCGTCTGGGAAGGTTGTGAAATCTTGGCTCTGGTCCCATTCATTTATTGGTCAGACGGAGAAGGTGATGGAAAATGTGCCTTGGAAAACACAGATGACTATGTGAACCGGCAACCCTGTGCTCAACTCTCAGTGGCCTAAGGGAGTGGTTCTCACAGTGTGGTCCTGGAACTTGCAGCATCCGCACCAGCTAGGAACTTGTCAGAACCGCACATTCTTAGGCTGGGGCTGACTCCCCAGTAAACAAATTGCCTTTGGGTTAATTCTGACTCCTGGTGACCCCATGTGTGTCAGAGTAGAATTGTACTCCATAAGGTTTCCAGTGGCTGATTTGGGAAGTAGATCACCGTACGTTTCTTCTGAAGTGCCTCTGGGCGGACTTAATCTCCAACTTTGGGTTAGCAGCCCCTGTGTTAACCTTTGAACTATCCAGGGACTCCAGGGCTGATCCCAGACCTACTGAATCAGGAACTCTGATGGTGGGACCCAGTGGTCTGAGTTTTAAGAAGCATTCCTGGTGATTCTGGGCACACCAAATTTTGAGAACTCCCTGACTAAGATGCTGAAAGAATGTGAAGAAGGCTGTTTACCAAAAAGAATAAAATTAGAATGACTCAGAATCAACTAGAACTCATGCTAATAAAGATAAGGAAATATCAGCCTTAACGTTTTTGAAATGTGATGATGTCAACGCCAGCATCTTACCGGTTAACATTAGGAAAGGTCCATGTATTAGTTAGCTACTGCCATAAAATTTTGCATAACAATCAAGAGATCTCAGGGGCATACAATAGTAAATATTTTTTTTCTCCTGCATCTGCAGGGTTCAGGTGATCTTGGCTTGGCTCCCTCTAGTGCCTGAGGGCTGGCTGCTCCAGTTTGGTTTTTTTTGGGGGGGGTGACTCAGCCTTGTTCCACATCTCTCTCATCCTTATCCTAGGACCCATGGAAAACCCAGGCATGTCCTTCTCATACTTGGAAACTCTGACTGCGTAGTGGTTAAGTGCTACAGCTGCTAACCAAAAGGTTGGCAGTTGGAATCCACCTGGCGCTCTTTGGAAGCTCTGTGGGGACAGTTCTACTCTTTCCTATAGGGTCACTTTGAATTGGAATCTTGATGGCAACTGTCCTTCTCATGGCAATGGCAGAAGTAGAAGAGGGCAAGCAGAAACATACAAGACTTCTTGAGGCCCAGGCTTGGAACTTGCATACCTGTCAGTTCTACCTCCTTCTATTGACCAAAGCAAGTTACAAGTCCAAGCCCAGATTCAAGGTGTGGCGAAGCAGGTTTTGCCTGTTTAGTGAAAAGAGCTGAAAAGTCGCTATATGGCAAAAGACACAGATACATGTAGGAGTGAAGAATTGGGCCATTTATGCAGTCTAGCATAGTCAGCAATGAACAAGCTTCTCTTTGAGTTTGTTAGCAGCACTGATGTAACAAACCCCAAGTGTGAATTTGAAAATGTATCCTTCTTTTTCCCCCAAAAGAATACTGAGTTTACTGATTACAGTTGCATCAACTGTGTGATTCTCAGTAAAGACAGGTTAAATCAGATTAACCATGTGCCTAATAGAAGAATAAAAGGAAAAGTAAGAATTTTTTTCCACCCTATAAGTCGATAATATTTAAGCCACTTTGTTTCCCGATACATAATAGGGCAGACCCAGCCCTTAGAGACTAACCCATGGATGGACCTTCTTATTCACTTTTGGGCTTTCATTTTTAAATAAACTGGCGCTGGAGATCGGCAAGAGGTCATTTGTCATATACGCCTGTTTCAAACAGAACTTTTAAACTAGATCAAATCACAGTGTTTTGAGGTTGGGTTAATGATTGTGTTAACCCTGTCTTCCTAATTACCTGCTGACACAGAAGCTGAGGGGGCAAGCGTGGCTTGTTTGCAGTTGCCAGGTGTTTTCATGTGTTGAACAGAGATACAAATCAAGGAGCAATTGGCATCTGCAAGCATCCAGTGTACCTCCCTGCCTTTTCTCTGTTGGTACACTTGAGGTGTGACCCCAGGAGAAGAAATAGCAGGTAGCTACTGTTCAGTTGTATTTAACTTTTGAAGATGAGCGTTTCCACATGTTTGTGGCCAAACAAACACTTTTCCTTTTATTTTTCACACGTATTGGAATAAAATGATTTATTCTCATTGCCCTGAGTTTAGAGTTGTTTATAGCCTGAAGGATCATTTTGAAAATCCTCCTACTTTACTGGTGAAGAAATTCAGTCTAATGTAGTAATGTAACTTGTTCAAAGTCACCCAGTTGGCTTGTTGTTGTTAGTTCCTGTTGAGTTGGCTCTGACTCATGGCGACCCCATCAACAGAACGTTGCCGGGTCCTGTGCCATCCATCATTCGTGTGCTCGAGTCCATTGTTGTAGCCCCTGTGTATGTTGAGTGCCTGCCAACCTGGAGGGCTCATCTTCCATGGCTATATCAGACAATATTCTGTTGTGATCCATGGGGTTTTCACTGGCTAATTTTTGGAAGTAGATCACCAGGCCTTTCTTCCTAGTCTGACATAGCCTGGAAGCTTTGCTGAAACCTGTCCACCATGGGTGATCCTGCCGTGTTTGAAAGATTGGTGGCATAGCTTCTAGCAATACCCAAGCCACCACAGTATGACAAAAAACTGACAGACAGGTGGTGGATCTAGTTGGTTGGGGAAGACTAACTAGAGAAACTAGGGTTTCTCATTACACTACAATTTTCATTTGGGGAAGGGATTCATCATTAGATGACTCAAGTAGAAATAGAGAGCAGAGTGTTATGTTCTGTGGACATTAATGGAATTCCGTTTTCCTATTTGTGAACTGGAGATAAATATGCTTGCTATATGCTTAGAATATTTGAACCAGGTACTAGTTCCCTTCTTTTAAAACTCAATAATTGCCATTGAGTAATTCGGAAAAAAATCATCACTGGCCAACTATTTTAAATCTTTTTGTATGGTCAGTAGTGAGCTCTAGACTGCGGTAGGATATGCAAATGAGAGTGAGAGATGGTGTTCGATGTCTTTCGACAACTGGAGTTATTTACTCTATTAGAAGTTTATTAAAGAAAAAACAAAATTGCCTAAGCGGGTCCAATATGAACAGGGATTGAGGGGGTCAGGCCTTCTCCAACACCCACCCCTGGATACTCCAGGGCATTCCCCCAGACCCCCCTTGGAATAGATGCTGCCAGAAGCTTATGTCTAGAATTTGCTTGAAATTCCTCTCCTGCCTTTCTTTTTTATGATGCTGAACCAGAGGACAAAAAGATAAAGGATTGCATAGCCTGGCACATGAATGCTTCCCCACTGCGTGCTGCTGTTTTGGGGAGGAAGTAGCAGCCACCAACCGCTGTTTTATTAATAATGAGGCATTCACATAAATTCCATGCAAAATTGATTTTTGACTGTTATATAAGAATCAAATACCAGGCTTTAAAAAGTAATTGAGAAATCTATTTGTAATTTACTTTGCCTATAAGAACCCACTGTCCTGCTATAAACAATTTTACAGTATTTTCCCCTCTGTTAAACAGCTATTTTTACACATCTGTTTGGCCTCTCTGGTATAGCATGCAGTCAGGAGGTGTAATGAATACAGGTTTGAAACAACATGTGGCCACAATTTCTTTCAGTTTCATCTTCAAGGGGATCTCTTGCAAGTTGTGCTATCATTGTCATCACAGTACAGGTGAAGTGTGTAAATGGCTAATTATCTGACACTGGGTGTTGACTGATGAATCGTAAATATGCTTTCTGGCAATAGGGAAGCATGATGAAATAGCTAAGCACTGCAAAAAAAAAAAAATTAATCTGTTTCTCCCTTGTCTTTAAATGCCTTAAGGGGCTGTAGTCAAATGGAAGAGTCTCCTGGTTTAAAGAACTTCTCTGGGAACCTATTTAATATTCAGTGGTTTTGCACAAGGAGTTCCTGGGTGGCGCAGATGGTTAACGCACTCGGCTGCTTACTGAAAGGCTGGCAGTTTGAGTCCACCCAGAGAGGCCTCAGAAAGAAAGTCCTGGCAATTTATTTCAGAAAAATCAACCATTGAAAACCCTGCGGAGCATAGTTTTATTCTGACTCACAAGGGGTGGCTGTGATTCAGAATCGATTCCATGGCAACTGGTTTTTAGTTTTGTACATATTAAAATCAGCCGAAAGTATTTAAAATGTGATTGATTTGTTTCTGATTTTTTTTGAGATGCAAAATAGATGTGTACAAAAATAAATAAAAAATCTAAATAATAAAAGACAGCTAACCAGCTTCAGAAAGTCAATGGTTTACATATTTTGCCTAACTTCTATGGGTTTTTTTCTTAGGGTTATTTTGCAGAATGGGATATACTTTTTTTCTTATCCCACGCCAATTTTTTTTTTCTTTTCTTTTTAAAAATTAAGGAGTTCTTAAATTCTTTTTTTTTTTTAATTCTAAGTCTTAAAAAAAAAAAATCCCCCTAGCTTTATAGAGGTATACTTTCCACAGGATAAAATTCCAAGTCTACCGCTTAATGAATGTTAGTAATTGTATACAGTTGTGTAACCATTTCCTTGATCAAGATAGACCACTTCCGTAGCACTGAAAATTCCCGTGTGCCCTTTGCAGTCAGTCCGTTTCCCAACTCCTGGCCCTAGGCAACCAGTGGTCTGCTGTCACTCTCATTTTGCCTTTTCCAGAATTTCATATAAATGAAATCATAGTATGTAGTCTTTCGTGTTTGGCTTTTTTTTTTTTTTTTCCTCCACTTAACATAATATTTTTGAGATTTGCCCATGTTGCTGAGTGTATTAATATTTGTTCCTTTTATTGCTGGGTAGCATTTGTGGTAAAGATATATCACAATTTGTTGATCTATTCCCTAGCTGATAGTCACTTGAGTTGTTTCCAGTTTTTGACTTAGGAATAATGCTGCTGTAAACATTCATATACAGGTCTTTATGTAGACATATGTTTTTATTTCTCTTCGGCAAATGCTTAGGAGTGAGATTGCTGGGTAATATGGCAAGTATATGTTTCACTTTATTAGAAATCATACCATTTATATCTCCCACACAGACAATATATGAGAGTTCCAGTTGCCCACCTCTTCATCAATACTTGGCATTGTCAAGTGTGTAGTAATAGCTCATTGTGGTTTTAATTGGCGTTCTCCTGATGATTTATGATGGTAGGTAGCATCTTTTCATGCACTCATTGGCATTTGTATATCTTCTTTTGTGAAGTGTCTGTTCAAATCTTTGACCTATTTTTATGGAGTTGTTTCCTTTTATTGAGTTGTAGGCATTCTTCACATATACTGGATACAAGCCCTTTGTCAGATATATGTTTTCCAAGTATGTTATCTCAATTTGTGGTTTACCTTTTAATATTTTAATGATTTTTTAAAAGAGAAAAAGTTTTTAATTTTGAGAAAGTCAATTAAATAAATATTTCCTTTTATGATTTGTGCTTTTTGCATCCTGTTTAGGAATGCTTTTCCTAACTGGATTTTACAACATTTTCTCCTATGTTTTCTTCTGGAAGTGTAGTCGTTTTAGCTCTATGTTTAGGTCTATGATTTATTTTGTTAATTTTTTTATACGTTGTAAGGTAAGCGTTGAGGTTGATTTTTTTTTTCTCCATTCAGATATCCAGTTGTTTCAGCACCATTGGCCATTTTTTTCTATTTAATTATCTTGGTATCTTTGTCAAAAATCAATTGACCATATACGTTTGGGTCTATTTCTACACTCTCTGATCTATAAGTCTGTCCTTACTCCAATACCACCCTGTCTTGATTATGGCAGCTTTCTTGTAAGTCTTAGAATCAGGTAGTAAATCCTTCAACCTCCTTCAAAATTGGTGTGGCCAGTCTAGATCCTTGCCATTTCAATATAACTTTTGCCATCAGTTATCAATTTCTTCAAAGAAGCCTGCTGGGATTTTGATTGGAATTGGACTGAATTTATAGGTCAACGTGAGGCGAATTCATCTTAAAAATATTAAACACACTTCTGACTATTACTAAAATTGTAATAAACATAACATGTACACTAAAATGTTATATGCATCAATTTTTAACACACTTGAGAAAATTAACGTGTTTAATTGTGCAACCAGGTTAACTAGTTTTTCTGTAGACTTGGAATAAAGCCTTTTATTCTTTAATCAAGGTGTGGCTTGAAATCACAAACTACTGCTTAAAGACTATTACCATTTGCATCTACTTATATGTGTGAATTAGGATTTTCTCAATTTTATGCAACCTAAGCAAAATATGGCATTAAATTGGAGGCAGAAGATAATGTGCATGTTACAACTGTGTTGAATCAAGACAGTTTCATTATTCAAATCACTTAACTTTATAATAAGTACATTAAGTATACTTAGAAATCTGAATGTTCACAATAAATTTATATTAATAAAACTTCTTTAAAATGTTTTATATATTTCAATTGCAGGCAAGATTTTATTAGAAATTCTAACAAGTTAGGATAAAGATATTGCAATGTAGTAGACTACCGCCCTTCTGTCAGTTTGTCATACTGCAATGTTTGTGTATTGCTATGATGCTGGAAACTATGCCACTGGCATTTCAAATGCCAGCAGGGTTTCCCAGAATGGACAGGTTTCATAAGAGCTTCTAGACTAAGACAAACTAGGAAGAAAGGCCTGGCAATCCACTTCTGAAAAAATCAGCCATTGAAAACCCTGTGGAGCACAGTTCCACTCTGACACACATGAGGTGGCAATGAGTCAGAATTGACTTGATGGCAACTGGTTTTATACTAGATTTAATAACTAAAGGGTATGAATCCACTTCTGATGGGAATTTTGGTAGGCTTTCTTATTTTTTATTAGTATTCTTAGTCATGTTATTTCTTAGTTATGTCCTTTAAAACCCGGTCTATAATTGAGGATTTAATTTCCTTTGTAGCTCAGTTTAGGGGAATGGTTTAAAAAAGTTCCAAGTTATTGGTTTTGCTTACGTCTTTGTTTACATATGTGATAATAATTTTTGGTTTGATCTTATGGTGGTTTGAAATATGTGGTCTTTAGAATTTTTGCTTTGGGGAATTAATTGTTGTTTTTATGGTCTAATATATGGACATTATTTATTAAATCTTGGTATGTTTTGGTTTTTTTTGGTTTTATGTTATTTGGTACACAGAAGTGTTTATGACTACTATCCTTGCACTGTAGATTATACTTTTTTTAATCAACATAAAATTAAATTTTGGTTCTGAATATTGCTTTTTGGCTTGACTGTTGGTTTGTTAGTTTTTCTTTGGCTTGTATTTTTCAGACACATATTTACCCATTTTTGTACTTCTTTCCTGGTCATCTTGTTTTTGGTGGGTGTTTTGTAAGCAGCAAGCAGCATATAGTTGGAGTTTATTTCTGAGCCCAGTTTGGTTTAACCCATATACATTTTTTTCTTATAATATGTATTTCACCTTCTTTCTGAGATTTTGTTACTTCTTTATCCTTTGTTTACTTGCTGTATGCAGTATGTTTCATTTACTTTTATATTCTCTAATTAAGGTACTCTTGAAAAAAAAAATCAAACCTGTTGCCGCTGAGTAAGTTCCAACTTGTAGTGACCCTATAAGACAGAGTTGAACTGACTCCTAGGGTTTCCAAGAGCAGGTGGAGGATTCAAAGTGCCGACCTTTTGGTTGGCCGCCATAGCTCTTAACCACTGTGCCACCAGGGCTCCAATCTTGAGAGGTAATTGTATTATTTAATTCTTTTTCCATTGGTTACCTTTAAAATATTTTAAAACATATTTTAAGTTCCTCAAATTTTCAAAATCAAGAATTAAACCATAACTTTTAAATTCCCTTATGTACAATGAGAAACTTAGCATAGTTTTATTCTATTTCCCTTAACACTCCCCCACCTTCGTTAATATAGTCTTGAATTTAAGGCATACTATTGCTATTATTGTTTATACATTTTTTTCTTTACAGAACTTTTTGACGTTTCCTTTCTGTTTTTAACAAATTTGACAATTCTTTAACTTAATTAAAAATTTTAACTTCTTACGCTTCTCCTTGCTAATCCGTCCAAAGCACAATAGTTTCATTCTCACGTTGCTCATTTAAAAATCATCTCTGAGTCAGAAGGAATGTGTCTTCAAGTAATTTTTTTCAAGAAGGATTCCAAGGAAGTATATTTTCTAAGCACCTTTACATCTGAAAATAAATTTCTGTTATTTCTGTACATGAAAGACAGCTTGGCTGGGCATAACATTCTGGGTAGAAATGTTTTCAAAATTCTTTTGATACCCTTTTTTTTTTTTTGTCTTTATGACATTTACTATGGCAAAGTAGAAATCTGAGGCCTTTTTGATTTTTAGTTTTTTGAGGCTAATCTTTTCCCACTTTGCTTGCACGCTTGTGTTGTTGTTGTTGTTAGGTGCTGTCTAGTCGATTTGAATCATAGCGACCCTATGTACAACAGAATGAAACACTGCCCAGTCCTATGGCATTGTCACCATTGTTGTTATGTTTGAGCCCATGGTTGCAGCCACTGTGTCAATCCATCTTGTTGAGGGTCTTCCTCTTTTCTGCTGACCCTCTGCTTTACCAAGCATGATGTCCTTCTCCAGAGACTGGTTCCTCTTGACAACATGTACAAAGTATGTGGTCCTTGCTTCTAAGGACCATTCTGGCTGTACTTGTTCCAAGACAGATTTGTTTGTTCTCTTGGCAGTCCATGGTATATTCAATATTCTTCACCAACACCGTAATTCAAATGCATCAATTCTTCCTTGATCTTCATTATTCATTGCCCAGCTTTTGCGTGCATATGAAGCAATTGAAAACACCATGGTGTGAGTCAGGTGGGCCTTAGTTCTTAAAGTGACTTCTTTGCTTTTTTAACACTTTAAAGAGCTTGTAGGTACTTTTTTTTATCTCTGGCCTTCTAAAGTTCCTATGAATATTTGTAGATGTGTCTTAATATATTTATTTTACCTGGAATATACTAGACTCTTCATTAGCATATGCTAACTTTTTTTTTTTTAATTTTAAAAAATGTTTTCTTTGATGAAAACTTTTATTCCACCTCTTCTGTTTTTTCCTATGAAACATTTTGTTATTTCTTTAGGCCTTAGGCCTTCCATATCTGTTATCTTCTCTCTCATTATTTTTATCTTGGCTCTTTTCCTCTTCACTCCAGAGGTATGTCTCAGCTAGGTCTTATGCCTCACTGACGTGATTATCTGCAGCATCATTTCTGTTCCACTCCATTTCAAGTGCAGATTTTAATTATACTGTTTCATTTGTTTGTTTTTACTTTAATCCTTTCTTACACATTTCCCTTTTCATCTCACCTTGCTGCCTCTTTCTCACGAACTATTCTCGTTATGGATACCTTTCCTGTTTCATAGAGGTGATTATGTCTTGAATTCTATTGCGGATTTGAAGAATTTTCTGAAAAAAATTTGAATTGCTGTGATAAAATGCTTTCTGGGTTCTGTGACTCCTTTGAGTCTTTTGCATGGTATTCCCTATCTCCATTTCTACTTTATTTACAAAATGCTTTTATTAGTTATTCTTCTTGTCACTCTTCCTAACAAAGTAAACCTATCCAGACCAGGTGTTTCCAGCAGGTCCTATTTTCTGTCCACTTGAATACTGGTTCAGTTCCCTTTGTAGAGCTACATCTGGAGGGCAAGCGGGTGTCCAGGGCTACTTGCTTAATTTCTGGTGTTCAACTTGCTTACTTTGCTAAGTGTTAACCTCTGATTAGCTCTTGCACTACCCTGCCTGCCTTTCCTTCTGGCAGAAAAACTATACCATTCAGTATATACGGTTGTCCAAACTTTTCTGGACTCTCTTACATTGTGCTTTCTTCGTAGGAACACCTTCCTGATGATAATGAGGCACCTCCAAGGGCTGCCTCCTCACACCCTTTTGCTAAACATTTTCTTTGTAGATAGTTGCCTGTCATGGCTGTATTTATCAGGGAAGCTGCCGATGAGTGGTTGGGATGTGGAGGGAAAATTACACTGAACCTTAAAAAGCATCACTTATACTGTATAGTAGAAGGATGGCTGTGTGATTTAATGAGCCAGGTGGCTGACTATGGGAAGGTATAATAGGCCTTTCTAACTTCAGACAGGTGGGCTTTCTCTGGGTCTGCTGGCAAGCACAGGTGGGCCATTAATTGCCTTTAAAAATCCAGGTTCATTGACCTTAGAGTTAGTGGCAAGGAGATGACTGTCAGTCTTAGTTTTTGGTGGTGATGTAAATGTTTGCTTTCCATTTTGTATATTATACGTGTGTGCATGTGTCTTCATGGATATTTTAGTGAAAGAGCTCTATGAGGGCTATTAGCCAGATGCCATTTTAAACTGGAACTCCTTGGAGCCTTTTTATTTAAAAAATTAGTTACGAGGTTGCTTCCATCTACCAATTCCTGTGGCATTTGTGAGACATAAGTGAAGAGCTAGAAGATGCCCAGTGGGATGAAGAGAGAAAACAGATTTGGGAATTGTGCTTTGCCTCTTACCCCTTCACCACTGCCCTGTGGTGCCCATGACTTCTCTTCTTTCTCACTCCCTGCTTCTGCTTTTCCCTAAGCCTGGATTTAAACCATATCTCTACGTCCATTTTCTCAAGTCTTCTTAACACAGGCATGTCCATTCACTTGGTGCCACCCCCACCACCTCTGATTTTATTCATCAAGCTCTCTGTAGGTCAAGATGATTAGATATTCAATTCTTGCAAAAACTGTGTTTGCTGAGATGGCCTTTGCCTTTCCACATTTTACAGAGGACTGGGGCGCCAGCTCATGCGCTGTTTAGGAGGTGGTAAGAGATAACAGATGGAGGAATGGCCGCCTCGGTCCCTAGCAGCTTGTACATTCAGAACTGTCCTCCGCTCTGATGCACAGGTCCTGCCTGTTTCCTGGGCAGAGGATTTAGAACTGGTATTCTGCCTCCTCCACAGGAGTGACTGCAGTGGCTGCTGCAATTTCAAGCCTGGTGACACGGCCCAAGTTCCAGCTTCGTGTAAAGCTGAGAGGGGAAGCCAAGTCACGATTTCCACTTGTTGAAAGTGAGGTCAAGATGTGTAACCTAACCAAAAACCCAACCAAACCCAGTGCCGTCAAGTCGATTCTGACTCACAGCGACCCTATAGGACAGAGTAGAACTGCCTCATAGAGTTTCCAAGGAGCGTCTGGTGAATTCGAACTGCTGACCCTTTGGTTAGCAGCCGTAGCACTTAACCAGGGTTTTCATGTGTAACCTAGCAACGCAAAATTCAAACGTTTTTGTTTTATTGGTTAAACTGACACATTGCTGTAACTGTCAAGTCAAGCAAATATGTAGAAAGACCTTCAAAACAACAAACACCGAAATCTTGGAAGTGAAGGCACATGTCATCATTAAAATTCCCTTCATGATCCTGATGGTAAGAATCTAGGTTATTGTCATATTTCAAATGTGTTAAAGATTTAATGTACTGGGACCCAGAGATAAATCCCATATTTAATCTCTCTCCTTTTACATTTCCATAATTTTTACAGCTGTTGCCAGCATGAATATCATCTTCCATAAAAGTGGAGTAATTTCAAGAAATACCATAAAAGCTGTATAATTCAACCATATCTTACCTTTTTATTAGGTTGTTTTGTTATACCAGGTAAAAATGCACTTGTACATCTCCTATATTCTCTGGAGCAGTAAGTGTGAGCATATATATAAGAACGTCAAATAATTTTTCCAAATACCCTTTTGCCCTTCATTATCTTATAAGAAGGGATGAAACTCTAAGTATTTTCAGCATATACTATTACTTGGATAATGCTTTTTCTTTAAAAAAAAATATCGTGCACTATTAATGGAAACACCATATACTCTGCCTATACAACAGCAAATATACAGGTCCCTACAGACACTAAGGTAAGTTGTCAAAACAGTATGAAATAGTTAGATTGTGTCACTTGCTTTTGTATGTCCCAATGCCTTGGACATAGACATGTTAAATCATTATTTGGTGAATAAATGAATATTTGGTGTGATGCTGCTATAATTTAGATTGCCTCTGGAATACTAATACTTGATAACATGAGGTTGGAAAGGTAGGAATGGCCATATCTATGGATTTCGGGTAGAGGGGTAAGCATAGACCATAAGAAGTCAGGGAATCAATGTGTGCAATTTAATCTGTGATATAGTTAGCTTTTCATGAAAGCTGATGGCCTTGCTTAGGCATGGGTGAGAAGCCTTACTCTGAACTTGTGCTGAGGCTCCCCAGTGCCCAGGCTAGAGGAGGTTCTGTCCCCAAGGGAGGCGTCCTGGGAGATCCCTAAGGAGCCAGGGACTTTCTAGCTCAGTCATGATTCCTTCCTACTAGTCATGCTAGGAGAATTGATCGATTGATGATTTAAAACTATATTTTACACAAAACAACAGGCTGGCTGGCAAACATTTTGTATTTTTAATTTGGTTGCTTTGGTGTTACACCCTGGTGGTGCAGTAGTTAACAGTCCAGCTCCTAACCAAAAGGTCAGCAGTTTGAATCCACCAGCCGCTCCTTGGAAGCCCTATGAGGCAGCTCTACTCTGTCTTATTGGGTTGCTATGAGTTGGAATTGATTCATTGGCAACAGACTTGGTTTGGTTGGTGCTATAGAAACACCCTTTATAGTAGCCACTGAGAAGCCTGGCATAGGACAATTGGATGCCGAGAGGCTGTGAATTACCTGAACATGAACTGGTTGTTAGAAATTCAGAGGATCCAGAGGACCCTATTTTCCCTTTCCAAGCCCCTAAGATGCGTGGCTGGTGCCCTTTTAGCCACAAAGGGGAGAAAATAAGCCAATTATGTGATAAAATAAAGGTGACATAATTCTCAAATCAAATACTTAGCACCAATAAATGATATACTTTAAAGTATTATTTATTTGATTTGATCTTCAAAATAACACAAATTGCAGTGACTGTTGCTTTTTTGATTTTATAATTAAAGAATTGGAGACTCAGAGACTTTAACTGACTTTTCAAAAGTCACGGAGCTACTAATTGGTAGAGGTGGAACCAGATTTAGGTTTTCTAACTTCTATTATTGTGCTCTGTCCCCGACCCTAATATGATAATACTCATAAATATGCTGTCTAACACTTTTACTGAATCCTGCATAATTTATTCCTTACAATCTCATTGTCTCCTCAAAATTATTCTATAAAATAGATACCATCATTATTTCCAAGGATCCCTGGTGGCACAGTGGTTGACTGCTTGGCTGCTAACCAAAATGTTGGCAGTTCGAATCCACCAGCCACTCCGTGGAAGAAAGATGTGGCAATGTGTGTCTGTAAGGATTACAGCCTTGGAAATCCTATGGGGCAGTTCTACTCTGTCCTATAGGGTCGCTATGAGTCAGGATCAACCTGATGGCAGCAGGTTTTAACAGGTTATCATTATCCCTTCATCTAAAGATGACGAAACTGAGGTACGGAGTCTACTGCGTGCAACTCACCTGGGTTTGTGGAGACATTCCAGGATGAATGGCACAAAACTTACTCCTAAGGAGTTTATAATCAAATCTGGGAAATAAACTGTGCATATGTAAAAATGGCTGCTAACCAAAGGGTCGGCAGTTCAAATCCACCAGGCGCTCCTTGGAAACTCTATGGGGCAGTTCTACTCTATTCTTCCTATGGAGTTGCTATGAGCTGGAATCGACTCGACAGCACTGGGATGTAAAAAATAACAATAACAATATATTTGAATACTACTTTGATAACAGAAAAGCAGTATCATAGAGCAGTACCCAATGAATTGCACTGGAAAATAAATACTACAAGAGTTTAGAGAAGAGTAAGGCTAATCGCTCTGTGCTGAAGTAGTTATGAAGGCTGGAAATGCAGGTGGGGCTTGAGCTGCAGTGGTTAAAACCTCAGGCTGCTAACCAAAAGGTTGGCAGTTTGAATCCACCAGCTGCTCCTTGGAAATCCTATACAGCAGTTCTACTCTGTCCTATAAGATCACTCTAAGTTGGAATCGACTCAATGGCAACGGGAAGGTTCGGTGAAGGGGACCAGGGAGGTCTTTCCAGGCTGTGGAACAGTGTGAACAAGTCACAAAACTGCAAACACTGCCAACTGGGATGTTTTGAATTATAATAATAAATGTTTTCCCTTTCTGTATGAAAGTTTGTTAATTTCACCATTTCATAACTTGAGAGGAAAAGATAACTAAAGAGTTTGTTTTAAGGGTTCAGTGCTTAATGGAATAAGCAGAAAATGAGAATGGACATATTTTTGATTAGCGAGACCAAGCAAATACAATTTGGGAGTTTTCCCTGAACTCTTCTGTAGCGTATGGGACTGGTGGTTAAAAAAAAAAAAAAAAAGCCCTTTAGAGGGTCTTGTCTCTCTGTTAAGGTATTATGTTGTTGTTGCTGTTGTTAGCTACCTTCAAGGAGGTCCCAACTCCTGGCGACACCATGCACCACAGGATCGGACCCATTGTAATCCACAGGGCTTTCACTGGCTGATTTTTGGAAGTAGACTTCCAGGCCTTTCTTCCTAGTCAGTCCTAGTGTAGCAGCTCCACTGAAACCTGTTTAGCATGATAGCAACACACAAGCCGCCACTGACAGATGAGTGGTAGCTGTGTGTGAGGTGCGTTGGCTGGGAACCAAACCTGGGTCTCCTGAATGGAAGGGAGAAGTCTACCACTGATTATGAATTTTCATAAGTGTGGGCATGGCCTAGGGACTTCCTGGCCTGACGGAATGGGAGTGGTGAGAACACTGCGGGCACATGTGCTGACTCACAGATCACTCCCTATACAACACTCTGCTCTTAGTGAACCTCCAATCTGTGTTTGCTGAGATTTTAATGCAAATGGCTTTGTGGAATATGGACTACTTCCGACTTTGCCTACACGCCTCGTCCTGTTCTCCTGTTCTTTAGCCTATATTCATTGACCACTTTGAACCTTGGCTTCTCTGTCCTTCCTTCGCATGGAAGAGATATGAAGGTGCCTATTTCAGTCATTTACCATCCCTTATTAGATTCCAGCCAATGACAAAAACTTGATTGTCTTAAGGGTGTCACGTAGAGGAACAAAGCAGGAGTGCCATTTTGTTAATGTCAGGTATAAATATTTTTATGAACATTATATGTCTGGATTCATTAGCCATTTAATGAATTTGATGCACAGATGTTCAGGAAATTAGGAGCAACTGACTTCACTGGGAAATTATAGTGAGGTTGGTGCCATCCAAGATATCAAAAACATGCTGTTCTTACAATCTGCCAAGAAACCAGGTACACTAATGGTTTCTGTGTTATATATAAGCTCACTATTAACACTCAATAAATGTTAATTGTATGTTAATAAAAAATATTGAGCATTACTTTCCCCAGCGGCGATCAGGTTATAGATATAAAGGGATACCCTATGTATTCAGAATTGTATCTTTCCCTTGGACTCACATTATATTCACCTGACAGAAAGTAAAAGAGTTGAGAAAGAGCTAATCAAAAGGCTGAGATTATTTAGTGTTTTTCACGCCCCCTCCAACCCGCTCCAGGAACTCTTTTTTTTTTTTAAGTATTTTATTGTGTTTAAGGTGAAAGTTTACCCAGCAAATTAAGTTCCCATTTAACAATTTATACACAGATTGTTCAGTGCCATTGGTTATTTTTCACAATGTGTCATCATTCTCATTCATTCCATTTTGGTTGTACCATTTTCAGTAGTCTAGTTTCCCTGTCCCCTTGCCTTCTTATCTTTGCTTTAGAGTAATTTTTGATCATTTGGTGTCCTACACATGATTTTTTAAAGGAGCTCATCACTAATGGGTGATATTCTTTATTTTATGATCCAATCTGTTATTTAGCAAAAAAGTGACCTCAAAGGATAATTTTGATTTCAGATTTAAAGAGTATCTCAGGGAGATAGTCTCAGGGAGCCCTCTAGTCTCAATTGGTCCAGTAAGTCTGGACTTTTTAAGAATTTGAGTTCTGTTCCACATTTTTCTTCCATTCTATCAGGATTCATCTATTGTGGCCCTAATCAGAACAGCCATTAGTGATAGCCGGACACCATCTAGTTCTTCTGGTCTCAGGATAGATGAGGCTGTGATTTGTGTAGACTACTAGTCTTGTAGACTAGTTTCTTCTTTGAGTCTTTGGTTCCCTTCTCTCTTTTGTTCCGGATGAGTAGAGACAAATAATTGTATGTTTCATGTCCAATGAGTTTGTTAGTTTTGAGTCATAAGAACTGAGTTTGACTTACAGAATTTTTCATCAAAACTACTATATCAAATGTCTCAATTTGCTTGGCTAATCACAGGTGGTTCACAGGCAGTGTGAGTGAAGTAAGTGGTTGAAGAGAAAGGGTGGAACCAAGTCAGACTGGGCATTGGAGTTGAAACTGTGTAGGGAAGTCCACACCTAACCTGGAGGCTGGCATCATTTTCCAGGGGCATGTATTTGTTTAGCTTTATTTCTTTCACATTATATGTATTGGAGACAAACAAAATATACGGAGGAAGAAAAGGCCAAACAAGTCTTTGATATTTGGAAATTTTCTTTCTTGGAAGTGGTCTGCTGGTAAATGTTTAAAAATTGGCTCTCTTTCTCTCAAAAAAAAAAAGGGGGGGGGGCCTTGATTTGTAGCTTTTGCCAATTGCCAGTTTCTGTGGTGTAAATACTCCCACCATGACCAATTTCAAGCTATCAATATGTTGACAACCAGCTCACAAACTTCCTGAAAATTTAATGATCAGCTCTTGCAAGCTGACACAAACTGGCTTCAGCAAACCCCTGGTCCTCAGTGTACAATAATCATGGTGATAGATATATTGGGTAATGAATAAAGAAGCTCTGGAGTGAGTAAGACTCTGGGTTAAATTCCAGCTCTACTACTTACTATCTCTGTCATCTCTGGCCAACTATTTAACCTCTCTAATCCTCGATTTCCTTAGTGGCAAAATGGAAATAATATCTCTCATAAGGTTTATAGAAGCTTAAAAGAGATAATGAAAGCTCAGCAAGGTTCTTGGCATATAAGTGCTAAGATGATAGTTGTTATTAATATTGTTCTATCCTGAGATTAAATGTGTCAGTCCCCAAATCTATGAATAAACACGATTATCAGAAAATGTGGGATATTAGAGGTACCAGTTGGTCCTGGAATGTGACTCATGCGAAGTTCCTATCTTAAGCTTCCCCACATACATATTGGTGTAGGATTATGTACATAGGTGGGAAAGTGTTTTACGAATAGCCTTGAAAAGGAAAAACAACTGTGCTTGACTTCTGAGAAATATAAAGAACAATCCATATCATACTGGTTTAAAGATGGTGCCTTAAGTGTGTAGAAACTTGTGGTGTGTTCTTTCTTGGTGGGGTGTTAGCAGCTTTTATCATTAAAAACCATAGTACTTTGAAATATGATCATCGTAAACAACAGAGATAGGTGACAAACTATCTGAATGTCCTGATTCTCACAGGCTTGACAGGCCCAAGTGTGTTTCCCCAGCTCAGAGAAGAGCTGAGCATCTGGTAGAGGCCGCCATGCCCATCCCTCCCCTCACTGCTCACACCTCCTCCCCGCCACACAGACAGCAGCTTGGCAAAGGGAAGTTTAGAGCAAACAGGCCTTCTTTCTCAAGGGACTGATGGAAATCTCGGTCTGTTTTCCAATATTCCTCTCTCAGCCACTTAAAATGATAATCGACCTAGCTTCTACAGTGTAAAAATGATTTGAATGACAATTGATGAGGTGCACAAATGTGTAATACTTCGTAAAATAGCAAGTCTGGATAAGGGAAAGAAATATTTGAGTATCTCCATTAAAAATACCTTAATCTTACTGTTTATTATTGTTGTTGTTAGGTGCCGTCAAGTCAGTTCCAACTTATAGTGACCCTATGTACAACAGAACAAAACACTGCGTGGTCCTACACCACCCTCACAATTGTTGCTATGTTTGAGCCCATTGTTGCAGCCACTGTGTCAAACCATCTTATTGAGGGTCTTTCTCTCTTTCACTGACCCATTAAGTATCCCAAATAATTCCATGGCTTTCCCCTTACTACCATTACCTGGAAAAGCCTGTCTGCTGTCACCAAATTCTAACATAAACTGCTCAGTGCCCTACATTTTCCCATTGCTATCTGCTGTTGTATCACTAATTCTCGTGTGATTCAGATTCAGAGAGCTTTCTCTCTTCATAGCACAGGAGCGTTTTGGCAGCCCTTTGCTCTGTTGTTGAGGATCATGAGCATTCACGCACACAAAGAAAGTGCAAATTAGAGCTTATATTCCTTGTATTTCACAGGGCTGGTGAAGTAAGACAACTCCACAAACAATGCATTTTGAAGAACACTTGCCGGGTGAATATATTACAAATATGGCTAGGAAGTAGGCTGCAGTATATCTTCAAAAGTGACTGATTTAAACCCAAACTTAATGTATTTTGGAGGCCAGCAATAATTTGACTTGCTGAGTGGATAGAATTTATGGGTATAATGCAGTACAAATAAAAACATCCTCTTTCAGTAATAAAGGTGTATGCTGTGTCCACACTGGGAAATACAGCTCTCCTTACCCTTGACTTCTGGATAGAACACGTGGGAATAGCTAAGCCAGACCCAATTCCTTTTTTTTGCAGCCTTATGGAAATATCAAGCTTTATTTTTGTATCGAAGGGAGTTTATGGTGCCATTCCTGGATTGGAGCCAAATAAATAAGAGAAACCCAGCAATGCGCTGCTGAGCTGTAAGCTGTTTTCTTAACGAGGTGATCCAGACCAGAGTTAAGGAAAAGGAGAGGCTTGGGAACGAGTTTGGGACATAGGACATTCAAATCCACCCTTCAAAGGGATGATCCCAGGGGAAGACTGAGGTTTGTCAAAAAAAAAAAAAAAAAAAAACCCTACCAAGTGACTTCTGACTGAGAATTTCCTGCTTCTCATCTGTATGGTTCTGATGTTGTCTTAGGTATCTAGTGCTACCATGACACAAATACTACAAGTGAGTGGCTTTAAAGAACAGAAATTTATTTTCTCACAATTCTAGAGCCTAAAAGTCCAAATTAGGGTCTTGATGCATTGATTCCTTCCTGGCCTCTCTCCTATTTTCCAGCATCTGCCAGTGCTCTTTGGATCCCTTTGCTTGTAAGCTATCTTCACATGTCATCTGTCTTCCTCGGTGTGTATGTTTCTGTCTATTCTGCTCTTTCTATAACTTGGAATTGATTAGGTTTAGGGCCCACCCTGCTCTGATATGACCTCATTAACATAACAAAAGTAAAACCCCTATTTCCAAGCAGTGTCACGTCCACGAGTACAGGAGTTAGGATTTCAACATGTATTTTGGGGGGGACACAATTCAATCCATAACATTCCACCATTCAGTCTCCCAGAATTCATATCCTTCCCATGTGTAAAACACATTCAGCTGTGTGTCCTGAAGAAGAAACCTCCCACGGTGCATATAGGGCCAAATGTCCACGGTGTGCTGTACTGTAGCCTTGAATAGATGGAGTAATGAATTTCTGTGGATAAGTGTCATGAGACGAAGCAAAGGCTACAGGCCCCCTCCTCCACACCCTCAGCATTTGAGAAAATCCTCTGCTTTGCCTCTCAGGTCTCATCCTCGTCCTCTCATGGGCCTCCCCTCCACTACACACACACACACACACAGAGAGCACTTCCATTGCCCAGCTAGTTCATCTGTTCCATTTCTCTGTGGCCTGCACCCGGGAGAAGGAACAAGATCAGCTCTGAGAAGGTCAATGACGCACTAGAGTAAGTTACTGCCCAAGTCTCTGTTTCTTCATCCCTGAAGGACCTGTAAGCTGCGGGAGGCTCATATCTATTAGAATGATGATGTGATGGAATGGGTATTGTCAGAAGCTAGAGAGATTCATAGAACATCTGAAATTCATGGTTTACATGCCTACGACTAAGGCAGGAAATAAGTGCAATGGTATACTCTCAAGACATTGTATTTCCTGAGATAGTTTTAGCATTAATTGCAGCTTTTAGAGAAGGCATATTCCTGGCCCCAATCCAATAGCTGCATCAGTTTCCTGAGAAAAATCATAAATATGTTTCAAGTCAATATTTGTTTAAGGAGTCTAGATCAAATGAATGCTGAGGTCTGTGTGTACCACCGTCATCTTACTCATTTCAAAACTTAAGATTAATCATGGTGGCCTTCCTAATGGGGATAGCGAAAGGGTGGGAAGACATGTTAGGAAAAGATATAGGGCCAGTGTGAAATCATGACGTATTGAATGACCACAAAATATTAGGTATCCTATTGAAAACCCATTTTTCGGGTTTTTATTGAAAAGTTCAAAGAGTTCAAATTTCCATAGAATTTCTGTGTTTAAAGAACTTTTCTGTTGGATGTATATTATTCTTTTAATTAGTAAATCAGTTATAATTTATGGTACCTCTTTTATTGTTTAATTTTAAATTCATTGTGAATTTCTGGGGCACATCCCAGGAGTAGTTTTCCCAAAGGAGAGCAGCAACTTTTAGTATGTAGGAGATGAGAAAATGGAGCTGGTTTCAGATGGTTCTATCTATGGCAGTGGTTGTATTTGTGACTCTTTCTAACTCTTGGGCTAGGGGAGTACATAAGTGTTTACTACCAGGTCTTGAGTCTATGATCTGTGTGCTTAATTCTTAAGCTGGTTCTGGAGCCCAGAAGACCAAACATCGCAATGGGAGTCCATATTGCAGCAACCTGAAAGAGGCCTGACACAGTGACATTTAAACTCTCCTGACCAAGGCCAACTAAACTGTTCCCTGCTCATGCCCATCACTTCCTCCTACTTCCCCAAACCTTGGCTAATTCGAACCAGTATAGTTCTTGGCCTTCAGAGGTCCTTTAAGCCTTGTCTAAGATGAGATTAGATTTTTTTGAGACCTTAATATGGCCCAGATTTTGGTAATATATGGGCTAAGGGCTCTGGAAGACCTAGCAATCACCCATCTTGTGGCGGGACCTTCCTGCTTTCTGCATTGGCATTAAAAATTGACATTTTTAATTCAACTCTTCCCAAGATCTGGGGATGCGATATGCCCTATTTAAGATTTCTCTAGGTGATCTTTGCAGGTTAAATCTTACTTCCAAAAGTTGACAGGTAGCATCCCACTGCACTTACCTCCAGTGGTAGAGTTTTCCAGGATGCTATGCTTTGGGAGTGCTTGTCTCAAGGCTGCTCACAGGGGAAATCAGCCTCGAAAAATCAGGGAGCAGTGGTGAAACCACAGCACAGCAAATGCAGTGATCAGAGGAACTTGGTTCCGGTCCTGTTCTGACTGTTACCACTAACTGAAGCACATAGTTGGTTTTCTCACCTGTAAAATGGGAATGAAGGTAATACCTCCTCTGCTAACCAAACCTCATGGAGGTAGGCTCCTGGAAGTATCTTTTGACACTCTAGTAATTACTGCTAAACCCCTCTGGATGGCTTCCAAGATTAAACCCCCTTATTCCAAATCTCCTTGTGTAGTGAATAATAATATACAGGATTTATATAGTTCTATCCAAGTTTATTGTTTCCTTCCTCTGTAAAATAGTAAGAGCTCTCATTTATCGAGCACCTGCTGGGTGCCAAGTGCCCTCACATGCCGTTCATTGCTAATCACCACAAGGATTCTTCAGGTTGGGATTATTAGCCCCACTTTACAAGCTCAGAGGGCTGAGTAGCCAGCCTGCCCACACACAGAGATAGGGATGAGGCTGGAACCTACCAGAAATGTCAGACTCTGAGGCCTGTTTTCCCCAGACACCACATGAGCTCTTTTTAACCAACCTGAGATGTTCCTCTCTGTATTAGTCAGTTTAAAGCAGTTCTGTGCAAAGTATATTCTAAGAAATCTGAAAACCCCAAATACAGCCTTGTTGTTCTGATATTTAGGTAGACTGTGGGTCGCTATGAGTCGGAATCAACTCAACGGCACTGGGTCTGGGTGGGTGTTAAAAAAAAAGCTTCAATAAAACATTCTTTCAAATTTCCATAGTGTTTTGAGTTTACAAAGCACATGTAGTATCTCATTGAATCCCCACAAGTCCATAGGAGGGGAGGGTATGAATTTGTAATCTTCTTAATAGATGAGGAGACTTTGAGAGGCCACTTGCTACAAGTCAGGTAACTAGTAGGAAGCAGAGGCAGGGCTGAGCCCAGGTCTCCCAGTTCTTCTGGGGCCCAGTGCTCTTTTCATAGGATTGCAGGGTGTGCAGTCACTGAGATAAGGGGGTGGGCAAAGAACAAGAGATAAGGGCTTAAAAGACTGAGCTTAGTTGCTCAGGTATCATATCCTGATTGCAAATTTTGCTCTGGCAAAAAAAAAAAAAAAAAAATCATTGAATCATTAAATAATGTGGGTTTATCACTTATTTTTCTAGGTTATATACTGAGAGAAAAAAACTGAAAAGATTTTTTAAAAAATCTAGAAATATTTTATAAAGGCAAATCTGCAGGGGCCTGAGCCACCTTGTAAATACAGGATGGGGCAGTAAGAGTTACCTTGCTGTGGAAGGTTGATGTCCTAGCAAATTCAACACACCACCCCCTTTTTAAAATCAGTATTTTGTAATACCCCTTTACTATCCTGAAATGAATTTCTACATACCTCCAGAATTAAAAAAAAAAAAGCCTTAATATCATGGCATCTGACTTGCCATCCCACAAATCTCCTGGGTCAGGGTATGACCTGAGGATCAGGATTTTTCAAAGCTCCCTAGATGAGTCCAGAATGCTTCTAGAAGCAAGGATGGCGAGGCTGCATCTTACATACTTTGGGCATGTTGTCAAGAGGGATCAGCCCCTGGAGAAGGACATCATGCTTGGTAAAGTCCAGGGTCAGCGGAAAAAAGGAAGACCCTCAATGAGATGGATTGACACTGTGGCTGCAGTGATAGGCTCAAACATAACAATGACTGTGAGCATTGTGCAGGACTGGGGAGCGTTTCATTCTGCGATACATAGCGTTGCTATGAGTTGGAACAGACTATACGGTCCCTAACAACAACAACAACAGATGAGTGTAACAAGCAGCCAAGGCAGCTGCTAACTTCAGAGTCCCTTCCCTGCTGCCCCAGCCCACGCTCACCATAAGCCACATCCCTTCCTTGGTTGTAGGTCCAGGGCATTATACACAGAGACAGAACCTTTCTCTACACATTAGAGCATGTGGAGGCCTAAGGAGTCCAAATTAAAGCTTTCTAAAGCTAGCATTTGCTTAAGTGGAAGAAAGACAGAATACATGTAAAATAGAAGGGGCTGAAAAATACCTGAATATAATTATCATAAAGCCTCATCATGGTGGGCCCCTATTTCCCCTATATAATAGTACAGCTGTTTTCCCATATGTAATTTCAGAACATTTAACCCCTCTTCTCTATAAAAAAAAACAAACTACAGAGCAATTGATTTCAGGCTCGAGAACCACATAGGGTTCTAAAAGATGCAAAATGACTGATGTGAAGCATGGTACTTTGACACTGATAAAGATAAGTCAGATGCACAGTAATCATTTAAGGCAAGTGGTTACAACTCATCTTAAAAGAGGATGCCTCTTTTCTGAAAGGCAAGAGTCCTTGGTTTGACTGATATGAATAGCACAGAACGAAGCCCACGCCCAGCTTGAATTAGTTTGTTACTTAACCGGCTAAAAGAAAACACTACTTGTTTCTATTTCTTCTTGGAAAACAAGATTATATCTGCATTCTAAAAGTCACAGCCTTGAAAACCCTATGGAGTGCAGTTTTACACTAACACATGAAGCCACCATGAATCAGAATCAACTCAACAGGTTTGGTTTTTGGTTTGGTGTGTGGAAAAGCCTTATTGTGCTAGCCCTTTGTAACACAATTGTGTATTTACACACAGAATATTGAAGCAGGTGTTGTTTACCACATTATCAGGGTTGTGCTTCTGAGGACCTGGGAAGAATTCCCTTTAATTTCGACAGGAGCGTCACTGTGCTTCTCCTACACAATGCACTTCTGTTTTTTGTTTTGTTTCATTTTTAATCTCCTAAATCCATTGCCAACAAGTCAATGCCAACTCATGGCGACCCTACAGGACAGAGTAGAACTGCCCCACAGCGTTTCCAAGGAGTGGCTGGTGAATTCAAACTGCTGACCTTTTGGTTAGCAGCCTATCTCTTAACCACTGTGGCACCAGGGCTCTTTTTAATCTCCTAGACACTGTAAATTATGTAGCTGATCATATTTTCTTTTTTGTACTGGCTGCTAGGAAGCTCAGAACCAAATTTATGTTGTACAAATGGTTAACATGCTTGACTGCTAACTGAAAGGTTGGAGGTTCAAGTCCACCCCGAGGTGCCTCAGAAAAAAAGCCTGACAATTTACTTCCAAAAAACCAGCCATTGAAAGCCCTATGGAGTACAGTTCTACTCTACAGACATGGAATTCACCATGAGTCAGAATCAACTCAACGGCAACTTTTTTTTTTTTCATAGCATGTGTATAGGATCTTCTGGAATATCTTTATTTACTAACTTCACTCTTGGCTTTAATCTACTTTTCCTATTTTAGTTTGAACCTAATTCACTCCCTTTTGTATTCTTGTGTTTTAAACCAAAACCAAAAACCAAACCAAACCCATTGTCATTGAGTTGATTCTGACTCACAGTGACTCTATGGGACAGAGTAGAACTGCCCCATAGGGTTTCCAAGGGTATAATCTTTACAGAAGCAGAGTGAAGTTTAAATATGTAAATAAGCAAACATGGTGGTAAAAATACGGTAAATGAGACAAAGAAAAAATATGTAAGTATGGGATCAGAGACTACCTGTGAACTCCCCATTCCTCGTGGCAAATAACCCTTACCACCTGCTAGAACATGTAGTAGGTCTCCTAGCATAGTCCCTTATTTTTTCTTCCATGATATTTATTGTTTTAGATTTTATATTTAGGTCTTTGTTCCATTTTGAGTTAGTTTCTGTGCATGGTGTTAGGTATGGGTTTTGTTTCATTTTTTTTGCAGCTGGATGTCCAGTTATGCCAGCACCATTTGTTAAAGAGACTGTCTTTTCCCCAGTTAACAGACTTTGGGCCTTTGTCAAGTATCAGCTGCTCATAGGTGAATGAATTTACATCTGGATATTCAATTCTGTTCCATTGGTCTGTGTATCTGTTGTTGTACCAGTACCAGGCTGTTTGAACTACCACGGCAGTATAATGGGTTCTAAAATCAGTTGTATATGGCCTCCCACTTTGTTCTTCTTCAGTAACGCTTTATTTATCTGGGGCCTCTTCCTTTTCCATACGAAGTTGGTGATTTATTTCTCCATCTCATTAAAAAATGCCGTTGGCACCTGATCTCTAAAATCTACATAATTCTGCTAAAACTCAACCACAAAAAGACAAACAACCCAATTAAAAATTGGGCAAAGGATATGAACACTCACTTCACTAAAGAAGATTCAGGCGGCTAACAGATACATGAGGAAATGGTCTCGATCATTAGCCATTAGAGAAATGCAAATTAAAACTACGATGAGATTCCATCTCACTCCAACAAGGCTGGCATTAATCCAAAAAAACCCACAAAATAATAAATGTTGGAGAGGCTGTGGAGAGATTGCAACACTTATACACTGCTGGTGGGAATGTAAAATGGTACAACCACTTTGGAAATCGATCTGGCATTTCCTTAAAAAGCTAGAAATAGAACTACCATAAAAAAAAAAAAAAACAACCCAGTGCCATCGAGTCGATTCCGACTCACAGTGACCCTATAGGATAAACTAGAACTACCCCATAGAGTTTCCAAGGAGCGCCTGGTATATACGACCCAGAAATCCCACTCCTCGGAATATATCCTAGAGAAATAAGAGCCTTTACACGAACAGATATATGCACACTCACGTTTATTGCAGCACTGTTTACAACAGCAAAAAGCTGGACGCAACCAAGGTGTCCATCAACAGATGAATGGATAAATAAATTATGGTATATTCACACAATGGAATACTACGCATTGATAAAGAACAGTGAGGAACCTGTGAAACATTTCATAACATGGAGGAACCTGGAAGGCATTATGCTGAGTGAAATTAGTCAGATGCAAAAGGACAAATATTGTATGAGACCAATATTATAAGATCTTGAGAAATAGTTTAAACTGAGAAGAACACATTCTCTTGTGGTTATGAGAGGGGGGAGGGAAGGAGGGTGGAAGAGAGTTATTTACTGATTAGATAGTAGATAAGAACTACTTTAGGTGAAGGGAAAGACAGCACACAATACAGGGGTTGTCAGCACAATTGGACTAAACCAAAAACAAAGAAGTTTTCTGAATAAACTGAATGCTTCGAAGGTCAGCAGAGCAGGGGCGGGGGTTTGGGGGCTATGGCTTCAGGGGACATCTAAGTTAATAGGCAAAATAAATTCTATTAAGAAAACATTCTGCATCCCATTTTGAAGTGTGGCGTCTGGGGTCTTAAACGCTAACAAGCAGCCATCTAAGATGCATCAATGAGTCTCAGCCTACCTGGATCAAAGGAGAATGAAGAACACCAAGGTCACAAGGTAATTGTGAGCCCAGGAGACAGAAAGGGCTACATGAACTAGAGATTACATCATCCTGAGACCAGAGGAACTAGATGGTGCCTGGCCACAACTGATGACTGCCGTGACAGGGAGCACAACAGAGAACCCCTGAGGGAGCAGGAGATCAGTGGGATGCAGACCCCAAATTCTCATAAAAAGATCAGACTTAATGGTCTGACTGAGACTAGAGGAATCCCGGCAGTCATGGTCCCCAAACCTTCTGTTGGCCCTGGACAGGAACCATTCCTGAAGCCAACTCATCAGACATGGAAGGGACTGGACGATGGGCTGGAGAGAGATGCTGATGAAGAGTGAGCTACTTGTATCAGGTGGACACTTGAGACTATGTTGGCAGCTCCTGTCTGGAGGGGAGATGGGAGGGTAGAGGGGGTTAGAAACTGGCAAAACAGTCATGAGAGACTGGAAGGAGGGAGCGGGCTGACTCATTAGGGGGAGAGTAAGTGGGAATATGTAGTAACGTATATATAAGTTTATACGTGAGAGACTGACTTGATTTGTAAACTTTCACTTAAAGCACAATAAAAATTATTTTAAAAAAAGAATGTGACTCCTGAGGTTCGCCCTTCAGCCAAAGATTAGACAGGCCCATAAACAAACAACAACACATGTAACTCAACCACATATAGGAAACTAAATGGGCACACCAGCCCAGGGACAAGGATGAAAAGGCAGGAGGGAATAGGAAAGCTGGTAATAGAGAACCCAAGGTTGAGAAAGGGAGAGCATTGATGTGTCACGGGCTTGGCAACCAATGTCAGAAAACAATATGTGTATTAATTGTTTAATGAGAAACTAGTTTGCTCTGTAACCCTTCATCTAAAGCACAATAAAATTAAAAAAAAATGCTGTTTTAATTTGGATTGGGATTGTATCGTATCTGCAGATTTCTTTGGTTAGAATTGACGTTTTCACAATGTTGAGTGTTCCTATCCATGAGCAAGGTTTGTTTTTCCACTTATGTAGGCCTCTTTTGGTTTCTTGCTGTGTGTCTTGTAGTTTTCTTTGTATAAGTCTTTTACTTCTCCAGTTAGATTTATTCCTAAGCGTTTTATCTTCTTGGGGGGTATTGTAAACAGTATTATTTGGTGATTTCCTCTTTGAAGTTCTATTTGTTGGTGTAGAGGAATCCAACTGATTTTTTTTTTTTTAATAATTTTTATTGTGCTTTTAAGTGAAAGTTTACAAATCAAGTCAGTCTGTCACATGTAAGCTTATATACTCCTTACTACATGCTCCCATTTACTCTCCCCCTAATGAGTCAGCCCGCTTCCTTCTTCTAGTCTTTCCTTTCGTGACCCTTTTGCCTGTTTCTAACCCTCTCTATCCTCCCATCTCCCGTCCAGACAGGAGATGCCAATACAGTCTCAAGTGTCCACCTGATACAAGTAGCTCACTCTTCATCAGCATCTCTCTCCAGCCCATCGTCCAGTCCCTTCCATGTCTGATGAGTAGTCTTCGGGAATGGTTCCTGTCCTGGGCCAACAGAAGGTTTGGGGACCATGACCGCCGGGATTCTTCTAGTCTCAGTCAGACCATTAAGTCTGGTCTTTTTATGAGAATTTGGGGTCTGCATCCCACTGTTCTCTTGCTCCCTCAGGAGTTCTCTGTTGTGTTCCCTGTCAGGGCAGCCACCAACTGATTTTTGTATGTTTATCTTGTATCCTGATGCTTCGCTGAAATCCTCTATTAGTTCCAGTAGTTTTCTTGTGAATTCTTTGCGGTTTTCTGTGTATTAAATCATGTCATCTGCAAATAGAGATGTTTTTACTTCTTCCTGACCAATTTGGATGCCCTTTATTTCTTCTTCTAGCCTAATTGCCCTGGCTAGGATCTCCAGCACAATGTTGAATAAGAGTGGTGATAAAGGGCATCCTTGTCTGATTCTTGTTCTCAAGGGGAATGCTTTCAGACTTTCTCCATTTAGGATGATGCTGGCTATTGGCTTTGTATAAATGCCTTTTATTATGTTGAGGAATTTCCCTTCTATTACTATTTTGCTGAGAGTTTTTATCACGAATGGGTGTTGGACTTTGTCAAGTGCCTTTTCTGCATCAATTGATAAGATCATGTGGTTCTTGTCTTTTGTTTTACTTATGTGATGGATTACATTGATTTTTTTCTAATGTTGAACAATCCCTGCATACCTGGTATGAATCCCACTTGGTCATGCTGAATTCCTTTTTTTGATATGTTGTTGAATTCTATTGGCTAGAATTTTGTTGAGGATTTTTGCTTCTATGCTCATGAGAAATATTGGTCTGTAAGTTTCTTTTTTTGTGGTGTCTTTACCTGGTTTTGGTATCAGATATATGCTGGCTTCATAGAAGGAGTTTGGGAGTATTCCGTCATTTTCTATGCTCTGAAATGCCTTTAGTAGTAGTGGTGTTAGCTCTTCTCTGAAAGTTTGGTAGAATTCTCCGGTAAAGCCATCAGGGCCAGGGCTTTTTTTGTTGTTGTTGTTGGGAGTTTTTAAATTACCTTTTCAATCTCTTCTTTTGTTATAGGTTTATTTAGTTGTCCTACCTCTGTTTGTGTTACTTTAGGTAGGTAGTGTGTTTCTAGAAATTTGCCCATTTCCTCTAGGTTTTCAAATTTTGTTAGAGTATAATTTTTTATAATATTGTGTTCTGATTCTTTTAATTTCAGTTGGTTCTGTTGTGATATCACCCACCTCATTTCTTATTCAGGCTATTTGCTTCCTTTCCTGTTTTTCTTTTGTCAGTTTGGCCAATGTTTTCTCAATCTTGTTGATCTTTTCCAAGAACCAGCTTTTGGTCTTGTTAACTCTTTCAATTGTTTTTCTATTCTCTATCTTATTTAATTCCACTCTGATTTTTATTATTTGCTTTCTTCTGGTGCCTGAGGACTCCTTTTGCTGCTTCCTTTCTATTTGTTTGAGTTGTATGGTTAATGCTTTGATTTTGGCTGTTTCTTCTTCTTGGATGTATGCATTTATTGCTATAAATTGACCTCTGAGCACTGCTTTTGCTGTGTCCCAGAGGGAGGACATGTTTTCATTCTCATTTGATTCTGTGAATTTCTTTATTCCATCTTTAATTTCTTCTATAACCCAGTAGTTTTTGAGCAAGGTGTTGTTCCGTTTCCCTGTGTTTGGTTTTTTTCCCCTGCTTTTTCTGTTATTGATTTCTACTTTTATGGGTTTGTGGTCAGAAAAGATGCTTTGTAATATTTCAATGCTTTGGATTCTGTTAAGGTTTGCTTTGCGGCCTAATATGTGGTCTGTTCTGGAGAACGTTCCATGTGCACTGGAAAAGAAAGTATACTTGGCTGCTGTTGGGTGGAGTGTTCTGTATACGTCTATGAGGTCAAGTTGGTTGATTGTGGCGTTTAGCTCTTCCGTATCTTTATTGAGCTTCTTTCTGGATGTTCTGTCCTTCACTGAAAGTGGTGTGTTGAAATCTCCTACTGTTATTGTAGAGGCGTGTATCTCTCTTTTCAATGCTGTTAGAGTTTGTTTTATGTATTTTGGAGCCCTGTCGTTGGGTGCATAAACATTATTGTTGATATGCCTTCCTGGCTTATTGACCCTTTAATTATTATGTAGTGTCCTTCCTTATCTTTTGTGGTGGATTTTACTTTAAAGTCTATTTTGTCAGAAATTAATATTGCCACTCCTGCTCTTTTTTGATTGTTGTTTCATGATATATTTTTTCCATTCTTTGAGTTTTAGTTTGTTTGTGTCTTTAAGTCTAAGGTATGTCTCTTGTAGGCAGCATATAGACGGATCATATATTTTTAAATCCATTCTGCCACTCTCTATCTCTTTAGTGGTGCATTTATTCCATTTACATTCAACATAATTATTCATAGGTATGAATTTAGTGCTGTCATTTTGATGTATTTTGTTTCGTGTGTGTTGTTAACAGTTTTTTTTTGTTCCACTTAATTTTCTGTGTTAAGTCATTTTTCTTTATGTATTTTCTTTTCATCTTTTTCATTGTTGTTGATTTTGTATTTGCTAAGTCTTCATATTTTTCTTATTTTTTATTTTGATGTGTAGAATTGTTAATTTCTCTTGTGGTTACCTTAATGTTTACCGTTATCCTTCTAAGTTTAAACCAATCTTTTATTTCTTTATGGTGCCTTGACTTCCTCTCCATATCTATGACTACATTATTTAGTCCCTCTTTTTTTTTTTTTAATATTGTCATCTTTTACATAATGACATCTTTGTTTCTCTATTTTCAGTGTTTTAGCTTTGATTAATTTTTGTGACTTCCCTGTCTGGGTTTATATCTGGATGCCTTGTTCTGTGCTCTAGTCTTGGGTTTTTATCAGATGGTTTATTGATTTTCTAACTGGAGGACTCCCTTTAGTATTTCTTGTAATTTTGGTTTGGTTTTTGCAATTCCCTAAACTTATGTTTATCTGGAAATCCCCTAATTTCGCCATCATATTTGAGAAACAGTTTTGCTGGATATACAATTCTTGGCTGGCATTTTTTTTCCTTCAAGGCTTCTGAACGGTCTCTCCCTCCCCCTGCCACTCAGTCCAATTCCTCAACTTTGCCTTTGATGTTCAAGGCTCCTAGATTGTCATATATAATTGATTAACTTGTTTTTTCAGGTCTTTGTTGTAAGAGAGACCACAGGACACATCTGACTACTCTGCCATCTTGGGCCTGCCTCTTAGTTGATTTTTTTAAAGAAAAGTATAATGAGGTCCAGGCTGATTCAAGTACTATTTCAAACTTTACCTGGACTGATTTTTTTTTTTAACTGATTTTTATTTTCAAACTATCTAGAGAGGATTTTTAAAAATCAATAGCTAAGCTAGGAGAGTATCCTTTTCCTTATGTGAGGAGGAGCTTATTTCAAGCAGGTGGATGGATTCGTTATTAATTACCTGACAAGAATCATTCCCTAAGCCATAATTTTAAATTATGGTAATAAAAAGTTAGAGCTCCTATCCAAGTAATGAGACAGATTTCATTCAAAGATGCTTCTCTTTCTTTGGCATGTAGCCATGTTATTCAAGTGCTTTCTGAAGTTTTATAACTTTAGCTGCAAAAATTAATTTTCACTGTCACAAAAATGGCAGTGCTGTGGTTAATGTCACTGCAATGAACTAGTGACTCTCTGCCTCAAATTGTGTTTTGGAGTGAGGAGGTGCAGAAAAAAATAATTTCACAGAATTAGTTGATGGAAGTTCTTAAGAAATCAGTCTCAGAATAAAGACAATTGGCATGTAATTTCACTCAGATGAATGACAAATTTGTAAATCATGAGTTTCTCCCAACATAACATTTTTTCACGTGTTTATTTGCCAAGTCAAGCATTTATTTTATGAAAGTTACTAGATAAGCCACTTTACCTTTTGGGACCCTTGTTTTCTCATCTGTAAAAGGAGATGGCTGGCACTAGACCATCACGAAGCTTGCTTTCCAGAAACCCAAAAAACCAAACCCAGTGCTGTTGAGTCGATTCCGACTCATAGTGACCCTATAGAACAGAGTAGATCTGCCCCATGGAGTTTCCAAGGAGCGTCTGGTGGATTTGAACTGCCAACCCTTTGGTTAGCAGCTGTAGCACTTAACCCCTGGCTTTCCAGAAAGATTGAATAAAACATCCATGAACAATGGAAATATTATATATAATGAAGGACTTAAAGAAGAATTCTCCTTGACATTGCTTTTATGTTTACTACCCCTTCAACTGAAGGTGAGGAATCCAGTCTTTAACAGAGGTGGGGACAGAGCCCCTAACTATTTTCTGTAGACGTTAGACCTGTTATTCTTTGTTTGGGCATCTTCGGTTGTTTGGAAAGAACCATTTTATCGGCTGGACCAATAAGATCATTAATGGAAAACAGTGTTGTACACCAATAGATCTTTACTCCTTGATCAATAGTTATTTACTTCTGAGGGGTCACAGCTTGGTTAATATAGCCAAATAATTTTATTGATAGGTAACATAACAATGAAAAATAAAGTTTAAAAGAGAAGATGAATGAATATAGCACTTTCTTCAGGCATGAATATTATTATTTGAAAACTATAATAGCTGCTGGAATGTTTAAAGGGCAGACAACAAAAGCATTGAATAATTGTCCTAGGACTATAATCAGACTTCCATTATTGACCTCTGTTAATATTCTACTGTAACTGTCTGCTAAATTGGTTCCTTGGGGCTTGAAATATACAGTGATGTTATGAGTTCCTATCGTAAATTGCCACACAGTAAAGTAGCAAATCTCTGAAATAGTGTTGGCCCTAGTTTGATCAATACTCAATTCAAAGCAGTGCAATAGGCAACTGTTTCCATAGAAACATTGATGTCACAGAGGTTGAACAGCGGCTCTTACAACAAATCATTTCCTTTGAGCAGTTGTAATTGACTATATGTATAGTTTGCTGTCACTTGAGACCATTTACATCAAGCAAGTAACAGAACCACATTAGTTATTCTAGGAGTAAGAGGGTTAGCTCTTCCTATTGTGACCTTACGAATACCTAGGAGGATATTGCCATAGCAACCAGCAATATGACAGGATGAACATTAAGGTAGCAGTAGCATTCTTTTGGAAGCTGGAAGGTAGTTTTAATAAAGTTTACCTAGTTGTTACATTAACACAAACCCTTTGCCCCCAACAGTAATGACTTGCTCCTCTCTCACCTGCATTACCAGTAACAGAGATGTTACAATTCCATTTGCACTTCATTTCCTGTTCCTCACTTTTGATTTTCCCTCAGTATCTGGCTGCTAAGGCAGCACTCACACACATATTTGGTGAAATCTTGTTCGCTGAATGCAGAGTTTGGCCCTGGAGAAGTACTGAAGTCTGAAGTACTCTAGGCTTAAAAATTGAGATATGAGAGAAAGGAGTCTTTGACAAAAAGTTAAATTTTTACTTTGGCTAATAATCTCTGGATGTTAAGGACATGAAAGAAAAACAGAAACAGATTCAAGCTTAGCTTACCTTTTTTGTGTTCCTTCAGGCTAAAAGCACCATTGGGAATGAGTTTCATATTCTAGAATTCTTCACATTATCCCACTACCTTACCACAGTTTTCTTGGCGGCTGTGCCTAATGGCACATTTGGGAATATTCCATATACTTCTGGTGAAAGTAAGAGGTTTGTGTGCCCTTTGGTAGGTGAACATGCAGAAAATGGTATCAATGTGTTATCAAGCTCCATTCCAAGCCAAAAATCATAGACTAATGCGAATATTTCTAGAACTGCGAGAGTTAAACCTGTCAGGTTTTTTGAAAATCTTGCCAGCATCTCATCTCAGCTTTAAACAGCAGGGGAAATTACCAAGAGTGAAAAGATGTAATACCATTAACATTGAGTTCAGAGGCATCAGGGAGAGTGTGAGTTTCTAGGGTATGTCTAATTCTAAACAAGCATTTGCAGCCACACTGAGAGGTCAGGCTTTATGGGCAAGCAGGTGTCTCAGCCATGACTGTAGGTATGATTAGTGACACTGTCGCCTTGGCATCCCTGGGAAAGAAAAAATATATATGATCATCAAAGAAGAGAGGAGGCAAAAACACTTATAGGAGGTATTTACTTGGAAAGGATTTTCCAATACAGTCCCATGATGATCAGCCTATAGATTTTTGACCAGTCTGCTCTGTTCCTCAGGGTGAATCCTCAAAGGTAATAAAATTGAATTGCAATCAGTATTCTTTGATACTAACCTGCCACAGACTGTTATTCACCTTGAACTGGAGAGCAACTATTTATAAGATTGTTTAGAGACTCAAATCCAGTAAATTACTCTGTTTGGCCTTAAAAGAATGTTTGACTTGAAGCATAGATACGGCCATAAATCTCATAGAAACAATTTATAAGACAACATAGTGAGCAGGGATCCTCTGGCTATTATGGGTAGAGTTTGAAAGGAAGAAATGTTCCCTGCTCCCCCACCCTCTGCCTGAGGTCAATGAACTTTTCCAGGCCCCAGCATACAGGAAATTTAGTAATGGCACCTGGATGTCCTGAGAGAGGAGGGAAACAGCTGCCCTTTGCACGTATGCCCTCTCCTGCAGCAGTTCTTTTCTCATAGCTGGCCATCTTTCCTCTGACAACATGGCTTGGCCAGTGGAAAAGGAGAATGAGTCAGCCTTTACTGGGTACCCAGAGGGATCTGTCTGTCAACAGTCAGCCAATAACCTAACAACCTCTCAGAAAGGCATCCTAGTCAGAATGACTGGCTGGGGTGTGTGTGTATGAGAGAGAGAGAGAGAACATTAGCTTTTCTAGCTTTCTAGCTGTAATTCCTAATCATGTACAAAAGCATCTGGATAAGTCTTGATATATGCAAAGCTTTATTGATTAACATATGATATTATATTGTTGTTGTTGTTAGGTGCCCTTGAGTCCGTTCTGACTCATAGCAACCCCACGCACAACAGAACGAAACACTGCCCAGTCTTGCGCCATTCTCACAATTGTTACACTTGAGTCCATTATTGCAGCCACTGTGTCACTCCATCTCATTGAGGGTCTTCCTCTTTTTCACTGACCCTCTACTCTACCAAATGTGATGTTCTTCTCCAGGGACTGATCCCTCCTGATAACATATCCAAAGTATGTGAAACTCGCTTCTAATGAGCATTCTGGCTGTACTTCTTCCAAGATGGATTTTTTCATTCTTCTAGCAGACCAAGGTATATTCAATATTCTTTGCCAACACCATAATTCAAAGGCATCGATTCTTCTTCAGTCTCCCTTATTCATTGTTCAGGTTTCCCATGCATATAAAGTGATTGAAAACATCATGGCTTGGGTCAGGTGCACCTTAGCCCTTAACGTGACATCTTTGCTTTTTAACACTTTAAAGAGATCTTTTGCAGCAGATTTACCCAATGCAATATGTCGTTTGGCATCTTGACTACTGCTTCCGTGGGCATTGATTGTGGGTCCAACTAAAATGAAATTCTGGACAACTTCAATACTTTCTCTGTTTATTATACTTCTGAAAAAAAATTAGCCAGTTAACATGAACGGCAACTACGCACGTGGACTTCACCAGATGGAATACACAGGAATCAAATCGACTACATCTGTGGAAAGAGACGATGGAAAAGCTCAATATCATCAGTCAGAACAAGGCCAGGGGCTGACTGTGGAAAAGACCATCAATTGCTTATATGGAAGTTTAAGTTGAAGAATATTAGAATAAGATATTAGAGTATCTTAATTTTATTAGTTAAGCTCAGTCTGTTGTTAGTTGCCATCAAGTCGATTCTGGCTCATGGCAACCCCATGTGTGCAAGGTAGAACTGCTCCATAGGATTTTCAAGGCTGTGACTTTTTGGAAGCAGATCGCAGGGCCTGTCTGCCAAGGAGCCTCTGGGTGGGTTCGAACTGCCAACCTTTTGGCTAGTAGTCGAGCACTTAACCATTTCTGCCATTCAGGGACTTCTCAAAGAGTCTAGCACAGAAAAATAACCAAAACCCATTGCCATCGATTTGATTCCTACTCATAGCGACCCTATAGGACAGAGTAGAACTTCCCTATAGGGTTTCCAAGGCTGTAATCTTCATGAAAGCCGACTGCCACATCTTTTTCCCACGTAGTAGCTGGTGGGTTTCAACCACCAACCTTTTGTTTAGCAGCTGAGCACTTAACCATTGTACCACTCGGGCCCCTTGGATAGAAAAATCATGTCCCCGTTGCCACTGAGTTGATTCTGACTCACAGGGACACTATGTGATGGAGCAGACTGCCCCATAGGGTTCCCAAGAGTGGCTGGTGGATTTGAACTGCCAACCTCTTGGTTAGCAGCCGAACGTTTAACCACTGTGCCACCAGGGCTCCAGAAAAACAGTAAAAAAAAAAAAAAAGGTAACGAAATCAAGGGAAAAGAGTTATAATTTTAGCTTCTCTGTTTACTGGTTTCATATCTGTGTTTGATTTGCTTCATGTGAAAGTGAGGGGTACCTTTTCTCACTTCCCTCAGATAAAACCCTAATAATAGATTTGTGTAGGGAAATAGTTAACGGATAGTATATTTTAATAGGATCCCTTCACTCAAGTGGTAGACCTAATGCCTTATTAAATTCGTTAGTTTTGAGCCTCAAGGAATATAAGAAAGTATCTCAAACCCATTGTTGTTTTCTTTCCATTTTATATCTCAGTAATTTAAAAATAGTTACATAAAGGAATGGAATATTCTAATACGTGTTTTTTCAGACCACATGAGACTACTTTTTCCTAAGTGATTTCATTTTTAGTTTCTGAAGCTCTTAGGACTATCAAGTCTATAATATCTAAATCTGCTATTAGACTATAACTGAAGTTTACTCCATTTGAATTTGATTAACGACTCTAATGAGGTATTACCTACCTCATAGGGTTGTTGTCAAGATTCAGTGGAATAGCACATTCTAAAGTATTAAATTTTTGTTAAATAAAATAAAGGAGTGTAAGTATTTCTTAGTGATTATGGATTTTTATTTCAGGGTTATTATCCCAAAATCAGCTCTTATTGTTTCGTATGCCTGGAAAGGTGTAGGGCATTGAGTTGAATCTGTACAGACCTCGTATTTCTTTGTTGACTAAATCCCTGATATTATTTGTTTATTTTATAGTTTTATTCTCTGTTTTAAAAGTGGAGGACAGATAAATAAATGAGTTAACTAAAGCATCCAGGTAGCTGGGTTTTTGCTCATCCTATGTTGCTATCAATCATTAGAATCACCAGGCTTAGTAGCACTTTTCTGAGATAGTGTGGTTTTCCTAAACTAGGGTTTTATGGTGGGGGGCAGGGGAAGGAAGGAAATTGATGAATAGGCCTTTAAGTATTTTCTATATAGCATTGACTTAATTTTTCTCAGTTTGGCAATTTAAATATCTGTGGCTCCGTGGGACTAGTTTTAGCCAGATAGTCTCTGGTCTCGTATTGCTATCTCATCGTTCTGCCTCCTCCCTGGAATATCCTGACCACCCTGCAGCCGGTGCTCTCCTGGTCACCCTGTGCCTGCCTGGAGATGGATGAGGCCGGGGTGCCAGCATCTCCCAGTTGCTGGCCCACGGCCCATTGCCATTCTCAGCCTCTTTCATCTCCACTCCACCTCTGGCACTGCAGCCCAGCCCCTGTTCTTAAGCTTTCTCTCCACCTTGACTTTACTGAACTTTCTCTTAGTTCTTTCTCTTCCTCTCTGATTCCTCCTCTCCCTCTACCATCCCTCACATCACACATCTCCCAGAAACCAGCCTTCAGCCCTATTCTAACTGCACTCCTTCCCTGAGGGCATCCATCACTCACAACTTCCGTTACCAGCCCATTACCAACCTCTTCTGTCAGCCTCCCTGTGCTTTCAATTCTGAGACATTTGAAGAAAGGCAATGAAGGAGTTAACCCAGGATGGGAGGTCACTGTGAGGGAATCCATCAGGACTTTCAGAATCTAAGCTTGGGGTGGAGAGGTTGATTGTCGGTGTAGAAGAGTACTTGAGGGGAGTAGCAGAGTTATATGGGCTGATGGGACCTGCAGCAGCTCAGGAGAAGTCTCCTAATTGTTGGCCATTATCATTACTACTATGACTAGTAGAGTACTACTAGTAGTGATGCCTGTAGAAATGTAAATACCCTTTAAAGAAATAACATTTTAAATTATTTATATGTAGTCCCTAAAGAAGAGTCCCTGGGTGGTGCAAATGGGCAATGCACTAGGCTGCTAGCCGAAAGGTTAGAGGTTTGAGTCCACCCAGAGGCACCACAGAAGGCCTGGCTATCTGCTTCTGCTAAATCAGCCATTGAAAACCCTATGGAGCACAGTGTTTCTCTGACATATATGGGCTTGTTATGAGTGGGAATCAACTTGGCCACAACTGGTTTTTAATCCCTAAAGGGAATGGACTTGCCACTTTTTATAAATAAATGAATGCCTGGAGTATATGAGGAGTTGAAACTTGGAAGGTGCCAAAGGTAGAGCCAGGGAAGGGGCCAGGGAAGTTAAGGAGCAACCTTCCCTGCATCCCTGATACATTGACTTCATCCTCCCACGTGAACGGGCTGCGCCTCCTCCAGCTCTGGTAGCTAGGCCTCGAGTCACAGACTGTTGTCCCCTGCGGGAAGATTCCTGCTCATCTTGATTGCCTTCCTCTACCTGGTGAGGGACTAATCACTCACAGTTGGCTTGTACAGGTTGACTAATGATACTCTTAACCAACCAACCAGTTGCTGTCCAGTAGCTTCCAACTCACGACAACCCCATGTGTGTCAGAGTAGCATTGTGCTCCATAGGGTTGTCAATGGCTGACTTTCGGAAGTAGAGTGCCAGGCTTTTCTTCTGAGGCACTTCTGGGTAGACTCAAACCTCCAACCTTTTGGTTAGCAGCCAAGTGTGTTACTGTTTGCGATACCCAAGGACTTTAGAAGGAGATGTTATCCTGGGTTCTGACGGCAACCTGCAGTTCCCCTGACTGGGTTTTCCAGCCACCTTTATACTATTTGCAAATCTCTCAAAGAGAGACCAGAAAGGGAAACTCATTTACCCTCTATTCACATCTTCTCCAGCCTAGGCTGGAGTCAATCCCAGATTTTCAGAATAAAAAATCTGATTGGCCCAACTTGGGCTGGTGTCCTCTCTTTTTTGAATGGAGATCATATGGTACAAACATAGCTGCTCAGGTTTGCTCTGAAAGGCAAGGCAGGTAGCTCCCAGACAAGGGTGGTCCCTGGAGTCAGAGCAGTTATTGCAAAAGGCCTTTTCTACATTGAAGCACATTAAAAATATAAATATATTCTTCGTTTGATACCATTGCTGTCTAGTGCATTATCAATTGGGTAGGTGTCTTAAGCCATTTTATCCAGAACTGGTAGTAAATAATGTTGTTTAAAATGTTCTAAAGAGTAGACACACAAGTCTAATGTTTACACTCTCTGTGTTACTTTGAGCAAATCACATGAATTTGTAATTAGTCTGAAGCTAATGAGTCCTGAGCATGGACTGAGTTCACTGCCAGTTGAGTTCAGTCTATGACCCGTGACAGTAAGGTTGGGGTTAGTAGTGCATGTCTGTAACCATGTAAAAGAGCAAGATAAATGATTCAAATGGAGGGTGAATTCAGAGTTTTGCTTAAGTCTGATGAGCATTAAACTGGTTGCTGTCGAGTTGATTCCAACTCATGGCGACCCCACGTGTATCAGAGTAGAATTATGCTCATATGGTTGTCAATGGCTGATTCTGCAGAAGCAGATCGCCAGGCATTTCTTCTGCGACACCTCTGGGAAGACTTGAACCTCCAACATTTCAGTTAGCAGCAGAGCGCATTAACTGTTTGTACTACTGATGAGCATTCGCCTCCAGTTAATAGAGGCTAATCTAGGGCCTTAAAGAAGGGAGTATTGTACTTTGGGGATTTTTAATTACCCTTGCTTCAATTACATCACAATAAATTTATAATATAGATTTGATAACTACTTGTCTGTTTGGGATGGGAAGCAAGTTTTACAAATCAAAGTTTTTAATACCCAGTTTTGTTTTGTGCACGTGCGTTTTTGAAATGTAGCTTATAATCATGACCATATATAACATATCCCACATGAAACTAACTGGAATTGAAGGATAACCTGACAATATGATTTAAGTATAAAAATGTTTACAGTTTAGCCACAAGAATGAGATGGTCTTTCCTTCCTCAAGACTTGTAGGCAGTGTCTCTCTGGAAATATCCAGGTAATCTTTCTGGGGCAAAATGAACCTTCTCAAAGCCCTATGTTATCTTTGCGATCCTGTCATAAAAAGGAAGAAGGCAGTGGCCAGGTGTAAACTCAGCTGAAGCAAAATTTCATTCCTGTGTGTGTGCACACTTTGGGTGAGAGTTTACAGGGCAGATTAGTTTCTCATTCAAAATTTTATACACAAATTGTTTTGTGACATTGGTTGCAGTCCCCTCAAAGTGTCAGCACTCTCTCCTATTTTCTTTATACCCCAGGTTCCCCGTGTCCATGTGTCCAGCTTTTCTCTTCCTTCCTGCCTTCTCATTTTTGCTTTTTGGCAGGTGTTACCCTTTTGGTCTCGTATACTTGGTTGAACTAAGACACATACTCTTCATGTGTGGTGGTGTTTGTTTCATAGGCCTGTCTAATCTTTGTCTGAAAAGTGGGCTTCGGGAGTGACTTCAGTTCTGAGTTAGCAGGGTATCCATGGGCCATAGTCTTGGGGTTCCTCCAGTCTCTGTCAGACCAGTAAGTCTGGTCTTTTTTTGTGAACTTGAATTTTGTTCTACATTTTTCTTCTGCTCTGTCCAGTACCCTCTATTGTGACCCCTGTCAGAGTAGTTGGAAGTGGTAGCCGGGCACCATCTATTTCTTCTGGGGTCAGGCTGGTAGAAGCATAAATTTTGATAATGAAAAGAAAGCCATTAGAGGGGGTAGGAGGGCCTGATTTTGTTTGCAGTTTGCTAAACTTTATTGGACCTAGTTCTAGTATTTTGAATTCAGTGGGAGGGTTTAGGGGTAAATTCTGTCTTTAAGGTTTCAATTGCTGAATTAACTCTGATCTAAATCTGACATTTATGCAGACAATTGGGAGCTAATTTGCATTATATGGTGCCAGAATAATATTTATAAATACTTATTGAATAATTGGAAACCCTGGTGGCGTAGTGGTTAAGTGCTACGGCTGCTAACCAAAGGGTTGGCAGTTCGAATCTGCCAGGCGCTCCTTGGGAACTGTGTGGGGCAGTTCTACTCTGTCCTATAGGGTCACTATGAGTCAGAATCGACTCGATGGCACTGGGTTTGGTTTTGGTTATTGAATGATTAGTATGCGGTAAGCAATATTCTAATATTTTTCATGTACTGACTCACTGAATCCTCAGAACAACTTTATGTGGTGAGTATTATTTTTATTCCCATCTTACCAGTGAAGAAGACCCTGGGTGGTGCAAACGGTTAATGTGCTTGGCTGCTAACCAAAAGATAGGTGGTTTGAGTACACCCAGAAGTGCCTCGAAAGAAAGGCATGGCAATCTACTTTGGGAAAATCAGCCATTGAAAACCCTGTGGAGCATAGTTCTACTCTGACACACATGGTGTTACTATGAGTTGGAGTCAACTCAGTGACAACTTTTTTTTTTTTTAAAACCAATAAAGAAACCACAGGGAGGTTAAGTAAATTGTTTGAGGTCATGTTGGTGATAAATGTTGGGGTCAATTCCAATCCCTACAGTCTGATTACAGAGCCCAAGCCCTTCACCACCATGCTCAACTTCCAGGAACCATTTTGGCTCTCAGAAGGTTGATTAACCTTTGTGCCCAATTCTTTGTCTTTAAAGGGCTGTAACAGCACTTCCTGCCTCCCCAGCTGAAAGAAGTGTTCCAAGATTAATAGCAGTGTGTGTCCATGTCAGTTTTTGTGGGTCTCTCCTTTATGCACCAAACTCCCTTTGAAGTGAATAAAGGTGTGTGTGTGTGTAGTGGTGAAGGAAAGCAGTGGCTTTGGCTGGTGAGGTGGTGTGTAAATAAGAGGGAAGATGTATAAATCACTTTTATTTTCTAGAATATGAGATGTATAAACATGAAGTAGTGTGAAATCTTTTGTTCTGTGTGTTTTGCAGATAGTATTCTTCTGTACGTGAGATTATAATTTTGAAGTCACAACCCAAGGAAAGTATCCTTAGGGAATAATTTTATGTTTCCAGTGTTTGCTCAGGTAACCTACAAGCTTCTCAAGGGCAGGAACGATGTCTGATCCATCTTTATGTTAAAAATTTCATTACCTTCCCTTCTCCCCCCACCCTCCAGCATGTGCTTTAGTACTTGGTACAAGGTAACCAGTGCCAGTGCCGTCAAGTCGATTCCCTGACCCTTTGGTTAGCAGCCGTACAGGGTAGGTGCCCAATAAAGCCTTGCTGAAGAATGAAAGCTGAGAGAATTGGATTTTGTGTGGTGGTTTCTCAATTAGCTTCATCTGTAATGAGGGAGGCCACCTGAAAGGACAAGAACTATTTTTGGAAATTTTAACAGGAGCAGTTTCAAAATACTAATTACAAGAGAAAATAAAGAATTGGGTGTAGATATCAGGAAGAATTTCTTGACTGAGAGGACTGTGGAAAACTGGAAATTGTCTTTCAGAGGCAAGGCTGCCATCTTTCTTTACAGATGT
Organism: Elephas maximus indicus; assembly: GCF_024166365.1. Classification (NCBI taxonomy): domain Eukaryota; kingdom Metazoa; phylum Chordata; class Mammalia; order Proboscidea; family Elephantidae; genus Elephas; species Elephas maximus. The sequence goes on along the minus strand of NC_064824.1, from coordinate 75,026,726 downwards.
TAAATGTTAGAGAGGGATTGGTGGAAGGTGAGGAGTTCCTGGGTGGTTCAAATGGTTAATGCACATGGCTACTAACTCCAAGGTTGCTGGTTTAAGTCCACTCGGAGCTACCTTGAAAGAAAGGCCTGGAGATCTGTTTCCAAGAAGTCAGCCATTAGAAACCCTATGGAGCACATTTCTATACTAATATACATGGAGTCACCATAAGTCGGAATCAGCACCCCAGCATCTGGGTTTTTGGAGGGATGGTTATATGGCCTGCTTCCTGGGCTCAGGTTCCATGGCTAGAGCATGGATGGAAACTGCAAGGAAAACCACTCGCCATGGACGGAGTATAAAAGTGAGCATATTCGCACACTTTTAAAATAGATCCAGCAGGTGCAGTCTATGCCATAGGAAATTCTCACTGCTAAAGTTGTTATCCTGGTTAAACTTTCTTATACTCAGTAATATCTCCTACAGCTTCCCATAGCAGGTCTGTTCTTTGGATGTTAACTTATCCAACATGTCCACTGATTGTAAACAGCAGTTGAATTAGGCCAACTTTCTGACTGTTGTCTTTTTGTATTCACCTTAACATTTATCAAGTCAAGGGATACAAACATCTACTTAGAAGCAGTAACTATCTTCTCTCAGGCATTGAGGCTTAGCACCCAGGAGAATTTCGTCCTTGGCATTCATCATTTCTGGAGCTAATTAATTTGAGTTCTTGTTTTCATAATTATCTTAAGGAGGACAGAACATTCACAGCATTTTTCAACTCCGAATGACAGAGAAGATCAGTGATTTTCATTTTTATTTTCCAGTCAATTAATCAGTAAATCAATCACTGTTTCTTTTTTTTTGTACCTGTTCTGGGGAAGACATCATGCTGTTAAAAAAAAAAAAAATCCCATTCAATATTAAAAGGACAACTTAAGGGTAAGGTGAACTTCAAGAATACAGGGATAGGTCAATATTAGAAAACCAGTTAAAAGAATAAAGGGAACAACAATACAAATCTTCTCAAAAGGCACAAAAGCAGTTGATAAAAATTAAACACTCAATCTTTATAAAACCTCTTAGTTACATAGGATTTTAAAGATACCCCTTTAAAATAATAGTAAGTATTCATTTAAAGACAAAAGCTAGAGGAATTTGCATAAAAAAGAAACAATACATGTCCCATTTTACCATTATTATTCAATATTCTTTGATTAAAAAAAAATTTTTTTTTTTTTTTTAGTTTTAGCTAATTCAATCACACAAGGAAAGGCAATAAGAGGTATAAATATTGTAGATAAAGGGAAAACATTTTTATTAGCAGACAAGAATCAAAGACTATTACAGTCAGTAAGAGAGCCAGAAAAGTGGGTAGTTATAACTACACAAAAAAAGGGGAGGGGGGCTATTGACCCTAGTGTATTTTTAACTAGTTTCTGATTCACTGGAATGAAAAATTATATCAACAATAGCAACAAAATGGAAAATTCATACAAGTAAGCAGTAAAAAAAGTATGGGACATAAATGTAATACACACATGCAAACACAAACATACATGCTGGCAGTGATAGGATAATATCCATACACCTAGAAGGAAGACCAGTTAATTACGACTATTGTTCAAATTTACAAACCAACCACTAAGTCCTAAGATGAAGAAACTGAAGATTTTTTACCAACTTCTGCAACCTGAAATTGGTCAAACATACAATCAAGATGCATAATAATTACTGGTGATTGGAATGCAAAAGTTGGAAACAAAGAAGAATCTGTACTTGGAAAATACGGACTTGGTGATAGAAACAACTCCAGAGATCACATGAGGGAATTTTAGAAGACAATGACTTATTCATTGCAAATACCTTTTTTCAACAACATAAATGGTAACTATACATGTGAACCTAACTGGATGGAAAACACAAGAATCAAATCAACTACATCTGTGGAAAGAGACAAAGGAAAGCTCAATATGATCAGTCAGAACAAGGCCAGGGGCTGACTGTGGAACAGACCATCAATTGGTCACATGCAAGTTCAAGCTGAAGCTGAAGAAAAGTAAAACAAGTTCATGAGAGCCAAAATATGACCTTGAGTATATACCACCTGAATTTAAAGACAATCTCCGGAAGAGATTTGATGCATTGAACACTAATGACCGAAGACCAGATGTGTTGTGGCATGACATCAAGGACATCATACATGAAGACAGCAAAAGAGCATTAAAAAGACAGAAAAGAAAGAAAATACCAAAATGGATATCAGAAGAGACTGAAAGTTGCTCTGGAACGTAGCGTAGCTAAAGCAAATGGAAGAAATGATGAAGTAAAAGAGCTGAACAGAGGATTTCAAAAGGTGACTCAAGAAGACAAAGTATTATAGTAACATGTGCAAAGACCTGGAGTTAGAAACCCAAAAGAGAAGAACAGGCTAGGCATTTCTCAAGCTCAAGAAACTGAAGAAAAAATTCAAGCCTCAAGTTGCAATTTTGAAGGTTTCTTTGGGCAATATGTTGAACAATATGGGAAGCATCAAAAGAAGATGGAAGGAATACACAGAGTCCCTGTATGAAAAACAATTGGTCGACATTCAACCATTTCAGGAGGTAGCATATGATCAAGAACTGGCGGTATTGAAGGAAGAACTCCGAGCTGCACCGGAGGTATTGGCAAAAAACAAGTCTCCAGGAATTGGCAGAATACTAATTGAGATGTTTCAACAAATGGATGCAGCGCTGGAGGTGCCCACTTGTGTATGCCAAGAAATATGGGAAACTGGCCAACCAACTGGAAGAGATGTATATTTGTGCCCATTCCAAAGAAAGGTGATCCAACAGAATGAGGAAATTATTGAACAATATTATTAATATTACAGGCAAGTAAAATTTTGCTATAGATAATTCAAAAATGGTTGCAGCAGTACATCGACAGGGAACTGCTAGAAAGTCAAGCCTGACTCAGAAGAGGACGTGGAACAAGGGATATCATTGCTGATGTCAGATGGATCTTGGCTGAAAACAGAAAATACCAGAAAGATGTTTACTTGTGTTTTATTGACTATGCAAAGGCATTGGACTCTGTGGATCATGACAAATTATGGACAATATTGTGAAGAACAGGAATTCCAGAACACTTAATTGTGCTCATCAGGAACCTGTTCATAGACCAAGAGGCAGTCGTTTGAACAGAACAAGGAGATACTGAGCAGTTTAAAACTGGGAAAGGTGTGCGTCAGTGTTGTACCCTTTCATCGTACTTAGTCAATCTGTGTGCCAAACAAATAACCTGAGAAACTGGACTATATGAAGAGGAACACGGCATTAGGATTGGAGAAAGACTTATTAACAACCTGCAGATATGCAAATGGCACAACCTTGCTTGCTGAAAGCAAAGAGGACTTAAAGCATTTACTGATAAGATCAAAGACTATATAGCCTTCAGCATGGATTACACCGCAACATAAAGAAAACAAAAATCCTCACAACTGGACCAATAAGTAACATCGTGATAAAGAGAGAAAAAAATTGAAATTGTCAAGGATTTCATTTTCCTTGGGCCCACAATCAATGCCCATGGAATCAGCAGTCAAGAAATCAAATGGGCACTGGGCAAATCTGCTGCAAAAGACCTCTTTAAAGTGTTCAAAATCAAAGATGTCACTTTGAGCACTAAGGCATACCTGACCCAAGCCGTTTTATTTTCATTTGCCTTATATGCATACCAAAGATGGACAATGAATAAGGAAGACCAAAAAAGAATTGTTGCCTTTGAATTATGGTGTTGGTGAAGAATACTGAATATACTATGGACTGCAGCCAGAGTGCTCCTTGGAAGCGAGGATGGAGGGACTTCGTCTCATGTACTTTGGACATGTTATCAGGAAGTGTCAGTCCTTGAAGAAGGATATCATGCTTGGTAAGGTAGAGGGTAAGCAAAAAAGAAGATCCTGGCTTAACACAGTGAATAAAACAATGCGTTCAAACATAGCAACAATTATGAGATGGCACAGGACCAGGCTGTTTTGTTCTGTTGTACATAGGGTTGCTATGTTTCAGAACCAACTCGACAGCACCTAACAATAACTATATATATATATGTATGTATGTGTATATACATATATATAAAACTTAAGTGCAAGATAAGAGAAGACTTGAATAGAGATATACTTTTTTTTTTTATACTTATAGATAGATAGGGATAGATATCGATGTAGGTATGGATATAGGTATAAATACCATGTCTTTGGATAGAAGATTTCAATATTTTGAAGTGGTAAAATTGTTGATGTAAATTAATCCAAATCTTAACGGGATTGTTGAAACCTTACAAAAAATGATTTTGTCATTCATTTGGAATAGTAATACACAAAAATAGCCCAGAAAAATGGGAATAATGCTGTAAAAGAAATGAAGATATATTTTAGTGATTCACTAATTAGAACAGTCTGGTACTGGCCGTGAAAAATAGATATGAGCCAGATTGAAATCCTCAAACAGATCCAAGAATTCATCAGTATTTAGTATATCATAAAGAAGGATGGGAGGCGGAGCCAAGGTGGTGGAATAGACAGATGCTTCCGTCGAGCCCTCTTTACACCAAACACCCCAAAAAACAAGTGAAACGAGTATATTTGTGACAAGCTGGGAGCCCTGAGCATCAAAGGTAAGCTTAGACAACGAACTGAGGGGCAGGGGGAGGAAGAGACCCTTCAGAAGTGGAGAGGAGTTACTGGACTTGAATCGCGGGGAGCCCTCAGGCACCATTCCCGGAGTGGCCACGGCGGTGGCGGGCTGGTCCTAGTGTTTGGCCACAGTTTCCTCAGGGAGAAGCAGCCAGCCACACAGCCTACTCACATCTCCAGAACCTGAGGAGAACAGCAATCTCGGCAAAAGATAAGTACTTGCATGTATTTTACCACGCCCCCCCCACCCCAAAGCCGGCTTCAGCGGCTGAATCCCTGGGCCTGAGATAGATCCTGGTGAGCACCCAGAGCCATCCTCCTGGCCTTGGGGAAGAAAAAAATTTGCAATTGGGGGAAAAGATAATTTGCTAGCTCCATTAACTGGGGGAGCTCAGGACAGAAGCAGCTCCTGTCCAGGCATAAACGGTCCATGGACCTTGAGCAACTTTCCCTTCTGCATGGACTTGTGTGGGCCTATTTCGGGAGAAGAGGCCCTTGTTGGCAGACTCTAACCATTTCAGCTGTGTGGTGGAGAGGTGGGTGTTTGACGTTTGACATTGCTTCACCTATTAAACAGGGTCCTCACCTACCCACATCAGGGACCTAAGGACTGGTAGCTCCACTCAGGTCACTCAGCCACCTGCGACAGGGGTCCAAAGATAACCGGTACCTCCCAGTCCTTACAACCAAAAACTTTTGGTGCCGATGGCCCCTTGCAGAACCCACCCACCAGCACGCGCTAGGGAACAGAGATGAGTTCTCCCCAGAGACACCTGGGGGACGGTTCTCAGCCCCCTGCCTTGTTCAGAGCATGACCCCCTGCTGCAATCAGATACCGGCATATATGCCAATCACCGCTGCCCCTCTAAGACTGTAGGACAGAGCCTATACCACACACTTGATGATCAGCTACCTGGAAACCTGAGCTGAATTCATACAAGAAAACTGAATGGACTCCTAGACTGATATGCCTGACAACAGCTCTAGCCAGCTGGGAACGGGACACCATAGCTCCAAAGGCAAAAATAATCAAGCTAGCTCACTCAAGCAATCCATATGGGTATACCAAAACAAAACAAAGCAAGCAGCTATGACACAGTAAGCAAGCATAAACTAATACAATAACTTTTAGATGGCTCGGAGACAACAGTCAATATCAAGTCACATAAAGAAACAGACCATGATCACCTCAACAAGCTCTCAAAACAAAGAATCCAAGGATCATCTAGATGAAAGTGCATTCCTGGAATTACCAGATGCAGAATACGAAAGTTTAATATACAGAACCCTTCAAGACATCAGGAAGGAAATGAGGCTATATGCAGAAAAAGCCAAGGAACACACAGATAAAGCAACTGAAGAAATTAGAAAGATTATTCAGGAACATAATGAAAAGTTTAATAAGCCGGAAAAATCCATAGACAGACAGCAATCAGAAATTCAGAAGATTAGCAATAAAATTACAGAATTAGATAACTCAATAGAAAGTCAGAGAAGCAGAATTGAGCAAGTAGAAGCTAGATTTCTAAACTCAAAGATAAATCACTTGGCACTAATATATTTGAAGAAAAATCAGGTAAAAGAATTTTAAAAAATGAAGAAAACATAAGAATCATGTGGGACTCTATCAAGAGAAATAGCCTATGAGTGATTGGAGTACCAGAACAGGGAAGGATAACAGAAAATACAGAGAAAATTGTTGAAGATTTGTTGGCAGAAAATTTCCCTGATATTGTGAAAGATGAGAAGATATCTATCCAAGATGCGCATCGAACTCCACATAAGGTAGATGTTAAAAGAAAGTCACCAAGACATATTATAATCAAGCTTACCAAAACCAAAGATAAAGAAAGAATTATAAGAGCAGTGAGGGATAAATGAAAAGTCACCCACAAAGGAAAGCCAATAAGAATAAACTCGGACTACTCAACAGAAACCATGCAGGCAAGAAGGCAATGGGATGATATATTTAAAAAATTGAAGGAAAAAAATTGCCTGCCAAGAATCATATATCCATCACTGTCTCTTAAATATGAAGGTGAAATTAGGACATTTCCAGATAAACACAAGTTGAGGGAATTCGTAAAAACCAAACCAAAACTACAAGAAATACTAAAGGGAGTTCTTTGCTTAGAGGATCAATAATATCAGGTATCAACCCAAGACTAGAACACTGGGCAGAGCAACCAGGAGTCAACCCAGACAGGGAAATAAAAAAAAAAAAAACAAAGTAAGATTAAAAAAAAAAAAAAAAAAGCCCAACACAGGGTAACGGTGATGTTATTATATAAAAGAAGACAACATTAAAATAATAAAGAGGGACTAAGAAATGTAATCATACACCTATATGGGGAGGAATATACAGTGATACAAAGAAATAAAAATTAGTTTTAAATTTAGAAAAATAGGGGTAAATAATAAGGTAACCACAAAGGAGACAAACTATCCTACTCATCAAAATAAAATTGTTGTTCTTGTTAGGTGCCGTCCAGTTGGTTCCGACTCATAGCGACCCTATGCACAACAGAATGAAACACGGCCCGGTCCTGCACCATCCTTACAATCGTTGTTATGCTTGAGCTCGTTGATGCAGCCACTGTGTCAGTCTACCTCGTTGAGGGTCTTCCTCTTTTCCACTGACCCTGTACTCTGCCAAGCATGATGTCCTTCTCCAGGGACTCATCCCTCCTGACAACATGTCCAAAGTATGTAAGGCGCAGTTTCGCCATCCTTGCCTCTAAGGAGCATTCTGGTCGTGCTTCCTCCAAGACAGATTTGTTTGTTCTTTTGGCAGTCCGTGGTATATTCAATATTCTTTGCCAACACCACAATTCAAAGGCGTCAACTCTTCTTCTGTCTTCCTTATTCATTGTTCAGCTTTCACATGCATATTATGCAATTAAAAATACCATGGCTTGGGTCAGGCGCACCTTAGTCTTCAGGGTGACATCTTTGCTCTTCAACACTTTGAAGAGGTCCTTTGCAGCAGATTTGCCCAATGCAATGCATCTTTTGATTTCTTGACTGCTGCTTCCATGGCTGTTGATTGTGGATCCAGGTAAAATGAAATCCTTGACAATTTCAATCTTTTCTCCGTTTATCATGATGTTGCTCATTGGTCCAGTTGTGAGGATTTTTGTTTTCTTTATGTTGAGGTGCAGTCCATACTGAAGGCTGTGGCCTTTGATCTTCATCAGTAAGTGCTTCAAATCCTCTTCACTTTCAACAAGCAAAGTTGTGTCATCTGCATAACGCAGGTTATTAATGAGTCTTCCTCCAATCTTGATGCCCCGTTCTTCTTCATGTAGTCCAGCTTCTCGTATTATTTGTTCAGCATGCAGATTGAATAGGTGTGGTGAAAGAATACAACCCTGACTCACAACTTTCCTGACTTTAAACCAATCAGTATCCTCTTGTTCTGTCTGAACAACTGCCTCTTGATCTATGTAAAGGTTCCTCATGACACAATTAAGGGTTCTGGAATTCCCATTCTTCGCAATGTCATCCGTAGTTTGTTATGAACCACACAGTCGAATGCCTTTGCATAGTCAATAAAACACAGGTAAACATCCTTCTGGTATTCTCTGCTTTCAGCCAGGATCCATCTGACATCAGCAATGATATCCCTGGTTCCACGTCCTCTTCCGAAACCGGCCTGAATTTCTGACAGTTCCCTGTCAATATACTGCTGCAGCTGCTTTTGAATGATCTTCAGCAAAATTTTGCTTGCCTGTGATATTAATGATATTGTTCTATAATTTCTACATTCGGTTGGATCACCTTTTTTGGGAATAGGCATAAATATGGATCTCTTCCAGTCAGTTGGCCAGCAAGCTGTCTTCCATATTTCTTGGCATAGACGAGTGAGCACCTCCAGCGCTGCATCTGTTTGTTGAAACATCTCAACTGATATTCCATCAATTCCTGGAGCCTTCTTTTTCGCCAGTGCCTTCAGAGCAGCTTGGACTTCTTCCTTCCGTACCGTTGGTTCCTAATCATATGCCACCTTTTGAAATGGTTGAATATCGACTGATTCTTTTTGGTATAATGACTCTGTGTATTCCTTCCATCTTCTTTGATGCTTCCTGTGTCGTTTAGTATTTTCCCCATGGAATCCTTCACTATTGCAATTTGAGGCTTGAATTTTTTCTTCAGTTCTTTCAGCTTGAGAAACGCTGAGTGTGTTCTTCCCTTTTGGTTTTCCATCTCCAGCTCTTTGCACATGTCATAATAATACTTTACTTTATCTTCTCGAGAGGCCCTTTGAAATCTTCTGTTCAGTTCTTTTACTTCATCAATTCTTCCTTTTGCTTTAGCTGCTCGACACTCAAGAGCAAGTTTCAGAGTCTCCTCTGACATCCATCTTGGTCTTTTCTTTCTTTCTGTCTTTTCAGTGACCTCTTGCTTTCTTCATGGATGATGTCCTTGATGTCATTCCACAACTCACCTTGTCTTTGGTCACTAGTGCTCAATGCATCAAATCTGTTCTTCAGGTGGTCTCTAAATTCAGGTGGGATATACTGAAGGTCATATTTTGGCTCTCGTGGACTTGCTCTGATTTTCTTCAGTTCCAGCTTGAACTTGCGTATGAGCAATTGATGGCCTGTTCCACAGTCAGCCCCTGGCCTTGTTCTGGCTGATGACACTGAGCTTTTCCATCATCTCTTTCCACAGATGTAGTCAATTTGATTTCTGTGTGTTCCATCTGGCGATGTCCATGTGTACAGTCACCGTTTACACAGGTGAAAGAAGGTATTTGCAATGAAGAAGTCGTTGGTCTTGCAAAATTCTATCATTCAGTCTCTGGCATTGTTCCTATCACCAAGGCCACATTTTCCAACTACTGATCCTTCTTCTTTGTTCCAACTTTCGCATTCTAATCGCCGGTAATTATCAATGCATCTTGATTGCATGTTTCATTAATTTCAGACTAGCAGCTGATAAAAATCTTCAATTTCTTCATCTTTGGCCCTAGTGGTTGGTGCATAAATTGAATAATGGTCGTACTAACTGGTCTTCCTTGTAGGCATATGGATATTATCCTATCACTGACAGCGTTGTGCTTCAGGATAGATCTTGAAACGTTCTTTTTGACGATGAATGCAACACCATTCCTCTTTAAGCTGTCATTCCCAGCATAGTAGACTATATTATTGTGCGATTCGAAATGGCCAATACCAGTCCATTTCAGCTCACTAATGCCTAGGATATCGATGTTTATGCATTCCATTTCATTTTTGACGATTTCCAATTTTCCTAGATTCATACTTTGTGCATTCCAGGTTCCGATTATTAATGGATATTTGCAGCTTTTTCTTCTCATTTTGAGTCTTGCCACAACAGCAAATGAAGGTCCCAAAAGCTTTACTCCATCCATGTCATTAAGATCAACTCTACTTTGAGGAGGCAGCTCTTCCCCAGTCATCTTTTGAGTGCCTTCCAACCTGCGGTGCTCATCTTCCAGTACTATATCAGACAGTGTTCCACTGGCGAATGCTTTTCAGAAGTAGACTGCCGGGTTCTTCTTCCTAGTCTGTCTTAATCTGGAAGCTCAGCTGAAACCTGTCCCCATGGGTGACCCTGCTGGTATCTGAATACTAGTGGCACAGCTTAGCTTCCAGCAACACACAAGACCCCACAGTATGACTAACTGACAGACACGTGGGAGTTGAAATAAAATACAAGGGGAAAATACAGACTCAGCAGAAACATAGTCAATGACAACAAATACGAGGAAAGGACAATATATAAAGAAAATCTACTCAGCACATAAAATCGAGTGGGAAAAAGAAACTGTCAACGCACAAAAAAAGACATCAAAATGATAGCACTAAAGCCATGCCTATCCATAATTACCCTGAATGTAAATGGAATAAATGCACCAATAAAGAGACAGAGAATGACAGAATGGATTAAAAAAAAGGATCCATCTATATGCTGCCTACAAGAGACACACCTTAGAGACACAAACAAACTAAAACTCAAAGGATGGAAAAAACATATCAAGCAAACAGCAATCAAAAGAGAGCAGGAGTGGCAATATTAACTTCTGGCAAAATAGACTTTAAAGTTAAATCCATCAGAAAGGATAAGGAAGGACACTATATAATGATTAAAGGGACAATACACCAAGAAGATATAACCATATTAAATATTTATGCACCCAATGACAGGGCTGCAAGATATATAAAACAAACTCTACTGGCATTGAAAAGTGAGATAGACAGCTCCACAATAATAGTAGGAGACTTCAACACACCACTTTCAGTGAAGAACAGGACATCCAGAAAGAAGCTCAGTAAAGACACGGAAGATCTAAATGCCACAATCAACCAACTTGACCTCGTAGACATATACGGAACACTCCACGCAACAGCAACCAAGTATACTTCCTTTTTTAGTGCACATGGAACATTCTCTAGAATAGACCACATATTAGGTCATAAAGCAAGCCTTAGCAGGATCCAAAACACTGAAATATTACAAAGCATCTTCTCTGACCATAAGGCCATTAAAGTGGAAATCAATAACAGGAAAAGCAGGGAAAAGAAATCAAACCCTTGGAAACTGAACAATACCCTGCTCAAAAAAAGACTGGATTATAGAAGACTTTAAGGATAGAATAAAGAAATTCATAGAATCCAATGAGAATGAAAACACTTCCTATCAGAACCTTTGGGACACAGCAAAAGCGGTGCTCAGAGGCCAATTTATATCAATAAATGTACATATCCAAAGAGAAGAAAGGGCTAAAATCAAAGAATTTTTCCTACAACTTGAACAAATAGAAAGAGAAAGAAACCCACAGGTACCAGAAGAAAACAAAGAATATAAATTAGAGCAGAACTAAATGAAATAGAAAACAGAAAAACAATTGAAAGAATTAACAAGATCAAAAGTTGGTTTTTTGAAAAAATCAACAAAACTAATAAACCATTGGCCCAACTGACAAAAGAAAAACAGGAGAGGAAGCAAATAACCCGAATAAGAAATGAGATGGGCGATATTACAACAGACCCAACTGAAATTAAAAAAATCGTATCAGATTACTATGAAAAACTATACTCAAACAAATTTGAAAACCTAGAAGAAATGGATGAATTCCTAGAAACACACTACCTACCTAAACTAACATGAACAGAGGTAGAACAACTAAATAGAACCATAACAAAAGAAGAGATTGAAAAGGTAATCAAAAAACTCCCAACAACATCAAAAAAAGCCCTGGTCCGGATGGCTTCACTGCAGAGTTCTACCAAACTTTCAGAGAAGAGTTAACACTACTACTACTAAAGATATTCCAGAACATAAAAAAGGACGGAATACTACCAAACTCATTCTATGAAGCCACCATATCCCTGATTCCACAACCAGGTAAAGACACCACAAGAAAAGAAAATTATAGACCTGTATCCCTCATGAATGTAGATGCAAAAATCCTCAACCAAATTCTAGCCAATAGAATTCAACAACATATCAAAAAACATCATTCACCATGACCAAGTGGGATTCATACCAGGTATGTAGGGATGGTTCAACATTAGAAAAACAATTAATGTAATCCACCACATAAATAAAACAAAAGACAAAAACCACATGATCTTATCAATTGAGGCAGAAAAGGCATTTGACAAAGTCCAACACCCATTTATGATAAAAACTCTCACCCAAATAGGAATAGAAGGAAAATTCCTCAACATAATAAAGGGCATCCATACAAAACCGACAGCCAACATCACCCTAAATGGAGAGAGCCTGAAAACATTCCCACTGAGATCGGGAACCACACAGGGATGCCCTTTATCACCACTCTTATTCAACACTGTGCTGGAAGTCCTAGCCAGAGCAATTAGGCTAGATAAAGAAATAAAGGGCATCCAGATTGGCAAGGAAGAAATAAAGTATCTCTATTTGCAGATGACATGATCTTATACACACAAAAACCCTAAAGAATCCTCAAGAAAACTACTGAAACTAATAGAAGAGTTCAGCAGAGGATCAGGATACAAGGTAAACACACAAAAATCAGTTGGATTCCTCTACACCAACAAAATGAACATTGAAGAGGAAATTACCAAATCAATACCATTTACAGTAGCCCCCAAGAAGATAAAATACTTAGGAATAAATCTTACCAGAGATGTAAAAGACTTACACAAAGAAAACTACAGAACAGTTCTGCAAGAAACCAAAAGAGATTTACATAAGTGGAAGAACATACCTTCTTTGTGGATAGGAAGACTTAAACCCAAAAGACCAAAAACCCAGTGCCATCAAGTCGATTCCGACTCATAGCGACCCTATTAAGGAAGGAAGACTTAACATTATAAAAATGTCTATTCTACCAAAAGCGATCTATACATTTAATGCAACTCTGATCCAAATCCCAAGGACATTCTTTAATGAGATGGAGAAACAAATCACCAATTTCATATGGAAAGGAAAGAGGCCCCGGATACATAAGGCATTACTGAAAAAGAAGAATAAAGTGGGAGGCCTTACTTTACCTGATGTTAGAACCTATTATACCGCCACAGTAGTCCAAACAGCCTGGTACTGATACAACAACGGATACAAGGAACAATGGAACAGAATTGAGAATCCAGACATAAATCCATCCACATATGAGCAGCTGATATTTGACAAAGCTCCAAAACACTTAAATGGAGAAAAGACAGTCTTTTTAACAAATGGTGCTGACATAACTGGATATCCATCTGCAAAAAAATAAAACAAGACCCATAACTCACTCCATGCACAAAAACTAACTCAAGATGGATCAAAGACCTAAATATAAAATCTAAAATGATAAAGATCATGGAAGAAAAAATAGGGACAACGTTAGGAGCCCTAATACACGGCATAAACTGTACAGAAAACATTACTAACAATGCAGAAGAAAAACTAGATAACTGGGAGCTCCTAAAAATCAAACACCTATGCTCATCCAAAGACTTCACCAAAAGAGTAAAAAGACTACCTACAGACTGGGAAAAAGCTTTTAGCTATGACATTTCTGATCAGCACCTGATCTCTAAAATCTATATGACACTGCAAAAACTCAACTGCAAAAAGACAAATAACCCAATTAAAAAATGGGCAAAAGATATGAATAGACACTTGACTAAAGAAGACATTCAGGTAGCTAACAGATATATGAGGAAATGTTCATGATCATTAGCCATTAGAGAAATGGAAATCAAAACTACAATGAGATTTCATCTCACTCCAACAAGGCTGGCATTAATTCAAAAAATACAAAATAATAAATGTTGGAGAGGTTGTGGAGAGATTGGAACACTTCTTCACTGCTGGTGGGAATGTCAGATGGTACAACCACTTTGGAAATTGATTTGGCGCTTCCTTAAAAAGCTAGAAATAGAACTACCATACGATCCAGCAATCCAAGTCCTTGGAATATATCCTAGAGAAATAAGAGCCTTTACACGAACAGATATATGCACACGCATGTTTATTGCAGCACTGTTTACAATAGCAAAAAGATGGAAGCAACCAAGATGCCCATCAACGGATGAATGGATAAATAAATTATGGTATATTCACACAACGGAATACTACGCATCGATAAAGAACAGTGAGGAATCAGAGAAACATTTCATAACATGGAGGAATCTGGAAGGCATTATGCTGAGTGAAATTAGTTGCAAAAGGACAAATATTGTGTAAGACCACTATTATAAGAACTTGAGAAATGGCTTAAAGTGAGAAGAAAATATTCTTTTGTGGTTACGAGAGCGGGGACGGGGTGGGGAGAGGGGCATTCACTAGATAGTAGATAAGAACTTCTTTAGGTGAAGGGAAAGACAGCACACAATACAGGGGATGTCAGCACAACTGGACTAAACCAAAAGCAAAGAAGTTTCCTGAATAAACTGAATGCTTCGAAGGCCAGCGTAGCAGGGGCAGGGGTCTGGGGACCATGGTTTCAGGGGACATCTAAGTCAATTGGCATAATAAAATCTATTAAGAAAACATTCTGCATCCCACTTTGAACAGTGGTGTCTGGGGTCTTAAACGCTAGCAAGCAGCCATCTAAGATGCATCAATTAGTCTCAACCCACTTGGAGCAAAGGAGAATGAAGAACACCAAGGACACAAGGCAATTATGAGCCCAAGAGACACAAAGGGCCACATGAACCAGAGACTACATCATCCTGAGACCAGAAGAACTAGATGGTGCCCAGCTACAACCGATGACTGCCCTGACAGGGAACACAACAGAGAACCCCTGAGGGAGCAGGAGAGCAGTGGGATGCAGACTCCAAATTCACATAAGACCTGAATTAATGGTCTGACTGAGACTAGAAGGACCCCGGTGGTCATGGCCCCCAGACCTTCTGTTGGCCCAGGACAGGAACCATTCCCAAAGCCAACTCTTCAGACATGGATTGGGGTGGACAATGCGTTGGACAGGGATGCTGGTGAGGAGTGAGCTTCTTGGATCAGGTGGACACTTGAGACTATATTGGCATCTCCTGCCTGGAGGGAAGATGAGAGGGTGGAGGGGGTTAGAAGTTGGCGAAACGGACACGAAAAGAGAGAGTGGAAGGAGAAAGCGGGCTGTCTCATTAGGCGGAGAGTAATTGGGAGTGTGTAGCAAGGTATATATGGGTTTTTGTTTGAGAGACTGATTTGATTTGTAAACTTTTACTTAAAGCACAATAAAATTTATTAAAAAAAAGAAATAGAAGGATGGTTTACTCAAATAAAAGGCATTATGCCCCAAGTTAACATTTGGTGGAAAAAGTCTAGATACTTACCTCACAGTTTACACTGAAATAAATTTCAGAAAAATTTAAGGTTTTAATGTGAGAAATTAATAGTAAAAATATTGGAAGAAAATATGAATTTTTTAAATAACATTCTAGTAGAAGGAGACTTTCTTAACATAGTACCAAAGGCAGAAACCATAATGCTGTGTTGGATCTAGCATTATAAAAACTGAAAACTGTCTTAGTTATCTAGTGCTGCTTTAACAGAAATACCACAAGTGGATGGTTTTAACAAAGAGGAATTTATTTTCTCACAGTCTAGTAGGCTAGAAGTCCAAATTCAGTGTGTTAGCTCCGGGGAGAAGGCTTTCTCTGTCGGCTCTGGAGGAAGGTCCTTGTCATCAATCCTCCCCTGGACCAGGAGCTTTTCCGCACAGGAACTCTGGGTCCCCGTGCTGCTTTCTTGGTATTAGGAGGTCCCTCTGCCTCTTTTCTTGTTTCTCTCTTTTATATCTCAAAAGAGATTGGCTCAAAACACAATCCAATCTCATAGACTGAGTCCTGCCTCATTAATGTAACTGCTGCCTATCCTACCTCATTAACATCATAGAGGTAGGATTTACAACACATTCGAAAATCACATCAGATGACAAAATGGTGGACAATCACACAATACTGAGAATCATGGCCTAGCCAATCCGATACACATACTTTTGGGGGACACAATTCAATCAATGATAAAACTTTAATATGAAAACAAACCCAACTATGTACAGTTACCATGCATCGGGGGTGTACTCATACTGTAAAGCTCATACCAGACTTATCAGAATTTTGCAAGCTGGTTGTTAAACAGAAACATCAATAAAAATTAAATGTTATAAACTTGCAATTAAATAAACCGTATTAAGCAAAGACAATAAATACACAAAAACCATCCCTCCCTGATTATTTTACTTCATTTCACTATTATCTATGCTCTTCGGTTTATTTATGGGTATTGTATCTGTATAATGGAGATATAACTGAATTACAGGGAGGCGAACAACTAGAACCAAGGACCAAGAAGCCTTCCATCTCCATTCCTTGTTCTGTCCTGCTTCTCTCTGCATGTCACTATCATCCTTTCTTACTGTAGACCAGTTTCTTTATATGACTAGGACATGGTAGCCACCAACCATTAGACTCACATTTTTAATTTCACTGCCAGAGAGGCACAGAGGCAGTAAAACTTGCTGCCTTTTCTTAAGATAAAAATATTCCCAAAAGGGGTTTGATTAGTCCCATTTGAGTCAAGGGCCATCTCCTGGACAAACCATAATGGCCAGGGGGATCTGCTCAATGATTAGCCCAGATTCGGTTGGGTGGTCAACCTCAGACCAATGTCACTTGGAAGTTAAAAAAAAAAGTTAAGGTGTATAATAATACCGTGGCTACTTTTTAAAGCACATATTTGTTGTTGTTGTTAGGTGTCATCCAATCAGTTCTGACTCATAGTGACCCTATGTATAACAGAATGAAACATTGCCCAGTCCTGCGGCATCATCACGATCATTGTTATGCTTGAGCCCATTGTTACAGCCAGCGTGTCAATCCATCTCATCGAGGGTCTTCCTCTTTTTCTTTGACCCTCTACTTTACCTAGTGTGATGTCCTTCTCCAGGGACTGGTCCCTCCTGCTAACATGTTTAAAATATGTGAGATAAAATTTTACCATCCTAACTTCCAAGGAGTACTCTGGCTGTATTTATTCCTAGACAGAATTGTTTGTTCTTCTGGCAGTCCATTGTATACTCAATATTCTTTGCCAACACCATAATTCAAAGGCATCAATTCTTCTTTGGTCTTCCTATCCATTGTCCAACTTTCACATGCATGTGAGGTGATTGAAAATATCATGGCTTGGGTCAGACACACCTTAGTCTTCAAAGGGACATCTTTGCTTTTTTTTTTTTAAACACTTTAAAGAGGTCTTTTGTAGCAGATTTGCCCAATGCAATACATGGATTTCTTGACTACAGTTTCCATGGGTGTTGATTGTGGATCCAATTAAAATGAAATCCTTGACAATGTCAACCTTTTCTCCATCTATCATGATGTTGCTTAGAAGGAGCATTTCCTAGAGAAGCATTTTGTTCTGGGCAGACAAAAGAATAGATGTCCATGACTCTGAGTCCTATTCTAAGCTTTATCCAACTTTTGTTGAGATCCCTCCTTCAGTTACGGAAGCTTGTGAACCTCCAAAAATTGTGTTTTGCTTAAGCCTACATTATTGTAATTTAGTAGTACAGAGATGTTTTTGTTATCTCCTCTGTACTGATACTGCTCTGCCAATGCTCATTGCTATTGTCAATTAAATGCATAACCCCTGAAATCCTTTTTTTTTTTTAATTAAATTTTTCTTAGTTATCTAGTGCTGCTATAACAGAAATACTGCAGTGCGTGACGTTAACAAACAGAAATTCATTTTTTCACAGTTTAGAAGGTTTTAAGCCCGAATTCAGGGTGCTGGTTCTAGGGGAAGGATTTTTCTCTCTGTTGGCTCTGGAGGAAAGTCCTTGTCTTCTGAGCTTCTGCCGCTGGGTGATCTTCATGTGGCTTGGCATGTGTCTTCCTCCATTTCCCTTGCTAGTTTTTGTTTAATCTCTTATATCTCAAAAGAGATTGACTCAAGATATACTCTACATTAATCCTGTCTCATTAACATAACAAAGCCAACCCCTCCCCAAATGGGATTATAACCACAGGCATAGAGGTTAGGATTTACAACATATATTTTGGAGGTACACAGTTCAATCCATAACACTAACATATTCAACCAAAACCAAATCCGTTGCTGTTGAGTTGATTCCGACTCATAGTGACCCTATAGGACATAGCAGAATTGCCCCATAGGGTTACCAAGGCTGTAATCTTTACGCGAGCAAACTGCCACATCTTTCTCCTGTGGAGTGGCTGGTGGGTTTGAACCCATGAGCTTTCAGTTAGCAGCTGAGCACTTAACCACTGCGACAGTAGGGATCCTTTTATTAACGTATAACCTAATATTTTGGAAACCAGGAAGAAAATAAAAACAATCACCACTTTTCCTATATATTCTCCCAAACCCCTATTATAAACTTGGATTTGGTGAATGTTTATTGAGCGTTTACCATATGCCTTGGGGTGATACCAAACAAAACAAAATCTCCCCCAAAACGAAATAATGTCTTCTCTCAAGAGCCCGCACCTGATGGACCCTTGATGTGTAATATAATAGGTAAGCCTCGGGGCTCAGATCTGCTGTTGATGTTGACAAGAAGAAAGAGAAGCAGCCTCCTTACTTTAGGGTCCCCATGAATATGAGGGTCTGGATGGGTGCTGGAGGCTGCTTCCTTGCCCTGAATGAAAAGTCAGGAACTAAACCATGAATTAAGCTCTGGTCCATAGACCATGGGCCTCCATGAAGCCTTAGGGCACCTTAAGCAGTAGGCTTAAAATAAAATTAGCATATCTGTGCTGTTTTTCTAGCTTTGTGCTGTGGTGATTTCATAACCAGTGGTCTTCGACAGAGGGTGATTAGTGTTTTCTCCTGTCTTTATTTATACTCTGCTTATAAATAAAAATCTCTACAGTGCATACAGAGACATTATAAAGTTGTCTCTTAGCACCACCAGCATGACCATTTGGTTCAGGTTATAGCCAGGTGTTTGTAGGAATAAGATTATGGCAATCCAAGAGCATCTTGAATGATGGTATTTCTTAGGCTTCGTCTAGATGGGCTGGTTTTGGGTAGTCATGGTCCCAAAGTGTCTGCTGACTGCAGTGTTTTATCTAGCTATAGAAAGAGTTGAAGGAGTATGTGTGTGTCGCAGGGGAAGGGGTACTCACAGGTGGGGAAATTCTAGTTTCATGGAAGTCTCTGGGTCCTGGCAATTTTGGCAAGCCTGTGCCAGGCTGATAAGCTCAAGCCAGTTTTCATAAGCCACTGTAGCAAGGCAGGATTTGGGCCTTTTCCTCTGACTTTGAAAACAGAGACCGCTCCAGGCCAGAAAAGTCAGTATATATAGTTAACTGTTATGGATCTTACAATAAAAATTTGTTGAAGGTCGTTAAACACTCATCTCTATGTTTATTACTTTAGTCTTTTATTTGTTGGTAGACATGGATCGTTTGATGTCAATTACCACCACACTTGGCATTTTATGCAGTAAAGGTCCTTATGGTTCTTGATGGGTAAATAAACAAGCTGGTGAAAAGCTACAGTGACAGTGGTCCTTGCCTTTCTGTTCACTTAACAGCCTGGAGCCAGTGAAGGAGAAGGGGCCCTCTGTAATTGTGTTTTCCACGAGTGGTGCTTTGGGGCCGAGTCCATAGCCCTGACCTGTTCCCCTCTGCACCCCACATGCTTTCCTCCTCAAATGCTGCAATGACCTTGGCAACTCTAGGTGAATTTAGGGCTTATTTTTTTCCAACTCATCACGAAGCCCTAGTGTTAAAATGGCTGGCAGCAGCATCAGACCTCCTTATCCAACTTCACAAGGGGAGAGGAGAATCATTATCGGCACCAACAGCCCAAAGTGGAATACTGTGAGGTGGAGGTCAGCCAAACCGCCATCCTCCAACATTTTTACCAATTCTGACACTGTATTTGCATAGTCCCACCCAATCATTTTGTGGGAGTCATAAGACTATGGCAAGAAGGGCCATATTAAGTGTTGTGTCCCTCCCATGGCACTCTCTACTTCTCTGCTGGGTTCAATAACTCATTGCAAAGGCTACGCAGAACTCACAGACCGTACTCACAGATATGGGGTTTATTAGGGAGGTAACAGGTTTACAATTCAGGTTTAGGAACACTCAGGATACATTCTATGATCAAGATAGCCTCTTCTCAACTGTGCCCTCTCTCTGTTCCTTGGCACCTTGGTCTGGCCTTTGCCCTGCCGGGGCAAGTGTTACAAAGCTTTTTAGCTCTGCCAGTAAGTGCTCTGAGGCATCCCACTCTGCCAGGAAGCCTCAGCCCGAAGGCACTCAGCTTCCTCACTCTGTGGGAAGGCACACACTGTAACCGCCTTGCTCCGTTGGCTGGAAACCCCACTGCGCCATCTCGCACAGGTCTCCTGGTTCTGCTGCTGCCATTTCTCTGCTGCTGCTTCTCACCAACTTGCACTATCTCTGGTGTTACAGTTCTTTCTCTCTGTCTCATGGGTCTAGGAGGTTTGCAGTGCAGGGACCCTAGGTCCAAAGGATGCAATCTGCTCCCTTCTCTTCTTCTTGATGGTAATGAGGTTTGCTTCCTTGCTCTGGGATTGGCTCTCTTTTTTAAGCCTAGCCAGATGGCAAAACTGACCAATCCCATCATTAGAGTTCCATACATCTTATTTACACGGTCCTACCCTCCCCAGGGATTCCATGCACATTATTTGCATTCTTAGTAGGCTGTCCAATTCCCTTGGTGGGCCACAAACACTGTATTTGCGTTGTCCAACCCAATCGTTTTGTGGGAGTCACAAAGACTGTGGCAAGAAGGGCCACATTAAGTAACTCATGACACTGCGATTTATTTACATGGAATGCTCCTTTCTTTAGAACTAGGTGGAGAGAGGGGGCCCTGGTGGTGTAGTGGTTAAGAGTTCGGCTGTTGGCCAAAATGTAGGCAGTTCAAATGCACCAGCCACTCGTTGGAAACCCTGTGGAGCAGTTCTACTCTGTCCTATAGGGCCACTATGAGTCAGAATCAACTTGGTGGCAATGGGTTTTTCTTTTCTTTTCTTTTTTTTTTTTTTAATGAAGAGAGAAGTTGGCCCTATTGCTCAGAGTTAAATTTTATTTTTAGCTATTTTTTGATTGAGGTTAGGGAATTTCTCTTTTTGATGGTCACTTTAAATCAGAAGGAATTTCCTTGTGTCAAGCCCCTTTGAGGATATTTTTGTTCATCCGTTCCCTACCTGCACACATAACTAGATGCTTTTCATATTCCTATAATACTCAGTAAACCTAAAATAATATATAAGTTACTCTCCTTGTGCTAAATGCTCTGTCAACATTCTCTAATACACTCATGACAACCCTACAGGGCAGTTACTAATGTAATCCCCATTTCACAACGAGAAAACTGAGACAATCACATGCTCAAGATCACACAACTAATGAGAAGCAGAACTGGGATTCTAAACCAAGTTTAAATGAGTTGCCAGATATGCCCTTGACTACTTTGCCCTTTAGCTCAAGCTTTGTTACTTGCATGCCTGATGCATTCTCAACTGCTCTGAAACAACATTAAAATGTATGCAATACTCAGGTTATTAATCTTCAAATCATAATAAAATGTGCTTAACTCCGAAATGATACCTACCATGATGTATTCTTGCTTTAATGTTTTATAAGACTCTGCAGAGTCTTATTTCTCTTCAGGGTCATCATTATGAAACCTCAATTATCCTTGTCCTGTGCAAATAAGAGGATGCTGGGTGTTATCATTGAATTATATCCCCCCCCCCCAAATATGTGTCAACTTGGCTTAGCCGTGATTCCCAGTATCATGTGATTGTCCACTGTTTTGTCATCTGATGTGATTTTCCTATGTGTTGTAAATCCTACCTCTGTGACGTTAATGAGGCAGAATTAGAGGCAGTTATGTTAATGAGGCAGGACTCAATATACAGGATTAGGTTGCATCTTGAGTCAATCTCTTTTGAGATACAAAAGAGGGAAGCAAGTAGAGAGACGGGGGAGCTCATACCACCAAGAAATTAGTGCCAGGACTTTGGGTCCCTGTGCCAAGAAGCTCCCAGACCAGGTGAACATTGATGACAAGGAACTTCCTCCAGAGCCAACAGAGAGAGAAAGCCTTTGCCCCGAGCTGGAGCCCTGAATTCAGACTTCTAGCCTCCTAAACTGTTAGAGAATAAATTTCTGTTTGAAGATATCCACTTGTGGTATTTCTGTTACAGCAGCACTAGATAACTAAGACATTGGGTGATAAAAATTTTTGTTCTTAAATTTCAGATAAATCCTAACAAACATTTCATATAACAAAGAAACATTTTTAAAATATTCAAAGCTGTAATTCTGCAGAGGGAAAGTACAGGTTATCTCTGAATTTCAGTTAAATAACTTTAAAAGAAAGTGTAATGAGCTTAAGGTTGAGGAATAGGTAGTCTGCTCATATTAAAACAATTATTCATTTAAAGTTTTTTTTTTTTGGAACTCCATTTCACAGTGATATTTGTTCTTTGTACACTTAGTAATATAATAGCCATAGTATGGTGAATCATTAGTATTGGCCAGGAACCAATTTTATTGATTTATTCATTTATTAAATATCTACTGGCTAAAAGCTAATAATAATCTATGCCCTCAAATATATAGGTCTTTCTGAAATTACATCTAATAGTCAAAACATAAGCTTCCTCTTAAAAGGGACAACGCTTTTGACTAAAGAAACCCTTTATCCCGCCAGTGACAAAGCCTGGGAATTTTAGGTCTCTACCAGAAAAAAAAATATGTATGTATTTTTTATTACCAGAAATACTCAAATACACATTTTGTGACTTCCTCTTGAAAATTAATAGCAGCTCCAGGAAAGCAAGACAGTGAGCAAAACCATGCACGTGCCTTTGTCTTCAGACCTGGAACATCTTCCCCTTAAGTTAGCTAGCTGTAGCTCTTTCTTCTGTCACCCTGCCCTTATTACCCTTCTCTTTAGCACTCACATTACTTAGAGTAGATTGAATTCAGAGACTTTATAAGGTGCTGACTAACATTATTGTCTTTGATTTACTGGCATATTTATTGGAATTAGACATTTCATGAAAAATATGTCTCCTCTAACACTTGACAGCACTGTTTTTTTTTTTTAACACTAAGTATAAAATGTTATTTATCAACAGATGATGAATTAATCATCATATTTAAATTCCTTTTGTGCGTTTAGGCATATTAACATATCTAATGCATTTCTATTTGAAGTGTGTAAATCTTAAAGTGTGATATTCCATTACCCTACATAATTCTCTTAACCTTTGTATGTACATAAAAAGTTCACATTCATAGTTCAATGATTCTTTTCTTTCTCAAAATAGGAAATGAAAATCTGATATAACATGCACTATACCTTTTTCTCCAAAATAGTCCATGATTGACTAAAGTCAAAGCTTTTTAAAAAATACCATACAGCTGATATTCTAAGAGAGACATGGTCATCTTGAATCATTTTAATACTCAACCAAGGAAATTCTTTAAAATGTTAAGGGCCATATAACAAGATATCTGTGCCTGAGCTTGAAATTTATTATCCACTATTATCATTTCTTGGAAAAGTCACTTTTGTAACTAAATTTCCTAGTTTATAAAATAATCATAATACTGTAATTGTGGAATAATTACAAGGGATACTGTTTAGTATCTTAAGCAGTAAATGGTTAACATCAAATTCCAACTAAAATGTATATTTTTGTTTACATGCACAAAACATCTCCAATAGTGAGCATTTTCTACTTAAATTAATGTTCCTGGGAAATAACGCTTTAATGTGCACCCCTTATAGAAAACTAGACCTATATTCAGAAGATTCAGGCTCTGGGTCTGAGAGTTATGTGACCTTGGAAAGTCTCTTAATCCATTTGAGTTTGCTCTTCTAGAAGAGATTATATATAGTAGAGTTCATTGCAGAAGTGTTTTATGTATTGTAAAGGGATATTTAATGAAGGTGTTAACCCAGTTCATCTACCGTATTTTCTGCCAAACATGCAACCCCCCCCCCCATTTCTTAAACGTGCTATTTTTTTCTAAGCATACTACAATGCACGATATATGGGTGGGTGTGTTGTTTGCAAAAAAATTACGGTAAATATGTCATTCTCTGTGAATACAGTCCCATTTACACACAAGGTCCTTTCCTAAGTGTATCTTTAAGAATTTGTAGGTAAGTCAGAATAGGTGCATATTGTTCTTACTTAGCCTTACTTTAGTGTGAGAAAAGGCTCTGAAGCCTTGTCAATGATGTAAAAGCTGCACCTGCAGCAAGTACAGGCGATTGTGATGAAGAATTTGTTGCAAGTGGGGCTGGTTCGATCATTTCAAAGTGAGGGCAAATTTACATAACATGAAGGGGCAAGTAGGAGTTGTCCATAAGTCCAACATTGGTAACCCGGGGACTTACTGTACTTCAGATGAACTGGCTCTGATTCTTTAAACTGCAGCAGCTGGGTTCTTTGCCCTTTTTCTGAGTGTCATGAAGATCTCATTGAGACAAATACTGTTTGAAACTTAAGGAAAAGAATCAGCTTCCAGGTGAATGCCCCTTTATTTAACAAAATTCAAGTGCCACAAAAGAATTTGGAAAGACCCTTTGGGTTGTTGTAATAGATTTTGACTGTATTGTGTTTGGAAGGACTAACTCTGGTCATTAATTGTTGATAACAGGATAATACGGGATAACTAATACCCCACAGATTTTAGAATATTCAGTTTTGATTAATGCGGCCAATCAGCAAGAGGTAAGTGTGTTAGTCATCTAGTGCTGCTATAACAGAAGTACCACAAGGAGATGGCTTTAACAAAAAGTTTATTTCCTCACAGTCCAGTAGGCTAGAAGTCTGAATCCAGGGTGCTGGCTCCAGGGGAAGGCTTTCTCTGTCGGCTCTAGAGGAAAGTTCTTGTCATGAGGCTTCCCTTGGTCTGGAAGCATCTCAGTGCAGGAACCTCAGGTCCAAAAGGTGCGCTCTGCTCCCGGCACTGCTTTCTTAGTGGTATGAGGTTCCCACGTCTCTCTGCTTGCTTCTCTCTTTTATATCTCAAAAGACATTGGCCTAAGACGGTACCTAATCTTGTAGACCTCATCAATGTAACTGCTGCTAATCCATCTTTTTATATCGTAATGATAGGATTTACAACATATAGGGAAATCACATCAGAAGATAAAATGGTAGACAATCGTACAATCATACAAGGGAATCATGATCTAGCCAAGTTGACAGATATTTTGGGGGGACACAATTCTATCCATGATAGTCAGGAAATATCTGGGAGTAGTGGTGGTTAAGAGTACAGGCTTTAGAGTCAGCCAGAGCTGAGTTTGAACTCCTGCTTGAGCTCCTGCTTTGACATATTAATCACATGTCCTTGGGTGAGTTTTTTAAAGGCTCTGAGCCTCAGGTACTTCACTTGTAAATGACACAGCAGATAGAGGTGTCAGAAGGATTATATGAGATAGTGTTAGCTAACTGCTGAGCAGAGACCTGGCGTGTGATGAGTGCTCACCCTATATACAGCAGCTATTTTTATAGTCTTCATTTTTAAGGGCCCACAAATGTAAGGGGCAGTACTTGGCACTTTATAAAGTGAGGCCAAGATACGGCACAATGGAAGGTCCCACAGAGGAGTCACAAGCCCTTCTGCACAGGGGCCTATCTATGAAAAATAGCACCTACGGCAATTAATGTTAAATTGCCAAATGATCTCTCACAGCTGGCATGGAAGCTGTGATGGCCAATAGAAACTGCTCATTGCCATACCTTACTTATGCCTCTGTGGTCCTGCAGTTTTCCTTGGGGGACAGGCCCTTGGAACAGAGACTAGTATTAGTTAAGTCAAGTCCAAGCAACAGGAACTTATGGAAGGTACAAGGCCCCTTGATTGTAGTGAATTCCACTTAAAGCAATGGTCTTCTGAACACTGAACTTCCCCTGTTACTGAAGCATTAAACAGATCTTCAGTAGTACAAGAAGTCTCTGCTTTTCATTGAGGTGTTCTACTGGAAATTGAACTTTAGGGTAGATTGTCATAAACACAAACCCAGTGCCGTCAGACTCATAGCTACCCTATATGACAGAGTAGAACTGCCCCATAGAGTTTCCAAGGAGCACCTGGCGGATTTGAACTGCCAACCCTTTGGTTAGCAGCCGTAGCACTTAACCACTACACCACCAGGGTTTCCATAAAAACAAAGATTAAGCAATTATAAACATTAGCTGGAATAATCTTTGAGTTTTAAACTCTAAAAAATGGGCCATGAATGGGGTGTCTCCATTTTATAGAAGGTGTTCTCAGTGTTCTATACATTCATTTATGCACACAGGGCACACATATTATATACACACATATTAAATATGCTATTTTTAACCATCAAAGAAGTCCTTTGTGTTGAGTATTATTAATCTCTTTTTACAGATGAGGAAATTGAGGTTCAGAGATTTGAATTAACTTATTCAAGATAAAATACACAAAAGGTAGGGGAGCCAGAATTTGAACCCAATTATGCCTGGATAAAAATTTTCTCATTTGTTCTACCGTGTAATGCTGACAGCTAAAGAACTCACTGAAGCTCAATGGATGGGCATACGTGGGGAGGATATGGCTCTCCTTTGCTTCAGTGCTCTTGGGTAGAATATATAGGCTGTTGGGATGGCATGAGCCCCAGTAAAGACAGCCACATTGTATGTCAAAATTACATTCCAGGAAAACGCAATTACAGCCAAAAGACATATAAAGGGCAATTCTTTCCTTAAGAATGAATGAAGTGAAAGGCCTAAAGTCATTCCCAAATCTCTACCACCCACTTATACACTATTAGCACTGCCCTGTAACACATTAAATAACACTTAACAGGCATTACATAATTAATAAAGAAATAATAAAATTATTCTTGCTTTAAAAATGTTGACTCTGGGCTTGATGGCTGAATTATGCACCAAAGGTAATTACCTTGTAAGCTTATTTTAGAAGTGGAGTGAATTAGGCACAAAGAAAGGGTATCAAGACTTTTTCACCTCCTCACCCATCTCCATCAACTCCACATCTGCCTCCAGGAGGGGACACACAAGGGGAGCCTTTCTCTTCTTTACCTTCTTTCAAGATAGCCAAGAAGGAGTAAAATGTTCATTTCTTCTATCTATGTACTTTAGCGTGAAGAATCTCGTAATAACACATGTTGTTATCACAACCAAAGTGCTGCAAGGCACACTGTTCACATAGCTTTTAAAGCAAAATGTGTCCATATAAATCAACTATTTAAGTGTGAAATATGCAATGTGGGCTCTTCTAATTTCTTTTAACATCTGCAGATGGCACCACCTCTTTCTCCCCTCTGTTTACTGCTTCCCTATGTCCCTGCTCAGTCCTTTGCCATATCCCCAAAGAGAAGAAGGAATTGTTAGCCAATGCAGCCAGAAGCTGCTTAGCCATTATCAAACGAAGCCTTAAGTGATAGCAGAGTGTGGCTCAATTCGGAGCTTCTCAGACCAAGTGGAACTTGCCCTTCCTGTCCATTGTTCTCAAAGTGCTGGGTGTGGCTCAAATCAGTCAAACCCATTTTACTAGCCTACATGCCAAAGGAAAAAAAAATGCAATTTGTCTTACTGGGCCTGCATGTCATGATAAACTATGTAGTCCATAATGTTTGTGTGTACTTCCTTGTAAGAGATGGTATAAAATATTCTGCTTCCCTTTGTTTGGGGAGCTTGATTTCAGGTATACACCTCCTTGCTCCTTGTCTGCACGCTTGCAATAAATGCTTTTCCCCCCTCCTCAAAAAAAAAAAGAAAGTTAAAAATAATACCATTTAAAACAGCACCAAAAAATGAAATACTTAGGTGTAAATCTAACAAAATATGCACAGAATTTATATGCTGAAAACTAAAAATATAATGATGACAAAAATAAAACATAAATAAATGGAGAGACCTATCACGTTTGTGCACTAGAAGACTCAACATAGTTAAGATGTTAATTCTTTCCAAATTGTCTATAGATTTAATGAAATTCCAAGTCAAAATCTCTTAAGAATTTTTATAGATATAAACAAGCCTATTTTAAAATTTATATGGAAAAGCAAAGGAACTAGGATAGCTAAAACAATTTTGCAAAGAAATACAACTGGAGGAATCTCACTACCCGATTTTAAGACTTACGATAAATCTACAGTAATTAAGACAGAGTGATGTGATTAAAAGGGTAAAACACATAGATGAATGGAACAGAATAGAGAAATAGACCCACTTAAATATGAGCAATTGATTTTTGACAAAGGTGAAAGGCAATTCAATGGAGAAAGAATAGTCTTTCCAATAAATGATGCTGAAACACTTGGACATCCACATACCAAAAATGAACCCTAACTTAAACCTCACACCTTATACAAAAAATTAACACAAAATGAATCATACAAGTAGTAAAACTAAATTTAAAATAGTTTTAGAAAAAATACAAGAAAATCTTTGTGACCTTGGGTTAGGCAACCAGTTCTTAGACATGACATGCAGACAAGGACCCCTGGTAGCTCAGTGGCTAAAGTCATGACTGCTAACCGAAAGGTTGGTGGTTGGAAATCACCAGTGGCCCCACAGGAGAAAGATGTGGCAGTCTGTTTCTGTAGAGATTTATAGCCTTGGAAACCCTATGGAGCTGCCGGGAGTTGGAAGTGACCTGAGAGCCCTGAGTTGGTTTGTTTTTAGGTTTTTTTAGACATGACACCAGCATAGATCAAAATGTCTTTGCTCAGTGAAAGACAATGTGAAGTGAATGAAAAGACAGGCTATAGAAGGGGAGAAAACATTTGGAAATCAAATATCCAACAAAGTACTTGAATCCAAAATGTATAAAGAACTCTCAAAACTTAACAGTAAGAAACAAACAGCAACAACAACAAAATTAAAAAGTGGGCGGAATACTTGGATACTTCACCAAAGAAGGCATACGGATGGTAAATAAGCACATGAAAATTTGTTCACCATCATTAGCCATGAGGGAAATGCAAATTCAAACCATGATGAGATACCACTATACACCTATTACCAGCTGCTGTTGAGTCAATTCGGACTCATGGCAACCCCAAGTGTTTCAGAATAGAACTGCACTCCATAGGGTTTTCAATGGCATTTCTTCCCAGGGACCTCTGGGTGGATTCAGACCACAAACCTTTTGGTTAGTAGCCAAGTGCTCAACATTTGTGCCACCCAGAAACTCCTAATACACCCGTTAGAATAGTTTATTAAAAAAAAAATTCTAACAAGTACTGGCAAGAATTTGTCAAACATTTATTCATTTATTTATTGTCAAACTTTTAAAAATTTTATCCATTCTAATAAGTATGTAATGGTACTCATTGCAGTTTTAATTTGCATTTTCCTAATGACAAAAGATGTTAAAAGAGCCCTGGTTAAACACTTGGCTGCTAACCAAAAGGTCGCCTGTTTGAACCCACCAGCCACTCTGCGGGAGAAAGATGTGGTAGTCTGCTTCCACAAAGATTACAGCCTTGGGAACCCTGTGAGGCAGTTCTGCTCTGTTGTATGGGGTTGCTGAATGGGCTCCACGGCAAATGGGTTTGGTTTGAATAATGTTACATATCTTTTCATGTGCTCATTTGCCTTCTATATATCTTCTTTGTTGAAGTATCTCTTTAAATCTTTTCTCATTTTTAAATTGTGCTTTTTTTTCTTATTGTTGAGTTCTGAGAGTTCTTTATGTATTTTAGATACAGGGCCTTCGTCTGATACGAGATTTGCAAATATTTTTTCCCCAGTCTGTAGTTCGTCTTTTTATTCTCTTAACAGTGTTTTTCTCACAGCAAAACAGTTTAAGTTTGAGAAAGTTCAATTTATCTCTTTTTTCCTTTTATGAGTCATGCTTTTGGTATCATATCTAAGAACTTGGCTTAACCCACTTGTTCAAAAGACTGTATTTCTCCATTGAATTGTCTTTGTATCTTTGTCGAAAATCAGCGGGCCATCTCTATTCTGTTCTGCTAAAGATTGACGTGTACGTCCTTTCACCAATACCATACTGTTTCTTTTAGTATAGGTTTTTAGTAAGTCTTGAAATCAGGTTCTTTTTAAAAATTGTTTTGGTTTCCCTAATTCTTTTGACTCTGCATGTAAAGTGTAGAATCGGCTTGTTGGTATCTATAAAATTCCTGCTGGGGTTTTGGCTGGGAATGCATTGCATCTACAGGCCAATTTGGAAGGAATTGACATCTTAACAATTTTGAGTCTTCTAGTACATGAACACAGTCTACCTCTAATACGTAAACACAGTATACCTCTGCATTTATTTAAACTTTCTTCAATTCCTTTCATTAACATTTTGTAGTTTTCAGCACACAGATCCTACACTTACCATATTTATACCTAAAGTAAGTCATTTAAAGTCATTTTGTAAACGGCTTTAAAAATTTAAAATTTCTCTTTCTAAATGGTTATTGCGAATGTATAGAAATACAGTTGATTTTTGTGTGCTGACTTGTATTCTGAGACCTTGCTAAATTCATTTATTAATTTCAGGAGCTTTTTTCTTTTTCTTTTTTAGATGCCATGGGATTTTTTGTAGACAATCATGTTGTTTGCAAATAGCACTCGTTTTCTTTCTTTCTAATATGTCTTCTTGCCTATTGCACTTGCTAGGAATTCCAGTATGACGCCGAATATTAGTAGTGAGAATAGACATTCTTGTTCTATTCTCAGTCGTAGGGGGACAAAATTCAGTCTTTCACCAATAAGTTTGATGTTAGCTGTAGGTTTTTGAAGAGTCTCTTTATCAGGTTAAACAAGTTTGCTTCTATTACTAACTAGCTGAGAGGGTTTTATATACCATGAATGGATGGTGTATTTTGTCTCAGGCTTTCTCTGTGTAACAGATGTTACAATGTGGTTTTTCTTTTTTTAGTCTATTAATATACTGAATTACACTAATTGATTTTCAAATGTTGAACCAGCCTGGCATTCATAGGATAAAATCCACTTGGTTGTGAAGTATTAGTCTTTTTGTATAATGCTGGATTCGATTTTTTATAGTTTTGTTGAGGATTTCTATGTCTATGATCACAAGGGTTATGGGCCAGGAGTTTTGATTTTAAAATAAAATGTATTCTAAAATAGTGTTATTTTCATCATTCAAATTTTGTGGATGAAAATTGAAGTCAGAGAAATTAAATAATTTGACCAGAACTGGTAAGTGGTAGAGCTGGGGTTTGAATCCAGGTGATCTGACTCTAGAGCCGATGCCCTTGGCCACTATTGCTGCCTCTGGAGGACTCAGGAGGAAACTGATGCCCAGTACTAGTTGGTGTACTGTGAGAGACCTCCTTAGGAGCAGTAAGGGCAATGACGGATTAGCAAAAAAAAAGGAAGGTCATTGGATTACAGAGCATGGGCTTTGGCATCAAAAAGCCTGTGTTCGAATCTTGCCTCTGATATTTACTAGCTGCATGAGCTTCTTCTTTAAACTTTCTGTGCTTTAGGTTCCTCTTCTGCAAAATAGAACTACTGCTACTTCTATGACATCATTGGATTATTGTAAGGGTTAAGATAAAATATCTAAAGCACTTGGCACAACATTAGGTGTTATTATAATAATTAATACGTGTCATAAGAATTTGATGATACTTAGTATAATGGGATACATTCATTATAAATAAATCTTTGTCAACTCACTGGCTGTATGGCTGTGTGCTGAACCCCACCCTGGAGGGTTCATTTTGTGTATTCTGTTACCAGAGTTGCATTTAGAACCCTTGTAACGTTACCTCACAAACAAATGCAGCAGACAGGCGAGATACAGTAGTTAGGGATAGTTTGACAAAAGGATGACTGAGTGCTCTCTTGAGGCTGTCCTACTAGTCTTATACATAAAGGACAGTAACTTAGGAAAGTGTAGATATATATGACAAAGAAGTGGGTTTGGCCTTTTGTATCTGGTTTCTGAAAATAATTCTTGCAATTTGCTAGCAGCCAAGGACTCTTTGGTTTTCTAAAACATCCAGACAACACTTCCCAATCCAAACCCATTGCTGTGGGGTCCTTTTCAACTTACAGAAGCCCTATAGGACAGAGTAGAGCTGCCCCACAGGGTTTCCAAGGCTATAATCTTTTTTTTTTTTTTTTTTTTTTAAATCTTTACAGAAGCAGACTGCCACATCTTTTTCCTGCAAAGTGGCTGGTGGGTTTGAACCATCAACATTTTGGGGAGCAGCTGAGCACTTTAACCACTACACCAGCAAGGCTCCTGTTTTGGAAATAGATCACTAGGACTTTCTTCCAGGGCAAATTTGGGGGGACTCAAACCACCCATCTTTGGGTTGCCAGCCTAACGTATTAACTATTGGTGCCATTCAGGGACATCCACCATACACTCAATGGCAATTCTTCCTGTAGTGCCCAGCTGTTCTTATTGAACACCAAACCAAGTACTTGCCCAGGAGTTGAGAGAGCACAGAACCAGAGAAGGGTAGACACAGACCCCTCTGCTACAGCTGCTGCTGCATCTTATTGTATCCTGCTTATTTTTACTTCCTCCATTTGTAACTTCTTGTTGTACAATCTTCACTATAAACTGTGCTTATATCTTCCCAAGAGCAGTATTTACTGCCTTTAGCAATTTACTCCCAAGGTGGTACTGCTAAAGGGGGCCTTTTGGGTCACACCTTCAGTTTACAACTGTGAAAACTGATACCTCCAGGTTTACATTTTTAAAATTAGAACCTACCATAGAGCAGAGTCCTAGTGTTTTATTTTATTACCTGCTTCTTTCTGGCTGTCTTGATTTTCTCTTCAAAATTCCACTACTGTCATATCAGAGTTAACGCCCTTAGAGTGTTCTCTATTTTGAATAATCTATGGGGTGTGCTTTCATCTCATTCTACCCAGTGTGTTCGAAGGACTATTTCCAGCTAATTCTAGGCTGCTTGTCCATCCACAAATTCTGTCGATTCTTTTCAGATTCTTGAATTTCGTTTTCCTTTATTTTTTAATAGACACGGGTCATGTTTGGTTTTAGCAGACCCTTGGGAGTGGGTAATGGGGAGCAGCTGCTCAATGGGTGTGGGGTTTCCTTTTGGGGTGATGAAAGTATTTTGGAACTAGATAGAGGTGGTGGTTGCACAATGTTGTGGATGTACTAAACGCCAGTAAATTGTTCACTTAAAACAGACAATTTTATGCTATATGAATCTTAGCTCAATTTAAAAAAAGGTCAGTGACACAGAGTCTAAAGAAACCTTGAGAATGTAGCAAGACTGTTTCATGTGGAGCCACAGCAAGGGTTCACTTTCAATAACCAATTACCGCCCCGCCTCCCCCCCCCAAAAAAAACCAAACCCATGGCCATCTAGTAGATTCCAACTCATAGTGACCCTACAGGAAGAGTAGAACTTTCCCACAGGGTTTCCAAGGACAGGATGGTAAACTGCAGCAGCCAACATTTTGTTTAGCAGCAGAGATCTTATCCACTGCGTGACCAGGGTTCCAATAGCTAGACAAAATTTGCGATGTTGTTATAATAACGGTAATAACTAACCTCAACTAAACTCACTAAACCCACAGTGCTATTTACTAACAAAAGATCTGTTACTACTCAGGCCATAAAGATATTCCAGTGGCTCTGGCTTGCCATGAAGGAAAGTGTTCATCTCTTCATTTTTCTCCCTTTATGGTTATTCATACAATGCAGTTAAGCATTGCATTGAAGGAGAGTTGGACAACAAGACTAACGTGAAACTTTGTGAAATATTTGCTGGGGTCTCAAATTTCTAGATGTATGCAACCACTGAAGGCAATTATATTAAATGCTACAACTAAAACACGATTTTGAGCTCTGGCCTGCTTTGGACATGAGAGAGTCATTTGGAGCAATCTTCCTTTAGAAATATAATTATCAAATACCCTTTGCCATCGGGCCGATTCTGACTCATAGTGATCCTATAGGACAGAGTCTCTAAGGCTGTAATCTTTATGGAAGCAGACTGCCACATCTCCCGCAGAGCAGCTGGTGGGTTCAAACTGCTGACATTTTGGTTGACAGAAGAGCACTTAACCACTGCACCACCAGGGCTCCTTAATTATAATAATATATAATTATAATAATAATATAATAATAATAGTCCCTTATTATAAAAAAAAAAATCAGAACTTGAAGAGGCATGAGCAACTGTTTATTCTAGAAGTTTTTAATCCTTATCTGGGTTATGATCTCTTTGAGAATCTGACAAAAGTTACAAAGCTGAACCCCAGAAAAATGTGTATTTGTACAAATATATAACATTTCATCTATAATTTCAGGGGATTTGTGGGTATCATCAAGCCCATCAAAGGACCTCCAGGGGTCCCAGGGGACCCAGACTAAGAACCTCTGGTCTGGTCTAAACCTAAGCAGACAACTGAAGCAGAAAAGTGTAAGTGATCTGTCCTGGGTTCTCTGCTTCATAATTTTTTCTGTTCTTTCCTTTCCTCTTTGTTACTTGTACTTGATTTTCTTTCTTTGATGCTAAATTGATATTCATGCAGAAAATGTGTTCTTTTAGTGCAGATTTCTTCCCAAATGATGGGCGATCAAAGTCTGTTCACTGTCTCTCTGTGGCTCACTTAATTGACGTGGCACCGTAAACTCCATCAAAGGGCCAATATGATAGATCTGCTTTATTACAATGGAAGTGTGCCATGGTGTTAAAAATTACCAACATGTTTGCAGATGCTATAGTCAAGAAAAACTGCTAGAGACCCTGGGGGCTGTATAGAGCAAAGGTCAAGCTAAGTTCTACTCTGTTCCCCTAATGGGCAACTACAATCTAAGATACTTACACCAAGTTCACTTTGAAGTGGTTTGGCCCTTGATTTGAAAACTACTGACACACCTAACTCCTTATCACCCTAACACCCTCCTAGAAACCATTTAACTTGGGAAACTGCACACTTTGATCAAAAACTTCCTTGTCCTTCCCCTGCCCAGTAAGGAGTAGCAGGATCAATAGCACTTCAGAAATCTCCTGATGTTATAATACTAGACATCCTGGGAAATAAAATGTATATGTGAACATTCTAGATGTTGCTCAAGGAATTTCTACAGCCTAAGGAAGAAACCTTGAGAAGCTTGCACATCACCCTATTTGCCCTTTGGGAGTCTAGAATAATAATAATAGTAATATTGTCCCTGTAAAAATATACATTTATTACACAATCATCACATAGTGTCTGAAGAAGGGTGCTTGGGATGCTCAGCAGTTTTGAAGCCATGTTGGTGATCAGCTGCTGATTGAAAGGTCTGCGGTTCAAACCCACCCAGGAAAGTGCTGTGGAAGAAAGGTCTGGCAACCTGCTTCCATAAAGATTACAGCTTAAAAAAAAAAAAA
Source organism: Elephas maximus indicus (assembly GCF_024166365.1). Lineage (NCBI taxonomy): Eukaryota > Metazoa > Chordata > Mammalia > Proboscidea > Elephantidae > Elephas > Elephas maximus. The sequence goes on along the minus strand of NC_064824.1, from coordinate 74,991,232 downwards.
CCCTCTATGGATCTGTTCTAGTCTGTCACACGTGGGGTTGCCATGAATCAGGGACCAAGTCAATGGCATCTAACAACAACATATAATCATGATATAATTCAAATAATTCGAACCAGATTACTTTAAACCACCTGAGGCATAGCCAGTATTCTACCCAGTAGGGTTTGTTCCACTCATGGCTTTCTTTGTCATTCCATTCTAGGCCTTCTGAAATTCTCCCTACAAAAACTAAACAATATGTTCCGTTGTCATCGTAAAACGCATTTAACTAAATAATGGTTTTCTGCCTCAGATCCTTTTTTTTGTCCCCAAAGTGATGTTTAAGAAAAAAAAAAAAAAGGAGGTGGATTTAGATGATGGTCTCATGAGATGCACAGATAATAACCTGAAGAAGGAATTCTAATTTAGAGAGTGGCATAATGGTTGTGCCATCTTCAGTGGGTTCTGTTTTAAAACATAATAAAAATCAAAAGCAATCACTTAAAGAGGCCATGTAAATAATTTGCCATTGTTGAGCAATACCTGCAAAATGATAGGACTGTGAGGACTGCCTGCCGTGGAAAAGCGTCTAACCGTTTAAATCACCATCCTAGTGTTATTACCTGAATCACCTCTGGGGGCCAGATACACACCTGTGATCTGCTGGTAATTCAGCAAAGGAAGCAGTCTTCCACATGTCCTGCTTGTTGCTTTTAAGTAGTTCTGGTACAGTAAACTGCACATACAATTTTGAACATGCACAGAGACCAGAGGTACGTTAAAGTTACTGCTCCACGCTTAAGGCCCAGCAGACGAAGCTAATAGCAGGAAGTGCGTGGTTTAGCACCTCACCATGGTGTACTTAAAGATGCAAGCTAGGCGGGGAGACAGTAGATACCAGTAGTACTTGGAAGGCAATTCAGAAACTCGGTTTAAAAATGAGAGTAAATGATGCATGTTTGGAAGAGCAAAAGATGGTAGCTGTCTTGTTTAAACTAAATGTTTAAGCCACGACATGGCCATTGGAATAATAATCTCCTGGAAAGCAATATTTAAATGTATCCATCATCATTTAGGTTTTAGACACACAGTTAAATATTATTGATCATTTGCAATTGTGTGCATCCATGTGTACATATATTAAACTGAAAAGTAACAGTAGCATGTAAAGTGTAGACGATGAAGTATAAAAATCGTACTTGAGTTTCTAATTACCAGTTTTTAATTAAGAAAGCCACAAGCAAATTATAAACATCCAGTTTATAGCATTGCAATCTTAGAGGCTTACACTCATGAATATGGTAATTTTTTTATTTTATGTCCTCTTGAGATGTCTTGTTAAAAACATTTTATTGGTGATCCTAAAATTCAGTAAATTTGAAGCCCTTGGCACCTTGTAGGTAGTTAAAGTTCTTCAAAAAAAATGTCAGCAATAAATATTTGGCAAATATAAAGAATATGCACATTTTCCCAAGTGGGTGATTTTTTTTTTTTTTTTTGCAGTTCTTATATTCAAGTGATGACACTGCAGTTCAGAATATGAATGCATATTGATATTTTCTTCCAGAAACTGCATGTGTGGCTGGGAGAGTACTGCTCCCACAGAGTTATTTTTATGCGGGCACCTGGAAGTGGTTGCACACTTGCTCTGGCTTGCAGAGTTGTTTTGGACAAATCAGGTGTGCATATGACCAAGTGGTCTTTATTTAGAGCAATTAAAATTCTAACATTCTCCTCTCTCGACATGCAATTACTGGGCCTCTGCTGTTCCCACTAATTGCTCTTGCTGGGGACGTTGGTGAGAAGCCAATGATTTTGATGGGTAGTGGATTATCACTTTTACTTTGCTACCTGAGAAAAAAATCATTTGCAAAATCCCATGTGTAATTAGCAAGGCTCATGATTAATTGTCCTGCAAAATTAGCTTCACTGTTGCTTTTATTTTACTGCTTCAAATATTAATTAATGTTAACTCCTTTCCTTCAGTTCCAGCTTTTGAATATTCAACATGGCTTTGAAAAATTATCAAGGCTTCTACTTGCATTGCATGCTAGAGGTTTGATTTCAGGAATAAGTATTCTGATTTAAAAGATCACACTTGGGTCATAAATAATTTTTATAGGAGGACAAACAAAGCATTGGAGCATCATGGGAAAGCATTCATGCACTAACTGAAAGTAAATTGTTTCAATAATGATTCATTCCTCCGTGCTTTTGGGGGAAACATCAGCAAATATGCAAACCACAGCATTGTGTGGGGGTAAAAACCATTCCCCAGTGACAGGCAATCTACACAGGCATTTTTCTACCTGTGAATATGTAGTGGGCGAGGCTCAGAGCCTTGAGGAGAAATCATCATAGAGTCTCCAGTTTAAAGGAATTAAATGTTATCCAGTCTGAAGAGTCCAGATCCTGGTGGGTGCTAGAATCACTATGATTATTATGGAGATTGCAGATTCCTTAATTCCCACTCCAGACCTAATGAATCTGACTATATGGGGGGTGACCCTGGCAATATGTTTGTTTTTTCAAATTCTCCAGGAGACTGTGGTGAACATCTAGGTTTAGAAACCATTGGTCTGGTTCAACCACCTCTCTGTCTAAATTCTCTCTATAACATCTGGGCTAAGTGATGCTTGAATACTTCCAGTGTCAAGGAACTCACTCTGATACCCTTGAAAATAGCTTTCACCTGCATTTTGTCTCTGGTGTTTATTCCTTCTGGTCTGATAACTGCAGGTGGTTAATTTGGTGGTACAAGCTTGCAAATGCCTAATGCCTGTGTTGCGAGAGCAGTTCTCCATCAAATTCTTGGAATTAGACTGAGAGTATCTATCACACTGATATAGTCAGGGTTATACTTTATATATAGGCTCCTGGAAAAGGGACTGATGCTTGTCCTTTCCTAGTCAAAACCTCACCACTGAATGCCACCTGGTACAGAAAGGGTGCTGTGGTCCAAGAGACCCAGGCGTTTGCCTGCCTAGATGGGCTTGAGCCCAGCTGAACCCTCCTATCTCCTGTCTGCTCTGTCTTTACAATCGTCCAGCTCTGGAGCAATGGCACTTGCAGAGCTGGTAGAGAAAGTTCTGCTTGGTACCCCTTAAAGCCGTTATTATTGGATCGTGTCCTCCTTTGAAATCTCTTTTGGTATAAGACTCTCCTCCTGAAAGTCTAGGCTCAAGGAATCATCGGGGTTGGTTTCTGCTTTTTGTCTCTTTTCCCTGGCTTCAGGGGGCCTGCTGTTGTCAGTGTTAAAGATCTGCTTCTCCTGGCATTCAGCTGATTTTGCCCTGGACCTAGGCTCCAGGTGGGAGCATTCCTAGGACCAGTGGGCAGAATGCAGAGCCTTGGGGAGGAGGGTGGGCTATTCAGACTGTTCTCAGTGAGCTTCCCTGGCAAGCAGATAATTGGACAGCTTAGAAAGGATTGTGGAAGTTGCTACTCCTACCTGCTGTGTGACCCTGTGGAAGTTACTTCTCAGTGCTTGATTTTCTCATCTGTAAATGGGGATAATAATAGCACTTCCCTCATAGAGTTCCAATGAGGCTTTAATGGGGTAAGACTAGTAATGTGCTTAGAACAGCACCTGGTACACCCCATTAAAAAAAAAAAAAAAAAATCTTTTGCTGTTGAGTCGATTCTGACTCATACTCACCCTATAGGACAGAGTAGAACTGCCCTGTAGGGTTTCCAAGAAGTGGCTGGTGGATTCCATCTGCCAACCTTTTGGTTAGTAGTGGAACTCTTAACCCTTTTAACACTAGGGCTCTGCCTGGCACACAATGAGCCTGAAATAAATAATTGTAAACAAATAAAATTAAATGCTACTATGATGTATGCTTAATGGGTAATGTAGGGTAATGCTATTCAGTTGTATGCACCACCCCCCCCAATTGAGTCAGCTTTGCTCTTCCCTGGAGCATGTTTGGGATGGACTCAGGCAAAGGTGTGAGGCTGGGAGTAGCATGACAGGGTCAGCGGCCAAGGCCAAGGAACACCTTAACAACAAGGAGAAAAACATCTGGGCCTGGACATGAAGTCCCTGGGAATACTGGCTGCCCAAGGACTTGGGAGAAAAAACAGTAAGCCTAAGCCCCAGCTGGAACCATATATAAGCTTGTGTCCCCTGCTAGGGAGTAGTAGAGTGCTACTCTGGCCCAGCCACCACCCTGGACTGTCCTGTGTGTAAGTTCCCTAATAAACCATATGTCCTGATCGCTCGTTCTGGAATCTTTCTTTGGTCCGCTGGAGATGCAGCCAACCTTGGGTCCAGCTGCCTCTGGGTTGTTACTCAACAGGTAAGTACATACTAAAGTCCCAAAATACGCACAAAGTCCCAATGAATTTTAGGAGTGCAACTTACAAATAAGTTGGAAAGTGGATGCAGGACTTAACAAAATGCAGTCCTTGCTTACACCCTAAGTGGCAGAAGTTCACATTTAGATTTTATGTTTTAACCTGGGACACTTCCAACTATAGAAGTAGAGATCATATATGAGCTTGGAAGATTACATATTCCTTTTTAGTGAAAGTGGTTTAAAAGCCTGTTTTGCTACTCTGACGTTGGACAGTCGACCTTTCAAATGAAGGTAGGCACTGTGTTGGTCTGAGAACCACCATTGTCACCATTAATTATGTCGCAGTTTTTATTTTAGTTTCCTGCAGTTATCCCACTTCACTGTAATTGTCATTTGACGTGAAGCTGAACAAAAGAATGACATCTAAATTGTTCATTGCTGTATATATTCCCAGCACCTGGCACACAAAAGTCAAGCTAGGTTTGTGAATGACTGTGTGAGAGTGGAGGTGAGGGAGGGTGAGGACCTGACTAAGGCCCGCTGACAGACTGTTAGTGTGGCCGGTTAGAAAATCGCCCATCAAAATGGCAGGAGAGGTTGTGGGATATTTCTGCTGTAGAAACTTCCTCATTAGGAATTGCCCACCTTTGTAGGGGATTGGCTGATTTTTTTTTTTTTTTTTTCCTATGAGTACTTTTAGTCAGCATTTTGAAGGGGTGAAGAATAAGTAAGTAGCATTATTCAGAAGCAACCCAGAATTTCTGAGAAGTGCCTTTTGTATGGAAGAGGCGAAAAGAAAGCATATAACATTATTCAAAAGTAACCCAGAATTTCTGAGAAGTGGCTTTTGTATACAATGCTTCAGAGAAATGGGTTTGGCCTGGGCTGGGGGTAGTGGGTGCCTGTGCGGGGAGATCTGAAGGGAAAGCACGGCTGTGCTTAATGTGCATGTGGCCCCGCAGCTGCTTCAACTTACTCAGCCTGGTCTCCAAGTAATTGCGATAAGATGTAAAACAGAAGTCCTGACTATCTGGGGTCATTAGAGGGGCTGATTCCCCCCTTCCTGTGCCGGAGGGAGTGTTAGTTTGGGGGCTCTGGTGGAACTGAGATGGAATTAACTGCCTCCTGCCTGTCAGTATGGCACTCTGTCACCAGCTTTCAACCAGGCAGGCTTCTGGTGCATCCTGTTGGAGCCTGTGACGATGCGAGGTTAGGCAGGGAGCCAGGACAGGTCACAGTAACTGCGGTCGGGCTAGGAAGTTATGGTTTACCAAGTGCTTTTGAACCCACTGTCACAGTACTTGTTATGACTATATTATTAACGTCTCACCAATATAAGGAAATCAAGGCACAAGACTCTTGTCTAGTACAGTGACAGAACCCAGGCCTAGTCTGGTTACTTGTCCGCTATACCGGGCCACTTCTTGGCATCACCTCTGGTTCTAGAAGGAGGAAATGAGATTGACATTAGCTCAACAAAGTCTTTTTTAGTTTAAGAACAATTTGGGAAAATGTCCTCTGCAGTTTCTAGGATTGAGCTTATTTTATTTTTTAGCTTAGCTTTATTTCTATATTCTTGTAAAAGCCACTGGAGTCACTGAGTGTTGGCCAACGTTTTAAATGCTAGGATATGGAAAACGAGATTCAAGAAAAGTGTGGTTACTTACATTTTTGTCTAGTTACTGTTGGTAGTTGAGTTGAATATGCCATAGTATGAATGGATTTTTACCGCAGGCAATAAAGCGGGGAAGAGGAAAAAAGAGAGGGAGTATCTTCTGATTGCTTTTACGCCATTGTTTTTTTTACCCTGACTCACTGAGGATAACAGCTTACAAAGAAAAAGAACTAGACAATGAGACCAAAGCTTGTTTTGACCCTTTTGTAGGTCTTTATACCTTTTTGAAAACCAAGTTGAATCATAGGATTATTTATTATTGGTATTTCTAAAAAAGAACGATCCCTTATACACACTGGTCACCAAGAGTAACTTCATGACACAGCAGAAACATCAACTTCTTGCCCTGTCAGCTACCATGGGGTCAAGTTTACTTCTGGTCCAGAATAATCAGCATATGACATATTTGCAGGTGAGCTCTTTAGTTTTAAAATGATTTTGACATCATATTTACTGCTGGGTTAAAGTACTATAGACCAGTTGTTAATACGAGGAATATACCCAGGAGACCACTCTAACACAATACTAACGGGAATGTAAAGCCTGTAGGAGCACTACATAAATACTGTTCCTCTTGTATTCTGTTAATTTTTAGAATAACCTCACAGTCGCATTTCATCATGACACCCCCATCTATATACCCTGGTAGTCTTAGGTTGTTTCTTCAGGCACAGAAATATGTTCTTCTCTGTGGCTGCCAAAGTAAATAGAAATCAATGGAAGGCAGCAAAAGTGCTGAAGTCATTCCAATAAGGGAAGAGCTTGTTAATTTAAATTTTGCACTTGACATTGGTAAGGACTAATAGTGGAAAATAATGTCCTAGGCTGGCTTCTAAAGTCATTTTGGTCATCACTTATCTTGCTTTTTTTTGTTGTTGCAAAAAAATTAGCAGTATAAATAAGAAACACATCTAATCATGATGGATTATTAAAATAAGGGGAAAAATACAAGTTTTGTATGTCTGAGTGATGTTAAGTCCTTGGAAGACTTTTGTACAAAATAGATCCCACCATGTTGTAAGTGTATTGAGTGACTCCTGTGTGTGTGCACAGACACACGTGCATGTATGTATTCTAGAAACTTCAAAAAGCACCTCCTGCTGCTTTCAAAACCAGGCAAATATGTTTGAAGCCTGTTGGTGATTTAAAATAGGAAGATATACACAGAGTTGAAGGTAGTTACACAGGAAATTAGAAAAGTCTTGACTCCTCTGAGCAAAATGAATGTGCCATTGTAACACTAAATAATTGAAGGGGTGGGTCTGTGTTGTTGATGTTAAGCAGGTGTCCATAAATCAGAATAATGTTGGTAATTAATTGTTATTAGTGTTAATAAGAGAAGTTTTAAAATAAGCTAACTTACTTTTCTCTTAGGGTAAACTTTTAGAATTTAAGGATTGTCATTGTTGACAAAAAGATTGAAAAGCTATAGTATTCTTGAGGATTTCATGCTAGATCTGTACAATATTGTAACCTGGAATCTGTTTTTTTTTCCTCAACAGAGTGTCTAACTTAAGACAAAAGTTAGACTTCTGGTCTGAGTTGTAGAATCCCACATGCTGCTGGAACACCCACTTCAAAGTAAAAGTTTTAAAAGAAGGAAACGCCCAGTTTGTCAAGTCTTAGGGTGAAAGTTTTAGATTGTGTTGTTAGGTCAAGTCAGCCTGCTCTGCTGTGGGTCCATCTGGCTCCACACCTGACACAAAGAGGTCAACTTCTTTGTTAGGTGGACTCAGAACATCTGCTTGCTCTCCATTTTTTTTTCCATTCAAAGACAGCTGTTAAAGAATAACAGACCTTCCTGGATTCACATCTTCGATTTGTGGGAATGCCTGAGTCAGGCACTTTAGCATCCAACCACACTTCCCTAAAGTCTGATACTGATGATTGTTATTATTTAATCCATATATATATCTATAAGGGCACAACCCTAGAGAGAAAGACAGGCTATGAGTTTACCAAATGATGTTAAAAGATTCTTCAGGCCTAGCATTTGCATCTTCTCTGCCTTCAATCTAAGACTATAACCTGGAGCCAGGAGAGACAAGGAGAAGGAAGAATCTTTAATCCTGTTGAGGATGAAACTGAGATATGGAATATGTGGTGAGAGAATTTTCATAAGTGGAAATGAAAGAGAATGCTGAGGCTGATTGCCACAAGTGGAATTCAAAGGCTTAGCAAACACAAGGTGGTTGCTATCGTTAGGTTGCTGTTAGGTACCGTCAAGTCAGTTCTGAATTACAGTGATCCTATGTACACAGAAAGAAACACTGCCTGGTCCTGTGCCATCCTCACAACGGTTGCTATGTTTGAGACCATTGTTTCAGCTACTCTGCCAATCCATCTCATTGAGGGTCTTCCTCTTTTTCTGCTGGCCCTCTACTTCACCAAGCATGATGTCCTTCTCCATGGATTGGACCCTCCTGATAACATGTCCAAAATAAGAGAGAAGAAGTCTCGCCATCTTGCTTCTAAGGAGCATTCTGGCTGTATTTCGCATGCATATGAGGAGATTGAAAGTACCATGGCTTGGGTCAGACACAAGATGTCCTCAAAGTGACATCTTTGCTTTTTAACATTTAAAAGAGGTTTTTTTGGTAGCAGATTTCCCAATGCAGTATGTGTTTGATTTCATGGCTGCTGCTGCCGTAGGTGTTGGTTGTGGATCCAAGTAAAATGAAATCCTTGACAACTTCAATCTTTTCTCAGTTTAGCATGATGTTGCTTATTGGTCCAGTTGTGAAGATTTTTGTTTTATGTTAAGGTGTAATCCATACTGAAGGCTATAGTTGTTGATCCTCATCAGTAAGTGCTTCAAGTCTTCTTCACTTTCAGCAAGCAAGGTTGTACCATCTGCATGACACAGGTTGTTAATGAGTCCTCCTCCAATTCTGATGCTCCCTTCTTCTTCATATAGTCCAGCTTCTCAGATTATTTGCTCAGCATACCGACTGAATAACTATGGTGAAAGGACACAACCCTGATGCACACGTTTCCTGATTTTAAGCCACGTAGTCTCCACTAGTTCTGCTTGAAAGACTGTTTCTTGGTCTATGTACAGGTTCCACGTGATCACAATTAAGGGTTCTGGAATTCCCATTCTTCGCAATGTTGTCCATAATTTGTTATGATCCACACAGTTGAATGCTTTTGTGTAGTCAATAAAACACAGGTAAACATTTTTCTGGTCTCGTCTACTTTCAGCCAAGATCCATCTGACATCAGCAATGATATCCCTCATTCCACAACCTCTTGTGAATCTGACTTGAATTTCTGGCACTTCCCTGCCTATATGTACTGCTGCAACTATTTTTGAGTTATCCTCAGGAAACCCTGGCAGTGTAGTGGTTAAGTGCTACAGCTGGTAACCAAGAGGTCAGCAGTTTGAATCCACCAGGCACTCCTTGGAAATTCTGTGGGGCAGTTCTACTCTGTTCTATAGGGTCGCTGTGAGTCGGAATCGACTCGATGGCAGTGGATTTTTGGGTTTTGGTCAGAAAAACTACTTGCATGTGATATTAATGATATTGTTTGATAATTTCCACTTCCTGTTGGTTTACCCTTCTTTGGAATGGGCACAAATGTGGATCTCTTCCAGTCAATTGGTCAGGTAGCTGTCTTCCAAATTTCTTGGCATAGACAAGCAAGCACTTCCAGAATTGTATCCATTTGTTGAAACATCTCAATTGGTATTCCACCAATTCTTGGAGACTCATTTTTTGCCGATGCCTTTAGTCAGCTTGAACTTCTTCTTTCAGTACTATCTGTTCTTGATCATATGCTCTCTTCTGAAATGGCTGAGTGTTGACCAATTCTTTTAGGTACATTGATTCTGTGTATTCCTTCCACCTTCTTTTGATGCTTTCTGCATCGTTTATTTTTTTTTTTGCCCATAGAGTCCTTCAATATTGCAACTTGAGGCTTGAACTTTTTCTTCAGTTCTTTCAGCTTAGAAATGCTGAGCATGTTCTTCCCTTTTAAATACCTTTGTGAATGGTTTAAGGAGAATAGGATAACAGTCAGAAAATACTTCATAGATGTTCTGGGTCTGTGATCCAGGATGGGCTTGATGAATTGAAAAGAAGCAGCTGATACAATCATTTTCTGTTATATTCTGGCTTTTGGTTCTCTCCTCCATGCCATAAAACCAGACAAAACCTGTTGCTGTTGAGACAATTCTAACTCATAGCAATGCTATAGGTGTAGAACTTTCCTGTAGGGTTTTTAAGGAATGGCTGGTGGAATTGCATTGCAGATTTTTTGGTTAGCAGCTGAGCTCTTAACCGCTGTGCCACCAGGGATCCTCTTGCATGCCATAGCCGTCAATAATCCAGGAAAAAATGCTATATGCCACACAATCATTCTTGTGGGTGTTCGACTAGCTAACAATGGAGTGTGGTTACTCCAAGACTGGGTCAACATGACCTAGAAGGCAGAGGAAAGTAAAGTTTATGAGCATTGCACTAAGCCCACTATTGTATGTTTCAAGAATGGTCTTAATGATGGAAAAGAGAGATAGGAGAGGAAACTCATTAAACCTGCCAAATATGAAATGTAGCTGGGCTGGCTGTATGCAAAAAAAAATATGCATGCATGGTGGAAAAACATTTAGAGGTCATAATACATTTTTTTTTTTAATGAGCTAGCAGAATAGTGCTCAAGTGAAGAAACTGTATTCTGTTAAAAATTTTTAAATATTTCTGCTGTGAAAGTAAGCTGCAAGCTGGTAGCTTGGTCAACAATGCTAATTATCTTTGAAGAGCATGGCAGCAGGTCCACTTGGTTAACGGGACACAAGGAGCATGGAGAAGGATTCACAGATTCACTGAGACTGTGTCCGAATGTCCAGAAGCTCCCTTTGTCTAGCCCTCTGATCGCCCCATTAGACAACTGGCCACCTCCCTTAGCCTGGGGGCTGGTGAGGATCTATACTGTGGTTCCGCTCCGCTTTGTGCTGAAGATGTTCCTGCAGTAAAAGTTGCCTTTCTATGAAACATTTGGAAGAATGATATGCTACATCACCAATTTGTAGCAATATATTTGTCTGCCATCATTTGGCCGGAAGCTTAAGCAGAAAGACCACTTGGAGCCAGACTTCAGAGTGATCTGTCTCTAAGGAATAACTTTCATATTGTGCTGTTCAGTTTTGTAATTCTTCTTAAGCTACTGTAAATTCTCAGCATAAATCTGCAGAAAGACTTTCCCCTCCACATCAAACCCTTATAAGGGTCCGTTTCTGCTCTTGTTTCAGAATTTCCTTTCTCATAGCCAAAGACAGAGGCAAACCAAGAAGTCCAGACACACTGAACCAGTGGGTTAAATCATACGTCAGAGGTGCAGCCATAACCTATTACAAGCTTTTCATCACATAATACATCACCTGGGAAAAAAATATTTAGGGTGGCTTTTCTAATTCGTTTTCCTGGTGTTAAATAAGCACATCTCTGGAGTTCATGTCTTTTTGCTTCAATTAAAGCAATCATGCCTACTCTTTTAGGAAACTATTAAGGGTTTATTGCCTCTTTGTTCCACTGCTAATATTCATTTTTTTTTTTTTTTCCTCCTAGCCTCTCCCTCTTAATACATCTCTTTTAAAATTCTCCATCTGCTTCTCAGGACACAATACAGTTTTGGCCATTGTTTGATAAGATGACCACTGTAAATATATAACTTGATACATGAATATCAACAAGTGCTGATTATTTCCTGTGTACTAGATACACTGGGTGGGGTGGAGGTGGGCAAAAGAAATATAAGGTGGCTCTGTTCTCAATAGAGAGAGATGTTAATATTCAAAACAACTAGAAAACAACTCACTGTCAATATAGAGCCAGAAATTTGATTACTGTATAGCTAAGGAACCAAGAAATTGAAAATAAAAAGAACAGCCCTCTTAGTTAAGACAGTCTATCTGGAAGGGAATATAACACTTATCTTAGTATTAAAGAAAGAGCTAAGAACACCAAAGACACAAGGTAATTATGAGCCCAAGAGACAGAAAGGCCTGCATAAACCAGAGACTACATCAGCCTGAGACCAGAAGAACTAGATGGTGCCTGGCTACAACCAATGACTGCCCTGACAGAGAACACAACAGAGAACCCCTGAGGGAGTAGAAGAGAGTGGGATGCAGAGCCCAAATTCTTGTAAAAAGAGCAGACTTAATGGTCTGACTGAGACTAGAAGAACCCCAGAGGTCATGATTCCCAGACCTTCTGTTAGCCTAAGATAGGAACCATTCCCAAAGCCAACTCTTCAGGCAGGGATTAGACTGGACTGTGGGATAGAAAATGATACTGGTGAAGAGTGAGCTTCTTGGATCAAGTAGACACATGAGACTATGTGGGCAGCTCCTGACTGGAGAAGAGATGAGAGGGTAGAGGGGGTCAGAAGCTGGCCAAATGGACACGAAAATAGAGAGTGGAGGGAAGGAGTGTGCTGTCTCATTGGAGGGAGAGCGAGGAGTATATAAAACCCAAACCTATTGCTGTCGAGTCAATTCTGACTCATAGTGACCTTATTGGGCAGAGTAGAGCTGTCCCATGGAGTTTCTAGGGAGAGCCTGGTTGATTTGAACTGCCGATATTTTGGTTAGCAGCCGTAGCTCTTGATCACTATGCCACCAGGGTTTCCAAGAGTATATAAAAAAAAATTTTTATTTATTTATTTTTTTTGCAGCAAGGCGTATATAAGCTTTTATATGAGAGACTGACTTGGTTTGTAAACTTTCACTTAAAGCACAATAAAAAAATTTTTTAAATGGCCAACTGAATTAAAAAAAAAAAGTTGAAGACGAAGCATTGTGGGTGAAAAGACTAGCATGAGCACAAGGGAAGGAACCAGAAACGTAGGTGGAGGAGCAGATGGAGCTCATCTGACTAAAGGGCAGGGACTCCTACGTTGGGTAAGTCAGATATGGGGCCTATTGATGGAGACCTTGAGCTAAAAGGCTAAGGGGCATGTATCTGAGGTGGGTTTGCTGGAGCTCCCCAGCAGAGAAAACAATACAATGTGCAAAAGGGTATATGGATTTATATAGTAATAGTTTGGTGTGTAGTATTCCCTGGAAGAGGAGACAGCAAGAAAATAGAATTATAGGTATTTGAATCACATACCGATTAACATCGCTTTCAATCCATCCTGGGGAAAAGTAGTTATATGATTCTATGCTAAAGGAGGTCAGAGGGAGAGAGACCTAGCTGTAGGTATCTGGAAAGGTATCATAGAAGAGATGACATTTACAATGGCTTCACGGAGATGGTTTGAAGAGCCATGTCAGACACCAAGAACAGCAAAGGAAGAGCATAAACAATGGCAGAGAAGGAGAGGGATATATGGGGTGAAATCAGAAATAGCTACAAGTTCAGTTTGTTTGGAAGGCATTCTGAAAAGTAACCCTGGGGAGGATGCTGAGTGTTGGAGCTGAGAGTTGTAAGATATCTGAGGTTGTCTCAACCAATTCCCCTACCCACCTCCATGATAGGAGTCCTCTTTGCAACATTCCCTGTAAGTATTGTCTCACCTACTCTTGAATACTGAGACTGACAAGAAGGTCACCATCTCCCAAGAGAATCCATGCCATTGGGGAACAATTTTAATAACCAGAAAACTCTTCTTCATATTGACCTGAAATGTATTTTCCAATATATTGTTCCTATTGGTTCCCCTTCTGTTCTCTGAGACTAAACAGAAGAGATGCCAACATGTGAGAGCTTAAATGCCAGAAGCCAGGCTGAGAAGTTTTAGGTTAAAATCCAGAAGCAGTGTATCCAATGAGTAGATTTCTCAGTTTGGCTGAAATGTTAGAATTCCCTAAAGGTTTTTTTTTTTTAATTGGGTGAAAATGTATACAACAAAACCTTCCCTGATTCAATTGCCACACGTACAGGTCAGTGACATTGATTACATTCTTCCCCTGAAGTTTCTTGAGTAGGAGAATAACAGAATCACTTCCATCTTTAGGAAGATTGACACAGCAGCTCTGTATGAAAGAAAGACAAGTTGGGGAGAAGATTTTGGAGACAAAGAAGATGGCATGAAAGGATAAGTGAAAGAGATCTCAAAAGTGAATGCTTAGCTATAATATTAAGCAAACCATTGGATTGTCTTTGAGAATCAGTTTTCTCTTCTGAAAAGTGAGGAAATTAGGTTACGTCGAAGAATCTTTCCAATCCTATTATTATGTAGTTCCAAGTTTTGGAGCTGAAAGAGAGATTCACGAAGTAGGAATAATTTGCATCATTGTAGGTAAAAAAAAAAAAAAAAAAGCAGAAAGGGCCTGAAATAGGAATGGAAAAAATGTTGAATCCAAGAAATATTACAGAGAAGACTCAGAAGGCCTAGGTGACAACTTGGCTGTCTAGGCCAAAGGGGAAGCAAGAATTAACCATAACTCAACTCCTGGGTTATGGAGCAGGGATGAATCATGGCACTGTTGACCTTAAAGAGGGCTTTGGGAAGCAATTTCAGTTGGGGAAGGAGGGAGATTTTTTTTTTTTTTTTTTTATTAAGCTTCAAGTGAACATTTACCATTCCAATAAGGAGGGAGATTTTGACACATGGAATTTGAGAACCCTGTGGGACAATAGGAAACCCTGGTGGCATAATGGTTAAGAGCTATGACTGCTAACCAAAAGATCGGCAGTTAGAATCCACCAGGTCCTCCTTGGAAACCCTATATGGGGCAGTTCTACTCTGTCCTGTAGGGTCTCTACGAGCTGGAATTGACTCGATGGTAACAGGTCTGTTTTTTTTTTTTGGTTTTTAGTGGGACAATAAGGAAGGTGGAAATGTAGGTGAAAGTCTAGGGTAAGAGATGTAGACAGCTGAATCACGGGTACAGAAATTTGTTGGAAGTCTTGGGGAGGATGATGTTTCTAATAGAGGGAGAAGAATAAAACATTAAACTATGGAGAATATTCTAAGTGTGAGGATGGGAGAAGCCAGAGAGGGAAAGAAAGAGCCGTCATTTGGGAAGTAGTAGAGAGGTATTCCAGAAGGAAAAGAAGCAAACCTTAGGAGGAGAATGAGGTACCCAATGTACAGCAGGGGAACTCAAGACGATAAGAAATAAAAAGTGATTTCTGGAGGTGACTAAAAGAGAATACTTTCAGAGAAGTAACAGAATTGGAAACAATTTGTAAGGAATTAAGGAAGATGTTCATTAATTCAACAGAGATTTGTTAACCACCATTTAGAGGCCCAGCACTGCTCTAAGAATGGGAAAAAGAGCAGTGAACAAGACAGATGAAAAAGTAAGAAAAATGCCCGGTAAAGGTAAGTGCCAGGTAGAGAATTATAATAGATTTATGTGATAGACTAGGTGACTACTTTAGAATAGGTGGTGGTAGATGGCTGTGTGGGAAGAGCACTGCCACCAGAGATACCAGCCAGGGCAAGACCTTCAGATGGGAAGAGATTGGTGGGTGCAAGGAACAGCAGAAAGCCCAGTGTGTTGGAGGGTAAAGGCAGTTTCAGAGAAGGTTATGAGATTATTTCAAAGAGGTTTTCAGAAGCCAGAAAAAGCCAGAATAAGGAGTTTAAATGGTATCTCGGGTGTGTCTCTAGGTGTGTTGGGGTTTGACATGACCTGATTTACTTAAAAGGATACCTTGGTTGCCTCCTGGAAAATGACTTCAGCGGGATCTAAGTGGAGGCAGGACCCAGTTGGGAGGCTATTGTAATACTCCAGGTGAGAGCTAATGGTGGTTTGGACTAGGGTGGTGGTGGTGGAGGTGAAGGATAGGGAGAGGATTTGGGATGTGTTTTGATAGGATTTACTGATGAATTAGATGGAGGAATATATCACGTTCAAATGTTAAAGTCACATAACTTGATTTGATCAAACTTAACTGAACAAATGCAAATTCTCACCTCCAACTCAGTTCAATTCAATGATTGTTAATGGAGTTTATACTATGTGTAACATACACATAAAAAAAAAATTTTTTTTTTTCTTTTTAGTAACATACAGTTCCAGATTTCTTTCATTCAATAAACAGTTATTGAGTACTTAACATGTAACAGGTACCATGCTGGGTGCTAGTGACAAACCTTGAGAAATGTAGACACAGTCCCACCCTCAGGGGTCTTGAGGTTGAGTGAGGGAGAGAGCTAGTTATCAAATAACCACACAGTGCGTGCATGACTACGCATTGTAAGGACAAAAAGGGAAAAGTACACAATACTTCAGAGGATAAAAAAGATGGATCTGATCCAGCTTGGATGGTCAGGAAGACTCCCTCGAGAAAGTGACACTTGAATTATTGGAAGGTTCTGTGGCAGGAACAAACATTGTGATTTAAGGATCTGAAAGGAGGTCTGTGTGGTTGGAGTCCAGAGAATAAACAGAAGAGTGATACA
The DNA here is from genome assembly GCF_024166365.1 of Elephas maximus indicus. NCBI lineage: Eukaryota > Metazoa > Chordata > Mammalia > Proboscidea > Elephantidae > Elephas > Elephas maximus. Next base: position 74,974,915 of record NC_064824.1, on the reverse strand, counting down.
AGAAGGTGCCAGAAGAGAGACCAGTCAGTGGTCAGGACACTGGAGATCTTTATACAGGGTTTTGATACTTATCCCAAGGGCAAGGAGAAGGAGGTGACGTGATTAGATTTTTTTTTTAAAATCACTCTGGCTGCAGAGTTGAGAACAAAATTGAAGAGGATCGTGACATTTGGGACCAAATGAGAAACACATCGATTGACTGACACTTGAGTCACATGGGCTACCTCCAAAGGTTTGGAGACCAAAAACAAAACTGCGAAGTGAGGGAAGTGGATGCTGGACAGGCACGAGTACTGTCCACTTCAACAGTATATGTGTAGTCATTTTTGCACGGCAATAGATATAGAAACACTACATTTTTTTCAATAGCTATATAACATTCAACTTTATAGAATCTCTCTATTGATGGACATGTAAGACTTTTTGTAATTTCTAACAATTACACCAATCCTGCTTTGGAATATCCTCGTACATTTATCTTAGTCTTATGAGATGCATAGAAGTAAAAATACCAGGTCAGAGTACATGAACATTATACATCTTAATAGATTTTGGCAAATTTCCCTGAAAAAAAAAATTTGGTGCCAATTTTGATCAGTATTTTAAGGAATAATCTTGAGTGTATGGAGATGCCTGGAGTCATGGCAGCCAGTAAAGAGCTGGTGTGGAAACCCAGGGCTGAGGTGCTGAGTTATTGACCGCAGATGATGGACTCTATCCAAAGATACAAGTATGCCTCAAAGTTGGAAACCCCCAGTATTCCTTTGGCTGACAAATCCTCCTGGACAGTAAATCCTTGAACTTCTGGCGCACAGGCCACAAGGAAAAGGTCAAGAATCTTTTGAGATATTGGCTGTTAGGAGGTAAAACCCAGCCATGTTCTTGCTGAATCCTTTCAGTCCTACTCTCCAAGAATCCTAGAATATTCAAGAAAGTCTACCCCTCCATCCTTCTAGAAGTGCTTTCTTCTACTGATTTCTATAACAACACACTCTACTGTTTTTTCTCTTACTTCATAAACCATTGTGTGAGCTCCATATCCTTTGTCAGCACCTCAAATATTGGTGCTCCTGGTCCTTCTCTTCCACCTCCAAACTCTCTCCCTAGATGATCTCATTCCTTCCCATATTAAATATATTTTATATGCTGAAAACTCCCAAATTTTTATCTCTAGCCCAGACCTTTCCTCTGAACTTTAAAATCGTGACCCGTCAAATTTAACTTGTCCAAATGGAACACTTAGTTTCCACTTCCCAAATATGCTTTCCCCTACCAAATTGTTCCCATATTGATAAGGGGAACTTTCACCAACCCTGCTCAAGCTAGAAGACTAGAAGCCCCCTTGGATTACTCCCCTTCCTTCACATTCTCCATACAATCTACCAACCAGCCTATTTGAATCTACTTCTAAAATATACCTGAATCCATCCATATTTCTCCCTCTCTACTTCCCCACTCTACAATAAGTCATCATCTTTTCTCACTTAAACACTGTTATGGATTGAATTATGTCCCCAGAAATGCGTGTCAACTTGGCTAGGCCACGATTCTTAGTACTGTGTGGTTGTCCACCATTTTGTGATCTGGTGTGATTACTCTATGTCTTGTAAATCCTAACCTCTATGATGTTAATAAGGCAGGATTAGAGGCAGTTATGTTAATAAGGCGGGACTCAATACACAGGATTAGGTTGTATCTTGAGTCAATCTCTTTTGAGATATAAGAGAGAATCAAGCAGAGAGGAGAGGTACCTCATACCACCAAGAATGGGGCACTGGGAGCAGAGCACATCCTTTGTATCTGGGGTCCTTTTGCTGAGAAGCTCCTCAGCCAGGGGAATATTGATGACAAGGCCCTTCCACCAGAGCTGACAGAGAGAGAAAGCCTTCCCCTGGAACTGGCACCTTGAATATGGACTTCTAGCCTCCTATACTGTGAGACTCTATACGGTCGCTATGAGTCGGAATTGACTCGACGGCAGTGGTTTTTTTTTAAGACTGTGAGAGAATAAATTTCTGTTTGGTAAAGCCACACACTTGTGCTATTTCTGTCACAGCAGCACTAGATATCAAAGACAAACACCTACATGAGACTTTTCCAAAGTAAATCAGGTTTTCTGTTTTATCTATTAGTATAACATGGACTCCCACTTGAGTTCCAGCAGCCTGCAAAATGTCATTTTCCTCCTCATCTATTCTCCAAGCAGCAGACAGAGAGCATTTTTGTAAAACATAAATCAGGCCATGTCATTCTCCTGCTGAAAAACCGTCTAAGGCATTCTGTTCTCCTAGCGACCCTATGGAATCGACTCGACAGCACTGGATAAGGCATTCTGTTGGCCTTAGAATAAAGATGAGAATGAATGGCCATGGTCTGCAAGACCCTGCATAACCTGGCCAGGGCCTGTCTAGAACCACACCATTCCATCTCCTGCCACTTTCCACTGTGTTCCCTCTGTCTCATCTCACTGCTTCCCTTTCAGCTCCGTGACTGGATCAAGCTTCTGCCCATTTTTGATATTTTCTACCTGACATTCACTCTGCCAGGAACTTTCTTCCCCCTGGCATTTGCTTGAGCAGCTCTTTGCTTCCCTCATGCCTCACCTTAAGTGTCATTCTTCAGAGAAGCTTTACCTGACCACCCTACATAAAATAAGTTTCCTGTATTTGGCCTCTACCTCAGCTCTTTGTTTGTTTTCTTCATAACAGGCATTGCAGCTTGTAATTTAATTTTTACTTGTCATTTACCTTTTTAGCACTAGAACAGAAGTTCATGAAAGATGGTACTATAAAAAAAGTTTTTTTTATATGTCCTGTTTAATATGGATTTCTCAGTATTAATTTAAAAAATAAATAAATAAACCCTTTGCTGTCAAGTCGATTCTGACTCATAGCGACCCTATAGGACAGAGTAGAACTGCCCGATAGAGTTTTCAAGGAGTACCTGGTGGATTTGAACTGCTGACTTTTTGGTTAGAAGCCATAGCGCTTAACCACTACACCACCAGGATTTCCAGTATTAGATATTTGTTAGGTGAATGAATAAAAGTCCTATTCGTCAGTCTCATTCTGCTAAACAAAAGTCTCGTTTCTCTTTGGTAGTGAATCACTGGCAGTACCACTCCTTGCTATATACCGTTTAGAAAATGTAACATTAGCTGACTTTTTATCTTTACCTTTCTTTTTACCTGTCCAAAGAACCCAAAAATCAGCTGCTGTTGAGTTGATTCCAACTCAAGTCAACCTCATGTGTGTTAGAGTGGAACTGAGCTCCGTTTTCAATTGCTGATTTTTTGAGAGTAGATTGCTAGTCCTTTCTTCTGAGGTGCCTCTGCGTGAACTTAAACCTTTCAGTAGCAGCCAAGCTCGTTAACTGTTTGTATCACCCAGGGTCTCCTCAAAAGAGAATCCTCTTTTTTCATCCTGGCTGTGATGGATATTATCTCCTGGACTTCACCAAATCAGAGACTAGAAAAATCAGCTAGGTCTTCTTCTCTGCACAATATGTGAATATGTATAGTTTAAATGCTTTGCTTTACCCTCAGTTTATTTTTATCTAGTGTATTTTCTTTGATGCTAGACCTATTTAATTAGTCCTATGAAGCTGTGCAAAGACCTTTGAAGCCTTGGAGTTAAGAAACCAGTGTCTGTTTTCGTGGCATGGTGCTTACACCATGGCAGGGTAGAAGTTGGTGCCTTGATCAGCCTTGGGGAAATGAGACAGGTCTCTATTTCTAGGGCTTGACATGTTCTTTCCTTTGTAGCAAGAACACCCTTTTCTCATGTGAGATGATCAGTACGCTCACTGTGCCATCCCTCCCACACTTTCAGATTGCTCAGGCAGTAGGTGTCTGATGATTCAATCATGACTGGTTAGCTATTGGCTTTTTGAGACATTTAAATCTGCTAAATTGGAGATGAAAGAACAGTAAATGAGAACAAGAGTCCTGTGACTAGTGGTTGAACCTTCTCCCATTCTGGGGTCTCTCATTCTTAAGCTGTAAACCAAAGACCAGAATGCTTACCCTCACCTGCCTCTTGATTCCTGAGTTTTCTCTCTCTCTGACCACATACCTGTGGTCGGGGGTGGAGGAAAAAAGAAGAGGAGAAAAGTATAAAAGCCTTTGTGAGCTGAGAAAGAATTGTGAAAGTACTGTACTTTAGAAGAACTACACGAAAATTTTCCAAAGAAAGTAAATTTAGGTTTTAAATTTTATCTATTATTACAACAAAGACTCCCAATTCAATTCCAACAGCCCGTAAAATATCATTTTCTTCCGAAACCAAAGTCCATCATTATGCTAAGACTTATGAGGGCTTGGATTACCCTGATTTTATCACACATTAAAAATTTTTCAAACAAATTTGTCCTAACAATGACTTAATACATTTAAAAGCTATAGTCATTAAAACAGTGTGGTCCTCGAGTAGGAACAATAAACAGATCAATCAAACAGAAGAGAGGCCCCATAAACAGAGTCATGCATAGGTTAAAATTTAGTTTGTGTCAGTGGTAACATTGTAAATCAGTGAAGAAAGAATAGAGAATGGACCTACCCCAAGGAAAAAAATAAAATGAGATTCCTATTTTATGCCCCTTTCTTGTTGTTAGGTGCTGTTGAGTCAGTTCCAACTCATAGCAGTCCTATGTATAACACAATGAAATGCTGCTTGGTCCTGTGCCATTCTCACAATTATTATGCTTGAGCCCATTGTTGCAGCCACTGTGTCCATCCACCTCGTCGAGGGCCTTCCTCTTTTCACTGACCTTCTACTTTGCCAAGCATGATTTCCTTCTCAAGGGACTGATCCCCCCCGATAACATGTCCAAAGTATGTGAGACGAAGTCTCACCGTTCTTGTGTCTAAAGAACACTCTGATTGTACTTCTTCCAAGACAGATTTGTTGATTCTTTTGGCAGTCCATGGTATATTCAATATTCTTCACCAACACCACAATTCAAAGGCGTCAATTCTTAGTCTGTCTTCTTATTCACTGTCCAGCTTTCGCATGAATATGAGGTGATTGAAAATACCATGGCTTGGGTCAGGCACACTTTAGTCTTCAAGGTGACATCTTTGCTTTTTAACACTTGAAAGTGGTCTTTTGCAGCAGATTTCCCCGATGCACTGCGTCGTTCGATTTCTTGACAGCGGGCGGTTTCCATGCGTGTAGATTGTGGATCCAAGTAAAATAAAATCCTTGACAACTTCAATCTTTTCTCCATTTATCATGATGTTGCTTATTGGTCCAGTTATGATGATTTTTGTTTTCTTATGTTGAAGTGTAATCCATGCTGAAGGCTGTGGTCTTTGATCTTCATCAGTAAGTGCTTCAAGTCCTCTTCACTTTCAGCAAGCCAGGTTGTGTCATCTGCATAACACAGGTTGTTAATGAGTCTTTCTCCAATCCTGATGCCATGTTCTTCTTCATATGGTTCAGCTTCTTGAATTATTTGCTCAGCATACAGATTGAATGAGTATGGTGAAAGGATACAATCCTGATGCACACCTTTCCTGACTTTAAACCATACAGTATCCCCTTGTTCTATTCAAATGATTGCCTCTTGATTTATATACAGGTTCCTCATGAGCACAATTAAGTACTCTGAAATTCCCATTCTTCGTAATGTTGTCCATAATTTGTTATGATCCACACAGCTGAATGCTTTTGTATAGTCAATAAAATACAGGTAAACATAGTTCTGGTCTTGTCTGCTTTTAGCCAAGCTCCATCTGACATCAGCAGTGATATCCCTGATTCCATGTTCTCTTCAGAATCTGGCTTGAATTTCTGGCAATCCCTGTTGATGTACTGCTGATCTTCAGCAAAATTTTACTTGCATGTGATATTAATGATATTGTTCAATAATTTCTACATTCGATTGGATCACTTCTCTTGGGAACAGGCATAAATATGGCTCTCTTCCAGTTGGTTGGCCAGGTAGCTGTCTTCCAAATTTCTTGGCATAGACAAGTGAGCTTTTCCAGTGCTGCAACCGTTTGTGGAAACATCTCAACTGGTATTCCATCAATTCCTGGAGCCTTGATTTTTGCCAGTGCCTGCAGTGAAGCTTCAATCTCTTCCTTCAATGCTATTAGTTCCTGATCATACGCTACCTCCTGAAGTGGTTGAACATTACCAATTCTTTCTGGTATAGTGAGTCCATATATCCCCTTTGTTGCTTCCTGCATTGTGTAATATTTTCCTTGTAGAATCCTTCAATATTGCATATTGTTAACCATACACTAACATAGATTCCAGATGGATTAAAGGCCTAAAATGTAAATAACAAAACTCTAAACCTATTAGGAAGAAACATATATATCCTTAAGGTAGGGAAGGCTTTCTTTAACAAGTTACAAAAAAAAAAAAAAAGCCATGAAGTAAAATGTATGTAATTTAACTATACAAAAATTTCACATTTTGCATAGCAAAAAAAAAAAAAAAAACAAGCAAACAAAATAATAATAACAACAAAGCCACCATTATAAACAAGGTCAAAATACAAAGTAAAAGAAAAAATGACACTTTTTCTTTAATAAAAAAAATGGTGATAAAAAAGGAGGAGAGCTTAGGGCTGTACGGACTGAAAGAGACCTAAGAGATAGAGCAACACAATGAAATGTGCTGACCCTGTTTGGATTCTGATTTAAACAAACCAACTATAAAAAGATGTTTGTGGGTAAATCGGGAAAATTTGAACACCAACAGTTATTAATTGATGGTAAAAAATTATTGTTAAGGTTGAAAGTATAATAATGATATTGTAGTTATTTAAAAAAAATCCTTATCTCTTAGAGATACTATTGAAGTATTTGTGAATGAAATGATATAATGCCTGGATTTCAAATAATGCAGCAGATGTGTGGGGAAGGGAGTGGGTTTGGGTGTATAGATAAAAGGAGATTGGCCGTATGTTTTTAATTATTGAAGCTGGGTGAAGGGTATATGGGAGTTCCTCATATTATTTTCTCTTCTTTTACACACGTTTGACATTTTCCATAATGATTTCTTAAAATGCAAGTGATGGATTTAGAACCATGCCTGCTCCATAATAAGCATTCAATAAATTTTATCTCTTATTGTTATATTAATTTTCAAAAAAGATGAGTGGCACACACATTGCTGGGGGAGCATAAATTGGTATGACTTCTCCAGAGGACAAATTGGTATGACTTCTGCAGAGGACAAATTGGTAATATCCATTAAAATAAAAACAGCACTGACTGTTAACTTAGTACTTCTACTTCTGGGAATTTATCCTACAAATATCTTCACATGTATGAAATTATATGTATATATATATATATAATTTTGTACTATTTATATTAACAAAAAATTGAAAGCAACCTAAACGCTGATCAAGGAAACTGGTTAAATAAATTCTGATCCATCTATACAACAGAAGAGTCTACAAACAAAAACAAAATAAGTCCCATACAAACTGATACAGAATTATTTTTATCTTAATTTAAAAATAGTAAGAGACAGAAAGAATGTTACCCTTTGAATTTATAAAAAGGAACTATAGAAACACATATGAACTATTTTTGTACATAAACAGAAATCTTTGAAAGGGTATGCTAGAACATCGCATAAAAATCTTTGGAAGCATGCACTAGAACATCAAACAGAAGCCTTGGGAAGGGTACACTAGAATATTGGTTGCTTCCAGGAAGAGAAACTTAATGGGGAGGCGGGGGATAGACGTGATAGGGAGACTTTTCACTGTGTACTCTTGTAACTCTCGAAGTTTATAACATATGAATATATTATCAATTCAAAAAATAAGAAAAAAATTAATTTGCAATGTATATAATATGCAAAAGATTATTATACGGGATCCATGGAGAACAGTTACAAACTGGTAATAAAAATACAAATAATCTAACAAATATAGGCAGAGGATACAATAAAAGAAAACTGATGTTGCCAATAAACTTGGAAAAGATAAGTAAACTTACTAATAATCTTGGAAATGAGAAATAAACCCAATTCTTAAATATAATTTTTTAATCATCAACTTGGAAAAATTAAAATTCCAGTACTATCATGTATTGGTCAGCATGTGGGGGAAATGGTCCTATCACCTTCTCCTGGTGGAAGTGTAAATCAGTATAGTTATTTTGGAACTCTTTTGGCAGTTCCTAAGTAAAACTGGAATTGTATATAAAGCCTATAGATTGTACTACTACTTATATTCCCTACAGAAACTCTTGCAGGTATGTAAAAGAGCCACGTACAAGGATGTTTATTGCACTATTGTACAAAAAAAGTAAAAAAAAAAAAAAACCTGGAAAGAACCTATATCCATCAACATTGTTGTTGTTGTTAGGTGCCATCAAGTCAGCTCTGACTCATAGCTACCCTATGTACAACAGAACAAAACACTGTCCTATCCTGCATCACCCTCACAATTGTTGTTATGCTTAGACCCATTGTTGCAGCCACTGTGTCAGTCCATCTCTTTGAGGGTCTTCCTCTTTTTCACTGACCCTCTACTTTACCGAGCGTGATGTCCTTCTCCAGGGACTGATCCCTACTGATAACGTATCCAAAGTATACGAGACATAGTCTCACCATCCTTGCGTCTAAGGAGCATTCTGGTTGTACTTCTTCCAGGAAAGATTTGTTCATTCTTTTGGCAGTCCATGGTATATTCAATATTCTTCACCAACACCACAACTCAAAGACCTCAATTCTTCTTCAGTCTTCCTTATTCATCGTCCAGCTTTCACATGAGATGATTGAAAATACCATGACTTGAGTTAGGCACACTTTATCTTTCAAGGTGACATCTTTGCTTTTCAACACTTGAAAGAGGTCTTTTGCAGCAGATTTGCCCAATGCAATTCATTGTTTGAGTTCTTGACTGCTCCTTCCATGGGTGTTGATTGTGGATTCAGGTAAAATGAAATCCTTGACAGTTTCAGTCTTTTCTCCATTTATCGTGGTGTTGCTTATCAGTCCAGTTGTGAGGATTTTTGTTTTCTTCATGTGAATTGGAAATGTGATATATACACAATGAAAAAGAATGAACTAGATCTGTGACACAACATGAATAGATTGCCAAAAACCTAATGTTAAGTAGAAAAAAAAAAAAAAGCAAGTTGTAGAAGCTATAAAGAATGATATCACTTTGTAAAATTACAAAACACATGTACAAAGCAATACTATAAATTACTTGTGGCATGCATAAGGGTATACAATGTATATATTTTTAATGGACTGCAGGGACCCACACCCAGCTCATGAGAGTGGTTTCCATTGGGGGTTGGGGAGAGGACTGGTTAAAGGGAACTGGGTTTGAAATCTGAAACATATTGTTTCTTAAAAAAAAAAAAAAGGAACAGGCCTGGAGGAAAATATGACCAGATGTCAACGGTTGTTAAGCCTGGGAAGTATGAATATACTTTGTTTTAACCTTTCTGTATCTTTTACATTTCTCAGGAAAAAGTTGTGGAGTGGGAAAAAGCTTTGTTAGGGAAAAAGAATCCTATCGACTTCCTTTTGAGCTTTGGAGGGCCCAAGCAATGTGCTCCTCCTTTGTGAAAGAAAGAAATCCTGAGCCCGTATCTGGCTTCCTCTGGAAGAAACTTTTGCTAATGACAGCCTGCTTCTCTCTTCCCTCTTCCCTCCCCCCTCCTACACCACAGAGACCTCCCAAAGCTCTCCTAGGAAAAGCAGTCACTTTTGATACTGGGGTGGTAAGGCCAATCTGCCTACGTGGGACAGTGTTTGAGAAGAAAAAGAATTTCCATGACCATGATTTGTAGGTTTTAAATTCTACACATTGCATGTGTGTGTGATTACTATTGTTTATTGCTGGAAAACTTGCTGTATGATTGGAATAAATAATAGAAAGAGGTATAAGGTGAGGAACTGAAATTCCAGAGATTATAAACATTAAAAATGAAGTTCTGAGGGAGGAAGCAATACTCTCAAATTGTTCCCCCACCAAAAAAAAAAAAAAAAAAAAAATCAGTGGTAGAATTTCAGACAATGTGGCAACTTGATCAACAGACATATTTGGTAATACAAGGCCTACATGGGCTCCTTCCGTTCTATGTTTGAATAGGCTGACCTTGAACAATGAAAAAATGACACTCCCTACTCACGTAATGCAAGGTGGGTGGTGAGTGGGGGTAACTTGGGTGTCAGGATGGAAGGGCTTCTGTCCAGCTTGTCACTGACAGACTGTACTTGAGCACAGGCGTGGACATGAGCACAGTGTCCTCTTGGAAGAGGAGAGTTTGGGGCCAGAGTTCTTTTTTATATTTAGATACAACAGTAGTAGTTTGTTGCACCAGTTGGCTGCCACCAGATTCTGCTGTCATTTCCTCAATAAGGATAACAGAACTGCACATCTGTTTAGTATTCAGAAATGAGACATGATTGTTTTGACACCGTTGTTTTTGTGAAAGAGAAAGGATTCAGATTGGAAAGAATAGTCATCAGTTTGGTAGAATCAGTGGAGAACAACAACTAGTGTGCGTCATTTGGGAGAGGTAACAATACCCCCGCGAGGCAGTGGCAGTCACTAGGGCTGGTGTCACCCAGTAGGGAAACTCATGGTGTCAGCCCCTCCCCCTCCATGGACCTCCTCCTATACCAGACCATACAGAATCCTTAAAAAAAAAAACAAAACAAAACTTCTGAGTAATGTTTTTTTATACTCTTAATTGTAGATCATAATTTTCATATATCACTAACATAATGGCAACAATAATGCATAAACAGCTAGCAAAATTAAAATTAGGTCTTTAAATTATCATATACACAGCCTAAATTATTTACTTAGTTTCATGTTGTTAAAGTGAAAATTCAGGAAGAAAATGATAGAATTTGAAGTAAAAACGCTTAAGAATGACATCAAAATTATGTTGATTTTAACATTAAACTTTACTGTTATATAAAATATATTGATGGATTAGGTGTGCATAATCAATAATGGCCCAAATAATGTAGAAGTTGTAGACAAATGCACATGGAAATATATTCATAAATGAAATAATACCATAGAAATAAACAGGAACAAACAGACAAGCATTTCAGCACTTAGTGAACATCTCGGCTGAATCAGAGCTTTCCTTTCCTGGCCTTCGAAGTCGCTAACTTGTGAATGACTTCACTGAAAACAATGGCTTTCACCATCTCAATTTGTAATGTGTCACTTTTTTAAAACTATAATTCAAACTTAAACCTTGAAAATTTCGTTAAAGCCAGATACATATTTGCAAGAGAGTGATGTTTTTAAAGAAAATTAAAAAAGGCTAAAATTAAGAAAAACTGAATTTCAGATTTAAGTTATATTTCTAAACATATATCAAGAAACAACATTTCCTCTACTTTGTGCTTTAAACCGTGAATTTATTTAGTATCAAAGAGTTATATAATCAATAATAGTTATACATGTAAGTTTATTATCAATTTTAATCATATGATAATATGTGATAAGCATAGTCGTAAATTGCTTAAATGTAATATTTCTTAGGTTATAGGAATACTAACCAGAATTTGTTTTGTGAAATCTTTCTGCATTGAATTATATTATTGGATACAACACTATTAGTAACTGAGTAGAAGCCTTCTTGATTTTTCTCCTTTTCCTTTAAAATTAGTACTTCATTCTCAAAAAAGTTATTGATATAAGTTCACAAATACTAAATACCACGATATTGTAGCTAAAACACCAGAAAATCTGCCAAAAACAGTGACTATAAAAACACCAGCAACAATGAAAACAACAGGGAATGCTTTTAGTAGGTGCAGAAGAAACTGTGTGGTTTGAAACGTCATTGTAATTGGGTAATAATTACAGCTCCAACTGGAGCTCGTTAGAAAGTTCAAAAAGTAAATTATCATCGAGTTTTAGCCTTGATACAGGTATATCAACACATGTAAGCTGGGTTTACAAAAAACTTTTTGTTGTAACTAACTCCAGGGATATTTTTATAAAAAATAATAAATTTCAGCTGAAACACTGCACAAAAGTTTTATAGATAGTTATTTCGGTGTCACCCCCTCTGACAGTGTCACCTGGTGTTGTCTTCATCCCCTGTACCCCACAGTGCTGCCGGTGTTCATCAGGAAATGCTAGCCCAGTTCTTCCATTAGCACAGGACAATGTATGGTCTCATTTCCATGCCTGCTGTGTGTCCAGCTAAAGGGAAGCCCACCCCTGCCTTCCAACCACTTAACCTCTTACACTGTCTGATATTAAAAAACAATATGTTAGCAACCTTGTGGGTCCTATTTGCAGAGGTAACTCTTTGCTTCTTACTTAGACCTTGATTTATTGTCTTGGCTACTTTGGATGGGGGGATGGCTGATTTTTAACAAGAAGATTAACTGACAGATGGAAATTCTTTTAAGCCATAAATACCAGTAACCTGCCTGTTCAAGGGAAGTTCAAATAAAGACCCTGGGATCCAGCAATTGCTGACATGTTTTCCTTCTTTTCCCATTAGCCAAGAAAAAGACCTGCCCCACCAGCAGTGGTTTAGGTGCCAGGGCCTGAACTGGGCCTGGATATGTAAACCACTTAGAGCTCCTACTGCATGGGAGGGAGGCAGAGGGTGACAAATCAGTCTACACCAGTTGGCTCCAAAGTAAGAGGTGTAACCTTGCACAGCAACCTCTGAATCTCCCTGTCTGCTTTATGTAGTGTCAACACGGCCCTTCTCAAATCCTTTCTATTCCTCCTAGTAGGCTCCAAGTTGTGGGTTATTGGCTGAATTCACCACCTCTGTTTTGCTCCCTAATATTATTTTTATCTTTTTCCTTAGTCTTATGCAAATCCTGGAAGCCATCAACTCTGTGGGCTGGGGCAGCATCTTGTTCACCCTTGGAATCTAGGGAGCACAGGACCTACCACCAAGGAGGTAAGCAATAAATGCTTGTTAATTGATTAATTCAGTAGTCTCAGTGCTGTCTGTACATCAAATATTTGGGAGCTTTAAACAACAAACAAACTCTACACTAGCCTAACTCCGTACCAGTTGAATCCTGATCTCTGGGCATGGGGCCTCCCCATATTTGCATGGTTTTAAAGCTCCCCAGGCAATTGTGGTACATGGAGAAGGTTGAGAACCATTGTAGTAACTAACCTGCTGCTTTACTTGGCTATGTTCTCTTTGCTTCCAAGTTTGGAAGACACCTACTTGAATTCTTTCAAAGAACAACTATCCCAATTGCTGAGAAAATGCCAGTGCTATTTTATAGAAAGAGTAGGAGAGGAAGGGCTAGTCATGCTATGTGACCTGAGGCAACTTACTCCATCCCTCGGTGCCTCAGTTTTCTCATCTGTAAAATGGGAAAAATAATAGTAACTACCCCTTAAGAGTGTTAAAAAGAGCAAATGAACCCATATATGTAAAGCTCTTAGAATAGTACCTGGCATATAAATGTTTGATAAATAAAACCCAGTATGAAGGGCAGGTTATGTGTTTGTTGGTATTATAATTTTTCTCTACTTTGGTTAATGACTTCAGCTTCCTCCCAGACTAAACTCCCAGAACAGCCTCTCCTTGTCAAGTCCTGTTCCTCTGACTCCTGCATCATTTGGAATTTGCTTCTTTCCTTTCACTCCTTTTGCTCCAAATCTAATCCTTGCTCTCATTACCACCCTTCTGGATTATGGTCACCAAACTGGTCTCCTTGTGAACAATCTGTTTGTGTGTCAACCATCCCTGTATGACTCCCAAATCTCCCTAAAGTCAAGCTCTGCCCTCGGTGCTGCCAGGTCAAAACTCAACCTATATTATCCTCATGCTGTTAAAATCCAAACCCAAGTGTGGCTTGGGCAGTTAGTTACTTTCTCCAAGCCTTAGTTTCTGAAAATGGAATCATTTAATAACTGTTTCTATTTCACACGGGGGCTGCTGTGAGAATGGAAGGAGGGAGTTTCATTAAAGAAAGCACATGAAAATCTACTTGGTGCATAATAAGAACTCAATAAATGTTAGCTATTGTTATTTTTTTGTTGTTTTTGTTATTATCTTTATCGTTATTATTTGGAGCTTGACTGCCACCACCCCTTTTCCAGCCATCCGAGGTACTGGCCAAACAGAAGTCCTTGCTGTTCCCAGCTCACACGCTTGCCTTCTTGGACTTAGGCCTCTGCTCACATTGTCTTTACCCTTGGCATGCCTGCTACCCTTTCCAGGTGTCTGAATCCTACCTGCCTTAAAGGGCTAGCTGTCAAATGGCAGCTTCTTCATAAAAACTTCCTGGGAGTTAATTTCTCCCTCTTCTGGCTTTCCACAGAAGATACTTCTTTTGAGGCAGTGGTTTCAGACTTCAGTGCACATCGGAATCATTTGGAAGACTTGTTCAAACACTGCTTCCTGGGCCTATCCTTAGAGGTCCTGATTCAGTAGGCCTGAGGTGGGGCCCAACAATTTTCATTTCTAACAAGTTCCAGGTGATTCTGATCCTACTGGTCCAAGGTCCTTACTTTAAGTAGCATTGTTTTAGGGCACTGAACACATCACAACTTCTATTATAGTTATTCAAGTACAAATTTCTTCTTTAATGAGACTTTACATTCTCGATGGAAGGGCCAAAGCCTAGCTTTCCTTGTACTGGGGGTAGGTGGCTTGGGGCTGAAGGATGGGCAGGATTTGACAACACTAATGGCAGCATTGAAAGCCCCACACAGGAGGTAATCCAGCCCATGAATAGGAACAGAAAGCAGCATGTTTGTGGAAGGGTAAGTGGATAGGATATTAGACACATGGGAAATAAGCCTACAGAAAGAAGTGTCTGGCTGGATTTTGAGAGGTGGGTATGGGGAGAACATTGCAAGGCAGGTAGAATAGTGTACATTTGAGTCCCCCACCTGCAAAGCACAAAGGCTGAACTGCGCAGTCATGGTAATTCCGTCCTGTTGACTGTAAGCTGCTGTGGAGCAGAGGCCTTCTCTCTGCATCCTCAGAAACATGCTCAGCCTCCATGTGCAATGGACGTTTGTTATTCTGGCTGCAAGGGTTGCATTCTGTGAGTGACTCTTATTTATGGAAACTTGTACTGAGGCTCAGGGCCCGCCAACTGATTTGCTCACCTACACTAACCTGCAGCCTTGAGGTGGTTGTGACTGCTATTTACCCCCAAATTCCGGCTCTTTTCTTCCCTTAAAACCTACTTTTGTTGGTTGAGAAGTTGCTTAATTAAGGAGCCAGAAACATTGCCTCTAGAAAATGGTTTCTCTTCTCACTTGGAGCATAAGCTTGGTTTAAGGAGATTGTCATGAATGAGAGAAGGAAGGAAGTAACCACTTGAAAGCCAAAAATCTGAGCTCAGTGTGGAGACACTGGCTTTGTTCTGCAGGTTTATGGCTATTCCTGCCTCGCAGGGTACCAAGGAGGTTAAATAATTAATATATGTGAATGTACTTTGTAAGCTGTAAAGCACTGCAGGAATATAATTAATTATGTTTATAATTAAGGTAATATAATTATACAGTCATGCATCACTTAATGTCCACAATACGTCCTGTGAAATAGGACGTTATGGACATTGTGCGAACATGCCTAAATTGCGAGCGATAGCATTCACTGATTTTCCACATTTGTGTTGTTTAATAACGTTTTGTTCACTTCCGGATCGATACTTCTCCTTTGCCTCTTACTGCTGCTATCACTACCACTGGTTTTGCAGTGTCTGGAGGCCATGATGCACTTTACAGTAATATTTTTGAAAGAAAATTAAACAGGGAGACAATACTACAATACTAAAGAGATGTGCAATACATGAGATTAGATGCTGCTACCTGTGGGTTGAAGCATACGCTGTTGCGTGGTAAACTTTCATTTGTAAGTAGGGAAAGTTCACATTAAAATAACAATAGAAAGTACAGTTCAGTACAAACATAAGCCAGTAACATAGGCATTTATTATGACTATCAAGACATTTGTATGTAGTTTTTATATATGTACCGGACCATTATACGCCTGGCATCGCAATCGTTTTGTATACAAGAGACATGAAATGTACGTGTTGTGTGCAGGAAGCTGTTGCGTTTGTTACATCCAGTAATGTCTGTTACGTCCCGTTCTTCAATCAGGATTTCTGAAATCTATTATACCTTATGGGACCATGGACATATATGCAGTCAGATGTTGCCCAAATGGATACTATGCAGCTCATGACTGGAACTGTAATTACTTTGTGGGTAAAACCAAAATATATATATATATATATGCCCATTCTCTAGTAGGTTGCCCTTGGTAAATATCCTTGGTTAAATCATCACTTTGTATCTTTGAGCCTGACTCACTCTCCCTGACTTTATTTTCGACACTGGGATATATGAGGACTTCAGGCTGTATTTTAGAAAATGGGAAAAAATGCATAAAATGAGGCTGGGAGACCCAATACTTCAGTAGTAATATTTTTTGGCACTTATCTATCAGATAGATAAAGGCAATTTATTAACTTACCTATATAGAGCAATAATACTTGCAGAGATCCTGTAGTTACACCAACACAAAAAATACAATATATACATACATATAATTTCTACAGTTGATCTATATACATTATGTAAAATGGCATTTCCAGAAATGCACTGGAATCTGATACATTAATAAATGATCAAGGTATTGCTAAATTATGTCTGCTCTATATTTCAGGCAATGCTTATTAACACTAAGTTAAAAATGTGATATGTTGTACTATTCTGCTTGTTTAGCAAAACTAATCAGCTTAATAGAAGCGCCAGGTAGTTGTTTACTTCCATCCACTAACATGCTTAATCTTAAAAAATGGTTATGCTTGGGCCCAGGTTCTAGAGGGACAGCTGTATTTATGCCTGAGAGAGGCACTCCAGGGCTAGGAATTCTCAGAGTCCATCAAAGAAATCTGTACCATTAAGATGTAAGACTACTCAAGTCCTAGTTGATGTTCTTTCCCACTTGAGAAGTCACTCTAATGGCCAGATACTTAACAGGAAAAATTCTCCCAGTGTCTCCCTCTCTGAACTTGCACAATTCTGCCCAAGAAGCTAAACAGCCCATTTCTTCAGAGTCTCTGACCTTCTGCAGTTGTTCCTATGCACTGTTAATTGTTGTTAATTTCTAACACATCATTAATTATTTGCCATTAAAGATGTGGGAGAGGGAAATGCCCTTCACTCATGGGTGGTCACATGAATAAACCATTAATAATTACAAAAAGAGTGTTACTTTAAAAAGCGAAAAGTGGATTGGAGCCATTTGTACGAAAGTCACTGTTTCTGATGGCCAGGCTGTGCCACTCTGAAATCCTGCCACTCACTGTGTAGGTGGGGGCACCATGAATGACACAGTTGTGGTTGAGAAAAGCTGAGTCTCTTCTTGCTACCTTAATGGCTGTAACATTTGACCTCTAGAGCATGATGTACTTTTAAGAAAACTTTTTCTCTTTACAACTTTCTCCCACTTTATAAAAGAAACCCAGGGGTGGAACGGTTTCCTCCAATGTCACAGCCCAAGTCAGTCATACAATTAGTACTAACATGGAGTTCCCAACTCCCACTCCCATTCAGCCCACCAGACCATGGCGGAAGGTCATCTCCCCTGCTACAGCGACTTCCACTCCCACCTCAGGCTTTCACAGAGATGGATTCAAGGCCATTTCATTGACATTGGGCTCCCAGTCTTTAAAAAAGGCCTAGATTGCCTTTCAGTTTCTAGATTTTTATTTCTTGCCTATCTTGAAAACTTAGGGGGAAGTTTCTTCCCGAAAGTTTATAAGAGTGTTGAGAATTAAACATCATATTAGAAAAGAAGCATCAGATACGGTCCCTTGGTTTGACCAACCATTAGAAAATTTTAAGGCGTAAATACAAGATTTGGGACAAGTGGAAGAAAATTATTTTATGGGTATAGATTTCAGCAGTGATATGACAGTTTATGTTCTATAGCTACAAGTTAGATTTGATGTGAGGATAGTATTTTAAACTTAAGAGTCAATATAACTCCTCCTACTTTGCTTTTTTTGTTTTTTAAAATTTTTATTGTCCTTTAAGTGAAAGTTTACAAATCCAGTCAGTCTGTCACACATAAGCCTATATACACCTTACTACATACTCCCATTTACTCTCCCCCTAATGAATCAGCCCACTCCCTCCCTCCAGTCTCTCCTTTCGTGAGTGTTTTGCCAGTTTCTAGCCCTCTCTACCCTCCCATCTCCCCTCCAGACAGGAGACGCCAACACGGTCTCAAGTGTCCACCCGATACAAGCAGCTCACTCTTCATCAGCATCTCTCTCCAACCCATCGTCCAGTCCCTTCCATGTCTGATGAGTTGTCTTCGGGAATGGTTCTTGTCCTGGGCCAACAGAAGGTTTGGGGACCATGACCGCCGGGATTCTTCTAGTAACTCTTTGTTTTGCTAACAAGAAAATCAAGATTCAGAGAGGGTCAAGAGACATTTTAGCTGGGAATGTGGGAAGTAAGACACTGTGTGACCGAGGGTGCTTTTATGGTTTCGTAATATGATTCTGTTCTTCACCTGGACTGCGATCTCAAGAGCAAGGGCACCATCTTTCTCCTATTCTTCTCCCCCTTTTCCTCCTCCCTTATTATTATTATTTTAATTCTTCTGGGCCATTACACTAGGGAGATCAAGAAGGACCAGTTCTTTGTTCCCGGAATAGACCGAAAACTATACCAGGTAGGTTAAGACATCAGGATAATGTCATGGACAAAAGGCCAGGTTGGGAGTCTAAATAGTGTCTTGCTTTTAGGTAACCATTTAACCTTCCAGCCCCATCCTTCTCATCTGTAAAAAGGGGGATGTACTGGCTGGCACGCACATTTTAACTTAAGGCTTATTAAATATTCTAAGGTCTAAATCCCCTTGGAATTTCTCCTTATTGTTTTAACCATTCCTTTTAATTGCTATATAATAGTCTATGACTGACACATTTCCATATTTTATTTTATTTATTCCTTGTTGTAGTAATGGATATTTAAGTTGTTGGAAGTATTTTTTTTTTTCTTTTTCTATTAGGAGTGACGCAGCAATTAACCACTTTTGTATATATTTATGTATATTTGCAAAAAATTCTCCAAAATTTTGCTGAATGCCGCCAAATTGCCCTCCACAGAGACTATACCAATTTATCAATCTTCACTCTTTCCACCTCTATTGCCATAAACTGCTATGGGGGTTTTGCCATCTTCCCAAGTTCAAAAACAGCTAGCAGGGCCTCAGGCCTCATTCTTGTGGACTCAGACCCACCAGCGTCTCTGTTCCCATTGCTTCCCTCAGTTCTCTCCCCTCCACCAATCCTGGGATCTTTTCTGATATTGATAGGAGGTAAACTTGTATTCATTGAGTTTAATTTGTATCCACGTTTCCCAACTCTTTTGTCTCTCTGCCCTAAGTCTTTATTTCCCCAAGGAGCTATGCTTTTTAAAATATGCAAGTCGGGAAGAGAATTCTTCTGCTTAATGCTATCTCACCCATTCTTAGAGCTAAAGTGCAGAGGTAAGTTTAGCTACATGAATGAGGGAGGAGGAGGATTGAAAGGTGAAAAAGAAATGATAGAGAAAAAAATCAGGTAATATTTTTAAAAAATTATCTTTCAACATATGAATTTAACAAGTTGCCTTTATTGAAAATAAAATTACATGAAATTTGGACTGTCTGGAAAATCTCGTACTTTGGGCCCTTGTTACTATAACACCTGTCATTGCTGCCTTGGGTTATAGAATAGTATTTCCTTATTTGTGTGCAGGTCTTATATTTCCTATAGGAAAGCAAATACCTAGAATCAGGAGAAGGGAGAAGAAAAGAGTGAATCCAAAAAGAGGGCGATTGAATGAAAGGTAAGGTGGGGAGGAGCAGTTTATGATTTTAAGGCGTTTAGCCAGGAAAAGGCGAAGGCTTGTTCCTTAGATAAGATATGGAGGGGAATGTAGCTGAGGATGACAGGTGGAAAATGATGAGTTTGAATTTGAATGTCTAGAGTACATGCATCCCTGAGAGGTGTTCATCCCAAGAGATCGTCTTTTTCTTTAAAATGCTGCCAGGAGAGAGCAACACTTTCACTGTGTGCCCATGTAACCCACAGAGATATAGGCCTACCATGCAGTCCGTTTTTTCCTGCCACTTCAGGTTACAGTCATCCTACTTCACCCTACCAAGCGGCAGCTGTCTGCTTATTCAGGACTCTCCATTCTCATCTTAAGTTGTAGACATCTGAGCTTTGCTGCTGACAAGGGCATGAGTGTGTGTGAGCAATGTGCACACACATACATACACACACACAAATAAACTCCCAGACTAGAGACCTGGATACACACCTTCCCCCAGAGGAAGGGTTGACTTCCTTCTGGGTTCTTAGACTTGGCTTCTATGGACTTTACCAGTGAGCACCCTTGAATGGAAGGCAGCCTTACCACAGGCCTTTTGTGTGCCTGGGGAAAGTGAATGACTCCATCATGGAATGAATATTCTACTGGCCTTGCCCAGTGGGCATTAGCAGTAGAATGACTCACAGCCCCTCCTTATCCCTTGCCCCTTTGCTGTTTGAGATAGACAAATTCTTCAGTGAATATTATTCAGTACCCCTACTTTTACCCCCTGCCACATCAAAACTATAGATACTTCAGTGCTGTCTGCATCCTCAGTTCAAGCCAGCCAGGGCAAACAAACTAAGCACATTCCTACCCAGTTTATTTGAAACATTTTCTTGAATAGACCACTTCGAGTCATCAGTGATGTCCTGTTTCTAGAACAAAGAATTTTTGCTCTGACCTCATAGTTGCTGTTTTCAAGGACTCGGGTTTAAAAGTGATGAAGAACTATTTAAACTCTATTATTTCTAGTTCCCTTCTCACTTTTGGCACTGCCTTTCAGTGTGCCATGGGATGTGTAGTCATAGACATAGACCAGTTAAAGTAATACATGTTCTCCAAATTATAAAATGGAAATTCGTTCATGACTTTATTTACTCTTTCAACCAAAATTTACTGACCACCCTGCCATGCTAGGCACATATACTAGATGTTGCCAGTCAAAGATATCCTCAAAGATGCCTTCGGGAGTAGAATCTGATTGCAAGTAACTGGCTACAGCTAATTTGAAACAAATTCACCCATCTTTTTTTGTCATTTAATTTTCCCTACTTTTCTTCCCTTTTATTATCTTTCCTTTATGTCTGTTTCTTTATTTTTTATCTGTTCTCTCTCTTATTGCCTTCTTTCTTTTTTCTTCCTTAAGTATAACACTGTGCCATATTATTTTCAAAAGGCCAACCTTGTCTTCAGTTTCTTTTAAGTATCCATATTTATCAATGGACTAAGGACAAGCTACCACCTTTCCCAATCCAAGGTCATTGTGACAATTTTAGGCATCTGTGAGTGTACCAAAAGGATGAAAAAAATGTATAAACCATTGAATTAGTAAATACAGCTATTGGAAAAAGAAGAAGCATTTTATGACTTAAAAAGAAAGACCATATTTTCTGAACAAAAAGTCAATTTCTGGATTAGGCAGGATAGGCTGGGTTTTGTTGTGATAATAAACAACCTCCAAATGTCAAAGCTTAGTTTAACAAGTTTATATCTTTCTGTGCTCCATGCCCAACATAGGCCTGTGGAGGATTCGGCTCCACCATGTCACTCAGGAATCCAGGACATCAGGCACTCTGTCATCTCAGCACCTGCTGGATAGTCATCCAATGACAATGAAATACTTTTAAATACTTTGGCCTGGAAGTGACACATGAGTCTTCTGCTCACAGGAACAGACAAATCACATGGCTCACTCAACGGCAAAGGGACTGAGCACTGCAAACTTCATGTGCCTGAGAGGAGAGGTGGTCTATTTGTGACACTGGTCTGTCCATCACACCACTCAAGATCTGCATGTTTGAAATAAAGGCCATGTGAAACCACAAGGGCCTGGCTGCTGTGCCTGATGGACAAGTGTAGCTAGCCTGTGTTCTGCAGCAGCAGACCTCACTCCCAGACCTTCTAG
Source organism: Elephas maximus indicus (assembly GCF_024166365.1). Classification (NCBI taxonomy): domain Eukaryota; kingdom Metazoa; phylum Chordata; class Mammalia; order Proboscidea; family Elephantidae; genus Elephas; species Elephas maximus. The sequence continues at coordinate 74,952,942 of NC_064824.1, read as the reverse complement.
GTGCTGCTTTGCACGTATATCCCTCTGGCTGCACAAACCCCTCACCACCTCAAGGCAACCTCTTCCATGGATCCTTCTATGTGAAAGGTAGCATTTTAAATAAACCCACATCCTTTTGTCCAGTAACATGTCAGTCTTAGATTACTAAGGCCATTCATCGCTGAGGTTGAAGTACTCCTCTTAATCTACTCCTTTAACAAGGGAAGTGTGGGGGTTGGGAGTCTTTGGCCATTAGGAAGCATAACTGTTCTAAGACAGACTGGGGAGGCTGCCCCTTGCCTGTGACAGCATGGTGGAGAGAGGCTTCCAGAAAGCTAGGATGTCATGGAGGATGAGACAGCTCCATCAGTTGTGGCCACAGACCTGATACATGACTGAGTGCATCACCTCCCTCAGACACATTCCCTCAAAGTGAAATTAACTGTATGGGGTGTGAGTGTACATGTGCACACACACAATTTAATAGTCTTTTTGAATGGTTTTACATGATGTCCTGTGAGTTTTCAGACAAGTGCCTTTTGGGCAGCTATAAACTAGAGTTAATGGCTACTCTTTGACTCCCTGGTATCCCAAAGATCAGGATCTGAAAGGTCATCTAGGAGTGGGTGGATGCTCATGACAAATCCCTTGATGGGGCCCAGTTACAAAGAGGAGCAAGCTGACAAAATCAGTCCAATGGAGGAGTAGTTCAGAGCTAAGACTCCAAATCTTGTCCAATCTAGGTTCCTACTGTCACTGCCCACTTATGAGCTTGTACAACCCTGGGGAAGTTACCTAACATCTTTATGCTTTTGTTCCTGTAAAGTGAGAATTAAAATACTCCTTATTTCATATGACAATTGTTAAAAATTAACTGAGATGGTGATGTTTCTTAGCATAGTGCCAGGCTCATATTAAGTGGTCAGAAAATGTTAACTATTACTAATAGCTATTATTATTAATACTGTGCATTGTACAATATGTACTGAGTGTATACTATAAGCAAACTAGAGTGCTAGACACTGCAAGGTATACCAGAGTGAAGAGGTCAGATAGGTCAGAGTCACTGCCTTCAGAGATTTGAAAACATGTTTGTGTGCATGACAGAGAGAGAGAATAAATTGGGAGTTGTTTTTTTTTTTAAGGATAGTGTGGAGAGAGAAGTAGGCTGAGAAAGGTACAAAATGACTAAAATAAAAACAGATAACATTTAATCATGGGCTTACTGTGCATTATGGATTGAATTGTGTCACTTCAAAAAATGTGTGTCAACCTGGCTAGTCCATGATTCCCAGTATTGTGTGATTGTCTACCATTTTGTGATTTGCCTATGTGTTATAAGTTCTACCTCTATGATATTAATGAGGCAGGAGTAGAGGCAGTTAGCTTAATGAGTCAGGACTCAACCCACAAGATTAGGATGTATTTTAAGTCAATCTCTTTTGAGATATTAAAAAGAGAAGCAATCAGAGAGATAGCAGGACCTCATGTCACCAAGAATGAAGAACCAGGAGGGGAGTGTGCCCTTCGGACCCGAGGCCTCTCTGCTGAGAAGCTCCTTGACCAGGGTAAGACTGATAACAAGGACCTTCCTCCTGAAAGAAAGCTGTTCTCTGGAGCTGGTGCCCCGAATTTGGACTTCTAGTCTACTAGGCTGTGAGAGAATAATTTCTCTCCATTAAAGCCAGGCACTTGTGGTTTTTCTGTTATAGCAGCACCAGAGAACTAAGACCCACTGTAAAACATACTTTACATATATAGTTCTTTATATTACTGATATTATTTAATGTTTACACAACACTATGGGTAGGTATCATTATTATTTTTATTTTACATTGGAAGAAAACAAGCCTTAGTAAGATCAAATAGCTTGCAATGGCCAACACACAGAGGTGGGAAAAGTGGTAGGAGGACAGGACTGTGTGGTCCAGCTCGATTGGAGAGGACTGGGCAAGTGGTACATGATGTACCAGGTACACCAGGGAAGCCCTGCTTACCACCAGAAGTGATCATTGTCAATGAAGAGTCAAAGTCAATTCTAATTTTGGCCACAACATCATTAGTGGAGTGCTGGTTGACCAAGAAACAGAAGACTACTTCAAGGTGGTCATCATGTCTTTGAGGTTGGAAGACTAAGACACAAATATTCAGGAACTGTTGAAACACAGCTTCAAATCATGTAGCAAATCTAGGACATGCCAGGAGACCACAGTCAATGACAAACTGGCCTGGCTTGGGGTCAGCTGGAGTTCAAACACTTCATGATGATCAAGGTTGACCACAAGATGGAGCCCTGCCAGGCATGATGATCTACCTGAGGACAGTGAGTAGAACCACAAACCAGCCTCTCCATCCCTCCACCTCCCACAGCACAAGGAGACTTTTAGGACATGCATTTGTTTTTCCAGCACTACATGGCCAAGACCACCATCAGTTCTTAAGTCCACCCTCCACCTCAACACACACACTAATGTTTTACTATGAGCTCAGAGATAAAATATAAGGTTGGAAAGTATAAGGAAACTCAGGAACTTCTAGGCTCTCCGGAACTTTTGCTCCATTAAACATGTTGGGAAAAAAGGGCAATCTCCACGTAAAATCTCCATTAAAATAACTTTGTGGGCTTATCTGAAATTAGCACCTTCAGAATTCTTGTTCTGACTCTTGGTTTAGTTTACCTACTCGTATCTTGATCTTATACTTGATATACCTCTCTATCAGATAAGAAAAAGTTGAAGCATTTCTGGACTGTAGAGCAACTTTACTGATATTCGAACATAGGAGTTGGATTTGGGGTTTAGGTTTTTCCTTTTTTATTTATGTATGATTTAGTGTTCATCCTGCACTAGACACTATAATGCTTTGTTTAATTATCTGAGCTCAACACACCATTTTATAATTCATTAGTCAGTTGCTCTTTACAAAAGCTTATTTCTTATGAAACAAAAGTGGGAATCATGCAACTGGACTATTTATCTCTCTTTAGGGGTTGGGGGTTAATATCTGATAGCTCATAACATCTTTATTATAATGCATTTATAATGATTTACTGGAATCATTCTATGGCTAAGTATCTAATGTCAAAGCCGGGATGTGGCATGAAATAAAATGCTGTATTCTTGGGTAGCTCTAGGGAAAAAAAGGCCTCAGCCAATATTTTCTGTGTAATTCGACAAACTGTAATAAGAGTAGGGGTAATTGCCTTAATGTCAATTAAGCTATTAATAATGCCCATCTTGTCATTCCTAAATGTAGCAGTGTCTCAATCATACCTTACTGTCCCCTGTTAAGACTAGGCAGGAATGAGATCACAGCTTGTCTGAATCTGGAAATCTGCCTAGCAACCAGCCTTATCTCCTTTACATAAAAGAAGGCTTAGGGGTTTATTTATTTCTTTTTGATAATAAACTTCTGCTTAGACACATATATGTATTTGTGAGGACAAAGTGTTGGTAATCCTTGTGAGTGGGGCTGACCTAGCCTTAAAAACTATTGCCTGGGTGGCGCAAGTGGTTTGTGATCAACTGCTAACCTAAAGTTTGGTAGTTAGAACCCACCCAGCCGCTCTGGGGAAGAACCGCCAGGCCAACTGCTTGCATAAAGTCTACAGCCAAGAAAATCCTATGGAACAGTTCTACTCAGTAACACATGGGGCCGCCAGGAGTCTGAATCCACTCTGGCTCAGTGGGTTTTGGTTTAGCCCCTATTTTCTTCTAGGTGGCTAGCCTAAGGTGCTCCTTATCAGGGATAGTGTCCCCAGGGCCGGGGCCCCTAGATAGATGATGCACAGCCTAGTGACAGTCCCGCTTAGCATTTTTTTAGAGTCTGTGAGCTCTCTTTCGCTACCTACGGAGTTGTGCTACGTGCATGTTGTTCCCAGTTAACGTGGATGCACACAAGCTCTTCAAAGACAGACAGACAGACAGCAGGTAAGCAACATGAGACGGAGAAACTGCCAGTGTTCCATCCGTGAATTTCAGCAGACAAGGTCAAGGGTAAAGACATGTTTGGAATGGGGACTGGGAAGAGGTGAGCTGGGGGCTTTTGGTGAAGAGAAGAATGTTGCCAACTCTCCCCGTTCAGTTGTAAATCAGGACCACTTAACAGCTAAGAAATAGGACAAGACCCACTTCTATAGTTGGCACTTATATTTCTCCTGGGTGAAGATTTCTAAGCAGCCACTTCCTCCTCCCCCGCCCCCCCCTTTCTTGGCTATCTTGGTGAAGTGAACTTCTACTTGATAATATTTAGAGCTCATTAATTTGTCCCAAGGAAGCTTACTGTATGGCAGTTTAATGACAGAAACCTGTTTTAATGCAAATGGACATGTAATCCCACTAAGCCACTCTTAGGGTGTAAATTTAAAACAACTGCTAGGAACTGACACTGGAGTTTAATAAGATGGAGGGTTTGTTCTGAGATCTCGGGGTGCCCAGGGGACCATGCATGGACACCTTCCCCTGGCTAGTTTTAGTGCAGCCAATGTTATCATGGCAATTAAAAAAGGGGGGTGGGAGCTTCAGCAAGCTTCTCTCAGGTGGTGGGGACCTGAACCCTGGAGGAGTGGGCGTTGTGCAGGGAGCAGGGGGGCTCTGTGCAGGGGAGGGAATGAAGGGTGAGTGGGTGTCTCCTGCTGATTACTCCTCAAGGAACAAGATTGCGGAAAATGTGACTGAGACCTAGGAGGCAGCTTTCTGTCCTGGCTTCTTATGAATGCCTGGTCCAGGAAAATCCCCACAGGAGGAGTACCACCCTTGCCTGGGACCCCTGCTTCTCCCATCAGGTGAAGGGGGAAACCTGCCTCTGCAGGGGTGGATGAAAATGAGACTGAGGCGGGAATTGTTTGGGAATATTTGCTAGATTATCATGCCGTTGGGTACTACATCATTCTCCAGAGAGCCCTGAATAAGGTTATTATGGGTGAAGTCATTTTTGTAATAAAGTTGGCAGTAACTCTGGGTCATAAATCACAGGTTGTGGTACTAAAAAAATTACTGAACATGCCTCTGTTACCGCATACTGTCCTCCTTTGAAATACTTTGATTTTACTACAGATCTTCCATTGACCGAGATGGGGGGAAATACATACAATGCGCAAATGATTCCTTCCGTCCCGGCAGCAGCCCTGCCGGCATCTGGGCCTCCTGGAACGGTTTCCTGAGGTGTGATGTTATTTATGGTGTGCTTTCTCTATCAAAGAGGCAAACAGCATCCCAAGTGACCCCAGAGCATTTGCATCATTGCTTCTCTTGCTAATTGATTCGTCCCCTGGCAGGGCTGAGACACGGGCTGTTAGCTGGACACTCTCCCAGCCGCAGATCCTGTGGATTACGGTGCATAATCACAACGATGTTAATAAAATTGTTAAATGTCAAAACCACAAGCCCACACCCGTTCAGACTCTATCAGCTCTCCAGGAATGATTCTGTAAAATACGATCTCCTCCCATTGTCCTTTTTGCAAGCTAAACTTCATAACCTTCGTTAAGTAAGGAGATTAAGAACTGTTATCCACGGAACTGATTGTTTAATTTCTTTCATCACGTCTTCCTTTGAGATGAGACTCCAGCCCGGAATGAAAAGGGATGTTATCATATGAAGTGCATTTCAGATGTAATAAAGCAGAAAGGAGAGGGTGGCCCCAGTGGCAGTTGTAAGAGGGACGAAGTGTGGATCTCTATAGCTCAGTGGCTGCAAAGCAGAAAATGAAGATTGTAAAAACGTCACATAAAGAAAAAATGCACAGTGGATTCGTTTTGCGATGCCCATAATTCAGTAATGCCTTTAAGTAGCTAGAAGAAATATAATAAATGTTTTTCCACAACATTGATCATACTGTATCAGAGGAAATATTAGTGTGCAGGGAGCCATGATTATCCTGGTAGTAATTCTTGGTGCAGAAAACTAGTAGAAGATGGGACCCTTTATAGGCTGAACTTTTATTGGCTGCAGTTATTTACCTTTAAGAATACACCTAATACAGTGTCTTATAGTTAAGTATTTTTGTGAAAATTCAAACCAGAACTATCAGTAAATCAGAAGTCCTGCTGCTATTTTATAGAATTTATTTATTTTTCCTGCAGATGCTCTGACATGTTTCAGAATACCAAAAAAAAAAAAAAAAAAAAAAAAAAACCCAGCCAACTGACCATGTAAAAATTCCAGAATGCCCATAAAACAGATCCTTTTTCTGCATTCTGAGCCTGGAGAGGAGCAGACAGGTTAATGGCCTGTGATTCCATCCAAATGCCACCTGTATATATAACATCTCTCTAAAGAAATTACATGGATTATTAGATTATATACTGTAGTAAAACTCCACCCAGAGCTGCAGGCCAGGAGGGTATATGCCTGTCGTACTACAGCTTTTTTTTTTTTTTGTCCTGAAACACTGAAGAAAGCTTTGCAAGGTGGAGGAGTGAAAGCAGGCGTAAGGAGAAAAGAAGGGAATTAATTCCTCATGCCAGCCTCTTGCTCCGCAGACTGGCAGGAGCGGGTAATGCGGTGGCCGTGGCCGTCCGGGTGCAGGAGGCCTGTGTGTGCTCAGGCAAAGCTCCACCTTCATGCTGGGCTGGAGGAGCTCGGGGTTGAGCTCCAGAAATCATCCAATCAGGGCCCCGGGGTGCACGAGATAACAGCTAGCCAGGCCAGATGCCTGCAGAATGAACAGGAGAGGTGAGACCTGGGCACGCTAAATCCTCCATATATTTCCGATAAAGCCCTGCTGCGAAAATTACTCAAGAGACGCGAGAAGCCAGAGGACTCTCCAGGTGAAGATACCATGAGGATGGTGACAGAAATGGGGCATTCTTTTACTGCAGAATCTGGATATTCCAGCTTGCAGTTCAAAGACCTTGTAAAAGCAAGCAAATCTAGTTCCATGCTGCGAATTTACCTGCTGTCTCAATGCACGTCTTCCCTAACTCAGTGACACGGATGGTAATCTTTTCGCAGAGTAAAAGGAGGCCACCCCCTTCGCTTTGTCCTCGAGCTCTTTGCTTAATGCAAAGCACGGATTTCACCCACACAAGCGCCTCCAATCCAACACTTTCCTGTGATTTTTTTCTCCACCTTTTGGGAACAATGGGGTACATTAGCTAAAGGGCATTTAGGTTTCTTTTTTTTTTTGATGGAGTTATATCTCCACTTTTAGTACTTTCTTACTAGAGTTAAGTAGACGTTCTGTTTGTATGCTTTGTTTTTTTTTTTCCCCCTCGTCTAGCACAGAGTGGAAGAGATGCCTTTAAGTTTTTCCTATGTTGAGACTTTTCAAAGAGGGAGATGGTTGAGCAAAAAAAAAAAAAAAAAAAAAATCCTGAGTCTAAGATTGAGAAACAGCTTGCCACAAGATGACCGTCTCTCTGAAGAAGTACCAACAAGCCAAACCCGTTGCTATCGAGTCGATTCTGACTCATAACGACCACATAGGACAGAATGGAACTGCCCCATAGGGTTTCCAAGGCTGTAAATCTTTACAGAAGCAGACTGCCACATCTCTCTCCCGCCGCTGAAGGAGTGCCCCTGAGGAATTTCAGAATCAACCCCTTGGTGTCCAGCATGGGTGTGGACTTAAGTAACTGACAGGCCGATAGCGTGTGAGGCCTCTGCTGAGCTCCTCCTCTTAAAAAGTGGTACCTTTCTAGGAGCAGCAATAGAAGCTGTTCTCAGACTTAAAAAAATAAAATAAAACATGATTATTCTTTGTTTACTTAGTTAATTGCCTGATGGTTGATGGAATGAAATTTAAAACTTCTTTGTTAGACGCTAATATCTCTTTGAATTCCCTCTTAGGTATATTAACACATTAATGGACCTATTACCAAATCTTAATACAGGTCAGTGAGCAGTCCTGCTCTTTCTCCCTCTTCTTTCCTCCCACCCTTCCTTCTTTCCTTAATTTCTTCCTTCTTCCTCTCCATTCTCTTACTTCTCTTTCCTTATCTTTAGGAGGCCTGGTGGCACAGATGTTAAGTGCTCCACTGCTAATTGAACTATAGGCAGTTCCAACCCACCAGCCACACCGTAGGAGAAAGGTGTGGCAGTCTGCTTCCGCAAAGATTACAGCCTTGGAAGCCCTATGGGGCGGTTCTACTCTGTCATGTAGGGTTGCTATGAATCGGAATTCACTCAACGGCGGTGGGTTGGTTTGGTTCTTTTTTTTGCGTTCTTCTTTCTCCTCTTCTTCGAATAACTTGCAAGTATCTTAATTAGCCTCTTAGAGCAACTCCACACAATGAAAACGTTCAGGGTCACAGATGCCTTCCCTTGAGTATTTAGCAGTGAAAGAAAGAGCAGTTTCCATTTTTGCTGTATATGCAGTATGTACGCCGTCTCATTTATGCTTATAAAGATATCTAGGCCTGCTTAGGAGGGTCGGAGAGATCCACTGGAGTGTAGACTCATCATAATCTTAGTTTAAAAAGAAAAACCAGCAAAGGAACAACAGAATTTGGAAACTACTTAGTAAATAAACATGGACTGCATTTTTCCTTACTTGGCATCCAGCCTGAATTATCGATTTACATTTTGGCTAGATGAAGAATGTAGACTACATTTAACAACACAGGATATTTGATTATAATGTACAAATTATTTTATACTTTATTTAAGATGAGATAGACTTGTAATTATCTTTATGACCGCTGGATGTCACTGTTGCATACGTCTGGCAGTAAAAACTTCACACTTAGAAAGGCAATCTGAAACATATTTGAAGGGCTGTCAGCTACCTCGGTGTTGCTCTACCTTTTGATTGAACACATGGTATCGTGCTAAGACGACTCTCTTTCTCATTCAGCACAGTTAGCCAATTCTCAATTATGCCACTCTCTTGGGAATTCTTCCAATTTGCACAGGATGCAATTCCCCAAACACAATAATTTCTCACTATGTTTAAAAGGAGTATGGTACTTTTATAATGGTTCCCCACATTTTGTGTTCATTATGACTCGAACATTCTGGATGCCAATGGAGTGAAGTGAAAACATAGCCATAAAATACCCTGGATTTATAAAGTGCCGTTTTTTTTCTCCTTGAAAAGCTTATAAGAGTTTCATATCTATCTGCTCATCTGTCTGCCCAACATCCCTAGGAGGTAACCTGCTTTAATGCTTTTATGAGTCAAAATTGACCCTACCCTGTGAAATAAATTGAATGAAGTAATTATTTTCACTGGCATCCCAGGAGTAGAACACAAGGACACATTGAAAGTGTGTTCCGGACAGCTAAGACCAGCTTGGAAAAATAACTAGCTGAAATTTTGATAGTTCAGGGGTTTTCCAATTACTTTCAAAATCCCTTAAATAATTGGTAGACCCTTTAACTTTTGTTTTAAAAATTCATTAAAAAAAATCCGGGCCATCTTATGGAGCCGATGTTATATAAAAGCCTGATCTGGAGACTTCAAAATCTGAAGGAAGCCTGGGCAGACTGGTAGGTTGCCCAGGAGAAGTGCTAGACTAGAGCACGACCAGTAAAAACAAATACGCAAACCAACCGGAGTGGCAGTTAGCTTTCTCTATTGTTAGAAATGACCATGAGCTTCAGTTTAGTAGTCTGGTTTTTTTTTTTTTAAAGCCTGGAGTGGTTTCATTATCTTCTTTGCATGTCTTTGCATCAGGGAAAGCAGGCTGTACTTGGAGGACTATTGGCCTAGATTTTAGCTGGGGGCTTACTCTCTGTTCTAGTGAATTATCAGAGGGCCGTGTTGCCTGCCATCTATGGGATGCTTTGATCCAAAATTTCAGTCATTGTTTCCACATTTAGGGGCTGGAATGAACATCAAAGAAGTGGTCGTACGGAATTTACTGAATGCCAAAGAAGTACAATAACATACAGAGGATATAAGCAAATCCCAGTGGCAAAAATCTGCTGCCAAATCTTGCACATAATAGAGGCCCTAAAGTGACAGTCTGTCTTTGACAAATGCATAATTACATCAATGCCAAGGGAAGGAACTAGCATGCTGAAAGGTGAATAAAAGAGTTGGGAACAATTTGGTGGACTTGCACATTTCCTCAGTGTGTTTTCACACAACAAGGAAAGCAGATGACACGAATGCATTAGGTAATCATTGGACAGGGCTGCAAAGTCACCAGCAGTTTTAAACTAAACTGGCTCTTTGGGGATCTCAGGCTAAAGATAAAAATAAAGTGTGATTAGAAATAAGTCATCTTCTGGAGGGGAGAAAAGAAACGGAATAAGTAAAATGAAAATAGCTCTCTTGTTCTGTCTTCAATAGTTTCAGGTTTTAAAGCCCATATGTTGTTTGCTATCACTCCTTCGCCTCCCAGGGCCCATGCATTCCAAACGCTGCAGCTAGAGCACTATGTGTAGCCGTCTAGGAAGTGAGGACTCATTTGTATCCATAGTCTTTGTTCAAATATGGATTAATTTTTGGTTAATTTCCGTGAGTGCAAATGAAGTAAAATGCACAGAACTGAAACCACTGAAATCAGGCCATCGTGTGATCATCAAAAACCTACTTTTCAAGCTCCTTTAAGTTTTATTTTTGAAATAAAAACTATAAAACAACTGTAAAAAGTTTTCAAAAGCGATGACATTATGAGCAATTTGCTAACCAAGGCAATTGCCAGAATGGTGGAACAAATTTGGATATAATCCTAGAAAAGTTAACAGCTCTGCATCGCCAGCTGTAATTATTTTATTTGATAAGGCCCTGTGGTATGTGGCTCTTGGCTCCAGGGCCAGAATCTGTTTAGATACATATTGTACTGCTGCCACCAGGGCATTGAGGACATTGAGGAGAAAGGCAGGTTCTTGTCCTGAAGCTGTGATCCTTATACCATGGAGATTAGTGTGCAAGCCCTCTGCAGGCTGCTGTAAAAACCAGACCAGGTGTGCTGGATAGAGGAAGGAGTCTCAAAAATATCACAGTACAGAGGCAGTCTACAGCATTCATGAGCACAACCTGGTAGTGAGTCAGGTATAAACAAGACCAAGATGTGTATGTGTATTTGAAAACGGCCTCTGTGCCAGCCACAAACAGAGCAGGCATTTCTGTCCTTTGCATTAGGCAATCAGAGCAAATTTACATACATACACCAAAATTGTTTCTTACACAGACCACAGTTCTTACAAAATTTCCTCCATGGTCTTGTGCTGCATAATAAAGGAGCTCACGGAGGTATCCTGCTCTGTTTATTGTGCATGCTAAGTAAACGCAATGATTTCATTATTTCAAACTCTGTAATGAAATGACCGAGTAGTACCTGGCAACATTAAAAAACGGACAAACAAGCATTCAACTGGCTGGGTGAGCCACAGCTTTCTGGCATTCCAAGTGTAATATTTATGAGTTAATTTAATCATAGAAGAAAATATTGAGTAGGTGGCTGAGCAAAATGATGACTGTGTATTACACGTTTACCATGCAGCTGGGTAAACATATTCAACGACAGACCTTGGCAAGAACTGCAAAGATGCTCTTGACAATGGCGTGAATAAATATTAGGTGCTGCCTAGAATTCACTACATCTGAGGTCGTGAGCAAAGCCAGGTGAGTTTTGGCAGGAAAATATAGAAGAAACAACGTATGCACGTTAGGATTTTGTAAACATTAAGGTCTTTCTCTTCTGTCCAGGAGTTGCTTCAACATTTTCATCTACATCACTGGAAGATTTTTTTTTACTCATTATCTTTACCTGCACTTCTAGGGGTCAATTAAGACCCAGCTTTTGGAAAGCTCATGATAAATTTTTCCACAACGTGGATTCAGACAGAAAATAAATACTTCCCTGAAGCCACAGGTAGCTGACAAAAAAGGTTGTATTTCATAGTGACCCAGTCCAAACTATGTAAAACAGCAAATTAAAAAATTCATTTAGATTGCTGCTTGAATTTTTTTAGAATATAGGTTTCTGATTTTAAGAAGAGCCATAAGCAAAAATAGGAGTCCCTGGGTGGTGCAAACGGTTAAGCTCTAGGCTGCTAACTGAAAGGTTGGTGGTTCAAACCCACCCAGAAGCACCTCAGAAGAAAGGCCTGGCTAACTTCCAAAAGATCACAGCCATGAAAACCCTATGGGCACAATTTTATTCTGAAACACATAGGGTCACTATGAGTAGGAATTGATCCAGTGGCAACTGCTACTGGTATAAGAAAATACAATAGATATTCTAAAGAGAAGAGATTCAGCCATATTAGCGATCACTTAAAGTAGCATTTTTATCTGGGGCAAAAAAGAATCAATGTTCAAGAGAGTATCACAGAAATGTGTCATTGTAAATCTTTTTGTCGTTGTTGTTGTTGGCTCAGAATTGTCATTTTACCCATAAAGAAAATTCCTTACTAAGGTCTTTGCTTTTGCACACACCGTCTGGAACAACAACAAAAGAACTATGGTCCCTGGGTATCTGCCACAAGGCTTCTTCTGCTAAATCAGTGAACTTCCTGTATTGCTCTTTATTGTTTTTTTTTAACATTAAAATATGAGAAAAGGGTGCATCAAAGAGGTTAGCAGAGCCTACTGGGAGAAAATACCCGTCCGGGCATCTAGATACTGGATTCTAGTCTCATTTGTGACCCTGGGCAGTCGCTTTGCTCCTCTGTAACTCAGACTTCAATCTGTAAAATTATAATAACATCTGCTTGGCCTATCTTTAAGAATCTGGTTGGAAGAGGAAAACTAGGTCATGGATCTAAAATTACTAGTTATTAATAATGCATTTAATCTGAACTCTGCTTTGTTCCAGAATGGACTTTTGTTGCACTTTGAAAAGTTAAAGTGCAAGTTTAAGACATTACAATGTGCTCCTTAGAAGCAAGGATGGCGAGACTTTGGCTTGCTTAGTTTGGACATGTCATCAAGAAAGAACAATTGCAAGAAAAGGACATCATGTTTGGTAAAGTAGAGTGTCAGCAAAAATAAGGGATCCCTCAAGGGGATAGACTAACACAATAGCCTCAATAACAGACTCAAATATATGCAAGGATAATGAAGATGGTGCAGGATCGGGAAGTGTGTTGTTTTGTCGACTCGATGGCAACTGAAAACAATAACAACATGACTGCTACTGATACTACCCAAAGCAAATATGGTGACCACAACTTTATTATTTGTTTTGAAAGATGCTCTCAAATCATTACTTTTAAAAGGAAATCTAGCTCATTTCCCAACTGTCTTCCTTGTACCCTTCTAAAGTGGGCATATTCCATTTCAACTTGCATTTAACAAGTAAATGCCTGGAGGACTTGAACCAGGCAGCGGAGACAGAAGTAGCAAGAGGGGTGTTTTGGAAATAAAATATCATGACCTGGTACTGGATTGGATTTGGGAAAGTGAGAGAGAACAAGTGTCGAGGATGACACCCAGATTTTTTACACAGAAGATGGGAGAAGAAAGAGATTTGGGGGAATAATCAGGAACCCGGTTCTGGACATACTGACTGTGAGATGCCTATGAAACATCCAAAAGAAAAAAATTATGAAAATACCATTAAGACATCTATAACGGTAAAAGAGCACTGTGCTTAAAGTCAAACAACTTCAGTTAAGGTCCTGACTCTGCTCTGACAGGTGTGATCTCAGCCAGGGGCTTAGTCTTTCAGAGCTTTGGTTTCCTCATCTGTAAAATGGAGATATCAATATCTATCTCATCACATTATTGGGAAGATAAAATAACATTTTCTGAAGAAACTTTATAAGACGTTACATTACTTTTCATTATCACAGAGACGTAAGAAATTACACCACAAAACGAATTGGGACTTTTTCTCATGAAAATACCACCAATGTCCTCTTCTTGGCTTTCACTCACTTATCTTGTGACTTTGACCAAGTTACCTTGGCCTCCATCTCCATCTCTGGTTCTCCACTTTCAGGAGGAGGCTTATAACCATGACTTCGTCTTGAAGGGCGTGCAGACAGAGTTAATGTGAAGAAGACTCTCCTGAGATTCATGGTTAATTAGGGTGAAGCTCCTGGGGGTAGGAATCATGGCTTTGGAATATTATGGGCATCCAATAAATATTAATTGACTGGGATTTAGTATTACCATCTTACTGCTGGGGAAGAAGAGATTTCATTTGGAAGAAAGTGTCTCCCTCCCTGGTCTCATGGGTTTCAAACCATCCAGTACCCACACAGAGTCAAGCACCAGCTTGTCCACAGAACCTGAGGAGGGAGAAGGGCCAGAAAAAGATGAGGGAGGAGTTAGTTTTTTCCCCATTCAGGTTCCAGGCGGTGAATTCCTTAATCTCTCCCTACAAGGATGTACTAGACATCTTTGTGTGATTAGCTTTTTTGGCTACTCCAAAACCAAGTGCGGAATCTGGCTGCCAACATCCGTGTGGTAGCTCTGTTTACTCTAGAGATTGCGGAAGGGGGCGGAAAGCAGCTCCTTCTGCACTGAGTCTAAGAAGGTTCATTCTTAGAGGAAGAGGGCAAATAGACTCTGTTAACTATGGACTTTAAAAAATTCAAACATTTACTGAACCCCAAGGTTGAGGTAAGGAGTACAGGAGTATTTGAAATGCCCCTCAGCTTCTACTCTGTGTGGGGAGAGTAAATAGTAGATAAAAAGTAGGTCTATGTAGGGATGCAAGTTTTGTTGTGTTTTTATCTTTGTTTCTTATACATGTTTTTATCCCTGTTTCATGCCCGAAAATTTCCAACTACAACAACAAAAAAATGAAAATATATTTCAAACTATCCCCATATTTTCTGAAACTATGTGCTGTTTCTGGGCTAATAATTTTTCCAGCTATGCTTGATGATCAATATCCGAACACAAAACTGAGTTCCTGGGTATTAGATTTCAACCCTTTAATACTGTTTCTAGTATATTCGGTATGATGTCTTAAAATGCCCGGATAAGTAGTCAATCATCAGCAAATTTACATGGCTATACAAGGAATCTTTGCAAACACACTTCCGGCCATACTTCCATGAGTGTGTATAGGTTAGAGCATATATCACTGCAAAGAGAGGAGAAGGCTATTTGATATTTGGTATATATAAAGCATTTATGACAGTATCTGGATCATTTAAAAAAACAAAAGTTGCTGTTGAGTCAACTCCGACTCATGGCAACCCCACTTGTATCAGAGTAGAATTGTGCTCTGTAGGGTTTTTAATGGCTGATTTTTCAGAAGTAGATTGCCAGGGCTTTTTTTTGAGGTGCCTCCGGGTAAACTTGAACCTGCAACCTTTTGGTTAGCAGTCAAGTGCGTTAACCATGTGTACCACCAAGCCCTAGATAAGTCTTAGCTGCTTCTACTACTATTCATATTGAAGAGCCTAAGGATCAAGCTTTGACCAGGGTGTGCTGGGCTGGTTTAGTTAGGTCTGACAACCCCTGGGACGAACCTAACACATGTGCAGTGGATTAGATATTTACATGTCACCCTTTGATCACCACTTGTATCGTCTGAGAAAACTGTCTTTGTTGGCCCATGTTTTTCCTACTGGCTTTTCCTCCTGTTGGAGGTTGAAGGTCAGCCCTAGGGTGTAGGATGCATGGCGGCCATCACTCTATAAAGCAGTATTCCTCAAACCATCTGTGGTGAAAGAAGAGTTCTTTTTTTTTTTTCCAGTTTGCCACAGACTGAAACTTTGTGAAGTATGATAAAAATAAGTCAAAATGAAAAATAAACAGTACATACAGAAATTAAGTCCCAATTTTTTACTATTAGATTTACAGATGAAAACTTATGCTGTCAAATGGCTCTCAACAGTGCTAAACACTTGTTCTCTATTGTGTACTTACCTCTGACCAGTAATGGTATATAGACCGTGGGCCTCACTTTGAGTACCAATGTCCTAATGGACAGTGAGGAAACCAAAAGGTCTGTCATTCCTGTACCATTTCCTTCTGTAGAGCTCAAACGGCTTTCGTCAAAGCACAGGATGCTGCAGGTGAGCCTGCCTCAGACCCCCGCTTGAGGTAGTCAAACCGCCACCATGGAGCTGGTGCATAGGAAGTGATTCAGAGCGGCCACCAGTGACAGCTACTTTCTGCTGTGTCCTGGCCATTCACACAGCCAGGAATTTACCCACAGCAAAAAACGGTAGGCTGTTTAGTGCCAATGCACAGGTGCGGAAACAGTTTGTGATAGGCAAGTTTATGGCAAATAAACACATTGTATGATATACTGTAATCAACTGCATAAACAACTTTAAAATTGTCTATACTTCATATATCCAGCATTTGGTTTGTTAATCATATGTCTTCCTGACAGCAATTAAATAACTTTGAGAGGAAATGTACACCTGCTGTCTTCCCTGGGGAAAAGGCATCTCTTTTGTGATGACATAAGTTCTCCATAAAACATAACTGAAGATAGAAGAATTGAATTTGGAGATATGTCTCCTTTTTCTCTTGTTTTATCTCTGGTTGAACTGGAGTGCACAGTTTACTATAGCTAATCTTTTACTCGATCCCTATTCTGAGATTTTATTTAGACAAAAATATTTCCCTGAGGGGCAGATTAGAAACAACAGAAAAATGACATCGTGACAAGTATCGCATAGGTGGGAAAGGTCTGATATCTACCTTACTTGGCTGGGGCTGTTACCTTCCCCAACAACTGGACCCAAACTCTCTCATTTCTTTCTGACTTCTGCAGCTGATCTCATCTACCTCCATGAACACCACGTCGTTGTTGTTTGCTGTGTTGTGTCAGTCCCTGACTCACAGCAACCTCATGCACAACAGATTTGGACTGTTGTGTTCCAGAGGGTTTCATTGGCTGGTTTTTGGAAGTAGGTCACCAGGCCTTTCTTTCTAGTCAGTTTTAGTCTGGAAACTCCACTGAAACCTGTTCAGCATCATAGCAACATGCGAGCCTCCACCAACAGACTGATGATGGCTACCGATGAGGTGCGGTGGCCAGGAAATGAACCCAGTCTCTGCACAGAAGGCGAGAATTCTGCCACTGAGCTACCATACCACCGCCCTCGTGTGACTGCTATACTGGTATCATTTTCCTTACTAGCTTACATTTTATTTTAGCTGAGTCAAGGTCAATGTTTTAAAAATCACACCATAGAAACAGACACTTTTGGGGGTATTTCTTAAATTTAGTTGCCAGGAGGCACAAACAACAATGGCTTCGGGTTAGATTATTTAACACAGATTAGGGAATCCTGTCCTCAATTCTTTTTCCTGAACTGTCTTAGTTGGGGAATATTTTAGCATAACATGATCCAATTCTTTATCTCCTCTTTTAAAAAAATGTCTACTCTTTTAGGTTATCAACTATAATCTTGTGTCTGATTTGAAGAATGACTAGCTTTTAACTTGTATAAAGAATGTGGTGACCTAGGGTAGGTTCATAGTACAATGAATAATGGAGCTTTACCCAAGTCCAGTAATTTTCTCATTCTGTATTGGCCCTTCATTATCCTTTTTTAACTACCAAACATATGTAAAGATTTAAGGATCTTTTTCCACTGAGGGAAGGAGCGTCTAGTCTCAGGGAATGCAATAGCCAAGGAGGCTCTAATAGGGGTGTGTCCGGGGGAAAGCCAAGGGGACAGAGAGATCTCAGGCTCTTAGAATGGAAGGGTCTATGATCCAGACCACCAAATTCAAAAGATGTAGCTGATTAGAGTCTGGGCTGGGCCAGTGTCTTCGTTATCTAGTGCTGCTATAACAGGAATACCTCAAATGGGTGGCTTTGACAAACAGAAATTTATTTTCTCACAGTTTAGGAGGCTGGAAGTCTGAATTCAGGGCACTAGAACCAGGGGAAGGCTTTCTCTCTGTGTCTGCTCTTTTCAGCTTCTATTGCTTGGCTCCTTGGTGATCTTCATGTGACCTAGTATTTCTCTTCCCCCATCTCTGCTTACTTCTCTGCTTGCTTAACCTGCTCTTTCATATCTCAAAAGAGATTGATTTAAAACACACCCTATACTAATACTGCTTCATTAACATAAAAAGAAAACCCATTCCCAAATGTGATTACAACAATTATAACCTGTTGCTGTCAAGTCGATTTCGACTTACAGCAATGCTGTAGGACAGAGTAGAGCTGCCCCACAGGGTGTCCAAGGCTGTAATCTTTATGGAAGCAGACTGTCACATCTTTCTCTCACGGAGTGGCTGGGGGATTCAAACCGCTGACCTTTCAGTTAGCAGCCAAGCACTTTAACCACTATACCACCAGGGCTATTTCTATAACCACTGTAGGTGTTAGGGTTTACAACACATATTTTTGGAGACACTATTCAATCCATAACAGTGAGCACCACATTCTGAGATGTCTGATCTGAGGGAATTGGTGAGCTCTGGCAGCAGTGATGGTGGGCGTGAGTTAGAGGAATGTAAAGGTAACAGGTCATGAGAGGTTTTCCTGGGTCGGTGTAAAGGGCGCCGGAAGCAGGATTTAGCTTTGCAGACAGGGGCAGTCAGCCTGGATGTGGAGATTAAACTCTACCTCCTCCGGATGGGTCGCAGGTTAATCTGCATAGAAGCCAGCGACCAGAGCCCCATGCAGAAAGCTGATCCAGAAGACTAGCTCCAAGGCTGATTAAGGAATATTAATAATATTATATAATCATCATAATTGTGTTTTTGAATATTTAGTATGTGCCAAGCATAGTTGAAAGTGTTACACATTTTTCTCATTCATGAGTAACTTACAATTTTTATTTTTAAGTGTGTGTGTTTTTTTTTAAAACAAAAGCTTCATTATGGAAAATTTCAAACAGGTATCAAGTAGTGAGAATAGTATGATATACTCATCCTTCATCTTTAATAATTATCAACTCACGGCCAATCTCATGTCTGTTACATACTCATCTCCTTCCTCCATCTCGTGTCTGTTACATACTCATCTCCTTCCTCCCCCTCGTTGCCATGGCTTATTTTGAAGTAAAGCCCAGACAGATATCATTTCATCTTTAAACATTTCAGTACGTACCTTTGAAAAGCAAGGACTTCCTTTTTTAAACATAATTGCTATCTTTATCACACTCCCAAAATTAGAAAAAAAAAAAATCCCTTAATATCATGACATAGGTTTTCTCCACACTCTGCTTTTTATTCAAAAACTAAATTGTTTGTTTGTTTGAATCGGGATCCAAACAAGGTCTACTCATTTTGATTGGTTAATATGTTCCTTGAGTCTCTTTTACATGGCTGGCAAGTCTCTTTTAATATACAGGTTTCCCTACTATATCTTTTTTTTTTTTCCTTTTCTTGCCATTCGTTTTTGTTGTTGTTGGGTTTTTTTTTTGGAGAAACTGGTTATTTGTCCAGGAGAGTTTTCCATAGTTTGGATTTTGTTGATTACATCCCTGTGCTGACGTTGAACTTGTCCATCTACCACTGTGGGCTATAAGTTGATGGCTATATCTAGAGGCTTGATCAGATGCAAGTTCAGTTATTTCATCAAGAATATTTCATATGTGGTGTTTTCCACTTCTGTTAGGTGGTACGTGATGTTTGAATTCTCTCTTTGTGATGTTAGCAGCCATTGGTGATCATTGCCCAGATTCATTAATTCATTAGTAGGTTGCAAAACAGTGATATTCAAATTTTATCATCCCTCTTTCATTTATTAGCTGGAAGAATTCTTTAAAGAGAAATTTCCCCTTGACTTTTTGGTTACTCTCTGACATCGGTTTTTTAACACAATGATTTGATTCCCTAGCATCCTTCAAAGGTAATTAAAGAAAAAATTGGCATTATTCTTAACTTGTGGATTTAAATATACTTGATATGCTTCAATTCGTTACAGTGATCATTCTACTGATGTTCAAACCATCCCATCACTAGCCAGTGGAGTCTCTTCACGCAGATACCCACCCAAGCCCTTTGAACAGGATTCTAGTAGTTTCTCATTGCGCCCTTGCTACCTAGTATGACAAGATATTGCAGACTCATTTAACAAACTTCCTGCTTCAGACCTGGAAACAGCCATCTTTCCAAGGAGCCCTGGGTTCCTTTTGGTGGGAAATAGTATTTAGAAACATAATCAGAATGCCAGGCGTGCTTATTGCTATTGGGTTGGTCATTACTTCTAGGCTTTTCGTGTGAGCAGAACTAGAAATGTGTACTTTTAAAACATAAAACACATTATGAATTAGTATTGATGCTTCAGATTTAGTTTCAGGACTACAGGATTTTTACTTAACCTCGTTGATCTACAGCTCTGTCTACACTCAACCAAGTAAAAAAAATCTCAGCTCTCCATGACACTTCTCTCACTCTCTGAATATATAGATACAGATAGATAGATACACACACACATATATATACAATTTTGCTTTATCCAACACTGTCTACATAGTAGTTTCATAATAACAATACCAATAAAATAACCCCCCAAAACCAAACCCATTGCGGTTGAGTTGATTCCGACTCATAGTAACCCTATGAGATGGAGTAGAACCACCCCATAGGGTTTCCAAGGAGCAGCTGGTGGATTCAAACTGTTAACTTTTTGGTTAGCAGTCACATTCTTAACCACTGAACCACCAGGGCTTCAACAATACCAATACTATGGCAAAAATATGATTACTGAATCGATAGATACCAACAAGAACCAATTAGAAGATATAATGGAAAAAAAGACCACATTTATGATAGATATAAACAAAACAAAATGCCTAGGTGTAGATTTTACAAGAAATCTTCAAAATATATATGATGGTAACATAAATCTATAAAATGTAACTCTTTACATTTAATCCACATAAGAGTTACTTTATACCCATTTGGCTGATGAGGAAACCGAGAATCAGAAAAATTAAGCAATTCACCCAAGTCTACAGAGTTAGTAAATGGCAGAGCTAGGATTTGAACATATGGAAAATGCATACCTAGCCACCTGGACGTCTGCTCCCTTGAAGCACATTGGTAAAATCAGAAAACAAACTTTTTTTTCACAGACCCCACTCACAATTGGGGTATAATATCCTAATAATATTGAATAATCTTGGTTCAATGCAGCGTTGATATAGGGTTTCAGAAGAGCCCTAAAAGGCACAGGACTCTAGGGAGAGAGAGAGACTTCAGTGTATTTCGAGGATAAAACTTAAATATATACTCTGACCTTAACATGGACATTTATACTTTTTCATTTGTATTCTCTTGGCCAAATACTCCTACAATGTCATTGCAGCACTCTCATCTAATTCTTCCTTGTATCTCTACACAGCTAAATACCACAGCAACTCTAAGAACCCTGTTTTAAATATATGAAAGTTGAAAGACTCTTCAGATCCTCTAATTCATTATCAGAAAAGCTTCACTAAGTCATTTTAATAGGAATGTTTGAACTGGTTGTTGGGTTCATATGGGCTGAAGGTGCCAACTGATTGAAGGTGTCACCTCTCAGCTGGTGCTTGGTGTCTGAACAAACTAAACAGTTAATTATAACTGTCACTTCCTATCTTTTCATTTTTTCACATTTTAGTTCTTCATTTCCTTCTAACGCATCTCATGCCCAGCCAACAGATACCAACTTTCTCTTTCTGTTCCTTCAAGAAAAACTTTTAAAGCTAATTATGCTTTCTATCCATTAGCGACGAGGTTAATTATTGGCTTATGAGTGCCATGCAATCCATTAATTCATTCCACAAAGATTTAATAAGCAGCTACTAATGTGCCAGTCATTGTCGTAGGTGTTGGAGATAGAGGGAGGACAAGACAGACAAGTTTCTGCTCTCAAGGGCCTTACCTTCTGTAAAAGAAGACAGAGGAAACTCAATAAACAAATACAAAGCCAGATAATATGAGAGTAATTTGTCCTGTGAAAAAGGTAAATAAGCACAGTGACGTGATAGGGACTGAAGCAGGGACTTCCTTACCTTCCATGATCAGAGAAGGCCCTGACTGAGAGTTGAGCCACGCGAAGACTCAGGAGGAGTGACGTCCTGCCTGAAGAAACAAGCGCAAAGGCCCTGAGGGAGGAATGTGTTTGGTGTGTGAAGAAGAGGAAGATCATCCATAGCTGGAAAGGAGTGGATTACACTGAAATATAATTTACTCTGCAAGTATTTAAGGATTCACTTCTTAGTTTATTCATTTACATTCCACTTTGTTCCAGAAAGGATTAAAAACAACACTTTGAATGTTGCTGTTCCTTATAGAGCCTTTAGAACCAACCAGTTTCCCTCAAGCTGACCTTGACTCGTGGCAACCCCATGTGTGTCCGAGTACAACTGTGTTCCGTAGGACTTTCAATGGTTGCTTTCTTGGAAGATTGCCAGGCCTTTCTTTCAGGGCACTTCTGAGTGGACATGAACCTCCAAGCTTTTGGTTAGCAACCAAACACATTAACCATCTGCAGCACCAGTGATGTCATAGTGCCTTTAGATTTGAGAAAAATAAAACTGAGTCCTCCAGCAGATAGCTATGCGATGGCACACTAGGACATTCAACATGGGATATTTACTTTTTTTTTTAAAGAGACTCACACACCTTGAAATGCCATTTAAGAAATTATTTTTAAAGAAAATTGTTGCACTGAATTTAATTTCAAACCAACAGACCCATTATATTCTCTAATTAATCACGGCACATGCTATTTACCAAACTCCTGTAAAAACAAATTTCTTTTGTACACATTACAAAGAAATGTTACATAAAATTAAGCACCAAGTAATGACTTTAATTTGCAGTTAGTTAATAATACACAGATGATCACGCAGCTGTAAAGGAAGCCGCCTGGGACATTAACAGATATGCTGGCACACAGGGATCGGACACAGGCAGGCTGTGCGCCATTTGGGCTCAGCTCTGGGTGGGAAATAAAGGGGGCTCAAGAGTCAACGGACACTTGATGCTTTGACTCCTAAGAGCGTGCAGAACCCTACTTAAGGCCATTGCCCAGAGAAGCATATCCCAATCACTTTTAGGTTTCTTGTATGGTTTGTGAGTTATTATTTTTACTTCTTGTCCAGCAAAAAAAGTTTTACAAAACTTAATGGAATTTTCATTTAGCATGAGCTTTGCTGAATGACCTTGACTCAAAAGGTCTTCTTTTCAGTTTTGCAAGAATCTGTAATTGTCCCAAGTTCTATGAGCCACTTTAATTGGTTAATGTCTTGGCTTTAGAGACCCCAAGTTGAGATTCCCAGGCTTCACATTTTTGAAAATGAAAATAAAAGAGAGTAAAACCGTAATATTTTAAGGAAATCCATGTTACATTTCTCCGAAGGTCTGTAGGCTACACAAGCAATCATGTAAACAGACTCACAAAAATGGAAACTTTTAACCCCATGTTGTAACAGGTGGTTTGGTAAACCAATAGCCCGGTGGATTTGTGATAAAACTTGTTTAAATCTCTAGGAAAGAGGAATGGAAAGCTGTTAGGAGAATGCAAATAGTTTACCTTTCTCTCACAGAGCAGATTTTCTGATGTTTTTCCAGTTCCACTTCTTGCTCCAATCTGAAAGCCGGGGTGAGCTTGGGGAAGGGGGCTAGCACAATGGAAGGTGCCTGGTGCAGAAGATGAAGAGAAGATTTAAATGTCCTATATGAAGCAGAGACTCCAAAAGATCATTCAGGGCTCCCACCAACTCACAGTGTGGCTTTTGTCATTTCATCTATGTTTGCTTTGTACATGAAATGGGCTTCAAAAAACTTCTTACTTCATGATGATGTTTCAGCTTCCCAAAAAGGTAACAAACATTCCTGGCACATCCAGGCTGGGGATTACATCAGTGCTATCATTGTTTCTTTCAGGCATCTGTGGCTGGTCTCTGTTGCCCAAGGATGCTGTGTTAAGTAGCTCTGACTGGTTACAGAACAGGATGGAAATGAGGAGGTCTCTATGGTTCAATTCAGAATAAAGGCTCACCATATGTCTTCACCAGGCTTTGGGGCAATATGATAATGCACTCACAAACAGGCACACACACCATTACAGGACTAATGACGAGCTGAAAATAAAAGGAAATTTAAAAGAAGAGAAGCTTCAGAAAGGGATTAATCAACAACTCCAAGGCAATATGGTGCTGTGCTTACGTTTCCTGCAAATATTGACTTTGAAGAATTAAACACGTGGCTAAAAACTATGTCATTGTCCCAGTGAAAGAGAGCTTGTATGTGACTATTTCAGACTGAAGGGGATGCAAAACAATAGAGACAAGAGGGAGCCCAAGCTTTCTGTGGAAACGTACCACGTCTTGTGGGAAGGGGCAAGTGCTATATATTTGTTTGCTGTTTGTGTTTGTTTAAACCTGCTCCATCACCAGTGATAGGAAATGGCATATCACAAGCACATTATATGTATATGTTGTTGTTGTTAGCTGCCATCGGATTGGCCCCAGCCTTATGGTGACCCATGCACAATGGAACAAAATGCTACCTGGTCCTGCACCGTTCCCACAGATGGTTTCAGATCAGACCATCGTGATTCATAGGACTTCCATTGGCTGATTTTCAGAAGTAGATCACCAGGCCTCTATTCCTAGTCCATCTTAGTCTGGAAGCTACGCTGAAACCTGTTAAGCATCATAGCAACACACAAGCCTCCACTGACAGACGGGTGGTAGTTGCATACGAGGTGCATTAGCCGGGAATTGAACCCAAGTCTTCTGCACGGAAGGTGAGAATTCTACCACTGAACCACCAATGCCTCATCACACAAATATATAATTTGGGGTGAAAAAAGGAGAAGCATGTTAGGAGAGGATCTCTGTTTCATCTTTCTCTGAATTTTCAAAGCCATTACACACTTCTCCAGAAATATTCTGGGACAGGAAGAGAAGACTGGACACAGAAAAGTTAGAAATAGGGGAATAGGGAGAGAAGAAGTAAACAAGAGATTCTTGAGCCCAGGCAATTCGAACAGCAGGGAACACAAGGAGAGAAAGAAGGAACGACTCCTTTAAAGACAAGGCTGAACTGGTTCTGGAAACCATGGGTCGCTCATGGGGCAAGTCATGACTGTTTCAAACAAAATCATCTGGGAGCTGATCAAGAAGTCAGATGTTAATGCTTTGATGTGAAATTTTTGTACACATGGCCCCACAATATGAGATATGATGCATTCTTTCACATAAACTTCTTCAAGCAGGCTGTCTCAGGCAAAATCTTGGCTACGTCCTGATGGCATGTTTAGTGACTGTGTAAATTGGGATTTGGGCATTGTGGTAGATTAGATTATTGTTCAGCAAATACTCAATTGCTTCTGCTCACTCACACCCTCCAAACCTCCACCGAGGAATATACTTTCTTATTTCACTGATGTTGGGCTTGGCCTGTGACCTGCTTTGTCCAATGGAATATTAGCAGATATGACACAAGCGGAGGCATGACGTGCTTGTACAGTTGGGCTTGCCCTTCTTGTAGTCCTGCCATGAGAAGAAAATGCCACGGCTAGCCTGCTGGTCTAAAGAGGATGGAAAGACAAAACACACAAACAAAACAAAAAACCACCAACACTACATGGAGTAGATCTGGACCCAGTCTGCAGCTTGAAATCAAGTTCATCTGAACCTAGCCTGAATCAAACAACCCCAAATAAATAAAGAAGAATAAATGGTTATTCTTTTAAGCCATTGAGTTTGGAGGTGGTTTGTTACATAATAAGAGTCTCTGTGTTGCACAAATGATTAAGTACCCAGCTATTAAACAAAAGGTTAAAGTCTGAGTCCACCCAGGGCACCTTGGAAGAAAGACCTGAAAATCCACTTTTGAAAAAATCAGCCTTTGAAAATCAGCACAGTTCTACTCTGACGTCCATGAGGTTGCCATGAGTTGGGATCTACTCAGTGGCAGATGTTTCATTGTTGTTAGGCAACGTAACTGTGGCCACAGCTGACTGACAGAATCAGAAAGTGCTGAATGAGTAAGTGTGTTTATAGGTCACACTGAGTGAGTGGAATATGGAGTCCTGAGCAGGGGCATGGGAACCATGAATATTGGGGTGGTAAAAAAAAAAAAAAAAATTTTTTTTTTTTTTTTTAAAGAGCACAATCTTTGTGCGTGGTAGCGTAATGCCTTTGCTAAGTGCAAATCAAGGATCAGATTTCGAATGATGGCAGAATGGGAGTGACAAATGACTATTCTGGATACAGTTATTTATGAATTGGTATCCATGAGGACTCCTGTTTTTGGAACAAGGAGAGGGAGTGTGTGTTGCTGGTTTTTTTTTTTTTTCCTTTGTTTTGTTTCCCATTGTTTGAGAGGGGGATGCAGATGTGAAATATTGAGGATAGAGCCTAGCCTCTATCTGCAATTGGTTCCAGGACTGGGTTATCACCTGCTGGGGAAAGGGGTGAGGGCCAGAAGTTGAAGGAGCTATTTTCATCAGAGATTTGTTTCCTGGACCCCAAAGCACCCCTCTTGTGCACATCAAAGTGTGACGCAGAACTAGGGTGAGGACCAATCTCCTCCACTCCTTCGAGGACCCACAGAGCTCTGGCTCCTTGAGAAGTGATGGGTGGGGGAGACATCGCCTGTGCCTTTACCACAGGCATCATTAGCAGCTGCTACAGTCAAGTCCTTTCCAGTGGTCTCACGAGTGGAATCCAGAGCAGTAGAGGTAGGTGTAGGACTACTGGGAGACTTGACTGACAGGTGTGTTAACTAGATGAGTCACTTCTTGGGGACTCTCAGGAAGACGTTGAGAAGATTTTGCAGGCTGGCTGGAGCAGGGTGGGGACAAGAGAAATAAATTTGAGATAATAATGTTAATGGGACCTCATTTGAATGCACATGCTGATGAGGCTGCCAAGACATTCCAGTTATTTTATGCATGTGGTTGGAAGTCTTGTTGGCCTAATTCCCACCGTCAGTACCCATGAGGCTATCTTGGTGACACTGGGAGAATCTCTCTTCAATTGCGTGTTTGGCTCAGCAGATGACCCAACCCTCCTTGAAGGAGAGCATCAGCAAGATACTGCCTCTGTGGAAATCCCACTGCGTCTGTTCAGGATGAAAGTCCACAGGCTCATAATAATGTTGCCAAGATATGATGGCAAGAGTTGCCAAAGATATATAATTGGTCAAGAGAAGAGGATGTATGTTAAAAAAGAAAGAAAAAAGCCCAGTGAAAGATGTGAAAACTTCAGCTATGAGAGATACAAAGATTCTTTTCTAACCACTGATAACACCAGTGGCCCTTTCTTTCCAGATCATATGATGTTTAATAGACAGCCTGAGAAAATCAGCATCAATGATGCAGAGATACCATTGCAGGAAGATAGAGATGGGAAAGTTCCCTTTAATATTTTGTGGGCTGTGTATAGAAAGTGAGTCACATACATGGGCAATACAGGAAATTCCTTGATCCTACACATGGAGACGGGGAGCTTTGCCTCCCTGCAAAAGATGAGGTAATAGATTCCATCTGTGACTGTTTTTGACTTATTTTGTATTTTATTTTGGTGAAACTCCTCTGCAGAGTTTAAAATACCACTGGTTTTAGAAATCCCAAAGCAGCTGGTTGTTTGAAAGAAGTTTCACCTTCCCTAGGAAATCCTTCCCAAGAAAGAGTGGTAAAAGACATTAAAATTGCAATGCAATGATAGAACTATATAAGATAGAAACAGTGATCTCTTCTACATTATGAAACAGATTTCCCCAGAAAAGAATTCTCACAGGGAAGAACTTAAACAAGTTAAAGGAAAGCTTGACTTTTAATGGAGTGAGACATTTATTTATCCAATCAATCATTCATATATTCATGCAATAAATATTTATCAAATGTCTACTATGAATGAGACCCTGCGCAGTGTGTTTGATTTTCTCTTCTTGGCCCAGGAGGAGAGGAAAGCCCTACGTGATAGCCAGTCCCCTTACCATTTTAATCTTTTATTCTTCCAACTGGTCCAAGATCAATGGGAAAACTGACGTCTGGCCATGCAGCTTCTAGGAGATAGGGGGCCTACCTGTCTCCAGCTTGAGTGCAGACTCAATCAGCTCATGAGCTCATTTTCCAGCCCCTCCCATGTCTTACACCCGGGAAAAAGACACATGGGCTGCACTAGCTGTATTTGGTGTATCCAAGGAGTATCCACAGTATCCAGTGTCCCTGAGAGGCAAAGAACAGTAGATGAGAGAAACCAAAAGATGAATAAGAAAGGGTAGTATGACCAGTAGGTCAGTATTTGTAGCAGGAATCCCAACATATATTCAGCCAAGGATCTACCAAATTCTAAAACAGGAAATAGTTCCAGACTACACCAGAAAAGGGCTTTCTCTCAGGGGCAGACTTCTGAAGCCTCTGTGGTTATTTATCACATCACCTTGTGTTGGTTTCTATGTCTACATCCCATATCCCCAGCAGGGTTATCATACATTTAGGAGAGTACATATATGCCTAAAAACACAGACATTGATCCCAGCCTTGTCACTCACTAGCTCTATGACCTCAACTAAGGTATTTAACTTCTTTGTCTCAGTTTCATTCATTCAACTAACACTTACTAAGATCTTGCTATGTGTGCAGATACTTTGCTAGACAGTGAAACAAAAGATACACTGCCTCTAGCCTCATAAGGCATAACAGTAGGGAGGGAGAAAAAAAAATTCAATAAATAAACAAATAAAGACCCTATGAAGAAAACAAACAAGAAGTGGAGATGGAGAAAAAGGTATTTGTATTAGGGAGAGCCTTCTTGAAAAGGTGCCACTATCTGGGAATAGGAGCCCTGGTGGCACAGTGGTTAAAGCACTTGACTGCTAACCGAGGGGTCGGCTGTTCGAACCCACCAGCCTCTCCGCAGGAGAAAGATGTGGCAGTCTGTTTCTGTAAAGATTACAGCCTTGGAAACCCTATGGGGCAGTTCTACTCTGTCTTATAGAGTTGCTATTAGTCGGAATCAACTGGACAGCAACGGGTCTGGTTTGGTACCTGGGAGTAATGTGTAAAATTGGATTGTGGTCAGGCTTAACACATGTAATGCATTGTTAGATCCAGTGCCTGGCATATAGCAAATATTTGACAAATAGTTATTATTCTTTCTTTTGCACTGGACTTAACACATAGTATTTAACACATAGACTTAGCTCCTAGTACCTAGCACATGGCTTTGTACGTAGTAGGGACTCAGTAAATGTGTGTTGCCGATGGGTTGTGCTACTCTCCACCTCATCACTGTTAACTGTCTCTGGCAGAGTGGGGGCAGCACCAGAGGGGCTAAAATTGCCCTCTTAGGCACATACACATGCCAACAAGGAGTAAATCACTTTCTGGACCCCCAGAGTGGGTCCCTGCAGGATAATATTGTTCCAGGCAGAAATCAGGAGAAACTTGGTGCCAACTTGTACAGCAGTAGCTCGCAGTATAAACAGAAGCCATCAGGGCTGTCCAGTCAGCACTTCTTACCAGGCACAGAGAAAAAATGTTTTTATTTTTTCAGGGAAAGATGGAAGAAGGGCATTTACAATGCAGGCTGCAGCTCTTTGTAACATAAACTGCTCAGCCCAGGGGAATTGAAATGGATGAAGCATATGCAAAGTAGGATAATGAATGGCGGTTGGGGAAAAAATGATAGAAGAGATTGCTTTATTTCAGTTTTCTATTCATAGTGATGTTCGTTTTTAAAGCGATCAGTGGTACGAGTCTCACTGCCATTGAGCATTTGGATAAGAGGACAGCAAGACCTCTGTTATCTCAGGGTACGTGTAATAGGGTTTATTATTTTAAATTTATTTTTAGATAAAATTTCAACTGGATACTAGCTGTATGGATTTCTAGGAACACCATTTATTAGGCATGAGAAGTAGAACTACCATATTTGCTGGGCCACTGGTAGAACATAAGAAACACTGTCTCCATCCTCTGGATGATGTGTTCGTCTGGGAACGATGAAGATACGCCTTGGGAAGGGGAAAGAACACTGACTAAGCAGGGGACAATCTCAATTTTAGTCCTGAGTTTGCTGGACCTGGGCCAGTTGCTTGTACCTCTCTGGACTTCCTGGTTGCTGTTCCATAAAGGGATTATAGGTGTATTGTGAGCTAGTGATCCCTCATTCCCTGAGGCCTGGGCTGGCTGAGATCCCAAGCTGGTTGTCACTCTGGGACTCCTCCTGCCAGGGCTCTGATAACATGCCCCATTGTCCCTGAAGATGGCCAATATGATCAGCTTGTCTGCCATGCACTGAGCATAGTCAGGGAGCTGTTGCTCACCTGGCGAAGGAGGTGCTCCTCACCTGTCTACCTACCTCAGCAGTCAGCTGCAGAGCTCACTGCTGCCCGTTATGGGCAAGAGATCTGCAGAAATGCTAGGGACTTCTTGTTCCAGGGGCCCAAGGAGCATGATGTGTGGTCCAAGGCTGGGGCTGAGGTCGAAAGGTAGTGAGGCAGGGAGGTCCAGTGGGTCTGACCCCTGCTCAGAAGGCGGCCCTGCCCTCTTCCTTCACATATGTTGGGTACCTATGTCCCGTTGCAGCCAATGTGCCCTTTCAATGGAGATCACACAAGTCCAAGGGAAAGGGCTCCAGCACCACGGGCACATTATGCATGTTCGAGCGTCGTTCTTTTGAGATACGTGGAATGAAACAGTTTTACTGGATGTGAAATCCATTCTCATTACCAAAAGAAATTTCAACATGTACATCGGTCAAAGAAAATAAAAAAGAAGAGCTCTCAGATTCTTTAAAGATAATTTCAGCTGTTGTAAATTTTTGAATGGCTGTAAAAAATGGTTTTAAATTTTTTATCACCTACTTGCACGAACAAGGTTTCTCATCAATGGTGACTATCAAGAATTTGAAGAGATCATTAAAAAGACTTGATCAGGAACTGCTTGTAGTCACTTCAAACATAAAACTTGGTATAAAATAGTTATGTGCGTGGAAGAGAGCTCATTTTCCTCACGAAAAAATTTGGAAAATATTTTGAGCTTTTACACAAATTCTGTATTTAATATCCATCGCTAATGCTCTGTATTTTATCCTTATTACCATCATAATAAAATATAAAGAAATCGTAATAAATGTTTTCACTTAGCCTGTGTCAATGTCCCCAAGTCCCCTCCAGTTTATTCCACTGTTATGTACAAATATTATCATATCATGTTTAGACTTCAAGTAGAAGACAGAAGATCTGGATGTTAATGTTGTTTTGTTGCTAACTTTCTTTGAACAAATCACAAAAGAACTGGAGCCTCAATTCTCCCATCTGTAAAAATGATCAGGGTAGATTAAATTACTTCCATAGTCTACTTCAATTGCCAAGTGTCTTGGTTATCTACTGCTGCTACAACAGAAATACCACAAGTTAACAAAGAGAAATCTGTTCTCTCACAGTCTAGTAGGCTACAAGTCCAAATTCAAGGTGTCAACTCCAGAGGAAGGCTCTCTCTTTCCATCATCTCTGGGAGAAGTCCTTGTCATCAGTCGTCCCCTGATCTAGGAGCTTCTCAGTACAGGGACCTCGGATCCAAAGAACACACTACTCTTCTGGCTCTTGTTGCTTGGTGGTATGAGGCCCCCCCCCATCTCCCCGCTTGCTTCTCTCTTTTATATCTCAAAAGAGATTAACTTAAGACAAAATCTAATCTTGTAGGTTCAGTCCTGTCTCATCAACACAACTGCTGCTAATTCCATCTCATTAACATCATAGTGATAGGATTTACAAGACATAGAAAAATCAAATCAGATGACAAAATAGTGGACAATCACACGATCCTGGGAATCATGACCTAACCAAGTTGACAGATATTTTGGGGGGACACAATTCAATCCATGATGCCAAGTTATTTTTAACAGTATTTACTTCCAAGATCATAGCAAGAATTTATTTCTTATGAGGACACGTCTTAATAATTGATCAGTGATTTTTGAAAGAAAAAGTTTAATGTAAGATGGTTTGCTACATTTCAAAGAAACTTGGTATGTATCATAAATATAATGGGATGGTGTGCAAATCTGTGATCAAAATATTTACCAGCAAGGAGGATTTAGCCTGGTGGCGTTGTGGTTAAGAGCTACAGCTGCTAACCAAAAGGTCAGCAGTTCGAATCCACCAGGAGCTCCTTAGAAACCCTGGGGGGCAGTTCTACTCTGTCCTACAGGGTCACTGTGAGTCAGAATCAACTCGACAGCAACGGGTTTGGTTTTTTTTGGTTTTTGAGCTCCAAATAACTGAAGGTGCTACGGTATCCTTCACCATGTATCTGTTAGTTTATTGTACTATGGTGGCTTGCGTGTTGCTATGATGCTAGAAGCTATTCTACTGGCATTTCAAATACCAGCAGGGTCACCCATGGTAGACAGGCTTCAGCAAATCTTCTAGACTAAGGCAGACTAGGAAGAAAAGCCTGGTGATCTACTTCCAAAAATTAGCCGATGAAAACCACCTCCCCCAGCCAAAATAAAAACATTGCTGTCAAGTCAATTCCAACTCATAGCAACCCTACAGGACAGAGTAGAACTCACCCCATACGGTTTCCAAAGCTGTAAATCTTTACAGAAGCAGACTGCCACGTTTTTGTCCTATAGAGCAGCTGGGTGTTCGAACAGCTGACATTTCGGTTAGCAGCCAAGCACTTAACCATTGCGCCACCAGGGCTACTTATATGGAGCATTTAATATTGTCTGAGACTTCTACTCACTTACTTCGCATGCATCATTGGGAGGGTGTGATGGTCTGAGAAGGACACCATGCTTGGAAAGTAGAGGGCCAGTGAAAGTGAGGGGAACACTTAATGAGATGGACCGACACAATAGCTAGCTGCAACAATGGACCGAACATGCCAGTGATTATGAAGACGTCACAGGACCATGCAATGTTTTGTTCTGTTATACATAAGGTCGCCATGAGTTGGAGCTGACTCAGTGGCAACAACAATACTAGTGCCACAAGCCTTTTTGTTCACGTTTAAACCCCTGCAAGCATTCCCCTTGTTTCTTTAAGTTTGGGAACACAGATCAGTTCGAAGGAAGCCATACTGTAGTATCCTTTCCCTCTGCGTTCAAAGAGAGCACTGCTGATCTGGGCCAAGCCGTCAGCTGATCACTTTTACATCCCAGTCTGCCTGCCCTTTGATTTCTAACCCTCTCACTTCACCATCAAAAACAACTATGTTGGATTGTGAGAGAGGCCAATGATCTGAAAGGTAATCACTACCTTTTAATCAACGGGCTTTGAATTAGAATCCTACCTTACTTGCCTTTTCCTTCCCAATTTCCTGCCCTTCTTTCTATGAGAAGACAGGGAGTTTAAAAAAATAAACTAGCCAGAAACATTCAATGGCCCAGAGCAGGAAAAAAAAAAAAAAAAAATCTTTGCTTCTGACCCTAAAATTGATAAGCTCTAGGAAAAATTCTAGAAAAGTAGATCTCTGACTATCGGAAAACTTTGAAGCATTAGAGCATCTATTTCAAAGGAAATAATTCAGGATAGCCAGGCTCATACGATCAGACCTGGGCAGCTTTGGCACAGGTTGCCGAATGTGCGAGCGCATGATTCCGAATGGTTTACAGGCACTCCTAAAGTTAGAAGTACATGCAGCCTAAAGAACTCTGAGTAGGAGAAAAAGCCTCGAAAAATCACAATTCTTCAGACTTCCCCTCTGAGAAATGTGACCAGTCTTTCTAGGAAGACTGGTCATCAAAGCTTCGTGAAGAAATGATCTAACACTGTCAGCTCATTTGTTCCAAGGATTACTGTCAACATTACACAAAACAGCCACTATCGGGTGGAAGCAAGAGTTCAGGGTTTGGTCTTCGGGTGCAGAAGATAAAGCAAAATTCAGGAATTAGTTAGGACTTAAAAACAATGGGGTCTCTTGGGTTCTCGCAGGAAGTCAAGTTGCATAAATGGAGCATTTAGTAAAGATGAAAGACACCATAGAAAACTGTCTGTAAAATTCAAGAACGTGTATTGTAAAACCGTAGGAAGGAAATGACATTTATTAAGCACCATAAGTAGGGTACTGTGAGAGGTACTTTCACATCCTGAGACTCAAGTGTGACTATAGCCTTCTTCTCCTTCCTAATCGATGAGGAAACCAGGACTAATAAGAAGGTTAAGAAATTCGCCATGGGTAAAACAGCTGATACAGGATGACAACAGGCTAAGCTCAGATTCAGTGTTGATTTTAGATATAAATGTGATTGGGTGTGCCTGTCTCTTGACTAATTTTGAGGAAATTCTCCAACATCATGATATCTTCCCTATTGTTTCATGGAATCCCACAGTTGCAGCTATGTTCCTTAGAATCTTGAGAATTTTTGTTTTTAAAATTTCTGATAAATTCAATCACCCAAGGTATGGGAACCTTAAGTGGTACCCAGGCATTTACTCAAAAGGAGGCATTGCTTAATGAGCCCTACCAAGAGGCTGAGAACAAGTCTCCACAGGGCCGGGGGTATACTGTGGTTCTGGGGCTCGCGAGGTGGACTCCCTGCTATAATACTTTGTCCTACAATTTTTTGGCTGCATACCCTTTGATTATCTCTTTATATGACAACGATTTTGTAATACTTGTATAGAGTAAATAGAAAGATAAGTCATTCTTCCCTCTAACAGGACTAATAAAATTTTGATAGTTTATTATTGATAGACTAGAAAAGTTTCTTTGAGCCTCAAAACTTATTATAAATGCACAATCCGTGAATTTCTCCTGAAGGCACATTCCAAGAACGGGAAATGCTCTAAGGAGAAATGGAGGTCCTGAAAATGAACTTTCTCTTTCACAATTTGGCCAAGGCCACATACGCAGCTGATTCACTGTATAACTGGAGAAACTTAGAATTCAGCACCCTTTCTAAGGCCCTGAGCAGTACAAACGGTTAAAGAGCTCAGCAGGTAACCGGAAGGTTAGCAGTTTGCGTCCACCCAGAGGCACTTCAGAAGACAGGCCTGGTGATCCACATCCAAAATATCAGCCACTGAGGACTCTGTGGAGCACAGTGCTCGCTCTGACACGCATGGGTCGGAGTCTACTCAACGGCAACTCCTTTTTTGGTTCCAAGGCTTTGGTGTTGTTTGAAGGAGAAAGCAGCCACCCCAGCAAAGAGACAAAGTGTGCCACATCAGCATGGGGGCATCACTACTCTTGCCCGTGTTGGTCCTGGGGCCTGCTGGATTGGTGGTGGAGGCTCAGCACAGCTTCTACATCTCCCTGATCCTTAAGGACATCTTCTAGTAAATATCGTGAGCCTTCTGATCCATCTTTGCCCTCAATGAGAAAGATCTGAACCACTGCTGCTCCATACCTTTCTGACCCAGGTTCATGGCCACTTGGCCCTCTTTCCCCAGGTCAGGCCTGGTGAGGCTGGAGGTGGTAAGGATCTGCGACTGGGGGTGATGGAGTGAGGGGCTCTCAGCTAGGTGAGGGGTTTGCAGTCTTCAAAGGCAGGAAACATTTCTTGAGCAAGAAACTGCTCAGAAATTTACAGATATGGCATTACCAATACAAGGCTGTAGCTAAAATTCATCGTTTGAAATCATCAATAATAAACACATTTTGATCAGCCTTGCTAGAGGAGACACTGAATTACATGCCTATCCTCCTTCTAGGAGATATTATAAAATCATTACCATATAAGGTGGCAATCAAAGCGTATGAAGGCAAAAATGTAGGGAGACAAGCATTATAGAGGGTATCAGGCAGTTAATTAAAAACAGAATGTTATTTTTCTGGATTTAAAAAAATTTGTGATATTTGTCAGCTTTATAAAATTTCTGATTTCTTGCAATTTCTTTACGCATTTGAAATAAATTTTCACATTCATAACTGATTTTGCATTAATCTTTTTTGAATTCTTTTTCTTAAAGAGTTCCCTAAGACTTTAAGTTTCAGGTCCCACAAGTTTGGATCTCCTTCTGGGACTGACCTTGGAACTTCTGCTGTGACAGAAAACGCCATGTCCAGGGTCCAGATATCCTCAGGGCTGGCGTCTGTGCCCTATAAGGACAGTAGGAATAGGGACCATTGTTTGGTTTCATGGAAAGAACAATGGGCTGGAGAGGGGCTTCCATTCTATTTCTTTTTCTAATTATGTGACCCTGGGCCAGAGACCTTGATGCTTGGTGACCTTATTCTTCTATCTGTAAAATAAGATTTGAATTGAGAGCCCTGGCTTATCTCACAGGGATGTCTTGGATGCAGTATTACAATACAGATCTTAATATCATTCTGGAAAAAGACAGCCCACAAAAAGGAAAAAAGCCATTGCTATCACTCCTTGCTTTCTTCTCTGACTAGCAGCAAACTGTCTGACGTTACTAGTGCCATCTTACTAAAGCTTTACCACCTTTGTATGCTGTTCCCACACCACCCTGGAGACAAATTGAAAATCATTGCATCCCCTCTCTAAATTTCTCTGAAGTATTTTTGTTAGTGGTGGTAGCGGGTTTCATTTTTTTCTTTCTTTTTTTAAATATGGAAGTAGAAGTAGAAACATTCATTTCTCCCCTGCTTCCATCTCTGTATCCTCACTATTCACCTACTGGTCTCCTTTGGTACATGAAGAAGAAATCTCTGAGCCGCACCCTCTTCCTTGCCAACTCCTTACCCCACCCCGAGCTCCTTTTGGTTTCCAAAATGTATGGAAAACGAACAAATGAAAAAGGGAGGAAATAATCCATAAGGTCAACGACTAATCAGCTACCCTTGCATATCAAAGAAAGCAGAAAAACACACTCAAAGGTGTCATCAACCAATGAGAATGTTCACATTTGGAATTTTTTTGTGTCTCTGTAAATTTGTTTCTCAAGGTAAATCATCAGTCTGTCTAGCCCCATTTGTTAACAATGCATGTAACTCTTAACGACATCGCAAAAGCATACTTACTTTCAATTTCGCTTCTCATTTGTTTTTATGATGCTAGAGGAATTCAGATTATATAGGCTTTCTTTGTGCTGAGATGGTAATTTTATATCACTGTAGATTAATAGCATTTTTAGTGATATTTGGTATCACTCATTTGTCTCCTATGGTCGTAAAGATATATATTTTTTCTAATTTGGCTTTGCCAACAAATAAAAAATAAGAGGCTTTTTTTGTTGAATGAGCGAAAAAGTCATTCTGATCATGAAGAATTATTCCCTTTTAGCATACCCACAATCCACCATCTAATTGTTTTTGTTATTGCAGCAATACAGTTTCTATAAGCATGTATGCGTGCATGCATGCATACAATTTGGCCTGCAGAAGAATTTCTTGCTTTTGCTACTTGGTCTTCCTTTTGACTCCTGATTACTGAGAATCCAGTTTATCTGCTTATAGTCTGTTCATCCAGGCACCCCTGTTTAGAAGGATTTAAGCCTTCCTTTTCTTCCCCTTGGTCCTAGAGGTTTGCAGATATCAGAGAACTGGTCCTGCAATGCTCACTTGGAGCAGGTACCCATTCCAGGGATGGTTATTATGGAAGAGAAAGGCAGTCAGACTGGGTTTAGCTCTCAGCTTTTAAGAGCTTCCTCCATCTGCTAAAATGTGCACTGCAAAAAAAAAAAAAAAAAAAGTTGCACATAAAATGGTGATTAGTACCTCAGTGCAGATTCATCTAATGAGCCACTCTCCCTTGGTTTACATCACACTTTCCTAAGTACCTATTCACCTGTTCTATTGGAAAATTCTCATCATCTCTCTGACATTAGCTTGGCAGTTTCAGCGGACACTTCACAATCTTTCAAAGTCTTTCTGCTCCATTTCATTCCTATTTCTTTTCTGCTTCCGTTAATTATTTTTGCAGCCAGCATACGTGTTTGTCAATAATGCATTACATTTTCCATGTGTCAGTTCTACAGCCCATCAAAGAATCCTGCTCCTTGCATTCTGCGTCTATTTTTCTCCTTTCCCAACTCAGCTCATTTTGCTCTGGGCCTGCCTCAAAATCCATCGGAAGTTGCCTGAAGCTTGGCAAACTGCAAAGCAGTCCCCAATTTAATTGGAGTTAGGACGTTCAGTGGTAGAATTCTTGCCCTAGGTTCGATTTCCAGCCAATGCACTTCATGTGCTGCTACCACCCATTTACCTGTGGAGGCTTGTGCGTTGTTACGATGCTGAACAGGTTTCAGTGGAGTGTCTAGATTAAGACAGACTAGGAAGAAAGCCCTGGCTATCTGTTTCCAAAAATCAGCCAGTGAAAACCCTATGTATCACAACAGTCCAATTCCCAACCTATTACAGGGATGGTGCAGGTCCGGGCAGTGTTTCACTCTGTTGTGCGTGGGGTCACCGTAAGTCGGGGGCCGACTGCACAGCACCTAACAACAGTAGTGCTCCGTAGAGCACTAAGTGTGGGCTTGCAATGGGCTGCAAGTTGACTGAAAGCCCTACGACCTCTTTGTTACCTGAGGTGCATTAAATGTCATCACCTTCTAGGCTGCCCACTTTGGGGCTGATTAGAAGGCAATTCTCCCTGTTCTTAAATCAACTACCAGGACGTCTGTTATGGATTGAATTGTATCCCTCAAAAATGTCTGTCAACTTGGCTAGGCCATGATTCCCAGTATTGTGTGATTGTCCACCATTTGTCATCTGATGTGATTTTCCTATGTGTTGTAAACCCTATCTCTGTGATAATGAAATAGGATTAGCAGCAGTTATTTCAATGGGGCAGAACTCAAATCTACAAGATTAGGCTTCATTTTAAGCCAATCTCTTTTGAGATATAAAAAAGAAAAGTGAGCAGAGAGATATGAGGACCTCATACCACCAAGAAAGCTGTTCTGGGAGAAGAATCTGTCCTTTGAACCACGGGTTCCTGCACTGAGAAGCTCCTAGACCAGGGGAACATTGAAAGCTGTTCTGGGAGAAGAATCTGTCCTTTGAACCACGGGTTCCTGCACTGAGAAGCTCCTAGACCAGGGGAACATTGATGACAAGGACCTTCCTCCAGAGCCGACAGGGAGAGAAAGCCTTTCTCTGGAATTGAAGCCCTGAATTTGGACTTCCAGCCTATTAGACTGTGAGAGAATAAACTTCCATTTGTTAAACCCATCCACTTGTGATATTTCTGTTATAGCAGAAGTAGATGACATCACCCAGATCAAACAACCTACTCAACCCACTGCCAATGAGTTGATTCTGACTCATAGCAACCCTGTAGGACAGAATAGAACTGCTCCTTAAGGCTTCCAAGGCTGTAAATCTTTATGTAAGCTGACTGTCACATCTTTTTCCCGTGGAGTTGCTGGTGGGTTTGAACTTAGCAGCCAAATGCTTAACCACTGTGCCACCAGGGATCTTTACCAGGTTATCAGACCCTCATTAAACATGGGGACTATGAAAACCTTTCCTCACCCCGCTATATGATGCCTTTGTTTAATGAAAAAGACCTTCTCTTAATAGCCACTCAAAGAAACACCTAACATGGTGCTAGGCACACACAAGACTCTATTAAACCACAACTTAATGTGATGTAGAGGTCTTAAGACCCATATGCTCCGTAGGCTGCTTTTGTGGATAGAAAGGGGAGGTGTGTCGCTCATTTAAAAAAAAATCAGTGCCCTTCTCCTCTCTGTCCCAGCATAACCTATTTCAGAGAATTCCTAATGGTTACCATTTCCTTTTTTATGATTAATATCAAAGGCACTTACAAGTTGTCATGCTCAAAAGACTCTTCCTTTGCTGTTGCTTCTGAGAATTCGCTAACCAGTTCCCTCTCACAGGCCAAAGAAACGCCATTTTAAGAGAACTCCCTCTTCTCAGAATGAATGTGCTTTTGGTGGAGGGCATATGAAGGGAAGTTTCTTTTCTTGTTTTGCTTTTGTTTCTGATTCCCTCAGGGGTTGCACACATCCTGTTCTAATTTGCTGGCTCCTTGGGGAAGCACACGGCCTGTGACGGGAAGAGGGGTTGCAGGCTCTGGGTACTATGGGCAGGGAGGACATACACACCAGGCTCCTCTCCGTCTGGGTTGCCCACTTTGTTTCCTCTTCTCCCCAAGTACGTCATTCCCAGGGACCGGAATCACCCGAGTGCCATACACTGACCCTTGGTAAGATTCCATTTCTTACTTCCCTTCACTCTGACCTTCATTTGCCAGCTCCTTCTAATATTTTTGACTGCTTTCTACCGCCTGGGAGGCCTTCATCGTCTTGCTGCAAGAGAACACTGGAAATGGTTGGGCAGAGAAAACAGAAGTGTGGGAACTGGGGGTGTTAGGAAGGGAAGGAATATAAACTCAAATTGGGAAACAATGGATTCCTGTGTCCTTCCAGATTTTGGATAATCAGAAATTTCTTCCATTGCTATTCCTTTTCTAATAATCACTGCAAATGACCCTTTTTTGCTAATTGTGCTACAAAGAATATTGCTTTTTAACTGTTCTATGTACTCACTGGCAGTCATGTTAATGGCCAAAGATGGTGACAAAGGCAGAATAGGGGAGAACAGGGAGGGGAAATAAAGTCATGGCTAACTCATAATTTGGATAATCCGCCTCATTGCTTGACCTACTAATACAGAAGCAGAGGCCTTCTCCTTTCTACTATGTGTCTTCTCTCTATTCCTCGATCTTCTTGGGAATACCAGCCTTGGGACTTTGAAGACCCCCCTCTAGATGTTATTTTTCAGAAAGAATTACTTCTGGTGGATACTTTAATGCTAACCTGATGCAACATTATTGTGCTACCTCTGCACCCAACCACCTTGCAGCTGAAGTTGACACAGCATTGAAATTTTGCAACTTAACCTTTTCCACTTCATTTTCAGCTTTAGTATCTCAGTCAAGCTAAGGAATTGCCTTCCCTGGCCACTCCCAACTTTGCCCAGTGAAATAAAAATGAACTTTTAGTTTTATTCAGTTTCCTAACTCTACAGATTAGGGCAAGCTCAAGAAAAGTAAATGTATGAGAGGAAAGGTCAGTGATTTCTCTTTATTTAGTTGTGGGAAAGATCCATGATTAACCGTGCTTTGAGAAAACGTTTTCCTGCAATAGTCATAGTAAAGTGTTCTGTTAAGAATTGTTGGAGAGGGGCTTTATGTCACACCCTCTGCTGAATTAAAAAAAAAAAAAAAGACCTCAATAAAATTCTGATAACTTTGACCAGTGGTAATCTCCATCCAGTTTCCACATGTGTAAAATGGGATAATAATATTACCTATCTCATGGACTTCTTTGGACTACTTCATATGACGTTTAGAAGACTACCTGGTATATAGCAAATATTCTATAAATGTTAGCAGTTATTATCAACCAATAAAATCCCCAGTTGCTTTTATACTATATTATCCATTAGGGAGACTTTGCAAATTAACAGCCCATGGACAGGATGTACTCTGCAGACACGTATTGTTTGGCATGAACAGAGTTTTAGAAACTTTTGGATTAGCTGCTGAGTTTTGAAATTGAGAGATTTCTCACCAAAAAGGTTGGGGGCAGGGAGGCACTATTTCCAATTTTGCTTTAAAATGGGCAGACCTGCAGCTCCAGGTCTGCATTCTTAGAGGCAACAGTGGGCTAGAGGTAGAGGAACTGTTTTTACAGGGCAAGGTCTCACTAGTTTGCAAATTCCTTGCCATACCCAAGTGTTGTCCATGCAGGCCATGTGCCTCGTTTAGCCATTTGCCTTTCCCTTAACTGTCCTAAACTCTGCTAAAGCAATTTTCTTATAGGCTGTTCTGTTTTGAGGCACTGGTGGTTTAGTGACAGAATTCTCGCCTTCTATGTGGGAGACCTGGGTTCAATTCCCAGCCAATGAACCTCACACACGGCTACCATTTGTCTGTCACCAGAAGCTACAGGTTACAGTGTATCTTCCAGACTGAGATGGACAGGAAGAAAGACCTGGCAATCTACTTCTAAAAATCAGCTAAAGAAAAGCCTACAGATCATAACGGTCTGCAACAGATCAAGAAGATGGGGCAGGATCCATTAGCATTTCATTCCATTGTAAACGGGGTCTCCATGAGTTGGGAGCAGACTCCATGGCGACTAACAACATCTTGTTTACACATATTATTAAGACACGAGGTTAGGCAATATTTTTCACATTTTATAGTCAAGGAACCTAATAAAAGGGTAGGTTAAGGGCCTTGAAAATTGTTCTACAGTGAGTCTATTGGGACTGGGACTAAAATCCAGACAACGCACATCTTCTTCAATATCATGCTGCTTCCCAAACCATGTGAAAAAGACTCCTTCCTCAAATTCCATTAAAAACTGTTTGCCCTGTCAATTGCATCAAATATTCTTGGCTGTGATTTTAAGCAGCAGTGCAACATAGTGTGCTAGTTAAAAACGATAAGTTAAAATGTGACCTAAGGTGTCTGAGGCAGTGTCCTCTCCACTCTGCTAATAAACAGGGGTGTTTCTAATTATTTGCATGGAGTCTGGCTCCCATGATAATTCAGTGTCCGTGTGGCTCTGTTTCACCTCTACTCATTTCCATTACCTTGCACATTAGCTATGCCAAGTTGATGGGCCTGCTGTTCCCCAGGGTGGCTATTATAAATACTGGTGCTACAGTGAAACGCTTCCAGTCTTCTGGAACTTCATTTGAACTAAGCAAGTCCTCCATAATGATCATTAATGATGTATTGCTTGCATATAAATGTTGGATATTAATCTTTTGTTTACTTTCTCCATGCTATCAGACTTGTTAAAGGTTCTTTGTAATGTACTGTTAACTGATGACCAGGAGTAGCTTCTCCATCGGAGACTGCGTGATTTTTCAGTTGACAATTCACTGGGGCAAGTGAAGAATTGACATTGGTACCCTGGCTAATAGAGTGACTTTTCTTGGTGGCTATAGCTGCCTCATGCTCTTGGAGGTTAAACCAGTTGCCATTGAATTGACTCTGACTCATAGTGGCCCCATGTGTGTCAGAATAAAGCTGTGCTCCATAGGGTTTTTAGTGACAGATTTTTGGGGAGTAGATTGCCAGGCCTTTCTTCTGAGGCACCTCTGGGTGGACTTGAACATCCAACCTTCTGGCTAGCAGCTGGCACATTCACCTTTGGTACCACCCGGGGACTTTGCTTTTGGAGGTTACTTATTATTAATGTCCAGGTACCAAACCTCACTTGAGCCTCTTTTCAAGTCTGCCAAGACAGTTTATAGTCTCATAAGTTTCATGAGTGTAAGACTGGAACTTGTCTGTGTCCAGGAAAGGCATAACATTGTGGATGTTGTATGCATTCTGTTCCCTCCTTACAGGATCTGGATTGGGCCACTGATGTAGTGGTATGAGTTCACCTGACCTAAATTCTTGTATAAACTCTTTCTGTTGAGACCTAATTCTCAAGTATCAGATTAAATCTGGAAGAGTCTCCCATAATGTGGAAAAGCTGTCCTTCCTATATTGAATTGGACTGGGAGAAATGTCTGCAATTTGTTTTAGTATGACCTTATATCACGCACTGGACCAAAATATATTAGCACGTGTGTATTAAATGATGAGGTTCTACTGTTCTTAGTGGCACAAAGTCATGGGTTTGAATCCCTGCTCTGCCACCTACCACTTGTGAAATTTTAAGACTTTTTTTACACTCTATTTAAACCTTGGTTTTCTCATTTGTTTTACAGGAACGCTAACAGTACCCACCTCATAGGGCTTTTGTGATAATTCACTGACAATATATATAGGCATACCTTGGAGATATTGCAAGTTTGGTTCCAGACCACCACAATAAAGCAAGCAAGTCACGTGAATATTTTGGTTTCCCAGTGCATATATAGGCACACCTCATTTTATTGTGCTTTGCTTTATTGCGCTTCACAGATATTGCATTTTTTACAAATTGAAGTTTTGTGGCAACTCTGCCTTGAACAAGTCTGTTGATGCCATTTTTCCAACAGCCCGTGCTCACTTCGTGTCTCTGTGTCACATTTTGGTAACACTAACAACATTTCAAACTTGTTCATCATTATTACATCTGTTATGGTGATTTGTGGTCAGTGATCTTTGATGTTACTACTGTAATTGTTTTAGGGCACCATGAACC
Organism: Elephas maximus indicus; assembly: GCF_024166365.1. Classification (NCBI taxonomy): domain Eukaryota; kingdom Metazoa; phylum Chordata; class Mammalia; order Proboscidea; family Elephantidae; genus Elephas; species Elephas maximus. The sequence goes on along the minus strand of NC_064824.1, from coordinate 74,909,190 downwards.
ATGACCTTTTAAGATGGCAAACTTAACTGATAAACGTTGTGTGTGTTCTGAGTGTCCTATCGACCTCCTCTCCCCCGTCTCTCTCTCTCTCTCTCTTCAGGTCTCCCTATCCCCTGAGACACGACAATATTGAAATCAGGCCAATTAATAACCTTACGATGGCCTCTAAGTGTTCAAGTGAAAGAAAGAGTCGCTCATCTCTCACTTTAAATCAAAAGCTAGAAATGATTAAGCTTAGTGAGGAAGGCATGTTGAAAGCTGAGACAGACAGAAAGCTAGGCCTCTTGTGCCAGTTAGCCAAGTCATGAATGCAAAGGAAAAGCTCTTGCAGGAAATTAAAAGTGTTACTCTGGTGAACACATGAATGATAAGAAAGCATAACACCCTTATTGCTGATATGGAGAAAGTTTTAGTGGTCTGGATAGAAGGTCAAACCAACCATAACATTCTCTTAAGCGAAAGCCTAATTCAGAGCAAGGCCCTAAGAGTTCAATTCTATGAAGGCTGAGAGAGGTTTGGAAGCTGCAGAAGAAAAGTTTGAAGCTAGCAGAGGTTGGTTCATGAGACTTAAGGAAAGAAGCCATTTCCATAACATAAAAGTGCAAGGTGAATCAGCAAGTGCTGATGGAGAAGCTGCAGCAAGTTCTCCAGAAGATCTAGCTGAGATAACTGATGAAGGGGCTGCACTAAACAGCAGATTGTCAGTGTAGACTAAACAGCCTCACACTGGAAGAAGATGCCATCTAGGACTTCCATAGCTTGAGAGAAGAAGTCGATGTCTGGCTTCAAAGCTTCAAAGGACAGACTGTGACTCTCTTGTTAGGGGCTAATGCAGCTGGTGACTTTAAGTTGAAGCCAGTGCTCATTTACCATTTGGAAAATCCTAGGGCCCTTAAGAATTATGCTAAATCTACTCTGCCTGAACTCTACAAATGGAACAACAAAGCCTGGATGACAGCACAACTGTTTATACCACGGTTTACTAAATATTTTAAGCCCACTGTTGAGACCTACTTCTCAGAAAAAAGATTCCCTTCAAAATATTACTGTTCATCGACAATGTACCTCGTCACCCAGGAGCTCTGATGGAGAGGTACAAGGAGATTAATGTTGTTTTCATGCCTACTAACACATCTATCCTGCGGCCCATGGATCAAGGAGTAATTTTGACTTCCAAGTCTTGTTATTTAAGAAATACAAAGGATGCCCTTTATCCTCACTTCTATTTACAACTGTGCTGGAAGTCCTAGCTAGAGCAACAAGGCAAGAAAAAGAAATAAAGGGCATCCAAATTGGAAAGGAAGAAGTAAAACTATCCCTACTCCCAGAAGACATGATCTTATACATAGGAAAAAAAAAAACAAAACATAGGGAACCCCAAAAATTCTGCAAGAAAACTGTTGGATCTAATGGAAAGATTCAGCAGAGTAGCAGGATACAAGATCAACATACAAAAATAGTTGCATTCCAATACACCAACAAAGAAAACTTCAAAACAGAAATCAGGAAAACAGTATCATTTGTAATAGCCCCTAAAAAGATAAAATACTTAGGAATAAATCTAACCAGGGACGTAAAAGACCTATACAAAGAAAACTACAAAACACTATTGCAAGAAATCCAGAGACCTCCATAAATGGAAAAACATACCATGCTCATGGATAGGAAGACTCAACATTGTGAAAATGTCAATTCTACCCAAAGTGATCTACAGATACAATGCAATCCTGACCCAAATACCAAGAGCATTCTTTAATGAGATGGGAAAACTAATCACCAACTTTATGTGGAAAGGAAAGAGACCCTGAATAAGCAAAGCACAATTGAAGAAAAAAACAGCGGTCTCACACTGAAATCTACACTGACAATCTGCTGTTTAGTGCAGCCCCTTCATCAGTTATCTCAGCTAGATCTTCTGGAGAACTTGCTGCAGCTTCTCCATCAGCACTTGCTGATTCACCTTGCACTTTTATGTTATGGAGACGGCTTCTTTCCTTAAGTCTCATGAACCAACCTCTGCTAGCTTCAAACTTTTCTTCTGCAGCTTCCAAACCTCTCTCAGCCTTCATAGAATTGAACTCTTAGGGCCTTGCTCTGAATTAGGCTTTGGCTTAAGAGAATGTTATGGTTGGTTTGACCTTCTATCCAGACCACTAAAACTTTCTCCATATCAGCAATAAGGGTGTTATGCTTTCTTATCATTCATGTGTTCACCAGAGTAACACTTTTAATTTCCTGCAAGAGCTTTTCCTTTGCATTCACGACTTGGCTAACTGGCACAAGAGGCCTAGCTTTCTGTCTGTCTCAGCTTTCAACATGCCTTCCTCACTAAGCTTAATCATTCATTTCTAGCTTTTGATTTAAAGTGAGAGATAAGCAACTCTTCCTTTCACTTGAACACTTAGAGGCCATTGTAAGGTTATTAATTAGCCTGATTTCAATATTGTCGTGTCTCAGGGGATAGGGAGGCCTGAAGAGAGGGAGAGAGATGAAGGAACGATTCGTCAGTGGAGCAGTCAGAACACACACAGCATTTATCAATTAAGCTTGCCATCTGAAATGGGCATGGTTTGTGGTGTCCCAAAACAATTACAGTAGTAACATCAAAGATCACTGACCACAGATCACCATAACAGATATAATAATGATGAAAAAGTTTGAAATACTGTTAGTGTTACCAAAATGTGACACAGAGGCACGATGTGAGCTCGGGCTGTTGGAAAAAATAGCGCCGACAGGCTTGCTCAAAGCAGAGTTGCCACAAAACTTCAATTTGTAAAAAACGCAATATCTGTGAAGTGCAATAAAGCAAAGCACGATAAAACGAGGTGTGCCTATATATAAACACTCTGCCCAGAATCTTGTACAAAGCAAGCACTCAGTACAAAGTACAAAGCTATAATGCTTACGATTATTTGTATCATTATAGAAGTGCATGCTGATCTCAGTTATATAAAGCCTCCTCCTGATCTTATCTTGAAAGAGAGCAGGTCTTTTTGTTGGGCTGTCAGCCATGTGTCTATCCCTGCTTTGTGATCATTGTGATCAGAAGTTAGAATATGATAGACGTAAAGAAGATCTTGCTGGGTTTAGTTAAGAGAAGATGAGGAAGTGGCCCCGTGCCAAAACAATAAATTCACCAGCAGTCTCTTATGGTAAGGTATGCACATTAAAACCAATCAGAAGCAGACACACTATGACAAGTACACTCATATTGGAGAAAAGTGTGAAGGATCTCATGGAAAAAGTAGGCATAGACACTGAGGCCACTGGGGTGGGCAGGACACGATTAGTGGACTTTGCCGATCTCCATTACTTACTCCGTAAAGTCTACTGGCCAGACCCACTAGGCCTTTGCACATCATTGCCAATCTTTTGTGTTCCGAATCCAGGTTAGAGGTGGTGGTCTCTCAAGAGATGACAGTGCTAGAAAGAGGCTGGAAAATGAAAGAACACTTTGCACCACTTCATACAAACATCCACCCAGTGGTCCAGTTGGAGAAAGCTTAAGAGGAAGACACACATGGGCTTCCCATCTTGCCTGGAGTGTAAATGTCTTCACAATCAAGGAAATGCTTATGACTTCATATACTTGAAAAGCTGTTCAGTCACTACAATTGATTCTGAGGTCTCCCTGAAGAGTTGCTACACAGGTCTTGGGACACAGTTTTTCAATTGATTGCCTATTCCTTTTGGAATTAAGTCTTCGTCTCTGTTGCCTCAGTGTCTCTAAATTAAAAGCTTTCTACTTTTTCCTTGAACGCATGATTCTATTTAACTGCCTGGAATTCTATATGATTCCTAGGGGAGCCTCAATTACGTATGGCTTTTTAGTGTTCCCTGAATAGTCACTTAAGTCATGTGTAAATAGAAGATGAGGCTGCTCATCTTTTGATTCCTTAGAAAAACTGAATATTTCCTTACCACTTACTTGAATCAATGACTCTGTCCTCAAAGACAGGATAGGTTATTTTGGCAGAGATGGGAAGTGCAGCCACTCCTTTTCTCCCCTCCCCAACCCCCTTTTTTTTTTTTTTTTTTTTTTTAATTTCTTACTCCGTGCCTCAGCAGTCTAGGGAACTCCTCTCTCATGGGGACTTAGGAGATTTTCTGAGAGGGTTAAGTGGTGGTGATGGTGGCAGCAGCCTTCCTCAAGCCCTCTGACTTAGCCCTAGTCATGGCTATCATCATATTGCATGTTTCCATTTCAATACTCAAAACCAAGAATGAAACATTTTATTCAGTCCTTCCCCAATATCGATCTCACAAAGATGTAAAAATTGCAGCTGTACTTTTTTTTTCCAAAGCAATGACCCCTGTGGGCCCAGACTTAACTGATTGTCACAAATCATAAAAACATTGGTCTCTGGTTTTGAGTTGAACAAAAGTGCCTTGGTAAGACTTATCTACCAAGCTGAATTCCAACCCCTGGGGAAAAGAAAAAGGGAAGAGATTTGGTGGTAGGTATATACAGATGTCAGCTTAGGAAAGATCTGGAGAGCTTAAATGTCCTCTTTTAGAGTGGACTGCCCCAGCACCAGCTACTTGTCACAGAAAGCTTTATTCATTACAAATTATTTATAAAATATTTTGTTTCAAACATTAAAATATTAATTCCATATCATGGCAAGCATTTTGTACAGACAGAGAATAACCATTGATTTGTCTCCATAACCAAGTAGAGGGCTTGTGAGATAGTAAAAAAAAGTTCTTCAACTATTTGCAGGAATGAGAGAAGTCAATGGTTCCATGGGCAAGATTTCAATTTCTTTAATCATTAGCTTGAAAGCCCTACCAGTTAAAAGTCAAACAAAATGTTTGGTTCCTAAACCTATGCCCCTGATCAGTTTCCCACGTACAAAATTATTTTGTTCTCATCACTCCTGTTTGTCACTAGAGATATGACCTGAGAAATTCCTGTCATAAAATCTCGTACTCAGCAGCATATTTCTTATTAAGTTAGCAGTGTGAAAAAATAAATATAGAAGGTAGTGATTTCCTACAGCCCCCAAACTTCTTTGTTCTTCCAACAGAAATGTTGTAGCACATTACTTCAAAATGTGGATGAGGACCCTCGGGTATTTTACAAGTTAACAACGGCTGAGTCATTTAATTTAAGAAACACAGTAGCTGAGCACTAATTTATTTGAGCAAAAATTTCAGAGGGCTTTTATCATGCTTGCACAAGATCCAGGTTATCTGAGGACTCTATAACTCCATAAATACCCTCTGACATGATGGGTCATTACAGCTCTTAAAGACTCATTGCTGTCTGTTGGATCAAATGTGCACTTCATGTTGAAGCCTGGGAAGAAGATTTATATTTGAACATTCTAAATCATATGTCTATTTAAAACTCACTGTCTGGGGAAGAGACTTCAAACTATTTTTTGCCTGCTGGTATGAACCATTAGATTCTCCAGTCAAGATAGTCTTATGAACATCTGAATTCCCTAAGCTCACATCTATACACACCTGCAACCAAATCTCTTCCCTTTTTCTTCTCCCCAGGGGATGGAATTCATCTTGGTAGATAAGTCTTCTAGTCTTAGATCTACTACTTGACTCAAACTTGACCCAAGTCACGTAAATCACTTAATCTTTTGAAGAGATGAGTGTTGGAATGAACAGTCAAATTTCTTAACAAGGGTTATTTATTGTTTCTGCTCACGAACCAGAAGGAGAAGCAGGGTAGTGCTGCCTCATTAAAAGAAACAAAAAAAGGTTCAAGAAATTGGGAGTGGTGCACAATCTCATAGGGAAAGGAAGTTTCAAGAGAATGAGGACTCTGAAAAGGACCTTGGGTTCTAACCTCTCCCTCACTCCCCACACCCAACAGGTCATTTGGTCTTGTTGATTCTACCTCCAAGTGTCTCTCAAACCCACTCCCTCTTTTCCATTTCTTCTGCTATAGCCTGCATCTCAGGCCATTGTCATTTCTCTCTTGGACTATTTTCCTCTCTGCTCCGCATTGCAAGACTGGCCCTCCACAATTGGAAGGTGTTTCTTCCACTCTCCTGTCCTTCTCATCACCAGACTTCCTGTCATTTCCTGAAAACACCTTTGCTCATTCCCGTCCTTCTGTTTGGAAAATCCATTCATATCCCTGTCCTCATTGTTGTAAGTTCCCATGAAGCTGTTTTCAGCCCACTCAGTAAGAACACGTAGCTCCTACATCAAATCCCATATCCTCAAAGTACTGTCTTTATAGAACTCATAGTATTGATCTTCTGCCTTATACTATATTTACTTATCTGTGTACACCTATCTTGCCCCAGATTGCAAACTCTCTGAGGACAGGGATCAAAACACCCAATACCTATCACAGGACCATGCACATAGCCAATGCTTAGGAAATATACATCGAATGAATGAGCTTATGAACAGAGAGAAGCGGATTTGACAATTGGCCTTTGAGAGAGGAGAGTTAACGGAGTGAAAGAGATGGAAGTCAGAATTCAGGGAAGGGGAGAAAGGGGTACCTTGCAAAATGATATTATGAAAATATAATATGTATATATGGTGTTTTTATTTATGGAAGTTGTTCTGATACATTGCTAGTTTCTCTCTTCCTATTTCTGTATATATGGCCTAGAAAATTCCATTTCTTATCACACTCTTACAGCCAGCTATAGTTTGCTGATCTCTAGGCCTTACAAATCTCAGATTTATTTAGTTAATGGCATTGGCATTGAAATACTTCTATAGCCTGGTTTCATTTCTACCTCATCCTGAATTACTGCTCCTGCATTTTGACACATCTGCTTTTTTTTCCATCCCTTTTCATCTGCAGAGCATTTTGGAATTATCTCTAGGTCAATTCAAAGCTCACATCTTCACTACACTTCCTATTCTCCCCACAAATGAAAATGTATTTAACTTGTCACTTTAAAAAATTAGTGTCAACATCTGATGCCACTTAGATTCATCAGGTCCTTCTCAATGGGCTCCCACTGTTTCCCCAATGTCACCAACTTCCTACAAGCTCAAAACCTTTCCACTGGCACTACCCCTCATGCACATGTTCAGAGTCTGCAGATTTTCTAGTCTCTAAGGCCCTTCACCACTTTCCGTGTGTCAGTTTGTTGTACTGTGGTGGTTGTGTGTTTCTTCGATGCTGAAAGCTGTCACCAGTATTTCAAAATACCACTCGGGTCACACATGGTGGACGGTTTTCAGCAAAGTTTCCAGACTAAGACAGACACTAGGAAGAAAGGCTTAGAGATCTACTTTTGGAAGTCAGCTCGTGGAAACTTTATGGATAACAAGAGAACATTGTCTGACTCACTTGCTTTGGACATGTCATCAGAAGGAGTCAATAGCCAGAGGATGACATCATGTTTGGTGAAGCAGAGGACCAACAAGGGCATGGGAGACCCTTGGTGAGATGGATAGGCAAAATAGCTGCAAAAATGAACTCGAACATGCTGGTGATAATGAGGATGAGGCAGGACTGAGCAACATTTTGTTCTGTTGTACATAAGTTTGCCACGAGTTAGGGTCAACTTGACGGCAGCTAACAACAAGGTCCTTTAAGTGGCACTGGCAACATCCCTATGATAACAACCTAATGCGATCCTAACTTTGGTTTCCTTCCCAACAGCCAACACTTGCCCTCAAACCTATCCCCTACTCCTTTGTCATTATACCTGCTTGCACCATGATAGCTATGACCCCATCTGAAAACTACTAGGTAAGTTGTCCTGCAACTCTCACCATTTGGTGTCACCAATCCAGTTTTTGAAATGGTTCCTGATTTAGTCTCCTACCCATCACTTACCCCACCCCTTTGAGGAGGCTCCTTAACGACAGAGAACCCTTCGGCATCAGGTGGAGGGTCTGTCCAGTCTAACTCTCTTCCTCACCACCTGGATGTCCTCTACCCCTCCCACACCATCCTCCAAGTCTCTTTTCCTCTTGGATGACTCCTGATGCTTTTCTAAGATGTCCCAAAGAGAACCTCATTTCTGTCTCCTTCTCCCTATTCCTCTAGCTCATTTATCTTATCTGTGTTGGAGCCCTGGTGGTGTAGTGGTTAAGAGCTCGGCTGCTAACCAAAAGGTTGGCAGTTTGAATTCACCAGCCACTCCTTGGAAACCTTACGGAGCGGTTCTACTCTGTACTATAGGGTAACTATGAGTCGGAATTGACTAGATGGCAACAGGTTTGGTTTTTCTGGTGTTATTATTTGTGATAATAGCCAAAAATTGTGGGGTTCTTACTATGAGCCAAGCAATGTACTTTGCACTTTAAATGAATTATCTCATTTACTTCTCATTATAAACGTAGGAGGAAAATACTACTATTTTCATACCCATTTTATACAGTGGAGAACTGAAATAACTTGCCCAGAGTTACACAGCTAGAAAACAATAGAGGCAGGAGTTCAACCCATTGTCTCTCATTTTATCCATCATGCTATGATGCCTTGCTCCATGAAAGGTGGGTGCTACTCACTGATTGCTCCTACAGCGAAGCAAAACAGAGATGCTGCCATCCTACATCCAGTCTGCCAGGTACCAGGCAGCCTCCATGGCACAGCGTCTAGTAACGGCTGCCATGGAAACAACCTTTCTCAACACCTGCTCAGGCTACTTCCATCTAGGGGGCTCCCTGAAACCTTGGCTAATTCTGGTCTGTTCTCTTTGCCCAGCTAACTCCACCCTCAGGGTAGGGATACACCAACTGGCACTGGCCAGCAAGCAGCCACCTGTAGCTGAACCTGCCCTTGGAGAAACAGCACTGAAGCGAACCTACATGCTTCACAACAAGAAGTCCTTCCTCCACACACTTTTCCCTGATAGCTTCCTAAACACGGATAACCACCACCTACATTTTCCTGCCCTTCCTTGCAACTTCTGCTTGTCTGCTTAGCAAGAACTGACAAAAAAAAAAACCTGAATCCAGTAAAAATTGAACCCAAACACAAGAGAGACTCTCTGCAAAGTCTTCCTGTTCATCTTTCCTGTCTTTAGTTTGAAAAGATTATTTTCTTAAATGTACATTTTTACTTCCTGAAATGATATCTTCCAATTCAATGAAATCTTGTTTTGAAATATTTGAGAATGAATGAATATGAAACATTATTGCCATCATCAAGATCAGTTCTGCATACCATGCAATGAGACAAACACCAGATTGGCTTTAGTGCCAACTCAGCTGATAACTTCGACAATTAGGGCACTTCTACCACCAAACCCTGCCCCACCTATGAGAAAGGTTTTTGAAGAACAAAGATTACTAGGTTCTGTATTTTTCCCCAGGTATTCATGATCCTGAATTTTTAAAACACTTCTCTGTTGATGTCCTCAGAGTTTCCTGAAATTTATACAGAACTTCAGAAGCTAGAGGATTTTCTAAATGACTTATATATATATTATTTCCACCACCTTAATAATATTGTCATTGGAGTCCCTGGGTGGTACAGCCAAATTGTTGGAGGTTCGACTCCACCCAGAGGTGCCTCAGGAGAAAGGCCTGGTGGTCTACTTCTGAAAAATTAGCCACTGAAAATTCCATGCAGAACAGTTCTACCCTGACACACACGGGGCCGCCATGACTCAGAATTGAGCAGATGGCAGTTGGTGTAATATTGTCATTGACATGTACTTCATTAACAGAGTTTAGTGTCTAAAGTCACATTACCTGGAAATTTGGAACCACAGCTTTTGTGTGTTCAAGTCATTGTTTGCTCACCAGCTTTCATGTGGAAGAAGAATACCGTCGGAGCCAAGCTTGTCTGCACTCCCTCCATCGTAATGGGCAAGAATGAGGCAGAGATGGGTAAGCTTTGATGGCAGGCTTGCAGCAGTGAAGGGAACAGTATGCCTGGGCCTTTGAGGGCAGGATGATAGAAATGGCCGCCTTAGGAGAAGGGGCTGCAAGGAAGCAGAAGATCTGAGGAACACGGTGGTTGTGGTAAAGCCATGGAGATGCCCGGCATCTCAGGGCTAGCCTCTCCTTGGATTCCAGGGCTCAGGGTTTTCCTCTTTGTTCTCTTTCTTCCCGTAGTAATTAATTCTCTGCCTCTGTCTTTCACTCCTGTCACTGCTGCACTAAGTCTCTCCTGCTCCTTTCCCTTCTCCCAGACCCCAGCTGCAATCTTCCCAGTGGTGCCCTTTTGTCCTTGCTCTTGGCTTCAGGGCTCCAGCCGTCCCGTAGCCAAAGCTGCTGGCTTTGGGGCTGTGATTGAATTTCTATTTTGCTAAGGATAGAGCAGGAGGCTTCTCGTGTCTCCAGCAATTGGAGCTTGAAACATGAACTCCTGGATTGTGTTCTGTGAGCTGCTTCTCATTTATTTCACATTTGAACCATGGGTTTAGTGCCCTGTGTCACTGAGCTGTCCTTTAGCATTGGGAGTATTTGCAGTTGTGTAACAAAGGGCTTACCTTTTAATGAAGGCCTGGAAGATCTACCTGGACACGCTGGTTTGCGGAGCAAGTAGGAGGGAGTAGAAAGTAAGGTGTATGGGTCTTGTGTGCCCCTCCAGCCCCAGGTTCAACTCCAAGCATGGGCCTGGTGGTTCAAGGAGAGGTTACTGAAGGCAGGCATGAATGAATGAGTAATGCTGTCTGGAAGTGAAGAATGGAGGGAACGTGAAAGTGAAAGATTGTTGTTTGAAAGTCACATGGCATGTGAAGTGGCACTAGTTTCTCCCAGCTCCTGCCCTCATCTGGCACACAGGGAAGCCATGCTGAAGCTCTCAGGGAGCCAGCCAGGGTACCGCACAGAAAGTATAAATGCTCCACTCAACAGCTTAAGATAAATAGTCATATTTAATGCTGGTTCTAGGGTATGAATTTTTAGACCATAATTCTTTAAAATTTATTATAGTTTTAAACTTAATTGGGTGAAAATATTTATTGGTGGGGGAGGGGATGCAATTACCCAATTATCAAAGCTAGGAGGAATCCTAGGAGGGACACTAAACCTATCTTTAAGTACTGAGAGGATTTTATTACAGTAACTCTTAAAACAATAAGGAATGTTCTGTATTTCTCGGTCTTTTTTACAATAGAAAAGGAACACATCATTTTCAAACAGAGAGCAGATTTGCATTTGTGGAGGAAGAAACAAGAAAGGACTCACTGCCAACAGATTCTCCTCACAGACCCCCACCACCTAAAATCGCTTTTTCTTTGAACATTAAAAAAAAGAGGGGATAGGGATGGGGAGGGAAACGTTAGTGAGGTTACAAAGAATGAAATGGAGACGTGGGAACTCACATTAAAAATATGTTGGCATTTTCCCAAACAGGGAGTGCTGACAACTATAATCCTATTACTAAAATCACATCAGCAATGAGATAAATGAAAGAAAAACATGATCTCGGGCAATGGGATGGTTACTTGTCCACAGAATCTCATTGCATTGTATCAATCTGTCCCCCAAAATAGGACATAGTAGAAAACAATGTTAAGGAGGCTTTAAAAACACATCATTGAGATTACAGCACCTTTTAAAATAAACAGCACTGAATACCAACACAGGTAAAATGTCATTGTGAGACTGGGAGCCGATAGTCAACGGCGTGCTTTATGGCTTTCCAGCGTGTGATAAAATCTGTTCACCAGATGTACTATATGTCTCTTGTGTAGCATACTTGAGCATCCTGTAGGCCTGAGGCCCATTTATTTCATGTAATTGCCTTTCCTGTGCACACCTTGGGGCACCCTAATTCTCCATTTTATTTCAGGCACTGTACAGGGTACCATCTGGTAGTTTTAAACTCATCCCATTTTATTGCATGACTGCAGTGGCTGTATTCAGCCATACTGCAGGCTTTCGGTGGAGACAGCTATTTATTTTTGCCTGAAATGAAGTAGCCTTGAACTACCAGCACGTAGGAGTCACACGTAGATATCACCGGTCCATACGTGCTCAACAAAGGCTCCCAGGCAACCTTTGGACTGGCAGCATCCCTGAAGTGCTTCATGCACAGCTGTGAACTTACAGAATTGGGATTCTAAATTCTTTGCCTACTTCTGCAAGTAATGATATCTTTTTAGTATCTCATTTGTATTATTTCAGTTCAGATGAGCACAAAAATAAATGTATCCCATCACATCTGGAAAAGCACCACAGAGAAATGGCTTAATATACAAAGGTGCACACCTCATTACGAGGTTCGTCACTCATTTCAAACCCAACTGTACCTCTATCCCTCATCAACACGGCTTTTGTTTCACTGTTGTTTTCATTAAATTGTTAAATCATTTTTCAAGAGAATTTCAAGATCTTGAAAGGCAACTTTGGAAATAATACACTTGGCAGGAGGAAAATAAATCTGAGAACCACACAGCTTTTCGGCAGCAGGTCTCCGAAGACAGCGCCTTACCTCAACTAGCGCACAAATAAGATGGGAAGGAACTAAGAATTTATCTCCCACCTCAGGCCAGCCCCCACCCATGTGTGCCCACACAGCTGGGAGTGCCACTTTCTCAAAGGGTCCCTCATATGCAAATAACACACACCCAGCTGCATGTTTCAAAATGAGTCAGTCTTCACCTGCTGTTCCTGTCTCACCAATTCCTCTTACTGCATATGCGGTGCCTTCCCCTTCTCCTCTCCCTCTCCTCCCTGTCCAACAGCTAAGCCTGTTGGCTCTGGAATGGCCAAAAAAAGGGCTGCAACGAAGGGGCCAGGAGGGGTAGTGGGACTAGGCGAGGGATGAGTTGGCTTACCAGCCACTGCTGCGTCTTGACGTGTGTTAACTCTACATCGCCTGGGGAGATTACCAGTCTCTGGCCTGAGATACTGAAAGACTTCCAGTGTACAACCTGCCCCCTAATGTCAATGACCTGTGTAAATAAACAAACCAATCAGGAAATGCTACCATCACTACAGGTGCCTTCATTATAGCTATGGGTGTTAACGGCCCAACAGCAATGGGGGATAAAAGAAATATAAGGTGGGAAAAGGCTGGATATAGACCCGTTTTGAGCAGATTCTTTACATGTTTTGCATTCATGGCAATGACAAATGTAGCTAAATGCACCTGGTTGTAGCTGTCTGCTGTGATCTAAAGCCTGTTTGAATGAAAAGAATAACTCCCTCTGTTATTTATTGTTGGAAGCAGAGTTTACTTTGCTGTCTTTAACCTCAGCAGAAATCAGAAATGCCAGTTTGAGAGCAAACTGATGAGTTCTAGGCAACAGAGTAAAGCAATGTTGGTTGATGTCTTGTAAATCAGGAGGAGAAGACCAGTGACCAAAGAGATTCATATTTATTTTCCTGGAGTTTTTCCCCCTTCTTTGGCTTGCAGGCAATCTCCTTCTATAAAAATGTTAATGCTGGTCTGAATATGAAGAGTAATTTTTTCCCCCCATAGCTCTGTCAAACATATCTTCCCAATAATTAAATGTGCATCCTTGGGCCCTTAGAGCAGGCTTGTTGAACAAAGCAACCGCAAATCCAACTAACCTTTGAAGAATGAGGGTGTCAAAGCATAAGCAGATGCTTTAATTTGCACAATGCTGGGATTTTTTGGATGCCAAATGTTCCTAAAATAACTATTGTATCTGGACAGCAGAAAAAAGATACCCTCAGAAATGCCCTACAAGTATCTCAGCTATAGTGACATTGTCTCATTTGGCAGAACTGATATTGGGAGTACAGTTAAGAAAACTATACGTTAAACAGCATCTAATGTGTCATAATGCTATGATTATAATATATGACAAGAAAATAAGAGAGTCACTGCAAAATTTTAAAGTACACACATATACATGCACACACACACACAGTCTCTGTAAAGTTCATAGCTAAATACAAGGTGAGATAAAGATACTCACACTACGTGTCGTATATGCGCTACAGTTTTCTAAAATGATTTAGGGAATGAATGCTATTAAAAAAAAAAAGAACACATACTTTGGCCGTGAAATTATAGCTTCATGTTGTCTAGCTAGTTGAACTTTCATTGCTTTGGGGAAATGTTAGCACACGTTTTTCACTAGTGGATGTATGCGGGAAAGATTTATATTAGACATAAGGAAAAATGTCCTGACTTTCAGAAGAGTTGTGAGAAGCCCAAATAGTTTACCAAAGAAGGCTGTGGAATTTACCTCCTGGAGATTTTTAGCATCAGACAGGAGACCCATATGTTTGGGTTTATTTCAGAGCAGTCTGAAATGAACAGAATTGGCTCGTCAAGAGTTTCCTAGTTCTTCTCATTCTGTCACACACCTAGGGACAGGCTAACAGTCCAGTGGCTGTCCACCAAGCCAGGCTTCTGTCCTACCCTGCTCCGAATTCATCCTCATCTCAAGTCTTTGTCAGCAGTTGCCAGAACACCTTCATCAAAAAGCTAAGCTAAGGACTCTCACATGTTGCCCGTAGGGGTGAGGAGAGTGTGAATTGGTACAATCTCTGTGGTGGACAATTTGTCAAAATCTACCAAAATTAAATATACACATAGCCTGCATTTCCAGAATGCTGTCTTAGAGATCCATTCACACATTACAAAATGACCCTTGCATTAGTGATTTATTGTAGCAATGTCAGTAACAGCGAATCATTGGAAAAAACCTAAATATCCATCAAAAGAAGACTGATTAAATAAGCTATGGCAAAGCTTTGTTAAAAGAAAGATGTAGCCCTATATCAGTCCTAAATGTCCTTGTTAAAAAAAACCTGTAAGATACTGATGAGGGAAAACAGCAAGGTTCAGAATATCGTTTATAGTGTGCTACTGTTTGTGTTTTTTGAAAGGGAATGGGAGAAAGATTTACTTTCTATAGTATAGAAAATTAACTTTAGAGCTATTCTTTGAATTTGGCATGATGTGTATGTAATACTTATTTAAATTAAATAAAGTTAAATAAAATACTGATTATTGACTATGCAAAGGCATTCAACTGTGTGGATCATAAAAAACTATGGATAACATTGCAAAGAATGGGAATACCAGAACACTTAATTGTGCTCCTGCGAAGCCTGTTGATAGACTAGGAAGCAGTTGTTCAAACAGAACAAGCAGATACTGTGGAGTTTAAAATCGAAAAATGTGTGCATCCGTGTTGGATTCTTTTGCCATACTTATTCAGTCTGTATGCTGGGCAAATAATTGAGAAGCTGGACTACATGCTCATAGCGACTCATATTGGCCCTATAGGGTCACTATGAGTCGGAATCAACTCAACGGCACTGGGTTTGGTTTTTTGGGTGGACTACATGCAGAAGAATGTGACATTAGGATTGAAGGAAGACTCATTAACAACTTGCGATAATGCAGACGACACAACTTGTTTACTGAAAGTGAAGAGGACTTCAAGCACGTGCTGATGAAGATGCAGCCTTCAGTATGGGTTACACTTCAACATAAAGAAAACAAAAATCCTCACAAATGGACCAATAAGCAACATTATGTATGATAAAGGGAGATAACTTTGAAGTTGTCAAGGATTTCATTTTATTTGGATCCACAATCAACACATGGAATCAGCAGTCATGAAATCAAACGACATACTACATCGGGCAAATCTGCTGAAAAAGACCTCTTTAAAGTGTTGAAAAGCAAAGATGTCACTTTGAGGACTAAGGTGTACCTAACCCAAACCATGACAATTTCAATTGCCTCATATGCATGCAAAAGCTGGACAATGAATAAGGAAGACAAAAGAAGAATAGGTGCCTTTGAATTATGCTGCTGGTGAAGAATATTGAATATACCATGGACTGCCAGAAGAATGAACATGCCGCTCTTGGATGAAGTACAGCCAGAGTGCTCCTTGGAAGTTGAGTATAGCGAGACTTGGTCTCGTGTAGTTTGGAAATATTAGAAGGAACTAGTCCCTGGAGAGGGACAACATGCTTTGTAAGGTAGAGGGGTCAGTGAAAAAGAGGAAGACTTTCAATAAGATGGATTGACAAGTGGCTGCAACAATGAGCTCATACATAGCAATGATTGCGAGGACGGCGCAGGACCAGGCGGTGTTTTGTTCTGTTATACACAGCACTGCAATGAGTCGGAACCTACTAGTCGACACCTAACAACAACAATATGAAATAAATAGCTAAAGGGAAATAAGAAAAACTTTTTCCAGACGAAAATCTTTGAATAAATCAGAAGATTTTTTTTCTGTTGTATTCCTGATTCTTCCTCTGTCCTTGTGAAGAAGTCACAAGTTACAGCCAGTGTGAAATGACATCCAGGTGGGGACAGGCCTGTGTGATTCTGATTTTCTCTTCGCCTTCATGCAGCTGTAAATTTTAGGAGGAGGCAGGAGGAAAAGTCTAGTGAGAGGGCCTCAGAGAACTTTTCTGTACTCACAATTTGGCGATGACATGTGTGTGAATTGAGTAGAACATGTCTTCTCTCCTGGTCACTTTGGTTGAGGTTGCACAGACAGTAAAGTTGTGCCCAGGATGGTAGGAGAAGGCAATTGGGGCCAAGGGCCAAGAGATGACCAATGCCTCAGGGGAAATGCAGGGACACCCTCTGAACTGGGGCCCCTTGTACAATGTGAGCGGTCAGCCCACCCATTGGGGTTTCCCCTTATTAAGGTTTGTGTTGATAAGGCCTGATGGGAACAGCTCAGTGATGGTAATTCTGAACAGTCTCATCTCAGCGCTCTGAAAATTATTCAAAAACACAGTTGTAGAGTCATTTGAATAATCAAGTGTCTGTATTTAACACAATTGCTAGATGTAGCAGTTGGAATATTGGAGTCAATAGATATCAGTCTGTTATAGATTGAATTGTGTCATAAACCCTAAACCCCTATGTCTGTCGATGCAATCCCTTTTGGGAATAGGACTTTCTTTGTTATGTTAATAAGGCCATATCAATGTAGGGTGTGTTTTAAGAGCAAATTAGGCATAGAGAAGGAAGCACAAACAGAGGGGAAGATACACGCCACATGAATATCAACAAGGAACCCAGGAACAGAAGCTGAAAAGAGATGAGGACCTTCGCCCAGAGCTAACAAAGAAATAAAGTCTTCTGCTGGAGCCAACACCCTAAATTCTTGACTTCTAGCTTCCCACACTGTGAGAAAATAAATTTCTATTTGCTAAAGCACCCACTTCTGATGTTTTTGTTAGAGCTGTTTTGTTTTGTTAGATGCCTTCAAGTCAATTCCAACTCATGGCAAACCCATGTGTTACAGAATAGAACTGCTCCATAGGCTTTTCTTCACTGCAATCTTCACAGAAGCAGATAGCCAGACCTTTCGTCCACAGCAGCTCTGGATGAGTTCTAGCTGCCAACCTTCAGGTTAGTAATCAAGCACAAACCATTTGCACCACCCAGGGATCCTATAGGGAAGAATACCTCATTGAATTATCGTGAAGTTTTATTGATAGAATTTATACAAAAGTCTACCACAGTATCGAACCCATAGATGTCACTCAAGAAACAGTGGTCATTGACATTCTCTGCTAGAATATTTGCAACCTTAGTCACTTTGATTCTTCTACAAAGGACGTCTGTCCTCCAGGAAGTCATGAGGCCCTCAACCCCTTACTGATACAAAGTATTTCAATTAGAGATACTCATTGACCTAATCTAAAAAATTTAAGACATCAGTCCACAAAAGATGAAAATCACTGCAAAAGCAACTGTTTAACACTTTAAATATTACATTCTTCCACCTGAATACTGTCTGCTTAAAAGAAGGGAGAGTTAAGATTCCAGGCTCCTACTCCTGAGATTTTTATTTAAAGAACATCCCATCTTTACTTGCAGCTGAGAGGCTGAAGATTAAAAATTAGTCACTGTACAATAGTGGAGCAGTAACGATTTTTCATAAAGGTTTTTACTACACATTTGGGATTATAATTTCAATATTATGCAAATGCATTTTATGAATCTGTAATATAGAATGTGTACTGGCGTTAATGCGCATTAGCAGGCGAGCACAAAAAGGCTCCAAATGAGCCATTTTGGTGTCTGCTTTCAACATGTATTATGAATAATAAGTAAAATGTTCTGGTTTAGAGCAAATAATATAAAATCTGAATTCCTCTTGATGTATACCAGTGGCATAGCCCTACACCACTCCCAAGAAATTCTTCCACTGGACATAATTAAAAACTGGATCTCAACCAATATGTTCTTGTTTATAGCTTCTCTTCTTGAATGAGATGTGAAAGTAAAATAAATACATTTAGTATGCAAAGGAGGCAATTCCCCCCTGTTGTTCAAAACCAGGCATTAACCAGCCTAGTGAGCTAAGAAAAGCATGATCCCTTGGAAGTCAAAGATAGTATCCCAGGACTCTTCTATTTTTTAAAGGCTCTGAGTATTAAAAAAAAATGAAGAAGCATCAAAATAGGGTTACAGAAGTTGTGGTATATTTTTAATGAATAAAATTAACAGATTTTGCCTTTAACAGAAATTATTCAACACGGGATAATTGTTTTGTTCCAAGGATATTTAAATGATATGTAAATAATATTGCTTCGACGGTACTGGGTTCACTGGGTTTAACTTGGTACAAACCTTGTGACCCCATATGGGACCCAGATTGAAAGCCATCTGATGTGAGTCTTTCAACCCAGTCAACGTGTTTTTGCAATTACAGGATTAATATAAGTTAGAAAAGTGCTGAAAAGCTAATTTCAGATCTTTCCTAAATGAAGAATCCTGAACCAAACAGCTCTCCTGGCCTTCTTGTGAAAGACTTTAAAAATATTTCTTTCCTTTTTATTATTTTTTAAAAATATTTCCACATTCCAATTTTGCTAGAAAGACTAAGCAATGTCACATGTACTGAGGGTGGTAACCGATTATTTTAGAAGTCATCCGGAATTTATATTTGCATTGATTTAGTTAGGACCTTGGAGGTCTATTGATCCTGTTTTTTGAACGCGTTGTTTAACGCTTGCCCCATTCTTTGGCAGTAAGGGGAGGTAATGGAGATGGAGCAGAAGGGGCAGTCTGCAAGAAGGCAAGACTGCACTGCCCAATGATTCTGAGCTAGGCATTTAGTTGAATAAGAATAATATAAAAATCTTCTCTCTCAAACAGGCATCCTTAATGTATCTTAAAATGCCACAGATTCCATGACTTATCTTTAAAGTAATAATGAATACATCTAAAATGCGTTGAGTTCTTATAGTGTTAAGGTAGTATATGCATTATGTCAACTGATCCTCAAAACAGTCTTACAAAGTAGGTTTTAAAGTCTCCATGTAATGTTTGAAGAATCTGGAGTTTAAAAAGGTTAAGTAATTTGTACAAAATCATGCAGCTATGTAAAAATTGTCTAATTCCACAACCCAAATTCTTAACCACTCTATATTGCAGCGTCCACTATTGATACGGGGGACACAAGTCTTAGCTTTGTTTATCATGTAAGTTACAGCAGTGATGTGTTATCCTTCAGCCCAGACCGGGCACTATCATTAATGCTAAAGTCCGATCCAATTTCAACCAGTCATTGCCTCACTACTTGTCTAAATTGCTGCCGTTGGTTACTGCTTTCCATTTCCCACTGCTATTTCTCCATTCTAGCTGGAGGTCTATGGAAGGAAAGATGGATACAGCAAGAGGGTCCATCCAATAATGCAATAAACATGGGCCGAATAAATAAATCAGATTTTAAAGGTTGTCCAATTGGAATTCAACAAAAAGTGTGCGACTACCTGCAGAGTGTGAGATACGGTTTCTGTCCCTGGGTCCTTAAATTTTCAAAAAGACCCAAATTATGGTTTATTCATAACAAGGAAGCACTTCCAAGAATTAATTTATAGTCAGTACTGGAAGGACCTGAATATATTGTGTCCTAATGTGTAAACAAGTTATGTAGATAAGACCCTACTCTAAAATATTTTCCCAATAGGTGAAGTATAAGATGCTGAGTTATGAAATCTTTGAAATTCAGTGGAGCAGGTCTGAGAGAACAAGTAGCACATTGTCTCAAAATAATTTTCTCAGCACCATTTGCTGAGCATTTTCTATGCATTGGCCCTTTGCACCATCTCACTTAACCTTCACAGCACCCTGTAAGGTAAATATTATTATCCTCATTTTGCAGATGCAGAGATTGAGGCTTAGGCAAAGTAAATGGTCCCAGGTCACTACGTTAATAAGTGTTTGAAAGAGGATTTAATTCCAGTTCTGCTTGGTTTCAAAGTGAGTGAAAGAAAGAAAAACACAGAAAAGATAGTAATTTTCAAAGGACAAATCTCAGTTTTCTGAAACCCTGCAGCAAGTCTCACCTTTCTTGTGTTTTTATCACACTCTGCTTTGTTATTTCCGCATTTCTTACATCACCTCTACTTAACTGTAAAATCTTCTATTTGAGAGAAGTGACTGTGTATAAACCATTTTAGTGTACTTCACCGGGCTTTGTTCAGTGGCTAGAACAAAGCAGATATTAAATAGGTATTTTATTTATTCTTTATATATTGAACAAGCATTTACTCTGTGTCCAAGCTCAGTAAAGATGACAGTCATGCCCTCCAGAAGCTTCCACTCAATGGAGAAGGTAGTGAAAGCATGGGCTTTCAGCGGGGTATATGGTATGGATTGAACTGTGCCACCCCCAAATATGTCTTGGAATTCTAACCCCTGTATCTATGAATACGAAGTCCCCGGGTGGCACAAACATCTAAATGCTGGGCTACTAATTGAAAGGTTGGCAGTTCAAATTCATCCAGAGACACCTTAGAAGAAAGGCCTGGTGATTGGCTTCTGAAAGGTCACAACCACGAAAACCCTATAGAGTGCAGTTTTACTCTGCAACATATGGGGTCATCATGAGTTGGAATTGACTTGACAGCAACTGATTTCGTTTTTTTGGTTTATACCCGTGGATGTGATCCCATTTGGAAACAGGATTTTCTTTGTTATGTTACTGAGGCCATATCAGTATCGGGTGTGAACTAAATCTAATCACTTCCGAGTTACACAAACGGCAGATTAGACACAGGAGAAACACAAATGAGGGGAAGATAGATGGCACATTAAGGTCAACAAGGAACTGAGGAACATCACAGCTACAGAAACTTTAAGAGACAAGGATCTTCCCTCAGAGCTGACAGAGAGAGCCTTTGCCTAGAACTGGTACCCTGAATTTGTACTCCTATTCTTTCGAACTGTGAGAAAATAAATTCTCTTCTTAAAAGCCACTAACTTGTGGTATTTCTATTACAGCAGTGCTAGGGAACTACATCAGTGTGGAAGAGCCTTGATAAGGTAAGCAAGGGAAATTGAGGTGGCCCATGAAACGAGGCAGTGACAAACTGGGAGGATAAACAAATGCGTCCCAGTGGGGAAATCATTTGAACTCACTCCTGAAGCATCAGTAAAAGCCAAGCAAGGAGAATGAGGAGGGCACCACAGCAGAGGAAACAGCGGTGTGCAAAGGCCCCGAAACAAGAGACAAGAACATGCCTTTTTTCAAAGATTACAGGTTGAACTGACAGGAGCTTAGTGTTCATGTGTAGGGTGAGGAGGCTGCTGTGAGAGAAGAGGGCACTAGCAAGAGGAGGTGAAGTGTCCAGTGTGAGGCTCAGAAAGACTGCATACAGCATGCAAACATGTTTGTGTTTTATCTTACCATCCCGGGGAGGATTTTCAGCAGAGACAAGATATACATTTTAGAAAGATGATTAGCTAAATTGTGGAGAATAGACTGGAAAGGCCTAAGACTGTTGGTAGGAAGCAGGAACAACCACCAAGGAGGTGATCTCTGGAGCCAGGAAGAGTTTTGCCTTCTGGGGAAGAGGAGGCCATTTTGTATATAATATGGAAGGCCACACAGATATTTTACTATTATTCTTAGAGCTTCCCCACCCCCAATCAGTTTTCTCTCATGGCCAATTTGTGGGAGGCCCATGAACTAAAATGCTGAAAGAATCTTCACTTTGAACGTCTTTGTGTTGAGACACTCCCGTATAGTTCTCAGAGATTTAATTAGAGCTGTGTTGAAGCACTTTTTATCTTAACAATCTCTCTGCAGGCAGAGGTAACAGAATAACAGGAATCGATATGAACAACCTAAGAGGAATACCTCAGAAAGAAAGAAACATTATTTTTGCTGATGCACATTTTTTATTTTGAAAAATCATGAAGATCTCCATTAGGAAATCACTCTTCCTTGGCGTTGTGTTGCATGCTCAACAAATAGAAGGTAAATATGCTAAAATTGGTGTCTTTCTCATGAAAACCACATAACTATAAAGCTCTTTGTTTTCAATCAACTGCTGAAAAAAATTGTGTAGGCAATTTCAGTAAACATTTGGAGAACTGGAAGTGCTCTCTCCTACACATATGGTTCTTTATGAAGAAGTAATTTTTTATCTATGTTCTACTCAATTGAATATTTATAAATCTGTTTGGCCTCAAAGGTACCTGATCTCCCCTCAAAATACAATTGCCCTGTAAAGCTAAAGTGAGATTTATTCAGTTACCCTTTAAGAACTTAGCAAGTTATTTTCGTTTTCTCCTTGTGAATTTATTCCTGGTACAATCCTAAATTTGTTTAATTTGCTGTGTTGTTCTAATTAGTCAATTCTCCCTTAGTTACACAAATAATAGCCTTGTAAGTTTGAGGCTGTAAATCATTCATCCATTAAAAGTGCCATTTCCTTGTACTGCAAATTCGATTCATTTAGAAGAGAAAAACCATGGGCATGGAACAGAATTACACAATGTCATGGACACATTAACATTTGGATCAAAATTTTACATTGTGTCAGCCAGTAAAGAGTATAAATGGTTCAGATTTGCAATAAATAATTGTCTATTAATACTCTGGCGTGCTGTAGCAAATTACAGTCTCACGTCAGTAAGCACAGCTGTAGGTAGGCGCCAGGCGGAGGGAAGCCAAGTGCCACAACTGGTTTGAGTGGAAAGAGCCGGTCATGCAGGGATGCTGCGCAGCTCTCTCTCCAGCAACCAGGAGCACGGCTGTGGGTTAAAAGCTGTATTTACAAACGCAGGAGGAGGACCCAGTGGGCCCTCCCTGGAGCTGGAGCGTTAGACACCAGGATGCAGCCCTTAGCTGTGAAGCCTATAGGAGACATATATGCTGACCCCAAGGAGGGCATCCTGCACGTTCACTGACTGAATGTGAAAGAGAAGTGGCATATTTTATTATTAACCAGAAAATGTGCTCCTGGTGCATAGGACAGATCTCAGTTTGTGGCCAGAGCAGCCACGTCAGCTGTTGATTATGGAACCACAGTGAGACAGTGGGAAAGTCAGGCTGTCCCAGGGTTGGCCTTAGGTGGAGGCATGATTTAAGCCTTTCTCCGCTCCCTCCAGAGTCCCTGGGTGGTGCAAACAGTTAACACCCTCAGCTGCTAACCAAAAGGTTAGAGGTTCAAATCCACCCAGAGGTACCTCGGAAGAAAGGTTTGGTGATCTACTTCAGAAAAATCAGTCATTGAGAACCCTGTGGAGCACAGGTCTGCTCTCGCACATGTGGGGTCACCATGACTCGGAATCAATGGTTACTGGTTCCCCTCACTCTCTGCCAAAATCTTCCTCACTAGCCAATTGAGGAACCGAAAATTAACGCCATTTTTAGTGTTTGGCTTAAGGCTCTTAAGCTCTGTTAAAATGCAAACAAGGTGTCTGTGAAGGTTGATAAAGACATATATTAACATTTATTAACATCTTGGCATGAAGTAGGTTATCACCTTAGCCAAAATTCGTGCTCTGAGTGGGAGAAGTTGGACCTCAGGACAGGTAAATTTTAAGATGGTTATGGGGAGAATGAAGTGCTGCCCAAAGATACAGGAGAGTATTGGGCACCGGGGCGAGCAGGGCCACACACGGAGATTAGGCACTGAACCATAATAGTGACCGGCGTTTGTATAGTTTATCTGTCACGGCAGGCACTGTTGTTATCATCCCCATCTCCCAGATGAGAAAACTGAGATGTTAAGGAACATGCTCAGCAAGTTTACCCAGCCACTGTGACAATTTATCCAGAAGAAGTGGGAATCTCTGAAAACGTTATCTATTTTAGTTTGCAATTTACCCAAGGCTCTCTAGGAATTATAGAGCACACTTACGTTTAAGGCACGTGGTTCAATTAATTGAAGATGGGACCCTTAGCAGTTACCAAAGTTTTATGAAATTCTGTATTATGAAGGCGCTAGACTCAATTCAAAACACTAAATTTATTCCTTTGTGTTCTAAGTCACTCAGCTCATAAAGGAAAAAAAAACAAAATTCTCTACTCACCTCCAAGTTAAGGATTTACTTATCCTACATCTATACATTTACAATCTATAGATGAGTTAAAGCAGCCTTTTAAATCACATTTTTAACAAAAATATCAGTATCTTAAAAATCTAGATATCAGAGGAGTGTGATTTTTCTTGCTTGAATTGGTTGGATATATTCATCAACGTTATAAGAAAAATGTATTGAACACCTATTAAGTAGAGGACTTTGCCCTGTGTTTTAGATGAGTGCCTAATTTTGCTTTTTATGTCTGCTGAAAGCCAAGTTTAATTTGGATCTCTTTCTCAAAAAGAGGGAACAGCTGTGACTAATTTATTTGAATGCTTTAGAACATTTGAAAATAGTTTTTCTAATTTACCAGAGAATTACTAAATCCTTGTGGTTGTATACTCTCTGGAGCAGTATTGGGTTCTCCCTCATGCTTGTAAAATTGCTGTGGTCTTCTAACTTGTGTCTTTGCCAATAACAGCTACATTTTCTTGCATACTACTTGACTAATCCTCATAAAAAGCCATTTTTACGACATCGTTCTCCTACCCAAAACTTTCGGTGGTTCTTCGCTTCCTTCCAAATAAACTCCAGAGACTGCATTCGAGGCCTCCACCATCTGGGCACTAACTATCATTCAATACTTACCTTCCACCACTTCCTTATGCAAATCCTCTGTGCCTGGCACACAGATTACTTCAGCCACCATGCTTTGCGCCCCACCCTGCCCCCATTCCATCAGCCTCAAATGTCTTTACCATTTTATCCAGATGCCCTCTGCACACACATCCCATGTTTTCTTTGAAATTTTTTTTTTTTTTTTTTAATCCTAGCTTCTTTCTTCTCCAGAATCCAAGATCTGACACTTAACCACAGAATCATAAAATATTAGAGCTGGCAGGGACATGAGCTGGGCCATTTGTCATTTTTTACATAGCTTCTTTGAATTCTTGGTTAGTGGGCTTGTTCTGGACTAGGGATAAGAAGACTCAACTTTACAATTTTCTTAATTTAGGACATTGGGCAAGACACATGAGCTCGTGAGACTCAGTTACCACATCTGTAAAATGGAGATGCCTGGCCTACCTCTTCACAAGGTTGTTTTGAAGATCAAATGTGACAATGTTTAAGAAAGTGATTCCTAAATTCTAAAGTGCTAAGCATTGTCACTGTTTATCACATGGCCCCATAAATAGCGCAGTGTCCCCCCTCCCCAGTGCTAAAGAACACTGTACTGGGGTGGAACAAATGAGAACTTTGTTGTAAATACTCAAATAATGATTTTCTACAATTCAAAGTTATATCTCTCTGCATTTAGGGCAAATCTGTAGTTTTATCTGTTCATTTTATTCACAGTAAATGGCTTTTTGGGTTGTGAAAATTTCTGCCACCTTTTTTTGTTGTCATATTGGAACAGGCAAGATTTCTGGGATCACCAGTTTCTGCCCAGTGCTTGATGGCATGACCTAAATCTTCAGCTGTCCATTTCCCATAGAAAGTGGTCTACAAATTTTTGTTGGCAAAATAAACGCATATTAAATGTTTATCTTTCAATGAGAATGTGGTAACTTTTGGTTATTGATGTATACATTTTCAAGTTCAGGTAATTTCCACCACATTCCCCAAATAAAACTTTCTGCAGTGCTAATTGCTCCAAATATCTAAATACACGCATAGGTATGGAAGTCACTGACCATTGACACTTTTCACTTGCTGAATGTATGCTTTAGACAAACTAACAAAAAGATCTTTCCAATAAAGAGTCCCACCAGTCCTCAAAATGTCCTCACCTTTGGCTTTGAAACAACAGTAATGATTTGCTTCATTTATGTACTACACACCAACGACATGAGCTAATTGCACATCTACTATGAAATAATGTGTTATTATATGGATAACTACACATTAACTCCACTAGAAACACTGGTAATTACACAGCAAGTTGTGTTAATGCATCTGCCATATCATTCATTCAGGTGTCCTCTATAAATCTGTTTCCTGCTCTCATTTTCTTATTCTGGATCTCCCCATAACATTTTAGAGGCCGCTAAGAAAATAAACAATAAAACTATACAATTAAAGCTATATATATGTGTGTTATATATATGCATACACATAAACATATATATACATATATATTATATATACATACATATATATTCTTTTTATTATGTATATATGATCTAAAGTGTGATCCAATTGCTTTTTTCCTTTTTTTTCATCACTTCTCCTTTGCTTGACACATATGAACAACTTCAGAGCTACATTCCATTTCCTTCTGCATGAAGCTGGTACTATTTTCACTTTAGGGAGGGTTGCACCAAAGTTTGATTAAAATTTTTTAAGAAACCATTTCACAAACAAAATCACGGCTTGAAAAGGCATAAATTCTCCCTTTAAAAAGTCAGCTAAATTTTATAACGCCAACACACAGGACAGAAAGTTCACATTGGCTGCTAAAGCCTGAGTTGCCTCCCACCCCCAGTCAGTTTGCATCTGGTGATATCAAACTTGACTTTTCTACAGTCAAGCCAGTCCTGACTGTCCCCTGGCCTTAGGAGCTGCCTTTCAACTGCAGAGTAACTCCAGCCCAGGAGATGAAAATGTCATCAGCATTTTCATAGTTAATAACAGGGCTACAAAACAGAAAATAACAGCAGGAATCTGAAGCCAGTGCTTTTATTGGACTAACTAACAATATAAATAAAATGGTCCCTGACTGAGCTTCAGAGAATCACTGTCTCTTTATCAGGCCATAGAAAACAGATCCAGGAGGGCAATAAATACGGCACATAACAGAGTGGAATTAAATGATTAGGCCTGAATTAACACCCTGTTTCTGAGTCTCACTTAGCGTTCCATGGCCCCCATGAAACACTGCAATTCACAAAAGCCCAAGGCCCATTTAATTTTTATTTCAAGCTAATTCAGAAGAAGGGATTACCTATAATCCCCCCTATTCCACTGTACGACTTTTGAAGTAACAACACTGATCATGTCTAGAGAATTGTTAGGAAAATAGACTGTGTTATGAGAATCAGTCTATTCAGAATCCTACCTTTAAGAAGTCAACATTACTAAAAGGGACAAAACCCCTGTTCCTGTGAAAGTGACAAGACTGTCCTTGATAGGAATAAAAAGATTAATTAACAATTAAGTAAATAAACTTGATTGTTTTTTGTGGTATTAACAGAATTCATATCTGTTAGCCTCCCCCTTTTTTTTTTTTTTACTATTTGGAATATGGCTTTAGGGTGTGTCAAAGATCTGAACTAAGACCTAACTGCAAAATGGGATTTAATATCACCTTGGAGGGTAATAGATAGGCAACCCATTCCCCATTATGCCACATGCTATACAAGGTAGGTGAGTTCCACTTAAACCTTCCCTTTTCAAGAGAAATTAATACTATCCCACACTCTTTCATGTATTAAATGGCTCTATAGCAAGAAATCTAAGAATGGCTTAGAGGAAGTCTTAACTATCCCAGTGAAGTACTTAGAAATTTTAGGTGAAACATACAGCCAGATGAAACTGAGGTATAAAACCCACTTTGTAAGTCTGTGACTTGAAATGATGTATGAGATAGAGCTATGTTTATAAGGCAAGTTCCTTGAGAGCAAGAAATAAGGGAGCTTGCAATTTTAAACACTTGCTAGATATTGTGTGCTAAACTGTCTTCTCATTGAATCCTCACAATTTCCTATAAAGTAAGCATTATCATTTTCATTTTACAAATAAGAAAGCTGAAGCTCAAAGAGTAGTATAGTAACTGCCCAAGTTCACAGAGAAAGTGGTGAGACTGAGATTCAAATCCAAATCTACACCTTTACATCAATACAATGGTATCATTTGCTTAGGACTCCTGACCCCACTGGAGCTCCAAATTAGAATCTTCTAGAATAACTGAAGAAGCCAATTATCATGTGGAAGAGGGATGATAATAATTCAGTATTGTCATGAAGAATAGAACAAGAACCAAAGGGTTTACATCTGTGTGAGGAACATATTTTATAAAGTCCCAGGAGATCCAAACACTCAACAAAACTAAGCAGATGGCAACATGAATTGAGGACCTCACCTCTGGAATGTGGATGGACATGCCCGCCCAAGATTGTTTCAGAGCGTGACCCATGGTGTAAGTGGAGTTCAGAACCTATCATCACACTGAAGAAGCACAGTGAGCCTTGTCCAGAAGAGTGCAAGAGAATTCTTCCATATGCTCAAGAATATGAGGACTTTTCATAACCAACTTTTTCCTAAGAGCTCAGAATAGCATGTGGTTGTATAGCTGACTGTCAGGAGGGACAGCTATTAGGTTGAACCTTCTACTCCTCAATATTTTTAAATGACAAAATTACCTTAACACTAACACAAATTTATACTTAAGTTCCTTCCATGAAACACACACTCACATACACACGTTTCTTCATAAAGCAGGCACTTAAAAAAAAAGGTCTGAGCACTGAGGGCTGCATTGTGGAGAAGCTACCCAATAATAAAATTATTATAGCTTTTTTTTTTGAAGATGATCACTAGTAAGTTTATTGGTGATAGATTCATTTCAGATTAAGAGTGTTCTCTTCTGTCTATGTGTTGAATTACGATTGAAAACTCAATGGGCAGGAAAATGTCTAATTTCTTATTCTGTGCAATATCCTTGTACATTATTAGTACCCAATAAATTAATTAAAATGCTTTTGACACTCAATTAATGTTACATGGTAATGATTACATCTATTCCTTTATAAGTGATGAATTTCTTGAAATTTTATGTTTTAAGAAAAGGCCCTTGTTTACCAAAGAAGGAATACTAATATGATTTAAGGGAATTTAATTTGAATTATTAATTTTTCTGTCCTTGGCCAGCAGTTCATAAGCAGAGGTTTAGATTGTAATTGTTCACATGTGAGTCTCAGCTTTAGTGGTTGTACTTGGCTGTGGTTTTTCACAGTAACAACAAGGCCCCTGATTTTCTCTCTCCTATTTTTTTTTATATTTACACACAATCCCAGACCTCTCTTTGACCTTTACTTTTCAGTATTAATTTAAGTGAAGTAAAATCTGTTTCCACTGTGTCAGCAATCAGAGCCAGGCTATGTCTTTGAGAAAACAGTGTAGTTACTCGAGTGCTTATCCACTTGACTCCACAACAAACCAAAGCTTCAAGTGGCTTGTTGATGGTTTAAATGTTTTCCCTACAAATTTGCTAATTTAAGTGATTATTTTTGCATGTTGAGGACATAACTTCAATTAAAATATTAAAACTAGAAACCAAATTACAGACTACTAGGAGTTTTCCCTTTTGACTGGTTACATACGGGGGCAGTATGTAATCACAAAGAATGCTTCCTTTAAAGTGATGAAGTACCTGCATTTCCAGAGACTGGTTTTCTGTCTTAGAGAGAGCAGTTTCACCATTTTGAAGCTGTGTAATTTTCTGTGGCTCACTTTCTTCACCTAAGATGAGGATTGTGATACGTTACGGGGTTGCTGTGGAAGTCAGAAAACATAAAAATGCGAATGTACTCTTAAAAAAAAAAGCATAAAGTGGAGTACAAGTGTGAGGTATTATTGTTAACAAAAAAATCCTCAGTAAATACCAACCAGGATTTTAAGTTCTTAGCCTTGCTGTGTCACTTTTTATTACCCGTTCATAAAAACCCTGTACCTCTGGCCTTATTTCAGACCTTGTAAACTTGGGCCTTCTTACAACAATTAATCACTGCCGACGTAAAATAAACCCACAATGCCAGACAAACTACAAAGCTGCTTCAAAAACCACACTGCCTGACCACCTTATTCTCTTCAACTCCTGTCTCTTGGTCTAAACCTCTTCATCTGAGCATGACAACATATTTTTCTTCAGGCCTGGATCTTTGCAAAAGTAAATTTGTCCAGGAAATTGTTTTGCCAGATCCTACGCTTTCCTGATTTGGCATTAGAGAAGCTATCCTTTCAGGCAAACAGGAAAAGTCGCTGCACCTCAGGCATGTCTCAGCTCACAAGAAGTCTCCTCCAAGAAGCCTGCCCTGATTGCCCACTCTAACTAGCCCCTCCTCCAAAATCCCTCTTTATTACCTGAGACTTACTGGAATTTGAAACCATTCTGTTCCCCTGTAGTATTTATTCACCTGTTTATCGATCATCTCCCTCCTCTGGAAAGACTATTCCAGGAGAGAAGAGACGGTGTAGGTTTTTTTCCACTATACTTTCCTGGGCCTAGAATACTTCCTTGAACATAGCAAAAACAAGCAAACAAACAAACAAACCAATTGCTGATGAAACAATTTTGACTCATGGCTACTCCATGGGTACCCCATGTTTGAGAGTAGAACTGTGCTTTATAGGGTTTTCAATGGCTGTGATCTTTCAGAAGTAGACACCAGGCCTTTCTTCCAAGGCACTTCTGGATGGATTCGAACCATTAACCTTTCAGTTAATAGCCAAGTTCTCAACCATTTGCACCACTTAGGGACTCTCGTGGAACATAGCAGGAGCCCAATAAATCTTTGTTGAATGACCAGATGAATCGCTATAAACAGAAAAGGTCATACCTGGTATCATTAAAGCATCGAATATCATTTCTTTTTTCCTTCCCCAAATGAAAGCATAACACTTTTCTAAACTCTTAGAATAAAAATTTCACCTGTTAAATCTTTAGCAATATTAATTTCTTAGTCTTATCGCCATCTTTCTCTGAGCTTGAGCCTGGGCCAAACGTGACTGAGGTTTTCAAAAAATATATTTTTAATATAGTTTTGAAATATACTCAGTAAGAGAGAAAAAAAGAGAAGGCTCATAAAATTCAGCTTCAGCCACAATCTGGACTGTAGGCTGCCAAGCACTGCATAAATAAATCATCAAGTCATTTTGGCATCCTGTGGGCCAGAAGGAATGCCTTCTTGGGTAAATTTAAAAAGACAGCGCCCTAGAAGAAACAGTACCAAAGTGAGCAGTTAAATATGTATTCTCTTATTATTCTTCTGGAGTTTGGACTGGCCCCTTCAAGTGGTAATTATCAATTTTACAAAGGGCGGGTTCCTTTTTTCTTTATAATTGGAATCCATTGTAAATTTCAGAGAATTCATTCTACCTTAAATACCCCTACCCACTTTGCCCCTATTGGTACACTTAAAAGAGTGAAAAGAAGGCAGCCATAAGAATGGGTTCTGAGGACTTTGTGGCCTAGTATACGTACCATGATAAGCAGATAAGTCAGAGTCCGTGCTCAGTGAGCAAAGAGCCACCGACAACAGTCGAGGATGGATGGAGGAGTCTGGAGTGAAGTTGATGCTTGATGAACGCTGCTTCATGGCCCAGACTGAGTGTCCATGTGCCTCACACACGTACCCACGCACACTGTGTGCACGCATGCACACACACACAGAGCAAGAGAGAGAAAGACCTTGTGACCAGCTGCCTCCCCAGTCAAGTCTCCCTGGCTAATCTAATCCAGTCTGCTCACTGGTCTTGATAAACTGGCCTGAATGAAGAACGCCAAATAAAAATGATGTATCCATTTCCTGTGCATTCAGAAGCCAGGCCAGAAATCTAAATCCTTCCCCTGACCTCAAAAAAGGAAAAGGAAAAGCAGCTCCGAGGTTTGCAGAAAGCTATTTTTCAACACTGTTCATTAAAAGAGACTGTGTAAGTCAGGGCAGTTGGGGCAAACATTGCAGTATGTCTTTTCAGAGCTGTAGACTAAAATGTGGCGCCATTGATGTAGGCACGTACAAAACCCAACTCATTCAGAGGAAAGTTTCAAAATTTGATGTATGAGGTACCTGTGGAAACACACATTGAGACACAGAAACATAGGGCAGGCTCACTTATACCCCCCGCCAATAGTCACACACTGGTGCGCGCATGCGCACACAGGCACACACAGCGCCCTCCTTGACAAACACCTGTTTTGCTGCCTTGTCTTTCATGTAATCATGACTAAAAATAAAAATATATATACTGTTCCTTTGTGCTTTGTGTGTATTTACTAAAACCCAGGCCAGTTTGGTTTTCCCTCTCAAGAAGAAATTTCTTAACCTGTATTTGTCTTAATCAGCAGTTGATAGACCGGCCTTGGGTTATTAACCAGTTAGTTTCTCCCAGAGAAGAGGTCATTAGTTTCTAACATTACTCAGAGGTGTCAGGAGATGCAGGTATCAGATCTTCTCATCCTAGGCTATCTTTAATTTAATCTCTAGATTTTTCAGCGCAAGCTGTCGGCTTCTACTTAATAGCACATTTTTATCTGCTGCTGGTGGTAGTGTTGTTGTTGTTTTTAAACAACTCAATAACCAATATAACGACGACAGAACTGACGGATTTTGCATTAAAGGATCTCCTTCCCTCATCTAGGCTTCAAGCTGCCAAAAGCTAGAAACAGTGAAATAGATTCCAGGCAGTTACAGGTTAAGGATCATTTGCATAAATTAGCAAGGTTTTCAAATGAATTCATCTAGTAAGAAGTAAGACACGGGACACTGCATTTTAATAATTGACATTCCACGTGAAATGCAATGTTCTTGAGGAGGAAATTGAGCTCCAGGTTGCTATTAGAACCAGCGGACCAGCACGAGTGGGAAGAAATGCCATCTCCCATTATGTGAGTTACCGCTCCTGCTTAACAACTACCCCCATGCTGATGGACTTCTTTAATAAAAGTACTAGTGCACGCTCACGGGGGAGGGGGATCGAGAGGAATCTACTCATCAGCAGTATTGAACAGGAAATGAAAATCAAAAGATCCTCTGGATGCGGTCTTAACGTGCAACCAGCAACTCCCCTTACATTCCCTTTCTAAAGTAATCCTTCATTTTCTGTGCGATTTGGCATCAGGTCCCACCACCCACTTAGTTTTTTCAGTTTTATGAAACACTTAGGAGATTATTTGAAAATATGCAAAGTGTGGATAGCAATTTTAAATTGCCCAATTTGGAGGTTGTCTCTCATAATGTTGGTTAAAATGCAAATAAAGGTAAGTGGGCCATTTTGCTGCCTCCTCCTGGCCTAATTAGTTTAAGAACCTACCACACTGCAGATATGGGTGAGAATGCCAAATGAATGCCTTTCATAAGGTGTGAGTCAGTCAAAGTCAGGGTGTGCAGAATGTGTCAGTAGTATAAACTGTTCCCACATGCAACCCAAGAGCTGGAAACAAGTCCATCCGTAATAGTGTTTCCTGGCATAATTTATAATTAACATAAAATGAATTAAATCACTCACTCGATAGACTTTTTTCCAAGTTCATGTAGAGTAATTGTGTCATATCAATTAATTCTCAATGAACTGCAGCAGCCAATAAAATTTCTCCCAGACACTGGTAATAATCCAAGATATTGATGGAAAAGGCATCATTGTTAATGTGAGTATAAGCCTCAAATCACAAACTGGGAAGAGGCCGATAAAGTTCCATCCTTGGAAAGGGGATATGATTATTGCTAGTTGTCTGTTGTTCTTTCCAATTTGTTAAGATTTCTGTCTGTTCACACTTTTCACACTGACAGCCTTTTAATTTTGCCCACACAACCAAATATCCCTAGTGCAGCTGTCTGTTTTTGCATATCTAATCTGAGAAAGTTAATATACATGAACAAATTAAACAGGTTCACATAGAAAGGAAAGATTATATAGCCATATAATTGAGATGTTTTCAATAGCCTTGCTACATGTTCACAGCCACAAATAATTGATATATAAAAAAATTAATCGAACCAGGCCTTTGGTCCGTAGAATTCAAACAGACATCTTAACTGATATTTTAGAGAGTTATTGTATTTTTTTTTTAATTTCATTTTACTGAATTAACTACTTGTTTGGGCACTATGTAGACAAAGCCCGAAGGCCCCACATATTAAAAAAACTAAGTGAGAATCATTCCTATGTTGATATTGTGATTAGACAATAAAGAAGCCAATGGCTATTTTGATTTACTACCTCAGAGCTTGTATTAAATGATATTTCACTGACTCACCTAGTTTTTCCTCAGCTGTGACACCTGTTAACCAGAAATTCTTATGATTTTATATGCCTTTTTCTTTCACCGAGGGACTGCAAGATAGTCCTAAGATTAAATATGTTTGAGAGGGTGCGAGGACAATCTTTAGTCTATGCCTCCATCTGCATGCTTAGGACAATATCAGAACAGAAATTCTGATGAGCCAGTTGGTTTTGTAATGAGTTGCCATGGCTTTTCCCCCAATAAAGGGTGTGTTCAGACTTTGTTTATTTATAGACCAATAAAGAGAAATTTCCACTGTTCTCTTCAGCAGGCTGAGGATAAATAGCTCTTCCGTTTCTAACATTTAATGTTCACAGACACAAAAACAACTGCTCTGAATATTAAGCCAACATTCATATTTTTTTTTTTCCCCTACGAAGGGAAGAAATCCTTGAATATGAAACAATGAAGGGTTCAGATATAATCTTTCCCATTTTAGAACCGTTTTATTGCAACTTGTTTTCCTCATCAAAAAGGCACTCTAGGCTTAATTTGGTTACTGGATGAAGCATCAACTCACGCGCTTTGACAATTTCCTCCATGACTTGAGAGTTTATGACTCTACGGAATGAAATTCTGTCCATGAAGGCAGGGTAGTTGTAACACCAAACGCCTTTTGACGAGGCTGTTGCTGCTGGCTTGAGCTGGTTTTCATGAGTATGTGTGCAGCAAATGCTTTCTGTTTTCACATTCTAGAGCAAGGAACAGCATAAATTATCCCTAATTCTTGATTCTGTGATTAAGTAGCCATCTGGTCTGATAGTATGGTGACAATGATATAGGAGTGAACACTCTATGCTTGGTCTACTGCACAAAAAAGGACAATAGGACATATTTTAAAATGTCAGGATCCATCAGAACCATATTCAGGGAAGTTTGCATTTATGAAAATGGATAGTATTGAAGATACATCATGATGCAAATCTAATCATGGCTGCTGGGTGGCAGAATTAAATTAAGAGTAAATCTGAATGTTTCTAATTAAAAATGGGTTATTCCTTTTTCTGCTGTGTTTTCCATGCCCATAGAAAGAAGCTTTATTATACCATCTTTAGGAAATTGTGCCAAAAAAGGTGTTGACCTGGCTGCCTATCCCCTCTGAAACGGGCACATGGACCTCTTAGACTGCAAAGAGGAGTGTGGCTATTTCTGGTCAGTTCTTAGTGAAATTTGTGTTTGCAACTAAATTAGTGCTCATCACTAGGTGAGGTGTACGTATTGTTAGAGTGAGAGCTACTGAGAATTCACAGCTGTATGAGCATAAGGTACAGCAAGAGTTTTATTTTTTAATATTCTCCTCTTAATTTATTGATTGTCCATTCATTCGTTCAACAAACATTGATTGAGCACTTTCCATGCAGCAAGCACTGAGTGTCTCCTTGAAGTTTGGGGAAGGAGAACAATAAATATATTTGATAGTCCTAGTGTAATTGTTGAACATCTCTTTAGTAGGAATGATTTCCAACCACAAATAGTGATTGTGAATGCCCAGGGGCAGTGTCTGTATCACGGCTGTAGGAAGCCAGATGATTATCAGGGATGACTCTCAGGGCTGTAGGATCTTTGGAAGGGCAGAAGAGAGGTTGGCTGGGCCTGGGTAGCAGACCTACTCACTGAGCAGGGGCTACGGGTGCTAATCCAGCTTGTAGATGCTGGTGTAAGGCAGGGCCCAAAGGGTCCAGGAAACTCAGCTATGATTCAAGCATTTGGAACCAGGAGGTCTAACCCAATGGACAGAACGTGGCGTCAGGCATTGAGTAATAAGGAGTCCCTTCAACTCCTAGTAGAGGAAAACTCTGAATGAAAATTGAGCCTTTATTATCTTAATTTCTAGTAGATACATGACACTACTCAGAAGACCTCAGCACTCTTTCTACGTGGGCCTCAGGTACGGGGAAATAGTCATTACTTTTCTTTGTGAAGGAGTGTGGAACATTCACATATTCAAAGAATAATTATTGAGTATGTGTTCTATGTTGCAAATATTTCAAACTTACCACGCACAGAATTGCTCCAGTACCTTTCCAGGCCCAGCCTGCTTCTGCTGAGTAAATATAGCACCAGCATCACACCCAGTCTACCCAGCCTTAAACCTGAAAGTCATCCCAGACTCACAAGCCTCTCATCCTCACCACCTAATAGCTCACAAAGTCCTATACACCCTGTCCCCAAATATTTGATCTCTAGCCCCACCACTGTCATATTTCACAAAATCATCATCTGTAGTCACTGTAATAGCTTCCCAGCTGATCTTTCTAAAATCCAGATCTATTCATGTATTATCATGATTTGAATTCTACATTGGCTCTACACTGACTTTGGAAACAAATCTGTGATCCAATCCCTGCCCATCTCTCCAACCTTATGTCCCACTCACTCCCCCAGATGTACAAAACCTACCTAATGACTTGAGCCCCGACTTTTTCTCCTGGAATGTAACCTTTCATTAGAATTTTTTCACTTCCTTTATTCCAATCTCCACCTAAACTAACAAGATTTTTTTCTAATTCCTTTCTAAAACTTGGCCCAAAGGTAAACCAAGCCCTCATTTCTATGGATACCTCTGAGACTGACTGAGATCTTCAGTGTCTTCTCCAAGTACCAAGGTAGTGAGCAAGGTCACAGACCCTATCCAACCAGTCCTCCCCACTTGCTTTTATGTTCTTATTCCAAGGGGTCAGTACCTCCTAATATCCCCTTGCCTGGGACACTTACTCCCCAGCCCTTAGTCTGCTTATTGATGCTCTTCTCAGCACGCAGGAAACAGTCTCCTAGTAGTCTTACCCACTCTGAGGAAAGCACCTTACTCTACTGCCTCTCTGGGTAACTTCTCTCAAACTTGGTTCCCTTTGGAGGGGATATATTTGCTTCTCTCTCAGAGGATTTCTAGGATTCTTCTGCCTGGCACCATGAATAATCTCTTGTTCAAGTAAGACCCTGCTTCCTGCCCACAAGGGGTGTGAATTTGACCCTTATCACCCAAACAATAAAACAATGCCTTAACCAAAAAAATAATTTTAACATCCACTCAATATGAATCATCTATAAACAACAAAATAGAGATTTTATGACACAAAGTTATATTCTTCTTTTTGTATATATAATTATAATCATGAATATTATATACACTTACAGACATGATAAGGAGCCCTGGTGGTGCAGTGGTTAAGTGCCCGGCTGGGGGAGTCAAATCAGGAGAGAAAGATGTGGCAATTTGCTTCCATAAAGATCACAGCCTTAGAAACCCAGTGGGGCAGCTCTACTCTGTCATATAGGGTCGCAATGAGTCAGAATCAGCTGGACGTCACAAAACAACAGACATGATACCAAAAAAACAAGTCCTTATCTTAAAAACAGCGGTATGGATAGATACATTTTTCCAGAATCAGATGCAAAAAGTTTGTGTACTCCCTCAAAATGCTGAACATGCCATGAGACAGAAGCATTTACTATTCAGTAAACATCCATGTGCTCATGAATCAAAAACACAGAAAATAACAAATGTTGTAGAGGCTGTGGGAAGATTGGAATTCCTATGCACTGCTGGTGGGAGTGTAAAATGGTACAACCATTTTGGAAAACCATATAACACTTCCTCAAAAAGCTAGAAATAGAAATACCATACGATCCAGCTATCCCACTCCTAGGAATATATCCTAGAGAAATAAGAGCCATCACGAAAATTGACATATGCACACCCATGTTCATTGCAGCATTATTCACAATAACAAAAAGAAAGAAAAAACATAAGTGCCCATCAACAGTTGACTGGGTAAACAATCTATGGTACAGACACACAATGGTGCACTACACAATTCTAAAGAACAGTGAT
This sequence comes from Elephas maximus indicus, assembly GCF_024166365.1. Classification (NCBI taxonomy): domain Eukaryota; kingdom Metazoa; phylum Chordata; class Mammalia; order Proboscidea; family Elephantidae; genus Elephas; species Elephas maximus. Next base: position 74,871,222 of record NC_064824.1, on the reverse strand, counting down.
GAATCTGCGCAGCGTCTCACAACATGGATGAATCTGGAGGGCATTATACTGAGTGAAATTAGTCAATCACGCAAGGACAAATACTATATGAGACCACTATTACAAAAACTCATGAAAACCTTTACACACGGAAAGAAACAATCTTTGTTAGTTATGAGGGAGGGGAGGGTTGGGGAGGGAAAACCACTAAATAAACAATAGCTACGTGATCACTTTAGTGAACGGTAAGAGAGCACACAATACTGGGAAAGAAAGCACAACTTGTCCAAGGCAAGGTCATAGAAGCTCCATAGACACATCCAAACTCCCTGAGGGACCAAATTACTGTGCTGAGGGCTGTGGGGACCATAGACTCAGGGAACATCTGACTCAACTGGCATAATATAGTTGATAAAGAAAATGTTCTACATTCTACTTTGGTGAGTAGCATCTGGGGTCTTAAAAGTTTGTGAGCAGCCATCTAAGATACTCCACTGGTCCCACTTCATCTGGAGCAAGGGAGAATTAAGAAAACCAAAGACACAAAGGAAAGATTAGTTCAAAGAACTAAGGACCACAACTACCACAGCCTCCACCAGACTGAGTCCAGCACAACTAGATGGTGCCCGGCTATCATCACTGGCTGCTCTGACAGGGCTCGCAATAGAGGGTCCTGAACAGAGCTGGAGAAAAATGTAGAACAAAATTCTAACTCGAAAAAAAAGACCAGACATACTGGTCTGACAGAGACTGGAGAAACCCCGAAAGTATGGCCCCCTGACACTCTTTTAACTCAGTACTGATGTCATTCCTGTGGTTAACCCTTCAGCCAAAGATTAGACAGGCCCATAAAATAAAACAAGACTAAGTGGGTACACCAGCCCAAGGGCAAGGGCGAGAATGTAGGAAGAGACAGAAAAACTGGTAATGGGCAACCCAAGGCCAAAAAAGGGAGAGTGTTGACACATTATGGGGTAGACAACCAATGTCACAAAACAGTATGTGTATTAGTTGTTTAATGAGAAACTAATTTGTTCTGTAAACCTTCATCTATAGCACAATAAACATAGATAAATAAATAAGTAAATATCCATGTGCTCAGTTGTAATTACATCTGGGCAATGGACCATAAGCACTAGTCACTTCTGGGTTGAAGCATTTAAGAGTCAAGGTGCTACTCTCTGGCTCCCTTTTCCTTTGCCATGATATAGAGAAGGTTACATGTTGAAGGGTTATCAGACTCACGTTGGGACTTAGCATGGATAAGAAATGAACTTTTATTGTGTTAATTCACAGGGATTCTAGGGTTATATTTTTACCACATCAAAGCCCATATCATCTTGACAGATACATTCCATTATCACAGATTCTAACATACACGGAATATGGAAAGATATTTTAAAATTGATTGAGGTATTGATATGAGGAATCAAACCAATCAATGTCAGTTTTTATAAAGGTTCATTTCATCTTATCTGAATATACTGAAGACATGGAGAACATCGATAACTAGCCTGAGAGCTTTCAGTGCTGGCATTTTACTTAAGTTAATGTGAACTTTTATCACTGAACCTACAGACAGGTTAAAAAGTTGGACTAACACCAAAAGCACATGCATTGCAACAAATCATTCTGAAGACTCAATAGGAGCTTTAAACACAGCTTATGTAAGATGAAACCTTTTATATCTAAATTTGATTTAAGCTCAGTAGCTCAAAGAAGATTTAGGACACAATTTGTCTGATGGAGCTGCTTGAGGCTCAGATCTATTCCATTTTGGAAAATAGATTCCATACTAAAGAGCCTGTTTTCCCTTCTGTGGTGGATGTATGATCCATTTCAGCCACTCATCATCAAATTCTCCATCTTCAGTAGATGTTGAAACTGAATTTCTTCTTCTTGTTGCCCACTTATTAATTACTTACGATTAACCCGCCTTTCCCATAACAACCTTAAAATACTGGAACACACAGAGATAATTATAGTTTCCAAATGTTTCATGGTTTTCTGTTTTGTACCCAGGGCAAACTCTTAAAAATATACCTAAAAATTATTTAGTTGTGTGTTGGGAAGGTGGAATGAAGGTGAGAGGTGCAGAGGGCAGGAAGGGGAACTTTATCAGAAAAATCTAAGCTAACTACTGTTATTGTAACTAACCATTAAATTTGGCTCTGACTTTCCTAGTAGTCAAGGCAAGAGGGAAACCTGGTGAGTTTTAGAGTTGTGTGTTTCAATTTTGACATACTTAGTGCTAGCAGCAAGGGTTACTGGTTAACTCTTTAGTTCATTTTTAAAAATTGTTTTAGCAGTCTAATTTTAATCAGAAGAAAAAAGTTTACCTCAGGAGACTAAAATAATTAACTGGTTAAATGAAATTATTTCTTATTGTAAATCATTATTGAAAGCTGAAGAGAGGAAACTATATCTGAGAAGTTGAGAAACAAGCTTAGCAAAATAGAAAACCACCACTTGGGATGCTATTTAAGGATTTTTTCCATGTAACTGCTGGTTAGTGAATCCCAGCTAGAAGAAGTTTTGACAGTCCAGAAAATGTGTAATAAACATCGTAGAGTTAGGAAAAATAATTCATTTTAAGGTTAAAAAAAACAGTTCGCCCCACATGAGCAATTAGATCACACAGCCTTTAGTCATAATGATGGGACGGCTAAACTGTCCTGCTGCAACCTGTCCTTGCATATTTTTTCAGAAAGAGATTTGTTACAAAGAGATAACATGCTTCTTTGCGGTATCTTCGGAAACCATCTTACCTTTTTAATTTTGCCAGTTTTTGTAGGCTTCACAGTAGTATTTGCAAATCCAAGATAGAATGGTAAACCGCCCAGTCACCCAAACACAGGGCTGTTGCTCTTCTTAGCTGCCACTGAGTCATCCCTTAGCTAACGGGGACCCCATGTACAATGGGATTGGATTTTTGTGATCCACGGAGTTTAAAAGAAAAAACAAAAACCCAGTGCCGTGGAGTCGATTCCAACTCAATCGGCTAATTTTCAGACATAGATTGCCAGGCCTTTCTTCCTAGTCCACCTTAGTCTGTAAGCTCTGCTAAAACCTATTCAGCATCATAGCAACACACAAGCCTCCACTGACAGACAAGGGGTGGCCATGCATGAGGTTCATTGGCCTAGAATCGAATCTGGGTCTCCCACATGGAAGGTAAGAATTCTACCCCTGAACCACCATTGCCCTTCCATCTGGATTATAATTGGACACAAAAGCACAGTCCCCTTGCCTTAATTTAGACTCATCTCTGAAGGGCCATCCCAGCTCCAGACCTCCCTGTAGGATCGGCTGTGACTTCTGTTGCAATTTCATCACAGTTTAACTTTCCCTTCTGCCCAGCCCTCCTTCCCTCACTCTCTTATAAGTGTTGTCCTTTAGAGCACTCACCAGTGAGCCCTCTGCATGTAAATCTCTGTCTCAGCGTCTCTTCCCAGAAACCCGTCCTAAAACAGAAGACTATCACATCCATCCGCATAACTACATTTCCTGTAGACCCTTTCCACCAATGGGAACTCTAGGAAGAGGAGTATCCAAAAGCAGATATTACAACGATGCACCAGGCAGATTCCATGATGATGATTGCCCTTCTTCTTGGAGGGACTGAGCAAGGACTTAGTCACCAGTTTGCTCGGAAGGAGTCCACAAGCCTTGCTCTCTAAACTCTGGACTTAAGAGCTATACTGCTTATTAGCTGCTCACTGTCAACAATAGCCTCCATGGGGTGCAAATAAAGTGAGCTCTGGAGTCAGTCCAAGTTCAAAGGCTCTGTGACTGATTTCCTGGATCTTGGAGGCCGTGTGGTACATTGACAGGTCAGAGCTGAGGATTTTCTATGGTAGAGACAAACTACAGTAGCAGCAGTAAAACAAAGGTCTCCAGTTTAGAATGGAGCAGCCACTAACAACAACATAATCCAGACATTAGATATAGTCATTCCCTGAGAAGAGCATGTAATTTTGGGCAAAGCAGCTACCTTCAGCTAAGGGTAATTCCTGGTGGGATCTCAGCTGGGATCTGCCAGTAGGCAACACTCCTGGCAGGAAGGGGGAATGTCACCTTAGCTCAAAAGGGGGAATCTTGGTGGCACACCACAGCATCTGCTACACCCTTCTAGCTGGTGTTCCTACCCCAACACCTTCATGTAGACAATTAAAGTTAGCTACAGAAATATTATTAGGGAAATGATAAATTGAAGGAGGGAAATGATCATTCGAATCTTGATCCAAACTGTCATAAGGATACATACAAAGTAAAAGACTAAATATTAAATAAACAGTAAGACCCATTCTTTATTAGAGAAGTACGGGAAATGACTCCAGATGATTTGCATAAGCAATTAAAGCAAGTTTTTAAGGTAGTGGTGGTAGTAGTAGTTTTTGCTTACACAACTTATTAATAATCAACTGGTCTGAGATCTCACCCACTAGAACCTTCCCAGCTTAGAGTAGAGCCTTGAATGGATTTCTTTTGTGGCTCGACTTGAATTTTGAGGTCTCTCTGGAAGTGCACTGTCAGTCTATGATCAAAAGGCCCCCAACAATAGCTCTGGTTTTCAGAAGCTCACCACGCTCAAACTTTCCATGTCAAGAGGCTTCATATGGATATAGCCCATCAGAGTTCTTGGCATTAATAGTGTCAACCTGAATGATTTCTCAAGGTCACTTAAACTCCTATACTACATTTAAATGAATATATATATATATACTTACGTATTATCAGAAATTCAGGAAATACAGAATGGCAAAATGAAGAATAACATAGTGGTATACAGTCCTCCTGACTGCCAAAAGAAGGAACAAATCTGTCTTGGAAGAAGTACAGCCAGAATGCTCCTTAGATGTGAGCGTGGTGAGACTTTTTCTCACATATTTTAGACATGTTATCAGGAGGATCAGTCCCTAGAGGACATCATGCTTGGTAAAGTAGAGGATCAGCAAAAAAGAGGAAAACCCTCAATGAGATGGATTGACACAGTGGCTACAACAATGCTCTCAACCATGACAACGATCATGAGGACGGCACATGACCAGGCAGTGTTTCGTTCTGTTGTACTTAGGGTCACTATGAGTCAGAACCGACTCAACAGCACCTAACAACAACAGCATACAATCCTCCTTCCAGTTTTTTTTTTTCTTTCTCTCTCTCTCTCTACCCACATGAAACTCCTATTTTTGAAAATAATTTTAGCTTTGTATTCAAATCCTGGTTTCAGTACTTACTCACTGTGTGATCTCAGTAACTTACTCTTGATTTGTCTATTCATCTATAAAATGGGAATAATTACACTCACCTCATGAAATTTTATTAGGTTTTAAAATGAGGTGATATATGTAAACAATCTATCTCGTTGCCTGGTACATAACAAACATTCAATAAGTGCAATATCCCTTTACTTCCCCAGCCCAGGGGCTATATTGGGAAAAAACACAAAGAACCTGGCTTCCAGAGCAGAACTACGATCTGAGAAAAACCTCCTTAAGAAGATCTCAAGCCTCACTGCTTAGATTAATTCCAAACTTTTTCAAGCTATTAAGAGGCAATGCACAATTTGATTCAGATATGTAACACGAGGCCGTGTAATTAAACATATATATCCTGGAATTAATTCTACATTCGCTTTTATAATACAGTACACTTATATAGAATAACACATGGCTCTTGATTAAACAGCAGATTGCTGTTCAATCAAACAGCTCAAGATAGACCATAAAATGTTAAAATGCAGCATCAGCACCAAAATATGGTTATGGGATGTTAATATTCACTTCCACACTCTTACCTAGGTAGCATAAAAATGGATATTTCAGAGAGAAAATGTTAAGTATTAACTACATCACTTTTCTGCTTAAATGCTATCGGGTCATCTAGATTTACTGTAAATAAGACTAGAGAAATTTAGAGATTTGTCTTTCAAAGTATAGTTAATTAGGGCCAATGTAATTTTGGTTTGAAATGTTCAATTATGAAAATAAAAAACTTTTAAAGGCATATGAGTTTATTATTTTCTGTATTTGTAGGTTTATTTTCAAAATAAATTCCACTGATCCGTGTACGAACTATGATGAAAATATTTTCTAAATCTCAACTCTAAAAAATCCAGACTTGCACAGTTGGGGAAGTAGGGAAAAGGATAAATGACATCTACAGATGATTCTTTAAAATCTTGTTTCATTCTTTAATGTGATTTTCTTCCCTTCTACAAACCTTTATCTGAGCCATAGAAAAGACAGTAAAACTGGCAATTTGAATTTCATTTTACTCACCTTTCTATGTTAGAAGTCTTTTATGTAGGCAAAATCCTACACTCTACTCATACTCAGCTGCTCACTGTTCCTTAAATAAATGTCACTTTCTCTCAATCTGACCATGTCCAAATAAGGCAAAGATGTCACCTCGAAGACTAAGGTGCTCCTGACCCAAGCCATGGTGTTTTCAATTGCCTCATATGCATGCAAAAGCTGGACTATGAATAAGGAAGACTAAAGAAAAATTGATGCCTTTGAATTGTGGTATTGTTGAAGAATATTGAATATACCATGGACTGCCAAAAGAATGAACAAGTTTGTCTTGGAAGAAGTAGAGCCAGAATGCTCCTTAGAAGCAAGGATGGCTAGACTACTCCTCACATATTTTGGACTTGTAATCGGGGGTCCAGTCCCTGGAGAAGGACATCATGCTTGGTATAGTAGAGGGTCAGAGAGAAAGAAGAAGATCCTCAATGAGGTGGATTGACACAGTGGCTGCAACAATGGTCTCAAGCATAACAACGATTGTGAAGATGGTGCAGGGCTGGGTAGGGTTTTGTTCTGTTGTACATACGGTTGCTACCTATCAGAACCAACTCAATAGCACCTAATGACAACATCAACAAAATACCACAAAGGAGCCCTGACAGTGCAGTGGTTAAGTGCCTGGGTGCTAACAGAAAGGTCATTGGTTCGAAACCACCAGTGGCTGTGCAGGAGAAAGATCTGCTTCAGTAAAGATTACAGCCTTGGAAACCCTACTTAAAAAAAAAAAAAAATCGTTTGCCATCTAGTCAATTCCAACTCAAAGGAGCCCTGGTGGCACAGGGGTTAAGAGATTGGCTGCTAACCAAAAGGTTGGCAGTTTAAATCCACCAGCTGCTCCTTGAAACCCTATAGCACAGTTCTACCCTGTACTGTAGGGTCACTATGAGTTAGAATTGACTCAGTGGCAACGGTTTTGGTTTTCTGGTTTAAAATACCACACATTTTTAAATTTTAAAATGTGGATATTTTTATTGGACTATGCCATGTTGGAAAGCAATCCTCTTTGGTTCTCTCGCATTTCTGCACACCTTGGAGTCCCCGGGTGGCACAAATGGTTAAGTAGTCAGATACTAACTGGAAGGCTGGATTCAAATTCACCCAGAGGCACATCAGAACAAAGTCTTGGTGATCTACTTCCAAAAGATCACAGCCATCGAAAACCCTACCGCACTCAGTTCTATGCTGAAACACGTGGCTCACCGTGAGTCAGAGTCAACTCGACGGCAGCTGGTTTGGTTAGTTTGTGAGCGGAGAGGCACTGACAACTTTTACTGAAGACTATCTTTCAAGGATGTTTGTATAGAGAACAGCCTTGGAAGACAGGTAGTATCACCCTCACAAGCAGAGGGCAGGTTTGTTTATTGCTCGGTGTAACAAAGACAAAGTCTCCTTCCAGAGCAAAGGTAGGGCAGATTTCTTGTAGCCCATTTTGAAAAATTTGGATTCTCTAAGGTTGGGGTTCTTCAGCTGTGATGCAAATGCATTATGTGTACAACAACTACGTGGGCCACCCAGGTGGAACTTAGGGGAAAGGAGCAAGGGGAACCTAGGCAAACATAAAACTCACTGTGCTTGCTATGACATGAGTAATAAATTCCTTTTTCTCTGACCCAGGAATACTACTTCTTATGCATAAAATTACGGCAGGCTTGCAAGTAAGGTAAAATCTCAGACTCTTTACAGTTCTTGACATATCACTAAAAAGGCACACAAAGTATACATACAGATCAGTGCATTTTCACAAGGCGAACACACTCATATAAACAATACCCAAGGAACACAAAGTAGCCAGAAACCTAGAATTCCCCTCATGCTTTTTGCTAGTCACAACCCCCCTACGCAAGGTAACCACTTTCTTGATTTATAACACCATAGTTTTGCCTTGCTTGAACTTTATATAAACAGAATCTTATAGTATTCTGTATGGCTTATTTTGCATAACACATTTTGCTCAATATTATGTTTATGGGGTTTATCCATGTTATTGTACTGTAGTTTTGGTTTGTTCATTTTCATTATGTGTAGTATTCCATAGTATGAATATACCACGTTTTTTAAATTGTGCTTTAAGTGAAAGTTTACAATTCAAGTCAGTTTCTCATACAAAAACTCATACACACATTGTTACATGACCCTAGTTGCTCCCCCTGTGATGTGACAGCACACTCCTTCTTGTGATCTTGTATTTCCCATCCTTTCAGCCAGCTCCTGTCCCCCTCTACCTTCTCACCTTGCCTCCAGACAGGAGCTGCCCACATAGTCTTATGTGTCTACTTGAGCTAAGAAACGCAGTCCTCATCAGTATCATTTTATGTCTTATAGTCCAGTCTAATCTTTGTCTGAAGAGTTGGCTTTGGGAAGAGAGTCCTAGGGCCATGACATCTGGGGTCTGGTCTTTTTTACTAGAATTTGAGGTCTGCATCCTGCTTTTCTCCTGCTCCATCAGGGATTCCCTGTTGTGTTTCCTGTCAGGGTAGTCATTTGTATTAGCCGGGCACTATCTAGTTCTTCCGGTCTCAGGCTAATGGAATCTCTGGTTTACGTGGCCCTTTCTGTCTCTTGGGCTCAAATTTTCTTTGTATCTTTCTTCACCCTCCTTTGCTCCAGGTGGGCTGAGATCAATTGATGCATCTTAGATGGCCGCTTGCTAGCTTTTAAGACCCCAGATGCCACTCGCCAAAGTGGGAAGCAGAACCTTGTTATGCCAATTGGCCTAGGTGTCCCCTGAAACCATAGTCCCCAAACCCTCACCCTTACTACTCTATCCCTCAAAGTGTTTGGTTGTAAATATGCCACATTTTTGATGAAGTCTTTACTGAATCGCTTAGCTTCCTCTGAACTCCCTCAATCTTTTGTTAGTACCTGTCCTATTCAATTTATCACTTTTTATTTTGTATTTTAGTTTTTAAAGTATATTTCCTATTTTTGTGCTAGCCCATTCACTCCTTGAAGACTCAAGCTTCAAGAGTGCCTAAATAGTGTATTCATTCATTCATTCATTCAATTATTTCACAAACATTTGTAGTTCCAATTATGTTCTGCACTGTGTTAAATGCTAGTACCACACTTTAGATGTTCCTCCACACAATGACCACTTAAAAATATTTGGTGAATGACTAAGTACTTAATCAACAGGTAGCAAAGGGAAAAAGGTCACAAGGAAATGGCTGAGGAAATTTATCAACTAGAGAATGTATCTTGACTAATGTAGACTTGGTCATATTGTGTGAGGAACGAGGCTAATTTTTAACGAAGACAGAAGGACTTAAATGGCCAACTGTATATTAAATTCTTCACATGATTGTCTTATAGGCATCTTTAAAACCCAACAAAAGAGAACTTCTGACTTAAACATCACCAAATTTTCTCCTCTACAAGATTTTCCCATCTCATTAAAATGCACTAGAATCTGTTCAGTTGCTCAAGCCAAAAATATTGGTATCATCTTCTCTTCCGTATGTCCCAAATCTAGGGCAGTGATCTGACACCACAGATTCCTACTTGTGTCCATCTCCACTACTATCAGTCTAGTCCTGATATTTCCCTGCTTCTTGTCTGTTCTCTGCCCCCATTCTCCACATGGCAACCACAGTAATCTTTGAAAAACAAATCAAGTCATGTTACTTCCCTGTTTAAAACCCTCATTCCATTGCTCTTAAAACAAATTCTAAACTCTTTATGTTAGTTTATAAGGCCCATTTTTAACAGTACCTCTATCTGGTTCTCACCTTACTAAGTTCTAGCTACCTGGCCTTTTAATTGCCAAACTTGTTCTTGCCTTAGGGCCTTTGCACTTTCTCATCCCTTGGTCTGGTATGCTTTTCTTCATTATCTTCACATGACTCCCCTCTTCACTCAGATCTCAAATGCTGCCTCCCCAAGGAAGCTCTCCCTGACCATCCAATTCAAAGTAGCCATCCAGTTACTTGATGTCACATCATCATATTTTAATCCTTTGCATAACACTTTCCTTACCTGATATATTCTTCTCCATCTTTGTTTATTGTCTCTCTTCCTCAGTTGGAATGTAAGCTCCATGACCACAGGGACCTAGTCTGTATTGTTCCCAAGAAAGATGGAGGAATGGGGAGAGGCTTTAATTTTACTGGCAAAGTCCTATTTCTTAAACTAGATGACATTTTATTACTCTTTCTACCATATATATGTGTGTATGTGTCTGTATATAAACATATATATGTGTGTGTGTGTATATATATATATATATATAATGTACTGAATTGTGTCCCTCAAAATATCTGTCAACTTGGCTAGGTCATGTTTCCCAGTATTGTATGATTGTCTACCATTTTGTCATCTGATGTGATTTCCCCATGTGTTATATATATCCTATCAAATGAGATGGATTAAACCAAACCAAAAAAACCAAACCTGTTGCTGTCAAGTCTATTCCAAGTCATAGCAACCCTATAGGATAGAGTAGAACTGCCCCATAGAGTTTCCAAGAAGCACCTAGTGGATTCGTGGCAGTTATATTGATGAGATCTACAAGATTAGATAGTGTCTTAAGCCAATCTCTTTTGAGATATAAAAGAGAGAAGCGAGCAGAGAGACAGGAGACCTCATACCACCAAGAAAGCAGTGTCGGGAGCAGAACGCATCCTTTGGACCTGAGGTTCCTGCTCTGAGATGCTCCCAGACCAGAGGAAGACTGATATATCATGAGGACCTTCTTACAGAGCTGACAGAGACAGAAAGCCACCTCCTGGAGCTGAAGTTCTGAATTCGGACTTGTAGCCTACTAGACTGTGAGAGAATAAATTTCTCTTTGTTAAAGCCACCCACTTGTGATATTTCTGTTATAGCAGCACTAGACAACCAAGACAATACATGATATGTATTCTTTTTTTATATATTAACTAATTTACAATTCAGAAAGTAAATAAAATTACATTATCTGCTTATAACCAAAACTTGCATATTCTTTATTACTGTTGTTGTTAGTTGCCATCAAGTCGATTCCGACTCAGAGAGACCAAGTGTCTATATTATAGTATGCGTAAATATTTTGTCTGATTTATAACTAAACAGCTACATTGATGTGAACTCTGATGTTTGTCTACTTGGATGTGCTTAAAGGGAATAAATTAAACAAACACATTGCTGACTCCTATGACAGAAAAGGGAGACCAAAATGGATGCATCGATGAAATCAATGATCACCGATATCAAGTTCCTCTACTTCTGTAGCTTCTTTTCCTTTTACAGATGCCAAAAAGGCTTGTCGTGATAACACAACAAGCCTGAGATCCAAACCCAAATTTAAAGATGCTTTAGAACATACTAAGCTATATGAGAAAATTAAATAGCTCGTTTTCCCAAGGACCTTAATTGTCATCGGTTGAATCAATCACTGAGCCGCATTTTCTGCTATTATTCATAGCATGTCTGGTACCATTATGACCTTTCAGATCGTATTATCTTAGTTGATGTTGGTAGAATTACATTTACATTGATTTCTAAAAGGCGGGGTGTGTGAGAGCATGCATGGGTGGTGTTTTCCAAACGGAGTTGGCAAGGTAAACACGCATAAAGAGTTAAGAATGCCCCCAGAGCAGGCCAGATGGTAAAGCCAAGTCTTATTTAAGAATAATTGGTTTTACGTTACCCATAAATCTGAATTGTATCTGAGAAACGATCTTTTATAGCCATCCAATAGGTGTGTGGGTAGGATTAGAGTAAGAATAATATCTAATCTCTCTAGATCAATACTCGACAGTGGAGAATCATTCTTATTTGTTTCCAATATAGAAATCCTGAGAAATGCCAGTGTGACCATGGCACGTTCTATGCTCAATGCACAATGGACATTCAATAAGTATTAGATGATGTCGCTTGGACAAAAATCTCTAGCAGTGTGGAAAACAATCCATTAGTGCTCAATATTATATGACTTCATCTGTACATGAGTCCTTTTGACTTGGTCAGAAGATTTTACTTGGTTGGAGGTTTGAATCGGCGGTGGCACTTATGACACACCCTCAGGTCCGAGTGGCTTCTAAATTACACATGGCCAGATTACCTCCTTAGAAGAGGCCAATGAACTAGTAGCTAACAGCCTAGGTGTTGCAGGCAAATATATCTGGATTTGAATTCTGGCTCCCTTCCTTACTAGCCACAGGTCTTTAGATAGACTCAGTTCTCATTATTCATGGTAGTTATTTTCTATAGTTACTGCAAACACTGAATTAGTGAGTACTGAACCGCTGCTCCTAGGGGGAAATGCAGGGTTAGGTTCCTGTGGGCCTCTGGTCACAATATTTTCATCAACTGGTCAATATATTATCTTGTTTTATGTGTATTTTTCTTTAAAGACAGCTTATTAAATCTTTTCTCTATTAAATATATATTGTTGATTCATTAACATTGAACTCACAGCCAATAGCACTGTAACTCATGCTTGAATGAAGCTTATCTAAACATGTTTTTCTCCATAAGGCACATCACAACCTTCTTACACTTCGAAACACTAGATAGCACTTCACCACTGTGCTTGGGGGCCATACTAAACAGCAATATCATAAAAAAAAAAAAAAAAAGCACTGACTTACTGTAGAAAGCGCACTTGCTTACAGTGTAAGCGCTGAAACAAGTCAGAGCACCACTTCGTTGGGCCTCAGCTGGGAACATGTGAATCAGGCAACTCACAATTTTTGCTGCTCTGTGCATCCTGCAAATTGTCCCCAAGCTGCTGTGAGTATTGATTTTGGGGTTACAAATAAATTTTAGCAAGTAGATGAATTTGCAAATATGGAATCCACAAATAATGAGGATCAAATGTAAATTATTTAACTTCTCTGCATTTCAAATTTCTCTCCCCTAAAATGGGAATAATGATAGTATCTGCTTCTGAGAGGTCTTGTGAGGACTGAGGAAAACGAGGCTTGTGGAGAGCTGAAATAGTTATTCCTATTATTAGTGCTGCCTCTGCCCACCCCACTGCCAGCGAGACTGATAGACATAAGAGTTTCCTATCACCAAGCATTGCAAGCCCACCTGAGCCTCCATAGTTAACACCAATAGGTGGACACTTGCTCCAGCATCTGTTCTGGCCCAGTGGGCAAGTTTAAAGTCAGGTCCTGGTCAATCACACCACCACTCCATCTCTGTGAGCACCTGGCCCTTCCCCACTTTTCTACTTTGTGCCTTTTCCCTCCCTTATCTCCTGCTCCTGGATCAGTGGAATGAACAAGGAGGCAGGAAGGCATTTTTGGTGAAGCAGTAGCTCAGTTGTACAGTGATGGCTGTGGATGAGCTCCCTGTTCACCCTTTCTTGGCTGTGTTGTGCCTCCTACTGCTCATCCCTTGTATGTCTACTTCTCTTCACCTCACTCCAGAAGCCTCCAGTTACACCTCCTTTCACTGACTCCTTCATTGCAAGCTCGCCCATCATTTACAGAAGCCCAGTACCATAATTTAAATGCACAGTGCATTAAATGCACACTGTTATTAACAACTGGTACTGGCCAATCAAACTTAAAAAGAAAGAACAAATCTGTCTTGGAAGAAGCACAACTAGAATGCTCCTTAGAAGCGAGGATGGTGAGACTTCGTCTTGTGTATTTTGGACATGTTATCGGGAGAGACCAGTCCCCAGAGAAGGACATCATGCTTGGTAAAGTAGAGGGTCAGCAAAAAAGAAGACCCTCAACAAGATGGACTGACACAGTGGCTGCAACAATGGGCTCAAACATAGCAGCAACTGTGAGGATGGCACAGGATCGGGCAGTGTTTCGTCCTGTCGTACATAGAGTCGCTATGAATCGGAATCAACCCCAGGGCACCTAACAATAAGAACAACTGACCAATCAGAAGAGATTGTGGTGGAGGTAGCCCTGGGTCAGGGTCAACAGGTCTTCTATAGTGTTAGGAGTTGGGCTTCATTTGCTGGGTTCTGGGGGAGGCGTTGGAGGGGCCTCAGGGCAAGAGCAGCCAGTCTGGCAATGGAACACTCAGGGGTCTCAGGGAAATGGCTATTTACAAACTGGCATAAAAGTACATTGGCTTTTAATAACAGGTAGAGCTGTGTGCTTACCTGTTAAATATCAACCTTGTTCCAGCCCTCCCTATTCAAAGAACAAGTTACCCTTTAATTTTTCTTCTTCCCCTTTTTCTCCCTTTCTCTTCTTGACTCTTGTCCACTCTTCTATCTGGCTAATGTAAAATAACAAAAACACTTTCCCTGGGAAAATATCCATTCCTTCCTGCAGAGAAACCAGGTGGGTTCTGGGATCAAGAGGTTTGAGGTACAGACCTTCCCTAGCAAAGTAGTCCCTGGTTGAAAAATTCATGAGGTCCTTAGTCCTTATGCCAACAGCAAAAATCATGATTTACAAACTAAAAGCCCTTACCCTCTACTCAGTGCAAAGCATGATGGGTAGAGGGCATACAGTCAATTTCAGAGGGCAGTCAATGCTCATCAAGTTTAGCGCTAGAAGACTATTCAGAGTTTACTCTGAGCAACCTGCCCATTTCACAGTTGAGTAAAATGAGGCCCAGAGACATAATTTGCCTGAGCTCCCAGAGCTTGTTAGCATCTCAATCAAAAGGAGAACTCAGGTCTCTTTACTACCCTTTCCACACAATTTCACATCCTCACAGGTAAGGTTTCTGTTTTAAAAAATACTGCTTTTGCCTTATTTTGCGTCTGTTTTACTTATTTATTCACCTTACCTTGTCTATGTAGACATAGTCTCTAAGGCCCTAAGGAAACACTTCTTGGAGACACCAGTGCATCCAATGAGTCTCAAAGGATAAAAATGAGAACCAGTGGGTAAGGCATTCTAACAATCCCCAAATGTGTTTTAACACTGTTATTGTTGTTTGAACATTGAATACACTTAACCAGGAAATCCAAACTTCTTTTTGAAGCATTCCAACTGTTGTGTTTATACCCAGTTGCCACACAACATTTGCTCATACTGTATTTTAGTTGGCAAGGGCTGGAGGATGGGTTTTTGTAGCCAAGTAGCCTCAGATAGGGAATCTTTCCAGTCCCCAGAGACCTGGCATAGCCCCAGAATCAATAATCGCAGGAACATATGCCAACACTCATCTCACCCAGGGCGTTAGCTAACCTTGGACCAGCCCTCTATTAAGACCCTGAACCTGGGTAGGAAGAACCAGCTGAAAAAATAGAGTCCTGCAAAGGTTATAGATAAGTAAAAGCTGCGTTTTTTTTTGTTTTTGCACCAGGGAAAAATGGGGACTCTTTCAGAAGATGTATTAAATTCTTCAATCCTCCCTGCATCAAAAAAAAAAAAAAACTGAACTCGAATTCAGTCTTGTTGCCCATCTCCTGAAGTAAAAATGGATAAATACAGTCGATGTTTTACTATCATTGCATATTTTCAGGAACATAGAATTCTATCACCATCACAGAGTACTTCCTACTTTCATTGTACGATTTGGAGACTGTGAAATGAAAGTATACATGATATAAATGGTAATGTATAAATCTGACACCTCTCTCTATAGGACATAGCATTCATTCATTCATTCAGCAAACACGGACTGAGTGCCTATTATTACAGACCAGCACTGTGCTACGCCCTGAGAGTCTTAGATGAATAAAGCTGGGTCCCAGGCTTGCTTACAGATTGTCAAGAAAGACATGGTGCACCAACTATTGTTCATTGTGACACTTGCTATAATAAAGGTATAGGGACAGTGTTATTGGTCCTATATGAATGACTAATTCTGCCTTAGGGAGAGAATTGGAAAATGGGGCACATGCCAAGAAAGGTTTGATCTCATTGGTGTTTTAGAAAGATCATGGTAACAGCATAGGGTCAGGCAGACTGCACATGCATTTGTTGTTAGTTGCCATCAAGTCAGCTCTGACCCATAGTGACCTTATGTACAACAGAATGAAATGTTGCCCATTCCGGTGCCATCTTCACAACTGTTGGTATGATCGAGTTCATTGTTGTGGTCACTGTGTATTTTGAGTGCCTCCCAAACTAGGGGGCTCGTTTTCTAGTATTATATCAGACAATATTCTGTTGTGATCCATAGAATTTTCATTAACTAATTTTTGGAGGTAGATTGCCAGGTCTTTCTTCCTTGTCTGTTTTGAGCTGGAAACTCTGCTGAAACCTGTCCCCCATGGATGACCCTGCAGGTATTTGAAATACCAGTGGCATAGCTTCCAGTATCATGGCAACACACAAGCCACCACACTACAACAAACTGACAGACCCGTGGTGGATAGGGGTATGTATGAATGCCTAATTCTGCCTTAGAGGGAGAAATGGTAGATGGGGAGCACGTGTCAAGAAAGGTTGGATCTCACTGAGGTTTAAGAAAGATCACCGTGGCCACAGTGTGGAGTCAGACAGGCAGCACATGCATGCTGTGCACCTATTCTGGGCCTGGTACTGTACCATTTTATATGAATATTTTAAAAACTCCTTCTGCCGTACCTTTCTCAGAAGGCATGGGAGGTATGAAGAGGCTCTTCGTGACCATTCTAACCTATCCAGACGTGAAGAGGGTAGAGCTGTGCTGGGCAAGCCTTACCTTTACCCAAATGGGCCTGGTGCAGGGTAGGCTGGAGCATTTCTGATGACCCCTTTGTCTAATGTCCTGTCCAGGGGAAAGCTGTGTTTTCTCACTTTTCTGACCAAGCACCAGATTACGTCCTCCAACTGAGGCTGCACCAGACACTGTACTGGTCCTAGAGGTGGGTGGAGGGTTGTAGAGACGTGGGGAGGAAAAGAAGAGTGGATGGGGAGAACAGGACCAGAGAAGAGGAGGCTGGAGGCGTGGAACATATCTGGCTTCCTTTGGATATTGCTCTCCTGGACCCCAGGTGGAAAAGAGAACTGAAAATCCATGATTAAAAAATGTAATACATACTAAGAAAGTCTAAGGTAATTTACACCAGGCATTAAAGTGTTTTGCATGGGAATATAATATGATGTAGACAACACCAGGAATTACGTCTTTCATTAAAAGGTTTGCAACACAGTGTGCTGTGATATAACTATAGCAGTTTTTCTGTCTTGGTGATGCTTTTTTATTTTAAACATGGCCTTACAAACCAAGGGATGCAAATGCGTCAGGAACACTTGGTCTCTGGGTTTTAGCTTATTGTCACCTCTTACTAACAACTTCCCTTTAGTACTTTACCTGCTTGTGCCAAGGTGAAAGGTTATACTGCAGTTGCCCCTCAACCTCGTGGATCTCAAAGCAAGCTGTAAAATAAACTGGCATTTCTTTCTTCATTATTCAAAGTTAGTACTTGCTAGTTCAAAGCCCGTTTGAGATTACGAATCAAGAATGATATACATTAAGGTTGGGATTAAAGGAAAATCAGTTACATGAAAGAAAGGTGTTTTTGCCACAAATCTTTTGAGTGCGTGTCAAGAAGTGTATTCATTGCCTAATTTAAAAAGAAACCAGGACAACTCCCAGAGATATATACCTGCATCTGGCCAGTCTTTTCAATAAGGACACTTTCTGTTTGATGTTTGAATGTGAAGTTAGAAGAAAAACATCTCTCCTTGGCTAACACATGGAACTGGTTTCAAAAAAAAAAAAAAGTCTAGATGTAATTCTGATTTGAGGCACTCTCTTTAGAGAAAAACCAAAAATTGATTCACCCTGAACATGCTCAGATGGGGCAAGAACAACTGAGTTTACAAGTAAGGCTGACAGATGCAGGTCAGCGATAAAGGGAGACCAGAAGAACTTTCACATTTCCTTCCAACCCAATGATTCCATACTTTTATTAATTATTGCCTAATTATACTCAGGATCTTGGTGGCCTGTTTGCAGCCACCATTCATCAACACAAATCTTGTTGATGCCCAGTGTGAATCAAGGGACCCACAATAGGCCAGGCACTGAATTGGGTGCTTTGTATGAATCATTCCATTTAATCTTCAGATCAGTTCAGTGATCTGGATATTATGAATTTCTACTAAGTATCATCTCCCTTGCCATGATTTATCACAAAGCTTGGACTATTTTTAAATTAGACAATTGAGGTCTCAGATCTGATGCAAAACTGAATTTGAAACTACTGTGATTATGTTTTATACAATGTCTAGGACTCTATGAGCTCAAACGTATAAAACAACAATAAATAGTAACATCTGCATTGTTTCTGGGCCAATTTGCAGCATATAGAGACAGTGTAATGCACAAAACGAATGTGAATTTACCAAGACGCTGGAGTACAAAGCTTCTCCAGCTCTGGTGGTTGAGTGCTCTGTGGTCCCTGCGATGGATACTCCTAACACCACCCCAGCTCCTAACACAATGTCTGGTTTGGAGGACTGCTTTGCTAAACGTGAGTGTAACTCAACTTAGATGCACCGATCTGTCTCTGGGCCCTCCCAAAATACCCCAAGTCCCCTTGTTTCCAAATGTTATGGTGGAAAGGTCAGAGGGCTGAGCCTTTTCCATGTGTTTCTGGCATTCTCTGATCAAGGCTTGATAAGCAAGAGTGTTATCTGTGATCTCCAAAGTAGATGCTCACCACCACCCTTTTCATACTTTTAACTCAAAGTCAGATTTTGCTAAAGGACTCTGAGGGGTCTGGACAGGGGCTGTGTAATCTGTAGACTTGGAGCAGAAGCATCTTCTTCTATAACTTGGGGAGGACGCTGAATATTTCAGTGGGCAAAATCTAGTGGAAAAAAACCTCTGTCTCATATTTTTGCACCCAGCTCAGCCATTTCATCACTTCCATCTGGCTTTGCTCTTATATAACAAAAACTTCAAAGTGAACTTGGCAAAGATCATCCACAAAATATGCTTTCATTGTCTACATCAGTTCTTCTCTGTCCAATCAATAAAAGAGAATGTTTTCTTGTGGTTAATGTCATTTGTTTCATGAAAAGAACTAACTTTACAATTTGTGCCTAAAAAAAAAAAAAAAAAAACTTTACAATTTGTACCTAAACCTGAATAAATCTAATGATTTTATAATTAAGGAGAAAACAAACATTTTTGAGCCTCTTAATTTGTGTCAGAGAGTTTATTTAATACAACCGTGTTTCCACCTATCTATCTACCTGGTGAGGAATCTGAGGATTAGAAAGATTGAGTGATTCGCTGATGATCACATAGTTAATTAAATAGTGAGTTAGTGACTTAAGATTCGGACTCAGATCCACTTGAGAAGCTAGCTCCAGATTTTTCTACTCTGAGAGCTTCAGTCGACCAACAGAGATGCCAAATGACTGAATCATAATTCTGCTTATTTGTCCTGACTTGGTACAGGTTATTCAGGGCTGGTTCTGGCTCTGCCCAAGGATGATACCCACCTCTGTGAACGGGAACACTGTGGGATGGTTGCTGGATGTGTGCTAAGGTTTGATAAGGACTGGGGTTGGCATCATGAGCCAACATAGCTGCCCTAAAGGAGCCTGCACGGTTGTTGCCAAGGGAAGCCTTTGAGTCTCTAGATGGAGACCACTTTGTCAATCCAACTGAGAGAGCACGAGTGTTGAGGAGTATTTTGCAGCAGCAGCAGCGACAACAATATGTAACAGCACTTGATGAATGATTTCCACTTTTGTCATTGAGTCCTTCCTTAATCCTAAAAATTATACAAAAGAGTACATCAAAAGCACTGGGCTGAACGTAATTTTAGGATTCTCCACTGCACACAGTACTACTGGTAAAAAAAAAAAAACAAAAAAACTGGTAAATGAAGTTAAATGTCTATATCTTTCGAATTAGCTCACATAGGTTTGTCAGCAGCCCGCTCTCTTCCTTGTAGAACCAAGTTAATGGGTGATATGAACAGAATTGGCATGCTTTTCTATTCTTTTGGGATAAATCTGAATCAGTTTTAGTGAGGAGGTGAACACCTATTTACCAGGTGGATATAAAATACTCTACGGTCAATGTACATCTAACTGAATTAGTTAGCGCTTGATTGGGAAAAAAAGCACTTAGTTATCACTTTTATTATTTCCCATGGAGAACCCCTGTGTTAGGGCAGCAGACCTGAGTGTGGTTTCAGACTTGAAGAAGCTATAGCACAGAGTCAATCATCTGCTTCAGAGTACACAGCAGGTGAAGAATTCTTTTTTTTCTTCAGGTTTTTTTTTTTTTTTTAATTGCACTTCAGATGAAGGTTTACAGAGCAAATTGGTTTCTCATTAAACAATTAATACACATATTGTTTTGTGACACTGGTTGTCAACCCCACAACATGTCAACACTCTCCCCTTTTTCCAACTTGAGTTCCCTGTTACCAGCTTTCCTGCCCTCTCCAGCCTTCTCGTCCTTGCCCCTGGGCTGGTGTGCCACTTAAGCCTTGTTGTGTTTTATGGGCCTGTCTAATCTTTGGCTGAAGGGTGAACCTCAGGAGTCACTTCAGTACTGAGTTAAAAGGATATCCAGGGCCATACTCTTGGAATTTCTCTAGTTTCTATGAGACCAATAAGTCTGGATTTTTTTTTTTTTTCTGAGTTAGAACTTTGTTCTACATTTTTTTCCAACTCTGTCTGGGACCCTCTATTGTGATCCCCATCAGAGCAGTCGGTGCTGGTAGCTGGGCACCATCTATTTGTACTGGACTCAGTCTGGTGGAGGCTGTGGTAGTTGTGGTCCATTAGTCTTTTGGACTAACCTTTCCCTTGTGTCTTTGGTTTTCTTCATTCTCCCTTTCTCCAGATGGGGTGAGACCAGTGGGGCATCTTAGACGACAGCTCAAAAGCTTTTAAGACCCCAGATGCTACTCAACAGGTAAAGAAATCTAACACACGGTCTGTGGTCTGGGTCTCCAGCCATAGTGACCTTACTTAAATAACCAATAAAATACCAGTAGGCAGAGACATAAAAATGATACTGTAACAGGATAAAGAGCTTTGGGAAAATCATGTCTACTCACAGATGAATTCCTGAGATTACCATTTGGAGGAAAACATAAAACCTGACAAATCCGTGCTACAAGCTACTTTTTAATTTTCACTCACTTAACAGCATCCTGATGAAAATTTTTGCCTATGAAAAATACAATTTATGTTTGGTAATCATACATATTTTTTTTTCAATGAGAACATTTACTAAGCGTCTTTATATATGGCACTTTGCTTAATTTCTCCTCATAGGCACCCTGTAAGCAATGGAACTGAAGCTTAGGAGTTTAAGTGATTTGGCCTAAAGCCCTGTCACTTAAGTTGACAGCTGGGAAAGGATGCAGTCAACACTGGGACTCAAGTCTCTCTGATCTAAAGCATGTGCTCTTCTCAGGACCGTGTCCAGAACCTGAAACAATTAGACTTTGGGGGGGGGGCTACTTATACAATTCAGAAAAGACATGGAGAACATAAAAAAGACCCAAGCCAGACTTTCATGGACTTTTTATACGCCCTATTCTGGACCAAGGTTGGCTCTCAACAGAATGGTGCAGTGTACATTGAGCAATTTCACTGACAGCTGCCCCTTCCCATCCCCCTATTTGGTGCTCTCTTCTCCCACCCCCAGGGTCATTTGGGCCTGGTGACTTTCACCAGCAGCCCTGGAATCTCGGCTCCGATCTGCTGACTTCTTTGATCCAGGTCCTTTCTAATTCTCTCCATCCTCAAAACCGTCTTCCTTGGGACCTGTGTTCTAATAGATGAATAACTAATAAATCTGGTAATCCAAGACTGTTTTAACAGTGGCCCTCTAGAGACATTCCCTATCCATAGGCATGACTAATAGAGTGGGAATTTCAGACACATCAATGGATGAGTGGAGAAATCTTATAGGAGGACTTAGGAACAACCAAACTGTTGGCGTGGACTGGATCTGGCTGGCCCTAGACCAGCTACACATATGTGCCATGCCTTTGTCTCAGACTCATCAAAGATCAGGAAGTAGCTTGGATAATACATTTTTGGTTATAAATAATGGAAACTGACTCAAGCTCGTTTAAGGGAAAAAAAAAAAAAAGGAATTTATTTTAAGTATACTGAGGTTGAATTCAAGGAGAACCCAAGGCAAAATTGAATAACCAGACCACAGGAAAAGGGAGAACAGGGGCTAGCTTGGGGACTCAGGAGTAGGATTTCGCAAACTTCCTCTTGCTATTAATGTGACTTGGTCCCCAATATCCAGGTGCTGTGGCTCTCAGCCCAAAATTCTGAGAGAAAGAGCCAAACTGAGTTAGGGGGCCACTTTGATCCAATTGACTGTGAAGCACAGTCATGGAGAGGGGCAGGGAGGGTTTTCAGGGAGAGGCGTCTACCGTGAGGTCAAAACGATCATCCATTAGTCAACCCCCATCATTCTGTACGAGAGGAAGACAAGGCCCAGAGAGGCAAAGTGACTGGCCCAAGGTCAAACAGCTGGCAGAGGAAGAGCAGGACTAAGTACAGGCCCTCTTGGCCTCTTGTGCCTCTATTCCTGAATGTTTCACAGCTTCCATCTACATTCCCTCCGATCTACCCTCCTCACTGCCAGCAAAGCAGTCTTCCAAACACCCAAAAGTGATCATGACAAGGCTCTGCTTAGTGCTTATCTACCACTTAGCATGGTGGGTAAGGCCCTTTCAACCCTGCCTCATAGAGCTTTCCCAGTGTTTCAACACAATCTTCCTCTTCTCCATCCCCTTTACATTTGACATTCAGCCTACCCAAACCCATCCCCATCCCCACAGGCTATACTCTTTTAGGCTCCGTGCCTTTGCAAATGTACTTCCCTCTCTCTGGAACGTACTCCACTCTCTGTCCTCTACTTGTGCTTCAAGTCCAACTCAGTGAAGCCTATGGATGGACATCCTCTGTGTTAAGATGCTCCCAATGTGCTCCTTTAGTACTGTTTCATATGTGTATGTCATGTGTATGTCACACATATGTCATGTGTTTGGGTCACATGTTCATGTCACTGGATTTGCCGCATCCTATTTTAAATTAATTTTTTATGCACTAGTCTCTCCAATCAGAATGTGAATTCCTGAAGGGCAGGGACTATTCCATTAATTTTATGTTCTCTCCCTATTGCCTGCCCAGCATTTTGCACATGGTAGGCACTCAGTAAATACTGGATGAATAAATAGACAGCATGATTAGAGAAAGGAAAGTCTGGTGGTATTTTTTGCCTCTACTTCATCACCATCTATTTTAGGGGGAAAATATCAGGAACCATGGAAGTATATGTGTATCAGAAAATTGAAGGAAACAGCAGAGTTAGGAATTAGAGTGCTTTTTAAAGTGATAAGGAAAGCAGAACTTAGCTTACTAATGACAATGGGGAGACCCAGTTCAGATTACAAGATCTGGTGTAGTGGATCCCTGATGTATAAACAGGGGTGAATTTATCATTCTCTTTCACGTTGCTCTCTTATGTTGCTACCGAGTTATGCAGAAACTGCAATGGGAGACCCTATAAAACACCCCTATAGACAGATGAGAAACAAATATGATAAAATGAAAGAGTATCACACCATAAGACTCACTTTTTCATTCATTTTGACAAGGGTAATGTAATTTTAATTACTAACGATAATATATATTGCCTACTAGTAAATGTCTTGTGGCATATTTTGTAAACCTTTTGTCTTAGAATACCACAATACTCCTGAATTTGTTCATTAAGCCTTTGTTACAAACCAAGAGTTTATTGGCTGTCAGGGGAAAAATGGCAAGTTTGTGAATTAACAAAGAGGTATTAATAACCTCCTACTGTAGAAATTGCATACTTTGGAAACTAGAGAGCAAGATGCAAAGATCTTTTCAAATTTTTATTTAATTGCAGTGTTACAGTTTCAAAACTAATGAATTCAGTGAAGGTCACATTCAACTCTGTCTCAAAATGGTTGGATAAATTAAAATCTAGTTTCTTTTCCAAGGTCATAGAAGTCTATAAAATGTGTTTGCCAAACCAGTTAGAGGAGACAGACAATTGTTTCGTTTTGGTGATGTTTATAATTTGTAGCACTCAGTGCTCCTATTGATGTGTGTTTGTCCTTATAACAAATCATCCACAATTATCAATAAGAATTCAAAGAACGCAGCTAAGGTGTGAAATTATACAAATCACTCCACTGAAAAGAAAAGGCCCTAGAGGTAAACGGTATATTGAATTTTTCAAAGGAAAATGATCTGTTTGTGAGTGTGTAAGTGTGTGTCATTTGATGAAATTATTGTCATGGAAAATTAAATCTCACCTTGAAAGAAATTAGTAAGAATGAGAAAAATCACCATAAATTCTCTCTGTATAAAGGAATCTTCACTTCTCACAGAATTTTTCTCTAAGCCTCATTTTCACCCACATTATCTCCTTTGGGCCCTAATTCAGATTCATGTCAAAGGGAAATAAAGAACTTAAGCATCATCTAATTCAGTGTTTCTCAAAGTGTGGTCCATGGACTACCTACATTAGAATCCTCTGGGATGCTTGCTGAAATTCATCTTCCCAGGGCCTAACCAAGACCTGCTGCATCAGAATCTCAGAGATGAATCTTTAAATGAGGTAAACTGAGGAAACATTTGTCTCACTAATTCGGGCAAATCTGATTTCCAAACTATACAGTTGGTTCCAACGCAACAGTAAAGAGACAGAGAACAAAGTCTAACTAATTGAAACGAGGGTGGGAAAGCTTTTCTGATTTAGAGAAAAGCTACAATTACAGAATGCTTTTCAAAGAGGTGGAGTTTTATTATTTTTAAGTGCTGGGTATATCATACATGAAGGCATAAATGAGTACTAATAGATAAAATGAGGAGCATCCATGAAAAAATTAGTATTCACAACAGGCCTGTCCTACATATTAATGCATTCAAAACATAAAATTCTTTTAAAATACGAGGCTCGATTACTGGACACAATGGTGAAACCATCATGAAGAAATTAATAATTTTTGAATCCTTGTTTGAAAAAGCTATACTTTTTTTTAAGACTTTATTCTCTTTATTTGAGAGAAAGACCCAGGAAATTGATAAAATAAATTATTTCAAACTTCTTGCTAAGTCAGTATACATAGACATTGTCTGAGTTACAGAAAGAGTTCAAATGAATGGAGTATGAATTCATGATGCTTGATTGAGACAGTTCCAAAGGGTATTTTGACTATGGAAGTGTGGAATATCACGATAACGTAAACAACAAAAATAATGAAACCCACCATTTCAGCTCTGGCTGAACTGTTTAAGAAAAATATAATGCAAAATACACATACAGTCGGTCCTCCGTATCCATGAATTCTGCATCCCCAGATTCAACCAACTGCGGGTAGAAAATAATTGGGGAAAAAAAAAAAAGACTTTTCTTGTCATTATTCCCTAAACAGTACAGTATAACAACTATTTACATAACACTTACATTGTATGGGTATTATAAGTAATCTAGAGGAGTGGCACAGTGGTTAAAGCGCTCAACTGCTATCTGAAAGGTGGGCAGTTACAACTCACTGGCTGCTCGGTGGGAGAAAGATGTGGCAGTCTGCTTCCATAAAGATTACAGCCCTGGAAACCCTATGCAGGTCGCTATGAGTTGGAATCGACTCCAGCGGGTTTAGTTTTGCTTTTCTTCAGAGATGATTTAAAGTATACAGGAGAATATGGGCAGGCGATATGCAAACACTATGCCATTTTATACGAGACTTGATCATCTGCAGATTTTGGTATCAGCAGGATCCTGGAACAAATTCCCCACAGATACCTAGGGAGGACTGTAATCTCAATATGGTATGCTTTACTCTAAGATATTCTTCAATGTTGAACTTGGATTCCTGAATTTCATGACTTTTAAGAAATGTATCTGACCCCTCAAAATAGCTCCTGGATCACTGGAAGGGTCCCAGGTCTCAGTCTCTGGACTAATCCTTGGCAAAGCTGTGAAATGGGTACATTTTGCCCTCAGTGACCTCTTACCTCTATAATCCTTGACATCTCTGTGGTGGCTGCTACTTTTAGGACAGGTCATATATAGGGCATTGGTTAAGGGCACATACCTTGTAGTCAGAAAGAAGTTTTGTTTGAATGATAGTTTTGCCACTTAGTAGTTATGTGACCTTGAGGAATTTGCTTAACTTCTCTGCATCTCATTTTCCTTATCTATGTTACTTTTTTTTTTTTTTTTATGTTACTTACCTACCATACTGGATTGAATGGGAGGGAGCATGTTAAATACTCAGCATAAAAAACTCACTGCCATCAAGTTGATTCTGACTCATAGTGACTCTATAGGGTTCCCAAGGCTGTAAATGTCTGCAGAAGCAGATCCACATCTCTCTCCTGTGCAGTGGCTGGTGGTTTCGAACTGCCAACCTTTCAGTTAGCAGTCGAACACTTTAGGTACTGTGCCACCAGGGTGTAAATACTGAAGCTCACTTGTGGCTGTATTTCCATCCCAAGCCTACCCTCATCCCACCCCTCAGTGTTATCTAGGCTTCTCTCTCTACTCTGCTCTCTCCAATTAATTTGTCAGGATTGTATTCTGCTTTCCATGGTATCTGCATATAAAGGAAGCATTAGACGAGACTCCTTTGGTTGCAAGTGGCAGCAACCTATCTGAACTTGCAAAACAAAGGGGGCATTTATTGGCTTCTGTAACCAAAAAGGAGCCGTGGTGGCATAGTGGTAAGAGCTTGGCTGCTAACCAAAAGGTTGGCAGTTCAAAACCACCAGCCACTCCTTGGAAACTGTATGGGGCAGTTCTACTCTGTCCTATAGGGTCGCTGTGAGTTGGAATCAACTTGTCACCAATGGGTTTGGTTTTGATTTTTTGTAACCAAGAAGGGCAGAGATGTAGTTACGGCCAACTGTCTGTCATCTCTTTCTCTCCACCTATTGATCTCATTTGCCTACTGTCCATAGGTTTCTTCACTGCACAAAAAACATGGCCACTGGCAGCTCCAGAGTCATATTCTCATTAACAGATAGGAAAGGGCTTCACACATATGAAAAGGCGCCTGAATTAGACAGCGGGACAAGACAAGGGTAAGGCATTTCTGCTGAGGCATCACCCTATCAGCTTCTATTCATCTTGAAATTAGGAGGGGCTGCAATTTAGAGATTGCCCCTGGGCGCTCCTTAACCCAGCATATTGTAAAAAACACAACTCTATCCTTCTCTAAAACAAACAAACCTGAGTATTAAGAAATCAATAGAAGCTGTATTACCGAGGGTCTGTGCCCACGGTGAACATGTGTTCTGTTTGCCCCTCAGGACAATCCCAATTTACTCCTGCTGTCATAGTGTAATTATTAATACAATCTCCTTTTGTTCTCAAAAGTGTCTCACTATGGCTTAAGGGGACATCTAAGTCAATTGGCAAAATAATACTATTATGAAAACATTCTGCATCCCACTTTGAAATGTGGCGTCTGGGGTCTTAAATGCTAACAAGCGGCCATCTAAGATGCATCAATTGGTCTCAACCCACCTGGACCAAAGGAGAATGAAGAACACCAAGGTCGCACGATAACTATGAGCCCAAGAGACAGAAAGGGCCACATGAGCCTGAGATTTACATCATCCTGAGACCAGAAGAACTAGTTGGTGCCCGGCCACAACCGATGACTGCCATGACAGGGAGCACAACAGAGAACCCCTGAGGGAGCAGGAGAATAGTGGGTTGCAGACCCCAAATTCTCATAAAAAGACCAGACTTGATGGTCTGACTGAGACTAGAGGAATCCTGGCGGTCATGGTCCCCAAACCTACTGTTGGCCCAGGACAGGAACCATTCTTGAAGACAACTTGTCAGACATGGAAGGGACTGGACAATGGGTTGGAGAGAGATGCTGATAAAGAGTGAGCTACTTGTATCAGGTGGACACTTGAGACTGTGTTGGCATCTCCTGTCTGGAGGGGAGATAGGAGGGTAGAGAGGGTTAGAAACTGGCAAAATTGTCACGAAAGGAGAGACTGGAAGGGCTGACTCATTAGGGGGAGAGTAAGTGGGAGTATGGAGTAAGGTGTATATAAGCTTATATGTGACAGACTGACTTGATTTGTAAACGTTCGCTTAAAACTCAATAAAAATTATTAAAAAAAAAAAAAATGTCCCAGATTGGATGATAAATTTTATGATCACCCTACTGGTGATGCAGTGGTTAAGAGCTTAACTGCTAACCAAAAGGCTGGCAGTTCAAATTCACAAGCTGCTCTTTGGAAGCCCTATGGAGCAGTTCTATTCTGTCCTATTGGGTCGCTATGAGTCAGCATCTATTCGATCGCAGCAGGTCTACTGATGCAATTTAAACTATAGGTAACCATGTGCTCTGCTTACCTGTTAGTAGTAAATCATAAGTAAAAATTTCAACATACGAGTCTGTCTTGCACATATTTTTACCTGCATATTCTCACATATACCCCTTCATGTACACACATTTAAAATTAATTCTTTACTCAAGGGCAGTGACATAGACTTCTTCCACACCAGGGTTTTGAGAGAGGCTCTCCAGTGGATGAACACAAGTTGAGCCCATGACAAGCTGGACAGTCTATTTAGGGCCCATGGATTTGTCTTCTCCTTCATGCCAATGACACCATTTGAGAGATCCTGGTTTCTCTTGTTAGTTTAGCCAAAGTTCACTTATTTCTGCTTCAGGGCCAACAACTTCCCCCCCCCCCAAAAAAAACCTAAGCCCACTGCTGTTGAGTCAATTCCAACTCATAGCAGCCCTGTAGGGCAAAGTAGGGTTTCCAAGGCTGTAAATCTTTGCAGAAGCAGACTGCCACATCCTTCTCTTGCAGAGTGGCTTGGTGGGTTCAAACCACCAATCTTTTGGTTAGCAACCGAATGCTTTAACCACTGTGCCACCAGGGGTCAATACTCAACACCTCCCCCACCCACATGGCTTTTTAGCAAAAGTATTCAAATTGGCTTGGGGTGGGGGAGGGGATGTTATGACTGATTTTTTTGCTCTCAAGATGCAAACAACTTATGCCAAGGGAAAAATGTTCTAGTCACTGAAATAGCAGTGGGGGGAGATTAATATAATCTTTTTTTTTTTTTTACATTTGCCTCAACTCATCACCAATTGCATGGGTAGTAATAATAACCAACCCAAACCCAACGCCGTCGAGTCGATTCCAACTCATAGCGACCCTATAGGACAGAGTAGAACTTGCCCCCATAGAGTTTCCAAGGAGTAAGTGACTCATAAACACATACTTCGTATAATTCTCACAATAGCGCTATTGGATGCCATTGGGATTACTATTACTAAACATTTTCATATCTATAGTTAAAAAGCCCCCATTTCTTAGGGCTTGCTATGTACCAGGCATTGTCTTAAGCATCACATACCATCTAATTTCATCCTCACCACACTAACCAAATACAAGTTTATTTATTATTTATTATTTATTATTTATTATCTGCCATATCCACTAAAATGAATACTTCGTAAGAGAAATAGAACTTTGTCTTGTTCTCGTATCCCCTAACCCACAGTGAGAACTGTGCCTGGCACAGACGAGGTACTCAGTAAATAGTTGTTGAATGAATGAATAAATGAGTAAGGGGGTGAGGAAGGGTCCTTATGCATATCTGTGGATAAGTCAAGGTTTAAAAAGGATAAGGAACTTGCCAAGATATTGTAGGTCATAAACTCAAGTTGTCAGATCCCAAAACCTTAAACATGGCAATATACTTCTTTTCCATTTTCCCAGTGAGAAAACTATGGCTCAGGAAGTTAAGTAACCTACTCAGGACCAGGTAAGTACTAAGTTATTAGAACTCAGATCCAGGAACTCTGACTCCAGCTGGCATTGTTTTCTGCTCACCATGCTGATGGGCAGCAGGGTCAGCCTTCTGTGTGCTCAGCATGTACAGCCATCTATACAGTATCAGGATGAAAAAGAGTGGGTCTGCTTGCTACTCAAGATATCTACCTAGCCTCCTGAGTAATCATTAAAAATTAACTTATTTTGGGTTTTAAAGGTTTTTCAAAATTCAATATTCCCCAACATAAAACACAAATCTACCTGGCAGGAGGAAGACTAGTCATAATCCCCCGACTTACTCCTGGGCATTGGTGTTCAGCCAACTGAGCATGAAATAAGGGCCAGAGTTTATTACCTAGGCTAGGGTAATGCTTGCTGCTCTAAGAAATCATAAAATTTCAGTGGCTTAACACAATAGATGTTTATTTCTTAATCACGTGAGAGTACAACATGGGTGTCTTGGTGAGTGAACAGCTTTGCCCCAGTAGCAAATTCAAGAGGCTAGACTCCTTCCACATTGTGGCTGTACCGTCCTTAAGGGCTTTAGAGTCCTTGGCTTACAGTGGCAGAAGGGGAAAGAAAGAGCATGAAAAAGCCACCAAAAACACAAACCAAACCTGTTACCTTAGAGTCGATTCTGACTCATGTTGGCTTTTTGTGTTTCATAAAAGAAGTGCATTCCGTAGGGTTTTCAATGGCTATAATCTTTACAGAAGTAGATTGTGAGGTCTTTCTTCCACAGTCCACTGGGTGAATTCAAACAGCCAAGCTTTTGGTTAGTTGTCAAGTGCAAACCATTTGTGCCAGCCAGAGACCTTCACACTGGTTCTTAAACCTTGACCAAGAATGGATACAGCTCACTGCTCATAGCCCATTGATATGAACTAGTCCATGGCCCCATCCAGATGCAACTGGGTCTGGGCAATGTAGTCTCCTGGGCAGCCATTTCTCAGGGCACTATGAAAGGAGTAGCATAATTTCTGATGATCAGCTAGCCATCACAGCCATTATGAGAAAAGAAGAGGCCTGGGAAGAGACGGGAGATAGGAATCTGGGCTGCCACGTGAAGAGTGGACATGAAAAGGAAGCAGCAGTGAGAAGGCATCAAATGCCAACTTCACCAGCCTTGTAGGGTTTTGTAGACATCTTCTTTTTAGTAGTAACAATTCTCTGGGAGGTGGTACAAACATGTCTTTGTTGCCAGTTTGATGCAACTTAGAGAAGAGTTTGGGACCTCTCATCATAATTATCATCGAGCCTCTGTAATCAAAAGAACTACCCAACAAGTCTGTAATTTCCATTCATGCCCACCCATCATCTTCATTTGAGCTGTAAATTATGAATCATGCAAAATTGGACAATATCATAAAAGCCACAAGATATATTGAGTGCCATAACCTTTAGTTATCTTAGTTCATTAAACAGAAAACTAGGTGTAGTTTTTTGTTTGTTTATAGGAAAACAGCATCAGGTAATGTCACATAATATTTCAAAATAGAATTTGTCTTTGTCAACCAAAGTAGTGAATAGCAAGGAAACACTGAATGTTCTTTTAAGAAACAATTTGAAATTAATTTCAATCCATTCTGAAGGCTCAGTAAAAAGAGAAGTATAAGCTCCAGTAGGTTTCTTAATGTAGATTGCTATAGTAATTTTAAAACAACAAATAACAATAATGATTCTATCATTCTGCCAGTGTCCTAGACAGCAAATAGTATATTTTTAAAAAATGAATTTGCCACTGCAATACAAGCCCAATGATTAGGCTCTAGGTACTGCCTTCAGATTAGAAAGATTCATTGGATCATGCTCACGTATTTTAGAAAAGTATTTACCCTGACAGAGATTTAAAAACAAAAAAACTCAAAGTATAATTATTCACAGCCTTTCTCCCTCTCCTGCCTTCGAGAAGAATTTTTTTTTAATAATTTTTATTCTGCTTTAAGTGAAAGTTTACAAATCAAGTCAGTCTCTCACATATAAACTTATATACACCTTACTACATACTCCCACTTACACTCCCCCTAATGAGTCAGCCTGCTCCCTCCTTCCAGTCTCTCCTTTCATGACCGTTTTGCCAGTTTCTAACCCCCTCTACCCTCCCATCTCCCCTCCAGACAGGAGATGCCAACATAGTCTTAAGTGTCCACCTGATGCAAGTAGCTCACTCCTCATCAGCATCTTTCTCCAACCCATTGTCCAGTCCAATCCATGTCTGATGAGTTGGCTTCAGGAATGGTTCCTGTCCTGTGCCAAAAGAAGGCTTGGGGACCATGACCGCCGGGATTCTTCTAGTCTTAGTCAGACCTTTAAGTCTGGTCTTTTTATGAGAATTTGGGGTGTGCATCCCATTGTTCTCCTGCTCCCTCAGGGGTTCTCTGTTGTGCTCCCTGTCATGGCAGTCATCAGTTGTGGCCGGGCACCATCTAGTTCTTCTGGTCTCAGGATGATGTAGTCTCTAGTTCATATAGCCCTTTCTGTCTCTTGGGCTCATAATTACCTTGTGACCCTGGTGTTCTTCATTCTCCTTTGATCCAGGTGGGTTGAGACTCATTGATGGATCTGGGATGGCCGCTTGCTAGCGTTTAAGACCCCAGATGCCACACTTCAAAGTGAGATGCAGAATGTTTTCTTAATAGAATTTATTTTGCCAATTGACTTAGATGTCCCCCGAAGCCATAGGCCCCAAACCCCCGCCCCTGCTCTGCTGACCTTCGAAGCATTCAGTTTATTCAGGAAACTTCTTTGCTTTTGGTCCAGTCCAGTTGTGCTGACCTCCGGTATTGAGTGTTGTCCTTCCCACCTAAAGTAGTTCTTATCTAGTATCTAATCAGTAAATAACCCTCTCCCACCCTGCCGCCCTCCCCCCTCTCATACCCACAAAAGAATGTGTTCTTCTCGGTTTAAACTATTTCTCAAGATCTTTTATAATAGTGGTCTTATTCAATATTTGTCCTTTTGCATCTGACTAATTTCACTCAGCATAATGCCTTCCAGGTTCCTCCATGTGATGAAATATTTCACAGATTCCTCACTGTTCTTTATCAATGCATAGTATTCCATTGTGTGAATATACCACAATTTATTTACCCATTCATCCGTTGATGGACACCTTGGTTGCTTCCAGCTTTTTGCTATTGTAAACAGAGCTGCAATAAACATGGGTGTGCATATATCTGTTCGTGTAAAGGCTCTTATTTCTCTAGGCTATATTCCAAGGAGTGGGATTTCTGGGTCATATATTTTTTTTTTATGGTAGTTCTATTTCTATCTTTTTTAAGGAAACGCCAGATAGATTTCCAAAGTGGTTGTACCATTTTACATTCCCACCAGCAGTGTATAAGAGTTCCAATCTCTCCACAACCTCTCCAACATTTATTATTTTGTGTTTTTTGAATTAATGCCAGCCTTGTTGGAGTGAGATGGAATCTCATTGTAGTTTTAATTTGCATTTCTCTAATGGCTAATGATCGAGAGCATTTTCTCATGTATCTGTTAGCTGCCTGAATTATCTTCTTTAGTGAAGTGTGTGTTTGTATCCTTTGCCCAATTTTTAATTGGGTTGTTTGTCTTTTTGTGGTTGAGTTTTAGCAGAATCATATAGATTTTAGAGATCAGGTGCTGGTCAGAGATGTCATAGCTGAAATTTTTTTCCCAGTCTGTAGGTAGTCTTTTTACTCTTTTGGTGAAGTCTTTAGATGAGCATAGGTGTTTGATTTTTAGAAGCTTCCAGTTATCTGGTTTCTCTTCGTCGTTTTTAGTAATGTTTTGTATTCTGTTTATGCCTTGTATTAGGGCTCCTAAGGTTGTCCCTATTTTTTCTTCCATGATCTTTATCGTTTTAGTCTTTATGTTTAGGTCTTTGATCCACTTGGAGTTAGTTTTTGTGCATGGTGTGAGGTATGGGTCCTATTTCATTTTTTTGCAGATGGATATCCAGTTATGCCAGCACAATTTGTTAAAAAGACCGTCTTTTCCCCAATTAACTGACACTGGGGCTTTGTCAAATATCAGCTGCTCATATGTGGATGGATTTATATCTGGGTTCTCAATTCTGTTCCATTGGTCTGTGTGTCTGTTGTTGTACCAGTACCAGGCTGTTTTGACTACTGTGGCTGTATAATATGTTCTAAAATCAGGTAGGGTGAGGCCTCCCACTTTGTTCTTCTTTTTCAGTAACGCTTTACTTATCCAGGGCTTCTTTCCCTTCCATATGAAGTTGGTGATTTGTTTCTCCATCTCGTTAGAAAATGTTGTTGGAATTTGGATTGGAAGTGCATTGTATATATAGATGCCTTTTGGTAGAATAGACATTTTTACTATGTTAAGACTTCCTATCCATGAGCAAGGTATGTTTTTCCACTTATGTAGGTTCCTTTTAGTTTCTTGCAGTAGTACTTTGTAGTTTTCTTTGTATAGGTCTTTTACATCTTTGGTAAGCTTTATTCCTGAGTATTTTATCTTCTTGGGGGCTACTGTGAGTGGTATTGATTTGGTTATTTCCTCTTCGATGTTCTTTTTGTTGATGTAGAGGAATCCAAGTGATTTGTGTATGTTTATCTTGTAACCTGAAACTCTGCCGAGCTCTCCTATTAGTTTCAGTAGTTTTCTGGAGGATTCCTTAGGGTTTTCTGTGTATAAGATCATGTCGTCTGCAAATAGAGATAATTTTACTTCTTCCTTGCCAACCGAGGAGAGCTTTTTTATACCAAGAGTAATGGATAGTGTAGGATAATGGGTAGAGATGTAGGCTTGGAGAAACTGAAAGGCTTAATTGATCTCCAAAAGAGAGATCCTGAAGCTGCCTGGAGAAACTCAAAAGATGTGAGAGGAAGAAGAAGGTGAGAGGATCTTGGCCAGGAAGGGAAGAACTGAAAACTTTTTGGAAGCCAAACTCGGCAACTGGTATAAGGGAAGGGACTGTGTGGGGAGACAGTTCAGGTGAAGAGATGTATTCAGAAGTTTCACTTGGTGCTACACACAGTTAACCATTGTAACCAGCATTGCTGGAGAGGACCTCTCCTCAACCCCCTTCACAGCTGGCCTTCACTGTGGAGATAGGTGCCTAGCAGGTCAACATAGTAATAACGACAGCTAAAGCTTACATAGACCCACTTCCTATGTACCAAACAGCAGGCTAAGTTTTTGACTTACATTAACTCTTTCAATCCTTACAACAACCCTATAAGGCAGTACTATTATTACCCTATTTTATAGATGAGAAAACTGAGGCACAAAGAGGCTATATAACTTCCCAAGTACACGCCACCTAATAAGTTGTACCGCTGGGAAGAAATGTCAACCTAGTCAATGTATAAGCCCATGTCATAATGGAAATTAAAGATCTGGGCTAAACTCCAAGTCAATGTGACCCATTCACATACAGGCAAAGAGCATAACATGTCACTGTAATGTCAAGTTTTTCATGTGTTAACTGTGTTAATAGTTTGTTATTTGCAAAACTAAGGAAACCAAGGCTTAAGGAATTGCTTTTTCCAAATTTTATTTGTCTCTGACCTGTTTTCTATAAGTATATGATTTTAGTGATACTTAGTGATATTACAAAAGATCCCCGCTGCTTTTAGACCACTCTTCTCTTTGAGTGATCCATTTTGACTGGCATTGAGAAGAGTCCATAGGAAACCAATTCTTGCTTTGAGTCATCTTTTTTCCCCCCCTCAAGGATTACTCCACCCACTAGCTGGGTTTCACATCAGGACAAATATCAGCGAGAAGTGTACATTTTTCGTAGATGGTCTGGGATAGTTCTTGAAGTTCAGATCACAGACTCTTGAACCCAGTCTTGAACTTGATAATTCTTAAATTGATTCTAGAACCAAGCCATTCTCTCATAGTTCATAATGAAATAAGACAAAGAACAGAGAGCCAAGTGGAACCGTAAGACGGTTATTTGAAGTGCTAAAAGAAGGGGTGAGTTATTCCAATCGAAAAATAGATAGGGTGCTTTGGAAAATACTACTCTTACCAATGATTAACTCCAGAAGGATATATGGACTTTACCATCAAAGTACTTCTTTGCTCTACTCCAGGTTAGGTATAAACCTATACAGCAGCCTGTGTGCCTATTCTTTTCCAAATCATCCATCGTCACCAGAAGTAAACCAACCCTTACTAACTAGCTAAACTCCACAAGTGGTCATGACCAGCAGGACTTAGGTAGGGGTGAGAACCGTACCCTTGCTCTCTTCCAGAGGTGAAGAGAGGACAAATTTTTACCTTTCATCCTTTGAGCGACAGTAGTGCTTTCTCCTGCAAAACTAGATAGGAAAATTTGGTTCATTAAGGGGGATCCATTAGATTATCTTTCCTGGGTTGATAGTAAATGTTGTGGATCAAATCACAAGGTAAGTGCATTTTCCGATGAGATGCTGGCTCAAGGACTCATCTCAAGTCCCAAGAACAAAGAGGCCTGGATGGCCAACACCAGCAAACTAAGATAACAGCAACTCGATTGAGCTGCTCTGGAGTTCGGGCTGTGGCTGCCATCATCTCGCGATAAATTGCATTGATCATGTAGGTTACAGAACCCCTATCAGCATCAAAGACAAGACATTATGTTTTGACATTGTCGATTTCTGAAAGTGTCACGCAGCGGTACAGGGAATGGCTCATTTAATTCCAGTTTATAAATTAAACAAAGCAGAAAACCAAGATGATAAATCCAAAATGCTCCAAATACTTCAAATTGAAATTTATCAGTTTCATAAAATTGGGACTGAAATTTATGCTACCCAAACTTCACCAAAAGCACTTTCAAAAACAGAAGGTTAAAAAGCTCAGGGTTAGAAACTTTGTCACAGTTGTCAACGAGGAATATTCGGAAACCTGATGGAAGATAGAGCCTGGCCTCTTTTTTTTTTTTTTTTTTTTGAGGAGTACAATTACAACAATTTTTTTTGTTATTTTGGCTGATTTTGTCCTACTGAGGCTTTCACTTCATTTTCAGCTGTTTATTTTCTATTGCAATTAATAATATCTTTTCAAAAAGCCAGATATAAATTTAACCTTTTGAAACCGATGAGTTCAGCAGGCCTCCTGGGTAGTAAGTCCAGGAAGATAGGAAGGTAGTCAGGAAGAAGCCCTTAGCAACGCTGCTCTGAAAATGGCTATTTTTTTGAGGAGTGTCACACATCTGCGTGTTCACACGCAGCCTCGGGTCTCATCTCCGGGCTCCCTCACAGCAGCCTCGTGGAGCTTCATTTATCTTAGGAGAGGAAGTGGTGGAGTGGAGCCTGCCTGATCCGACGTGGAAAGAGTCCAAAATTGTTGTCCAGTCCATTAAGCAATCCCTTTTAGCTGAAGGGGTCAACTATCAATCTTGCTTTTCAGCCAGTAATCTGCTTATTTAGAGGTTTAATTACATTTCAGGTCACCTGAGAACTTCTCCTAGATATTAAATAAAATGAGTTCTCATTTTCCTTATCACACGGTGTATTTTACACAGGCTACCCAATATTGGGATGGAGAGGGGCAATTACCTGATAAACCAGTGAGATTTCCACCTTTTGAGTGCCCAGAGTTAACACAGGAATTATTGGGGTCTCAGGGCACAATGACTATAGCAGATTGATCTAAAACTGCATGGAGCAACCACCATTCCTGAAACAGAAAGTCAAATATTGATTTCCCAGTGCTTTTATGACCCATTTAACAACAGGCATTTTGGATTGGTTATTTCTTCAGGCTGGAGAGAACTTTGCAGCCAGCCTCCTTTTGAGCTTCCTCTTAATTATCTTCTCTGGGAGACGGTAAAAATTCATGTTCAGCCCTAGTATTAAACACACACACGCCGTAAAAGGGGAGACACGACTTGTAGCATCTAACACGATCTGAGTTAGCTTGAATGAAGGGTTTTTAGTTATTT
The DNA here is from genome assembly GCF_024166365.1 of Elephas maximus indicus. Classification (NCBI taxonomy): domain Eukaryota; kingdom Metazoa; phylum Chordata; class Mammalia; order Proboscidea; family Elephantidae; genus Elephas; species Elephas maximus. The sequence continues at coordinate 74,833,402 of NC_064824.1, read as the reverse complement.
TCAACAATAACTACCAAATTGGGTGGGGGTGAGTCCCATTGGGTATGTCTGCTAACAAATTTTCATTAATTGACATCAAGCCAGTTAATTTCTATGTAATAAGTGTTGAGTGATTCAAGGGCCAACCCAACCAGCCGGGGCCGAGTTTACACAAAGACCTCTACCTGTTTGGCTCTCAGAACGGAACATTTAATGTTTTGCCAAATTTTCAAAAATGTTGGATGTAGGAACAGCGTTTTTAATCTTTAGCTCTATGGGCTACTAATTATGTAGCAAAAGGTATAAAGGGGACTTTACAAATCATTATTTCCATTAGGAAGGTGTTAGAACCAATTCCAGGGAGGGCTCCCCTCCTATTTGCGCAGCTGCTATTCCCGGGGGAGGCGGCCGCTGTGGTGCTGGTTGAAGCGGGGCTTCTGTTCTGTTTCCCCAGCACTTGGAAGAAAAACAAAATAGGCCTAATGAAAAACACAGACGGGAAATGCTTTATTATTTCATCATCCTCACCTACTGCGCTCTGGCACCGCTCTGTGATTAGGAAGGACTTCTCCCTCTCGCCAGCTAGCTCCCTCTCCAAGTGGGGAGGTATGAGGCTGATATTCTGTCATTTCCTGTCAGATCATTTTGGAGGAATTTGCTCTTATTTCCTCCTGGCCACAGCCCCCACTTTACCCCCCAGCCTCAGCATTGGCCACACGCCCTACAATTAATTTTGTTAACTTCAAAACAGTGTTTTAGCGTGGGGAGGGGGGGAGGAGGTGGGCACAGTGGAAAATCTGGGGCACCAAACTCTCTAACCTCTAACCTCCTAAGGCTGAGGAATGAGTCGGAACCGCTGAATGGGTCCTAACATCCTCAGAGGGCTGAGGAGAAATACCACACTGGGAAACCAGTGTTTTTTTGTTTTGGGTTTTTTGTTTTTGAGCGGGAGGGGCTCTGAAGTGAGTCAGAATATTAGTTTAGGCTATAATCTTCTCACGTGCATATTCTTGACTTTTCACCAAAAGGAGAGTCAGAAAGCAGACATTCCCCAAATCTCGTTGGACCATTAGCAAGTGAATAACCCCTTTCATAAAAAATGTCTCCAAAATACACAGAGTAAACCTTGGATATAATAGACAATGCATTTATTCACATGGTATTCAGGAACCCCTTACCACCAAATCCAATCCAGGCATGGTCAAGCAGGTATGACTACCCAGGAAATTAGAATGCTTTAGCACAAACCCAAGTAGGGACACCAATCTCCATCTGCAGGAACATATCAGTAACTGTTCTTTGTTGTTACAGTTTGGCATCTTGGAAACAGTTCCGTGCCTTCTACACAGGAGATACTTAAGAAATATTTGATACGTGTTCTGATGAACTGCATTGGGACTCTCTGTCTGAGGATAGAAGGCTAAGCCACCATCCCAGTTTTGTGGCAACTGACAGTGGGTGCCTCCATGCTATGCCACTGTATGTTGCCATTCTCCTGGGGACCAACACCACATATTGCCATCTCTAAATACAGGTAGTCCCTGGCTGACAGTGTTCTGTTCCTGATATAAGTAGAATATCTCTTTTTTTCTTTTTTTAGTTTTCATTATTATTGCCTTTTATTATCAGTATCTTTTTGTTTTTATAAATAGGGCTTCAAACAGATTCATTCTAGTTCAAACCTCTGCAGAGAATTTGCATTTCCACCCAGATATACTAAATCAGAATCTACATTTTAACAAATTCCCAGGTGATTCTTATGTATAACTTCCTGAGAACTTGTTAGAAATGCAAATTCTTAGCAGCAGCTTGAGCTGAAATGAGCTCATTCAAAGCCCGGTTTATAAATTCGATCTTTGAACCTGAGAGTGAATATCTGAGAATTATACCCTGCAGCATCGTATGTAGTACATATTACTAATGATAAAAAAAAAATTTGAAAGGAATTCTGAAGCAGGCTTGCAGGCCTCTTAGTGACAACTCTTCGATGCCAATCTTGGCTCTGCTTTCTCTCACAAGCCACCTTCAGGCCATCAGCTCACCTTCACTAGATATGCAGAATTGGACCACTTCTCACCACCTTCATGGCCACTACCCTGGCCAGGCCACCACGGTCTCCCACCTGGTTAATTGTAAGAGCCTCTTAGGTCCCAGCTTGTGCCCTTACAGTCAATTTATCACCAATAAGAAGTACAAAAAAAAAGATGGTCATAAGTGTGGTTCATTGTAACCATGGTTCGTTGTAACTTGAATACATTGTAAGTCAGGGACTACTTGTAGTAAGAGTCCTAGAATGGGGCTCCAAGGGCAACTCTTTGATGAAATTCCTACCAGACTGGCTTATGGTGAAGGATCCCTCATGGCACAGTGGTAATCACTTGGCTGCTAAACAAAAGGTCAGCGGTTTAAACCCACCAGCCACTCCATGGGAGAAAGATGGGGCAGTCTGCTTCTGGAAAGATTTACAGCCTTGAAAACCCTGTGAGGGAGTTCTCCTCTGTCCTATAGGGTCACTGTTAGTCAGAATGGACTCGAAGGCAATGGGCTTAAGTGATGGAACACAGACATTAGTGACTGTTAAAGCTCCTTATGTGATTCCAAAGTGCAGTCAGGGTTCTCCAAGTTGAGCAAGGTACAGCCAATGGTTGTCGAATTTCAGCATCAGAATTATCTGGAGAGCATATTAAACTACAGCTTGCTAAGCCCAACTTCCAGGGTTTCTGATTCAGTAGGTCTGGGACAAAGCCCAACAATTTACCTTTCTAACAGGCTTCCAGTTGACTCTAATGAGTCAACTGTTTTGAGAGCCCTGGGCTAGAGGATCAGCCTCAATATCTGAACCCTATTAATTAAGAAATCTAAGAGTTCCGGACTTAGAGTGAAAGTGCACCTGATGAATTTTTTTTTTTTACCACTTATGGTTGTTGACTATATGGCAATGGGTTTTTTTGTTTTGTTTTGTTTTTGGTTTATGGTTGGTTCTATAGTTTCAAGGGCCATGTGAAACGACATATGACAAAAGTAAGTACTAGAGCAGAGTGTGAAATGCTGTAGCTACTAGGTGGTTTCCTAAGACACGTGGGGAGATCACCAAGAAATTGCTATCTGCCTCAGCAGATTTTCAGTGTAGATACAGCTGGTCTATTTTAGAGGAAGGTATAAGATAAAACATACATCAGCAAGGAGAAGAGACTGGCTGGTTTTAAAACACGGAAGGACTTCTGTTCCTACTGGGCAAAAATTCATCTTGGGATTGCAAGTTCATACTCCTCCCTCATTTTGTTTTACAAAAAAAAATTAACTTTTAAACACTTATTTGGAATTTCTAAATTAACAAATACAAATTTGCTGTGTTTGATTATAATTTTGAAATTGTGATAACGCTACAAATAGAAATAATGCAATTTATTAGAAGTTGCTTAAGAGGAACTCAGACTAAGAATTTGATTTTGAAGAGTTAGAACGTGAAAGATCATAACTTAATTACCATACCAATTACTGTTAATTATCAAGTAATATCTGTTTCATGGAAAAGCCCAGGTTTTACTTTCATCACCATCTCTCCGTGACCACACACATGCCACCAGCATTAGATACATGTGAAGCCACCACACAGGTACGTTAAGAGGAATCGCCCCCGCGCTCTGGTAGATTCGGTCACCACCTCTCCTTCCCTCACACATTCCACTCCTTCACCGCTAGTCACTTCTGTGTTCCTACTACTCACCAATCTTTTTTTTTTTTTTTCCAAATATAAGTTCTCCAACATAGTTATACAGGCTACCACTTCTAAAGCTTTATATTAGAAAATAGAATCATGTCTTTATGTTTTCTCTTTTAAAAACGTTTTTTTTTTTTAGTGAATAATGAAAATAGTATAGTAGCCAGCCAGACTGAAGGGAGATTGTAAGCCCACTCACGACTGACCAGGGTTTGCTGGGTGTCCACGGGGAGATCCCTGGCAATGTTATCTCTAATCTTCCTGTGGAAATCTGATCCAGTGAGCCTTAGTTTCTCATTTCCTATGATAAGTGGTGAGCATATAGGGGATCTTTGTACATGTTCTTCAGGAACTCGTGGTACCTACCATCTCTGGATTTATTCCTTATTTTGGTAGATTGTTGGCTTCTGTGTGGGAAATCTGTCAAATAAGCAACAAAGTATTAAAACTCCAAGTAAAGATAAAATGATGGGGTGGTGACTGCTTCATAGAAGACTGTACCACAGGTGTGAGTGGGGAACAGAAAGGGAAAATATGCACTGTGATGGTTGAATATCATAGCATATTTTTAGAACATGTACCCAAATATGTTTGGCTCAATTAAATAAATCAAAATATTTGGAAATAAAAGTCCTGTATTTTTACACTGTATTTTTCATGGCAGCTCCATGTGTGCAGAGTCAAATTGCTCCAGAGGGTTTTCAAGGCTGTGACATTTTGGAAACTGATCCCAAGGCACTTCTTGATGGGTTCTAATCGCCAACCTTCCAGCTAGCAGTCGAGGGCTTAATCATTTGCCCCACCAGGGACTCCTGGAAATTAAAAAACAAACAAACAAAAAAACCTCTGACTAATAGTCCAATTAACTGAATATTGATAAGAAAAATTTTAAGGATGGGGAGAAAATCCTTATTTAAAGTGTTTTGAAAGGAAAAAAAACTTTGTAAAATGTAACATTCCTATCTCTCATGTTAGCAAACGGGGTTCATGAAATAAAATGTATCCTTTTAAAATTGTAAAACTTGTGTTTTGGTTCATCCAAAAACCCAAACCAAGCCCATTGTTGTTGAGTCAATTCTGACTCAGAGTGACGCTATAGGACAGAGCAACCCTATAGGACAGGGTTGGTTCATCGAGATCTACTAAATGTGGAGCTCTGTTTAATTGGTATTGATTTAGTCTGCTTTTCAATATCAGATTAACCTAGTAGTTGGCAAAAAATGACTTCAATTTTGGGGGCATAACAAAGGCGAAAAGGAAAGGGTCTAGCTGCCTTATCTTATAATCTGTGTATGAAAGGTGAGTGGATCCTTTTTATTTGGCTTAAATGTATTAGACATTCATAATGGAAAACTATTCTGGTGGTGTCAGCTTTTGTTTGAACATATTTTTCTTTTAAAAGTGTCTTTTTCAGTGCAGCTGTGGGGGACTTTTCTTTTCTGGTATTTAAAGTAAGATAAAGTTTAGCTGATTTCTTTCCTGACTATCCCCTTCCCCCTCAGAGGCTTAATAACCGCAATCCCAAGATTTATGGTGAGTGAAAAAGAAAAATAAGTAAATTATCTGACTGAGGAGCCATTCTTCCTCTCTCTGGCCATACAGACTATTTTAAATGCTGCTAGCAGCAGTCTAATTAAAATAATTTCTGTCAGAAGCCTGTGAAATATGTAGCCACAGCCCAGCTCAATGTTCTCGAGCAGGAATGACAAATCTCTGCTTAATTGGTACTTAATATGGTAGTGCAGGGCTAGTAATTCTCCAGGATAAAAGGAGATAACAAATAGAAATCTTTTGCTTGGGGCAAGGAGCCTTGGAAGATGAACAGACCAAGTAGTGCTTACCCCCAAACTCTTCTTATCAAGGGCTGTTATTTTGGCCATCATTTACGAAATAACAGACAATTAATGCACATTTTATGGCTAGCTCTAAGTCCTAATTAAATGCAACTATGTACAAAGAATGTGAAGGGCCCGACTTACAGAGACCAAAATAAATACTGGCAGAATTATGGTGACCACGGCAGCCTTAGCTCATCTTGTAATCCTATCTCAAGGATAAGGGCCTTAGCAGAGGCACAAGCCACTTCTGAGGTGCTGCCATTAAGCTGAAATTCATAGTGCATTTTAGAAAATTTAGGAAATACAGAAAAGTAGAAGGAGGAGAATCACCTATAGTCTCATCAGACTAATACAGCTGCAGCTGCTAATTTGGAGTCTTTCCTTTCTATATTTAGTTTCCAGAGCATGGTTTTTTCTTGCTCTGCAAAGTGATAAGGGCCATTTTATGCTTTGCTTTTAAATAGAAAATGTGAAATAGAATGTTAGAAACACTTACATATGTATATAGATGTATGTACACACACACACACATATAGCATGAATGTTTAGTATAAACAGGAGCCCTGGTGGCACGGTCGTTAAGCACTCATCTGCTAACCGACAGGTTGGCGGTTCGAACCCACCAGCTGCTCCACAGGAGAAAGATGTGGCCATCTGCTTGCAAAAAGATTTATGGCTTTGTAAACTCTGTGCAGTGGTTCTGCTCTGCCCTATAGGGTCTCTATGAGTCAGAATCAACTCGATGGCAATGGGTTTATTTTGGTTTTAATATAAACATCATATTATATTAATCGTGCCAGGTACTGTTCTAAGGACTTTACATGTATTAACTAATTTAATTCACAAACAGCCCAATGAGTTAGGTACTTTTATCATCTACATTTTATAGAAGGGGATACTGATACATAGATAGATTGTGTAATTTGTCCAAGGCTACATACAATGATAGGTAGAGCCAGGATTTGATCTAGAGCAATCTGACAACAAAAATCATGTTTTTAATCACTCTACCATCTCTTGGTACAATACCCTGAATTAACCAGACAGTGCTCTAGACCAGCGTCAGTAAACTTTACCTATAAAGGGTGAAATATTTTAGAATTTATGGGGCACATATGGTCTCTGTGTCATATTGTTCTTTGTGTGTATGTGTTTTACAACCTTTGAAAATGTTAAAACCATTCTTAGTTTTCTGGCCTCATAAAAACAGGCCATGGGGTAGATTTGGCCCATAGGCCATAGTTTGCCAATCCCTGCTCTAGATTAAAAGTGAGTTAAGACTAAATATGTAAGAAACAATTAAGACGATTGATACTTAAAAAGGTTTAGACACTGGAGAGGCAAAATAATCGATTTTATTGAATGAATTATTCTCTTTCCAACTTGGAATTTTACCATTATATACTACATATGTGTTTGTGTCCATGTGTATACATATATGTGGCAGTAATTTAACTGACTAAAAATATTTAAATTTTCATCAAAAAGTAAAATTTAAAGCAATTTTGGAAAAAAAAAAAATAACAACTTAAGGCAAAAATGTATTTGTTCTCTACCAAAAAGAAAAAAAAACCTGTTGCCATTGAGTCAGTTCAACTCATAGCAACCCTATAGGACAGAGCAGAGCTGCCCCATAGAATTTCCAAGGAGTGGCTGGTAGATTTAAACTGACTACCTTTTTGTTAGCAGCGAAGCTCTTAACCACAGAGCCACAATCTCAAAAAATTAAGAGAAAGTCACAAATTTCAATTTCCCAGTCAATTTAAGCTTTTGATAGATACAATTCTGGCATGCTGTATTCATTCACATAGGGTGATGGTTCTCAAAGAGTGGTCCTAAAACAAGAAGCATTGGCATTATCTGAGAAATTGTTAGAAATGCAAGTTACCAGGCCCCATCCTAGAAGTACTGAATCAAAAACTCTGGGAGGGGAGCATGTTAAAGTTTGAAAAGCACTGTTTTGGGAAATTTTATTTCAAACAGATCACTTTGTTTGGAACAAAGCTGTGTGTGTATATGCAAACAGGATTATATGTTAGTTAAAAATATTCTACATTATGTAACCAATATGTCCATGTAGACAAGCCACAAGAATCAGAATAGTCAAATTTTAGGGCTACATATGTATCTTATGCTGGTGTATGAATAAATTTATACTGTACTGATTTTGTCACAGCTATTTTCCTGATTCATTACTTAAGCATGCCCGAAAGGGATATAGGGATTAAATATCTGAAAATCTCTTTTTAAATTAAATGTCCTAAATTTCTGAGGATATTATGCCTGGAATTTTAATTGACAAGCTTACTGTAACAAAATGTGTTATTTTAAAATGTCAGTCCCAAGATTCATGTTCTGGGTAAGACAGAGAAAACACACTCCTCCCTGCTGTCCCTCTGAATGCAGCTATAAAATCTGGGCAGAATGCATGGAACAGCTATTTGAGGACTCTGAAAAGCAAATAGTGGCAGACAAATCGAGAAAGAGGACTAAAATCCAAACTACTACTGAACCAGGGCTAAGTTTACCATTATTCTTTCTGAAGTCTTCTCACTACTTGGCCTGGAGGCAGGTGCACCTGCAAAACTGCACAGCAGAGAATAACAAAAATCCTAAATTTCCAGCTGAAGGCCTCAAAAGGGGAGTCCCAGGGAACCAAACAGTAATGGGGGGATTGTGGAGAGGGAGCAGCTCATGAAAGCAATCCCATAAAGTTATTTATTAATTCCTGGACTCCATGAGCTGCACATGTGCGGATCTGATCCTAATCAGCACATGTAAAACTTAGAGCACTGAATAGATAGACTCTCAGACCTGCCACTGGGTGGTGCACCTATGGAGCATATCTGAAAAGCACTGCAAAGCCTTTAACAACTGAACTGACATTGGGACCACAACCCATAGAAGGCAGGTTGAAACTCGTAGTCTAAGCATAATCAGGTTGATTGCCTACTGATAATCAGGTTGCTTGCCTGCTGAAATGAAGCTATCAACATTCTCCAAAGAATTTTAAAAATACCTAGAATCTTACAACATAATATTCAAAAATTTCAGGATACAATCTAACATTGCTTAGCATAGGAAGAACCAGCAAAATTCAACTCTCATGGGAAAGGACAGATAACACAGATATTCAAATCATCTGATAGAATTTAAAGCAGCTATTAAAAAAGACTCCACTAAGCAATGAAAAATTATCTTGAAATAAGTGAAAAAACAGAAAGTTTCAGCAGCAAAATAGAAAATAAAGAACCAAGTGAAAATTTTAGTACTAAAATACAATAGCATAAAAAACTAACTGAATATGTTCAATACCAGAATAAAGATGACAAAGGAAAAAGTCAGTGAACCTAATGATAGATCAATAGAATGATCCGATCTGAGCAATGAAGAAAAAAGAAGAGTGAAAAAAAAAAATTAACTCAGGGATCAGTGGGCCCATAAAGAACCCTAATATTCATGTCATCAGAGTCCCAGAAAAAGAGGAGAGTGTGGTTATAAAAAATTAAATTGAAGAAATAATGATTGAAAATTTCTCAAATTTGGTGAAAGACATAAACCCACAGGTTCAAGAAACTTGGTGAACCCTAAAAAAAGATAAAATAAAAGAAATCCACACCCAGACACATTATAATCAAATTGCTGAAAATTAAAGTCAAAGAAAAAGTCTTGAAAGCAGCCAGAGAAAAATGGCGTATTATCTATAGGAGAACAAGGATTCTGATAACTACAGATTTCTCATCAGAAATCATGGAAACCAATGGGAAGTGGCACAATAGTTTTCAAATGCTGAAAGAAAGGCATTATCAACATGAAATTCTACATCCAGAGAAGATCTCCGTCAAGAACGGGGAAATAAAGATATTCTCAGATTAAGGAAAACTAAAATAATCCATTGCTAAATGAGACTTTTCAGACAGAAGGAAAATGATACCAGAAGGAAACTTGGATAACCAGAAATAAGCAAATGCAACAGGAATAGTAAATATCTAGATAATTACAATATACTATTCTTCTCCTTTTGAGTTCCTTAAAAAATGTTTGATGGTTGAAAGCAAAAATTATAACATTTTCTGATAGAGATTTCAATACGTGTAGATGTAATATATAATAACTATAATATCAAGGGAAGGTATCAATATGATTCCCTTGATGTTAAAAGGATCAATAAGGCAGTCAAGTTTCTACATTACACTCAAAGTTGTAAAATATTGATTCTAATATACTTTGAAAAGTTAAGTATATATATATTGCAATCCCTAGAGCAACTAGTAAAAAACTATGCAGAGTTATAGTCAAAAGGACAATAAATAAATCAAAATGAAATACTAAAAAATCTTCAGATAACCTAAAAGTAGGTAGGAAAGAGGGAACAGAGGAAAGAAAAACAGAGTAAACAAATAGAAAGTAAATAATAAAATGAAAAATGTAAATCTAAGCATATTAAAAATTACATTAAATATAAATGGTCTAAACACATCAATCAAAAATATAAAAAAACAGAGACTATCAGGATGGATTAAAAAAAAATTCATGACCCCACCGTATGCTGTCTAAAGAAACTCACTTCAAATATAATGATACATTGTTCATGGTGGTGGTGTTGTTATTTGCCATTGAGTTAGCTCTGACTCATGGCAACCTTATGTATAACAGAACAAAACATTGCCTGGTCCTGTGCCATCTTTATGATCATTGGTATGTTTGAGTCCATTGTTATGACTATATAATAATACAGGTAGGTTAAAAGTAAAAGGATGGAAAAATGTATACCATGAAGACACTAATTAAAATGCTACTCCCATCTGCTTTTCCTCAGAAAATATCAGCCATTCAAGAACCCTTACACCACAACACAATGTGAAGTAAGCTCATTTGATTACAGAAATGAAATCCTTCACTAATTGTTTTGAGGGATCAGCTCTGCTTAAGCTATTTCTTATTTTCTGGTGGGCTAAATGCAAGTTTAATTAAGAACTTGTTAATTTTCTCATGTTGTTTTAAAGGCACTTTCAAGGATGCTTTTGTAGTGATAAACAACGCTAAGTACAAAGATTGATTTTAATTCTAAGGCAAAATCAACCTGGATACCACGTATAATCCTTTAAATGAAAGAAACGCACGGTCCCAAAGCTCACATGTGGCTCTAAGTGTTTATTAAATATCATAAATACATCAGATTTGTATATGAGCTCACAGACATGCGTACACAGTCAGGTCACAACTCCTTGGAAAACCACCCAAGTTCTCTTCCTCAGCTAGTACATAACACATATGGTTCCTGTCAGTAGCACTCATTTAGAGAGATAAAAATCCTGCAACAGCTAAGTTCAGCCTCTCTCCACTGGCCTTTTCCTTTGATTTCCAAGATACCAAGTAGCTATTCACTAAGCCCTATAATTGCCAATTTTACCCAGACCTACCTTTAAAAGAAGAGGAAAGAAATGGCTTATTACAAAAATCTTTTTCTAGTACATTGATAATTAGCCAACTCATCATAATTCTCTCGGATACTAGCTTTCTTTGTTAGTTTTTTGTTGTTGTTGTTTAAAGAAAGGAAAAAAAATTGAAATACTTATGTTGATTGACTGGACATAAAATTTCAAAAGATAACTTAAAGACAGGTGGCATAATTTTCTTTGTTAATATATAGCATTAAATATATCTTCTAGCATGCAAATAAGTGATAGTTATGGCCATGGAAAACTTTCTTTCTTGATAGCTTTTATAGATATGAAGCACACATTGTTTTCTTCAAACCTGGCTTGAATTCAGCTTGAAACATTGTTTTCTTTCTTTTTGTTCTTCCTGTCCTTAACTTTTCGTCAGCAATGTGAAAATACAAGGCAGATGTCTTCATCTCACTGGAATGCTTTTAACCTTAATGAAGAGTTGTAATAAATCAGTGCTTTTCAACCTGCTTTCTATCATCAACACATACATGCTTTTTGAGAATTAGTCTCCACAGAGATTATTAAAAATAATTAGGATAAGTTAGAACTTATGATTATTAGTTAATGGACATATAGTTGCTATTCGTTAACTAGCTTTAATATGTAGGAAGTTATCTTGTCCATATCTCTAGAAACTAGTTATTGGACAAGATATTTAAAAAAAAAAAAAGCATCAATAGTTAATTGTTATGCTTCATGCAATGTGTGTGTGTGTATATAAAACAAAGATTTAATAAAGTGTAACTGGGTAATTTTGAAAGTTACATGTAAAGGGCATATCCATTTAAAAATAAACTAGGAAAAGAATGTTTTTCACCTTAAGGTTTTCTTAATTGATATTTTGAGATTAGAATTTACCTTTCCATGGTCAAATAAAGTATTTCAATGTTTCACATTTTGTCTTTTTATTTCTTCAGAACTCACAGATGCCAATTTCTTTAATAAACAAACTTCAGAACTGTATCTTCCTCTTATTAATACACTGAAGAAAATAACTTGCAAAACTTCAGCTCAAAAAAAAAGGAGGTAGTATAAATAACCTCATAAAATGTGACATTTTGGTGACCCATTTTAAATGGATGGAATTTGGTGATAGCAAAACAAATTGCTACTTTCCAAGATCATGTAAATTAAGATGCAGCAAGAATTACTGATAAAACCCTCAACTAACAATGACTGAATCTGAAGATTTGATGGGCTTGAATAAGCTTTGCAGTAAACTAAGCTAATATAAATTTTTCTGATGGTGACATCGATAAGAAAGTTTTACAAGGCACACTAACTATCTTGATTCTCAAATGTTTAAAAGACTATTGCTGACTTCCAATGAATCAAACCTACTCATTCACCTTTCAAGAGGCCATAAAATTTCATGCATGAAACTCTGGACTGGAAATTATGAGACTTTGGTTATAAGCCTCCTTCTCAGGAGAGGAAAACTAGGCCACCCCAGTTCTGTGGAATCCTTTTGCCACCTTATGTTTCCTTCCCACCTGAGTCACCAGATTATAAAAACCTTTCTGTGTATTTGAGTCAGCAGGATGCTGACTTGAGTCTAGTCGTGGTTCCCAATGTCAGCTCTGCCATTTGGGTAACATTAAGAAAACTACTGCCTTGCTGAGCCTTAGTTTGTCATGCATAAAATGGGGCTAATGATATTTTGAGGATGTGTGTGAAATTGCTTGTGAATAGCATAATGATATACAGCTATCAGGGCAAGCTGTGCCAGATATTATAGATGCTGCTTTTGGTGGCTTGATTTTTAGTTATCTGTCTGAACTTCCATTTATAACTTTGCCCTTTCCTTTACTGATTTCTTTCTAACACAGCATACATTTTTCTGATCATAATCCCAGGTATAACTGGATGAGATCTCAAAACTTATCTAGTTTAAGCTCTTTGTGTATAGTTTGAGAAACCAAGATCCCTCCGAGAACCAGGCTTTGAAACTAAGTCTCTAAACCATTGATCCAACACTCTTCTCTCTCCCTTTCATTTTCTGATTCATTCATTTCACAAACACTTACTGAGTATCTATTATGTCCTAGGCACAGGGCTACTCTAATCTCTTTTTCAAAAAATAGTATTAAAAAAGTATTAGAAAATCTTTCAATGCTGGTGTCAATGGTTGAGTTAACATCCTGGTCATAGTTCTATCATTACTGGATCACATTTTTACACACTGATAGTTTTTCTGTAATTGCTATCTTTGCCACCATTATTATTTCAGAGTAAGCCTTTCTTTAAGTGAGCACTCAGGAAGAGGTCCAAGCTAGAGCTCAGAACCCCCTGAGGCACCTCAGCCAAACTCCTAGTGCTTCAATAGTATCAGAGTTTAAGAACCATTGCTTTGCATGATTCTTTCTTGGGCTTGACTTAAAGTTTCATCTCTATATAGAAGGTAGAAGTGTTTTAGCATTTCAAAGAGATAGAAAAGCTTAGTTCAGTCAAAAAAGATTAAGCTGCTTTTCTTTCCAATGCTCTACCTAATTCCTTGAGATGCGGTGAATAAGAGCTTTGCATTCCTTGTTTGGGAAGATGCTTCCTTTGGGAAACCACCTGCTTCTTTGCCTCTGATAGGCTGCCATTCTCAAAAATACAGTCCTGTTCAGATTATTCTACCTGTAGATGAGTGAGGTTGTTTGTTCGTTGGCATGATTCTAGTCTGTAATAGCATTCTAGTATTATTAACAAATTCATGGTCAAAACTCCGTTTTGGAGCTCCAAAGTCCTCTTTACTCGGAGGAGTGTGAATGGTGGGTGGTATGTTTTGATAAAATTATTTCTTTACTAAAATAAACCGTCAATGAAGACTATTGTGTTGAGAACACACCAGGGCTAATTACAGTGAGCAAATCAAATTTAAACACACTAAAAACATGTATAAAGTTTTTGATGACATCTTAAACGCTTGTATTTGTCTAGGTTAAGAGGAGGTATATGCTATGTAATAAATTGCCTACTTTGAGTGGAGGGGTTTTGGCAAATGACTACACTTAGAGCACAATATAGTTTCTTTTACATAGAAAAGATTTCACAGAAGAAAACCTTCCTTTGAATAACTGGATTTGGAATGCCCATCAAGCCAATCCAGTTTTTGCACATGTACACTAAAATCTACAGGCTAAGGGGCTTTCGGTTATCTCTAGGATTAATGAATGACATTAATCCCGCTCCAGTTTACACATGTCCTGAAGTAAGCCCATTTTTGTCAACTGCATTAGAGGGATATAGCCCACTTTTAGGTTCATGTTTGGGTTATGAAATGTATTTTTGTTACAACCATATCCACTCACTAGATGTTTTATTATCAGAGCTCCACTTTTTCTTTGTGGTCAATGTACCACATCAGTTCAGCTGGTCTAATCCCGATAACTTTTCACACTAAATTACTTATCCTGAATATTTACAAAAAAAAAAAAAAAGAGAGAGAGAGAAGGAAAACTAATCTTTCTGCTCTTCAGGATTCTATAGGTAAATTATGTAGAATTACAGCAATTTGGCTTGTGGTGTTATTATGTAGACAAAATAGGATAACAAAGGGCTGGTGCTATAAAGATAATGCTAATTTTAACCAAAATAGACTCACCTTATTTGAATAAATATGCTTTTTTTTTTCATTTTTAGTGTTATTTGAGATATACCTCTAAGAGTTAATTTTCCCTCTTATACATATGCAATATACATGAGAAAAAAATTTATCATTAAAAGTCTTTTCTAAAAATAAAAAGCTGGTATTTCATCTTTTCAAATCTTGGTTTGAAAATGAAGTAGTTCCTTAAGAGGTGAGGACAGATATCATCCTTCAGGAAGTACAGCTCAATTTCCAAAGACATTCTCTGTGGTGGTAAGCACCCGATTCATTTTAGCTTACTACAGTAAGCCACTCTTGACCACTGATGAGGAGAACAATCTTGCAAAGGATCCACTGAGCAGGGCAGAACTATGAAACAACCCAACAGTATTTGTTTCACACACGATAATGTAGTGATCCAAATACCAGTTACTACAGAAAATGAATAAAACTAGAGGATAGCATTTATTTCCCCCGCCATAAGCCTGTCATAAAGAACTATATTCCTAAAAGAGCCAAGTTTAGGATAGTGTGTTTGCTTCTCTCCCCATTCTGCTCCCCTACGATTTCTCTTTCCTTACACCTGCCTTACTCAAGAGCTACTAGAGCAAAATATAAAGCCCGGGGTTGAGATGAAAATGAATAGAAAGGTGATTGAATAGCTGTCTCAGTTCCTCCACAGCCCATTGGATGTATGGATAAAGAGGGACTCTGCCTTACTATTATAGAAATAAGAACCCACCAAAGCTATTCGAAAGGAAGCTCAAAAATGCAGTATGGTGTGGATGTAAATTGGCATCATTCTGCAAGAGAATTGGGCAGTATGGTTTTCAAACCCTTGGAGCCAATAGGTTCAGTTGTAGGACTTTATTCTAAAAAATAATCATGAATGTGTACCAAGATTTGCTACAAAAGTGTTCATTTCAGTATTGTTTATAACAGGGAAAAACTGGAAACACCTCCATTTTCAGCATAATGATTTGGTTAAGATATAAAAAAAAAAAATGAAATACTAAAGATTCATTAAAAATGATGCCGTCAAAGAATATTTAATAAGATGGAAAGATTCTGTAATATGTAAGTGACAAGAACAGATTATATTAAAAATTATTATTCAAATTCTCATGGAATCCAGATTTTATGGAGCCACAAAGGCTGGATGAACCCCTGAAACTAGTGCCTCAAGATAATCTTTAAACCTCAAACCAAAAATATCTCCTGAAGTGTTCTTAAAATCAAACAAGAGTTTAGTTTAACTAGTAAAGAATGCCTGCCTTGAGAATTAGGCTCTTCTAAAAAT
The DNA here is from genome assembly GCF_024166365.1 of Elephas maximus indicus. Lineage (NCBI taxonomy): Eukaryota > Metazoa > Chordata > Mammalia > Proboscidea > Elephantidae > Elephas > Elephas maximus. The sequence continues at coordinate 74,817,537 of NC_064824.1, read as the reverse complement.
CTATCTATATGGGATTAAATTGACAACAACAACTTGAAAGATTAGATAAGAACCTTAGAGTCCAGTGAGTTTATGTTAATGGCAGAATAACAACTCAGAAAAGGAGGGGGAGAATAGTTACACAACTGCAACAATGTAATCAATGTCACTGAATCGAGCGTGTAGAAACTGTTGAATTGGTGTATGTTTTGCTGTGTATATTGTCAACAACAAAAATAAAATAAATTTTAAAAAATTACATGTGTGTGTATAAAAGATATTGGAAGGATATATTAAAATGTTAATAGCAGTTATTTCTGTACTGTGATATTTTGGGTTATTTATGTATTTCTTGAGGAACCCTCGTAACAATAAACGTAAATTACTAGTAAGAAAGTTTTTTGTTTTTTTTTTTTTAATATTGGAAAAAGATAAATGCGCTAAAGCCCGTGAAATGGCTTTGTGGAAATCGACTACATGATTAATTATTTGGAAATCTGCATTATACCTTCACACTTGAAGCGCAATCTAAAATAAAATATGATTTCTTTGTAGAAAGGCTTAATTGTTTCTTTAAGAAAGCTGTCTTCTACTTAGCAACTTAGCAGCCTATCCATTCACATGTTTTAGTTTTATTCTTTTTCTTCCCGAAAACAAAGTTCAGATTTACAGCACCCTGTTGTTTTTAATGTAGTAGTTGCACCTAATTTCTACAGCAGGGAAATTCCATCACTCTCCATTCCACATTTTGCCTTCAGCATCAAGCAGTCTGGGAGACATAAAACCAAGATATTTTCTAAGGGCAGGTAGCAGGCATTTTTACTAAATATGAAATACCAAAGCCACCCCAAGCCAGAAGAGCATTTAGTAAAAAGGTTGCAGGTAAGTACCAGATAATTTTAAGCTACTCAGACCAGGCAACTTTTGAAGTTAGATATGAGTACCTTAAGTCAAAGAGGCCTTTAAAAAGAATCATAGCCCATCCTCCAATAGAACCACAAAATGTCTGTCTGGAAGAGCTGAGATTTGACCTGTGAATAAACAGCATGAGATAAAAAAGAATAATACCAGAGCTGCTTTACTCCTGCAGAAGCCTGAGAGACATTATAACAAGATAGCTAAAGGCAAGGGCTATGGACTCTGCTAGTCCAAATACTGGCTTTGTGAGCTCGGGAAAGTTTTTTGACCTCTCTGTGCCTCTGTTTCCTCAGCTGTTAAATGGGCATTAAAATGTGCTCATCTCATAGGGTTAAACTAAGGGTTAAATAAAATAATGTTGGTACTTCGTACATGTTTGGCAAATGGAAAACATTCTGTAAAGGCTGTTGTTTTGTTCTTTTTAAGCTTATTTATTCATTTTCATTTACTTCTGTTCCATAAACAGTAAGGAGACTTATCTTGCTAAGATTTCCAAGAAATAAATTATTTGGAAATGTTTAGAAACTATAGGCATATTCTAAAATCTATTTAGGATACTGACCCAATAGATTTTTGGCTGCCATCCATAACTTGAATTCATAATTGCAATTCATAACGTCTCAACTGCTCTCTGCTTCAAATTACATTCCTACATAGCCCTTTACCCTGGAATGTATATGTAGGATAGAAAAAACCGACTGCCTCTTTAGGGTAGAATAATGTGGGACAGTCATAAGTACTGCTTTTTAAAAACTGCCCTTTAACACAGAAAGGTGCTTGTGTGTCCCCCTATTTTTTGAACCTAATCAATTAGCAAAGATTCATCCATTTCCTGGTAGTCTCACTGTGGTCAAAGGGATGAATATATCATTAACAATCCTGAAAAAAGCTTCTATATGCAGAGAAATTTCACTTGATCATTGTTACCTAAAGGAACAAACACTTCGTGACATCCTGAGTATGGCTCCGCTGAGCACAATATAGGTTGCTACTAATTAAGGTGTGCAAACTGACGCACACAAGGTGTGCAAACTGACGCACACATTCTGTTCAGTATTCTTGTTGAGAGTCAGAAACCTAGCTGTGACTGTTACATTGTGCCCGTCACTCATATGACCCTTGGACGCCAAATATTATCATTAGCATGTATTATAATAGCAAAGAGAAACATTGGTGGGTCAAATAGCACAATTAAATGGACTCTATATTTGAACATGTAAAAGTAAAAAACAATTTACCAAGAAAGAAACTAACCTTTGCAAAACATTAACGAGGCCATTGATCCATTAATGAGCCCTAATGTGGCTGAGTGACTGTGTTACTTGGACAATTAAGGTGCATTGAAATAATTCCAATTTTCTTCATTCAAAAAGACAATGCTCCCATTACACACTTCCTTATGAAAACACCCTTACTGCAAAGGCTCTACAGAGAAAAATGATATCAGCTTTAAAAAGGTAATCAATATATGCTCATGCTATATTTTGAGGATAAGACATGTATTGTCAACATAGCATAAAATAAATAATGCTAAAACAACGATTCTGACAGGCCACAGGTGTACAGAGAGCTCTCTGCTACTGTTGTCAAAACTTAATGCTGGGAACTGAGGTAAACGGGCAAGGAACCTAGGACCAGGATCAAAGAAGGTCTTAGAATTAAGCTCTGTGAGGGCAGGAGTTTTCTTCTCTGCTGTGTCCCCCAGTGGTACATAGTAGGCATTCAATATTTCTGGAACGAATGAGTGGGTGAATGAATGAAATTAAGTAAAACATATTTCTATCAGCCGCATCTGAAAAGACATTTCACCATTTCCTACTGAGGAAAAATTAATAAAGTAGTAACAGAAATATCAGAAATGCCCTGTATATCACTTACATTTGTGTGGTTATGTGGGTGTGCTTACATTATTCTAACAATTGTAGTGGGTGTGCTTATATTATTCTAACAATTGTAGTGCCCTGAGTAAGCAAAATAGTGCAGCAAAAGTCCTTACCGAGTGGTGTCCCAACAAGTCTTATCTCAGTCAAGTGCAACAATCTATGAATATATTTCTTCTGACACTAAGGATATCTTGGTCACTACCTAGAAACTGAAGGAGCCCTGGTGGTGCAATGATTAAGTGCTTGGCTGCTAACCAAAAGGCCAGCAGTTCAAACCCACCAGCAGCTCTGCAGGAGAAAGGACCTGGTTATCTCCTCCTGTAAAGATTATAGTCTGGGAAACCCTATGCGGCAGTTCTACTCTGTCATATACACAGTTGCTACGAGTCAGAATTGACTCAATAGCACACATTCGCCTATAACTGGATTTTCAAAATATGAATTATAGTAAAAGTCATAACTCCACTGGTCAAATTTTAGGCAAGGTTTTTGTTTGTTTTGCCACAATGCTCCTGCTATGTAAAAAAATATATATATGATTTTATAGAATACCACCATTGAAACAGTTCATCGGTCATCATTGGAGTCAATGCCTAATATTTTGAAGTTGCTGTATTTTAATTCCTTTGATACAATGATTTTCAAGCATTTGCTACATGTTCCTCATGCCAGATCCCATTGAAGATACAAAAAATACATTATATGGGTCCTGCTTTCTGAAAGCTTACATCAGACAAAATGATTAGAAAACAATATAAGACCAAAAGATTGAAGTGCTAAAATGTGTACTATGAGCCATGCAGTCCTGAAAATCAGGCAGATGAGAACAAAGTAGTTAATGATGGAAGCAGCTGGAGTTGAAAGGAAGCCTGGGAGAGGATATGATGGACAGAAGAGGATATTTGAGACAGTGAACTGTAGATGTAAAAATGTGGCAGTAGAAAGATCAAGCAAAATAAAGTGGAGTATAAAATTTTAATTCCAAAATGATCTATCAGCTAACATTTATAAGTACTTATTAAGGGCCTGGCTGACTTGACTTACATCATTTTATTTAAGTCTCAAGGAAGGAAAAAAAAAAAAAACCTAATAAGGTACTATTATTAGTCCCATTTTCCAGATGAGGAACCTGAGGTTCAGAGAACAAATAACTTGCCTACACGGCTGAAAAAAAAAAAAAAGTAAGTAGTAAAACCAGATCTGAAACCAGGTAATGCAGCTCCCAAGCCACATTATATACATTAGAGTGATTCATTGGGTTCTAAATGAATTGTTACTGATTCAGGGGGGTAGACAGGCTTAGCCTAATGTTAGTGATAGAAGGTTCATTTGTGATGACACTATCTGGAGAGAGTAAGCAAAAATTTCCATGACCATGAAATACTCTAGATTCTGTACAGCATCACTTATCTGGACTCCCCGCACTGCAAAATGAGCACGTACTCACAAATGATACAGCAGAGGTATCTGTTTGATCATAGAATCTACAGTTATCACAGCGTTCAAGGAAGTCATCCAAATTCTACGTAATAAGTCAGCAAAAGAAGCTGAACCCGGGCAACTCACTTAACCTTTTCTTGATCTCAGTTTCTTCATCTTAAATGAGGGGGAATGACACAGTGATCTCTAGGGTCCATTTTACAATTTTGCAAGCATTTTATAAATGTCACTAACAATTTCAAACAAACTTTAGAATTCCAGAAATGGAAAAGTCAGCTGAATAATGGGTAGCAGACGCCATGTTGAAGTCCTGTCATGATCGTTCTTGAAAAATAAGCCTTCTTGGTTTCATTAGTGAAGCAGGAAGGCAAGTACCCCACTAAGACTTCCTTTAACAACTTAAAAGTCTTTATCAGAGGACAACCACAAACAGACTGAAATGTACTGCATGAGAAATGCAAAATGCATATTTAATATCAATTTTTGTCAGAAAAGTACTGTTGCCTCCTACCTTAATTAAGAAAATGAAATACATTTTAGTAGAGTTTGCTGAAGGTCAACAGTAGATTGACTAATTTATCTCTTATTAAGGCAAGTGAAGAATCAACCTAAAATATCTATTTCCTGGTTGTTTATGTTTAAACAGCAGCATTTACTACAGAGAAACTTGCAAATGAAGCACTTCCTAATTTAAGAGGAACGTTGTGAAAATACCGTTTAAAGAGCTCTTGGTGAATTCCTGAGCATGTTGGATACTGGTTTTGGTTCTGGAGCCCCAGCATTTCCGGGCCCTTTGACAGAAATGAGAAGGCCTAAAGGTACATATTTTTCCATTTACCCTTTATCATTTGCTCTTTAGATTATTTTCATGGCTCTGTCTTAAGTCTGCCCATGATTGCATTTAAAGAGTGAGCTTTTCTGAGTTTTTTTTTTTTCCACATAGCTTTTTAAATGTTTAAAATTTAAATGTTTATCAAGCTATAATTTACAAACAATAAAATGTATAAATCTTAATTAAGTGTAACAGGTCAATTTATTTTTATGTATGTATATAAACGCCACAGCTGTCAAGTCAATTCCCTACAGGACAGAGTAGAACTGCCCTATGGGGTTTCCAAAGGGCAGTTCGTAGATTCGAACTGTCAACCTTTTGGTTAGCAGCCTAGCTTTTAACCACTGCACCACCGGGACTCCTATATATGTATACACCACATTATAAGAAGACCTGGTAGCACAGTGGTCAAAGCGCTGCACTGCTAACTAAAGGTCAGCGGTTGGAAAGCACCAGCTACTCCAAGGGAGAAAAATGTGGCAATCTGCTTCCGTAAAAATTTACAGCCTTCGAAATTCTATGGGGCCATTCTACTCTGTCCTATAGTGTCACTAAGAGTCAGAATTGAGTCAATGGCAGTGGGTTTGGTTTTTTTGGTTACACCATGTTAACCACTGAGTAAGTGGAGCTATAGAACATTTTCATCCCCATGAGGGTTCCTTTGTGCAGCTTTCTAGTCAGTAACACCCATCCCATTAAAGTAACCACTATTCTGGTTTCTATTTCCATAGATCAGTTTTGTCTGTCCTTGGAATTCATTAAATGGAATCATATATTATGTATTCCTTTGTGTCTGGGTCTTTTACACCTAATATAACATTTTTTAGATTCCTCTATGTTGTGTATCAGTAGTTCATTCCTTTGTATTGTTGAATGTTGGGATATACAACAGTTCGTTTATCCATTCACCTGTTGCTGGACATTTAGGTTGCTCCCGGGGTTGGCTATTATGAATAAAGCTGTGATAAACATTCTTGAATAGGTCTTCTTGTGGACATATGCACTTGCTTCTTTTGGGTGTATCCCCAGAGGTAGAATTGGTCATAGAGTATGTTTAAGTTTCTATGTATTTTGATTACGTTGTCTGAACATTGCCATATTAAATATACATTGCCTCTAGATAAGCGTAGCTGAGATCTACAGGCAGGAAAAACGTGGACTTTCTGGGCATTCTCATAGTAATCTCCCAGATTCAGCATTTAGGCAAATACTAAATAGAACCCAAACAAAAATAACCAAATCTGTTGCTATCAAGTTGATTCTAATTCATGGTGACCCCATGTGGTACACAGTAGAACTGCTCCATGGGATTTTAGTGGCTGTAACCTTTACAGAAGCAGATCATCAGGACTGACTTCCATAGTACTACTGGGTGGGTTCGAACTGCCAACTTTTAGGTTAGTAGATGAGTGCAAACTATTTGTGCTATCCAGGGACCTCTTCTCTTCCAAAAAGAATAGTCAGAAACTTTTTAGCAGCTGCCTGTTCACATGTAGAGGGTGGGTGCATCTTTCATCCTTCACAGATACAGGAAAGAAACCTTGCCCTGTTACCGTCAGTGAGATTGGTCTCCAGGGACCAGGTGATGTTTCAAAGCTCAGATAGTCTAGCAGCAAATACATCAAAAAACAAATCCCAGGCTGTGAGACTCCTTGGCAAGGCCAACCTGACATCTTATTTGACTGCTCTGAGTTCCACAGAATTTGATAACCCATCAGGTCTGAGACTTTCCTGTTTCCCTGAAACAAGCAGTAGTTTTCAGCCTCAGGAAGTCTCAGTCATTTAAAAACCCATCTCCCTCTGTTCATATAATCATCTTTCCTCTGATTTACAGGTAGGTGTTGAAGAGGTTGTCTTCATTTGGCCAGATAGCAATCATCCCAGAAGGCATATCTCTCCACCTCCATCACCCTCCCCCATTACCCACCACCAAAGCCAGCCAGCTCCTTGCTCCCTGCAGCTGTGAATCTCTAATGTGCCTTGGGTCATATTTGTGTCATTGATAGCAAACCCTTATAACTCTGCCCCCAAAATGGAAAGAAAAATACCTACAGGGATCAAGGAGAGTGTCTCCTCACACAAATCTTTTTTCTGATAAGAGGTGACCCACACCCAGAACCAGAGATTTATAGGTGCATTTTGACATAAATCTGCATCTGTAATTATGAGTCATAATGATCTTTATAGGGTGCACTAAATTGGTGAAGAAGAGTTACTGTTATTGACAAAGCATTGACCTGAACATTAGTGGAGGAAGAGCTCATTTTTCCCCCCCGAGGAGTGGGGCTTCTTTTCTAGTTGTGAATCACTTCGAGCCCTGGCCTTTGTTAAACATCTTTTTACATCTCCCAAGCACATTCTATATCTTCACATAATTACAGAAGTATTAGGATTTCAAAACAGGTACTAGAGGCTTTTTCGATCCTTTCAAAGACAGTGATCAGGGTTTGCAAGATGACAGAAGAGGCTGATCCATATTTGGTGAAAGCAAGTTGTCTGTGAGACAGGCTCCTGTGTCTGAAAGAGCGATGCCTATTTTTAGCTGGGCATTCTGGGATTCAAGTGTGATCTGCCATTAGCGTTAATAGCGTGCTATGCCGCTGACTACTGTGTAGGCGGCCCAGAAAATGTACTCTTTAGAGCAATGAAAGGTGAAGGTGAGCTTTAAATCACAGCCTTATCATACTTGCATGTTATTGGCAAGTCTGCCTAAAAATAGAATCTCATTACTTTAATTCTACAGTATTCTTAGGTTAGCCAAACTTTATTATTAATAACAGCATTTCACATTTATATAGCACTGTCTGCTCAAGAGAACTTCACAAATTATACACATAAAACTTCCCTGCCTTAATGTAACAAGCTCTGGGTTAAGAGGGCAGGACGTAGGTGGTCAGTAGTGACTCCTACTCTCTGTCCAAGGAAGAAAGCTGAGAAACTGTCACCAGGTGCCTCTAGACAAAGCCACTCTTGAAAATTGAGCCATTTGCCCAACCAACATTTTAATTCTCTGAAGGTATGTTATAGTTTTCACCAATGATTTGCAAGCCCCTGGGAACAGCCACAGTAGCAGAAGGAGTAATAGGCTGCTCCCAGGGTATGCTTTGTGTTTATTATTCAGGAAGGTCTTAACTGACTTTTGGAAACAACAGCAAAAATGCATACCTTTTCTCCCAGCCCAAAAGACCAAGTGGTTCCGAGGAGTGTTTCTGTGGGCTTGGGGACCCAAAGTCCAGCTACTTAGAATGCAAGGCAGATGGAGCACGATCAGCCACCTTTGAGCTTGTATCAATTTCTTACCAAGGTTTTGTGGGACAGTCAGTAGAGTTAGTAGCCGTGTTTTCTAGATAAATAGTGCGGGTGTGCCTTCTGAGCATACAGCAGTGTCATAGGCAAGATTCTAGTTCAACAATGTACTTAATAACCATGTGCGTCTGCATGAGTGTGTGTGTGTGTGAGAAAGAGACAGAGACAGAGTCGTGTGGTGGCAGTAGTTATTCAGATAGCCCACAGTTCAGTGGAACAAACATAGGAATGGGATACTAATCTCTATACACATAGCGCATTTTAATATAGGCACCTGTCATCGAAAGACTCAGTGTAAGTCTGGACTTCCAAAATAACAGACGTTTATTAAGTGCCTTCTCTGAGTCAAGCACTCTTCTAAGAACTGGGCATGAAAACACTGAATAAGACACAGTCTCTACCCTCCAGCTTCCTCTCTTGCTTACAGCCTAGTGGGAGAATGGGTAAGTAAAAGGCAATTTCAAGCAGCCAGAGTAGCACTTTGATAGCTCCCAGAGGAAAGAAACATGTCCAGGTTTTGGGTGGTCGGGCAGCGTCCCTGGAAGAGGTGGTGTTAGTTGCCAAGCCAGGGAGGAAGGAGGAGAAAAATCCTAAAGGCAGAGGAATCAGCAGATGCATATCCTCAAAGCAAGAAAGAAAACCAATCAACCCTAGAGCTGAAAGTGGGTCAGTAAGGCTAGAGTGCACCTGGTAAGGGGAAAGTAGTGGCCAGTGAGGGAAGGAGGCGAATCCTGAAGAGCTGTGTGAGCCACACTTGAACTTGTTCGAGTTAAGAAACTTGGACTTTATCCTGAGAGCAATGGGGACATCACGAAGTAGTATTTTGATAGAATAGGAATAAATTTGCTGTTTTGAAATACAGCAGGTAGGATATTTCAGCTTAGTCTCTCACAGTTGTATTTCTGAAGCTAGCCTGCACCTTCTCTTTCCCCCTTATATTTCCCTTTTCGAACCTCCGCGCAGACTGTCCCATGTCAGTACTGAGTCAAAGGAAGCACCCTGGGTCTTCCTGTGACCCCGGAAATAAAATCAACAGAAAGGCCCCCAAGATATTGGCTGGTACTGGGGCATATTCAATACTCCCAGCTGTTTTAGTGACACTGGTGTCTCAGAGGTAAATCCTACAAAATGTCAGTCTTGTGCTCTTTTGATGGCCCAAGGCATGGGAAGAGAGACAAAAGGGAACTGCACATAAAAGTCATTTCTTTTGCACTGACCGTGATAAATTTGCTTGTTCAGGAAAGAAAATGTGAACTGAAAAGCCCTTGTGTCTGATCTGGACAGGGATGTATATGCGTTTGTGTTTCAGTGATACAGAAACTCTTCACGAAAGGCCGGTTTATTGGTACTGTTAACTGCTACCACACCACCTAACAACATTTGCAGTGTGTTGGCTGCTTCCATCCCACGAAACTTCAAGGGGACCTCTGACCCAGTGAACCACAGATCGTGGTGGTATAAACACTTCTGAGGGCTTCTAGGAATAAACCCCAAAAACCTGTTTCCATTCAGTCGATTCGACTCAACTCATAGTGATCCTATGGGACAGAGCAGAACTGCCCCATAGGGTTTCCAAGGCTGTAATCTTCATGGAAGCAGACTGCCACATCTTTCTCCCATGGAGTGACTGATGGGTTCAAACTGCCAACCTTTCAGTTAGCAGCCAAGTTCTTAACCACTGTACCACCAGGGCTTCCAGGAATGGAACAGTTCAATTCCCTTTCATCTTTCTCCCTTTCTTCCTCGTTTAACCCCCTAGGAGAAGGTATCCCCCCATATGGCTTTCGGAGAAGGCACTGTGGATGAAAAACAGGAAATAAAGCTGATTGTTATGGACTTTTCTTGCCTCTTGGAAAATTTGCTTTCAGATGCACCCTTTCTGATACAAGTAAAGATTCCTCAACCTTAAAATGGGGGTCTTTGGAGGGTTTGATGAAACAGTCCAAGTAAAGAGCTAGGCACAGACCTGGTTTATAGGAAGGCTCAATAAATATTAGCTGCATCTCATTTTCTCCTGTGAGCCAGCCTGGTTTTGATATGTTTCTTCACACTTATCTATAGGTCCCATGTCCAATATGAGGGTTCTTTCTTGTCTACCAACTTCCAAAAATTCCCTAGGTACAGCCCATGCCTGGTTCTGCCCTCTACCTTGATTGCTCAGCTTTGCCTTGGCTGTCATGGTCCCTTCATTTAACCTTCTTTTTACTCCACTGTTCATAGTCATAGTATAATTGGTGCCAGGGAGCCCTACCCTGCTCCAAGTAGGCAGGAACAATGGACCTGACACAGATTAAAAACTAGATAGCAACTCCTGAGAAACCATCATGTTATTCTTGGAACAGTTTCGGTTGCAGTGGAAACCATCCTCCTGGTTGACCTAAGGAATATACCCAAAACTCCTCTGACCTAAGGAATATACCCAAAACTCCTCTGACCTAAGGAATATACCCAAAACTCCAAGGGGAGACTGGTTCCTGTGCTACCGCCATGTTTGCTATATAATATAGGTTATTGTTCTAAAGGGATTCTTTTGAAATTATCTAGTTCCTGCCCAGAACCAAAAAAGAGTATTGTTTTGTTTGGTTGGGAGTGTGAGTATATACTTCATTATCATGTCCTTCAACAGGCACTTATCCCGTTATTCACAGAGTACTATCTTTTCGCAAAAATTTTTGAATTGGAGATTTTCTGTAAGAGAACAGAACTCAAATTTACATTTAGAGTTTGGTGAAACTATATACACATAATGTATCGTAAATTGGCAGACATTTTTAGAAAGCAATTTGGCAGTACATATCAAGACCCATAAAAATGCTTGCCTTCTTCAACTCAGTCAGTCGTCTCTCTCACTTCTGGGAATCTTTCCTAAAGAAATCATGGGGAATGCAGAAAAAAATGAACATGAAAATGTTAACCACAGTATTAAGGTATTTTAAAATGGACCCACCCATTGTGGTCAAGTCAATTCTGACTCATAGTGACCCTATAGGACAGAGTAGAACCGCCCCATAGGATTTCCAAGGAGTGGCTGGTGGATTCAAACTGCTGAGCTTTTGGTTAGCAGCAGAGCACTTAACCACTGTGCAACCAGGACTCCTTAAAAAGGGCAATAACCTAAATATCTACCAGTAGATTAAATTTATATTGCTACTTCCAATCGATAGAATACTAGCAACTCAATTCTGAAGGCCCACTGAGAACTTTCAGAAGGATTCTGCAGTGGCATTAACTCAGGAGGAAAATTTGAAAGAACAAACTTGATGGATTCTTTCTAATGCAGCCTCCTTTTGAAAGGGGGGGGGTTTCGAAATGGCTAGACAATTTTGCTCTTCAAACACTGCCCCTGTTGAGTAAAAAAAAAAAAAAAAAAAGAGTAGAGCTACCAAATTCCAGTAGCACAGGGAAGACAACTTCATTCTTCCTGGTAAATGATTAGAGTAAACACTGCTTATGGGAGGGGCCATATTATTAGTCAATTTCCATGCATGATTTTATTGTATCCTCTTAAAAATCCCCTGAGGTATTATTACCCATATTACAGATAAGGAAACTGAGTTCCCAAATAGCTTAACTGATCTGCATGACTTTAAAGCCCAGTCATAAAAATGTCTTGAGGATTAAATGAGATCATAGGCATCTAGCTACAGTAACTGCTCAGTAAATAGAACTGGTTATTTTTACCAACCGCTATACAACATTGCCTCTAGCAATGCTAAACAATCCACTTTTTTAAAAGTAATTTTTTTTATATGAAACAGAAACAATTGATGCTATGTAGGCAAGTTCAAGAATACTTTTGACCCACACCTTTAGCCAACATAGCCTTTTAATAGTTAAGACTCTTAGCACTTTAATGCCAGTTCCTTGTCAAGCTAGAGGTAAAGGTAAACACTGCTTTTTGTAAATGGGGTCTATTTTGGATTTAATTTTGTTCCCCAAAAGATATGTTGAACTCCTAGCTCCTACTACCTGTGAACATGGCCTTGTTTGGAAATAGGGTCTTCAAAGTTGTTATTAGCTAAGTTAATACAAGGTCATACTAAGGTGGGTTGTAATCCAATAGGAGCACTGTCCTTAGAAAAAAAGAAGAGACACAGACACAGAGGGAAGATGGCCATGTGCAGAAGGAGTCAGAAATTGGAGGTGTGCATCTACAAGCCAAGGAACACCGAGGATGGCCAGGAACTACCGGAAGCTAGGAGGAGGCAAGGGACGATCTTCCCTGGAGCCTTCGGAGAGAGCATGGCCCTGCTGACACCTTGATTTCTGACTTCTAGCCTAAAGAACTGTGAGACAAAAAATATCTGTGGTTTTCAGGCACCCAGTTTGTGGCATTTTGCTATGGCAGCCCTAGGAAACCAATACAGGGGACTTCACTGTTTGCTGCTGGAGAGCCTTCTACAACGAAGAACTTAGCATTAATGAGTCACATGATGACATTTTAGAAATGGGGAGAAAGGGAGAGAGAAGGTTTGAGAACATGGAAGAGCATGAGTATATTTGATTTGAGAAAAAAATTCTTAACAAGTAGATTTATTAGCGAGGATGTACGATCTGTCATTAGACGAAGTCAAATGACGCAAATATTTAATGGTGTGAGGCTGTAGTGATCCAATTAAAAAATTGGCTGCCTTAGAGTAAGAGCATTGTTCTTAAAAATGGAGTCTTTTCACACAACATATGGAACTATCCCTCGATGAACATAATGCTCACCTTTTATTACATTCAAAGCTTCTTTTTTAAAAGCATGTTCAGCCAGGTCCCATTTTTCTGCCTCGCATCCAATTATAGCTCTATTGTACCTTTCAGATGGGACTACCTGATCAGCCTGACTTCCCGTTAGATGTCCAAACAGCCTACTAGTTGTGTCAGAACCCAGAGAAAGGAGAGAGAGGCTGGGCTGTCTCATGTTTCTGAAAGCAGCTCCCGTTGAGCCAGCCTACAGCAGACAGCAAACTGACACCCGGTTCAAGAAGAAAAACCGACAATAAGCAAGCCCTTGCTTTGTTTCTGACAGTCATCAGAAGTTTCACTCTATAATGGAGCATGTGCTTATGCCATTTATGCCTTTCCACAAGTCATTCTGCTTCTCGAAGTTTCAGGACCAAATAGCCTTATTTGAATTTGAAATGCACATTACTTTGCCTCTCCTCTCAATTTCTACTACTTAATTTTGGTTGTTTTTCTGAAATGAGGATAATGGCAAACAGAAATGCCACTCAAGCTTTTTTCTTTTTTTCTTAAAATGCTTATTTAGAATGGAAACCCTGGTGGTGTAGTGGTTAAGTGCTACAGCTGCTAACCAAGAGGTCGTCAGTTCAAATCCACCAGGTGCTCCTTGGAAACTCTGTGGGGCAGTTCTACTCTGTCCTATAGGGTTTCTAGGGGTCGGAGTCGACTTGACAGCAGTGAGTTTGGTTTTGGTTTTATTTAGAATAGGTATTTATGAAACAGGCAAAGTTTAGCTCATTTGCCCCTCTGGCTTAGAATGTGAAAACTAGGGAAGAAGGCAACATATTTAAAGCAATGCCTGCAAAAACTGGGTCTCCACCAAATGCTCAGAAGAAAAGCCATTGAATGGAAGGCAGAAAATAATTGCACAACATCTCAGAAATCTTGCTCTGGGCCACTTGATGACTTATTTGTGTCTCTTCATGGATTTTTTTTTTTTTTTTTGTCTTTTTTAGAAAAATGGGATGAAGCAGTTTATTTTCCCTTCCTTTGGAGTCTTAGAGGTTGTTTAATCTCAAGTGAACTCAGCTCACATTTTCCTGGCAGTGTTAGCAATCAGCTCAAACCATTTACTCATTGCATCACACTGCCAGGCAGCAAGCAGGGACCTAATTAGCTCTTCGCTTTAATGGCAACAGTTAAATTTACATTATTAATTTAAATATTACAGGCTCTGTGGACTTGAGCACGTAGCTGACACAAAGAAGTAAAATGAATAATAAGGTGCTGAAAAACACCAGAGACATTATTCCCATCATGTTCAAACTTTTAGCTATAACGATATCAGTTAAAACTCTAACCAAAAAAACAAAACAAACCCACTGCCATCAAGTAAATTCAGACTCGTAGTGACCCTATAACGACCCTATAGGACAGGGTAGAACCGCCCCATAGGATTTCCAAGGCTGTGAATCTTTATGGAAGATTGCCATGTCTTCCTCCCACAGAGTGGCTGGCGGGTTTGAACCACAGACCTTTCAGTTAGCAGCTGAAGGCTTAACCACTGTGCCACCAGGGCTCATTAAACTCTCAAAAAAACCCACTGCACTAAACTCTAATCCTAGCAAAAAGCCTTGCTGCTTCTCTTTTGTTCCAAAAGCTGTAGGTATATTTAAAAGCTAGAGTGGGGTATTCAAGTTATGCTTGGAAAAATGCCATGTTCACATACATCAAGAGACATAATTACCATTCTAATTATATTTTTGCTTTAAAGAAAATGTAAAAGGTAAAGTTCTCAGGGCCCTGGTGTGTATCCTGGATCTCCCTATGTCCTGAAGTGCTGCAATCATTCCGTGATGTCAAAACCTGTTTGGGTTGCAAGACAGATGGGACTTTCAAAATGAAATGTACCTATGACTGTTTGCTACTATATATATAAAATGTCTCATTTAGTCGCATCTGTGATTTTCCAAGAGGAAAGTGTTTCCAGGAGCGATTTATCTCATGCCTACAGGTTTGTATCACTGAATGACCATGTGAGAAACAGCCCCCAAATCTTTTCTTAAAGAGAAACTGCATAAGTGTGTTACTCGGAGATGTTTCAGTGCCAAAGCTGACCGTCAACAGTGTGGAAGAGCTTTAAAATAAGTGAAAGGCAAAATATGAAATAGCTGAAAATAAGAACGTTCAGTGTTTTTATTTGGTGTGTGAAATCTTTCATTTGAATTCATAAAATACTTCACACCTTCTCAGTGAGAACAAAACAACTGGTAGCAAAGAAAAAATTCACAGACAAAACCATTTTTTATTTTAGTGCCAATTGAGCTAACCAGCTCTTTATGGAGTAAACCAGCTTAGCAATTCTTTGACATGAACTCCTTCCCCTGCAAAAGTCGCCCTCTCCTTTGAGAGGGGATACCCCGAGCTGCCGCCGCGAAGACTCCCTCAGTCCCCTGAACTCTAATCCCTCTTTCATGGCCCATATTATTATTACTGTATTTTGATTGAAGATTCTAATTTTCTCTTTCATATAAGTTCCTTGCGGCCAGACCCTGTGTCTCGTTTACTTTTGCATCCCTGGCAGTGCCTTGCACTGGGTAAGCAGCACAACCATGTTGATTGTATGAGCAAGAAAATGGGCTGGCTTTCTATGGATGCTGCCTGCAGTGATTTACTTCCGGGTTTAAAGTCATTTTTCTTTTGTATGGGTAAAATACATTATTCCAATCCTAAAAGACTAAAGATGATTTCATTATGTATTTAGACCAAAAGACCTGGGTTCCAGCTATACTGGGTTTACTCATTAGTGGAGTGGCTATGGCCTAGTCGTGTGCACTAGCCAAGGCTCCTATCTCCTTAGCAGCAAAACAGGGACAATGGTGAACTTCTGGTCAGGATTACATAGATGAGAGCCTTGTGAAATTTTAGCAAGGCTCCAACCACTTTAGTCATGGCTGATAAAGTGAAACCAGAACAGACCCAAATTTTTAAAATTTAGGTGAACTTGCTGAAGCCCTGCTAGAAATCTGATGTCTATCTTAGAAAACAAGGGCAGAATACACCTTGCATAGTAACCAAATCTCTTAACCATTAGGTTTTGAGCAGTGTCAGAAATAGCCATGCCCTGCTCAAAAATGGTGGCCTATCATGCTGCTTTGAACGTGTGTTGCTCTCCACAGCCCAGTCAATAATCCAATCTCAGGCATCAGCCTCCTGAAAGGGCTCACTACACCTCTTCTGAGTCTCCAATTCCAGAGCTTTGACTCATAATTTTTCCCATTTCGGATATCTTTCCAGATCACCCAAATTGTAAAAATTCTGGTCTGTCCTGTTTTCACTCCATTGGCTGTGACTGAACTGGTTCAAACCTGTTTGAAATCCTGCTTTTTAGTGAAACATGAGGTTTAAATAACAAAGCAGAGAACACTTTCCTGTAAACTGGAAATTGCAAAACAAGTGGAAAAGATTGACTGCTAATAGCAAATGAGGTTGCAACTGTGTTTCATGCAACACAGCATGGTGGCAAACTGTAAGGCCTAAGTCCTCCAAGAACGACAGGTACTAGAGGCACGGCTTGTTGTCGTTTCCAACTCATAGCGACCGTGTGTACAACAGCACAAAACACTGCCTAGTCCTGCATCATCCTCACGATTTTTGTTACGCTTGAGCCCAATGTTACAGCCACTGTGTCAATCCATTTCATTGAGGGTCTTCCTCCTTTTCACTGACCCTTTACTTTCCCAATCATGATGTCCTTCTCCAGAGACTGGTCCCTCCTGATAACATGTCCAAAGTATGTGAGGTGAAGTCTTCCCACTCTTGCTTCTAAGGAGCATTCTGACTGTACTTTTTCCAAGACATATTTGTTCATTCTTCTGGCAGTCCATGTATGTTAGCAATCAGTATTATTTTATGATGGTAGAGTAGTAGTTAAGGATAAGGACTCTGGAGTTAGAATGTTTGGGTTCCAAGTTTAGAAAAATAATAGCGTGGGAAAAAGCATTCCAGGACTTTGGTAATTTTTCCCATTTCGGTTATTGTTCCAGGTCACCCAAATTGTAAAAATTCAAGTCCGCTCCAGTTTCAGTTCTGACTGGTGCAAATGGTTAATGAATTCATTCGACTGCTAACTTAAAAGTTGAAGGTTCAAGTCCACCCAGACTTCTGAAAAATCAGCCAATGAAAACACTGTGGAGCAAAATTCTCCTCTGACACACATGGGGTCACCAGAATAACAACAAACCAACCAAGCAAAAGCCAAACCTGTTGCCTTCAAGTGAATTCTGATGCATGGCGACCCATGTGTGTCAGAGCAGAACTGTGCTCCATGGAGTTTTCAGTGGCTGTAATCTTAAATAACTAGATAACCAGGTCTTTCTTCTGTGGTGCTATTGATATGCCAACTAACAGTCCCTGCCTTTTAACATTCTTTACATAAAGCCCTTAGCACAGTAGCTGATACATGGTGAGCTCTCAATGTGTTGTTGTTAGGTGTCGATTTCTACTCAGAGTGACCCCATGGGACAGAGTAGAACTGCCCCATAGGGTTTTCTAGGCTGTAATCTTTATGGGAGCAGATGGCTAGGTCTTTCTCCTGTGGAGCCACTTGGTGAGCTCAAACCATGAACCTTATGGTTAGCAGCCACATACTTAACCATTGTACCACCAGGGCTCCTCCTCAATGTGTTAGCTATTGTCAAAAAATCAAATTGTATAAAATTCATTACTAGCTCATTTGTATGTATAAATATGCTTTATATTGTTTTTAAAGTTATTCCATGTATTTTCCCTTCTGCTCAAGGGACTGGTACGGGGCCCACCTACAGAGGACCTAAATGAGTGCTCTCTGGATGGAACTACCAGGGCTCCAACTGAGGCTTAGATAGGTGATTAAATTAATTTCACCTATAGGGGGCTGGGATAGGGGGCCCTGGTTGTGCAGTGGTTAAGCATTTGGCTGCTAACCAAAGGCTGGCTGTTCAAATCTACCAATCACTCCTTGGAAACCCAACGGGGCAATTCTCTGCCCTATAGGGTGGCTATGAATCAGAATCAACTGGACAGCAACGGGGTTTTTTTATTTTTTTACCTGTCTAACTGAGACTTGTATAGGTGAGATTAATTTAACCAAAGTCAAACAGTGAATAAGTGCGGTACTAGTGCTTGAAGTCACGTTGTTGGTCTCCCAAATATATATGTATACCTGGCATTATACAGCACTGCTTCTGTGGAATCCTGAGGGGTAGAGAACCTAGGATTTTGGCCCCCCTAAGACCTTGCCAAATTTACTAAAATTTTGAGATGCTCTCTGACCTGGAAATCAGCCTCAACCAAAATGATTCGTCTGGTTTTCAACTCAGAGGACCCTATTTTGAGCCAACATTGGCCTCAAATCTTGAGAAACCATAAGACTCAACAAAATTAAAGGGTGACACAGCCCTGCGGGGCAGAGGGCCCACCTATTTTCCCTTGTCCTTGCTCTCTGCCACTTGCCATATTTCCAGTGTGTTCAAACTCATGGAATAGAGAATACTTTATAAATTAATAGAAGAAGAAGAAGAAGAAAACCTAACATTCTTAGCTCATAAAAGGCTGAGCTAGTTTCTTTGAAACCTCCCCAATCAAGGCATTGAAAAGAATGGGATTTATAACACAACTTTCTTCCCAGATGGGAAAGTGCTTTACAAATAATGGAACCAGTGCAATTCATTCATAGTGAGTAAATTTGCCACCATGGATGTTGTATTAACTCTCTGAGGCCAATTCAATTGGGGATTCGATAAATAAATTCTTCCACGGTGCCACATGATACTCCCCAGTTAGAAAGAGTCCTAGATAAATAGCAATTTGATCCTTTGCTACCCTGAATTCTTTAGTTGTTGAAACATGATTTTGAGGAATGTGGGAAGGACTAATACTTCTATTTTCATTCTGGAGAAGTTAAGGAACAAGTACAATAAGGAATGAATCAGGAGATCTCAGGTTTTGTTCAGTTCTATGACCATTTCAACTCCTCATTTCATGAATGCCATCCAGGCTTATTTTCAGTCATGTTTTTAAAAGTAAGCATCAAAACTATGCTTGAAAACAGTTCCCCAACTGAGCCGCAGTTGTTGGTACTGCTACCTCAGGTGAATTTGAAATGTCTCCCCTACTCAGTATTCTGCTCTCATGAGCTTCTATTCTCTTCTGACCCTTGACCACTCTGAAGGGTTTCATTCTTTCGTGGGGCACTGCTCTGTGTATTATGTTCTGGATGCTTCCTTCACACTAAGCTGAAGGTCATTGTTTATTGAACCAAAGTTGGCACTGAAAATGGAAACGAATGGGAAAAGGATGTGTATTTGAATTCACGTTGGGTTATTTATGCCCACGGGTCCATGGTATGTGGCACGTATAAAGATTTTTTTGGGGGGGGGATAAACTCAAGGCATTCTTAAAGAAATGAATAAATATAGCACAAAATTGAATTTTGGAGAAGAAACAAACTTATGTCAGAGCACAATGCATGTTTCCATGCTGAAATGTAATTCTCTATACACAATTCCTTTGGAAAAACAAAAGTGATGCGTCTGGCTTCACGAAACTGCTAAAAAAAAAAAAAAAAATCCCAGGACGAGAGGGGAAGACATTATATACAGCTCAACGAATAATAATTCTGTAGTTGTGTGACTCAAAAGTCCATGTAATGCTCTTTAACTCTGCTCTATCTTATGTAGGATTTAAAATGTCTTGAGGGATATGCTAGAAGCTTTGTTTTATTTTTGTTATAAATAAAGAAGACGAATTAGAATTGATAAGGTCTCTTGCTCTCCCCCCATTTTTTTTTTTTTTTTTTGCATCTTACACAGAAAGTTTCACTTTTAATATGACGCCTTTAGCTACCATGTTTTCTTTATTATCAGTAGTGATAGTATTAGCATGGCTATTATTCTGCTGAGCATTTTATCTTCATGATGTCACCTTAGCTCAGTATTTCTGGGCTTCTTCAGTCTTCCCTGTAGGTAATTTGCCTTCTTTGGACATTTGATGAATAGTAATTTACGAAGGCAATATTAAAATAACCCCCCCCCCCGAAAAATGTATGTAGCTATCGTGAATTCTACATTAAAGAGATCTAGAAGTTTGTTACAAACCCAGAGGCTTGGTTCAATTGCTTTTCCAACCTACCTCTCTCCATACCACAAAACTTGCTGAACGTACCGTTTGTCTTGATGTAGACTGCCCTGTTTATGAAAGGCCTGCATGCAGGAAGAAAACATAGGCAGCATTGTTCGAAGAACCGTTAAGGAAATACTGTTTCAGATAACAACGTAATTAGGCTTCTGTAAAAAGAAATGTAAGTATTCATATTTTTAGCTTTTACAAGAAATGTAGTTGTGACTAATTAGGGAAAACATCAACTAATTTATAATGTTTACATTTAGTGTTAAGCCTGATAATATATCTGAAATTATAAAAACCAAAACAATTCCGGTCCTGGCTCAAAGGCAGTTATTTAATTCAGGGTCAGATAAGCACCCTTTCCAGTAACCTAGGTTCTAATTTTGTAGAGACTTCTGGACCTTAAAAGGAGTCAAAGGCAAAAGAAAATTCTCCACAAATCTGCCATGTTCAAAGTGTCCACTTCAAAAGAGAACTTTTTTTCTTTTTTTATCTCCAATTTATCCTGACAAAATTCTCTTGGGCTTTTATTTCAAAAGATGAAAAATGAGTAAGGCAGTCAACGGTGTATGGTGACTATTTATCTGTTTACACCTATCCAAGGGATTGCTAGAAAAAACGGATTAGACTTCGAATGTGATATGACAAATGTATGCTGTTCACAAGCCTGCATTCTTCAGAGGAGAAATAGGTTAAAAAATCAAAACTAAGTTTCAGAAACCACACATTTTATTTTTGTGACTAGTCATTCAAGGGCTGATTTTTTTTCAGATAAAATATACATACCCAATTAAAAAGATAAAAATCACACAGCAAATCAATTCACAGTTTACAATTTTCCCCAACCAAAAAAATTGCCAGGCTAATTATTTAATAATATCTGTGTTTTAATTTATGTGATCAGTGTCTAACTGAAAAATACCTATACATCTAATTTTCATTAACTGAAGAATATCATCGATGCATGAGAGAAGCTTTTATTTGTAGAATTCTTTGATGAATATCTTTACAAAGCAGAGGATGGTTTTATAAAATGAATAATAGCCCTGAATTGTTCTCAGTTTGCAGTTACCAATCTTCATAGATTGGGCTTTCTTTAAGTGAGAGTGCACCTGTAGGACATTTTGTACAGCAGCCACTCGGCCATAATCAGAAACCAAATTCGTTTTTGAAGGAAAGTAGGAAATACACAATGGCATACGTACCTCTTTTATGGCCACATCTGCACAGCTCAGGGAAAAGTTTGCAGTAATGTCTGCTGATCACATTACCAGGCTGTTATGAGAGAATAAAGTTGCACCTTTGATGGGCTATTGCAGTTGAGTTAGAGGTCCCCAGTCATTACAAGTTTTGCATGTCACAGAGCAGAGCAGATTGGAGACCCAGAAATACTTTATGCAACTAGCTGGATTTTGGTTATTTCCATCAAATATCAGTGGACCCATTAAAGATGAACAACGTACACACACACACACACACACACACACACGATGGCTTTAGGTTATTTCTGACTTTCGCCTCCGTGATAGAAAGTCTACTGCGCTCGTAGGGTGCCTTCAGAACAAAGCTGCTTTCAGAAGCAATAAGCGATTTCATTCTATGTCCGTCCAGGTGATATGTGAAGCCCATTATCACATCACTAACGTGGCGGCAGAAATTTCCTGACTGACCCAACTTAGTTGGATGTTTGTGAATGTGTGACTGGAAAGAGTAGAACTTAGAAATCCTTTTTTATTTTCTACTAGGGTCACTAACTGCTCCAAACAACCACAAAACTGACCGTTAAGATTTCAAAAGAAGATGAAATTGAACGTTGCCTAAAAGATCACAGGAAATATTTAAACAAAACAATTTTCAGGATTTAATTGATGGGCTTTGATGAAGTATTTGTGTTCCAGACGTAGTATGTGGCATGTCAGTAGAGAAAGCCTGGCATACTAGGGGAAAAAAGCAGTTAATGTGAAAAACGAATAATCCTGGCTCACCGTCCCAGCACAGTGCACGAACAGGGATTATCTTTGGCTGTTCACCTTTTGCCTCATGAAGACATCTCCTAATACACTGGGGGTCAGCTCAGAGGTCCCTGCTTAGGCAGCATGCCCTGTGAAGTCCACCCAAGTTCCGAGCAGCAGAATCAGCTCCTAGGCACATCAAGTGTATTAGGACACAGAGATAAATAGCCAGGCTAAAAACAGAATTTGCGGTATGATTAAAAAGAACCTAATTTTGAGAAGATACTTGGAAATGATGCACACACTCTTGTTAAACATTTTGTCAACAGTTCCAAATCCAGACAGTTCATATTAACCAGAACTGTCATTTCTTTCCTGAATGAAGAGCTAAGGGAAATTTATCATTTTCCAGAAGACAAAGAAACTCCACCCATTAAGCTTAATTTTTTTTAATGAGATATGTTACTTTAAAAACTGTTAAGAATTGAATTCAAGGTAAAAAAAAAAATTCTTTTTAATCTAAAAGGAATACAGAAAAACCAATATTGATTATTAGGAGTAAAAGTGTTAATTGAGGCTGTAAAACCTTTTAAGAACTAAGAGGAGAAAATTTCCAGTAAAACTACAGTAAATTATTATTAAATAACCAGAATATTTGCGTGGAATTTAATGTCAGTACATCAGCCTACCTTTAATTTAAAAAAAAAAAGCAGTGTATTATTGATTCAGTCGGGAAGGCTATTCCAGGAACTGTATTAGAGCAGCGTCACCTTGGCAAGTTACCTTTCCAACTAATATTTCATTATATTCTAAAGAAATAAACTTTTTAGATTTCTTATGCTTTTGAGGATTTATTTTAAATCACCGCTTGTTTTCTGGCTTTTAGATTTTCCAGTGCTTCATATACACAGTTCTCACACTAAAGCGAAAGCAAAACCATTTTATTGAAGGACCACATTTTAATATCTGATACAACATTCTGACAGCAAGTATTCTGGATGACAAGCTGAAAAGAATAAAAAAAGGTTCTATCTCTCATTGTGTTCTTACAAGATCTGACGCCAAATTTCAGTAAATTGCCTTGAATGGACGAAGGCTGGCAAAATTCAAATCCCCTACACAAGCTTGCTTTAATCAATATAGAGGCTGGTACCGATTGGGCGTGCAAGAATCCCAACACGAAATCTGTATGTGAGCATTTAGATGCTCCATTTAAGAACTTTTCATTCCAGAACACTCCAAGGGTTCCATACAATCAACATTTAAATGCCCTGTAATGTTATCATCCTCTTTAGAGGCAGAGGGATTCTGGTCCCTTCCTAACGCCTGTTTTTCTGTCTTTCTCTCTCTTACTTAGTCCCATCTTTCCTACCCAATCTACCTACTTCAAAAACCATAACCATCAAAATAATATGTAAGTTAATGCCATTAAGCAAATAAAATAGACATTAAGAAACCTATTACTCAACTCAAGAAATAAAACATCACAAGTACCATTTCACCTAAAAAAAAAAAAAAAAAAAAATGTAACCAATTCACCTTTCTGGCCTCCTAGCCATAAAAAAAAAAAATATAGCTGAGGAAAAAAAGAGGGAAATGAGACATTTTAAACTAGCCAGCAAACTGTCCCCTCATAGTCATTATTGACTGGGTCCCCTTCCCCATCTTTTGGGTGACATGGGGTGACAGTAGTGTCCAAGATTCCTGAAGGCACCCAGAATTACTGTGAGAAGTGCCCTGACAAGGCAGAAGTAATTTTTTAGCTTCATCAGCTGCAAGAAATTTCACCCAGCAATCAAAGCCTGGTGGAGCCATGGTTAAGCACTCAACTGCTACCTGAAAGGTCAGTGGTTCAAACCCACCAGTGGCTCTGTGGGAGAAAAGACCTGGCCATCTGCTCTCATAAAGATTACAGCTTAGGAAACCCTTTGGGGCAGTTCTACTCCATTCTGTAGGGTCACTATGAGTTAGAATCTACTTGAAGGCACACAACCATCTAACAATACAGTGCAATGTAATGTAGCTATTTGACAAAGGTATACTTAATTTTAGCATTGCTAGAGGTAAAACATTTTATGCTTCTAAGGAGATTTTTTCTTTTAATTTATCATTTTGTCATTAATGGTGTGGGCATTTTGAGAGAAAGAAGGGAGTCTGAACATTTTGGTAAACTGCATTGCTTAAATGAATAGATGCTGGGAACTGGACGTGTTCTAAATTTCCCTTGATTGTTGGTGCCCCTAAGTCACATTAGGTTGTGTTAGCTTGGATTTCATTGTCAGAATTTTGCCCAGTTGAATAACTTTCAGCTAACTTTGTAAAAAGATGGGCCTCTTTGACTAGTACAGAGCAAGAGACAGAAAGACAGTGAGCAGAGAGAGAATTATTCTCCAGTAAACCTGTAGTCAGGGTATGTAGAAACACTCTTCCACAATTTCTCTTTGTGTTCTATTTAAGCCATCATGCACAAAAAAGAGATGCTTTTTTTTTTTTTTTTTTTTAATCATAGACTCTTAAAAAGGACTGTCAAGCTCCATGAGGGTAGTGAACTTGCCTTATTTTGTCTTTCCAGCACATAGCCTGGGTCTAGCTATGTTTGTTAAATAAACAAACAAATGAATGAACAAACTACTGAAAATGGAAGCATGACTTTCTGAAAACAACCTAAATAATAATAACAATGTATTGTTTGCTTTATGCCTTTGAGACCCAGTCCAGGGCATGACCCAACTTACGCATTCAATGAATGTTTGAGGCGTGGCGAATTCCACTGGCAAACACTATAAGCCTTTAGAAACATAAGAGATTAAAGCTGAAAGAAACCTTCGTCATTTAGTGACCCACATCCACTCAATTTACAGATTAAAAACATAGAGGCTCCAAGAATGTCCAATAAATTACAGTTTCTGGAATGTGGCTGATGTGGCTACCTCCATTTCACAGACATTAGAAAACTGAAAGTTTAAATGATTTTCTTGGAATCACCTAACAAGCTAGTGGCAAAACATCCAATTACAGCCCAGGTCTGTAATTCCTCATAAAGAATTTTTTTTGTGACACTTCCACTTTGCCAGCCTAACTGTTGGCTTTTAGAGACTCAGCCCTTATACACTGGATGCGAGGTGGTTTACAGAGGAACATTTGGGAATAGTAGGGCCATCCAGGATTCTACTACTGATATATGGAATTGGGTCGTGAATCAGGAATTGGGTCCTTGTGAGCATTACTCTGAATTAGAACAGTCGCATATACTGGGTGAATGAGTGAAAGGATGAATTATGATAATACCAATGAGCATCTACCTAAACCACTGAGCAAGGCTTCCACTTGTACTAAGTGACCAGAATAAAAAAGAGCACTAACTACTCAGGAAGTTAGCCTGAGTTAGAAGAAAAACTATACTATAGCTGTAAGCAGAGGGAGTTCTGTGGTATCGCTCACCTAGAGCAGTGATTTCCCAAAGGCAGCTCTGGGCAAATATTTTCACAGGTCCACAGCAAAATAAGAGATTTTTTTTTTTTTCCAAAAAGAGCAAAAATAGTGACTTTTTCCTAAAAATCAATTTTATCCAATTTAAAGGACTTTCTTCTTAGATTATGGTCTTTCTCATATAACCCCAAAAAAACCCAGTGCCCTCTAGTCAATTCCGACGCCACCAGGGTTTCTTCTCATATAAAGGTATTGAAATTCATCTTCTTGTATAAAGCAAGGATAAAAGTAGATGGGGTATGTTCAATGTCTTTACTGGGCTGGGGGTGGGAGGGAATTGGTAATCCTATGTTGGTCCTCAAATTATTTTCGAATGCTTTTCTAGTCCATGAAATGCCAAGGTAAGGTAACCATTGGACCACAGAACTTAGCCTCTCTGCACACTCTCGTGGAAGTTAACGAGACGTGGGGCCACAAGTCCCAGTAACCAACCCCATCACTTTCATGCCTGCCCCCACATTATCAGGATTCTGCCTGCAACAAAGGAAGTGAAAACCCAGACCATCCTCTCCTGGTGTCTTCAACTCACTGTGTGTGTCTGACCATAGGTGAAGTTTTCACAGTCTGTTTTTAATTCATTCCTTTGCTGACCTGGGCTGCATTTTTACCCATGTTTTTGCTAGTAAATGCTTCATTTAGATTCTTCTTTCTTGGAGAGACTTCATAATCACTTGATCCCCCAGTCCAAATAGCACCCAAATTCACTGGAGTTAGGAGAAGCAGAAGCAGTGCTTGTTTCAAATGACAGCAAAGGCCTCAGCCAACCTCCTCGTACATGGTCCTGGTTTTCTCAGTGGGATGCTAATTTCCAACCAGAAAGTCTATTTAAGTCAAGAAATGGAAACTCATCATGTGAGACCAGGGCTGTTTAAGATCACACAGTCTCCTCTGATCACACACATGGTTCTCTGGAGTCATTAAAGGAAACCCATGCCAGTTCTGGGCACCCCAGCTGTCTGAGAGTTCAAAAGCTTGGATTGTCACGTGCTTTTTGCTATTACTGATGCTGAGAAGATCTTTTCATCTTTTTTTTTTAAGTTGGTCAGAGAAAATGGGAGGTGTTTTTCTTCAAAATAACTTGAACAAAAGTTAGAATCAAGATAACATCTGTCACAAATGAAAACTCTACATTGTATTTATTCATCGATTTGCAGCTGAAAACTCTCCCAGCAGTATCTACATTTGTCTGAAAAACCAGTCAAGCCTAGAAGGCCGCTTCCCAATCTGGAAAAATACCATGAGACTGGACAAATGATGAAATTGAGCTTTGAAACAATATCCCCATAATCCAACATAAGATGTTGCTTAACAGCAATACTCAATGAGCTCTTTGGTTTAGCAGAGAAATTATGTCATGTCAGAGAGCCCCAGACTTGCTTAGCTACACGTCTGAGAATGCTCAAAATGGTCCTTCCAAACTAGCTGATACAGATGTACAATTCACTGACCTGGTTTTCCCAGTTTGGAGCAGTGAATGATGAAGACACATTTCCCCTACCTTCTACTTTGATCAATGAGCAACCTAAAAAACAAGAAGTTTTGAGGAAAAAAATACCGCATTCTCAAGAGAATGTGGAATACCCAGACATTGTAAATTAAGTTCTCAGGGCCTCTGGCTGATATCAGAACACATCTGTAGTGTTATAAAGTACCACTAATCTATGACTATACAAAGAGAGAACACAGGGTTGGCACCTCAGACATTTACAATGACCCACCTATTCATTGTTTAAAGATTAGTCCAAAGGAATAATGGACCACATCTACCACAGCCTTTACCAGACTGAGTCCAGTACAACTAGATGGTACCCAGCTACCATCACTGACTGCTCTGACAGGGATCACAATAGAGGGTTCCAG
Source organism: Elephas maximus indicus (assembly GCF_024166365.1). Taxonomy (NCBI): domain Eukaryota; kingdom Metazoa; phylum Chordata; class Mammalia; order Proboscidea; family Elephantidae; genus Elephas; species Elephas maximus. The sequence goes on along the minus strand of NC_064824.1, from coordinate 74,790,043 downwards.
ACAGAGATGGAGAAAAATGGCGAACAATATTCTAACTAAAAAAGCAAGACCACACTTGCTGGCCTGACAGAGACTGGAGAAAACCTGAGACTATGGCCCCTGGACACCCTTTTGGCTCAGTAATGAAGTCACTCCTGAGGTTCATCCTTCAGCCAAAGATTAGACAGGCCCATAAAACAAATGAGACTAAAGGGGCACACCAGCCCCTTTCGATTGTTAGGGACTATCAGGGGTTTCAAGATGAATTTACATCATCAACCTCAATATGTATGGAGCATCTTCTATGATGAGCCACTGCTCTAGATTCTGGGGGCCAAAAGGTTTAAATACAATCTTTACCTTGAGAGGTGCTGATGGTTTCTGGTTCTGAAGACAGGGACACATGCACCAAATTGAAATACAGAGCAACCAATGCTAAGCGCCAAATGTATAGCAAAGATTGCAGGCAGAATTCAGAGGAAGAAAAGCTTCACTAAAGTTTGGGGCAGAAAAAATTGTTTTTAAGGAAGAGATAGAGTTTTGGCTTAATCTTCTCTAATGGTCAGAAGCTAGATTGGATGAACTTTCAGGATCCTTGCAAGTCTAAGATTATCCTGTAATTAATGTTAATAGTCAACAGAGGATCCACCTCTTACAGGTATAATTATTAGTACCACAATAATTAGCTCATTTTATAAAAGACTTGTTTTCCTAGGACATATATTTCATGATAATTAAATACAAATTCCCTTTGAATAATCACATCATATATGCTAAATGTCTTGTATGTGACTTAATAACTAATTCTGGCTTAAATAATTGTTTCAAAATAAATTGAAGATGACTACTGAAAACTATTGCTGCCAAACAACTAGGATTTCTTTCTTGAACATCCAGTAACTATGTCCTCATCATTGGTAACTCTAGGGTGCAACATAGGCTAATAAAAATAATTAAATCAGTTATTTGGCGACCAGAAAGAATTCCTCTCTTCCCATATCTTCAACCTTTTAATTTTTAAATGGGTAGACATAGTGAAGACAGCAGATTCCACAGTTCTACCATCAAGTGGAAACCCTGGTGGTGTAGTGTTTAAGAGCTATGGCTGCTAAGCAAAAGGTCAGCAGTTCAAATCCACCAGGCACTCCTTGGAAACTCTATGGAGCAGTTCTATTCTGTCCTATAGGGTCACTCACTAAGAGTCAGAATTGACTCGAAGGCAACGGGTTTGGTTTTTTTTTTTTTTTTTTTTTTGGTTCTCCATCAAGTAGCTTTATGATGCTGGGCTACCTTGCTCACAGCAGAAACAGACCCGATAAGGACAGAAGGCAAGCTTCACTAGTGGCAATGAGCTACAAAGTGGCACATACCTTCTTTGGGTATTCCTCCCAAAGGTTACAGGACTGAGGAGAGAAAAGAACTAGCCTTGGCAACATTCCAGGTGAAACTAAAAGCGTATTGAATTCAGAATTAGAAAGGCAAAAGGCGAATTTCACGTAATTGGACCTTCCTTTGTTTTCATAATGGTTGAAAAGGGGAAGATTAAAAAAATAAAAAGAAAGCAGAAATAAAATGGGAAGATTCTTATTTAAAATGAATGTGACACTCATTTTCAAAAAGCCTCTCCTGAACTCCCTTGTACTACCAGCCCCCTGCTCGCATATGCTTAAATCTGTAGGCAACCTTAAAATTAGTTTGCATAAAAACACTAATTAACGCGCATCACTTGAGGGTAACAAACCAATCTTTTCAGCTATTTTAAAATTCTTATTGTGAATCCTGAAAATATACCTCATTTTAAAGCATCACTGAGTCAATTTTAGAACATTGCCAGAACCTGCTTTGCTAATCTGCAAACGCAATAATTCTCCCCAAACCTCTGCACACTCAGCGACGATTTAATAGCAAATATCTCTAGTGGGGCCTCCTATTACTAAGATTCTATTACTTTTTATATTGTCAAAAAAGTGCTAGTACACTCTAAAGTATTATAAATAGTTCAGACCAGGCAATGCTTGTCGAAGTATATGAAAGTTTATTTATTTATTTTTGCACTTGGTAACCTGGGATTTTTGTCTTCCATATTTATAATCTAGAATGTGCTTCCCATAATTAGCACAAAAATGTAGATTTCTAATCAACTTCCTGAAGTTTCTGGACATTTTATTTCTGTTAACATGATTAAGGCGGTTGGTAAGTTGTATGGTTAATAACCCAATCCTGCTACTAAAAGCAAATTATGAACATATCTTAAAATAATGGCCCAGCATATATGCCTAAAATGGGCTTCTTTAATTATATTCTTAGACTGCTAAGCAGCTTGTTTTTGATTGAGGGCATTTGTGTTTATGCTTGTTGAAGATTTTTAGTTTGGGTTTTAAGAGACAGATATAAATCTAGAGGCTTACTTTTTAAATGACATATGTGGAATATATATTCCCTGTTAAATAGTAATGCTTCCCATCTCTGTAAAACTGTTCAACTTCTGAAATGTTCAAGTTTCTCTGTCCTTAGTACTAGCCCAACCAGAAGTGTATGGAAATACGTCAATCTACAAATGACAGATATATCCACATATAAGAGGCTAGAATACTCAATCAAGGTATCCATTCAGCAATTTCATGGTAGCTCAATTTTCAAACTGATCCTTACTCATTTTTTTTGTGCCCACTATTTGTAATAAATACTATTCACAATACAAATCAGTCTTTAATAAACAACTCACATGCTTTATTAGAAATTAATTGCAAAATGCCACCTTGATGATAAAACAAATCCACTATTGATATTTGCACTGTTTGTTGACATGCCAGCAGCACAGACATATTGACGACCTTCCCATGCTCTACAAAATACCTCTAATGGTCACAGAATGACACCCTTTTGGCCCAACTCTTGCCTTTCCTCCACTTTTCCTCACTTGTTTCTCTAGTACACTCTACTGCTTTAAATTCCCTCTCCACCGTGTTAATACGGCTTCTCTCCCTCTTTTTTTAAATTTGCAATGAGCATAGCTGTCAAGGGAACTCAAATACTCAAGTTTATTCTCTCCCTGTAGACAGATCTAACCAGCAAGCCAAGTCCTAAGGAAGGGACTCCTTGATGAACTCTGAGTCAAACAAAGGAGAGCAGTTGGAAATTTAACATTTAACACACAAGGCTCATCCCGAGCAATGGGATGATCTTGCTCATGGAAATGCAATTTTCCAACTCCCTTATGAAGGAAGCATAAAACTTCCCTGGGTTCCCTTTGGAAAATGTCTAACCCTATACCCTGAAGGCAAAAGACCTCACACTGATGACTAAGGTGCACCTGATCCAAGCTATGGTCTTTTCAATTGCCACATAACTATACAAAATCTGGACAACAAAAAAGGAAGACAGAAGAAAAACTGATGCATTAGAACAGCGAATATACCGTGGACTGCCAGAAGAACAAACAAATCAGTCTTAGAAGAAATACAACTAAAATGCTCCTTAGAAGCAAGGATGGCTTCACCTTGCTTACTTTGGCCATGTCGTGAGGAAAGACCAATTGCTAAAAAAGGACATCATGTTTGGAAAAGTAGAGGGTCAATGAAAATGAGGGAAACCCTTAACGACTTAGATTGATACAATAGCCACAACAATGGACCCAAACATACCAATGATCACGAAGATGAAGCAGGACCAGGCAACGTTTCATTCTGTTATGCATAAGGTCACCGTGAGTCAGAGCCGACCTAATGGCCACTAACAACAACAACTCCCCGCCTGTTTCCGTGGTATAATCTGGACAGTGCTTAAGAATGGGGTTGATTCCATGGCAAAACTAGGGTGGCACATTTGGTCTCTGACCCACCAGTCAGCTGTGTAGAAGTGACAAAGGTCAACATAACTTTTGTGGGCCGATAAACAGAAGTCACCTTTTGTATCAATTTATCATATAAACCATTTCTGACCAACCCAGAGCCCACTACTGTTCCAAAGGTGAATTTGTGCCGCAGATGTGGTAATAGATAAGCCAAGACTGAGTTGTTAGAGTCAGAAATTTCAAGCTGTTTCTTTACAGACACAGAGAACAAGAATCAGAAAGGTTAAATGATTTTTCCAAAATTAGACAGTTAGCTAGAATGTTCCTGCTTTTCTTTATAGGTTTTTTTTTTTTTTAATGGACTTGTATGAGACATTCAGTACAAACTTTACTGGTTTTTTAATTATTAAGTAAACTAGACCACAAATGACAATTACAGCCAAAGCCAAGCAGGCAGTGGGTAAAGAGCAATGCGTTCAGTTGTGGTTTTCAGATGTCTTCAGTAGGGTGCCTTGTGTTCTTGTTAATGAAAGTATATGCAGCCTCAGTAAAAAACGCTCAACCTACAGCTAGTTTCCTCATAGTGAGAGCCCCTAAAAGCATAATTCTGACTCCAAAACCATGGCAAAGCCATGTAGATGCAGATCATTGCTCGTGGGGAGTAGTTGAAGAGGTAACACATGTAACTATACACAACCAAATTCCCTCCAACTCCTCTGCACTTGTTAGAGCTTCCAAGTCTCGCAACCTATGGCAGTTTCCCCAGATTCTCTCTTCGTGTGTCTAAAACTCCTGTGTGTTGTGAAACAGCATGGTATGCAATTTTTAAGCTTATTTTTAGCTCTGGGTCCTATTGTGGCATTCATTATTGGTTAAAGAAACAATAGGCCTTCCTCTCCTGCCTCCCCCACCAAATCTCAAGCAACAGAGAACTTCAGGAGACAGGGTTCCTCCTCAGACCCAAAGTCCAAAATTGAAGAATCCTATTCAGAGGTTAAATACAAGTGCCTGAACCAGTGAGAAGCCAGATGTTAATTTTAGTGTCTGAACTAATTGTTTCAAGGTCACGGCTACACAGGCAGATGATACAACCAGCTTTCAAAAGGGAGTAGCCCTGATTTAGGTACCAGCTAAATCAACGCTCCATTACCACACTTCTACTCATTTTTCCAATGCAGGAAGTGTCAGAGAATGGGAAAGTGAGATCCAATGGCAGTGAGGAGACATGAAAGCACAGCTAACCATGCACTCCTACCTCATTCTTGAAAGGGTGAGCCTAGGGGAGCAGATTCCTGCCCAGGGATACCCCACCTGGACCACTTAAGCAGCAAGCAGGAAATGGCCAAATCTAACAGTTTTTTTTTTTTTTTTTTTTTTGCTTGCTCACTTTCTAATGCAAAAGAGTTCCATTTTATGTGTGTGCCTGTGTGCGTGTGCTGTGTTTTAGAAGTTTTCATCATTAAGAATTTACTACTTTTATTGTTAGAATTGCCTGTCAGCTTATCATACTGTTGTGGCTTGAATGTTGCTATAATGTTGAAAGCTATGCCACTAGTGTTTCAGATATCAGCAGGGCCACTCATGGTGCACGGGTTTCAGTGCATCTTCCAGACTAAGACATCACTAACAAGTGCACAAGAGTAAAGGATGTCTTTGGTAAAGGATATGACAAATATAATTCTGCAACAACACCAGTCAAAACCAAAAACTATGCGTGTATATATATATAAATATATATGTATATGAGTATGAATATGTGGGTACATATGTATGCACAGATAGAAGTATCTATAGGCATATGTACGTACAGGTATGTGTGTGCATGCATTATATCCATATATATAATAAATCACATAGGGGACACAAGTATGGATACTTCTAAGACAGAAACAACTCACGAGACTGTTTTATTCCTGGATTTGAAGATTTAGGACCATAGTCTCATGGGACAACTCAAGTCATTGGCATAACATAGTTCATAAAGTGTAGGTTCTACATGTCAATGTGGTGAGTAGTGTCTGGGGTCTTAAAAGCTTTTGAGCGGCCATCTAAGATACAACAATTGGTCTCTATTTACTTGGATCAAAACAGAAAGAAGGAAATCAAAGACTCAGAGAAGGAAGTAGTCTACGGGTCTAATAGTCTATGTGAGCCATGGCCTCATCTACCCTGAGACCAGAAGAACTAGATAGTGACCATCTACCACTACCGGCCATTCTGACCAGGGCTACAATAAATGGATCCCTATAGAACAGAACAGAAGAGAGATGGAAAAGAATTCAAATTCCTAAAATGTCCAGACTTACTGGACTGGTTGAAACTAGAGAACTCCCCGAGAATAATGCCCTGAGATTCTCTTTAAACCTTAAACTGAAATTATCCCTTGAGGTCACCTTTTAGCTAAATAACAGATTGACTCATAAAATAAAGAATATCACCCATAAGTAATGAGCTTCTCTAAGAAAAATCATCTATAGGAAACCAAAAGATCAAAAATTGCTCTAAAGTGAAGACAAGAAGGTAAGCAGGCAGAGAAACTAAAAAAAAATTTATTACCATCAAAGGAGTACACAGAGTTATTATACCAAAAAGAATTAGCTGACAATCAACCATTTGAAGAGGTGGCATATGATCAGGAACCGATGGTACTGAAGGAAGAAGTCCAAGCTGCACTGAAGGCATTGGCAAAAACCAAGGCTCCAGGAGTTGACGGAATATCAATCGAGATGTTTCAACAAACAGATGCAGCACTGGAAGTGCTTACTCGTCTATGCCAGAAATATGGAAGACAGCTACCTGGCCAACTGACTGGAAGAAGATCCATATTTATGCCTATTCGCAAGAAAGGTGATCCAACCAAATGTGGAAATTATTGAACAATATCATTAATATCACATGCAAGCAAAATTTTGCCAAAGATCATTCAAAAGCAGCTGCAGTAGTATATGGACAGAAATTGGCTAGAAATTCAGGCCAGATTCAGAAGAGGACGTGGCACCAGGGATATCATTGCTGATGTTAGATGGATTCTGGCTGAAAGCAGAGAATACCAGAAGGATGTTTACCTGTGTTTTAACAAATTTAAGGAATTATGGATAACATTGCGAAGAATGGGAATTCCAGAACACTTAATTGTGCTCATGAGGAACCTGTACACAGACCAAGAGGCAGTTGCTCAGACAGAACAAGGGAATACTGAGTGGATTGAAGTCAGGAAAGGTATGCGTCAGGGTCGTATCCTTTCACCATAGTATTCAATCTGTATGCTGAAAGCTGGGCTATATGAAGAAGAACGGGGCATCAGGATTGGAGGAAGACTCATTAACAACCTGCGTTATGCAGAAGACACTTTACTTGCTGAAAGTGAAGAGGACTTGAAGCACTTACTAATGAAAATCAAAGACCACAGCCTTCAGTATGGATTACACTTCAACACACAGAAAACAAAAATCATCACAACTGGACCAATAAACAACATCATGATAAATGGAGAAAAGATTGAAGTTATCAAGGATTTATTTTACTTGGATCCACAATCAACACCCATGGAAGCAGCAGTCAAGAAATCAGAAGATGCATTGCAGTGGGCAAATCTGCTGCAAAGGACCTCTTTAAAGTGCTTAAAAGCTAAGATGTCACCTTGAAGACTAGGTGTGCCTGACCCAATCCATGGTATTTTCAATTGCATTATACGCACGGGAAAACTGAACAATGAATAAGGAAGACTGAAGAAAACTTGATGCTTTTGATATGTGCTGGCAAAGAATATTGAATATATCATGGCCTGCCAGATGAACAAGCATTTCTTGGAAGAGGTACAGTCAGAATGCTCCTTAGAAGCAAGGATAGCGAGACTTCGTCTCACATACTTTGGATATGTTATCAGGAGGGACTGGTCCCAGGAGAAGGACATAATACTTGGTAAAGTAGAAGATCAATGAAAAAGAGGAAGACCCTCAATGACGTGGATTGACACAGTGGCTGCAACAATGAGCTCAAACATAGAATTGATTGTGAGAATGGTGCAGGACTGGGCATGTTTTGATCTGGTATACATAGTGTCACTATGAGTCGGAATTGACTCGATGGCACCTAATAACAACGACAACAATGAGAAATTACCTGGGAATTACATCCAAGGTAGGGCTATTTAGACTACTTTACCATTAGCCTTTCTCCAAAAAAAAAAAAAAAATTCATAGACAGCAAACTATAAAATGTGCTTGCTACATACATCTCTAAAGGACCTCAAGACTGGTACAAATTCTTACTTTGAAAATGATGACTTTGATATTATTTCTAAGGTGTCCCTGTGGCACAGTGTGGTTAAGTGCTCGTCTATTAACCGAAAGGTCGGCAGTTCAAACCCACCAGCTCCTTGCAGGAGAGAAATGTGGCAGTCTGCTTCTGTAAAAATTTCAGCCTTGGAAACCCTATGGGGCGGCTCTACTCTGTCCTATAGGGTCACTGTTTTGTGGGTCAGAATCGATTTGACAGCAACAGGTACATTATTTCTAAAATATGCTAAGAGTTCCTGGGGCAGGCTGTCCCAAAGTTCACTTATACATAACAGATTGTAAAGTCTTTCTGGGTCTAGAAACAGACTCTCTGTTGATGTAGTCTGAACTTATTCTGCTTGGTCCCAGGAAATGGAGAAGGCTGGCTGATGTTCTCCACAGTTTCACCTCACTGTCTCCAACAACCCACCTCTGGGTAGTGCACATAATTAACACACTCGATGCTAGCCAAAAGGTTAAAAGTTTGAGTTCATGAAGAAGTACCTCAGAAAAAAGGCCTGGCCATCTGCTTCTGAAAATCAACCATTGAAAACCCTATCGAGCACAGTTCTACTCTATCACAGGGAGTCTCCATGTGCTGTGGTCGACTCAGTGGCAACTAGTTTTTTCTTTCCTTAGGTACATATTCTCCAATTCTTGTCATCATTTTCCTCTTCCTCTACTATGAATTCTATACAATTTTCATACATAAGTTTTAAACGTTACAGACCCAAACTATAACACTATTTAAATAAGAGCCCAAAAGACAATGAATTTTACACAAGGATTACTTCTCAGTTCCAAACAATACTTGTCTTAACACAACCCAGGATAATGTTGCTTTCTTAATGCCACGACTAGATTAATGGTGCATATATTTCTGGGATGTCAGATAGTCTCCAGCCAAGTTTATGTCTAATTATATCCTCTTTCTGGGCCCTTCTCCCAACACCAACTACTCCCCAAAAGAAGTCGCTATTAATAAATATAGATTTTTGTTCTTCCAGTGGTTTTTTACCTTAACTCTAAATAAATAATAAGTCTATACCTCTCTTTCTTGACTTTTTAATCATAGGCTGTCAGTAGCTATTGATTTCCTCCTCTTCCCATCTTCCCACCGATTTGGCATAATTTATGATTTTTTAGTTCTTCGGGTGAGCAGCTGAAGAATTCTTAAATGCTATAGATATACCTCCATTTCAGGATTTAGCAGCTTTAGAAAATATTTATTGACCTTAACTATTTCAAGATGAGGAAATGAACACACTTCTCCACCTCCAGGCTTCTGTTAGGTATCGCTTTTACACTATCAAAGTTTATAATGTTTACATTCTGTTTTATGACTACTGTTATGACTTGCGATCCTATCATTATGAAACGGTTATTTATTGCAGACACCAGAAGAAGGAAATTAATCTTATGTCACCAGAATTATGCCATTCAAAAGTGTTCCAAGCATCATTTTCAAATGAATTCTCTCTTCTTAAACTCAATAATATCCTCAAAATCATGCTACACCTTAATTTATACTTCTTATTTGAATCCTGGCTTTTTGGACAGTTTTATAAGTTCTATAAGGAGTTCCTAGGCAGTGCAGTTAAGCACTCAGCTACTAACCAAAAGGGTAGCAGTTTAAATTCACCCAAAGGCTCCTTGGAAGAAAGGCCCAGCAATCTACTTCCAAAAGATCACAGCCATTGAAAACCCTATGGAGCACAGTTCTACTTTGAAACACATGGGATTGCCTTAAGTGGGAATTAAGTTGATGGCAACTTTTTTGTCTCTTTATTTATAAGTTTTATAACACCATGGAAGCAGCAGTCAAGAAATCAAAAGATTTTGGGCAAATCTGCTGCAAAATACCTCTTTAAAATGTTTTAAAAAGCAAAGATGTCACCTTGAGGACTAAGGTGAGCCTGACCCAAGCCATGGTATTTTCAATCACCTCAGATGCATTTGAAAGCTGGACAACAAATAAGGAAGACTGAAGAAAAATTGATGCATTTGTATTATGCTGTTGCTGAAGAATATTGAATATACTGTGGACTGCCAGAAGAACAAAAAAAAAAATCTGTCTTGGAAGAAGTATAGCCAGATTGATCCTTAGAAGGAAGGATGGCGAGATGCGGTGCCACGTGCTTTGGACACATGATCAGGAGGAACTAGTCCCTGGAGAAGGACATCATGCTTGGTAAAGCAGAGAGAAAGAGGGAGATCCCTCTTTGAGATGGACTGACACAGTGGCTATAACAATGGGCTCAAGCATAACAAGGATCATAAGGATGGTGCAGGACCTGGCAGTGTATCATTCTGTTGAACATGAGGTCACTATGATTCCGAACCGATTCAACGGCACTGAACAACAACTGCAAGTGTTATACCTGGTTGCAAGAATACAAGTTAACTCTCAAAATCAAAGGAAAAGCTGAGGATGAATCAGCTACAAACTTTCAAAATATTTAGACCATGAAGCTATAGAGTACAATCTCAGTCTTAGAAAACAGCATCTTATTGCCCTAGTGTGGACCACAGGCTAGAGGTGGGGCACCTTGACTGATGGTCCCGTCAAGGATGCATACAATTGTAAGCGTAGTACTCAAAAACAAAATCAAGCCACTCTTGGCGGAAGAAGAAACAATAGAGGCAGAGTAGATAAAGTCACAGCATTTATCTCTTACAATAGCACTTGTCACATTTTAATGAATAAATTATTTGGGTAATTTTCTGTTTGATCCTGCCTTCCTCACCAGATTTTATGCTCCACAAGGACAGGTTATATCTCCATGTGTCTAGCACAGTACCTGACACATAATAATAATAATAAAAAACCCAAACCCATTGCCATGGAGGAAATTCCAACTCATAGAGACCCTATAGGACAGAGCAGAACTGCTTCATAGAGTTTCCAAGGAGTGGCTGGTGGATTAGGACTGCTGACCTTTTGGCTAGCAGCCAAGTTCTTAATCACTGTGCCACCAGCCAAATGTGTGTTGAATATTGTTAAATAAAAGAAATGCCAAGGGCTTCTAGGATGAATTGTGTAGGCTACTTGTATTCATTTATTATAATAACAAATATTTTCAGATGGCTGAATTACATATTAAAGAAGGTGTTATGCTTTCCAATGGCATGTTATCTTGGAGCAACATGTAAGATGCGACCTAAGTTTTCTATAGTAAAGTTTGTGGAATAGAGAAACTTTTAAAGAAGGACGCCTCCCAAAACATTTGGATTGTGGCAGGAATCCATGACTTTGTATAGATGTTGCCCAAACAACTGATGGCTTGAAATTGCCTGAGCCAAATAATCGATCCGTAATTTGAAATTTTCATTACTCACTCAGGATGTTCCAGTCAACAGCCCAGGGATCTCTGCAGCCAGGACTCAATGAAGGCAGTATGGAAGACCTGGTCTCATACTTCCTCTAGAAAGCATTTCCAGCCTCCCAAGGGAGAACCAATCCTCTCCCCTGCTACTTTGCCCAGTTATGTGTTTGTGTACTGCCTCTCCAGCTGAACCGTAAACCTAAAAACCAAACCCACTGCTGTCAAGTCGATTCCAACTCATAGCCACCCTATAGGACAGGATAGAAATGCCACATAGGGTTTCCAAGGCTGTAATCTGTACAGAAGAAGACTGCCACATCTTTCTCCCATAGAGCAGCTGGTGGGTTTGAACCACCCACCTTTTGGTCAGCAGCCGGGCTCTGAACCACTGCACCACCAAGGCTCCTTAGTCCAGACTCTAAAGAGGAAAGATTTTATCTTAATCTAGTTTTTTAGTATAATAACACCAAGAAAAAAGAAAGCACTGGAAGGAAGGAGGGAGGAAAGAAAGGAAGGAAGGAAAGAAGAAGAGAAGGAAGGCAGGCAGGCAAAGAAGAAATAAAGAGAGCTTAGTTCACTAAGCTGTGGAGGAATTTTAAGTTCTATTTCAAACTAGCCAATTGATGTATTAGCCATAAGGGTATAATAGCTCTAAATCACATCATGACAAAAGGAACAAAGAAAGATGCAGAAATTATCCTCTCTAAGGCTTCCATTCCTTTGTATCAATCGAGGAGAACGTGAAGGAAAAAGGTTCGGCAACAGCCACTCATTCCTCCCCAAAGTCAGAAATTTAGTTTCCCTTTTCAGAGGCTGTTTGTGGCCATGCTTGTGAAATCCAAACTGTAATTCATCTCTAGACAATAACTAATTACTACTGATTACTAAGAAATAAGTCAACAAAGATATTTTCCTGTTTACATTTTTATCAGACTGTATCAGAACCATCTGTTTTCAAGTTTGTTGTGTGTATGCCTTTTTTTTTTTTTAATCCAAAGGGATAAATACCGCACATTGTTCTCTGAATACATGCATGCAAAACTGCCTCTTCATGCACGTTGCCGTTCTCTCTGAAACATTTGGGAAGAAAAAGCAAACACTTAAGTCTTCTGTGAAAGGAAAGGGAAAGAGCTAGGTATCTCGTTGAATTTTCTCTACCTTCACCTGAAGGGTATGTTGGAAGGTGTACAGCCTTTAATTACCATCCTCTCATTTGCACGGGTGACTACTGATTTTGCTAAAAGCACCAATACGGAGCTTTATGACACTCAGGGAATTGCAACCTAGAAAACACAGTAAAAGACTCCACTAATAAGAAAAAAAGATTTTACAATTGTAAAACGAATAATACGTGGCCACTTTGCTCCATTGTCCATCAACACGAACCTCCTTTGATACAAGCAATAAATAATTTTCCTACTTTGTAGAGAGGCATAATTGTTCCATTGCCAAGGAAGCAAGAGTGCGAGATTTAAAACGTGGTATTCACCGAATTGCTACATGGCTTTGGGCAAGCAATGAACCTTGTGGTGTCTCAGTTACTTCATCTGTAAAATAGGGATAAGGGTTTTGCACAGGTGTGATGCCTAGACTGATGAGTATAATGATAATAACTGATGGAAAATAATTTTGGCCACTGATATCACATCTCAAGTTAGTACTCGGGAGTCATTTACATCTTCTCTATTCTGAATCATTTTTTTCTTCTTAAAAATGACAAAAGCCACATATGGATACTCTGATAATACAGTTAAAATGGTCCATATCCATATAAGCTCATATTTTTAATGGATTATCTTTTGATAATTTGAATGTATCACTTAGATGTTTCCTTTTTTTTTTTTTTTATATAAGCTACAAAAATACAAGGAAACTTTTCAAGGCCTGCAACCAACTGATAAACTGCCATTTGCTTTCCAGTTCATTGGCAGGTGACACCATGAAGTTCTATACAGATGTTTAGGTTTGAGCCATGAAACTTAGGGTGATCAAAATCAAGTAGAAGCATACACCGGAGACACTGACCATGTAATATCCAACACCCTCTACTTCCGTGTGCATGCCTGCCCAGCAAGAAATTGGAACTCAGATAGCCAGGACCACGCAGACAACAGAGGTGCCTGAAATATCAACTTTGTGAGAGTGAGCATTGAAGCTGGGACAGTTGGGTGTCCTTACGCCAGAGCAGAGGTATACTTATAAGTTGATGAAAGACAGAGAAGTTGAGAAGAGAAAGCTGAGATTCTCTCAGTTCTCACATAGGAATCCTAAGATTATCACATAAGACCTAGGTGAGGGTGGAAATTTTTTTTTTTAATTGCCTTTCACACATTGACAAAAATGACAATGAATCTTAAAGGGAAAACTAAAGGATGGGAAAGCTCAAGAGATCAGTATTCAACACTATGATCTCCGTATTCCTTAGTGTAGGCAAGTGCTGTTTCCCGCTCCCAAACTGATTCTGTTAGCTTCTGACACTAAAGGACTTCCTCACAGCAGAGAGAATTCTTGATCTGAATAGACATAAAGCTTCAAATCTCCAATGTCTCTGAAGAAGCAGTCCTGTATATTAGCCTTTTGACAAGTCGTTCATGCTAAGAATGCTATCCTTTTCCTCCACACTTGCCTCAAAATTACGGGCAACAACTTAACAATTGAATGTGCAGATAAATGGTCAACAGTGTAACAAAGGGGACGCTAAAGCTATCGCCATTTTCATATTATCCTCACCTATCATAGGAACCATAACAATTAGCATTTTTAGCAGGATTGAAACTGCTAACACAACTTCTCCATGTCCTACACCATTAAACTTCATTAGAAATCCCTTCGTGATTAACATTCATCTCACTGTATCCTGCTTGAAGGTTAATAATATCCACCATCTCCTGAGAGAGAGGGAGGGAAATATATTTATTAAATGAAGGCCAGTGTGAGGCTGCCAAGGAGAAGAAACTTCCCCCTCAGTCCACTAGAGGGTGGCTCCTGGAGTCCTGGAGGATGGCTGAGGCAGAGAGGCACAGCTCCAGATCTTGCTTGCCTGCCCTTTACTTGGTAAGATGGAGCAATATTAGTATTCATTGCTCTCCATTTCTCACCCTCTGTAGGTTTTAATAAATTTAATAAAGTCACCTCAGAAATGCCAGAAGTCAGTGTTGACTGCGCCATGGCATGGAGGGAAAAAATACCCACCTACGATATTTGTCTAAAGTAACATCCAGTCATTCTTCTAAATGAACACTGGGTGAGATAAATACATAGCATGGATTAACAGATCCTAAGTTTCAAACCTTCATACATTATATAGTAGTATGTGTGCACCGCAGACACAGATACAGAATGAACGGTGTGTGTGCGTTATAGGGAGAGGCTTCTACATTATATATAATGTATGAGGAAATGCACCCAGCCTTTAGCGTACCAGCTGTTTCTGCTTATAAGACTGACTTATCCTGAGATTCAGCAAGACATTTTGTAGTAATTTTTCTACCTGATTGACTGTTTTAGGCCTAGATCTATACTGACTTATATAATTAAGGAAGAAACATAAATTTTAGCAATGAAAGACAAACTTAAACAAAAAACCCTGTCATCAAAATACGTTATGTTTTAAGAAAGAGGAAGGGGGGGGGGTGAGCCTGTTGCAGCAAGCTATACCTGGATGGTAAAGCAAAACACAATATGCTTTTCCTGTCTGTAATATTGTTCAGTGTAGCAAACCCTTTTGCTTGTTACAGTACAGTAAATGGAGTGTTTAATTTGGGATTCAATGTAGTCTAGAATCAAGGTGCAGCAGTTTTATTACAGAAATACAATTTTACTGGAGGCTGAAGATTTAATTTCCACCTTAACGTCGAGAGCCATAAATGGCATGCCTCTTTCACATTTTGCATAGCGTTTGATATATGTAATTTCTAGCCTGATTTTAGAGTTTGAAAAGGTGGAAGTGTTGCAATATGCAGATTCAAAGGCTTCCACATTTCAGCCACGAATGCCATTTTAAGAATGAGAGATTTTTTCTTTCATAGTCATGGATTTGGGACCGTTTCTTCAGTTCTCTGACCGTGGAGCTTTGCGCCACATCCTTCCTGGTTATTTCTCACTAGAGGGGCGAAGAACACCCTGGTGTTGGAATAGATGTTTTCCTTTTTTTAATATGTCTACTAAATGGTACCCTACCTGAAAGTAAGATGATCAGACGTTGTGCATAGTCTGCCTTCTATTATGTTAATGTCTGTCAAGGTCACATGTTAAAGTTTGTTCGGATGCATTTATCTGGAAACAAAAATTAATTTGTAAATGTGTAGGAAGCATTGAAGCAATTAATGAAAGAAACAATTAAATGATGTTAGCCGAAAAGCTATAGCATTGGAATCCGAATTTGGTAATTGTTTCCTTCTTTTTCCTTAAAACATGTTCATTACAGGAAACATGTACACACAATGCCGCGCTTCCATCTGTCTCTCTTTGCTGCATTAGTTCGCTTCATCAACATTTCATACCCCCTCTTTGCCACCAGGTGGAGCCCTTTGTTTACGGACATCTGTCCATTTCCTCTTTCTCAAAAATGTTACCAGATAAACAGCTCCAGAGCGAAAATACTGTTGCAGATACGAAAATTTAACACCTACAGATAAGGGGAAAAAAAAAAAAAAGTAAAGCTTTTTCAGGCGCTGGTGTAATAAACCTTGCTTTAAGAGTCTTATTGCTCCTAGATTTAATAGCTTACACATTTTCCTATTTACAGCTTCTGCACACCAAACAGCAGAAAATAATACTGTTGTGTGTGCCATAAACAGTGTTGTTGCAGGTCTATTTTATGTAGCACTACCGTTTTTATAATCTCAAATGTTTGGCAAGTGCTGTCAAAAAGCCAAAAAAAAACAATGCTATATGCTTTGAACCTGTTTTCTTCAGTCTTAAAAATATATATACCTCATTGAGAAGAAAATGTTTTCCTTCAGACAAAAGAAAGCATTAAATTTTTTTAGGTAATAGAGGGCGAAATCAAATTCTTCTCTTAGTCAAATTCATCTCTCTTTGATTGAGATCCAGTTAAGGGCAAGTCAAAACCCATCTTACCTTTGGTTCTATTTAGGAGCTAATCAAAAATAACACTATTAGCAAAGGAGCATTTTTCTATGATTTTAATATTTTCATTTTAAGAATTTATTTAAAGATCACCTCATGAACCAAAGGCAGTAACATTAAAAAGAAAAATTAAAACATCAATTTGCATGTGCAAATAACTGTGGAATGAGCTCACCTAAACTAGCTTGCCAATGACCTCAACCTTGATCTGGAAAGATCATTTATTCACAAGTAAAATATTCGCATTTTCTATGTTAACTCTGTCCCAGATCTTTTCTCAAGGTAGATTACTAACTTTGACGTTGGAGGGTCTATTTATGATGTATGCATTTACCAAATTATTATTTAACCATAATTTCATTGCTTTGTTTTTTTTTTTATTTTAATCAGGATTTGCTCTCTTTGTGCTTACATACCTAAAATTTTGCTTAAGTATCTGCGAAGCTTGCCAGAGGAAGCTTTGTGTGGATGCTTTATTGCCTCAGTCCCTGGGTCTGAGAGACCTGACTTTTCCATGGGTATCCAAGCTGGCTCTGCGGCCAGAGGCTGACAGTGAAGGAGCCCTTGTACAACAAAATGCTGGAACCACCATTTTGCTGTCCGCTCGCACAACAATAAAATGGTGGCACAGCAAACAGTTAACTAACACATTGTGCCCGTGAGAGTTGTCTTTGACGGTATTCCACTCTCTCATCGAATTGTCAAGCTTCTTTTAGAAATATTGTTACTAAGTGGCAAAAGGTGTTCATTTCTTTCAAATACATAGAAATGTATGTGAGTATGTGTGCGTGTGTATCTGTGTATGCGTGCATGTGTGTGTATGAAATGCAGAAAGAATTGGCTGTGTACATTCGTAGAATGGACAGAATGGACTGGCCAAAAACTAACACTCAGCTGAAAGGTACAGCAAACCGAAGTAAAAAGCACGGATCCTGAGATTGCTTCTAACAGTTCGCAAAAAGCTGTATAGTGAGCTTGGCCTTGATGGCTCCTTTCATTTTAGCATTCAGTGCATGAAATTTCGAATTCAGAAATTTTAAAGAGAATTTTTTTTAATGTTTTATAAAAATGTGAAGCGAGCCCAAGGCACGATCTTCTCTTCTTTGCCCACTTTTTCTGCTCTTATTTTTTTAATCACTAAAAATGTTGCCTTGGCTCTTTCCGAGTGTGGAAATTCTCATTTTTCTGCAGTGCTTCAGACTCACAGACTCCCTGGGGATGCAGTGAGGAGTTAACCAACTGCACATGGGAAATGAGAAATTTCATGGTTAGAAAAGCTGCAGTCTTTGGTGATTTTCCACATAGAGTGGAAGCCATGAGTGACTTTTTCCTTTTACACATAATGGCTTTACTTGAGCACTTGGCATAGAGTTGCAGGCTCAAATCTGAACATTTTAAGGCATTCAAGCGTCTTACCAAATTTAATTTGAGTTTCCTCTATAAACATTTTCACTATTTTCAAGTGCGTAATAAATAGGTTGCAACAGAACACTCCCCATCCTGTGCTCCTCAAGACAGAATACTGCCCGTAGGCTGGGGCTACTGCCTGTAGAGGAGAAACAGCCCTGAAGACCCACCAGCAGGCTATGCAATAAGTGACATAGACCACCAGGGGCTGAACTGAAACTGCTAATACTTTTCTCATAGGATCATCAGCTGGAGTTAAAGGAGGCATCAAAGTGAAAAGATGGGGAGGCTGACCTGGCTCATTCTATTTGCATGCCTTCACCCTAATTATTTTTTCCACTAAAATGAAATAGACTCCAATAGTCAACTTTACAATTTAAATATATTGGTATCCAAATAAATAACTTTCCATTTAAAAAAAAAAAACTATGAATAATGCATTTTGTGATTAGCAGTTAATTTTGTGGTTACTATCTACTGTTGATTTTCAATAAATACTAAAACACTTGTGAAAATGCAACTTAAATATGAAGTTATTCAGTTAAATTTTCCCTGTTGTACTTTATAAGGAAAAAATGAATTCATTTGTTTTAAATTTTAGATTTTAAATTAAGATCTGTCTCCTAAGAAAGATGAGTGGATCTAGGGCTCACGGAGTAACCTTGTACGTATTCTTGATCTTTTGCTGACAGTCACCAGGGAGGATACATTCTCTTCATAGTAGCTGCTCTACAATCTTGGAGATATTGCAAGGCTTTTACATTCATTAATATTTGTTGCCCCAGGTATCTTAAAAAAAAACCAATCCAATAAATTTATGATTGTAGCTGAGAAATAAATGTCATGTCAATAACCCCCAACCAGATACCAGAAGAAGGATTATGTGATTGTTTAGTCCAAAAATTAAGTTTCATGTTTTTAATTGGTGTCATATCCTGCCCTAAACCTATAGTGCTTAAATCAAGGGTGACCACATTAACCTGGAAAGGAAACACAGTAACAACTCCTTTCATCCCCTGGCTCAAACGTTTTTATGCTCGACCCTAATTTTTGTTAAAACACTTTCAGGAAAAGACAACAGGAAACAGTAAACATGGCAACACCATGAAAATAATTTTCTGATGCACTATTTCTTTCTGTGTTCAAAGAGTAAGTTATACAGGCTGCAGGGGAAACTGCTATATCATTAAATATGATGCAGACTAAACAGAAACCCTCCCAGCTAAATGGATTAAAAAAAAAAATGGATACCCCTGCTAATTTCATAAATCTTGTTTCCAACCAGACTGAAACCAGGAATCGACTCTCTCTCTCTCACATCAATGGCTTGAAACTGTTGTGCATCACAGTCGTACGTTCAAAGGGAATCAGGAGTATTTAACAACAACTTCAGGGGCAGGGATGCAATTATAACTGACAGCCAAATGTCTGGCTTGTCTGCTACAACTACCTGTCAAGATTGCAAATGGTCTTGAGACTTTCAGATCTAAACAGTGAGTCCAAGTGAATGATATACGGATAAACAACAATACCACAAATCATCAACACAAACCAAAAAAGTTGCTGGCGCTGATAAAGATTTCAGATGTCAAGAGTTGGCCAACTGAGTCCCTTAATCTTCCCCGCTCTCACCTCCAGCCTCTTTTCCAAACAAAAATCTTGTTAGTGGTTGAAGGCCCAGCAGGGAATGCTTTTACACCCAGTGCCAAATGCTAATCCTTCACTGAAGCCTTAAATATACTTAAATGTCTAGATTATGCAGGCAAAAGGGATTCCAGCAGAAATGACATGTGGAATATAGAGATTTAAAAATTTGGCTAACTCTTTATTATATTTATTGAATCTCTTCGTCAATCAAGGATTATCATAGAGGACCACATTAAAATTCGATGTTTTAGTTACCATTTAAGCAAGAACCAGCATGAAAGTTTTTGTTCCTTCAGTGTGTGCTCCAGAAAAAAGTACTGAGTAAGTTCCCCGCATAGATGACATAGTATGTCTTAACCTATCTGGGTACATGTAGTTCTTCATTTTCACAGATGCCATATTTTGTTGAAATATTTTTTTTATTTTGATATAACAACATTTGACAGGCATTTGTGATTTATAAACGAATACAAATGTCAGACCATTCTTATCCAAATATGAATAAACAATTTTGAGGGAAAATCAGTAAAAAAAAAAAAAAATCTTATTTTATAAAATGGTTTGAATTTGTAATTAATTTTATAGTACTAAAGTCTGCAAAAATAATAGAACAACACTCAACACAGTTTTTTCCTTTAGTGAGTATCAGTGAACTTTTCAGTTCCAAAAACTCTTTTTCAGTTTTCATAATGTCTCTTACGGTAACTAAATATTATGTCATTTCAAGCAAATTCCTTTTCTGCTGTTTTTGCCAAGGTGCTTAGATTTAAGATTTTGAAAGCATTTCCAAATGTATTTCCCTTTTGAGACGTTCTTCTCTAGGGCTCTGGTTCACACTTTTGTAGTTGTCTGTTCCAAATGCATTTCGAGGTCTCAGCTTTCTCAATAAAAATGTCAAATCTAGAGGCCTTTCAGAGTGAAAGCCGTGAACACAGAGGCACTTTCTGCATAGCCAATCTGATGGTCCCTTCAGTTTTCATCAGAGACTCCCTTCATGTGGATACACACATAGCAATTCACCAAACACAGGACCATCTTATGCTCTTTCCTGGAAATAGCACTTCCAGAAAATATGCTGACAAGAAGAAACAGCAGGACTGAGAGAAGTGGCCAAAACATTGGCAACATCTTAACAGGCACTAATTAAATGTCTTGCTTTAAAAATATGGCTGAAGAAAGCCAAATAAAATAACTTCTTACAGATGGTTTTAGGAACTAACAAGACCTATAGGAAACAACAGAGTCGTTAAGATGATTGTCCCCAAAGTCTCCTACAGCCATTAGTGATTAGAGGCGCTGTTCGCTTTTGGAAGAAATGATCAGAATCTGTCTGAGGTGATGCTGTTTATTTTTTCCCCTCATTTCTCTCCGAAGGGAATTTTGCAGCTGTCTGAGTGCATTAACAGTCAATTACTGAAATGGCCAGTCAAAGATAGAAAGAGCATTGGCAGCCTTAAAATCTATTTTTCTGTTGGGGTACAAAGCTATCTTAAAAACAAGTGCAAACACCAGAAGGGAGGAACTGTGTATCATATCCATACCCCCACTTCAACACATAGTGGGCTTTTGATAAGTGTTCATTCATTTATTGAACAAATATGCCTTCAGTGTTTAAGCCAGGCACAGGCTAAGATTTGGAGATAAAGTAGCCAAGAAGACAGACATATCTACCTCATGAAATGTACAGTCTGTGTAAGAATATTTGTTGGGGAGATGGATGGATGGATGGATGGATGGATGGATGGATGGATGGATGGATGGATGGATGGATGGATGGATGGATGGATGGATGGATGGATGGATGGGCGGGTGGACAGGAAAATGCTTCTTAAAAAAATGTTTCTCAGACACAGGTCTGGTGGTCTAGTCTGATATTCCTTTCAGATGAGAACTTTGAATGAGTCTCAGCACAGTCAATGAAATGTAGAGCCAGATCTCCAGGGCCTCAGGTGGGATGGCCCAAGACAAACCCAACGATCGGCCCTGCACGGGGCTGGAAACAGGTCCTGCCGTGGTGATCTGAGCTAAAGATGAAGGGAGCTCCAGAGTTAAGTGAGGTTTCACAGGATTTTAGAACCCCTTCAAAATTATTGTTACTACTGGAATTCTTGGTAGAATCTGGAAGAAGAAAAAACCAGTTCCTGTCAAGCTGATCCCAACTCATGGCAATCCCATGTGTGTCAGAGAAGAATCGTGCTCCCGAGGGTCTTCAACAGCTGATTTTTCAGAAGTAGATCACCAGGCCTTTCTTCTGAGGCATCTCTGGGTAGACTCCAATCTCCAGCCTTTCGGTAGCAGCCGAGCATGTTAGTCATTCGCACCACCCAGGGACTCCTCGGGAAGAAGAGCCTCTGATAACAAAGGAAAACATAGACCTAATACTTTAAAAAAAGGTTTTTTTAACCTAAGAATAACTAAAAGATTAAAGAGTATGTATAGGTCTGACTCTTGTTATAGGTCTGACTCTTGTTAAGAAGAGGCCTGTGTTTCCAGTGTTTTGTATAATGTGCCATCAGAAGATCTGCCTTGCTGGCCCGAACTCCCTTTCACTCTGTCAGGTCTCTTGATCTCCTTGCTGGTTTTTTGCTTGTTTGTTTGTTCAGTTTCTTCCCATTTGTCAATTATTCCGTTGCTTAATACTGATGTTGTACACCTTGTCTACACCCACGCTGCAAACCTGGGTTTAGCAACAAAATGACTTTTAGAGCCAATAAGACTCCGTGGAGAGGCTGGAGATGGTCAAACCCACCTTCTGCCCAGCAGTGGGCTGAGTGCTTTGGGGAAGAAATGAGCATTGAGCTGTGGGCTCTGTCATGTAAGCATCACATAAAGCTGGTAGGTTGGAAACAATGAGTCAATCCAGCCAGGCCACTGGGGAGGTGCAGGGGAGAGATTTCATGAAAAAAAAAAATCCTGCCAAGCTGAATATATTCTATAAAAGAACGAGTTAACTTAGTTTTCGTTATCCAACTGGCTGCTTTGGCATGTGACGAACAGGAATTTCCAAATGTTGGGTTGATGGGCTGGTTGTAAGGTGCAGTAGTTAAGTGCTTAGCTGCTAACCTACTGGTCATGGTTCAAACCTACCAGCCACTCCTCGGGAGAAAGATGTGGCAGTCTGCTCCCGCAATGATTTACAGCCTTGAAAACTCTATGGGGCAGTTCTACTCTGTCCTATAAGGGTCGGTATAAGTTGGAATTGACTTGATGGCAAGGGGCTTGGTTTGGTTTTGCCAGGTACCTGAACCCATGCAACCACCTGTCCCATGTCATCCCTTGAATCAATACCACCCCCTCCTTAAAAAAAAAGAAGAAAAAAAATCCTACTGGAACCATTGGGAGAAAGTGAACTTGCTATGGATGAGGCGTCATTTATGTAACATCACACGTTCACTCAGCAAACATTTACTAAGAAACCTCTCAGTGTCATTTGCTGAATAGCTCTACGCATGCAAGTTGATGTAAAAGAAAGACTGCTGAAGGAATAATTAAGGACAAAAAAATGTATTTAAATGTGGCATTAAGAACACACATTTTAGCCTTGAAGGGGTTCAAAAGCTAAAGGAAGGGAGGCTGAGTTTTTGCTTGTTTGTTTGCTTTTGTTTTTTTCCTAATGTCGTAAGTAGGAAATGAGCATTTCAGGTAATGCTATGGAGGAAAAGGATGGGATGATGAAGATGATGGGAGTTACGATTTTACGTGGTGAATGTTCATTGTATGCCTAGCACTGTGCTGAATACCTTACATTAATTTTATTTAACTAACACAACAAATGCGTTAAGTAAGACTTATCATTCCCATTCCACGGATGAAAAAAACTGAGGCTCAGCGAAATTAAACCAGACTTCTAGATGGTGGGTGAAATGTGGATTTTAACTTCAGAGTCACCTGCCCTCAAAGCCCACAGCAATTTACTGCTTCTCTGATGTGGTCAAATTATTTATATTTGAGGCTGTTAATTATTCAGATCAAAATCTAAGCAATTTTCTCTTACAGACGTGAAAGTTGGGTGAATATTTTTGAAACCATGTTTGGAAGACCATTAAGATAGTCTAACATTCCCATGTATTGTCCAAACCTTAGTGATTTCCATTAATTTCAACCCTCATTCTTTGTGTTCTCTTTTACATCAGACTTTTCCAAAGAGGTGCCACAGATATAATGTTTCAGATACAAAAGGTGTTGTCCCTTTTCCCTCCCAGGCAGCACAGTATTGCCCCCCACCAAAAAAAAAATCAAACCCAGTGCCGTCAAAGCCGACCCTAAAGAAGCCGTGGCAGTTAGGGAGCCCATACAGGGACAGATATGTGATGCTTAGCAGGACTGTCACTGAGAGGTCTGAAGTGCTGGCACGGAAAAAGAAAAGTAGAGCAACTGAATTAAGGGAGAAGGAGAAAGAGAAAACAGCTGTCTGTCCTGTCTTCCTCTTTTCAGTCCCCAAAGTCAGCACTGTGGTCACTCATAGCTGCCACCATCTCCTAGCTAGCCGCCCCAACCACAGCCTGGCCTCATTCCAAGTCCCTCAGCAGAAGACTGCTTCCAGAAAAGAGCAAGTAAGGTGTGTGGACATAAAAGACCCAGAAGCTTTGGCTTGTCCCGGACAATGTATAAACTCAGGCAAGCCAAGAACCTCTCTGGGTCTCAGTGTTCTTATCTGTAAAAATAAAATAATGATAAGGTCCATTTCACCAAACATTGAACCTCTAATGAGATCATGTATTTTTAACAGCTTTATTGAGTTGTAACTGACATATAATAAAAACAGCCCATATTTAAGAGATAACGCATTCAAAAGGACATTTGCAAACCATAAAACTTTTCATCTCTGCCAGCTTCAGAATCCGTAATTAAAAGTAGCTCCCTAATTTTTTAAGCCATTTTCTGTTTGCTTTTTAAGAGCCTGCCTCACTGGGCTGTACCTTACCTGGCCAATTTCATCCCTCACCATTTTCTAAGACAGATGCCCTGATAGAATAAGGCCAGCCTTCTTCATTCAACATTCTTTCAACTGACCTTTGCCTAAAAGATCCACAGTGTCCTCCAGGTTCCCACCGTTCATCTCCTAGCAGCCTCATTCTCCCGCATTCATACAGTCCTTGAACACTGAGCCATAAGCAGTGTCTTAGGTGCTGGGGACCTTCTGTGAGCACCTCATGGTAGCTCTGGTGTTCCTCTGTCAGAATCACTCTTCCCTATGGGAATCCTCCTGGCTCCAGACCACTTTCCTCTCTGAAGTCTCTTCTCATTCCCATTAATTAGCCATCCTACCCCTTCTTTTTCCTACAGCACTTGTAGGAAGCGACACAGCACCGTAGGCTGTGACATAGAGTTTAGTGTGTGCTTTTGTTTTGTAAAATCCTCAAAGGTGTAAGCACCTCACAGGAAGCTCTTTTTCCCACGTCCTCATAACACAGAGTAGACATATAAAACGCTTAAAGACTGATTTCCTAAGAGTACAACAGAAAGGCAGGGCCGTGTGTGACAAACTGCCCAACAGAACAGGACCCACCATTGCCCCTTGGTGGCACCTGCGCTGTGGCTGTTTGGATGTGCTGGAAGGCGGCATTCCTGAGGACAGACTGATTCACGGCTTGTCCAAAGCCAACCACAGGGGAAGCCACGCTCAAGGACATCTTCCTGCCGCCAGCGAAAGACGAGCGTCTCCTAGCAACCAGATTCCAGTGGCTTCCTGTCCTCGGAGTCTGCCCGGTGCTCACTGCTTTGTTGCCTAGGGTTCTGCATTTTGACATCGCTGATCTTGACGTTCACTCTACACTCTGAAACTTGAGGCATCAGGGCTGGCTTGCAGGCTAGCCAACTAACTAGGTTAGAGCTGAGGTACCATTTCACTCATCCTTTCAACCATCATTCATAACTTTCACAGAACAAAATACTTGCTCTTAGCCCAAAAACGGTGAATACATTTACGAAATATTTTATTTATATCAGAGCAGCTGGTTTAAAAGATACATAAAAAGGGAAAAGTGTATATTCTTTCCATCTAATAATCAAAAACTACTCAGAGCTTTTCAAAAAAAGATGCTGTCTCCTTCAAAATCTGCTATAGCAATAAACTTTAACTTGGCAAATCCACAGATGCAGAAAAAAGGCAAGCCAAATCGGAAGAAAATGGCCCAAGATCCTTAAAAGTCTTGATGGCATAAAACTATGTATCTGCTGCAGCTATGTATCTGTACAGCATCTCTTCCTCAGTGTTCTTTCTAGAAATTTCTAACCTCAATTCTAATTGTATATAGTGTTGTATTTTTATTTTAGTGCCATTGGATTTAGCTGTTGATATTGCTTTTAAAATTTTCTTTTATCTTTATCAAATATTCGACAAGATACAAGAAGTGCCTCATCTATTTAAAAAAAAAGTATGCAGACTTCCTAGTGAAAAGCTCAAAACCCACTCTAAATGTCTTCTTCATTCCAAACATCCCATAAACATGAGTTAAAATTCTGAGTCCTTTTCTCTTTCAAAAAGGAAAACTCAGAGATGAAAAGTGAACTAAATGCCCAGAGGCACATGTAGCGCAGCAGTAAAGGGCTGGTAAATCCCAGAACTCTTCCCACCCAAAGCACAAATACTCGGTATTGCCCTTGGTCCTGAGCAGCAAACTAGGCCTCTGAGAGTCTACTGATTTCTTATTTATACGGTGAGCTTAGTCTCTGAGGAATCAAGAGTTCTTAGGAGGCATCCTCCATTTCCCTTCTTCCTCTCCCCCCTCCTCCCAGCAAAAAACAATCACAAAGTCAAGAGTCAAAGATTATTTCTATCTATTTGAGCTGTGGCAGAGTTTCACTACAATCTACCAGATAACTGCCACTAGCATTTGTCTTTTCGTCATCTACTTTTGAAATCTATCTGTGGATGGATTTTCATTAAGAGATGCTGAATATTCCCTAGGACAGAAGGTAGGTTACTTGAACTCTTCTTTTTGGGGGGCTCTGTATATGCTGGGGAAACCCTGGTGGCATAGTGGTTAAGTGCTACAGCTGCTATCGGCAGTTCAGATCCACCAGTTCTACTCTGTGAGTCAGAATCGACTCAACGGCAGTAAGTTTGGTTTCGTTTGGTTTGGTTTGGTATATGCTGGTCTCAGTGGTGCAGAATTAATCACGAGGTTAAAGCAGAGCACTTCTTTACTCATTACTTGATCATTAAATGACTTGACTGTGGTGGCCAAGATTTCCCTTATTGTTCCAGACTATGCTCTCCCTGAAATGGTCAGACACCTAGCAAGTATCTTTAGCAAATGAATATCTTTAAAGTTCATGAAGAACTTTTGATTAAAAGGAAAACCTGTTCTTTTGTCACCCACTTAGTTTTGTTTCTTATTCTTTACCTACCATGCAACTTGCGTTCACTTGATGAGTGAGTAAAGGTGAACTCAGCTTAATCATATTTTTCCAACGGGGGGAAAAGTAACTCTGACTTCTCCTCTGGTCTTTTTCAAACATCTACTTGTAACAATGCAAAGAGCTGAGACTAGCAAGACTCTGGGAGGCAGACCTGTGTCTCATTCACCTGACCACAGTATTCAAATTACTGCACAAGACACAAATGGTTTAAGAGTAATAAGCCTGGATTTCAGCCTTAATTATTTCCATTTTTATCATGGTTTACACAATGATTGTGAATAAACAAATAGATTAACCCATT
Source organism: Elephas maximus indicus (assembly GCF_024166365.1). Classification (NCBI taxonomy): domain Eukaryota; kingdom Metazoa; phylum Chordata; class Mammalia; order Proboscidea; family Elephantidae; genus Elephas; species Elephas maximus. The sequence goes on along the minus strand of NC_064824.1, from coordinate 74,762,857 downwards.
CCCGTTGCCATCGAGTCAATTCCAACTCATAGCAACCCTATAGAACAGAGTAGAACTGCCCCATGGAGTTTCCAAGGAGCGCCTGGTGGATTCGAACTGCCAACATTTTGGTTAGCAGCTGTAGGACTTAACCACTACACCAAATAGATTAGGTGGTATGTAAAAGTCAAGCAGATGGGGAGGTGGTACATAGCATAGCAGTTGTCTGACTGTATAGGCCTTCAGTCCCAGCAGACCTGGGTTAAACTCCCAGGTCTGTCATTTACTAGCTGTATGACCGTGGGCAGGTCAATTGACTTCTCTGCCCTGACATTCTTCATCTGTAAAACAGGGATTGTGATAACTGCTTGTATGAAGATCAGTGTAAGGATGAATTGAAACAATGTATGCAAAATGTATGCTGAACAATATGGGGACCCTCCCAAAAATTTTGGACTCTTTCTTTCTTCAAAAACTTTATAATCCAGTTGCTAGTTGAGAAGACACCCACAGAAAAAGTAAAATAGCAGTCAGACAGGACATTTCCTGGAATGTTGTTCATTCTCAGTAGGGTAAAGTCTATACCTGAGACTGACGCTGCTTGTGTTACTTACCCAGGGTCCACACCTGAACCAACCAGGGCAGTCAATGAAATAACATTCAAGACTTCTCCAGCAAATATTCATTGGCACTTACTGTGTGCTAGGCACTGTGCTAGATGATGGATATATCAGTCTTCCTGGGGCTTGCATTAAGTTGCATTCAGGGACTGTTATAGGGGTTTCATAATTAACTCATTTAACCCTGCTGATGAAGCTAGGAGGGAAGTACTAGTACCAGTCCCATTTTACAGATGAAGAAACTAAGCACACAGAGGTTAAATAGCTTGACCAAGGCCACACAACCAATACATGGCGAAACTTCATTGGAACTAAACAAAGTAGTGTGAGGGTCTGCCCTCTTAACACTCATGCTTTACTGCTTCCTGACAGCACCTGGCCATATGAGGCAACTATTTCATGTCTCTGGTTTGTTTGTTTACTGCTCTTTTCATACAGGGATGCCCTAGATGATAGGATGGGGCATTGCCCTTTTCTTTTTTTCAGCCCTGAAGACTTCAGAAGAGACCGTAAAATCCCTGGACACTAATTAGGCCCTACATTGACCAACCTGTGTGTCAGTTATCACATTTCAACCAATCTCTCATTCTTTTAGTAAAAATTGTAAACATACTACGATGCATTAAAAAATATCTACCTTAGGTGGGGTTTACTTCATATCTAATAAAACAGATTTCTCACTTGAAGGTTATTGCACCCTTTGAAGTATTATGTAAATAATCCTAGATACAAATTATTTATAAAATTAAACTATCACCTTATAGCAGAATAAAAATCATGCTTCTTTTGACTCCCGCTCTTGGGCATAAAGGCTTTTATGTAAAGACTTGAAATCTGGAGGGCTAGGATCTGAACTTTTGCCTCTGCCCGTCTTGTGCTTCTCCTGGTAAAAGGCAGAGAACACAAACCACCAGCAATAGCCAGAGTGGAGGAAGAATGTTCACCTAGAGCCCAACATTTCCTTCCCTGTTTCTTCAACTATGTTAGGAAAAGAATGTGAAAAAGAGAGAAAAAAAAAAAAAAAAGGAAAACTACCTCATATTTGCAAATGGAAAACACTGTAAAAAGAGAAAAATGGCTACCCAAATAGTGTCAGGATATAATTTTTTTAAAGGAGTGGGTGCTATCCTTCAGGCGCTCTTTTCAGAATCTAGACCGTCAGGGGCACAGAGCTGACAATTAGAGCAGGCTCTAAGTTTTGTGTTTGGTTAGCAAATAGCATACAAAGAACAAAATTGCTCCCTTGAAGTTAAAATCAAAGCACCCTCATGAGCAGCCTTATGTACATCCTACGAGAGAGTACGCACATGTGTGCAATGGTGGCAATCCAGAGAGATGCGCAATTCCCAGGGGCTGTTCTAAACAATGACAGATTACAAAACCCGAACGTGATGTATTTGAACGTGAACACACACGCATGCATGCACACACACACGCACGTGTGCGTGCGCACACACACACACACAGGCTTGCTTGTGAAAAACACTGCCAAAGTCCTTCAAAGCCAAAAGTTTAGAACACGTGTTATGGACAGAGCAACAGCAATTTCAAAATCACTCCATTGATGAGTCGATTCCTCATCTCTTTTATCACTTTGGCACACATTCAGGAAATCACAGGAAGAAAAATCTGAAGCTGGAGACAGAAATTTTAATTATAAAACAAAGCCACCCACCTTGCTTTCAGGGTCAGGAAGTACAATGGCCTTCTTTTGCCGCGAGAATGAACTGAACACCAGTGTGTTTAGTGATCACACAGATATATAAAATAAAAAGAAATAGTGTTTAAAAAATAAAAGGTGCAATATCTCAATCCTTCTCATAGCAGTTAAATAAATAAACAGCAGCACACTGTGATTCTCTGGTGCAAGGCAGAAATCAGAGTCCTCAAGTCACTGTCCCCCTGTTTTGCAAAACAAAATAAAACCAAAAAAGCAACAGCAAAAGGTACTGTCTGGCAGGAGGAGAAGGACTGTCCAACACCTTGTACGCTCCTGGGTCCCTCCCAATGCCTTCTCTTGGTGTGGTCTGTAGCAGCTGCAGCCTCAACACCAATATCACCACTGGTTGCTCAAATGTCACAAAAGTACACTTAGAAATGAGAGGAAAGTGACTGACACAGAGATGCCGAGCCAGCCCCACTGCCACTAGAACTGCCCTAAGTGCCCAAACAAGGAGAATAAAAAGAAAAGCACATTTTGCAGTAGAATAAATTTTTTTTTTTTTTATTGAGACCGCGGAAAGTCACATGACCCTGCATGTAGCCTTTTAGGAAAGCAACCAAAATAGTAAAGAGACCAGCGGGGGCTGCCTCTTTCTTGCCGCAGCCTCTCCACCCGTCCTGCCGCATGTCCGCATTCTTCTGGGCGCATCTGTGGAGCTATTAAGTGGGATAATCCCTCTGGCCTTTGATACATTTCTGGACATGATTATTTCATTACTCGCAGTATATCAGTAGGATCATAATAAAAAGGACTTCTGACAACCTGCCAAGAGTTTTGTGGCCTTGTAAACACAAAAGTACTCTAATAAAATTTTATTAAGTGTTAAAAAGTCATAAAAAGTGAAATAACATAAACTACAAAATTTACTGTCCTCAGCAAATGCTGAAAATATCGTCCACAGTAAAATTAAATTAGCATGTAATAGACAGAGAAGCTGTGTGAAGTGGATTTAAAAGAGGATCCAGGGAAAATGACACTGTAACCCAATATGGGTCACGGGGATTTAATTCGGATTTTTACCCCTCAATGTGAATAAATGTGCTGATTACAGACAAGAGCTCCGGGGTTACTGGAGTCTCACACATTGTCAATACTTTGGAAGAAATAATATATTGCAGATTGTAACGAGGCTGGGAGCGCGCGTCGTGGGGGCAGCCGGACGCGGGCCGGGCGTCCACTAGGGCGCGCTGCGAGACCGGGAATCCCGGCTGGAGCGCCCACGCGGCCCGCCGCCCGGAACCGCGCGCACGCCCGGGCCCGCGCCCCCCTCGAAATCATATTTACAGTTAGGTTTTTTTTCCCCCCCTCTTGTGACATTTTCACCAAATAGGAAGAAAATGAAGTGGAAGTCGAGCTGTGCCGCAGGCGGCTGTCGGTCTCCACTGTCAGGCTCCAGGGCGGGAGTGGAAAGCGGTGCTCAGTTCCAGGGGGCGGGCAGGCACCCCCGCCGAGCTCCCCCGCGCTGGCCACGTCTCTAGAGAGGCCGAAGAACCAGTGAGTCTGAGTCCGATGTCCGGCTCCTCCAGGGCGCCCAGGGCGCGGCAGGTCGCTGGCCTCGCCGCGAGTTCAAGTGCGTCCCCTGCGTTGGACGTCGCAGCTCCGGGACAGACCTTCTCCCCCGCTCGGCCCCCTCCCGGGAGTTCAGTGTCTCCACCGCCCCCGGGGCCCCTCGCCCCGGCCCTCTCAGCTGGGCCCTCGGCCTGGGGGCCCGAACTCGAGCGCCCGGCTCCTGGTCGCTGCCGAGGCGCTCGGGCAGAGGCGGCCGGCACCTGATGCTCCTGGAGTCGGGGAACTAGCCCCGCTCCTCCCCGCCCGCGGCCCATCCCGGGGGTCTCCCAAAGCCTGTCCTGGACGCTCCGCCTGGAAAAGAAGTCTGACTTCCTCTCCACGCTGCTCGGAGGAGAATCTGGATTCGGCAGGAAACTGCTAGAACACCCAGCCGGCGCCTTTGCAGTCAGCTGGAGAGAAGCAGCTCCCACCCAGGTCTTGCCTCCCCCTCCCCCCGAAAGCCCTGCGCAGGTTTGTAAAGAGGAGTGAGAGACCCGAAAAGTATTTGTCTTCTACGGAGAAAGATGAGAAAGATGGATGCTTGTTAGCTAGAGGTGATCAGTGGGCCCCGTCTTGTTTTGCAGCTCTGAAGTGACGCGAACGCTGCTTTTTGAAAAGTCGATTATCAGTGTGTTAATTAGAAGTTAGTTCAATTTGGAAATAAATGAGCAGGGACACGCTTCCTGGCATCATTTTTACTCTGGGATGTCCAAGGCTTTAATCTGCATTTACAATTTAGCTACATTTTGCCAGAAAGTAACTATATATATATATATATATTCTTTCTTTTTAAGTAAACACGTTACTAAAGCCTAGGGAAAGGTAAGTAGAAGTTACCACATCAGATCCTTCAGTTTCCTGTAGAGGGTTGTGCAGATTACTGAAATGGGGACGCCTTATATTTTTAATTTTCCACATGACAAGGGCATTTGGCTTTCATCTGGCAAGGTTAATGTTCAAGGGCAAATTGAGCATCCAAGAATCTGTTGATAAACAATATTCATTTGACTCTTCTACCTTGAAATAAATATAACTTACAGTGGGAATTATACCCCTTTGTTTGAGATTTTTTTTGTTATAAGTTAGGTGGGGGAAAAGTGTTCTTTAACAATTTAAAAAAAAAAAAAAGCCTGTTTATTGTCATCTGCAAAGTACTGAATTTGGAATTGCCTGGAGCATTGGGGTTAAGAAAGCAAACAAGCCACCCTAAATGTGGCTTGGTATTTGCTATCCAAGATTTTGAGAGCTAAGAAAAAACAGAATTAAAAAGAATGAATATAAATAATAAAATTCCATTTGACTCAGTGTGCTTGCCCTGGGGGAAGGGACTTGACAAGTCAGTGGCTTGCCTTTGAGCCATTCCCTGCAGACAGCAATTGTGAATGTGGCCGGTCAGTGTCTGTCGCCTTTGAAAATGAAGGCAAGTATGTTTATGGAAGTATAGAAACACATTTTTCACTGCATAGAATTTTCTCAACAGTTCAATCTAAAAGTTTTGCGTTTAAGAATTTATGATATACATTTCTTCACTCATTTATAAAGTTCAAAAGGGAACTTTTAATTGTATCATTTGTTCTGTGTTCGCATTTCAGATTGAAGTTCATCTGTCCATCAGAAAAAAGTATTTTCATAAATATTAAAAACAACATCACGACTGTTATTTCTAACTATCTCCAGCTAGATACATGATTGCTGTAAGTAGGTTTTGTTTTTGTTGTTTTTTTAGCAAAATTGGTACTGCCCTACTCAGGGAGTTTAATGGGGAGGAGTGATTTCCAAGCCTGTAAATGCAATCTGTATAAAACTGTGAGATCAAACGTTTTGGTAAAGAAACTTGGAAATTAATACATTTTAAATGAACATAAAAATGTTTTAAATTGGTAATACCGCACCATTCTTTCCCCCATCGAAAAAAAGTCAGGAACTATTTCCCATTTTATAGAAAGGATATAATCAGGTACAAGAAAAGTGTTACCATAATACATAGTCCTGTCCAGACGGTAGATAATTTTGACTGTATTATGAAGAAAGTAGAGGAATATTCTCGGTCCATTATACGTTTGAGGGACTTGAAAAGGCAAGGAGAAGTTCGTAAAAACATTTTACTACAGAAATCTACAAGACCATTAAAATATAGAAGCCAATTATATTCTGTTTAAACAACTGAGAAGTATTTTTAAACCGCCTTTTTAACGTTGAAGTTTATGTGTACTTTAATTAGTACTTTTAAATGTTCCAAATATTTAATTATATCAGCTATATGATTTTAAAAAATTGAAATTTGTTCCATTTTACTTTGTGTATAAACAGTTGAGAAGTATTTTATTTTAATCTTTCTTTTGTATACATGGAATAAAATTAAACATGTGCCTTGTTGGAGTAAAAAGCAATCCAAGTTCACTTTTCTCTCCAAAACTTGACATTGAGCCTGATCTCATAGTTTTTATGCACACAAACTGCTATTAAAATCAATCTGGACATGTCAGCTTAGAGAGAAATTTTAAGACAGTGCAAGTTTTATGTGGAAGAATATAGGTTAAAGTGTGAAATAGCTAATAGAAATGAAATAAGGAGGTGTACTCGTAGCAGTCACTCATTTGGATGATCGTTTTAAAGATAGTTTTGCATTCAGGAACGATTTCCGTGTGCTCCACATTTACAAATATCTGAATCATTCTGTCCTTCAACTTAAGTACTCAATAACTGAATACCAAATTTATGTATTTTAAGGAGACTAATACTAAACATATGAGAAGCAGATTAGCATCATGAAAGAAAGCAACCATTTAAAACTGCATTTTAAAATATAAACTTGATTTTCATTTCTGACAGAAATCTTGCGGCCAGATCATCAGTTTCCAGATCAGTTTGAAAACAGCATATAAAACTACCCTTTCCACATTAGGAGTTCATATTTAAGTTTCCTTAACTGCAAAATCACTGAGACAGACTGTTTTATGTTAAGGGCCATTTCATGTGTTGGCCACATCGATTACATATGAATGTATAAAAATCCTGTTTAAAGACCAGTAAAAGTGAGGAAATTCCAAGTCAAGCTGGCTGATTCCATTCATAATTCATCCCGAGTGGCTGACTTAGGAAACTTGCAAACAGTTTATAGCTATACATACAAAATAAGATGACTTGCTTCGCAAGCGGGGAAGCCAAGTTAACTTTGACCTTCCTGCTCTGAGAGGCTTAAGTTGATAAAACTATGGAATGTGGGTTAAGCTTTTTGGTTCCCCAGGAGTTTTCCAATCTCAACCCTTTTTGGATTTCGCTTTTTGAAAATGTAAACACGGAAGGACAGCTTTTTTGTTCTGAGATGGGCTTGACTTTCACCCACCCGTTTCCTTCCTTCTTGCACGTTTGTTCAGTGAGTCTTAGGAAAGCTGGGTGAACGGAGGCCCTGCAGTGAGGAAATAGCACCATTTCTCCCATCTCTTCAGCTATTCCTACCCCCTGCCCCCCTTTTATTCAGAGCAAATTGGGCAAGCATTTAGTACTGACACTCACTTGGCACAAAGTGCTGCAGACCGAGCCCTAAGGACTTTAGGGGATTAGGAAGAAATCCATCTAGTTTTAGCATCCTGAGCTGGGGAAAACTGCTGGGGAAGCCATGCCTTGCAATCAGGAGCTTCCAGGCTGTCTTTCCAGCCTTAAGCAATCCATCTGCTCGTTTTTCCAAGTCTGCACTGTGACCTGATGCCTTCCTGGAGTTACAATATTCAGGAAGACTTTAAAAATATTTTCATAGAATATCTTTAAGCATTCTGAGTAATTGTAAACTTAAACCAGACTAATTTTAAGGGTGAAAACTGGCCCAGAGCGAGTCTTTACATAGTAACTTCCATCTGATGGGAACTTAACTTACTTTTTTTTTTTTTGAAAACATGGGTTTCTGGTGAAACAGTTGCCATCAATTTAGTCAGAGGAGAGATCCTCAAGACCAGTTAATATCCACCAAACACGCTTCATTAAACTGGAACAAATATGACACCGAATTACTGGCTTCCCATTTTCTTGAATGTGGGTCATTTTCTATGCTTACAATTTAACGTTTGAAGGGATTTACGGTCTTTGAAGTACAGCGGTTTGCCACCTGTTTGGCTAGGTTCCTGAAAAGTTGGGGGCTCTGTTCCTACTTTGAAAAGCCTAGTGATTAAATGTCTCCTGGCTAGAGTTTCCACGCTCACTGAAGGCAGTGATACCTGCAGCTCTGAGACTCTCCTTTGCAAGTCAGTGCCTGCAGATCCTGTGTTCCAGACTTCATTCTTCTAGGTCAGAGAGACTAAAATAAAAGCCTGGAACCATTCGCTCACCTGGGTGGAACCATAAACAGGTAAGCTTTCATAATGAAGAGCTATTTATCAGAATTCATAGGTGCTTAGAACTGGAGTAACCAGTGTTCAGACATGACATTCTCATGCTGGAGCAAAACACAGTAACTGATGCCAAATATGCCAGTCATGAAACTCATTTAAGTAATAAAACAATGTCCTTCTAAAAGTTGTAGTATTATTTCTACTGATGAATGCTTAGTATTTTATCACCTTCTGTGATATGGATCATCCTACAGGTAAATATTTCTGGTGAAAGTTTGTGTATTTAAAAAGAAAACATCATTCACAAATGAACAATAATCTAGGAGACAGCTGTGACTTGTTTCTAAGAACTGTAGGTATGCTTACTTTCACCAGATGAGGCAACACGTGCCAAAGCTCCTTGTAAACTGTACCACGCCCTACAGATGAAAGGTGTTCGTATCTAGTTAAATAATGTGATTTGACTTACCACATTCACCAAATAATCTGCATACTCCCGCTGAAGCGACTCAACTTGTTCTCCTTTGGAGAGGTTCACTAATTGCTTGCAAAGCCTGGGACAAATATGGCGTCCTCCAGGAACCTCTTACCAAGAGAGTTTTCATCTTAATATTGAGTAAACATTTGGAACTTCATGAACTGTATATGAAATTCACATGTACATGAAATTCTAAATGTTTACCTAACTCAAATTCTAAATGTTCGTATGGATATTCTGATAAGTGAGGAAAAGAAAATAAAAATAGATTCCAACACAGTTCTGGATTAAGGTCATGATTAAATAGACAACCAAGTTGACAGAAATTGAGTTTGTCAATCATTTAATTCTTTATAATGAATTGGAATGCAATTTTGATTACTAGGCATTTTCTTTTTGTCGATATTATTCCAGTTGATTCATTTAATTTCTCTGAAAGAAATCATAGCCATCGGAACCAAGTCTGCCTTACTAGGTTGCATACTGACACCTATTTTCAATTTTTTTTTTATAGTCAGTAGCATGTGAATAGGTCCCCAGGTAGTGCAGATGGTTTGTGCTCAACTCTTAACCTAAAGGTTGATGGTTCAGACTCACCCAGAAGTGCCTCGGAAGAAAAGCTTGGCAATCTGCTTCCATAAAGATTACAGCCAAGAAGACCCTATGGAGCAGTTCTGCTGTGTAACACATGGGGTCACCATGAGTCTGAAGCAGCTCAATGGCAACAGATTTAGTTGGTTTTTTAGCATGCGGATCCACTCTAAGGTCACACTTTTCATGTCTCTAATAAAACAAGGGGCCTCTACATTAGAAGCCACAGAGGTAGACGCAGATTCATGCCTTAGTCTCAGTTTCTTTGATGACCCTTTTCCAGCTCTTGGCAGTTCTAAGCCAAGTGTGTGTCAGTGTCAGAGGGATTCTATAGCTACCAAATGAAAATTCTATCTTTAGTCACACGCTCCTGCACCTTTCACGTGAGTGAAATGTTTACATCACAGATGATATGAGAACAAGACAGGTGGGGACAGGGCACTGAACAGCTGAATAGCTCTGCAAACTCAGAGCACGTAAAAACACTTTGAAGTTCTGCAGCTGCTTCTCCTTTTTTTCATTGTCTTCAGTGAAACTCCAAAAACCCCATAATGTCTACCTTAAAAGCATCAAGAGTATTTTAATTGGGTAATAACCATTCATATTTTCCTTCTGATAAATTAAAAGGAATTAAGAATGAAATTTTATGATCGTTATAAACTGTATTATTGACCCAAGGGATAAGAACAATTATGAAAAATATATCCTGCATATTTGGCATGATATGAATTTAGGCATTTAAACTATTCATCTTCAGTGCTCATGCAACTTATCAAAGCTTATAAAATAATATTCACATAATGATAACAGAGTAACTTATAATTGTGATTGATATTACATCATCAACATTGGAGCAGGCTCCATGCCAGATTCTGAAACTGACTTGGTCTGTGCCTACTGGGCTTATGATAAAAATAGATACGATATTAAAAAAAAAAAAAAGATGGTAAAAGATTTTGTGTATTTGAAATTCTGTTTGATCAAGGATTGTTTTAAAAGTGCTTTTTAACACATATCATATCTCTTTTCCTTTTCTTCTCCTGTACCTCTTCTTCCTCTTATTATTTTCTTGCTCCTCCAATTAAAATGAAAGCAAAACATGAGAAAGAAAAGCCATTTTTGAAAGATCTGGAAACCTGGTGAATTGGACTTCCACTACTAAACATCGGGGCATAGAACTGATCAAAACAAAACTTTAATAACTAGCAGCCGTTTGGGGACAAGTTCAGCTTCCTTGAATACGAATCAGCATTTGAGGGAAGCCCACCAGGCTTAGCCTGGCTGTAGCCAGGCCCCAGGCTTGGAATTTTCTTTGAGAGCAAGACCACTTGTAGCTTTGAGTTAATGCTATCTGCCAGTCACTATGATCAGTTAACTCTTGAAGTAAACTTTTTGAAGTCTTGAAGAAAGCTGAGGAAATTGCCAAAGAAGATGTAGACAAAATGGGCATGCTAAATGGAGGGGCTGCCTGTATCAGCTGCTACAGAGCCCTAATAGTTATCATCCAAACATTTACTGTATGTTAGCATAATCAAGCCCTTAGGTTATATATTTAACTACCAGTAATTTATTCCACGTAAGTATTGGTGCTTTTTAACATTACTTATCACCATTATGACTATATAGAACCACTTCTGCCCATAGGCCTGGGTTTTAAGTTCCAGCTCTGCTGTGTGACCACTGGCAATAACTTAACTGCTGTTAGCCTTAGTTTCTCATTTATTTATAGAATGAACGCAGTAATGCCTGTTTGCAGGATAAGTGCAAGTTATAAATGGCATAGTGTTCATAAAGTACCTGGGAACAGTTTACAGTCAGTGAATATCTGTTACTGGGGTTGTAAGGAAAAAAAACAAGATTGAATCTTTATTCTCACAGTTTTTTATTACCTAAAATTTTAGCAGTCATTCAACAACAACAGACAGCATCTAAATGCACAATTACAATACAGTACTGGCATTTCATTCACACTCAGAAATACAACCCTGAACTCAAACTTGAGGCTTCAGTGTTAGCCAACTCTCCCTCCTCCTGTCAGCACCTGAAGAAAAAATATTTTTTGTATAACACAAAAGAACTTAATTCTTTCCACTGCAAGCAATAACCTTTATAAGGCAGGTTAAAAATGACCCAAAGGCCCTGAAGTGCAAAAACAATTTCCTTGGAGAAAATAAATAAATGAGGAAAAAGGACTTGCTAATTCATTTTGGGAACTGGGAGTAATGTAAGAAAGGCAAAGCGTGAGGAGCTTTTTTCTACTTTGTTTTAATTCTTCTGGAAGTGACTTTTATATGCCAAGATTCATTCCATAATTAGTTTTTTATGTCCAAGTTATAAACTCTTGCATATAAGGACCTAGACTAGAAATGCTGACACGTGTTTAACTAGAGCTGTGTGACTGACATCTGCCTCAAACTAAGCTCAGGATAATAGCTGCATAGTTTAGGCAGCAGAGGACTTAGCTCTGACTTTTATGTATGGGCATATTGTAATGTCGGATCAACTGCTTGATCTAGATCAGCAATGTGCCATCCTTTCATTGTCATCTCTCTCAACAAAAACAAAAACAGACCAGTTGCCATCGAGTTGGTTCCAACTCCTGGTGACCCTATATGTGTCAGAGTAGAACTGTGCTCCGTGAGGTTTTCCACGGCAATTTTTCCGAAGTCCATCTCCAGGCCTTTCGTCCAGGGTATCTGTGGGTGGACTCAAACTGCCAACGTTTCCGTGTAGCAGCTTCTGAGTGGACTCGAACTGCCAGCCTTCCGGTGAGTAAGTTAACCATTTGTACCACCCAGGAGCTCCTTCTTTCAACAAGGCCTCAATAAAACATTGTTGTTAGGTGCCATTGAGTCAATTCTGACACATAGCAACCCTGTGTACAACAGAACGAAACACTGCCCAGTCTGCGCCATCCTCTCAGTCATTGCTGTTTGAGCCCATTGTTGCAGCCACTGTTGCAGTCCATCTTGTTGAAGATCTTGCTGTTTTTTGCTGACACTCCACGTTACCAAGCGTGAAGTCCTTCTCCAGGGACTGGTCCCTCCTAATAATGTGTCCAAAGTATGTGAGATGAAGTCTTGCCATCCCTGTTTCTAAGCAGCATTCTCACCGTACCTCTTCCAAGACAGATCTATTTGTTCTTCTGGCAGTCCCCGGTAAATTCATCATTCTTTGCCAACACATTCAAAAGCATCAATTTTTCTTCAGTCTTCCTTATTCATTGCTCAGCTTTTACATGCATGTGAGACAATTGAAAATACCATGGCTTGGGTCAGGCACACCTTAGTCCTCAAAGTGACATCTTGCCCCAGATTTACCCAATGCAACACATCGTTTGACTTCTTGACTGCTGCTTCCATGGGCATTGATTTTTGGATCCGAGTAAAGTGAAATCCTTGACAGCTTCAATATTTTCTCCATCTATCATGATGTTGCTTATTGGTCCAGTTGTAAGGACTTTTGTTTTCTTTATGTTGAGGTGTAATCCATATTGAAGCCTGTAGTTGTTTATCTTCATCAGTAAGTGCTTTGAGTCCTCTTCACTTTTAGCAAGCAAGCAAGGTTGTATCATCTGCATATGGCAGGTGGGTAATGGGTCTTCCTCCAATCCTTTTCAAACACTGATATTTTGTAAATGGAGCCAGGAGATACCACACACCGTGCTATGTTGATCCATTGAATGGTCCTTGACCACCAATGAAAAAACACTGGAAGAATACAGGAATGAAGTCATTGTTAATGAAGGTGTCCGTAATATTCTTAATATCAAAAAGAAAGCGATGCTTCAACACCTTACTCCAGAACAGAGCCGTTCCTGCATATTTAGGACCTTGGTTTGGTTTCTTCACCAAAGTTTGGTTTTCAGGTCCAACTGGATATTCTAGTGGCAATTTCCTAACACTAGATTATATTTGATATTTGCCCTTAAATTTTGCATATTCCACCTTTGCTATTTAGAAGTGCCCGGCCACCTTAAAAGAGCTTTTCAGATTTTTTGTTCTTGTTTTTCAAGGGCTATTCGGCTAGATTATAGCAAGCTAATAACTCTAAAACTTAGTTCTTCCCCTGGTTTTCCCCCCTCACCGACAAATGCCCAGGTGCCAGTCAGTAAATCTTTCTGTATCTCAGTTTATAAATGTGACTCCTTAAAAGGTCATTCTAAGATTGCAGAATGTCAGTGTATATTCAGAAATCTTGACCTAAATCATTGGCACATTGATTAGGCTCTTATCCCTTCTTTATGTGTGTGTGTTGGGGAGAGGGGAGGGAGGGCAAGGGACTTGGGGTCCTTGTCAGCAAGGAGAGAACATCAGACTATTCAAGAAGGTAGATCATTAAGAGCTAAATTACGTGGGACGTACCTTAGTGCCTTAGGAGATCAAAGAAAAGAAATACCAGTGAGAACAGGAAGAGCTATGGAAGTGCTCACCAGAGGAGCTGGCCTGAAATTGCATTTGTGAAAAGTGGGTAGCTTTGGATGGACGAAAAGAATGTTTCCAGTAGGGGAACATGTGGGTGAAAATGTAGAGGCAGGAATGAGCTCAGTGTGTTCTTAGAACTGTAATGATCTCCCAAAAATGGTTCATTTGTACCCTCTGTGCTTACTATTTTTGTTTGTTCAGAGTCTGCCAGACAGACTCTGACAGACCCGACACTCTGTGCACACTGAGGCCTATTTCATTTCAAATATTTATCTACTGTCTCTCAAACCAGGTTAAAAATGCTATTCTGGTCATGCCATTCCTCTGCTTACAGCCTTTCTGTGGCTTCCCATTTCTCAGTCTCTAGTAGAAGATGTCTTGCAAGACCTGCACAGCCTGGTCCCTTCCTTCCTCTTGAGCTTCATTGTGCCTCTAGATCCTCCTCACCTCTCACAGCGGAATTCCAGGCCCCCGGGTCTTCTTTCAGTTCCCGGAAGGCGCCATTTTGTCCCCTGCATCTGGCCCTTCGCATAAGCTCAGATCTCAGTTTAAATATCGCGTCCTCAGGGAGATCAAGTTAGGTTCCTCTCCTGTTTGTTCTCACAGCCCCTGCACTAAGCATATTTTATTTTAATTACTTATTTAATAGCTGTCTTTCCTACTAGACTATAAACTCATTGCAAAGAGAAACCTTGCCTGGCTTGATCACAAATGGCCAGCACAGAGCCTGGCTCCCGTTCATTCATTCATTCATAAATCCCTATTTGGCACTCTCCAGTTGTCAGAGGTGGCGCAGTGGTTAAAATGCTTGACTGCTAACTGAAAGGCCGATGGTTTGAACCCACCAGCTGCTCTGCGGGAGAAAGATGTGGCAGTCTGCTTCTGCAAAGATTAGAGCCTTGGAAACCCTATGGGGCGGTTTTACTCTGTCCTGTAGGGTTGCTATAAGTCAGAATTGACTTGATGTAGTTGGTTTCGTTTGGTTTAATGCAACAGGTTTAATGCAGATTAATCCCTGCCCCTGCATTCTAGTTGGGGAAACTAACAGTAAAACTTGATAAAATACCTAGTATATAAAATAGCAATAAATGCTCAGTGAAAAAAAATAAAGTGAGGAAGAAGGACAGTAAGTGGTGCAGGGGGAAGGCCTCCCTAAAATTGTGAAATTTGAGTAAAAAACTGAAGGAAGTGAGAGAGTGAGCCATGCAGATAGCTTGGGAAGAGCAGTCAGGCTGAGGAAATAGCAAGTGCAAAGGCCCTGAGATGAAGCAGGTCTGGTGTGTCCCAGGAACATTAAAGATGTCAGTGGGGTAGAGTGCAGAGAGCAAGGAGCAGAGAAACAGGAGATGAGGTCAGAGGAGCGTGAACAATGGGGCTAAGATCTCCATCATACAGATAAGCACTCAGTAGATAGTTGTTGAAGGACTGTTGTCCGTTATTACCTAGTATTTGTGCCGTGGTCTGGAAGATCCAAATAAATAGACAAGGCTGTACCCTGTTCTGCTTTAAAGACTACTTTAAACTACAATTTTAATGATTCAAAACAATGATAGTTATTCAGCATGAACAAAGCTCAGCTATCAGAAGCTTGTTGATGAGAGCAAAGCACCCAACCACACACCACCTGTAGTTCTTATGCAGAATGCAAGCAGAACACACATGACATCATGAGGGCATGACCCCAAATCATGTCTTTGCAGGAGATTCATGCTTGGAGGTGGAAAGATCATGAAGGTAGGCAACGTCAGTGACCAAAGAATTTAATTTTACAATCTACCTCCACCGAGGAACACTGAGTTGTGAATGATTATCTAATAAAAACACCAAAGAAAATAATTGTGTTTTGCTTTTTTTTGTACATTTGGTTTTGAACGAGTTATTCAGGGCCCTTGTTCTTTGGCTATTATTGGTATAATTAGCAATTAAATAGCTATTTTATTAGGTGGCACTTAGCCCCATAACTAATGAAATACATAATTACTCCATTCACCAGGAAAGAGTTCTAGACATGCCAGAAAGGCCATGCAAGCAGAGGGAATTCCTTTCTTGCAATGCCTCTTCATAGCTACAGACTCCAGATTCATAACTGTGTGGGTCATACAAATCCCTTCTGTCCAGGACATCTGGCCCAGGCTAACGGTGCAGAATGTCACTCAGCACGGCTGGCAGACTTGCCACTCCACCCGCCTTCCATCAGCACGCCCCCACACACCAGCTTTCCTTCTCTCAGCACTCAGCTTCCAGCGAGCATGGACACCATGAGCGAAGTCTCCTAAAAAAGGGTGAACAAGGAATAAGGGCTGGATGCATACCACGTCTTTCCCAAAATTGTCGAACTCTTACTGTGAGAACAGCTTTCCAGCCTCAGGCTTGGTTTGTGTTCCATCATAACAAAGGAAAACAAATATTCCTAGAAATGTTTGTCCCGAATCTAGGCCACATCAAGATTCTCTAACTGCCATAGCATGAGACGTGCCATAGAAGTATGAATACAGTAAAGAAAGAAAAATTAGTATGCAAAAAGCTATGGATGCACATGAACTTAAAAGGGAAACGTGACAAGCAAAATATCTAAGGTGATGAAAACATTTTGGAAATAAGCTAGTGGTGATGGCTGCACAATATTGTGAATGTTACTGATGACACTGAGTTGTATGTTTAAAAACACATGGCCAAATGACAGATTTTATGTAATATATGTATAGATATACATATAATATATATTTTTATCACAATAAATTGTCTTAAGTTGCAGAAAAGAGTAAAAAAAAAAAAAAAAGCCACCACCACCAACAAAAATATCTGTGAGGGAGATATTGATGCTTCTCTTCTGCTATGGCTGCTAACCAAAAGATTGGTAGTTTGAATCCACCAGCCGCTCCCTGGAAACCCCATGGGGCAGTTCTACTCTGTCCTATAGGATCACTGAGTCGAAATTGACTCAACAGCAAAGAGTTTGGTTTTGGTTTGGCTCTGATCCGAGGCTCAAAGCACAGTTTATGAGGCATGAACTACTTTGCATCATAGTATTATCTGCTTGGCATGTGATTGAAGTTTGAGGCCTTCCTTGCATCCTCTAGTCTCCACCTTTTGTCATTGTTAATGGCAGTAGTTGTGCTTCAGATTGGCCTGAAATCCTGTGGCACTCAGAGCTACATGATCAAAGTCAGTTGTAGATATTTGGGCCTGTGCCAGTGAAGTTCAGGTTGTGCTTCAAATGGGTCCTCGGACTGCCTCTCAGCCGTGGGTAAGGGCCTGCTGGGTTTGATCCTGAACTGTGCACATTGGGGAGGCTCAGGTCACTTCAGTTGATAAACCCTGCTCGGCAGAGCTTTGTTTTAATTAACGTGGCCCTTGGGTCAGTTTGATTTTCCTTGTTTCAGCACCTCACGGGGTGTAACCTTATCTTGCCATTTCGTACGCATGATGGATCTGAAACAGCGCAGGTGAAGTTTGTCATTGACTCAACAGCTGGATTACTTCCAAGGTTCACAACTACAGAAGAAAGTCCAAAATCCCAGCTGTTTTTTCTTTATTGTGCTTTAGGTGAAAGTTTACAATTCAAGTCTCACCATCTTTGCTTTCAAGGAGCACTCTGGCTGTACAGTATGACAATCTGACAGATGCGTGGTGGCCACTACAGGTAAATGGTCAGTGTTTTAGTTTACCTGTAAGTTTCTTGTGAGTTAGAGTCCAGTCATTTCTGAATACCCTGAAAAAGACCTGGGTTCAAATCATAGCTTTGCCACTTATGAGGTGTATAATCTTGGGCAAGCTCTACACCTTGATTTTTTCATTTGTACACTGTGGAGACTAAAACATCATGGGATTGCTGTAAATATTAAAAGAGGTAGTATATGCTTAGTGCCTGTCACACAATAAGCATTCCACAAATCTATTTAATATTTAATTTTGTTTCTATTGTAATTCCTTATATCAGGGATCAGCAGACACTGACATGATTTTACAATACGCCAGAGCTCTTCAAACATGCTCCTCAATAGGCTACAGTTAACAAAATGCGTATTTCTTTCTTTTATTCACTATCGCAAAGACATAGTCAAGCACCCACATCAGTCACTCACAAGTGTCACTCACCTTGCAAAATTCAAAGAGGATATAAACATATTCCTTGCTTTAGGAATTTTGCTCCTTAGTTGTGGGTCTATGATATTAACGTCATTATCCAGTCAATGAAGGTCATAATGGGCTTTGCTTTGTTTTTTGTTTTTTTTTTCTGAAGAATGATCAGATTTTTACATCTCGTCTTTTACAAGACCAAATATTTGGCTATGAGTGATACTGAGTTGGGAACATAAAAAATCAGATCTCTGGCCTTGGCCGTACTAGCCAAAAACATACAGTTGTGTCTAAACAATTTATTTATTGTACATTTAAAATCTGTTAGATTTTTATGGGCATTTTCTTTCAAACAAATACACTCAGGCAGTGGAAGACCAACATTTAAGTTTGACTTGGTGACATTCAGCACACAAATATCACAATGCTAGAAAAACTAATTTTTTGACGTGAGCCATGTGCAAGACAAGGAACCGCATATTAAGGATGGCCTACATACTCTGCAGCCACCTGTAAACTCTGAGGGCTGCTGTCCTGGGTAAGGAAGTGACAAGTGATTATTACCGATGACAGCACTGATCCTCATCTCACTCGGTCCATTCTGTTCGGGTGGCCTAAAGGATTCACCACCACCTGCCACCATGTAGCTTCTGGCTCCATCTACTTACCACACCAACAGTGGCAATATTGCTTTTCCTTCCAGCATCACTACTTCTAGGAGACCCAGATCTTTGGGCACAGGGAAGACACAGAACCCCATGAATGAGAATCCTGAACAAAATATACCTGGGTCTAGAACCAGGAACTATATTATTTGTATTTACCTCCGACTCAAAAGATTAGAAGTAGCCACATCCAAAAGCTGCTCCTAAATTTAAGTAATTGTTTTAGCAGTTGTCTAAATTCCCTGAGACTATCCAAACACTGATTTCTGGAAGGAAATGATAAAGGAGTAGTAGTTGGGTGGAAGGTCTTCTGTAGGGGCTGGCCAGGTTAGATGCTACAGAAGATTTCATTTTCAGATTTCTGGAAGAAAAGGGGAAATCCGAAAACAGGATCAAAGAAGCCTGATACACTGGTGATGGTAGTGGAGAATCCTTGATCTATGATCAGTAGATTGAAGCCTAATTACACATTCAAAAAATTCTTCAGAGTTCTGGTTTACTTCTTTATATGACTAGGGTGACACCACCTGTCTGTCATAGCTTCCTCTTCTTGGAGGTGAGTTTAACAGTGCCTCCTATCCTTAATGCTATTGCTAAGGTGAAGTAAGTGTTGATATATGTGAAAAATGAAAGAAAATGTCTATGTAAATACAAGATTTCTATCACCTTCCTCAGATTGTGAGTTCTTAGAAGAGAGGGACCTGGCATCTTTATACCCAGAGTGCCTGTTACGTGGTGGGCAAGCATTTATATGACATGAATGGACATGCTAGTTATCAACTGGGGGGTCCTGAGAAAGAGAGTTACCATTGGATATGCTGAATAGACTCAGAGGTAGAAACCAGGTCCTGGAAGAGAACAGCAGTTTAGCAGATAATGCTGGTGAGAAGGGAGCCCCTAAAAAAGCTATCCACTGCTGTCTATGGCTACAGAGAAAAGGGAATTCAGACCGGAAGAAGGAATGGCCTAAAGGATTCCTGTTCAGTTTTTTATTCTGATAGAAAATTGCAGGAAAAGTCCCAGCTCTCTGGTGCTGTGAACCCCTGTCTGAGTGGAGCAGAAAGTCAGTTGAAACTGGTTAGGGTATGCTACTCAGTGCGGCTGAGTGTGATGGATGGCTCCGTGTGCTGTTTATCTAGTGCAGGTTGGTATTTCACCTCTGTTTTCATTAGACTGATGGTAAGGTAATAGTTCTTTCCTCTAGCTGAAAAATCTGTCTTCAGCCATTTGTTGATCTTCTTGAATGGGCACTTCAGGTGCACAGAGGTCACCCTAAAGGAGATTTTGAATGAAAACTTAAGTAATGCTGGTCAGCATCCACGGAGCTCCCAAGCAGCATAGGCCTCCGAGAAACTCGCTGCTGTTATTAGGTGCACAGAGCTACACTTACTCAAGATCAGCGAGTCTAAGGAAGGGCGTCAGGTAACCACACCTGCAGAAAACAAAGAGTGAATGGGCACTTTATTGCCTTGGAAATATTCAAGTTTATATTGTAAATCACACTGAAGCAGTACAGTCTTCGTGCAGTATTTCCGTAACCAAGTGTCTTGCAGTAGAAAGTACCCCAGACTGGGACTCAAATTTCTGCCACGATTCTCTCTCTAGGTGACTCTTTTAATGTCCCTGAACTTCAATTTTGTCATCTCTCAAGTGAAGGTAATAATAAAATATGCCCTGTGTTATAACTGAAAGCACTATCAAAATAACATAGCTTTCTATTCTCCCCAAGGCTAGTAGGAATGAACTGAGAACAATGGCAGAGGAATGTGGCATTAACAAACTGCATCTTTATGGTACACCCCTTTCCAACTCCTTTGACAAGGACCATAGAAGGCAAGAGGAGACACTAGGTAGTGCAAACGGTTACGTATTCAGCTACTAACCGAAGGGTTGGCTATTCAAGTCCACCCAGAAACACCTTGGAAGAAAGTCCTGGTGATCTGCTTCTGAAAGGTCATGGCCATTGAAAAAACTATAGAACACAGCTCTACTCTGACACATGTAATCAGAATAGACTCCATGGCAACAGGTTTGTTTGTTTGTTTGTTTTTTGGTAGAAGATGAGAGAAGGGTTGACTTATTAAGCACTGGTCAAGGAAAGAATCCCCCACAGCTAATGGGACAGATCTTTCCTTGCAACTTTCTAGGTTTGCGAGCTGACGAGCAGAGGATAAGGCTTCAACTCACAGAACCCATGAAGTTGCTGCCTCTAACTTGCTGAAAAGTCAGGCCACCGGCAGTGATGGTGTGAATCTTGGACTGCTGGTCCCAACACTTGGGTTTTCCATTCAGAGTAAGAGTCCCTTCCTTCCTACAAACCTGTAGGGACAGTTTGTTTATCCATTCATTTGTTGATGGGCATCTAGGTTGTTTCCATCTTTTTGCTGTTGTGAACAAAGCTGCAATTAACATGGGTGTGCATATGTCTATTCGTGTGATAACGCTTATTTCTCTAGGATATATTCCTAGGAGTGAGATTGCTGGATCATAAGCTATTTCTATTTCTAGCTTTCTAAGGAAGCACCATATCATTTTCTAAAATGGTTGCACCATTTTGCTTCCCCACCAGCAGTGCATAAGGGTTCCAGTCTCCCCCAAGCCTCTCCAACATTTGTTATTTTCTGGGTTTTTTGTTTTTTGTTTTTGTCAGTAATGCCAGGGTGAGGTGGCATCTCATTGTGGTTTTGATTTGCGTTTCTCTAATGGCTAGTGATCGGAAGCATTTCTTCATGTGTCTTTTAGCCACTTGAATGTCGTCTTTGGTGAAGTGTTTGTTCATTTCCTTTGTTCATTTTTTAATTGGATTATTTGTCTTTTTGTTGTAGAGGTGTTGGGTTTTACTATAGATTTTAGAGATTAGACCTTTGTTGCATTTGTAATAGCCTAAAATTTTTTCCCAGTCTATAGGTTCTCTTTTTGCTCTTTTGGGGAAGTCTTTTGATGAGCATAAGTGTTTAATTTTTAGAAGATCCTGGTTATCTAGCTTATCTTCTGGAGTTTGTGCCTTGTTAGTTATGGTTTATATCCTGTTAATGATGTGTATTAGGGCCTCTGGTGTTGATCCTATTTTTTCTTCTATCATCTTTACACTTTTTGGTGTTATATTTAGGCCTTTGATCCATTTTGAATTAGTTTTTGTGTATGGTGTGAGCTATGGGTGCTGTTTCATTTTTTTGCAGATGGACATCAAGTTTTGCCAGCGTCATTTGTTAAGAAGACTGTCTTTTCCCCATTGAATGAATTTTGGGTCCTTATTTAATTCTAAGATCAGGTTACTATAGGTGGATGGATTTATATCTGGGTTCTCAATTTTTGAGAACAGTGCAGTTTTTTTAACATCAAATCTAACTATGGTCACAAAGGAAAATGAACCCAGAGTCCTGGCTGGGCTTTTTCACAGCTATTAATTGGTTACTTACATAAATAGTTACATACTTCAAGGGAAAAACAAAGATTCTGCAAAGATCTAGTTCTGCTCTAGGTATTTCTCTCATAGTTGACAGTCAACAGTGTTTATAATGACAGATCCAGTGCCTCATAACTGAATGATGATACAGTCTTAGAAATATACATGTTTTCACTGTGGATGCAGCTTAAGCATTTTGGGCTTCACAGGTTTGCTACAGATTCCACTCCCATTGGAGCCAATTTATGATTATTCATGATACAATTCAGAGGCAGTTATTTCATCACTAAAGATGTGGTCAAGGCGTGCCCTCACATATAACATCCCCTTACTGAAATAACTATAGTAGTGTTTGTATATAGTGTATTATTATTTCGTGAACAAAGTCAGAAGGATGGCTTTAGAATGAAAGATCTAATAATTATTCACCATCGGGAAGGCAATGATCTCTGGGTCTCAATTTCTCTAAGTGCGAGATGGCAATAATTATTTTAATCCCAAGGTCTTAGTATCCTGAGGATATATGAATCTTTCTGATTCCTAGTTTAGCACAGTGCTTCTGATTGCGGAAGTATTTCTTCAACCTCTAGAAGATTTCGTGAGAGATAGGGTTATCTGGTGAGTTGCTTCTTCTTCCCTTTAGTGGGTCACTCACAGTTTGTGACAAGAACATTACTATTTGCACAGCCTGTGCCAGGGGCACTGTGCAGTCGTTGAGGAAGTCACTGTCAGCTACAAACCACGTAAAAGCTGATGATTCTCTAGAGAGGCAACATACCATCCTGAGAGAATGCAGGGTTGGCGCCTCGAAGTTCTTCCCCAGATGAGGTACACAGCCGCGGGCAAACTCTTTTAACTGCAGCCTTCTCAGCTGTAAAAAATGAGAACAGCGATCCTTACTGCTTTGGGAGAGAGTTGTGTTTATTAATTAGTTTGGATTTCAGAGTGTTTCACAACTGGAAACTTTCACTATTGAATTAAGGAAATTTTCCTTCCATTTGATCCCTCACCAGATTAGGATGAAAAGAAACTGTGCTCACCGAGCCTTTGAGAAAAATGGAGGGGATTCAGGCAAAAAAAGCTAACAAACCTGACTTCCAAAGGTAGTGGCTCATTTCGCCAACTGTAAGATGGCACCCATTAAAGGGAGCTTTGTAAATTAGGTATTTTAAAGGGCAGCCAAATCTGTTCTCTGAAAAATTGGATTCGTTTTAGACCTAATTTTTATGATCCCTTCAAGAAAAAAAAAAAAAAGAGCCAAATTACACTGCAATAGGGGTTTGAAAATTAAACCTTCCTCTTCTTCTTAAAGGAGACCTGGTTAAAGTGCTCAATTGCTAACTGGAGGGTCAGCTGTTCGAAACCACCAGCCTCTCCACGGGGAGAAAGATGTAGCAGTCTTCTTCCGTAAAGATGTACAGACTTAGAAACCCTATGGGGCAGTTCCACTCTGTCCTGTAGGGTCACTATGAATAGGAATCAACTCGAGGGCAGTGGGTTTGGTTTTGGTGGCTGTTTCTAAGGAAGTGGCATAAACAGTACAACATCTACTTATTTGAGAAATAGGACCTCAGGCCTGCTTGAACCCCAGCCTTTATACTCCCAAATCTCCTTGACCTTTTTCTAGCTTATCTCTATATGCCCATCAGACTTTCCCTACTAAGTTAGTATTGTTTTTTAAAAGAACATAAAAGTCATTCCTATTCTCCTCATAGCTAACTGCCCACTAAAATTTTTGTTTCCCTTCCATGCTGTGGCATTGTCACTAGGAGGAAATACAGCTGTCAAGCCAGTGACTGTACTACCCAGCCATACACCCCCTCCCCGACCTTACATCTAGCTGGGGTCATGTGACAGGTTATCACCAATGGAAAATAAGCAGAAGCGGAGTTTCTAAGAAGTGATTGTGCCTTCTCCATTCTCTCCGAGGGAAGGAAATGATTCTGTAGTCATCAGGAAAGGCCAATCCTCAAGACAGAATCCTTTACGAACACGTGGAGAAAAGCCTCCCACATCTAAGGAACATCTGTTTTGGATAGTTATCTGAGGAGTGAGAAATAAACTTCCATTGTGTTGAGGCAGGAGTCCCTGAGTGGTGCAACCGATTACATGCTCTGCTGCTAACTGAAAGACTGGGGACTAGATTGCACCCAGAGGTGTCTTGAAAGAAAGGCTTGGCTATCTACTTCCAAAAAGTCAGCCACTGATAACCTTATGAAGCACAGTTCTAATCTGCACACATTGGGTTTTCGCCATGAGTCGTCATGAGTCAGAATTGATTTGATGGCAACTGACTGGTGTCTTGTGTTAAGTCACTGAAATGTCAGGGTTTGTTGTTATAGCACCTAGTGTTACCCTGACACATACACTGTCAAAGCTGACATTGTTCCCCAAATTTCTCAATATAGTTGTTTCATCCACGCCAGACCATGAAACTCCTTTTGGGCTGTCTTAGGCTGAGTTCTCTAGATAAGCAAAACCAACGAATGTATGTATGTGTGTGTGTGTGTGTGTGTGTGTGTGTGTGTATAAAAAAGACATATACATATATATAAAGATTTATCTCAAGGAAATGGCTCACATGGTTGTGGAGGCTGGCAAGTCACAAATCCTTGGGTTAGGCATCAGCCTGGAGGCATCTCCTGACTCACATGGTTGCAGGGGCGGACAAACACCTGAATTGGGAGGTCAGATGGTAGGCTGCTGGCTCACAGGGCTGCGAAAGCTGGTGAATTCCAGAGTTGACAGGTCAGACAGCAGGCTACTGGCTCAAGTCCCAAGAACTGGAGGTCAGATGATGAGTAGCTGAATGCTGGACCCAGAGCAAAAGGGAGCTTTGCCAGAGCATCCATATATATAGGCTGCACCCTCAAGGAAACTTCTCTTACATGAGATTCTTGAGTAAATGGTGACTTGGGTAAGTTGGTGGCTTAAGTAAGGGTGTGACTTGAGTAAGGCTGTGACTTGAGTTACACCCTTTAGTAAGGGTGTGACTCAAGATACAGCCCACACTAATCCTGCCTCATTAACATATAGAGGTTTAGGATTTACAACACATACAATGGGGGATAATTACACAATACCACAAAATGGAGGACAATTACATAAGATCACAACCAAGCCAAGTTGACACATAACATTAACCACCACAAGGACTTTCATGATACCCAGTATAGTGCAAGGCATATGAAATATTTGATAAACAAATGTTGAATAAAGGCAGGAAGGAAAAGAGGGAGGGAGGGAGTGATTTAATTAATACATATGCATTTAAGATAACTCTTATTCTCTTTAAGAGGTGATTCTTATTTCCTTTGGAGCCTTGGTGGCACAGTAGTTAATCCTTCAGCTGCTAACCAAAAGGTTGGCAGTTTGAATCCACCATCCACTCTTGTAAACCCTGTGGGGCAGTTCCGCTCTGTCTTATAGGGTTGCTATGAGTTGGAATTGACTCTATGGCAACAGGCTTCATTATTTGGTTTTCTTATTTTCTTTTAAGCTCTCAAACTCAGCAAGCCTTCCCCCCATTCCCCATTAAGTGGTGGAGAGTGGGAATATTTCTAGTTTCTTCATGCTCTTTCAAAGGATGGACACATTTCCATGAGGGGAAATTGCTGGCCAGAGGAAAAGCAATCCCTCCGAGAAAGCAATCCAAATATCACCCAAGGGAGCTGGGCCACCGCCAACATCTCCATCAGCAACTTGGAAGAGTTGTCTGTCTTCCCAACACAATAAAACTGGAGACATGAGCATCCAGGGCTCCAGCAAGCACCATTACATGAAGCCAAAGCACATTGTCACTTGCAGGCTGCAGGATTTATGACCAACTCTGATGTAAAATAAAGACAGAGATACTTTACTTGTCTGAATTCATCACTCACAAAAGACAATATGTATTAATCATAGAGAACAGTTGTATATATTGTACTTTTTCTAACGAAAATCTTAGCAAATAGAGCAGAAGCAGATGTCAGCATGCTAGAGAAAAGAGAAAAATGAAAAAGTTTGCTCCTCTTCAGAAAATATGCAATTGATAGCCTTTCTTATTGAAAAACTTTCAAATGCATTGAATCAAGCATTTCTCCTTTGGTGACTTCTTGAATTTGGGGAATTGCTTCTAACTTGAGTGGAACAGAGGAGTAAGTTTGTATTCTGTATTGGTTTTTTGATTCACGTGTTAAGTGATAAAGCTAAAATTATCATACTTCTAGGAAGTCTGTGATTCCCATGTGCCACGGGGAAGTTACTTCCTCTGGTGGTATCCCTTGCCCTGAACTCTGAACCGTGCTCTTCATCCATGATAGCATTCTTAGGTTTTTTTTTTATAGTTTCCTATTAATTGTCCACTCTAGAATATTCATCCTGCAAGCAGAAGGACCATGGTGTACCTGACCCAGCACTGGCACAGGGTAGACACTCAAAAAATATCAAAGAACTCTGATTAAGTTCTGTTCTTACAGAATTGAAATTTTTTACACAGGCAATTTTGTTTTCACTTTTGATTCCCTTATAGACAACATAAAGGTGACCCAGTATGGTTTGTTGTTGGTGGTGGTTGTTTGATGAAAATATGCACAACAAAACAGACACCCATTCAACAATTTTTACATCAACAGTGGCTACACACTTCACATTGTCTCACCATTTTCCCTATCTCTGCCCACATCGTTTCACCACCATTAACCTAGACGCTCTGACCACCAAAGTTCTCATCTGTGTTTTAGAGTTACCATTGTCCATTTAATCTCATATAGATAATTTTTTAAAAAAGCACAATTCTCAAGGTGAATATTCTTTATTAAATGAGTTAAATTGTTGTTTAAACATGAGCTCATGAGGTCATTTCAGTAAGGCTTAAAAGTTGTTTCCGGGTAATAGATTCAGGGATTCCTCCAGTCTCAATGGATCAAGTAAGTCTAGTTTCCAATACGAATTTGAAGTTCTGTTCCACATTTTTTCCTCCTTTTGATCAAGACCCAAATGTTGGGTTCTTGATCAAAATGTTCAGTGATGATAACCATGCACCATCCATTTTTTGTGGTCTCATACTAGTACAGTTTTTGGCTAATGTTTTCAAATTTTGAATTATTTAAATGCATACTAGTGAAAACACTGTTTAACTATTTATCCGAACCAAAATTACAGCCTTAAAACTTCTTCAAGATAGAAAAGATTATTTGAGAAAGAAAGGAAGGTGCTACATGACCTTTTAAACATTAGGATTCATCTCTTAATTCTGTCTATGCTTGAATAGCTCCCCAAACTCTAAAAATAAGCATTTGTTTCCAGAACACCTGAAATGGAGACCACGTTTTTATGATGTTTGCCTTTTCACAGTGAAGTGTAGTTACATTAGGGAGCTATATTTTCCCTATATTTATTTTTAAATCATTTGGTTTTTACAATAAAATAACATTCTCATTTTCTCTCCTCTTCCCAGTTGTACACATTTATTGTTTTAAACCATGAAGTGTTCCACATGGGGCTGTGGTTGGTGGTTGGGACTCTCCAGAGTGATGCGTTTGGATTGAACGTTTCTGTGCTACAAAGACTATGAAAAGAATGTGCTGTTTACATCTAAGAAAATACTTAGTTGGCTGCATGTCTAGCCACTAAAATAATAACAGTTCATCAAAAGGTAATTATCTCAGGTATCCTTCCAAGAGTTGCAATCAGATATCTAATAAAGTCTGAGAAAAGGGCGAGAATCCTGGGGAGGGGGTGTCCAGAGGGTCAGACCATGCCTGGAACTTTCTGGCGGTTCAATAAATTTTGGATTTGAAACAGGGCACACATGGATCTCGTCCTCTGTAAACATCCAGATGGAACCTAAGTCAGGTTAACGCGTTGCTGTCGAGTTGATTCCAACTCATAGCTACCCTAGAGGACAGAGTGGAATTGCCCCATAGGGTTTCCAAGGAGCACCTGATGGATTTGAACTGCTGACCTTTTGGTTAGCAGCCGTAGATCTTAAACATTATGCCACCAGGGTTTCCTAATCCAAGTTCATGGGAAGTAAAATCATTATCTGATGTTCTGTGGCCTCCTCAGAAATGTTTTGGTAGATTCAGGCTAATTTCTCCCAGACAAGAGTC
This sequence comes from Elephas maximus indicus, assembly GCF_024166365.1. Lineage (NCBI taxonomy): Eukaryota > Metazoa > Chordata > Mammalia > Proboscidea > Elephantidae > Elephas > Elephas maximus. Next base: position 74,734,923 of record NC_064824.1, on the reverse strand, counting down.
AACATTGAAAACCACCGGCATCAACTGGCTTGGACTGATGCCGTGCAACTGCCAGCCAAACCTGCCTAGGACAGGCCCAGACACACTACCGTTAAGGTGGTGAACAGTGTGGGGGGAGAATAGGAAGAGCAGCATGCTTACCTAAGCAAGCCTCTGAGGCGGAGCCCTATGGCTTCCAGCCTTGGGCTTCTCATTCAACTCCTTTTGGGTCAATAAACAGAGAACTAGCAGGAGGTTAAACTCCTTCAGTTAAAAACCAGTTGTCACTGAGTCAATTCCGACTGATGGAGACCCCGCGTATATAGAGTAGAACTGTGCTCCATAGTGTTTTCAGTGGCTGAATTTTCAGGAGTAGATCGCCAGGCCTTTATTCCAAGGTGCCTCTGGGTAGACTCAAACCACCAACCTTTGGGTTAGCCCCCAAACTGTTTACATCACCCAGGAACTCCACTCCTTTAGTTACACACTCTTAATTCCTCTAATGTGGTCACAGATTTATTACTTGTTCAATAATAACTTAGAAGAGAATGTAAATACACACGAACATACACACATTTTACATATTTATGTATGTGCACAAGTAGTATTTATATAAAAGTGTTTAATATTTATATTAAAGTGTTCTAAACTTAGATTTAGCCTGTGGGATGGTTGCATAATTCTGGGAATATGCTAAAATCACTTATTTGTATACTTCAAATGGGTAAATTTTATGGTACATGAATTATATCTCAATAAAAATGTTTTTTTTTAAATGAAAGTATTTATCCTTTTACTTAAAAAAAATAGTGGTTTGGGATTTGTTATTATTATTGGCTTTTTTCCTTCTAGGCTCACATTTTAACTTCTTAAGGTCTTGGCAGTCCCAGGATACACTCCAGGATTGGTTAATGTTGAATAATGAGTGATAGCTTTGTTCTAAATTTAGAGCTGCCAGGTCAGGTTACATCGTCCATTTTATGGAGACATCAAGAAACATTATACCAAAAAATGAAATTGCCCCAGAGTGACACTCTTCATGTGCTCCTGCACTGTCCCCAGTGTTCTCACCGCCTTTTCTGAATGCTGATGCTTCCAGTTGTCTCAGGCACCAAAATTCAAAAGATAATGTTTTCCGTTGCACCTTCTGTGGCTAACATTTTCTGATTGTGGATGAGACTAGTAGACACTTTGAAAACTGCTGATGTTTATTTTTTCTTAACGTATCTTCAAAGCTAGTTTATAAGCAATACTTCAGTCTTACAAAGTCTTGTGTGATATAACTGCACTTGTTTTATAGATGATAAAATCTTACAAAACTTACTTAGTTTCATAAGAGTAATTCATCTTTTTTTTTTTTTTTTAATGGATTGGTAAGTCAAGTGAATACCATAGAGCAGTACTTCTCAAACGATTATGAAGGACCAGACTTTTTTTTTTTTTTTTAATTTCCAAGAGATGGGTAATTTTGTAAAACAATAAAAATAAATTACCAGAAAAATAGCATAAAAGACAAAGACATTGAAAATACATTTTCTTTTTATTTTTAGATTGAACAAATATAAAGTTACATTTTGATAAATATAATCAGAACAAGCATAACATAGAAAAAAGAAACAAATTTTTAAAAACTGTACACATTCTTAATCAAAAGCACCTGTAGAGGGAAATAATAGAATTACTGTTACACTCATAATTTCTGTAATTCCACAATCATAACAAAACACAAAATTATGAGCAGAATAGATTCCCAATATTAAGCACCTGTATACAGACTTTTAGTGAACATTTTGTATATTAATATTTAACATGATGAATGAGCTTGCTTCTTGCTTGTTAACTGATTCCTTTGGTGACCCTATTATTTTCTGCCTTGAATTTTTTTTTTTTTTTAATATCATGTATTTTCATTAAGGGAAGCATGCTGAGTCATGGGATGTGTTTAAATTCTTGTTTGGTAATGTGGATTTTGAGAAATGTTATCTGGGACTACATATTTACCACTGAACTTTCTGCATTCTGAAGCCTGCTGATTTGATGGCTTTCCAAATATGACACACACAAAAAATCAAAACCAAGCCCACCAAGGCTCCCTAACTATCACACAGAAAGCCATAAATATGTTTGCAAGGCTTATCTAGGGGCACAATAGCCAAAAGAGACTAGATTTTTACCCAATCATACTTCCTTATTTGCAAGCCTCATACTCCATATATTTTGTTTCTACTAACATTTCTTTCACCTTTCACCATTATGCAAGTCCCCACTGAAGGGCTTCAAATACTTTCAACAGAAAAAGTATACTCCCAAAAAACTCCAGAGGCATAACAAGTGGTTGGGCTACCATATGTCCATGGGTCACCAAAAGGTTATCTAATCTAGACTGGATTGATGAAAATGCTATTCATAGGGAATAATGTATATTAAAACTCTTTCTATGATTAGAAAAACCCATCTTGCATAGATATATTGATAGGAATGGGAATGAAAAATTTTAAAGTAGAGTGTTTATTATTAACTGTGTTTTCCAAAATGAACAAGTGGTCCACTTGCAAAATTCTTCAATTCTTTATCATTAACCAGTTTCAACAATTTATTCTGTGAAAACCAAAAACCTGTTGCTGTCAAGTCGATTCTGACTCATAGCAACCCTATAGGACAGAGTAGAACTGTCCCTTGGGGTTTCCAAGGAGCAGCTAGTGGATTTGAACTGCTAGGTATTGTTAAATTTAAATTAACTTTTCGTGAAAGATAGGGGTTCCATATTTTTACACTTTGGGGTTATAGTTATCAAATTAACTTTTAACATGGTTCTACTACTCATTAGATATGACTCTGCAAGCTCAGCGCTCCCTAATCTGGTCTATACTCTGTTCAGTGAATCAAGGCCATTAAGCATGCATTTGGATGCCATGGCAATGTTAAATTGCTATAAAAATTTGTAACCACTTTCTCTCAATTTCTATACATATCTCATTGTGGGCTATCAATAACTGGTGGACCAGCACAAGCCCATGGACCACACTTTCAGTAACAGTACAGTGTAGATATAGGATTCCTTTACAACAAACCAGTTGCAGTGATATCTTGTGATGAACTCATGCATGAGATGGGTGGGTTGAGTTCTTTCAAAACTGAAATTTTATGATTTCATAAATTGATGTTAAACTAAAATGAGGGCTCAGAAAAATCGCTGTTGGGTTCTCTGTTTAAACCTTTCCTGTTCAATGTTTTTATCAATGACCTAGATGAAAATATAAAATTATACTCAATCATACTTAAAAATACAGTTTATATTTATTACGCACTTGCTTTGTATGCTCCAAGCACCAGGATATTTGCTTTAGAAGGATTAGTTCATTTAATCTTCAGAACAATTCTATGATGAAGTTACTGTAATTTCCCCAAACTTACTGCAAAAGACCACTTTAAAGTGTTAAAAACTAAGGTGGGCCTGACTCAAGCCATGATATTTTCAATCGCCTCATATGCATGCAAAAGCTGGACAATGAATAGGGAAGACCAAAGAAGAATTGATGCCTTTGAATTGTGGTGTTGGTGAAAAATATTGAATATACTACAGATTACCAGAGGAAGGAACAAATTTGTCTTGGATGAAGTACAGCCAGAATGTTCCTTAAAAGCAAGGATGGCAAGACTTCATCTCACGTACTTTGGACATGTTATCAGGAGGGACCAGTTCCTGGAGAAAGACATCAGGCTTGGTAAAGTAAAGGGTCAGTGAAAAAGTGTAAGACCCTCAGTGAGATGGTTAGACACAATGGCTGCAAAAATGGGCTCAAACATAGCAAAAACTGTGAGGTGGCGCAAGACCGGGCATTGTTACATTCTGTCGCATATAGGGTCACTATGAGTTGGAACCAATTTGACAGCACTTAACAACAACAGCATTGATATGGACAGTTAAGTAACTTCCCCAAGGTCACATTACCAATGTGTGATGGAGGCGGGATTTGAGTCCAGGCCAGCAGATTCCAAATCCAAAGCTCTCTTGCAAAACTGACCAGGGTTTGTCACAATTATAAATGAAGGAAAGAGATATTTAAATTCTTCTCCAGGCTGAATTGCTAGGCAAAAATCAATGAGATGAAATTTAAGAAGAATAAATGTCAACTTCTCTATTAGGTTAAAATTTGTCAGCTATACAAACGCAGACTGAGGAAGACTTGGCATGCCAGAGCCTCTTGCACATCACCTCTTAGCCTCCTGGCCTTACCTCTGATAACAAGCCACTGCAGCAGAACACTTCCCTAGAGGTTCTGAAGGTCACTTCGGTTAAAATCATCTTGTTTAAGGAGTTCACTTTCCTGCCTGGAGCTTCTTAGAAACCACACCAGGGGAATCCTCCTTATGATGCATGAAACAGCAGCTAACCCCTAACTAATGGGGGATGAGAGTTGATGGACAAATTCTTTGTTGTCAATGCTTTTCATTGTGATCAATTCTGAGAAGTATTCTATATCTTCTGATGGTCCTGGGAAGATCAAGTCTCAGTGGCCCACACCAGGAACCAACTTGAAAAGGCACCTTTGATTTGCTTTCTCTCCCTCCCCATTTCATGCTTTCAGGTTCTTGCCCCTGATCTCTTGAATCACCTCCAAAGACATTGCCTGCCCATAAGTTCTTGTCTTGGGGGTCTACTTTCAAAAGAAGCCAGGAAAAGGGACTGGCTCGGCAGAAAATCAGACAATCTGTAATCTTAATAGATGACAAGTTCAGCCTAAGACAGGCGTATGATATGATTGCTCAAAAGAAATAAAGAGAGTCAGAAAGAAAGGAAGGAAGGAAGAAATACAGTCAGAGAGGAAAGAAGGAAGACAAAGAAAGAAGAAGAGAGAAAGAAAACATGATAATAATAAAATCTTGAGTGCTATTGCCTAGAAGTTTATGTAGAAATTATATACATCGCCCACAATCAAAAGAAAACAAAAAGAGAGAAATCCATTCGTGCTGGCTGGAGAACTCAAGATAAAAGGCGAGCAAAAAACTGAAAGGTTGCTTCTACTAGAGGCAGAATCCTTAACCTGGGATGTGCTGATAGGTTTCTAAGGATTTCATGACCCTTAACATTTTATACAAAAATTTGGATGTAAGTGTAATAATCTGGGGGGATCCTCAAAAGGACCCTTCACACAAAAATATTAAAAAGAATCAAGTCACCTACTAGATTGTATAGTAATAAAGGACTTTTGAACTTCACAGAAGAAACAATCCCAAAATCACTACACTATTTCTCCTCCAGCTAAAAGCCATCCTCAGCCTATTTATTTGGTCTCCACCCCCAACAACAGACCCCTGAGATGATAAATCTAGGCTAGGAGTAAGAAGACCTAAGTTGTGGTCTGCCCTCTTTACAACCTCAAGACCTTGTCCAACTCACCTAAGCTTTGGTTTTCTCATTTGTATAACAGGGGAAGGAGAATTGGGAGAAGACAGAAATAATAATACATGCTGCAGCTCATAGGGTTAGTGAAAATCAAATGAGAAGACATATATAAAAAAGTTTTGTAAAATCTATAGCCCACACAGGATATAAATAGCATTGAATAAACTCAGTATAAGGTAGGTAACTGAAATGGACTCTTGCTACTCAAATGTGGTCTAGTGACTGCAGGATCAGCACCCCCCCCACCCCCAACCAACTTTCTGAATTAGAACTTGCATTTTAACAAGATCTTTGGGTGATGCATCTGCACATTAAAGTTTGAGAAACACTGGATTAGATGACATTGAGAGGCATCAAAGGATGCTGGGCCAGCACTCCTGGGTTAATGCAAGGGATTTATTATTTATTTTTGTTTTCTTTTGGGTTGTTTTTTTTTTTATTTCTTTGCATTTTTTTTTACTTCTTAGCATTTTTACAACTATATATAGTGTTCCAGCATCCTTGAAGAAAAAGGCCTTCTAGAACAGGTAATGGCAATAATACTAATAATATCTTGGATATATATAGCACCTTTCTTTCTAAATGCTCAGAGTGTCTTCACATCTATGATCTCTTTTATCTTCATGACATCCCTATGAAGTAGACCAAGGCACACAGAACATGGGTCAAGATCTAACCCATCGAGTTTCCAGAGATTCTAATAGAAAACTTCAGAGACATTCGACTGAGTCATAGGTGGCTTCAGTTGTGTCACTAGGGGAGTACGGGGGGGGGGATGTGCAGATTGCTGTAGGTGACAGTCAGAGGGGATGACGCCAAAATGACTGTCTACAAATTTTTGTGCACTGTCTCAACAGAAATTGATTTTTTTTTAAATCTCTGTAGTTAGTTACAACAACAAAAAATTTTTGTAAGCCCAGGTTCTATGTATCAATATACCTACAAGGCTAAAACTCTATGCTAATTTACTTTTTGAACCTTTCAATGCTGTCCAGTCAAAGCTGTCATTATTACCCAATTACAATGATGCTTTGAATCACGTGGCTTTGTCTGCACATGATAACAAGCCTGTGCTATCGTTTTCGTTGCTGGGGTGTTTTTTATAGTCTCTGTCAGATTTCTTGGTGTTCTAGCTACAATATTTGGTAATTATCATGTGGGGGTGATATTATGAGTTTCCTGCACTGGGTGACAACAACCCTAGTGACACCACTGGGTACTTTCACAATCTTGCATCTTCTTTACTAAGAGATCATTAGTCTAATTGTTTTCTTTGCTTTGGGAATATTTCCAAAGTTAATTACCAGCCTTAATTAGTTCTAGTTACGAGATCTCCAAGACTATATTTTTTGTAAACTTACGCTACTTTATTAAAGTCTAAATATTTACAAAATCTGTCAACCTAGTAGTTTGGCTTCTCTAATAATGATTCTACCACTCTTCTGTCAGTTTGTCGTACTGTGGTGGCTTGCATGTTACTGCGATGCCGGAAGCTATGCCACTGGTATTTCAAATACCAGCAGAATCACCCATGGAGAGCAGGTTTCAGCGGAGCTTCCAGACTAAGACAAACTAGGAAGAAGGATGTATTTCTAAAAAAATTGGCCAGTGAAAACCTTATGAATCGCAGCTGAATACTGTCTGGTATAGTTCCGGAAGATGAGCCCCTCCAGTTGGAAGGCACTCAAAACACGACTGAAGAAGAGCTGCCTCCTCAAAGTAGAGTCAACTTTAATGACGTGGATGGAGTCAAGCTTTCGGAACCTTCATTAGCTGATGTGGCACGACTCAAAATGAGAAGAAACAGCTACAAACATCCATTAATAATCAAAATGTGGAATGTATGAAGTACGAATCTAGGAAAATTGGAAGGACTAAGGTGTGCTGACCCAAGCCATCGTATTTTCAGTCGCCTCATATGCATTCAAAACCTGGACAATAAATAAGGAAGATCGAAGAAGAATTGATGCCTTTGAATGACGGTGTCAGTGAAGAACACTGAATATACTATGGACTGCCAGAAGAATGAACAAATCTATCCTGGAAGAAGTACAGCCAGAATGCTCCTTAGAAGGTAGGATGGTGAGACTTCATCTCATGTACTTTGGACATGTTATGAGCAGGAACCAGTCCTTGGAGAAGGACATCATGCTTGATAAAGTAGAGGGTCAGTGAAAAAGAGAAAGACCCTCGGTGAGATGGATTGACACAGTGGCTGCAACAATGGCCTCAAACAGCAACGATTACGAGGATGGTGCAAGATTGGGCAGTATTTTGTTCTGTTGTACACAGGGTCACTGTGAATCAGAATTGATTTGATGGTACCTAACAAAAACAACAACAATAATGATTGCCTTTACCACTTTATCACAAGGAGTCCTGGTGGCACAGTGTTTAAGCGCTCTGCTGATAACCGAAAGGCAGTTTGAACCCACTACCCATTCTGCGGGAGAAAGTTGTGGCAGTCTGCTTCCGTAAATATTATAGCCTTGAAAACTCCATGGGGCAATTATTCCCTGTCCTATAGGGTTGCTATGAGTTGGTATCAGCTTGATGACAATGGGCTTTTTTAAATGACTTTATCAAATGAGACACTTAGAGAAACACATCAAGCCTTAGTGCTCAGAGCTTACAGGAGACTGAAGAGCTTCTACTGCTGTGTTTTACTTTTAATTGGAGCCTGTGTTGGCAGGGAAGTTGGAGCAGAGTGAAACTGGTGAATTATCATAGTAATAGAGAGTCAGGATGTCAAAGATGAGAAAGGGGACAAATTTGTAAGCGTAAGTTAAGACAGTATAACTTTTTTCAATATTGGTAGTTTTGTTACATCCAACGGTGAAAAGCTCTTTTCAAAGTACCCCTAGATCACCTTTGCCTGTCCAGGTATCTCCAGGTACCTTGACTGTAACTACAGACAACCTGACTCACTGAAGAACCCAAGACATTTGTCTGAATCTGAAATTATTCTCCCACAGACACTTAGAGAAGACCCACAAGTATATAGCCGGACACAGAAAAAAAAAAAAAAAAAAAGGTCCATAGCTTAACTGCTGTGTTTCTTAACTAAAGTCTTTGGATAAATTTCAAAGCAATAAGTCACCACACGTGTCAGGAGAGAACGGTTTTCGTAGTTTGATCTATCCATATGACCCTGATATATACTGCCACAATAATAATGATAATAGACACCTTACATTTGTATAACATTGTGCAAGTTATAAAGTATTTTTCCTTTTATAATAAGCAAGTCAGTAGAGGTACCTGGAGTGACCAACTATGTAGTGTGGTACAGAAATATTCTAAAGATTCTTTTTTGGAAATGTAAATGGAGAAAAACAAATCAAATGAGGTTTAGTAATGACAGAGAGAGAGAGAAAAAAAAAGCACAGCACATTATTTGAATGGAAGGCATGAAGAGTCATGGAAAATCAAAGTTAAGTCGCAAAAACTATGAATAAGCAGAAAGTAGAGAAAAACATATACAGAGCGCTGTGATCACTCAAGTGCTTTCATTTGAATAAAATAAACGTATAAATTTGCAACTGTATAATAATACATGCCTAGTTGAAAAACATTCAGTTTTTTGTCTAACCATTGAGTTGATCAAACAAGCCCGTCTTTAGATCATGGTTGGCTACCTGGCCACTATTTTCTAAAGCCTGGAAGAGAGAGAAGGAAGCCAGTCAGCATGGAGAGAACAGAGGACGTGCAGAGGGAACAGCAAGGTGTCAGAAAACAGACACTGGGAGATTAAGGTCTTATCACCCGTATGAGAGAAAGAAAGATGTCCAGAAGAGACTTTCCAGTGCCCCCCACCTCCTGCTTTTTCATCCCAATTCCAGTCCACATTGTTCTTGCATTAAGTGCCCTTTCTGTGAAAGGGATCTGATGAAATCTCTTCCTTACAGTCAGAACAGCCCAAGAGAAACAATCTACATGTCTTTTCTGATATTCACAAAAAACCTTACATAGTAAAAAAAAAAAAAAAAAATTGTTTTTTTTTTTTTTTTTTTTTTTACTATGTAGAGGGCTGGATATTGGGGTCCCTGGAGCCCTGGTGGTGTAGTGGTTAAGAGCTTGGCTGCTAACCAAAAAGATTGGCAGTTCGAATCCACCAGCCCATCTTTGGAAACCCTATGGGGCAGTTCCACTCTGTCCTATTGGGTTGCTACGAGACAGAATCGACTTGACAACAATGGGTTTAGTTTCCTTGTGGGGTCTTGCATAGTGCTACTTTCAAAACACCCCACAAGACAGACCTTTAGGATAAGGTGATATCTGAGAAGCAAACGTAAATGTTTCCTCCTAATGTTGGATTCCATTTCAAACCTACTTGATTCATAGTGACCATGAGATAATCTCTTTTCAGCCCCATATAGAAAAAGTGCTTCAGAAAAGAGGAATTAGTGGTGGTCTTAAAAGTCCTGGTAGAGTCATCTTCTCACGTTTACACAATTCTGTCTTCAAAAATCCACATGGAGGATCCAAACACCTAAAAATGTCATCACATGAAGAATATAAAGTAAATATGTAAAATAATACAGCAATACATTAACCTAAATAGTGCTAATAAATTGTTAGGCTTAGCAGGAAATGGAAAAGAGCTAATGGAATAATGAACAGTTTGTTTATTCCTGGAGCAGTCGGCCATCATTTGTCATGTTCCCAGCTCCCCTGCCAAGAGCAGCAGTGAACAGGCTCTCTTGGGGTGATGAGGCGAGCCCACGAAACCACCACTTTGTAAATTCTAGAGGAAGTGCAATTGTCACTTGACTGAGAGATGTAGCAGAGAGAGTAACCCACATGGAGGAAACTTTATAATGGGCGTCAGCAAGGAGGCAGGAATGTGTAGCAGTTAAGGATGTGGCCTTTGGAGACAGATTTGGATCTGTGAATGGATTTTTGGAGTAGGGGCAGGAACCTGACCCAAGGAAATCAATCCGTAGGCTAGCAAAAAACCTATTATGTGTGTAGCCTTGAAAAGTTACCTATCCTTGCTGAGTCCCAGTTTTTCTCATTTCTAAATAGGTAAATAACAATATCTCATTCAAAGGGTTGTTGCAAGTACTGAATGAGATATGGCAAATGAAGTGCCAAGCGTGGTGCCAAAAACATGGAATACACTGAAAATTTGTTAGTTGTTACTCTCGTTTAGGCCAAAGAAGCAGCCAGATGGACCAGAAGTCTTTTAACGCCAAACTAGGAGAGCGAATCTTCCTACACTTGAATTTGCTATCAGAGTGACAGAGGAGTACATTAGCTTAGGTGGGCAGATCATGGTACAAGCTACAATTCGTTTATTCATTCATTCAGGAAACAAAGTTCATTCTTTTATTAAAGCAGAGGAAAAAACTAACTGCTGTCAGAAATTATCAAAATTTGGTTCAGAGGATATTGTTCTGCTTTGTAACAAAAATCAGGGAAATTAATTTTTCTTTTTTGTTATGAAGAAAAAAGTCACAGTCACATGTTGAAAATACAAAGTAAGACACATAACGCTGATCCTCAATCTTTAATTGGCGTATAAGTCAAGTCTGGTTAATGGGAAATACTGTTAATGTATCAATGTGCACCGTGGCAGACTCTGTTATTTGCTCATTAATCCTCCATTTCTTCCTCTATCTGACACATCTCTGACTTTGTTAAGGGTGGCGTCATACCCGGCCCCAGGCAATGGATCAGAGATTGGCCTAAACCCGTCGTGAGTGACACACACCTGTTTTTCAACTCGCCATCCTCCCTTGCAGCAGAGTGAACCACAGAGAGGGATTAAAGGCTGAGAGACTACTTAGATGATTACGTACTTTTGCTATGATTTCCAATTTTAAGAGTTTTTCTGTGTGTGTGTGTGGTAAATATGTATAACAAAACATTTGTCAGTTCAGCATTTCTTACATGTACAGTTCAGTGGCATTAATTGCGTTCATCATGCTGTACAACCACCACCACTACCTGTTTCCAGATTTTTCCCTCCACAGAAGCTCAGTGCCCCATAAGCAATGGCGCCCTCTTTCCCCCTCCCCCTCACCTCTGGTAACAACTTATGAACTTTCATTTCTATACATTTGACTATTTTGATATTTCATATAAAGAGAATCATGCAGTATTTGTCCTTTAGCGACTTACTGGCTTATTTCACTCAGCACAATATTTTCAAAGTTCATCCACATTGTAGCATGTATCAGGAGTTCATTTAATTCCAACCTTATTGAAAGCAAGAATTGTGTATCCTTTGTGTTCTCTGTATTTATAGGAATCAAACACCAAATTATAAGAAATTAAAAAAAAAAAGTATGGTAATAAATTGCAGAAACCTTAGTATTCAAAAGTCATTTCTTTCTTCAAAGTGTTATATGAACATGAGCGGTGTATTCACACAGTCCTAGGCCAATTTGAGAGATAGGTTTCTTCAGCTTGCTTATGGTGATTGCAAGTAAGGCAAGGGAACCAACCTAGAAATGTGGGATCCCTCCCCAATGGCCCAAGGCCCAACTCCTGTGCTGTTTAGTAATGAGGGCAGTTACCTCAGAGACACCCCAACGAGGGGCAGGGCTGGGCATCTTCTGATCTCACCAGGGGCCACTTCCTTCCTGCCCAGTTAGTTTGCTGCCTCCCAGTTCCTTTGAAAAATTTCTCCTGCTCACACAGGAAAACACTCCAATAAAGTGATTGGTTATCACTGGGCCAGTTGGGTGCTGAAGACATTTTCCTCCTTCTCACTCACACAAATGACATATTTCATTGGGCAAATCTGCTGCAAAAGATCTCTTTAAAGTTTTTTTGTTCATTTTTTTAAACTATTGACTTTATTCAGATTTCACCCATCTTTCCACTAATGTCCTCTTTCTGTTCCAGGACTCAATCCAGGATCCCACATCATCTTCTTTTTTTAAAAAAAAAAACCTATTGCCGTCGAGTCCATTCTGACTCATAGCAACCCTACAGGACAGAGTAGAACTGCCCCATAGAGCTCCCAAAGACTGCCTGGTGGATTCAAAGTGCCTGTCTTTTGGTTAGCAGCCATAGCTCTTAATCACTACGCCACCAGGGTTTCCATTGTCTCCTCCGTCTCCTACAATGTGTGGCAGTTTCTCAGTTTCTCATGCTATCTTGTGGTTTTAATTTACATTTTCCTAGTGACAAATGATGTTGAATATATTTTATATGGTAATTTTCCATCTGATATTGAATACATTTTTATATGCTAATTTCCATCTGTATATCTTCTCTGTGAAGTGTTTGTTTAGATTTTTTGCCCATTTTAAAAATTAGGTTGTTCGTTTTCTTACTGAGTTTTAAGAGCCCTTTATATGCTGTAGATATAAGTCCTTTATCAGATAGGTGATCTGAAACATCTCCCAGTCTGAGTCTTGTCTTTTCATTCTCTTAACAGTATAGTATCTTCCATGACCGAGGATCATGCAGATTTTCTTCTGTGTTTTCTTCTAGAAGAAGTTTCATATCTTACATTTAGGTCTATGATCCATTTTGAGTTAATTTTTGTGTAACGTGTGAGGTATGTAAGGAGCGTTGGTCGAAAGTTTTAAAGATCAAAGATGTCACTGTGATGATTAGCATGCTCCTGACCTAAAAAAAAAAAAGCCATGGTATTTTCAACCACCTCATATGCATCCGGAAGCTGGACAATGAAAGACAGGAGAGTTCATGCATTCGAACTGTGGTGTTGGTGAAGACATTGAATATACAATAGACTTCAGAAGAATGAAGAAATCAGTTTTAGAAGAAATACAACCAGGATGGTGAGACTGCACCTTGCTTACTTTGAACACATCAGAAAAGACCAATTGCTAGAAAAGAACTTCATGACTGGTAGATGATGGAAACCCTCAATGAGAAGAACTGACACAGCTGAAACAAGGGCCTCAAATATACCAATGATCATGAAAATGGGGCGGGACCAGGCAACATTTTGTTATGTTATACATAAGCTCACCATGAGTCTGAGCTGACTTGATGGCAGCTAACAACAACAACAACGGACACAAACAGCAAATGGTTCTGCCTTGAGATAATACCTTACACCAGATTATTCCACCACCTTGTTCTTGGGAGGGCAGAGGCTGCATTCTTTCCTTACATCTAATGCTAGCAGCAAGAACACGTGGAAACTGAAATAAATGTTTCTAATTAACAAACGAAAATACATCTGAGCCAAGTGAGAGATGTCAGCTGCTCAAGAAGCTTCCTTGGCTGCCGGGATTGTCTGTGACAGATTAAACCATTTAAACATATTATGACAACAAAAGGGATGGGATTCTCAGGCTCCTTCATCCATAGAATGGCTTTTTGGTTCACTCTACAGATGATTTTTTTTTTTTTCCTACTTGTAATAAATGAGTTTAAGCCAGAATCAAATTTTGATACTTAAAAAAAAATCAGCTGGTACAATTGATAGCATCAGTTAAAGGAATGAAACACTTTTGCGTGGAAACAATGATTCATGAACTGTTCTTCCCTACAGGAGATGAAACCATTTGGGGCTTTCCACAGAGATGCTTATATTACTGGCAACATTTAGAAAAACTTCATTACATACAGAAAATTCCAGCCTTCAATTTTTCTTCTTGAGAGGGTTCGGTGGTTGCTTTGGTATATGTGTGTCTCTTGGTGAGTGTATGTATGTGTGTGTGTATGCGAGTGTGTGTGTGCGAACGCATGCACACACATGAGTGTGTTTCATAAAATTAGATTCTAGCAAAGGGAAAGTGCATTTATGCAAAAGCAATTCATCAACCCACTTCTGTGCTCAGAATTCACCGAGGTAATTTAGATACTTTAATGGCAAGGTAGTTTAGGTAGGTAGGAGAGGATGTCCCCTCCCCCACCCAACAGCTATGGTAATAGAAAATGTGTGCTCTAAATGAATCTTTTCAGGAAAGTAATTCTCATTTTAATTATTTATCCACTACCAAATATAAAATATAATTACACAGCCAATGTCCATGGGAACAAAATCCACAGTGCAGCATAGAGTAGAAGAGCTTTCTGCTTTTAGAAATTTTTCATTTCAAAAAAAGGTATTAAAAAAATGAGATTAGCCAAAAGCAGCTTTTAGTACTAATCTGATTTTCATAATATTAGTGTTTAGCAAGAGCCCACTGTTTGACCAAACACAATGGCTCCAGAATTTGCAGTGTTTTCACCGTGGCCTTGACCTTTATGATGTCAGACATATATTACTTCTCTGCTATAATTTACTATTGACATCATGGATTAAATTTGTTGTTTCGGCTAATGTAACTGAGCAAGCAAGGTGGATTGTGAAACTGAAGCCAGCTACTGAAATACGAGGGTTGTCAAGTGTAAATTTACAAAAGATATTCAGACTGGGTGTGGAAGACAAAAATAAATGGACAAAGAAGCTGTTTTTGACAGACTGCAAGGGGCTAGAGACTTCAACTTGAACATTGTAAATCCAAATGTCACGAAACACTGCTGCAGAATGAGAGACATGTCTATTTCTCAGGAATATAAATGGTGATGGGAAACCAAACTTTCAAGATGCTGTGCATTTTTGAAAAGTATATCCCTGCTGCCTGATAACAAAACTCAGTGATTTCTTCCTCTTCTTCCCATACCCAAGCTTGAAAATCATTGCAAGTCAGCCCCTCAGAGCCATTAATGACCCCAAAGCCAATGTTTCACGGGATACCATTTGTACAAGAGGCCAAGGGATTTCAAGAAATATGTAAAGTTGCATTTTTTTAAAGAAAAATAAATTAACTTGGTGACTATATGTTATTCCCCAAACGTGATCCATGGCCAGTTTTCACATCTCATACAAATTGTTTTTACTACCAGAGTATAAGCAGCTTAAGAGGGGATATGGTAACTACTGAAATATGTAAAAGTGCTTCCGTCACTCAACATGTAACCCTTTGGAAAGTAATTGAGCCAGATCCGTGACTGGCCTCATAGAATAAAGATCTGGCCTGCTGGCTTGTGGCTCTATGAAACTGCAAGCTCATGGCCAAGTTTTCTCTGGAACCTTCCAAATGCTTTATTTTCCAGGTACTCTACAAGCTAAAAGCATTTTTGAAAAACCAGCTGCTGTCGAGTTGATTTCAACTCATGATGACCCCCTATGTGCCAGAGTAGAACCGTGTGCTCCACAGGGTTGTCAGTGGCTGATTATTCACAAGTAGATCACAAGGCCTTTCTTCGGAGGACTTGAACCCTCCAATCTTTCAGTCAGCATCCAAGTGCATTAAATGATCACACCACCAAGGGACTCCAAAAGCATTTTAAAATAACTGAAATTGTTGTTGTTGTTGCTAGGTGTCGTCGAATCAGTTCTGACTCATAGCCACCCTATATATAACATAATGAAACCCTGCGCAGTCCTGCACCATCCTCACAATTGTTGCTATGTTTGAGCTCATTGTTGCAACTACTGTGTCAATCCATCTCATTGAGGGTCTTCCTCTTTTTCATTGATCCTCTACTTTACCGAGAATGATGTCCTTCTCCAGGACTGGTCCCTCCTGATAACATGTCTAAAGGGCGTGAGACAAAGTCTTACCATCCTTGCTTCTAAGAAGCACTCTGTCTGTACTTCGTCCAAGACAGATGTGTTCATTCTTCTGGTAGTCCATGGTATAGTCAATATTCTTCACCAACACCATAATCCAAAAGCATCATTTCTGCTTCAGTCTTCCTTATTCATTCCCTGGCTTTTGAATGCCTATGAGGGGATTAAAAATATCATGACTTGGGTCAGGCACTCCTTAGTCCTCAAAATGACATCTTTGCTTCTTAACACTTTAAAGAGGGCTTTTTCAGCAGACTTCCCAATGCAATACGTTGTTTAATTTCTTGATTGCTGCTTCCAAGGGCGTTGATTGTGAATCCAGGTAATATAAAATCCTTGACAATGTTCCAATTATTAATGGATGTTTGCAGCTGTTTCTTCTCATTTTGAGTAAAGCCAGATCACCCAATGAAGGTCCCGAAAAGATACACCCCTGATGCACACCTTTCCTAATTTTAAACCACACGGTATCCCCTTGATCTATCTGTTCTCATGACTGCTTCTTGATCTATGTACAGGTTCTGCATGAGTACAACTAAGTGTTTTGGAATTCCCCTTCTTTGCAATGTGTCCATAATTTATTATGATCCATACAGTCAACTGCCTTTGCATAGTCAATAAAACACAGGTAAACATCTTTCTGGTATTCTCTGCTTTCAGCCAAGATCCATCTGACATCAGCAATGTTATCCCTCATTCCACGTCCTCTTCTGAATCCAGCTTGAATTTCTGGCAATTTCCTGTCAATGTACTCCTACACCTGTTTTTGAATTATCTTCAACAAAATTTTACTTGCATGTGATATTAGTTATATTGTTCAATAATTTCCACATTCTTTTGGATCACCTTTCTTTGGAATGGGCACAAATATGGATCTCTTCCAGTCGGTTGGCTTTTTTCCAAATTTCTTAGGACAAATGAGCACAATAAATGTGTGCTACACGGATGGGTTGGTGAGTGGGTAACACAAGCAGAAAAAGAAACCTAGAAGTAAAAATACTTTCCCAATGTTATAACTTGTTGTTATGGATAATGCCCAATTTACTTCTGAGTCTAGTCCATGGGTAGATGACTCATGGAAGGCATTCAATGGCCATGTATTTGGGGCACTTATAGGAGGATGAAGAGCCTTGGGTCCCTCTTATAAACCTACTTTTTGATCAGTTATCCAGCCTTTTCCCTGGAAGTTGTGAGACCTGGATCTGAGTCTATGAGTCAGGTATACATGAACATTTATGGAACAATACATAGTACTTAATGCTGCACTGGGGCTTGAAATTGCACAGTAATCATTACAAATGGACCTTGCCTTCAAGTGTATACTCTAATGTGTCCATGTGTGGCTATGTACAAGACAGAAAATGCATGTTCTTAGAGTAACTCTAATGTGGGAAAATGGGACATGAGTACATTCTTTGCTCTATGACCCAAATGGTGCCTTTGAATAAGCTGTCAAAAGACGTGGCAGTATTGGGATCAGACAGTATTTTTTCCCATAGTCATAAAAGAAATGATGCAGAAGCTCTCATTGACATCCAGTTTGGCTAGCCCTGGAGATCCCAACGTTGAGAATAGGGTGACCTTCAGAAACCTAACACCATCTTGGGTATGAGTAGCCTGGAAAGAAGATGTGCTGTGAGCCTAATCCATTAAAAAAAAAGAGCCAGGGGCCCCCTAAGCTGACTCCAGAGCAACCTCAGAGGGATTTACAACATGCAAAGGAGCTCAAACACACTTACTGTTCTTAGAACCTCTTTAAATTATTTTTCAGTTGACTTGATTTTGACACCTACTCAGGGCTCTCTCTCCTGGAGTAATTCAAATGCCCATAGTCCTAGGACTCCTTTATACTTGGGTCTACACAGGTAGGAAATTTTCTTATAAAAGTTCATAGCTTAATTCCCCTTAAAGAAAATACCACTGTAGCTTTGTTTACAGAAATAGCTCTTTTGTTTAGAAAAATCCACAAATTTTACTTACACTTAGTTTGAAGTCTCACAAACCCCAATTCTAGCACTATGCCTGGTGGCATAGTGGTTAAGAGCTACAGCTCCTAACCAAAAGGTCAGCAGTTCGAATCCACCAGGCACTCCTTGGAAACTATATGGGGCAGTTCTACTCCGTCCTATAGGGTCACTATGAGTAGGAATCGACTCAGCAGCAATGGGTTTGATGTTTTGGTTTAGCATTTAGTTCATCCCATATCTTTTCATGAGCTGTTTACAGTAGATGGCAGCTACTGTGTGTTAATTTATCTCTATTTCCCTCCAGGCCAGTGGATTAGTTTGGACGTGTTTAGCCACATTTAACATTTAGCAAAAGTCCAAATACAGTGGCTTAGCCAATATTTTCCTTTACGTCATGAAGTTCAGGAAAAGAATGTGCAGAGTTGGTGCAGCGGCTTTAGAAACCATCAAGAACTAAGCCCCCTCCTGCTTCTTGCTCTACCATCTTAACATGTGGCTTTCATCTTCATGGTTTCACATAGGAAGAAGAAAATCAGAAAAGTCAAACTTTCCCAGAAATCCTCAGCAAAATTCCACTTTGTCATAACTAGATTACACGACTGCCCTTAGCTGCAAAGGAGACTGGAAAACAGGTGTTAGTTTGGCACAATGCCACCTTAAACAAAATAGGGGGTCTGTGGGCAAGGAAGAAGGACAAGAATAGAGATTAGGTAGGCAACAAAATGTGTCTGCCACCCCTGTACCTAGTGACTATGCAGTATGTGCTTGTTAAACAGTTACAGGCGGTGCAAGGATTTTGAGATTGTTTTCTCTCTCACACACACACGCACATAGTGAAAAGCTCTCTATAATAATATTTTTTCTGAGGATTGGGAAAATAAAAAGCTTCCCAGTTGCTCCTGAATAAACAGGAATTAAACTCCCTTGGAAGTTTTCTTAATAGTGAAATGACAAAAACACAGAGTTGCACAACTCGAAGAATGTAATCAGTGTCACTGAATTGTGCGTGTAGAAACCGCTGAATTGGTGTATGTTTTGCTGTATATATTCTCAACAACCACAAAAAAAGGAAAATTAAAAAAATGACAAGAACACTGAACCTTGAGGCAGAAAACCTGGATTCTGGAATCAATTCTGCCACCAACTATCTGGATGATCTTGCACAAGCTATATTCCCTGTCTGGGCCTCAGCTTCCTACCTAGTCTCACTACCTACACTCTTGGTACCTCTCCAGATCCATTCTCCACTGAGCACGTTCGTATTTCTCCTCTGCTGAAAACCCTTCAATGGCTTGGATTGAAATTCAGAGTCCTCGGGATCTGGCGCTGTCTACGTTCCTATTTCATCCTGTACCACCCTCCTTTGCTCATTTCACTCCATCACCCTACCTCCTTTGTTTCCTTAACCACACCAAGGTCACTGGTGGCCTTTGCACTTGCTGTTCTCTCTGCCTGGAATGCTGTGCCCTGAGGTCTTCCCATGACTGGCTCCTTCTTATTGTTCAAGTCTCAGTTCAAATGTCACCTGCTGACAGTGATATCTTAAGTAGATTATCCACCGAGCCCTGTTTATTTCCTTCAGAGTACTTACCACAGATCTTTAATTATCTTGATAATTTATTTGCTTACTGTCTGCCTCCCGTAGAGAATGTAAATTCCTTTAGAGCAGGAACAAGTCTTCTCTCCTATTCACCACAGTTAATCCTGGCATCTACACCCATCTATCCATTTGTGTATTGTGGTGCTTGTGTGTTGCTATGACGCTGGAAGCTACGCCGCCAGAATTTCAAATACCAGCAGGGTCACCTGTGGTGAACAGGTTTCAGTGGAGCTTCCAGACTAGGACGGGCTAGAAAGAAGGCCTGGATATCTACTTCCGAAAATTAGCCGCTGAAAACTTCGTAGATCACAACAGAATATGACCCAACTCACTAGCTTTGGACACATCAGGAAGGAACGATCGCTGGAGAAAGATATCACATCTGGTGAAGCAGAGGGCCAGCGCAGGCCAGAGAGATTTTCAATGAGATGAGTTGGAACAGTAGCCACAACGATGGCCTCAAACTTGCTGGTGATCCTGATGATTATGTAGGATCAAGCAATGTTTCATTCTACTGTACATAAGGTTGCCGTGAGTCAGAGTCTGTCTGTCTGTCTATCTATCTAACTATCCATCTAATTCTGGCATAGATTCTGTCAAGTATACATGTAACATACATTTGTTGAATGAATGACTAAATGAATGAAGAACGAGGGTCATTAACTTGATCTCACCAGCGCTTTCCAACTCTGAAATCCTGTGATCCCCAACTCACAGGGCCACTGTGTGGATGAAATGACACAACATACATGAGTGTACATTTTAAATTGGTAAACCAAAAAACCAAAAACTGGTAAGCAGTGCACAAATGTTAAGGCTTTTGTAAGAATAGTGTGATTTTGGGGGCAATTTGTGAACTGTTAAACAAAGCTTCACTCTTGTGAATAGTGTTTACAAAACAAATCCTGAAACGATAGGAATTAGTGCCAGACCAAATGAACCATTTTGAAATAAGGCGTTTTCTAAAGAGGTGACATTCTGAAAAACAATATCAACTGAGCAATTTTTCCCTCAATCAGTTCTCTAGAATGTAATACTCTTCTCCTATTCTATAATATTTGAGAAAGTTCTATTTACAAGTCATTTCTAAAGGGCAGTAATTTATTTTATATTAGTGATTCTGTGAACTGCAGACCCCACTCAGTAAGATCATATATCTCCGTAACATCTACCAGATATGAAATTCCATTGATGTGTGTTAAAGATTACACAGTTGAAAACTTTTATTGGCCAGATTGTGTTTATAGATGGAGTATAGATTGATAAACTAAACTCTGGAATCTGCTTTGATATTCTTTAGTCATGCACCAGACTTGGCTGGATCCAGTCAATGCTTGTTTTTAATGATGGAATAAGCGTGCATTCCCAAGGAGCAATTTGAAGCAGTGACCTCACTTCTTTTGGACATTCATGTCACCCTTAGTTTAGAGATGTTCTGTAAGAAATACTGGGCTTCGTGATCCTCTTCTGCCTCTAAATAGTCAGTGACTCCCCACTGACATGGGGAAAGTTTACACTATGGAAATAGGCTACAACTTGGCCCAGCCTGATTCTTTAGCACATAATCCCCCTGCTCCCATATAACCCCATGTAGGTAAACTCTATTCTATATTCCAGTCAAACTGAACCACATGGAATTTTCAGCACATGATTGGTACTTTCTTACCTACCTGGCTCTGACCATTCTGTCCTCCAACTCTTGAAATTCCCTTTCCATACCCTCACCATCCCTACCTGTAGAAATATAACCTACCTTTGCAAAGCTTTGCAAAAATTTGTCAATTTTTCTGCCTGAAAGCCATCTCTCCATGCTCCTTGTATTTAATTATAATAATGACAATTCATTCTTATTGAGATCGTGTACCAGGTGCTGGTTTAAATGAGTACCACTATCATCCCACTTTCCAGATGAAGATGCTAAAGCCTAAAGGAGTTGTGAAACCCATACCACTGCTAGGGCATGCCAGTGCACACACAGATTACCTCTAAAGCCAGTGGCTTGCTGGAGTCAGCTTATACCAGCTTGAGAGAGATGTTTAGCATCTCTTCCCAATTCTGCATTCAGTGAGGTCATGTTGGTAGCTTGAAATGAACTACGGTGGGAGTATTTACACTAAGGAAATAGGCATGAGCTACAAACCAGGTCATCTCCCCTTTTTTTCCAGATCACTTGTTGTTAAATGTTTATCAGTACACCACTGTCTAGACGCCACCCTCTTAACATTATGTTACTCTGCCTCACCTATTTTGTGTTTGTATTATTATTCCCATTGGGCTGTGAGTTCCTTAAGGTAAAGGACCACATTATATTCATTTATATCTCATGTTCTCTTGGCACATTGCTTTCCTTTTATACTGCAAGTATGCAATACATAGTTATTGTAATGAATAGTAATTCATTCCAAGGTAGCTAATACTAAGATCCCCATGTGAGATGGAAAAATTAGCAGCTGCTCTTTTAGTTAAACCAAAAAAAAATTCAAACTCCATAAGACATTTCATAGCTGGTGATGACATTGTCAACATGAGCAAGCATTGAGAAGAGAGTCCTGGAGTCTGAGTCCAGAAGGGATCATAAAAAAAAAAAAAAAAAAAAAAAAATTTTTTTTTTTTTTTTCCATAGATATCATCAAATGCAACCACTATGTTTGACTGAAACTGAGATCTAGCATCTAGTGGTCATTCTCTCGGGAGCAGGGACTGACTGATCATTGCCTATGGATGGGTGGGAAAAGGCCTTTTTAAACTTGAATCCTCCTCATCAGTTCTGATATCTATGCCCACCAGTACCATATCACCTCCTCCCTTGTTGAGAGCCACTGACACACTGAGTCTCATTTGATGTGGA
The DNA here is from genome assembly GCF_024166365.1 of Elephas maximus indicus. Classification (NCBI taxonomy): domain Eukaryota; kingdom Metazoa; phylum Chordata; class Mammalia; order Proboscidea; family Elephantidae; genus Elephas; species Elephas maximus. Next base: position 74,712,570 of record NC_064824.1, on the reverse strand, counting down.
AAGTGATTTATAAGCAGTGAATTGCTCTGGAGATTATGAAGAGGTCAACCTTACTTCCTGAACAAAAGAATTAATGTGATTATTCTAAAGACAGTGCCAATTTCACTGCCCCAGTTTTCCCAGCTTCTGAACTTAAATTCTGCTAAACTTACCTTTCCTTCAGCTTGTACATCCTCACCCCTGTGTCTTTGCTCCCTCTTTTCTGTCCATAGAAATTGTGTTCCTGTTCCATCTTCATCTGCTGAATCCTACCAATGCTCACATCTTACTAGGTCTAGTTTATTGCCAGCTCCTTCCTGCCCCCACCCCCCCATGATCACCGCCAGTGAGAAGAAATCATTACTAAAACACATAGATCCTGGATTTGGGAAGCTCACATTGCCCTGATCTAGAATTCTACCACAAATCCTATCTGGGAATACATTGCATTTTCTTGATAGGATGGCTAAAGCCCTCACCTGCTCTGTGTCCCCTTTATGCTTAGCCTGACCACGGTAGGGGTCAATAAGAGCCAGAAAAGAACCAGGACTCCTTCATATATGGGGAGCTTCTCCAGTAGGACCACTACCCAGAACTGGTTGGCAGGCCTAGTCTTGGTAGGCATCAGGATAAACAGAGACTCAGGCGCCTTCTGTTTCCTGAGTTGTAGGCTCTTCATACAAACCCCAGCATATGTGCCTGGTTCTCTGATGGGTCTTCTGCCCTGGTATTTAGTTTCTCCTTAGGGTCTTTACAAGGGTCACAGCCAAGGCCTAATTGCTGATAGAACAGAACGGTAACCCCCTTCCTGGTTCCTGCCACCACTTTTCCGAGGGCTGGTTTAACAGTAGAGTAAGGGCACTGAGTGAGCAAAACACCACTCTATAAGCAGGAGAGATGCTGGGCAAACATCAGCCTTTCCTCAACCTCAACAGACCTATATTCTACACTGCAGTGTTCTACCTGACCCCAAGACCTTCCTCCCCAGGAGTCTCACTGCCTATGCCTGCCCTGCCACGCCCCTTTAGCTCAGGCTTTTTGTACAGTGAGCCTGCCCGGGTCACATCTGAGTTTGCTGTGCCTCTAGGATTGGGCAGGTTAAACTGCTGGCTTCTCCCAGGAAGGCGCCGAGCTTAGGCCTCCTAAGATACCCTCAGTGCCCGCCCCACTCCACACTGCCCAAACTTGTCCTCCCTTCCCTGCTGGGGGCTCCCAGCATGCCACAGGACAGATATAATGCTTTTTTATTTTGCTCTGCTTCTGGATTAACCTTAAGGTTCCTGAAGACGAAGACCGTACATTATACATCTATTCTTTTCCCATAACGCTTAGCACAGTGTTGTTGTTGTGTGCTGCTGAGAGTCAGTTCCACTCATAGTGACACTATAGGATAGAGTAGAGCTGCCCCATAGGGTCTACTAGGCTGCTATCTTCACAGGAGGAGATCTTCAGATCTTTTCCCCCACGGAGCCATTGGATGGTTCGAACAGCCAACATTTCGGTTCACAGGTGAGTGCTTAACTATTGTGTTACCGGGGCTCCTTTCTTAGCACAGTACTGGCCCCAGAGTAGGCATTGTTTAAGAATGAAAGAAATCGTCACATATCAGAAGGCAGGCAGAGTTCTAACAAAGATATTCAAGTGGGTGACAGCTCTCACACAGCATCTAAAAGGAATAAGGAATAGATGACACTGGAATGAGCAAGAGGTTTACCTGGAACAGTAGGGAATGACATGGTCCAGTGGGTTTGCACTTTATTTAACATGTGCCGGGCACAGTTCTGAGCACTTTTAAAATAATAACTCATCTTATCTTGAGGTTGTTACGGCACAGAGAGGCTAAGTAACTTGTCCCAAGTCAAACAGCCAGGACGCACATCCCAGAAAGCCTGGCAGCAGAGTCCTCCTCTTATCCACTACGTGAAGGCGCTTTCCTGAGCCAAGCAGAGTTACAAAGGCGACCTGTAGTTCGAAGCACAGAAGCTTAACTCAGTAGCTTAGATTTTCATTTCGGTCAAACATGGTGGTTGCATTTGACGATATCTAGGATCCTTTCTAGGCTCAGATTCCAGGACTCTACTCCCATGGCTTGCTCATGCTGACAAGTCACCTCCAACTATGTAATATTTAAAGACATTTGAAATGTTTTGGTTTAACTAGAAGAGTAGGGACTGCTTCACTTGGGCCAAAATCAAGTTTAGGAAATTACTGTAAGGGCAAGGAGCTGGGGAGGCCGAGTGATATGCTTTCTTTTCCCCATTCTATTGTTTCTTTTTTTAGTGTTGATAGTTGTTTTTGTTGTTAGGTGCCATGAAGTCAGTTCCAACTCATAACAACCCTGTATACAACAGAACAAAACACTGCCCAGTTCTGCACCATCCTCACAGTTGTTGCTATGTTTGTTTGAACCCATTGTTGCAGCCACTGTGTCAAGTCATCTCATTGAGGGTCTTCCTGTTTTTTAATGACCTTCTACTTCAATGGGGAAACACTAAACTGATTTCACCACTCACTAATGGGTTGTGAAAGTTTCACACTTTGAAAACTCTGAATTAAGGGAAAGTGGACTGGGGTTAAGAAAATTATGATAATAATAACTGAAGAGGCTATAGCCTAGGCAAAAAATGATGCATCTTAATGGATTCTAGTGGCAATAGAAAATGACACAGAGATCAAATTGCCAGAGCAAATCATTACACCTCACCTTTAAAAAGTTGTAGTGTTAATATGAGGATGTGAGTTTATAAACCCATTTCTTGTGAGTTCATTTAGTGTGGCTCAAGTCCCCTAGGAACTGGTCAACTTTGGTAGGAACTGGTCAACTTTGGGGTGACTTTCAATGGGAACCCACCACTGAAAAAGCAGCCAGTGGCACCAATGGCACTCAATGAGCATTAAATTCAACCATATTGTCTTTTCCACATTGGAAAGGGTTCTACTTGGCAAATTCCATTCACATTATGCTCTTCCAGAAATCTTCAACTATGAGCACACTTGGAATGTTAAGTCTATACAACAATTTTCCTCTCAGATGTTAGCTTACTTTGTAACTGTCTGGTAGCCAAATGAATGTGACAGTGATGGAATTAAAATTGCAATTACATTGTGCTTCTATTGTTTGTTTGAGTGAGAATTCAATGACTGCCTCCTCCCCCCCTCCGCCTTGAGCAAATGCAAAATATGAAAATGTTTCGAGTGTATAAGACAAGGAAAAAATCCATTTCCTGAATGGCTCTGGAAAGGCCACTTCTATTTTCACAAGCGTGGCTGTAAAATAAACAACCTTCATCTTTAATTTACCTTTGCTCCCACCAAGATGCCTAGGTGTTAAGAAAGGGCTATATGGTGATGCATTTGCCAGACAAAAAGCTTTCCCTGTTATTAATGACTGGTGGCGCCCCAGTGTAATCAAAGGGCACAGCTGCAGTGATATACGGCAGTGACAAACCTCGGAATCTTTCCTTCTCAATGCTACAAGCCTAACAGCTAGCAGCGGAGAACTTCCAGCATTGTATATCTACAAGATAAATAGCACAAGATATGAATATACGTATTGCTTACAGTCTTGAAAAGTATTGTTATATCCCCCACACGCAATCATTCTAAATATGACGCAAGTACATTTTTCACCATTTCAGAACAATCCTTGTTGTTTGTAAATGGCAATAGTTTTCTAGTCAAGATTTAAAACCCTCCGACTGTGCCAGTTACTGCAGTCTGAATTGAAAACCTGTGCCTCCACTGCGGATGGTGTCAGTTGAGCGGGCTTCCAGAGATTCATAACCCCTTTTATGGTGACAGGCAGCATCAAAAGAAGGAATCACCTCAAGAATATACTAGAAATCATTTTTATTTTTGCTCCTCGATCATGCCAAGATGATCTAAAGGGAAAACTCAGAGTCACTCATGACGTGAATTTGACATGAAGGAATCCATAAGAAGAATTCACGGGTGTTTTTATTTTCAGCTATTAAGACTTTTTTCCCCCCTTTCCTGCTTTGAACTTGTAACCAAAAAAAGCCATATTTTGCTTTGTTAAGTGTTCGAGAAATGCATTTAATTGGGAGTTATGGCCAAGGTAAAACACAGACTAAATAACCGGCATGAAATGAGGTTAGCTTTCCGCACTTTCTCAGGTGTGAATTCCGGAGGAAAAATTCTGTAATTACTGATCGGGTTTCCATCAAAAATAAAGTGAACAAAACCACTGAATGGACAAAGCAAGGTCTTTGACTAGATCAATAGCAAAGACACTTCCATGCACACACACAGGAAGTCAGTGCAGCTCCATGACCTTTTCATGAACTTTCTGGGAGACGGAAAGATCATTCAAAGGGGCAAAGGTCAGTGTTCATGCTGGTCACAAACAAAAATCAGATTTACCAACGTAATAAAAGATTCAAGGCTCTCACCTACCAGTGCAAATTAAATACTATTATTGCACATTTCCCTACGTTACCAATTGAAGAAGAAACTGCTGTTGTATTTACAGCGTAGGTTAACATTTATTTACCAACTTGTATTATTTTGCTATCTTTACCGAACATCACAAGACTAAAGATTTTATAAAACAGAAAACTTCAGTCTAGATGCGAACCGTTAGCTCACCCCAAAGACCTCCTCTGCATGTTCACAGTGTCTCTCTGTGTGATCTCTGCTCCCGTCACCCTAACACACACACAGCACAAAGGAAAACGCAAGGTGTCTGAAAGAAGATACTCGTTACCGAAGGATTGTGCTTCCATTACAAATAAATTATATATGTCATGATGGGGGAAACCTTCGTGTTGTTCGTCTGTGGATACAGGCCTACCTCACAAAGTAACAGTCAACTCTCGGTTTCTGCTCCAGTGACGTTCAACGCTGAGGAGATGGTGGTGGGAAATCACTGGGAGTTTGGATCAGTTTATAAAGGAGCCTCGTTTCCAGGAGAGCTGACTCAGGTCAGCATCATTGTGAAACCTGAAAACAAAAAAATGGTTCCTGGGTGAAGGTGTCCACACAAAGGTGCCAGTATTCCTAGACAAAGGGGATCCTGAGTGGACTATAGTTATGTGTCTTCTAAAATTAATTAGGGAGTGATAAGGTGCCTTAGGGGGCTTTGAGAAATCCGGCAAACATCAAAATACGAGAATCCAACTATTCTGAAAATTAAATATCTCAAGTATCCATGAGGAAGAAAAGGCATTTTCAGAAAAACAGATGCAACCAAATACAAGTCATAAGTGGCTCTGCAACTCCTTTTGAGGTGGCAGGCAGTGTTCGAGCTTAGAGAGTTGGGAAGCCTTAAATAAAACGAATCCACCCTTAAAATATAGTGGGATTGGGTGTTAATTCCCCATCACTCTTATGGCCTAGCATGTGTCCTAAATACACATAGTATTGTTTCTGTCTATCCATGTTCTATTTTTCTGGACACAGCATTTAATTTTCTTAATCACTAGACATACAGTACAAGCATGCCTAAGGCCATTCCAATACAAGCAGTCCTAAAGCCTTTTCAGGGTCCCTAACCAAAAAACCAAAAACCAAGCCTATTGCTGTCTAGTCAATTGTGATTCATAGCAACGGTATAGGACAGAGTAGAATTGCCCCATAGAGTTTCCAAGGAGTGCCTGGTGGATTCGAACTGCCAACATTTTGGTTAGCAGCTGTAGCTTTTAACCACTATGCCACCAGGGTTTCTTAAGGGTCCTTAGGTGGTACAAATGGTTATGCTTGACTACTAACCTGAAGGTTGGTGGTTCAAGCCCACCCAGCAGCATCAGGGAAGAAAAGCCTGGCCATCTGCCTTGGTAAATATTACAGCCAAAAAAACCCTATGGAGCAGTTCTACTCTGTAACACATGGGTCACCATGAGTCAGAACCGACTTGACAGCAACAGGTTTGGCTTGATTTAAGGCCATTTCAATACATCCTAAGGCCATTTCTTCCAAAAGTTGCTTTGTGGTGAACTTTAATCCTCAATATTGTATGCTACTTCAGAAATTAGCCCCTAGTAAAGCAAGCTTGGCTCCCTGGTGGTGCAGTGGTTAAAAGCTATGGCTGCTAACAGTTCAAATCCACCAGCAGCTCCTTGGAAACTCTATAGGGCAGTTCTACTCTATCCTACAGGGTTGCTATGAGTTGGGCTTGAGCAAAGCTGGTTCATATTTGTAGGCATATGAGTGGTGGAGTGAAAGGGATGGGGTGGGACTGGGAGGGTGGATGCCTACTAAGCCAGTAGAACTTAAAAGTTAAAAGGAAATTTGGGAGGCCATTCCAGCTTTCTCACTTTGTTTTCCAGACAAGGAAGCCAAGGCTTGGTGTGTGTATGTGTGTGTGTTGTGTGTGTGTAACACTGACCAATCAGAGTTGAGACAGGCCCTGGCTAATCACTACAGATCGTGGACCTAGTGCTGGGCCTGATCCTGGAGTTTCTCTTCTGGTACTGGTTTAACCCTTTTGAGGCGAAAGTGTGGGAAGGTAGACGATATCCTGGGGAAGCGAAGAGTGGTCAGCTCAGGTAATAGATAACATATAGTGAGCTTTTAGTCCTGGGAGAAAGATGTTGTACTGGTTAAACACCCAGGCTTTGGAGCCATCTGCCTGGGTTAGAAACCTGACTCCACTGCTGGCAAGCTGAATATCCATGGGCAGATTATTTAACTTCTCTATGCCTCAGTTTATTCATCTGTATAATGGGGAAAGTAATAGTGACCTCATAGGGTCATATATAGAAGCAAATATATGCTGTGCTAAGTGCTTTAAGTGCGCTCCTTCACCTATCCTCAACAACCCTATGAGGAGGACATTTTTTATTACCTGCAATTTACAGATGAAGAAATGGAGGCTCTGACAGGGTGACTTACCTGCCCCCATCTCACAACTGGTAAGAGGTAGGGAGGGGGCTCATTCCAGAAGCCCTGCATGGCACACCACATCAACCACAATGCCTGGCCCTAGAACCTCTGTTTAACGTTGGCCCTGGTAGCTCTGCTTGAATGACCTGACCCTGAGAGCCATAGCAATTATTTAAAAGAAATAAGCTTCTTTAAAAAGGGCGTAATATAGTGAATTTCTGCCTAGTATTTCCCAGAGAGGTTGACTTGTCCAGGTTTGCAAAACTAATTACTGACAAAATCAGGTTGAGAGGCCATCTTCTGGCTCTTAGTCCAGTGTTTTCTCCACTCCACACACTGCGTTGAATAAAAACCAAAAACCAAACCTGTTGCCGTCGAGTTGATTCCGACTCATAGCAGCCCTACAGGACAGAGTAGTGGCACCCCATAGGGTTTCCGAGGAGCAGCTGGTGAATTTGAACTGCCAAACTTTTGGTTAGCAGCCATAGCTCTTAACCACTGTACCACCAGGGCTCCACTGCATTGAATAGACCTCTGAAAATGAATTGTAAACTCATTCTGTAAAGCATGGCATAGCAGATAAAAATGTGGATGCTGGCATCAGACCACCTGTTTGAATCCTGGCTTCCTGACTTATCCTGTGTTCCATGACCTCCTTGTGCCTCAGCTTCCTCATCTGGAAAATGGGGAAGATAATAATATGACCACACCCTTCCAGGTTACTGTGAAGATTAAATAAGAAACACACAGGAAGTACTTAGAACAATGCCTAGGACATAAAACCACTCAATAAGTGATAGTTTTTTGTTTTTGTTTTTGTTTTTTTTTGCATGTGAAAGCTGGACAATGAATAAGGGAGACCAAAGAAGAACTGATGCTTTTTAATTGTGGTGTTGGCGAAGAATACTGAATATACCATGGACTGCCAAAAGAACGAACAAATCTGTCTTGGAAGAAGTACAACCAGAACGCTCCTTGGAAGCAAGGATGGCAAGACTGCGTCTCACATACTTTGGACGTGTTGTCAGGAGAGATCAGTCAGGACATCATGCTTGGTAAAGCAGAGGGTCAACAGAAAAGAAGAAGACCCTCAACCAGATGGATTGACACAGTGGCTGCAACAGTGGGCTCAAGCATAACAACAATTGTAAAGATGGCACAGGACTGAGCAGTGTTTTTCACTCTGTGGTACATAGGGTGGCTATGAGTCAGAACCTACTTGACAGCACCTAACAACAACATGTGCTTTTTTATTCAATCGCATAGCCTCTATGCAATCAAATCAACAGCTAAATTTCAGAAAATTTGCCTTGTGTGTAAGTAGGAATATGACAGGTCAGGAAAATTGAGGTGCGTATAGAATGAAGTGCTAAATTAGAAGAATGCAAGAGTTATTTTAAGTCTCCTAAAGAAGACATGGTTAAGCCTTAGTTCTGAAATCGGATAATGTTTCAAAGACTCTTGGTAACACCAGAGAGAAGGAGGTCTGAGAAATAATTTAATTTGAAAAAGGAAAAAAGGAGAGGGAACCCATGAAAACATGCCACATCCTAGTGTCAGCAAGATTTAGTGAAGGAAGTTTGGGGGCCTGCAAGTGTCAGGATATTTTTCAAATCAGAAAGAGAGTACAAACTCAGCTAAATATAATTTATATAAAACATTTTATTTAAAATATCTGTCTTTTAAAAGGAAGTATAACCTGGAACAAGGTCATTATATTAAGATAGAGAATTATAACTAACATGAAATAAATATTAAATCCCAATTTTAAGGTGGAGTGTATAAATATTTTTAAAAGTCTGTTTCTCCTTCCCTCTGCTCCCATCAAAATCTTATTTAATTCTTCACTCACAGAAAACATGAACAGATTCTGCCTCTTCAACCTTTTAATGCGTTCAACTTGGTTTAAAGCACGCATCAGAAAGCAGCTCAAAATGAAAGCCTTTTGTTGTCTGTAGACAGAAGTGTCAGAAGCTGAGCCCCGGCTAGTGCAAGGTATAAAAGAAATTCCCCTGATACCATCTGTCCTTCAAGGTCAAGGCCTGCACAGCTGCATACCCAAGATGGCCTAGGATCACCTGGGTAACCTCTGAGTGATGTTCATATTTGAGATGTGATCTATAATAGGGAAGAAAGGAGAGAAAGAACAACACGATATTTAACAGATCTGGTCCAAGTGATCACACATTTGGCTTCCTGCAAGGCATAAATCCATTATCTTCAAAACTGGGCAGCTTACATAGCAGGCATTCCTCCTAAACAGCTGCAGATGATAAGCCTTACTCTACATAATTTTCTTTAAAGGACCTTAGAGATACGATTAACCACATATACGACAGACCTTATTGCTTGCTCTAGGAAAGATCTGGAGATTTCAGTGGCTCACCATTTTTTATTACCCCTATGAATGAATTGGAAACCCTGGTGACATGATGGTTAAAAGCTACCTCTGCTAACCAAAAGGTCAGCAGTTCGAATCCACCAGACGCTCCTTGGACACCCTATGGAGCGGTTCTACTCTGTCCCATAGTGTCGCTATGAGTCGGAATCAACTCGACAGCAACAGGTTTAGTTTGGTTTATGAATGAATTCTTCCAAGCTGCCCCATTCTACAGACTCTGGTTCTAATAATGAGACAATATCTTAAACATTTAAAAATTACAGAGCTATAGCACTCATTACAATCTATTATCCTATTTTTCCTCATGTTGGGAATTTTATTCCTACAAGATTCTGTTAACACAATAGTTTCAACCATGAGCTTTTAGAAAAAGAAATGTGCCAGACCTGGTTTTTTGCAGTGTTTTTGATAAGGTCAGCACATATCTATACTTAGAGGCAATATTTCCAGCCTTAGATACAATTATTTCCATGGCTTTGGATAAAAAAGATATCCTTAAACTAATAGAACTCTCCTTTTCCAGTCAGTTAAATAATCATAAATTCATAACCATGCAACTGACTCAGGGGGCCTAGAGGCAAGAGGAAATTGTGTGCATCTTTTCCCAATTCATTCAGCCCCATCAAGTTGGCAGCCTCAAATTGGTCACAGTGGAGTATTTACACCTTACCAGTTGCCATTGAGCCAATTTCAACTCATGGAGATTCCATGTGTGTCAGAGTAAAACTGCTCCGTAGTGTTTTCAATGGCTAATCTTTCAGAAGTAGACTGCTAGAGCTTTTCTCCAAGGTGCCTCTAGATGGACTTGAACCTCCAACCTTTAGGTTAGCAGCTGAGCGAGTTAACCATTTGCATCAGTCAGGGACTCCCATTTACACCTTCAAAAAAACCACTGCCGTAAAGTCAATTCCAACTCGAGTGGCCCTATAAGACAGAGTAGAACTGTCCCATAGGGTTTCCAAGGCTGTAATCGATTTTTTTTTTTTTTTTTTAATCTTTACGGAAGTAGACTGCCACATCTTTCTCCCATGGAGTTGCTGGTGGGTTTGAACCCCCAACCTTTCAGTTAGCAGCCGAGAGCTTAACCACTGTGCCACCAGAGCTAGACAGTAGTAAATGCTACTCTCCCTGACCTCCACCCTCTATCCTACTCCAGGAGCTGGTTGTTAACAATTTACCAGCACACCACAGCCTTGAACCCTGAAGCTTGCAAATGTTATTTCTGAGGACTACAATCATCGAGAAGCATTAGATACCTTAATAGTGTCTATTGTCCTACATTCTTAAATAGATATTAACAGATGATGTGATACAGAGAAGAGAAAAATGTAAATGATTATGCTTGTTAAATTAGTTTTAATAAACCTTTTAATTAAATGTAAAACTACTGCTATTATGAGTTCTATTCAATAGGAAAAGTTGAACCTCATATGAAGGTGATTTAAAAGCGTGGAAAAGTTGAGAGAAAGGATCTTCAGAAAACAGCCAATCTTAAAAGAAAAAAATCCCTGCTATGTGTATTTGTTCTTTTTCTTTTTTCTCTCTCTCTCTCTCTAAAGAAAAAACAAAGAGCCCTGGTGGCACAGTGGTTAAGCACTCAGCTGCTAACTGAAAAGTTAGTGGTTGCACCCCACCAGCAGCTCCATGGGAGAAAGATGTGGCAGTCTGCTTCCATAAAGATTACAGCCTTGGAAACCCTATGGTGCAGTTCTACTCTGTCCTATAGGGTCGCTATGAGTTGGAATCAACTTGACTGCCATGAGTTTTAAAGAAAAAAAGGTATCTCACACATTAAACACACATATCAAGAATCTTTTCATGTGTTTTACATTAATGAAGTGACTTCCTCTCAGGAAAAGGTTGTTCAGTAAAGTAGGTTTAACTTGGACTCATCATTAGTTCTGCCTCCTTCCCTGTTTTGACATTCTTGACTTTCATCCTTCCACAAGAGTCCAGAAGTAAAACCATGGAGGGAGTTTAGCTTTTATTGATTCAGAAAGAACAATATAACAAGACACTGACAATAATAAACAGATACAAAGTTGTTTCAGCCTGGAAAAAATTGCAGCCATATAACCCTTGGTGGCCTCTTTTATATGAACTTTTATTTTTCACTCCACAATGACTAACACGGGAACTATCATCTATCCAACTGAGCAGCTTCTAAGGACCCAGGAAACGGTTAAGCTACTGCAGGTCAGTCCTGCAACCTCCTGGAAATGCTTTGATTTGTCTCCCACACAAAACCAATTTGAGTCATTTATTTTACCAACAACTCCCATCAGAATCGAGGCATTGAACAAGTCTTCTTTCACGAAAAATTTACCCTCACACATAACTTTGTCAAGAAAGAGAATTTCTTCTGAGGAGGATACAAATTTCAAGAATATTTGTGAAGTGTGTCTATAGAGCCTTTACTTAATATCAAGAATGTGTATATCATAGCATATTCTTAATATTAGGACATAACAATTTTTTAAAGCACTCACACAACTCCAGTGTGATTTAAGCTGATGCCATTTTTGTCTCAAAAGATAAAGTTGGTCTCAGAAATCCTCTGGGATAAACAATTCAAATGCTAGCCACAGAATGAGAGAACCAATATCCCAGATACTCTGTTGGTCCGTTCAACAAATACATAGGTAGGTACTAAATTTCCTCTGTGATGGGTGCTTGATTAAGTTATTCTTATTGAACCTTGCAAAGGTTTCCTTATCTCAGCTTCCAAAACAGAATCTCAAGGGGAAAGAAAATTGAATATTTAACAATATATCCCTTGAATAACTGCTTCTCTTCCAAAATGGGTGATTGGTAATCAAGTCTGCTTCTCCTTGACAGAGGTCAATGTAGGAGCTGCCAGGTGGGAGGGCTACAGTTCCTCCGTGATGACACTACCCCTCGGGAGTCACCCTGCAACTAGTCGCTGGCTTCAAACCACGTCCATCTGTATGGGCAAGGTTTTTGGTGATGGTCAAAGAAGAGAAAGAGAGGAGGAAAAGAGGAAGAGGACCAAGAAATTCCCAGTCTTTGAGACAGAGTATAAAATTTATCTTTTGCATTTCAATTTCAAAGCATATCAAGTTCTCCACAAGCTATCCTCGAATGGTAAAGCTTAAGAACACCAGCCTGGATCAAGCCGTTAACCTTTTAGGACCTACTCAAAGCAATGTAGTGTGACTTTATTAATGAAAGTTTTAATGTGGTCTATAAAAGCTAACAAACACAGGCACTTGCTATGATTCATCAAATTTAATATTCCATCAAACCTTTCAGTTTAAAGACCAATGATTTTCTTTTTTTTTATACTGAAGCCTCAAAATGGAAATTCTGATCTCCAATTAAATTTACTGCATCCAAAAATAAAATCCTGAAGAATTTAATGCTAGGCCGAAATTAAAAAAAAAACAAAACAATAAAAGACATAACCATTGTACAATAGCTCCAGAAAATGTTTTATTGAAACTGCAGACAACCAAGAGATGTAACCCTTGAAAACAGACTTGCTGTTTAAGGCATACATTGTCTGCAGTGTTGCTAGGAGGCAAAAGACCCTATTGTAAAACAGCTGAGCTTCACACTCCAGGCAAAGGCAAATTCCACAGTCAAAAACCTAATCAGAAACTTCCAGAATTTGTTGCATTGTTTCAGTCAGTGACCTTTATAGAAACCCAAACTTAGGTATCTGGCTTTCTTAAGAAACTTTTCTGTGTAATTACAATATATACATTTTTCCATTAATATTTTATAAGCAGTCCCACAAAAGAACAGCCCACCTTGCTCACAGTCAGTGCCTATTTGCAAGGATTCTTGGACAAAATTTCGAAAATGCAATTTTGTTTTAAAGACACTTTTTCCATCTTTAAAAAAAGGTTGATATGCTGTGGTATTTATCAGAAGGAAAAAATAAAGCAGGAGAACTTGGCTGGTCTAGTCTGGCCTCACTTGACCTTCTGTTCAATATCTAGGTCATGGTCAGTGCCCGATACATGTCAAAAATTAATACAGTTCCAGGCCAAACACAGTCACAGTTCCTGAGAGTCCTTTGTGGACAAAGAAAGGAGCCTATAAATTATGTCACTAGGACAGTCCGCCATGTCATCAAAGAATAATCCAAGTGGATTATTATCTTTTTCTCTTAAAATCATGCTGTAGATGTCTTAAGTGCTTTGCAAACTTTATTTCTCTTTATCTGGGTGTCAGACAGGTTATCTCTTGTTTTACTAATGAAGAATCAGAGAACAAGCTGTGTCTCTGGTTAAATCAAACCCGGAGTGCTACTGACATCAGGATCTCTCCGTCATTCAGAACGTCGTCTCCTACTGCCTGGAGCAGAGAACACCAGGTTGCCAGTGTTTCACCCAGGTCACCCAGAGCGAATGCATCACTCTCAGTATAAAGTTCACCAACATACTCCAATACAGAGAAAATATGCATATTCACAAGATTTTTTTTAATGCATAATATAGAATAGGTGTTGTTGTTAGTTGCCATTGAGTCAATTCTGAATCATGGTGACCCCGTGTATGCAGATGAGTACTGTTTCATAGTTTTCAAGGCTGTGGCCTTTCAGAAACAGATCACCACACCTGTCTCCTGAGGTGCCTTTGAGTGAATTCAAACTCCCAACCTTTTGGCTAGTATTTGAGCGCTTAACAGTCTCTACCACCCAGGGACTACTTAGAGCCTAGTAGGGACAGCAAAGCAAAGGGCAATTTAAGACTCTGATAGGAGAATAGGGTGCTATGGGAGCACGAGTGAGGGGCATCCAACCCAATCTGGAATGGGGTTGGAGGAAAAGAGAAAGATGCTTAGATATCTATGGAGATATTCAAAGGAATTAACTGGGACAGAGGTGCTGGGGAGGTGATTTTAGTCGGAAAGAAAAGTGCCCAGATGTGTAGATGAGAGAGTGTCTGGAGAGTTTGGAGAACAGTTAGTAGTTCACTATTTCTGCAGCATAGAGTCAAAGGAGGTGGATGGTTCTGGGGAGAAGGATGAGCTAAAAATGCTAAAAAGGACATCCTTGTACATGTTCCCTTTGTAAAAATTCCTCTGGTATATGGGTTCAGAAGTGGGATTGTTCAGTCATCAGTAGGGTGGCTATATAATTTTCCTAAGAGGAACATTTTGGGAAGTGAAAGGGGACATTATTAATAATGACACCAGAACCTCGGATTTTTCCTGCTATCCGGGGTTAGTGGGGACTCTTGTCACCCTAGTTTTAGACCATGCTGGTACTTAAATTCACTAAGATTGTCAGATTGCTTTCTGAAATGATCATACTCATTTAGCCTGCCCCCAACAGTGGAAAAGAGTTCCCATCACCCCGTATTCTTGCAAACTCCTGGCTTTATCCAGTTTCCAATTTTCAACATTCTGATGTACTTAAAGGGGACGTATCTTCTTTGGCAGTTTTCTGATATCTTCAAATGTGAGAATCCTTTGAGATACCAGTTCATCATTTGAGCTTCCTCTTCTGTGAATTGCCTCTTCACACTCTTTGTACATTTTACTATGGGGTTTCCTGTCTTTTTCTGGTCAACTTACAGGAGTTCTCTGTACGTCGTAGGCATTATTCAAGTGTCAGTTTAAAGCATCGCAAACATCTCCCAGTCTGTCATCTGTCCATCAACATTGTTTATGAAGCTTACAGATTACAGTCACTGAGGTCACAATTTTCTCAGACATTACCATCTTCTTCTCCAGGCCTTGACTGACTCATTAGGTTTTTGCATATTCTCTGCAAAAAATGGCAAGCCACATGACTTCAATCTCTCACAGACAGTGGTTCTTTAACAAAGTGTGCACCAGAACCATGAGGGGTGGGGCCCAGCGTCAGCATCTTTAACAAGTGCCTCAGGGAATGCCATGCCTGAGGTCCATGGGCCCCCTTTAAAGAAACATGGCCTAGGATAGGAGATATCAGGGCCAGCAAAATAGGATAATAGAGCTGACAGGAACTTTTGAGATCACATAGTTCACCTCTTTCACTTTACAGATAAACATTCCATATTCTGAGAGGATAAGTACCTTGACCACGGGGCCAAAGGCACAGGTCTCCTGCCTGATCCCAGTCTTGGACTCTTGTTATTCACCACACAAGATGTGAAATACCTCTCTTACTCAAGTGGTTCCTTACTGACATCACTTAACAGAGATTGACACCACCCATCTGTCGGTTTGTTGCACTGTGGTGGCTTGCATGTTGCCATGATTCTGGAAGCTATACCACCAGTATTTCAAGTACCATCAGGGTCACCCAAGGTGGACAGACTTCAGTGGGGCCAGACTAAGACAGATGAGGACAAGAGGCTTGGCTATCTACTTCTGCAAATCTGAAAATTAGCCAATGAAAACCCTATGAATCACAACAGAATACTGACCTATATAGCGCTAGAAGATGAGCCCCCTGGGATCGAAAGCACTCAAAATATACAGTGGCTACAACAGTGGGCTTGAATACGCCACGTTCACAAAGATGGTGCAGGACTGAGCAAAATTTCATTCTATTGTACATGGGTTACCACAACTCGGAGCCAACTAGATGGCAACTAACAACAACAACAATGGAAATTAACTGAAATACACACTGTACAATGAGTGCTGTTTTTGTTTCACAGTTGACTTTTTACCCAAGTCTTATCGTGGTAAAACAGATGAGGTGCTTTCATTTTAGTGACATTACTACCAGCATCATCCAGTTGGGACAGCAATATGTGTATTCCTCACATTTTTTATTATGTTTAAAGCAAAGCAAAAAATGCCTGACTCCACCTTGCCATGGATATCATCTCTGAATATAGCCCACCAAACCTCCAGGGCTTTAGCCTTCAGAGTCCAATGGAAACAAAACACGGCTTCATAGCTTCTCCCTGTTTGGTATTCACATGATGCAAAACACATGGGCCAAATTTATATCACTGCAATTTCCCTGGCAGCCTGCGTTTAAATCACCAGGGTTTGCAGCTCCACGTTTTAGGGTGTCATTTGCAGTCCTGTAGCCAAAAGCTCTGAAGGAACAAACTCACATGAAAGATCGTTAGCCAGCCCAATGTGATGGGCTCTCCAAGCAGAACTAATTAGTATGCGGAGATGTATCTGCATATCTCTCAAATAGACATTGTTTGTGTCTTTCCTCGGTGACAGGAGGCGAGATTGTTCAGTAGGACACCTTACCTTTTAATATGCAGGGTTTGTTAGAAGAACAGCTCAATTCATATTTCCCCTGGTTTGATGGTAAGTGAACAGCAGTGGCAATATTAATCTGTAGTAACCTGTCAGTGAACTCTACCGCTAATATGATGTAGTTATGATTTTACCATCAATCAGGACTGAACAGGCTCTGGGCAATCCTTACAGCACAGCCGCAAAAAATCTAATTGTGCAAAAGCTTCATTGGTTTCCAACATTTCTTTTTTATCTGTCACAGGCTTTAGGCCTAGTACACAACCTTTTATTATTGGCCTTATTGCATTAGCTTGTCGGACAAAGAAGAAAAGGCTAAAGCAGAGGGTTCCCCTGCATTCCATCATTTGTTTGCATGCAGGATTTTATTTGACAGTCCCGGATTGTTTTAGATGTAGATAAAAATTATCAGGACATATGGCATCATATGAACTTTTGAACTGCCAGTTGCCAATGTATCCTAAAGGACCAGAGGCATTTAAAAATTCTGTTCTACCTCCAGCTATGGAGATGCTATATGAACATGCAAAATATACAGCGGCTACAACAATGGACTTGAATACACCACACGTTCACAAAGATGGTGCAGGACTGAGCAAAATTGCATTTTAGAGTCAATATAATCTTGCCTGTTCTCCTTGACCAATTTTTATGCAGGGGAGGAGTAAAATCATTGGGAAATGGAATATTAGCAACTGAGATGATCCTTAGCCAAAATTAAGGCTGAATATTTGTGACATGACAATGGAGAAGATGGTTCACTTTCTCCAAGAGCCTGCATGCACAGCACGAAGCAGCATAGGGCCACATGGCCTTGTTCATATGCACAGCATCCCTCCCAGTGTCTAAGTCACAGTCAAAATCGTTTCCAATGAGAGCATGTGCATGAAACATAAACTCCACATCAAAGTAGTTCCAGCTCTTGAGTCTACAGGATTGGAAGGAACTACAAACTCAAAACATATAAAAGCATTTAGGAAGATGAACTATTCACTTTATTTAGGCATTTTAATCTTTTGCATCTTAAACGTAATCGGACTTTTTGGAACTGGGAAACTGCTAATCAGCATGTTGGGTAAATGTTTCTATTTTAAAATGTGCACATTTAGAAATAACAGCTGGCCATAAAGTACATATTTATGTTTGTGATTTAATGTATCACAAACTTTATATTTTATTTCACTTAGCTTCACTAAGAAACCGTGGCTATTTTTTTTTTTTGCAAGCATTATATAACTCTTACAACAACTTTATGACTCAAGAAATACATATGGCAATAAATCAGATAAGTATAGAATGCCTAAGTTTTTCAAAACTGAAATGCCTTTTAATTTAAAAAAAAAAAAAAAAAAACCTTTGGGGTTATATCAATTTCTTACATTGTACTAACCCGTTTAAAGACTTGAAAATTCCTATTCATTAATCAGGAAAAATCTGCGTAGAATTATAGTGATTGTCTTTTGAAAGACTGCACTCTTGCTTCAAAGGAAACATATTGTGACTACGGGCACATGAACAGCACAGCTGAGCGTTAACCCTTAGCAAGCCAGTGTGCGCATTGTCCAGAAGCTAATAAAAACAGCTGCACAAAATAAGGAAATGGCTGTGGTATCCTGCAATAATCATGCAGGAACGCACCTTGGAATACTGAGGTGGCTGCTGGAGGAGAAAGACAAAAACAGGATGTTAAAATTGTCGCAACGGTGGTGGTGACTGAGAATTCTCTGGCTATATCTCCATCATTCGTGAGGTTGGTTTATTTGCTTACTTTTTTTAGCTGTCTCTACCGGGCTCTCTTCAAATATTTAAATCTAAATAATCATGAGGAAGACCACCTGAAAACATCTCAGCTTTAACAGGCTTGCTTAGAAATTTACAGCTTCTAACGTGAGCATTCTTGACAATGTCACCAGCACTTAACTAGCACAGATCTTTGTCTGTGCCAGAAAACGTTTGTGTTTGTCAGAGCAAGTTCAGTTCCAAAGTGTCACAGCTACAATTGGAGGGAGAGCACTGGATCCTATCGTGTCGTTATTAGCAAGTAAAACTCCACCTCTCTCAAACCCTGTGGCAATCGCTGTGACCAGGTAGTCCTTTTTAAAGGAATTCCATGATTCAGTAGGTTCAAAGTCTGAAAACTAGCAAAGATTCCCCAAACTGACTAATTACCCCAAAATAAAAAATCTAGACAGTCTAACTCAGGTATTTCATAAAACACACACAAGAATTCCCATACGGTTTCGTTGTTGTTGATGTTTAAAAAGCATCTACAGAGACGTGGGTACTGGACACGTAATATTCATATCAAATGTTGTTGTCTGTGTGCTGTCGAGTCAATTCTGGCTCGTAGCAACGCTGTAGGATAGAGTAGTGCTGCCCTCATAGGGTTTCCTAGGCTGTAATCTTTATGGGAGCCGGCCAGGTCTTTTCTCCCATTGAGCCCCTTGTGGGTTCGAACCGCTGTCCTCTACAAAAGTAAAGAGTGTTAAGAAATAAAAAATGTTATTTCACCAACGTTCTCCTTGCATGAACTGGGTAAAAGATCTTATTAATGTCCCTATAACTGTAATATGAGAATATATGTCTTTCTTGGGCAAAAGATTTATAGAGAAGAACTGGTAGTAAAGAGGTAGGGGCAGAGGAATCATGGAATTCCTTCAAAAAGGACTGTCTGTCTGGTCACAGTGATAGACGAAGACTTATGAGAGAGAAAGGGAGAAAAGCTCACAAAACCTACACATTAATTAGCTGTAAATCTGAAACATAGATGATAAATAACCAAAACAAACCGAAATCAACCCGTTGCCATCGAGTCGATTCCAACTCATGGCAACCCTCTAGGAAAGAGTAGAACTGCCCCCAAAAGTCTCCAAGGGGCGTCTGGTAGATTCAAACTGCTGACCTCTTGTCTAGCAGCCATAGCTCTTAACCACTATGCCACTCAGAGTTTCCAGATGATAAATATTACCACATAAACTGTGTATGTGTTTGAACATTCATATATATATAGAGAGAGAGAGTAAGAGCCCTGATGGCACAATGGTTCAGCACTAGGCTACTAACCAAAAGGTCAGCAGTTTGAACCCACCAGCCTACACAGGAGAAAGATGTGGCAGTCTGGTTGTGTAAAGATTACAGGCTTGGAAACCCTATGGTGCAGTTCCATTAGGAATGGACTCTAGGATAACAGGTTCGTATGTATATGTATATGTTATATTTAATATATTTTATGGTTTTGCCCTGTCAAAAAGCATTTTTCTAGTAAAATGTCTATTAGTATGTATCTTCAAAAAATAAAAACCCAAATCCGTTGCTGTGAGTCGATTCCAACTTATAGCTACCCAGTAGGACAGAATAGAACTGCCCCATAGAGTTTCCAAGGAGGCGCTGGTGGATTGAAACTGCCCATCTATTGGTTAGCAGCTGTAGCTCTTAACCACTGCACCATCAGGGCTCCTCAGTATGTATCTTAGGTACATGTAATTTTGGTGGGCTTTGTTCGAAACCCTGGTGGGGTAATGGTTAAGTGCTACGGCTGCTAACCAAAGGGTTGGCAGTTTGAATCCGCCAGGTGCTCCTTGGAAACTCTATGGGCAGTTCTACTCTGTCCTGTAGGGTCACTATGAGTCGGAATTGACTTGACGGCACTGGGTTTGGTTTTTTTTTTTTTTTTTTTTGGTTTTGTTCCCTTTGAGAATATTTTCTCAATTCCACAGAATTTAATATGGTTTCACATAATTTTTGTTTTTTAAAATTATACTTATGTGGGAAAGTATAAAGAGCAATAATTACTCTCACAATATTGTTGAACTGAGAACAGAAAGAATTGAGAAATAATGTAAAAGTCATAATGGCAAAATGTGTTGAAGTTCAGCAGCCAAGGAGATAGAAAACACAATTATAAGCTCAATTGGTCAGAGGACAATAAAGCTGGTTAAAAAAAATATGAAGATTAATTATAAAATTATTAGAAAAACATCAAGTAATATATGAATCACTACAGTAAGATTGCCTGGATTTCCTGGTATTTTTCAGCAAAAAAATGAGAGGAATTGAGCTAAGGCCTGCAAATAAAAAAATAAACAGTATGTTTATTTGCATTCCTTTTTTAGATAAATTTATGGTATCTATATTTTTTTTATATATATATACAAAGTTTGGAAACCCTGGTGGTGTAGTGATTAAGTGCTATGCCTGCTAAGCAAAAGGTTGGCAGTTCAAATCCACCAGGTGCTACCTGGAAACTCTACCAGGCAGTTCTCTGTCCTATAGGGTCGCCCTGAGTTGGAATTGACTTGACAGCAATGGGTTTGGTTTTTTGCTTATACACAAAGTTTAGATCCAGACTGCAGGTCAAATGAAATACATTGTATGGGTCAAACAAAGTACTTGGTCGAGCTATATGAAATTGCCATTTTGTAGGTCAAAACTGGCTGGACCTTAGCAATTTCATGTGGTTCATATATTGTAAGATAGGTTGCACTATAGGCAACTTAGGGTAGTTTTTGAAGTCAAGTGAACATGCCTGGCTTCCATCTCAGTTCTATCACTTCACTGGTATTGATCCCTTAGGCAAGTTTCATGCTTTAATCTCTCAGAGCTTTACAGTAGTTTCTCCTGCTATATAATGGGCATCATGGTATATATTCTTAGAGTGTTGGGTGGATGAGATAGGTAATCCATGTAATCCATGTAAGCTGTCTTGCACACAGCTTTGTCCTCACCTCATGAAAGAGTAGTTTCCCAAAATTTCAATTTAAAGTCAGTAATTTGGAACTCAGAATAGAGGGCCCCTGAGGTTTCACTGAACCTTTTAAGATACACCATGGTTTTGAGTGTTCTGGGCTTTTGGTCACCTTCCAGAAAAGCCGCCCCTAACATAAGCCGGCTGTCCATGTAGATGAGGGCATCCCACAAGAACATCTGCTTTGCATCAATATCAGCTTGATCTTTGAAGGATATCTCACTCTGGCAGAGACAGTAGAATTTAAAATAACCAGGAAGACACAGAAAGTAATTATTTGAAATTCAATAGCTGTTAAATTGGAAGGTGGGGTGGCTGAGGAAAGTATGTCAAACCTCTCACACTTCATAAGCAATCTGATAACTCCTGAATGCCTGATGATATTATTCCATTGGCCTTAATTTGTGGATTAATTTCCTTCAGGTTTTCTGACACCTATCCAGCCAGAGACCTACGTATAGAGTAAACCCTGGAGGTCTCCCCCTCCAGGTGGTTTCTACACATAAGAACCCTCGTCTCAAACACCACTCTGCTTTTCTCAATAAGCCTACAAAGGCATGAATTTGATTGCCTATACACTTTCTGTGGAGTCCCTAGGTGGTGCAAACCATTAAGCGCTCAGCTACTAAGCAAAAGGTTATTTCAAATCCACTCTGAGGTGCCTCTGAAGAAGGCCCTGTCGATCTACTTCTATAGTCCTTAAAAACCCTAGAGAGCACATTTCTACTTAACAGCAACTGTATGTTTATAAGCTTTCTAGCTGAAGAACACAGAGCCCTGAGAATGAATCTAACTATGTGCCTAGGGTTATGGTAAGTAATTTCCATGCGATATTTCATTCCCTTCTCACAAATCTAAGGGAGCTATCATTTCCATTTGAAGATGAGAAAACAGGCTCAACCTTACCCAAGTCACTCTATTAAGTAGTAGAAAAAAAAAAAATTTTTTTTTTTTTTTTTTAGTAGAGGATTCTAAAAGTCTGAGTTCTCAGGCAATACACCCTGGTGCCTCTGAAAATAATAAGCAGCCCAAGAATAGATATCTGTTATGAACTTTTATTCTTTTAAGTAGAATTTCCACATCAAATAATTAGTTAAAGATAGAATAAATTTCCTTATTACATCCCCCACACTGCCACACAGTCCATCATCTGTCAAAATGGGTTAAAATCACCCAGCAATGTGCCTTACATTCACGACTGAAAAGGTGGTCTTCTCCTATATGATTACCACTATGTTTTATCAGTATAGGGAACTTCCTCAATGAACTAATGCATTATTTTCAATCTTAGCTTTTTTTCCTTCCAGTTCCTGTCACTGGATATCCTTCATTTCAGCTACAGTTCCCCATACCACAGGTTTTCCTGGTATTGAAAATATCAGACTTTGCCCACTTGCACCTTGAGAATCTGAGCAAGCCCAGGCTGCCCTGCACAAATCAATATTCTGCATTAGAGGCGTGCAGGAATGAGCCAATAGAATTAGCAGAGTAATTTACTGTGCCTTGGCCGCAGCTGGCAGGGACCACAGAGGAAGCCAAGCAGATGTTTGCTTCTTAATGGTGTCTTCCTTGAGCAGTGAGAGCCCAACACCCTACACCTCCCTTAGCCAGCCTGTCCAGCTTAATAAAAACGATAAGGGAGATTTTAGTTTGCTCAGTTTGTAGTGAAAATTGAGTTCTTCTTCTACCGTTCACTGTAATGTTCTGTGATTTTCATAGTTATAATATGGAATGACATTGTATGAAATTTTTGATTTGTTGCAGTGAAATGGGAAAGGATTTTGATGTGGAGAAGTCAGACCCTCAGAAAAAGAAGCTGATTTGGAAACACTGCTGAGAGCCTCAGCATGCCAAGAGCTTTTCATGCATCATTTCTTTCTTTTTATTTTTTCTGTTGGGCTTCTCCCTCCTCCTCTTAGGTGACATTGACATAGCATACAATGAACCATTTTAAAGTGTACAATTCAGTGACATTTAGGTGCAACCACCACCTGGTTCTAGTTTCAAAATGTTTTCATCTCCCTAGAAGAATACCCTGTACCCATTAAGTAACCACCCCTCCAGTCACCCTCTTCCCCTATCTCCTGGTAACCATTAATCTGCCTTCTGTCTCTGTGGATTTGCTTGTTCTGGATATTTCATAAAAAAGAAATCATATAATACGTGACCTTTTATAACTGGCTTCTTTCACTCAGCATGTTTTCAAGGTTCATCCATGTATCTATACTTCATTCCTTTTTAAGACTGAGTAATATTCCATTGTATGTATATACTTCAGTCTATTTTTATACTCATTTATCCTTTAAAGGACATTTGGATTGTTCTCACCTTTTGATTATTATGAGTTATGCTGCTGTAAACATTCATGTACAAGTTTCTGTGTAGACATATGTTTTCATTTCTCTTGGATATATACCCGGGAGTGGAATTGCTGGGTCATTAGTTCTGTTTGACTTTTTGAGGATTTGCCAAACTGTTTTCCACAGCTGCTGCACCATCGCATATTCCCACCAGAAATGTACAAGGGCTTCTATTTCTCTGCAACCTCTCCAACACTTGTTAATTTTTGTCTTTTTGATTATAGCTATCCTAGTGAGTGTTAAGGAGCCCTGGTAGTGCAGTGGTTAAGTGCTAGGCTGCTAACCAAAAGGTCAGCTGTTTAAACCACCAACTGCTCTGTTGGAGAAAGATGTGGCAGTCTTCTTCTGTAAAGATTATAGCTTTGGAAACTCTGTGGGGCAGTTCTACCCTATAGGGTTGCTAAGAGTTGAAATCAGCTCTATGGCAATGGGTTTGTAGTGAGCTTGAAGTAGTATCTCATTGTGGTTTTGGTTTACATTTCCTTAAGGACCAATGATGTTGAACATCTTTTCATATGCTTGTTGACCATATGTATATTTTCTTTGGATGAACGTCTGTTCAAATCATTTGCCCATTTTTAATTTTAATATGATTTGCAAATATTTTCTTTCATTCTATAGGTTGTCTTTTTACTTTTTTGATAATGTCCTTATGTATAAAGCTTTTAATTTTGATGTAGTCCAGTTTATCTATTTTTTCTTTTATTGTTCCTGCTTTTGATGTAAAATCTAAGAATTCATTGTCAAATCCAAGGTCATGAAGATTTAACCCTATGTTTTCTTCTAATAGTTGTGTAGTTTTAGCTCTCATATTTAGGTCATTGATCCATTTGGAGTTAATTTTTGCATGTGGTGTGAGGTAAGGGCCTAGCTACGTTCTTTTGCATGTGCTTATGCAGTTGTTCCAGCAGCATTTGTTGAAGGCACTATTCTGTCCCCCATTGATTGGTCTTGTCACCTTTGCTGGAAATCAATTGGCCATAAATATTTTTGTGTTCATAATTTGTATCGGTAGCTGTATTATTCCTATTTCACTTATGAGAAGACTGAAGCTCAGATTATTATAAACTTGCCCAAAGTTACACAGGAAATAAGTGGAACAGTAAGAATTTGAACTCGGCTCTCTCTGGCTCGAAAGCATATAACCTATTTCAGAAATTTTCCTGTGCTTGCATAATTCTAGAGATCATCAGGGGCTCATTGGAATTTCCCTGGAGAAACAAACTGGAGGTTGGGCCCCAGACTCCCATCCTGGCTTCAACCTGATTAAAAATTCCTTTGATGAGAGAGTTCTACTCTAACGAATGTTCTACTCCATCTTGAAAGAAGTAAAGGGTTTGGTTTTGGACATATTGAATTTGAGGAACAAACGGGACAGGTGGAGATGTCTAAATGTTAGACATGAAGTAGTGACTCTTAAGAATGAAGATACAAGAAATCAGTGAAAGGGGCTGCCTAGTTCCACGCCAGGTACCATATTTTCCCACAAATAACAGGTGACTTCTACATAAAAAAAAAAAAAAAAAAAAAAAATTTCTACATACCTGCAAGATATTTTCTTAAGCATGCTATGCTAATTCTTATACAGCAACATATAAAAAAAATTGGCCTAGTGGCACTTAGGAAAATTCCTTGTGGGAGGAGGGAGTGGTTGGCAAACAAATGTAGAAGGTGCACTTTATTTGCATAAAAATGCATATGTGTTTTCTAGTATTAGTAGTCACACTCAACTTTCATGTGCTTGAATGGCTAAAAGTCACTAGTTGTCCTGTGATACTGGGTGCTGTTTTCTTGAAGGTACACTAACTGGGTGTCCAACTCATCAAAAGCACTTGTGTTTATTCCCAAACCAGTTTTTGCCAGGGGCATTTGTTTTTGCAATTCATAATTTTACTGAACTATACGTAAACCAGTGCAATGTAAATGCAAAAGTAAGTAAAATTATTGTTTCCATGAAAAAATAAGTTGAACTTTTTGGAAACAATAAGGCAAGTTACTTTGCTTTTAAACGAGTGGAGTCAGACTGGTGTAAATATTGGGTAAAATATAAAAATCTAGATAAATTTTGGGCTCAGTTTGCTTTTCAAATGTCTTACACTTAGTTTTTCCAACACTAAGAAATGGAAACTGGACATCTTTCATGAAGCGTTACGAATACACCTTATACAAGAAGGTTGACTTAGACTCCAAGTAATGGACTCATTCTCAAATAAAAGCCCTGGACCCTACGTCAAAAGAATGGGAGATTAATGTCTATTGTTAAGTTTTACGTGAAAATAAAATGTTATGTGATTTTTTATGTATCTTTTTTTATGATGCCTAACTTTAAATGACTTCTTTATTAACCTACAACTGCTAATCCTGACCAAGTCAGATAAGAACGTGTCCACCATGTGTTTCTAGTCTGTAAAGGGAAAGGGGGATTTTTACCACTTGAGCATGGCTCCCATTTGACTCTCTATCCTTTGCTCAAGCCAGCTAGAAAATTTGTCAAAGAACAAAAAATTGCTGAACTAGGTAGAGACTTCCTAGAACTCATATGAGGCAGAGGGTAAGAGTTTAGATATAAATGACTTGATTATGATTTGTAAAGTCATATGGAGGAAAATTTCTTCTTACTGTGAATATGTGTAGGTTCAGTTGTCACTAATAGGCACAATTCACCTTCACTGGGTTCTTCAGCAATCCTGCCAACCTCCATGGTGAGGACATAAAACAGAGCTCCAGACTACTGTAAAGGCATTTCTAACTGTATGTGCAAGGTCAAATTTTACTTTGCTGCCCTGGAGAAATATGAGGAGCTGGAGTGAGCAGAAAGAGAGGCTGCACTGCTCCCCGCAGCTCCTGAGGACAGCAGCTGCTGCACCATGACCCGGAAGCCCCGTGCGTTCAGCACCAGCCATGAGGCCTGTGTCTCTAATTGGCACTGAGCTGGCAGAGACTCCTCCCTTTGTGTGTCCCATGCAGCACTGCTGGAGTCAGAGAGCAAGAGAGAGTGACAGCCAGAGAGAGAGACAGAGAATAATGTGTGTGTGTGCATGTGGTGTGCAATCACCTGCTTCTCCCCTCTTGTTGCCATGGGTTACAGAGCCCAGAGCTGTAGAGTGGGGCCAAGCACTCAGGGTGGAAATAACTGCATCAGGCTCTGAAAAAAAAGAAATTAGAAATAGGCAGCAGAGAAACAATAGGCAAAAGAACAAAAATCAACATCCCGAGGCTGCCTGACTATGAGCGTGGAAGCTAGGCAGCCAAAACAAGAAAGGCTCTTCATAAATCTAGCTCCTGCCAGACATGTTGGCCTAAACAGAGATTAAGAGAAAAGAAGAACAAAAATGCAGATCTGTACAGGTATCCTGTCTCTCTACCCACTTGGACCGTAGGAACAGGTTTATGGTCCACATTGAAGAAAAGTAAGCTAGTCTGTTAAGAGTTAAGTCAACAGCTGTCATAGAGTCCACAATACATGTAACATTAAGGAGTGCCAGGCACTGAGGGGAGAGACGCCACCAACAGGAAGAGGTTGTGACCTTGGGGAGGCCACCGTTTAATTAAGCATCTTAAGTCTGTAAGTCAGGCTTGTTGCGAACCCTGCACCCAAATACTCATTACTCTTCTTATTTGATGGCTAGTCAGTGAAAATAATGTGGTCCCCATCTTTCTTGTGGCCTCTGACTATATTGTATACATGTCATAGAATTTTAGAAGTAGAGGGGTATTTTCAACAAGTTCAATCCCCTAATTTTGCAGATGAAAAAACAGGCTCAGGGAGGTGAAATGCCTTGACCAAGATTACCCAGTTTGCATTTTTGCAGAAGGAGAAAAAAGAAGAAGAAGAAAAAAAAAACTTAAATGATACAGAGCATGTTTACTTGTATCAGTCTCAGATTGAATGGCTAGGAAGTGAGGATGCCACAACTCTTCAGACTGAATCACCAAAAAAAAAAAAAAGGGAACTAAGATCACTGCTTTTCTGAAAGATCACCCACCAACTTGGATGGAAGAGGACAAAGGCTGCTTCTCACCAATGTTGCTGGGCCCAAGCCTTAGTGATGGCAGGACATTTGGAGACAAGTTAGGAGGGTGTCATGGATTGAATTATGTCCCCCAAAAAATGTGTGTATCAATTTGGCTGGGCCATGATTTCTGGTATTGTGTGGTTGTCCTCCATTTTGTGATTGTAATTTTATGTTAAAGAGGATTCGGGTGGGATTGTAACACCTTTACCCAGGTCACATTCCTGATCCAATGTAAAGGGAGTTTCTCTGTGGTATGGCCTGCACCACCTTTTATCTCCCAAGAGATGAAAGGAAAGGGAAGCAAGTGGAGAGTTGGAGACCTCGTACCACCAAGAAAGCAGTGCTGGAAGCAGAGTGCGTCCTTTGAACTGGGGTTCCTGCACAGAGAAGCTCCTAGTCCAGGGGAATATTGACAAGAAGGTCCTTCCTCCAGAGCCCACAGAGAGAAAGCCATCCCCTGGAGCTGACACCCTGAATGTGGACTTATAAACTACTAGACAGTCAGAGAATAAATTTCTCTTTGTTAAAGCCATCCACTTGTCGTATTTCTGATATAGCAGCACTAGATGACTAAGACAGAGGGACATGGTTGTGGAGCGTGGTCTATAAACTATTCTAATTCAAGCCGTGATACCTGCTGTGACCCTCCAGGAACAATTTCTTCCTTCTTTGACCCCCATCAAAGCAGACGGATCCTTAGGTTCTTGCAATGCCCCTTAGCTTTAGCCATCTCTCCCTCCTGAATTTGTGGGGAGTCTGTGTTCATCTGTGGTTACCATCTGCTCTAGGCAGGAAGCGAATTGCTTTAGAGATGGTGGCTGATTTGCGTGCCCAAGAAAAACTAGTTTCTTGATGCCACATTATGGCTAGCCGCTTGCCATCTCTCTTTCCTGCTGTGTCTCCCACTTGCTAAATATTGTGTGCTGGCTGCTCTTACTTTGGTTTCTGAGGTTTTTCGCCACTTCAAGAGTTCAGGCTCTCACATTAAACTATGTGAGGAGTGTTGCCACTTGCATGCTTCTGGCAACTATTATGAAAACTTAACATCTACCCAATGCCAGTAGAGTACAGGTAAAAACTATTGCTGCCTACCTCCAAGACCCTGCTAGAGAAGGTGTGCCAGAGAGGGGACAAGCATGCCCCTTCACACAGTGTGGCAAGATAGGCCAGCATGGGGTGGGGTGGGCAGGAGACAGGTGGGGGAGCACAGCACAGGTTTCTTGAAAGGCAATGAAGCCATTCCACAGGCCTTCGTGAACCTTTAGCAGGAAGCACAAGAGAGCTCTGGATACTGAAAACACATGCGACATTGTAGGTTAAGCCTTGGAATGCAGACTGTACCAGGAAACAGGTGTCTAAGTTCAAATACCATCAGAAGTACCACAGCTATTCCAAAAGCTTTAGAAAGGAGTTGAGCTTCTCTCAACTAAAGAAATTAATCCAGGGCCTAAGGCCTGCTGCTGTTAATGACTAGATACACTTGAGATGGATTCTTTGGCAAACTCCTTTGATCTCGGCCAGCCTGGGGTGGGGGAGGGTGCATATTTCTCTCAGTAATTAAAGTCCATAGATCTTTTTTTTTTTTTCTTCAAGAGTCCACCTGCAGTTATGAGTTTTTCAAAATTATTATACTAGTTTTTTTTTTCCTCTCTATTTCTCTTTGCTTCTCTTTTTCCTTCTTCCAAATCACTTCTTTTTTTTTTTTTTAACCTTTCACTTTTGATTCCCAAACTGAAATGCTAACTTCTTGGAGTTCTGGGAACAAGAAAAAAACAGCAAGAAATGTTCCCAGAGCACCTAGCTTGTGGCAGCACAGAGTCAGCTGCTGGGGATACAACCGCACACAGAGCAGACATGCTCCCTGACCTCATCATACTGGTCTGTTGTTGCTAGTTGCCACCAAGTCAGCTCCAAATCATGGCAACCTTAGGTACAACAGAATGAAACATTACCCAATCCTACACCACCTTCATGATTGTTGGTATGTTTGAGTCCATTGTTGTACCTAGTGTTTCCATCCATCTCGTTGAGGGTTTCTCTCATTTTTACTGACCCTCTTCTTTACCAAACATGATGTCCTTTTCTAGTGATGAGTTTTTCCTGCTGACATGTCCAAAATAACTGAGTCAAAGTCACTTCTAAGGAGCATTCTGGCTGTATTTTTTCTTAGATCAATTTGTTCATTTGAGTCAGAAAAATCAAAGGAAGTAAAGTTTCAGCTGAGAAGGAGAGTTGAGGACGGGCAAAGGGAAAAGCAGGTACAACGTCAAGAGAGAGCACAGCAGATGAGAAACTTAAAGTGAATAAGCTGGTGTGTGGGGTGTAAGGCAGGATGATGAGAGATGACGTGGGAAGAGGCCAGCAGGGACCAGGTCTGGGGAGCATTTCAACTTTTTTAAATCACATCAAGGAACTAGACCTTGTCCTTGGGACAATAGAGAGCCATTGAATGTCTTAAGCGGTAGTTGGCCTGATCAGATTTGTGCTGTGGAAAGGTCACTCTGGATGCAAGATTGGAGGGGCATGTGAGTGTGTTAGCAGGAGACCAGTTAGGGAGAAACTGGTTGGGGGTGGTTATGACCTGGATAGTGGTGATGGAAAAAACTGAATGAATTAGGGACTTAATTAGAAATGGAATTGGTGCCTGATAGCTGCGTGGGCTTGTGTATGATAACAGTATGGGCTGCTCTGAGATACCTCATTAAGTATGGAACAAGAATACAACAACAACCTCAGATATCAATCACTGTGCTTGCCCTGATCACAGCCTCTGCTGAAAGAGCAGGTCTAGGGGAGCTTGTGTTAAATCATGTAGCTTTACTCTGGCCTGGCTGCAGTTAATTAAATCAGGGGTGAGCCCCTGACCCAATGGCAGGCCACTCATAGGCTGACCAGGAACCAATGGTGTGGCCTGGCTCCTAACTGTAATCTGGACCAAACGTATTCTCTCTTTTGGGAATATGAACTATGAAAATGTTTAGAGAATGAACCAGTTTAGAATAGAATGGAATGGAATGGAACAGAACAAAATAGAATAGAACTGATTGCCGTAATTTTCAAGCCAATATAACAGGTTGGTGATGTTCATGCCCTCTTGTGGACCTGAGCATCCAGAAGGCAAGGAGAACTGAAGTTCAAAGTTATGAGATGGAAAGAGGGTGGACCATGAGGAAACATGTTCAAGCTGAAGTTATGAGGAAGGAGAAGTTATGAGTAAGAAATAGAAGCCAGTTTGGAGGGAGGGTAGAAAGGAGCAGATGACAAAAATAACCATCTATTTGATAAGAGAGCGATCCTGTGGCTCATGAGAGCAACAGAGAGCATAGCTGGTTTCTAGAACCAACTCTAGCCCTGAGCGTTTTCCATTTCCGGTGCTGTTCCACAAGCATCCTTAGAATAAATATCTCATGTGACTTAAGAGTCTCTGTTCGTTGCAACAGAAGGATATAATCCAAACACTCACCTAACATTTTGCCCAACATCACATCCTTACCTCTCCCCATCTCACTGCTTTTCCCTGGGATGCTTGCCCCATAGATTCCTCATGAGGAAATTTATCTTCTCGGGTGGCTTTTCAAGAGCTGCCTCTGGCCACACTCAGTAGGTACATCAAGATCAGAAAGAATGTAAAGCCTCGTTCCAGAGAGTCTGCTCTATGGCAGACTTTTAAACCCGTGATGTGTTTCAGTGGTTGAAAATGTCTTTGAACATGCGCTCCCATCTCCAGAGCTATGATTAATTACTTACTGGCTGTTGCTGCTGGTTATGCCTGCAGCTCTCAGCAAGAAAATGAGTTTAAAAATTTTGAGCTTTTATATTCTCTGACAAAGAGCCTCTTTTAAAAATATATTTAAAAAATAAATTGGGTGTATTTTCTGACAAGGTTTTTATATTTTGTGGGTTGCGTTGGACCAGCCAGCATTTGTCCTGAGATGAGCTATGATGGAGGCAGGTGAGGAGCCCTGCCTCCCCACACACGACGCTACCCTCATCATGCTCCGTGCACATTTCTGAATTAGTTCCAGCTAGTTAGTGTCACTGCAGGACAATTTAGACTGTCGTTGTTTGAGTATTCAACATACTCTTTGATGATGGATTCCCAGAAAAGGCAAAATCCATTATTTACACACAGTAGGAAAATAAACCTTCTCCCCAGCCCAAGTCATGAAGATCGGGAAAGCTTTTCATTTTAGACAGTTGGAAATTTTGCATTCAAGTGGCTTTGTCAACTCTTTTAATCAATGTCCTTTGGAAAAACAAATTTAACAATTCAGCCCTTGATTCAGTAGGGGTGAGATGTAACTAAGGATATTAGCTATCAGTGGTTCATGGTCTGCTAGCCAGCACTGGCTTGTAATAAAGGACAGCTAACTGACAGCTGTGCCGGGAGGTAGCTTTACAATAAAAGAAACCTCCAGATTTAAAAGGTACAGGTAGGGAAATTGGAAGAAAAGGGCATTTCTCTCTAGGTATAAGAAAAGCACTTTTCCCAATGGATGGAATGTGTTCTTATTGTATAGTCGCCATAGTTTTCAAGTCTATAGAGCAGGTTATTAATGCTCTCTCAGCTACAGTTCAACAGACATGAAATTGCTCACAGGGACAGGGAGGGGACTTATATGAACGAAATGCCCATGCGCTTCTGTAGGACTGGGTGTTGGGAAGGTGAGAACACTGCTTTACGGCCAGGGCCTTAGTGGCCATGGAGGTTGTAGGTCATTGCAACTAAACGGAGGAAAGAACTACAAACGAATGTTTCCAAAGTGTATTTCTAACATAAGAAAAGAAGTCTAAGGTCAAATTAACTGGGAAAATTATAGGTTAAGTAAAGTTCAACAAGTTCTTTTGTGGCAGGACTTCTCAGAGTTCTTAATAGGTTAATTGAATCCCTAAGAAGAGTATAGTTTGCCATCTTCTCAATTTTTCTTTGGTGGGGGATCATTGGAATTCTTTTATGGAGCCTCTCATCTCACTGGACTAACAATCTGTGGAAAATGGTTTTGGGAGAGATTCCGCCCCACTTCTTTCCCCAGTGGAGCCCTGGTGGCACAGTGGTTAGGCATTTGACTGCTAACCAAAATGTTGGCAGTTCAAACCCACCAGCCTCTCCTTGGAACCCCTATTGGGCAGTTCTACTCTGTCTTATAGGGTAGCTATGTGTCAGAATCGACTCCACAGCAATGGATTTCCTCTCTCCAGAGCCCATATGTTCAGCTCTGGGATTGCTAATGAGATCCTGGTACTCATTTTCTGTCCTGTTTTACTCAGCTCCCCAAAGATCCTATCCATACTGATTCTTGTTTCCCCCTTCAGTCCTGAACTCTTATCCCAGACTCCTCCTTGCCCCACTCCGCCCTATTTTCAACCTTTCTGTTTTCAGCCTTATCTCACTCTTTGACATCGACTTTCCTCTCAGTTGTTCCAGCTACAACACTGACTCCACCACACCCCTGATTGACTTCATCTAGATCCGTATTCCAGGTTGTACTCGCCTAGCTGTCTTGAATGAACATCTCACCTGGTTCTCCCTCACATAAGATCTCAGGGCCATGGTTCTGGACAAGACCTCACTCAGTTCACCCTCATTTTTTTTGGCAGGAACCAGAGTTTACCTTTCGGCATCACTTGCATTGATTATCCAATGGCTGTATGGAGGAGTTCTGTGTGGCTCCACCTCCCCCCACCTTTGGAGCTCCTGATAGAGAGAAGTCCTGAGCTGCCCCCCTCCCCCATGCTCTACAGGGCTCCAAGTTGCCTTAGGAGGTTACAGACTCCAGGAGGGTTTCAGTAAAAGGAGCAGAGCTAAAGTCAATTTCTACCCCATGCTTATTCCCTTCCAAAGTCTGTCATTTCTCTAATTACTTCCCTTTATGCAAGTCCCTTCTTGTCTTGCATAAAGAAAGTTGGCTTGGAACAAAATGATGAAGGAGATGATGCCATTTTTTCAACCAATCTTGTTTCTTAGGTCGCCTCCCCCAGTCTCCCTCTTCTGAGCCTCTTCTCTCCCTTACGAGACTCATAATTGGGGCCTTTTCTTCCAGCACAACCTGCCCTTATGTAACCCATTGCCATCAAGTTGATTCTGACTCATAGTGACCCTATAGGACAGAGTAGAACTGCACCCATAGGGCTCCCAAGGCTGTAATCTTTAAGGAAGCAGACTGCCACATCTTTCTGAGGGAGCCGCTGGGTAGGTCGGAAACTGGCACCTTTCATAAACACTGTGCCACCAGCGTTCCTTCTTATCTAATCTCAGTCATTTACATATATGCATAATTTTAAGCTGATTTTTACCTCTCTGGGGGAGTTTTTTTTTTTTTTTCCTTTAAGGGAATTAGGGAATGAAATGAGTGGCCTCAGGAAGTAGTTTAGGGAGACTTTTCACTGCCTGTTAAAAATCACAAGATTGCTTTTGCAAAACACTAATCCTCGCTATCATTAAGTAGGAGAGCAAATTAGGGGGCCTCTAATTCTGTGCCTCTGGCCAGGCTTCCAGGTGGTGAGGGTGGATAACCGTATCTCAGACTTCGAAAACTTACACCTGGAGCTAACCGTTCAGTGCTGCAGTTATGACTCTTACCAGCTGAGCTTTTATTCCATTTTATATATTTTTATTTCTTTCACCGCAAAATAGCATTATTATATGTACATGTTTTATTCCCTGTTATTCTCCCACTACTGAGAATAGTGCCTTACCCATAGCGTGTGCTCAGTTAAAAACCTACTGAATGACCAACAGAATGAACCCACTGAAACCGCTAACCCTGTGTAAGTGGACATTTCCTTCCTTAAAATGGAGCCCCTGAGTGGTAGAAACAGTTAATGCACTTGGCTGCTAATTGAAAGACTGAGGGCTTAAGCTCACCCAGAGATGCCTTGGAAGAAAGGCCTGGTGATCTACTTCCAAAAAATCAGCCATTGAAAACCCCACGGAGCACAGTTCTACTCTGACACACATGAGGTCACCCTGAGTCGCCATAAACTCTACAGTAAAAATTTTCTCCCTTAAAATAAGGAGCCTGTTGTTTTACCTTTACATATTTCAATTTCACGCATGCTTTTGGGAATGCATTATGTCCAAAAGTAGGATTACTGACATTAATACTTAAAAATAAGTGCTAAATTTTGATAAACAGAAAAAAATATTTCAAAGTCATCAAAGTTTTTTTTTTTTCTTTTGCATGTAAAATAAATCACACACCTGAGGCTTTTTTTCCCCCAATACTTATGGTATTGAAGTAGTATCTTACTTGCTCTTGACTTTAAAGCATTTTCCTATATATTTTTATTTTATCTGGTAAGTTTTTTGAAAAATATCTATGAAAATTTCAGTATGTAGACAGCAAATTGAGGAAGAGTAAAGGGAACCAAGCAGGTCACGTGGCTTGCCCAAGTTCACACAGCTGGGAGACATAGTTAAGTCAGAAATTCAGCATCACAGCTCCCTCAGTGAGATCTCTGCTTACCATAAATGTATGTTAGAATTACACCATGCATTTGCACCGTATTTACTAATAAATAAATTTTGTTAAATTTTTAAGACTGAGAGCTGCTTTCAGAGAAAAGTCTTGAATAAAAACACTAAGGAAACCCTGGTGGCATAGTGGTTAAGTGCTACAGCTGCTAACCAAGAGGTTGGCAGTTTGAATCCACCTAGGCACTGCTTGGAAGCTCTATGGGGCAGTTCTACTTTGTCCTATAGGGTCTCTATGAGTCGGAATCGACTCGACAGCAGTGGGTTTGGTTTTTTGGTTAAAGACTCTAAAAGGCATATTTGCAAGAATCCACAGTCTTTAAACCATCCATTTTGAGATGAAATCCTATTTTTTCCGTCATATGGGGTATTTCTAATTATCTTTTATCCCCTACCTGATAATTAGAAACTTGCACCATCAATAAACCCTTTTTATCATTTGTTTTATAAAGATAACATTGAAAAGGACCCTCATCACCATCTGCCAAACCCCCTAGGCTTTAGGTGAGAAATCTAAGACCCTGAGAGTTCAGATAATGTCACATGTGAGTTAGTGGCGAAGCTAACACTAGGACACATCCTGACTCCCGGTCTAGTGCTCTTCTGTACCCAATTCTGTAAAATGGGCTGCTCGCACAGATGAAAAGCAGTCATTAAATTGCCTTTTGGCTTTCCTTACCCCAGGACAGCTAATTCAAATTACTTTGATATGTCATGATGTTAGATTTCCAACATGTTGTAGCTCTGTGTATATTCAAGTATTTAGGGATGTTAAATGTCTGAGAAAAAAAAAAAAAACTAGCAAGAAGAGATG
Organism: Elephas maximus indicus; assembly: GCF_024166365.1. NCBI lineage: Eukaryota > Metazoa > Chordata > Mammalia > Proboscidea > Elephantidae > Elephas > Elephas maximus. Next base: position 74,676,754 of record NC_064824.1, on the reverse strand, counting down.
GAAAGACTAAAGCCCGTTGCCCTTCCATCCCAGTCAGAAGTGACTCTGATTCCAAGCCACTCAGGAGGGACCATCCTTAACCTCGGGGCTCAGCAATCAACTCAAGAGGAGACTCACCCTGGGAAAACGGTCTCTCCAGGCTTCAAGCCTGTGGACTGGCACTGAGCATTGCACTTTGTCAGCACCTGGAATCCCTTCATTACCTAGCTCAGTGCCCAATAATATTTGTTGAATTGAATTCACATCATCATCGTTTAAAACTGGACTTGGAACAAATCCTGTCTGGTGTTGTAAGAGGACAAGACAGCAGATGAATCATCATTTTTCTCAGCTTAATTCTCCCTTGCTTTCTTTTTAATGAAATTTTGTTTTTATAAAAAAAATTTTTAAAGTAAATTTAAAAGTTCCATAAGGTTATTGCAAAAACTAAATTAAATAATGCATTTAAAAAAAAAAGCAATTAACACCAGGATCATATGGTTCAATAAATGTGTGCGATGATGCTGACCAAGATGGTGATATACACATGCCTTCTTGCCATAGACAAGGTGCTGGGTTCAATCATATTTTAAAACTGCAAAGGGGTACCATGAGGTATCTATCCTTGTGGTGATGGAACAATTCTGTATCTTGATTGTGGTGGTGGTTACATGCATGCGTGCAATAAAACTGCACAGAGCTATATGCACACAAAAATGAGTACATGAAAAAATATGAACGAAACCTGAATAAACTCTGTGGATCGCACCAATGTCAACTTCCTGGTTTTGATATTATACTGTAGTTCTGTAAGATGTTACAGTCGAGGAAAACTGGACAAAGGGTACACAGGACCTCTCTGTTCTATTTTTGCAACTTCCTGTGATTCTGTAATTATTTAAAAAAAAAAATTCAAGGTTTTGTCATTTATCCTTAACCTCTGAAAGATTTCATTGACCATGCATATTTTTTATGTTTCCTCACTTACTGAGAAAAATTTTAAGATAAAAACTTTAACTTCTTTCTGGAAATTACTATCATTAAAATGGAAAATGTTTTTGCCAGTATGTCCGGTTGCAAGAGTTTGAGACAGATTATGCAAATGATTTATAATAGAATTCATTTTTACAAATATTGTACTTTTACACATTATAGGTGTTGAAATTTAAAATATTGTTGAGCAGCTGCCAATTTTTTAGATTATAATAAAATCAAAGCAGCCATTGCCTAAGGAAAGAAAACCACGCGTTTGTCCACCGAAGGTGTAAACAGATAAAAAGATCTGATACGTTCTTAAGAAGAAAAATATGCACTTGCCCCTGACATATAATCTATTTTGGCCGTGAACTGTGAGGTATCTGTCTTTCTGTACATTCACAGAAAGACGTAGAAGCTCAGTCTTTATCTGCTTCTAAAGGAAATTTTGTTTTCTGCAAATAGTTGCTCCACTCAGAATAAAGGGACTAATTTATATTTGACCACTAGGTGTCACTGTTGGTGGTGATGTGGGAGATAAGAAGGGGGAGGGGAAATTGAAAGCAATTTCTTAGGGGATTTTTTGGTTGTGAGATTTGCTATTTTTTGTTTTGTTTTGTTTTATTATAAAATCCTCACATTATTGCCAGTCTCCCCCTCTGTGTTCAGAGGGATAACATGGAAGGGAAATAGGGGGGTATGAAAATACAGCTCTTGGAGAGTTTCCGTACTCACGAGCCAACAGAACCACCTTAGGAAACGGGAAGTGTGGTTAACTACACGGAGCTACAATACCCAACAAAATTGACTATAAAAGACAAGTCCATTTTATTAATTCCCTAACCACATAGCAGGCAAGCAGAAAAACGTCAGTTACTTCACATTCAGAGAGGCAAGATTTCCTCAGCCACGCCTGCCTTGTGCTGAGGAAATCAGATGAATAATTTATATTACAAAGCAGAGTGAGGGTCAGCATGTGTGTGTGTGTGTGTCTGTGTCTGTGTCTGTGTGTGTGCCATGTGTGTGTGTCTGTGTCTGCGTGTGTGCCGTGTGTCTGTGTGTGTGTGCCCGTGTGTGTGTCTGTGTGCCATGTGTGTGTATGTGCCGTGTGTCTGTGTGAAGGGCGTTTGAGTAAGGAGCTATACAACCACATCAGAAACATCACCCTTGAGGCCACAAACAAATCTAGTCCAAAGAGTCTCAGGCAGTTGAACAGGATTTTTTTTCAGTAACTATCAATGAAGTCCAATTTATCTCTTGACCTAGCCACAAGAAACGGGGACTTTTTCAAAGTCCATGGAAAATCAAACAATGAAAAAGGTTTTCCTGGCATCGTACTTGGCACAGACCCCAATGACAGCAAGATGGGTGGTGACTGCCTGGTCTCAAGAGGGTGATCGTCCATTATCTTCAGAACAGCCGGGCCTAACGCCAGGCCTCACCGTCGGAGGCTTGTTGGCTTGACCCAGCGGCATGAGCGGGATCTGCGGGCAAGGCTGGGCTCACCGGCAGGTATCTGCAAAGGAAGCTGCTATGTGCCAGTGCTATTTCAAGCAAGAGTCTCTAGCTGGAGCTATTATTCTTTCGCTTTCCTAAGGGGGAAAAAAGTTTAAGAAAGACAAGGAGCTGGAGGGAAGAGGAGGAAAGCCCAGAATGAGGGGCAGAAACTCCTAATGAGTATCCAGAGAATTTTTAAAAGGGAGGAGAACAATATGCCGCAAAAGTTTCATATTTGAGAAATATTTCCTGGCTCATTTTTGTTATAAAGGAATGCACAAAATTATTATTTCTGCCCTCTGTTTTAAACATTTCTCAGGGCAGTATGAATAGTTTATTCTTAACCACACTCACTGGGGGCAAATTAGTGGGATGATCATTTAATAAATGGAAAAAATGAGAAAATGGAAAGGAAAGCAACTGATACAGAACGTTAACACATGCCAAATATTATTCTAAATGCTTTACATGTATTAACTGAATTAACCCTCAAACAACTCTATGAGGCAGATGCTGTTATTCCCATTACAGATGAGGAAACTGAGGCCAAGGGAGGCCAATAGCTTGCCCAAGGTTATGGAGCCTGTAAGTGGCAGATCAGAACTCAGCAGTCTACCGGGGCATCACTCAGCAAGGAAGCAACAAAGTCAAGGCCAAAACTTGGGGCTGGGCATCTCTCCATATTAGACCTTGTGCCATCTTGTGACTTGTGAAATGTCACTACCAAATTTAAGATACTAACCACTGAGGTCTGCAAAATGTTTGTACAACGGGATTTCTCCATTTGCTACACCCTGGCAAAAATGCTATACTGAAGACAGAAGTGCCCCATCCATTTACAACCATGACTTTTGTGGCCGACAGCTCCAACCTCAGTTTCAAGCAAGGCCTTGAGACATCTCTGAATCAGCTTATATTTACATTTCCACATCATGTACTGTCAGAATCAACTACCTATCTGAGACTATCTTTCAAATTTGCATTGTGATTGACATGAAATTAATGTCCAGAAAGTATAAGTAATAGTGCTTTGCATGAAAACACATATTTTCCAGGAGCTTTTTAATGCCCATGACACATACACACACTGAAGCTACATAAAATGCCTTATGGGCACTGACTCAGGGAAAGAAAACACACACACACACACACACACACAACACAACACAAATGTGCTCCCTAATAACCCTGGTAGCTATACTGATTCTAACGGCTAGTTTTCTAATCCAGCAATAGTATTCCAATTTGTCATTAATGGATGTGAGGAGACCAGTTTCCTTAGTTGAAATAAAGCCACTATTAGTAGATAGCCAAAAAAAACAGAAGTAGTCCCAGGAAATAAACCCAGAGGGAGCATTTGTTCTAGGATATAAAAATAAATATTGGAGCACAGATAAGAGGCTATGCATAGATTCTTATTATATTACTTCTAGGATAGACATTAAGCATGAATAGTAGGGTGACCTGTCAGACTTTTCATTCCCATTATCCTTCTAATAAGCCAGAGTTACCTGACTGCCAACGATTTACCTAGGAAGCCAATTGTATAACTGGAATTAGGGGAAATTTAAAATTAAACTATCTTCAAGTGGCCAAAGAACCTTAGTTTTCAAAATCTCCCCTAAATTCTGATAGACTTTGAAAAATGTTTCCTATTTTATTTTGCCTCTTAAACAGAAACCAATTCCACATTATTACCTAAGGAAACTCTCATAGAGAAGGAAAAATTAAAAAATAGAGATAAAATATTAAGATAAAAATCGTGCTTAATTACAAAAAAGAATTCTTTTATGTTCATGAAACTTTACAATTGAGCAACCAACTGTCAATCTAGGGGAAACAGTTTTTCATTAATGGCTATATTTCATATTTGCAGCAAATATCATTGGGTTCCTACTATGTGCCAAACATATTCCTAGGTACTGGTCACATATTACAAGGTGCTGGTCTATGGTTGTGTTCAGCTCAAACATGTTTCTTACCTTCTTGGTGTTTTTGTCTGCTTGGAATGACAGATATCAAACCATGAAAATAGATGCATAATTATTAATTATAATAAATGCAATAACAAGTTAAAGGTACTTTGAAAGAGCATGACAGGAATTTAATTTAGATTGGGGAGTCAAGGAAATGATGTATAATCTCAGCCTTTGGAATGGGCAAAAATTAGCCAGATGATGAAAACAATAGAAACGCCCCAAGGCAGGAAAGACAATTAAAGAACTGAAAGGAGTGGAGTAAAAGAGCAAAGGGAGCGGGACATGATACAATTCATATTCTAAAAGATCACTGGTGCTGCTCTGTTGAGAATGAATGGAGGGTAGGGGAAAGAGTTGATGCATAAAGACCAGCAAGGAGGCTACTAGGCTACTGCTATACACCAGGCACAGGAAAATGATGGCTTCAACTAGGGCGATGCCTGTGAAAATTGTTAGCTACAGTGGAGTTGGCCCCCTGCTCATGGAGACCCCACGCACAATGGAACGTGGCCCAGTCCTGCATCATCTCCATGATCATTTGGAGGTTGAATCATTGTGATCCATAGGGTTTTCATTGGCTGATTTTTAGAAATAAGTCACCAGGCTTTAGTTCTTAGTCCCTCTTTGTCTGGAAGCTCTGCTGAAACCTATTCAGCATCATGGCAACATGTAAGCCTTCACTGATAGACAGGTGGTGATTACACATGAGAGCATCAGTCAGGAATCAAACCCTGGTCTCCCACGTGGAAGACGAGAATTCTACCACAGAATCACCAATGACTCACATCTATGAAAGCAGGGAGAATTAAAAAGACTCTGAGTGTTTTATAGGTAGAAACAAAAGGATTTGGTGATTTAATAAATAGTGGAGGGAGGTGGTTAGAGAGAAGATGGTGTTAAGGATGACTCACCGGTTTTTGGCACGATGAGCTAGTGACTGGATACGGCATTTCCAGAGATGGGAAAGACTGGCAGAGAAGCAGAATTGGAGGTGAGAGCCACTGTTTGGAATCACTGCTGCACTTATATCTGGGTTTGTTTGTTGTTTGTTTGTTTGTTTCTGTCTCTGAGGCTGATCTCGAGGCTGTCTTTGAGACTATTCCATGAGAGGAGATTTTGTATATATCATAAGCATGGAATTCAGTAAGTGATGAGGATAAAGAACTGAACCACCAGGACCACTTCAGTTCTGGTCAGGCTCCTTGGATATAGGTTAGTGTAGGCTTGGATTGGGGGTCCTTTTACAAACTCCCCTTCACCCCCCAGGGCAATATCCATTGCTGAGAGGTAGAGTGTCAGAGGAATTTCAGGAAAGGAAAGCTTAGGAACTTGTCCAAACCCCACCCTTTACAGAAGAACTGGATCACAATAAGCTAATGAAACCCTCTAATCTGAGCCAATACAGGACTCAGGAAACCAGGAAGAAGTAGCTATTGTACTCAATCATCTTTCCTGGATTCCTGGGCTTAAGGGGCTCCAGAGTGAATTGGGTCCCACTTGTTTTTTTCCCCACAGACATGGCGCTACCATCACAGTAGCCGGTTAGACATAGGACTTAGGAGCTTCCTTGCCAAAAGCATTGAAGAGGTGAGACACATCCTTGGTCTTCCAAATGGCCTAGTATTAAATAATAAGATGCTAATTTTAGAAAAGTAGTGTTTTACTGACTATTACATTTATCCTAATGGTTATGGATCTGTGGTTATTGCAGCAGAGACTGTGGGTTTCCTTCCAATTTCCACTCTTCTTTTACTCCACAGTAATGGGATCACAGTTTTTAGTGAGAGATGATGGAATCTTGGACTAGGATTGTGGTGATAGAGATGAAGAGATGGTGTGGACAGGAGGGGTAATTAAGAGGTAAAACCAGCAGGAGCTGGTAATTGAGGGATATGAGGGATGAAGGAGAGAAAGGTGTTCAGGAGAGTAAAGGAGAGTGAATCTTGACGCTGTTTCCAGAGAGACAAAAAGACCAGATTTGTAAGGGGAAATCACAAGCTCAATTTTAGATATGTTGGCCCTCATGAAAAGACCTGAAGAAGGCAGCTGGGTATATGAGTCTGGAGTTCAGAAAAGGGTCTGGATTGGAAATGTCAATCTGCCAGTCATCTGAGCATAGATGAGAAAGATCACCTAGGGAAAGATTACTGAGAGAAAAGGTCAGAAGGCCTAGGACTGAAACTTATGGAACTCCAAAGTTTCTTGATCAGGTAGTGAATGAAGGATGAAACTTCAAAGGAGACTGAATAAAAGAGATAAAAAATTAAGAAGAAAACTAGAAGAGTGTGGTAACATGAAAAGCACAGGAAGAAAGTATCTCAAGTAGGAGGGTGTGGCCAATGGAGTAAAGCATTTCTAAGAATTTAATTTAAAATGAGGACTGAAAAATATCCTTTGAATTTAGCCATATGAGGACCATTAGTGCCCCGGGAGAACTGGTTCAATGGAATGATGAGGGAAACCAAATCAAAGTGTTGGAGAGTGATGGCACTTGAGGAAATGGAGCCAGCAAGTATAGGCAGCTCCTCATTCTCCTTGTCAAGTACTCTCCCTCATTTACTACTATTCATTAATACAGGTCAGAAGGTCCTCTCAGTACAGTCTTTTATATAAATGTCCTACAGGGTCGCTATAAGTCAGAATCGACTCAACGGCAATGGGTTTGGTTTGGTTTTTGGTTTTCTTACCATCAAGAGTAACACCATCTGGAGCACTGTTCTAAGTTCTTCTAGTGTTTTCTTAAGATAATGTTCGCCTATAATGGAACAAGAGTTTGAGTTGTTTTACTGCCGTGGAGATCCATGTGGACACTGATCGATTCACTCTTACACACTCACTCAATCCCTTTTGTAAGAAGGTTGAATATAGGTCAGGAGTGCTGCCCATGGCCATGAAAGCAGTTGAAGTTTTGGTTGGGACTTGATGTCTAGCCCTCTTTGTTTTCTTCCCATCAGCATCCACACAGCCCAGGACAATCTCCACTCACGGGCAGCCAGTTAATAAGGAAGCAGATAACAGAATCTGTGCTCTGTGGGCAGTGGGACACCAAAGGAGAGGGAAAGTGAATGTGTACACTGAGGACAAACCAAGGAAGCATCTTCCACCCAGGGCCAGCAGTACATACATATTCAGAACACATGTTTAAGTTCAGACTTGGGGGAGAAGGCGAAGAAAAGGATGGGGTGATTAGCTGAGTGAATGGAATACATCTACCAAGGACAGGGTTCTGAAGTAAAGATTTTAAAATAAGAATACTATAGTTTGGCAAAGTTTAGAAAGGACATGTATAGGTAAGGGGAATGGAATACACAGAAATTGCTTAGACATCAGAGGGGCACAAACAAAAACTGAGGGGTCAATTTTAGCTAGAGAGTTTGTACAGGTCCACAATCTCTGAATGACAAATGCAAAAATGAAGAACCTCTGAAAACCAAAAGTTTCTCCCTAGCTCATTTGACAATTCTGGCTTGACCTGGGCACTTTTGGTGGCAAAACCTGATTTGAGAAGGTGAGAAAATATTAATTATCCCATGTTAAGGTGAATAGTCATACATTTCATTGCAGAAATATCAATGTGTTTGATTACGGTGTGCTGCCCAGACCCCGCTGGGAGTGTTACACACTATAATGCAGACTGCACTGAATTATCCTTCTAAAATATGAAAAATTCTCTCAATTCTGAAACACATCTGGCTCTGAGGATCTGGATAAAACATGGTGGACCTGTAGTGGGAGGGGTCACTAGTACCGCGCTCCTAACACTGTTGGGAACATTAACACAGAGCAGATGTACACATCACAGCCTGGGCAGGAGGTCCACCTTTGTGGAGCACAGATGGGGCCTGCAGACACAGTCAGGGAGTCCTAAAATGGTTGTCAATACTAACCTGGGGCTGAACCCAGCCCCATGTTCTTGTGAGAGAAGGTCAAAAGAACCCTAATGTTCTATCGTCAGGAAGCCAGTGTTTTTTGAGAACCTGCTGCATGCCAGGTACAACTCATTACCTCCTTTTATTCCTCCTGCCAGTCCTCTGAAAAGGAAAAATAAGGATCAGAGAGTTAGGGCACACAGTAAATGGCGCAGCTGGGGATCAAACAGGTCTGCGTGACTCCAAAGCCCATTCATTGTCCATTACACCAGGCAGAAGGATATCTTTCACTGAACATAGGTCGGCTGGCTGCAGGGTAGGCAGTAATTATAGTAAATACGGAATGTGTTCTATATGCAGGCAGTTCATTTAATTTTCAGCATAATCAAGCCAGGTTGGTGTGCTATGATCCCCATTTTACAATAGGGAAGACTGAGGCTTAGGGAGGACAAGTACCTTGCTGCCAAGATCTAATACACCTGACGAGAGGTAGAGCTGAATTTCAAGCTGACATATGTCTGTCCCCAGAGCTGGCCCTGTTACCCTGTACGCTATGCTACCTTCTAAACATAGATCGTTGGTGCCAGTGGCCAGATATTTAAGCACATATACAAATACAAACATACAATCTCTTAATATCCATGTGTTTGCCCAGAGTTAAGTGTCAGTGGCCCTTTGCGATCCCTCTGATGGGTGAAGGGCTAAAGGTCATAGTGATGGCCACAGAAATCTGTTTATTATCAGGAGATAACATGTCCTGTCACTTTAAATGAGCCGGAGGCCCCCAGACACTCCAACAAGTCTCCCATTACACAGGAGAACAGCCTCAACATCAAAAGAGAGCGCAATATGGGCAAAGGAGGGGGAGGCGTGCTTTTCTTCAGCTGTTGATGGTTGGTCAAGTGAGTCTAATGGCTTATTAATAAGAAGCAATTAATTGTGTAGCCAGCCCAGTAGTTCTAAGAAATGAAATCCCAAATCTGATACATGAAGGGCATCAGGGATTGAATAACTGTTAAAAAGCAGTTTCTAGCACTGCTTTGCATCAATAAAGATGTGAAGAACAAAGGAATAGCGTGCAACTACTGCACGATCAATAGACACGTGAAATACAAAAGCTGGGGAAACGAAGAAGCATGGGACCTGGTAAAACGCTACTATCTGCTTTCTAGAGAAGAGATCAGCATGGTGGAGACACAGAGTTGAAAAGGACTTCAAGAGGTCATCCTGTCCCACACCTTAAGTTCTTCCTGAAAGTGGACAGCTAGTCTCTTACTTAAAAAGCCTAGAGGATTACAGACAGACTGTATTCCAGAGAAATGCGAGGCTGTGTATTTACTTACTGCAGGCACTGAACAGCTGGCCCACCGGGAGCAGTAAGTCAGAGCCCAAAACAATGAAATACTAAGAATTTCTAGAATCATCAGATCTCCTCTGAGCAACAAGACTGACATCTGCCTATATTCAAACAGAAATCATGTGAAATAAAAATTTCAGCCAAATAGGTCTGGACCCTGAAATGAAAATTCTTATAATTCTGAAGCCAGAAATCATAAATTTCAGCCACTTAAATGAAGGGACACTGAGGGTACTTGGGGAATCCCCTGGTCAATGTAGTAGTCATGACAGCCTACGCTACTTGGCAGGAAATAATATCCAAATGGAAAGGATGATCATAGTTTATAGTCTTAAGCTAAGAGAATTCTAATGCCAGACTGAAATTGAAGCACATGCATGTATAAGCATACTGGGAGACTCCAGGAATGTGAGAGATATGGGGTAATAGCATTTGTATCATGATGCCAATTTATTAGTTACGCCTAAAATGCAGGTATAAGATCTCCATTTTCAGAAAAGTGGCCCCAGCTAAGTCCCTGCATCCAAAATGCCCACAATTCCTATTAGTAATGGCTAAAGGAAGATTCTTATAGAAATGTTCACAATGTTTTGAGATCTTTGAACCCCCTAGGAACACCAGGCATAATAATGGAACAGATTTAAAGATCTCTTTATCATGCAATGCTGGTTGCCTAGAAACATTCCCCAAAGATTAGTAGATACTGTTTTTGTCCATCTTCGTGTATTTCCGAGCCTCTTACAGTTGTCCCATTAGTCAAAGAGACGGATATGTAAAATTTATATCTGTTCAGAAGTTGCTTCTATTCTGGGTGATTTTCAGGTAAGTGCTAAAGAATCCAGGGGACCTATGGAGTTCCTTCATTCATTGTAGAGTACTCTTGTGAGGCTAAATACATCTGGTGGTAAGTATTGCCATATCGATGTTGTAGCTGAGGAGATAGAATCCAAGAATTGGGGTTGAGGCCAACATTTGTAGCAGTGATCCCTTCATTTCAGTCTAAGAGACTGTCTTGGTAAGAACAATTCCCTTTATGGGACTTGGAGCTGCCAGACAAAGTCCATTTATAATCAGACTTCCATTAGTTACAAGATTGTCTTCTAAATCCATTGAATCGCAAGGGCCTTAAATATAAAATAGGCTGACACAACTTAATTTTAATATGACAATGCACCGAGCTATGTTTGAAATGTATGCGTGTAATAGGCTTTTAGCTCTGTGTTTTAAAAGGATTTGGTAGCTATTTGTGCCTAGGCGGCCTAGCCCCTGAAAGGCAGATCACTGTCTATAAGTTGCACCTAATTTTTTTAATTATAGTTGGTCCCATAAAAGAGAAACTGGTGGTTATGAGGCAACAGGACTTGCACTGCCCATGTTGCCCCTGTAGCACCTTCTGAGATCCAAAGTGTACCTCCACCCCAGACTACAAAAGGAAAGACACAGTTCCCTTGGGAAGATTCAAAAACTGTGTTTTTACTGTTGCTGGAAAAAAAAAAAAATAGCATAGCACACTTACAAAAATACCATCCAGGGGGAGGGCACTGTTGGCAAATAAACATAGAAGGTGGGTGTTATTTGTGGAATATACAGTAGTTGGGGTAACTCCACTATCAGGGTGCCCCATCCACTGCCTGGATGATGAGAAATCCTTCACATTTCTCCTTGAATACCCATTCTCCACTTTCTCTGACACTGGGCCATGGGAGGGCAGAGAGTGGCATTAAAATGCGCTTGTATTTGTCGGCAAGTCTGTAGCTCTAGGTAAAGGCCCTCTCATTAAGAGGGGAAAAATCTATTTCAAGTTCCTCCTCTAGAATTAAAAAATTAATCCTGGAGGAATAAATGAGTCATAATTAGAAACCATTCCTAGAGCCCTACCAAGTTATAAGGTCTTAAGAACACATCAGGTCTCTTATAAGGAAAGGAAGGACAGGCCTGCTCACATTTCACTTGGTTTCTTGAGAGCATCCAGAAAAATACAATGGCTTTAAAGATATTTCTATAGGATTTTTTCTATTACCCCTTTTGTTTGGTGTTTATGTGAAATCACAAGGAAGAGTCACTTCAATGAATATACATTGAGCGTCAAAAACGTACTTAGGGAATGTTGAAGTGCAGAAAGAAACATGATTCCGTGAGCCAACAGATTAAGGCAGGCACATGTTTTATTGTATGTATGCTGTGAAGTTTATGCACTGAGCCCATCTTATAAATCAAGTAAATAAACAAATATGCTTGGCAATAGCTTGTATGCATCTGTGAACTATTTAAACAATTCCAAGTGAGAATGAATTTTTTCTTTTCCTGTTTTACCACACTTGTTAGTTTTATTATTTGGAATGCCTGCCTTTCCCAGGATTTAAATGTTGTAACTTTCTCAATTAACAGAGAATAAATTAATGGATAAATAGAAAAGAGTTTATAAAATCAAATTACAAAATATGCTCTTTGCCTCATCTACAATGCCATAGTGTGTTCATAACTCGTAAACACACTGAAATCATTGCCATGTGCAGGCAGGACTGGAGTAATAGCTGAAACTTTGTACAATGTTGACTTTTTTATTGATTCACAAAATGGAAATAACAGAAGACACCTCTGACTTTTGAAAGTGTAAGCTAAAGTACTGAAAAGATGAGAAATCCTTCATTGCATCAAGCCTGGGAGGATGCCTATATTGCCGGCTTAGCATTAACAACATAGTCCCTAGAAAACCAGCAAGAGGAAGACTTGTGAGAGTAATGACTCCAAACTGTAACTCAAAAACAGAAAAAGAAATGAGTCAAGCACAGGTGGTCAGGTGATGCCCCCACGCAGTGTACATCAGGTGTTAACGTCTGTCTAGTATCCCTTTTCCCTTCTTCTGTCACCATGCCCTGACTGTCCTATGAGGGAACTACCTTTCCCTATTCTCAAAGCATACGTTTTGGGTGCACTTTGGCTCCTGAGATAGACGAGTAACCCAAGGCTTTACTGTCAGCATATTCTTGCCCCTGGCCACACTGATGAGCTCAGAGATGAGCACATGATTCCATTCTGGTCACTAGGAATCGGGCCCAGAAACTCATTTCTGAGCTGAACTTGAACCCAAGAGGGTGTAAGTCTGGGGGCCATCATAAGGAGAAGGCCTTTCTAAGAATGAAGCCCCAAAAAAGGAAGAGTAGAAGTAAGAGCGAGTCCAAAATATTTCAGCATTTTGCCTAAAGCCAAAAATGCACCTCGATTTTATTATTATATGATCTATTAATTTTTCTTTAATTTAAGTCAGTCGAAAGGTGAACGTTTTGTCCCTTGTGTCCAAGAGCTTTCTCACTAATATGCTTCAAAAAAATGAACAAGATCCACCATGGGCCATTGAATATAAAGCCTGAGCCTGTTGTTCTGATAGGTGACAGAGACGAACTCTCAGCTGTGCCCCTAGATGAGCCAAGGCCCTTCACCTGCTGAGCCCTTGTGCTAAATATAAAGTCAGAGGTAGAAGGTGCCATGAAGGAGTACAATGGTCATACTGGGAAAAATCATTTCTAGGCTGAGATGATTTGATATAACTAAGAAGCTGAAGTCTGAACTGATGCAGGTTATCTTTGATTTATCCACTGCCAACAGCAAATGAAGAAAGGAGAAGACAGAAAATGGAGAACAGCTGGGGGACATGTTTTGGATTTGTAGATCGTCGGCTCAGTCTGTGATGGGAAAACACAATGGATTGTAGAGGCCTCCATACTAACAGACCATGCACAGACTTCCAGGAAGCTCTTCACAGGCAGGTGTCACTGGACCATCTCCACCAGTTCACCAAAATTTTCTGACCCCTGTCTGACATAATTTACAAGTATTCAGAATTTTTAAATGGAATAGAGGCAGAGAGAGAGAGAAGAAGGAATTTCTGTACTTTGATCAATCATACACAGTCGCATAATGAAGTATTAAGAAAGAACTATTTTATCAAATAAGAATTTAAGCAGAATTCTGGTGTGATAAATATGTAAATGCATATGCAAAAGAACAAAGGTCTGTGTGGAAAGAATTGGAGGCCAGGATAAGTGCATCAAAGGATGGTATATGTAGAGACTATAAAATCCAATTCTTAAATGTTTGCAAACAATCTGCAGAGGAAAAACTGGAAAGGAGAACGATCGTGAAATCACGAAGAGTCAATACAGGTGAGAGGTAATTCGTGTCTCAAGAGTATGACCTAGAATAATGATCCAGAAAAAGAAGTGTTAGTGAAATCTTGAAACCCCAAATAGACAACTTCAGTAGATGTCTCCAGATTCCACGTTTCCCCCCTGTGATCATGGGAACCAGATCTCTCCCAGGGAATTAGTTAACCCACCCCTTTTCTTTACCTGATCTAGAAAAGGCACGGACTCCAAGGCAGATTGTGAGCTCCTCAGGGGCAGGAGATGTTTTTCTTTTTCTTTTTTTTAATTCCCAGAGCCTTCCATGGTGATTTTCACATACTGTTGAATTGACTGATCAATTAATTCCACCCGGAAAAGACAATGGCAGATGAAGAACTAGAGGTCAGAAAGGTGATGAGTTTAGTTCAAAGTTACATAGCTAGTCAGAGGAAGATCTGAGAGAATAGGTCCATGTTCCTGAGCTGATGCAAAAAATGTCCATATGCTTGAGAAAGTATACTGGATAGTAGGGACTCTGCTAATCAATTAGAAGACTGTTACCACACTAAAGAAAGTGCTATCTAACTAGTGGCAGAGAATGGGAGACTCTTTTCTATCTTATTTTGCCCAGGGACAGTTCAAGCAAGAACAGACAGTGAGTTGAAGGAACAGGGAATGGAAGGGATGGTGAAAGAAAGAAACATTCACAATTATGTTGTCAAAAAATTTATTTGGACTCACTGCAGAACAATCTAGAGACATCAACCTACCAGTAAGTCCGTGGTGTTTGTTAGTGCCTTTTGCTTGTGTCCCAGTGAGGGGCAGAGGAGCAAACTAGAGAGAGAGAGACAGTGTTGGAGAGAGTGGAAACTCACTTATATAAACATGTTTAATTCCATATAGCTCATATGATTAGAAATTGCTAGGTCTGAAAGTAAGCCTGTCTCTATCAGTATGTAACAGTGTGAATTTCTTTAGATCTGTTTCTTCATCAGCAACTGAGGGGCAATGATTGAAAGATCACTAAGATCCCATCTAGTTCTAACATTACTGTATTCTGAGTGGATATGGAATACAGGCATAATTAAATTCCGATGAGGTTAATCTAGAATTGTCCATCCCACCCTCCTCTTTTGCCTTTCTCTGACAAATGAATGTAAGCCTGAAATTCATTTTGTTTCTAGAATGCCTGGGATGCTGGAATTATTCATATTTTAATCTGCTTTTAACAAGAATAGGTAAGAAAGAAAATTAGGACAATTAAGAAATAATGAAGCCATTATAAAAACAGTAATGATTTAAAAGCAGGTAAGGGAATACTCTTATTGGAAATGTCGAATACCTACAAATGAGCAGTTAGATGACAAGCACTCAATGGGATTAAGGGGATTCACTAATTTACAAACCGAACCATTTATAATAATTTTTGCCCAAAATTGAGGATAAGGCAAATGGTCCTGATTATTATTGGAAACAGTATTCCCTTGAAAATTGACCATCCTGCAGAATGTTGAATATTAGATCTGAAGATGTTATTGGTGTTTTGCCCAAATTTATTCTCTTTTCAAAGATAGCAACTTCCTAAGTTTTTTCTTGTAAATCTAAAGATTTTTCTACAAACACCAAAATCAGACTTGCTCTCTTAAAAGAAAAAACATATTAAGTCAGGGTAGCAGCTGTAACATGCCATCCTAAATCTCAGGGCCTTGCTCATTCAGGGTCCACTGTGAATGTCCCTGGCCAGGCAGCTTTCCCGGAAGTGCTTTTCCAAGCAATGAGTCAAGAATCTGGGCCCCTTCCATTCTGTGTATGCTCCACCTTCTAGGATGTCAAAGTCCTCCACTTGTAGCCACAAAGACAGGGAGAGGGAGAGTGTGGAAGATTACACAGACGATTTTATGGCCAGGGCTAGCAGTGATCGACACAGCGGCCAGCACTCAGTCTCATGGTTCCACCTAGAAGCCAGGGAGTCAGGAAGATTTCTGTAGCATGGTGGAGACTGCTGTTGTTGTTAGTGCCGTTGAGTCAGTTCTGACTAATAGCGACCCTATGTACCACAGAGCAAAACACTGCCCAGTCCTGCACCATGCTTACAAGTGATGTTATACTTGAGTGCATTTGTTGCAGCCACTGTGTCAATCCATCTGATTGAAGTTCTTGCTCTTTTCCACTGACCCTCTACTTTAGCAGGCATGATGTCATTCTCTGAGGACTGATCCTTCCTGACAACAGTCCAAAGTATGTAAGACACGGTCTCACCATCCTTGCTTCTAAGGAGCTTTCTAGTTGTGCTTCCTCCAAGATGGATTTGTTCATTCTTTTGACAGTCCATGGTATAAACTCAATATTCTTCGCCAACACCGTGATTTAAAGGCGTCAATTCTTCTTCAGTCTTCCTTACTCACTGTCCAGTTTTTGCGTGCATATGACGTGATTGTAAATACCATGGCCTGGGTCAGGCACACTTTAGTCTTCAAGGTGACATCTTTGCTTTCCAACACTTTAAAGAGGTCTTTTGCAACAGGTTTGCCCGATGCAATGTGTCTTTTGATTTCTTGACTGCTGCTTCCATGGCTGTTGATTGTGGATCCAAGTAAAATGAAATCCTTGACAACTTCAATCTTTTCTCCATTTATCATGATGTTGCCTATTGGTCCAATTGTGAGGATTTTTATATTCTTTATGTTGAGGTGTAATTCATACTGAAGGCTGTGGTCTTTGATCTTCATCAGTAAGCGCTTCAAGTCCTCTTCACTTTCAGCAAGCAAGTTTGTGTCATCTGCATAACGCAGGTTGTTAACATTAACCCTGATGCCCAGTTCTTCAAACAGTCCAGCTTCTCATATTATTTGCTCAGCATACAGATTGAATAGGTATGGTGAAAGGATACAACCCTGACGCACACCTTTCCGGAGTTTAAACCAATCAGTATCCCCTTGTTCTGTCCGAACAACTGACTCTTGATCTATGTAAAGGTTCCTCATGAGCACAATTAAGTGTTCTGGAATTCCCATTCTCCGAAATGTTATCCATAATTTGTTCTGATCCACACAGTCAAATGCCTTTGCATAGTCGATAAAACACAAGTAAACGTCCTTCTGGTATTCTCTGCTTTCAGCCAGGATCCTTCTGACATCAGCAATGATATCCGTGGTTTCACGTCCTCTTCTGAATCTGGCCTGATTTTCTGGCAGTACCCTGTTGATACACTGCTGAAGCCACTTTTGAACGATCTTCAGCAAAATTTTGCTTGTGTGTGATATTAATGATATTGTTCTATAATTTCCACATTCGGTTGGATCACCTTTCTTGGGAATAGGCATAAATATGGCTCTCTTGCAGTTGGTTGGCCAGGTAGCTGTCTTACAAATTTCTTGGCATAGATGAGTGAGCACTTCCAGTGCTGCATCCATTTGTTGAAACATCTCAATTGGTATTCCATCAATTTCCAGAGCCTTGTTTTTCACCAATGCCTTCAGAGCAGCTTGGGCTTCTTCTTTCAGTCCCATCTATTCCTGATCATATGCTACGTATTGAAATGTTTGAATGTCGACCAGTTCTTTTCAATATAGTGACTCTGTGTATTCCTTCCATCTTCTTTTGATGCTTCCTGTGTTGTTTAATATTTTCCCCATAGAATCTTTCACTACTGCAACTTGAGGCTTGAATTTTTTCTTTAGTTCTTTCAGCTTGAGAAATGCTGGGCATGTTCTTCCACAGAAGCTGCTAATGAAGGTCCCAAAAGCTTGACTCCATCCATGTCATTAAGGTCGACTCTACTTTGAGAAGGCAGCTCTTCCCCAGTCATCTTTTGAGTGCCTCCCAACCTGAGGGGCTCATCTTCCAGCACTATATCAGACAATGTTCCACTGCTGTTCATAAAGTTTTCACTGGCTAATTCTTTTCAGAAGTAGACTGCCGGTTCCTTCATCCTAGTCTTTCTTAGTCTGGAAGCTCAGCTGAAACCTGTCCTCCATGGGTGACCGTGCTGGTATCTGAATACCAACAGCATAGTTTCCAGTATCACAGCAACACACAAGCCCCACAGTGAGACAAACTGACATACACGTTGCGGGGGATACTGTTAGTGCTCACCAGTTTTCAGTTCACCTTCCTTCCTGAGCACACACTAGCAGTCTCCACCATGCTACAGAAATCACGGCAAAGAAAGAACTAAAGGAGAGCTATAGGAAAGGCAGGGTTCTATATTGGGCACCATCCAATACGAATGAAGGGGAAAGCCTTTACTGACCCATGTTGACCGCCAATCAAACAGTCTGCAAAAAACCCTAAGAGTCCCGGGTGTGTGTATGGTTCAGAGTGCTGTGCGGAAAGAGCACCGTGAATTACACAAACCTCTTGCCTTCAAGATGCTTACAGTTTAGTTGAGTGGATAATATACAGACCTTTTAATAATACAATATTACCCTGAGCAATAAGCACAGGGATTTTGCTTTCTACCTCTTCTCCACCCCCCACTTCCAGCACCAGGTACAAAGCATGGCATAAAGTTGGCACAGTTGATTATAATTAAATGGACTGTAACAAATATTACAGAACTGTGAATTGATTGACCTTAATTACTAAATCCTCTGAGTTCAGAGGTTGGTGTGGGGGTGGTATAGTAGACATTTAGTTGTTGCCTCTCCAGCACAGCCACTGGCCCCTGCCCCTGTCTCTTATTAAATGGCATTCTGATTTGGCAGGAAGGTATTTGCCACCCCTCCAATCTCAGGCTTATGTTTCTTCCACCTCCAGTTTCAGAGGTGGATACTGATTGGCTTACATAAAAATTTCCTGAACACAGTGATTGACTCAGTTCTAGGCACATGATCTTATTAAGGTTAAAGAAATAGAAGAGATAGCGTATGTGGTAGCTTCAGCCACCACAAAAGACACTCCCTCTTTTCCTAGAAGACAGCAAAGATGTGAGGTTCTGGATAGCCATGGCCACTTTGCTGTCATAGGAGAGACCCCAGAGCTGCTGGGAGGCTGCCAGACAGTGCCTGGGGAAAAAGAGTCACCATGGAACTCAGAATGGATAGATGGTGAGCAACTGGGTCTATGATGCCAAAAAACAAAAAAAAACACTGCTGTCAAGTCTATTCCAACTCATAGCGACCCTATAGGACAGAGTAGAACTGCTTCATAGGGTTTCCAAGGCTGCAAATCTTTACGGAAGCAGACTGCCACATCTTTCTCCTGCAAGCTTATGATAAAAGCGTTGCTTAAACTCATAGACCCACCCTGGTGGTGTAGTGGTTAAATGCTGCAGTTGCTAACTGAAAGTCTGGCACTTCAAATCCACCAGGCACTCCTTGGAAACTCTATGGGGCAGTTCTACTCTGTCCTATGGAGTCGCTGTGAGTCAAGTTGGAGTCTACTCAACGGCAATGGGCAATGAGCTTGAAGATAGATGCCTTTAGAATTTTTGGATTTCTGCCAGTAAATTTCGTTCTTTTTAAAGCCAGTTTCAATTGAGTTTTTTGTAACTTAAAAAGAGTCTTTGTTGACATAGGTGATGTGGACTGGGAAGTTGTGAAGGGTACTATTCGTTTCCTGTTGAAGAATGTTTGCTCTCTTCTTTCTGACAGAGCCTGGAAATGCTGGATAATCACTTTCCCAGCCTCCCTGGTAAGTAGAAGAGGCATAGACGTGCACTCATTCCTAGTGTATAGGACCTTGGGGGGGGGGGGACCCTTTTGTGTGTTTGTGGGGGAGCTCTGGAAAAATTACACTTCCTGATAAAAAGGAACAAACAGGAAGACATTTCCCCTTCTGGTTTTGGCCACTTTGTATGAGGATGTGATGGATGGAGTTGGAGCAGCAACCTTATAACTACGAGGAAACAAAGAGAACACACTGAGAAGGGCATAGTGAAAGGCAGAAAGAGCCTGGGGCCTTGATAACATCAATCAGCTGCTGAATATACTATCTCGGCAATTGTCCTACTCTCGGCTTCTTTGATATATTTGAAGTTATTGCTTAGGCCACGTTTGCCGAATGGAGGAGGGTTGTGAGTTGGCATGGGCTTAAGAGTAATAGGACTGAAATGGGCTGAAAGAAAAGTAGGGAGAAGGTTTCTATAACAACACAACAGCAATAATAGTATCGGCAATTTCATAAATATCTATTACATGTGAAGGATGTCATGCATATTCTCATCTGTAATTATCTAATCCTTACAACAATTCAGAGATAGGCAAATGAAAACAATGAAGTCTCCGGAAAGTCAAGTGGCTTGCTCCAAGCTACCCACCTGTTACTTGGCAGAGCTCAGTTCCAGCCCATTTGCACTCTCCCTGCCATATCACACTACAGCTAAGAATTTAAGGTGTAGCAAATGCAGCAGGCAAATTTTTAGAAATTGAAACAGTATTTTCTACACAGGGGATCATGCCTAAAGTTATAAAGTAGGTGGGCAACATGTAAATGGAGTGAAATTAATGTAACATACTGTGTCTATTTGTCACATCAACAGGTCACCAAGAATCCAGAGGATTGATGCTTTTGCTTTCCTTCAGGACTCCAATTACTCCTAGCATTTTCTTTGCCGTTTATCTGCTGCCTATCTGAAAAAACAGAAACCCTGGTGGCATAGTAGTTAAGTGCTACGGCTGCTAACCTAAAGGCCAGCAATTCAAATCCACCAGGCACTTCTTAGAAACTCTATGGGGCAGTTCTACTCTGTCCTATACAGTCACTATGAGTCAGAATCAACTCAACGACAATGGGTTTGGTTTCGTGGTTTATGTGAAAACTTAATCAATTTGTTCTATCCAACTTGGTCACAAGTATAGTAGGAAGTGGTGAGGAGCTGTTTTTGGCATCTAGCATCTCTTCCCCTTCCCGTTGATACCAGTGCTCCTAGTTTTCTTACAGGAAATTATATACTCTGTTCCCTGCATTGTGCACATTTTGGTGGAGCCATAAGTCAAGGGGTCTTGTGGGCTCCTGGCCAGGATGACAAGCTACCCAGAGAAGCCATACAGACACTCACTCCTGGGACTCAACATCTTGAGGGCAATGATGCAAGAATGGGAGAAATGTTTGGCACTCATATACTCCAGTCGGGGCACCTGATAAACCACCAAGTTGTTCCTATTGCCCATGCAATACTACCTAGACCCCTGGTGTGGTCCTTTCCTGAGCCTAGTTCTATAGCCTTCCCAGAAATTCTGTTTAGTTTTTCCAATATTCTTTAACAAATCACTTTTCTGCTTAAACTGATTTCCATTGAATCCTAGAAAGTCAACACTAGACTGGCAGCTTTGTGAGGGTAGAACACATGTCTTTTTAGGCTCATTGTTGAATCCCTAGTACCTATCACAGAGCTGGGCATGTGGTGAGCCATCTACAAATATTTTCATTTCTTAATGAATTAATGAGGTCCATAATGAATAAGTTATCCCAGTCTACAACCAAGCGAACAACTGAGGCTGAGTTGAAGGTTCTCTTCAAGAATATGTGTGTGAGGAATTATCTGCTACTCGCCCTGGCTGAACAAAATTACAATATTCAACATTTTGAGGAGTGAGTGGCTGCTTTTTGTAGAAACAAAGAGAATGTGTTTCTTCTTGTGCCACTAGGTCTAGAAGGTGCTGTCTGAAAAATAGGCAGAGAAATGTGTGCTCTCCTGTGTGAGATACCCTCCATGACACACATTCCAGAGCCTCTGATCCCTAACAAGGAGGAGCGGGCCAACAGAGAAAGAATCAGGAACCCAGGAATAGTCCCAAGGAAGCCACAGTATCCCTCTGCTAAAAACCTTCAGGCCTGAAGCAGCTGGTAGGCTACTTATTAAATAAAGAATACGGATACAATTAGGGCTTGGGAAGAAATTCTCAGCACACTGCTACCCATTTTCTCCTTCTCAACTTTTTTCAAGTTCTCCCAATCTCCTCTCTCTTCCTCACTCTTGATGTTTCTGTCTTGCTTTCTCAAGTCTGTCTCTCTGTCTCCCTACAACCCTGACACCCGCTCACCCACAAAAAAGAGGTCTCTCTCTCTCTTTCTCTCTTTCACATACAGAGAGAGAGAGAGAGGCTATGAGAGCCCAGACCCATACAGACATAAAACAAGTGGAACCGAGAGAAGTCAAACTCCCGGTAACGATAATGATGAAAAAAAAAAACTGCTGCCAGATGCATCTCGTGATGAAGCCAATGATCTAATTCCCTTATTATCAAAAGATGCAGGTAAAGTCAGCCTTGACGGAAGCTTTACAGAAACCAAAACAGCACAGCCATCCTGGAGCTGTGTTATCTGATTTATGCCTTTCCAAAGACCAGGCTTGTGTCATGCACTGATAATAGACTCTAGCCATCAAAACCTTATTTTATCTGGTATCTTGATTTTAAAGAATTGTGGAAACTAGCAAACGGAACTGGGTTATTTATATAATGTTTAAAACTATGTTAGTCCACTAGGGGAAAACAACACACAAAAAACAAAAATCAAAACACAGACTAAAAAATAAAAAAATGAAAAGCAACAACTTTGATGTTAGACAGTCAATGATGTAGGATGCAAGTTCCAAATTAGGATGGACATTTTTCTTTTGTAATTAATGAAAGTATGAATGAGTGATAGGTTGCTACATGGACGCCCACCAAATGAGGCACTTACCCACCAGTACTTGGGCCCTGCCAGAATTCAAAGCCATCACTGCCAGCAGATGGAGGCTCTTGCTAAGAAAAAGAATACACATCAGGAAATAGTTCCATCTATTAACCAAACCGAACCCACTGCCGTCAAGTCGATTCCGATTCATAGCGACCCTATAGGACAGAGTAGAACTGCCCCATAAGAGTTTCCAAGGAGCACCTGGCAGATTCGAACATGCCGACCCTTTGGTTAGCAGCCGTAGCACTTAACCACTATGTCACCAGGGTTTCCTCCATCTATTAAGTTACATGGAAAACCTGGTCATGTAGTGGTTAAGAGCTACAGCTAATCAAAAGGTTGGCAGTTTGAATCCGCCAGGCACTCCTTGGAAACCCTATGGGCCAGTTCTACTCTTTCCTATAGGGTAGCTATGAGTCGGAATCCACTCGACAGCAATGGGTTTGGTTTTTGTTTGTTAAGTTACACAAGGAGCCCTGGTGGTGTGACAGTTAAGCGCTCAGCTATGAACTGAAAGTTGGGTGGTTTAAACCCACCAGTGGTTCCGCAAAAGAAAAGACCTCGAGATCTGCTCCTGTAAAGAGTATAGCCTATGAAACCCTGTGGGGCAGTTCTATCCTGTGCTAAAGGATCTTTTTGAGTCAGAATTGGCCCAACGGCACACAACAATTAAGTTACACAGGGGATGGGAGGGTCTTTTTAGAGCAGACACAGCACAAACCTTGCAAAATTTTTTTTTTTTTTAAGTTTAAATCATCGAACATAAGAACTCCCCAGAAGCATGACCATGAGTCCCTAATCATTTCACATTTCATACAATTTAGAGAAGGTGTCTCTTTCCTACAAGGACTAGACATTAATCAAATGGACCCCACACTTGAGAAGACAAATGCTAACCGAAGGAAAGGAAGCCTTCTGTATATTTGCCTTACCTTTTAAAGCATTCTGCTCCCATAAAGGTTTACAGCCTTGGAAACCCTATGGGGTCGCTATGAGTCGGAACCGACTACACGGCAGTGGGTTTTTGGTTTGGTTTTAAAGCGCAGATGTTAGAAATGAATGCAATTTTTGACCATTTGTCATGCAGAGAGACCAGTTATCTAGCAGGAATTTTTATGTCAAACCACACCTGGCCACACATGTTTATCTCTTGATTCAGGGGCTCTAAATATCACATTGCAACGTTGTTGGGCTTAAGCCAAAAGTGGTCTGTTTAAAAACTCCTTTCTTGCAGTTTTAAATTTGCTGTGATACTGGAAGAAAGGCTTTCTTGATGATCCCAAACCATGAAGAATCTAAATGTTATTTATTTAGTGTTTTAAACATATTATTTAATGGGGCTTTGGCAGTATACTGACCTTTCTAATGAGCTTTGACTAAAGCCAATATTAAAATTAGTATGTCCTTCCTGAGCACCCAGTGACAAAATGTAAGAGGGGCTGGCTCAGAAGGGCCTTGAATGGCAGGGAGAAACCAGCTTGGCAATAAAAACTGGCCATGGACAAGCCATTCGCAGACGATCAAGGATTGACTTCATTACAATTGGGGAGTCCAGGAATCATCTTTTTAGACCATGCTCAGGGCCTGACAATCAGAATACATTGATAAGAAATATTGATTACAGTTTGTAGACAAAGGATAGAATTTAAAAGACACTGAAAGTGGTTTTAGATGGAAAGACCAGGGCCCCGCACTTCAGAACTACATGGTCATTGAAAATCCCTGCAGGGTAGCAGTTATGCTTAGGACTAAAAAAACAGCCTTATTGCATCTCTATATTCACCTTTAAAGCCGGTATGTTTTCCCAATTCACATGCATTTTTAAGCAGTTATTTGGATGCTCACTTGTTAACTGATTTCATCCTAATTCTAACTCCCAAGCATCACAGGGACCCATCTCCCCTAAGCCCTGATGGCACAGCCAGTCCAGGCCACACAGTAAAGCAGGTAATGTTTGTCATTTCTATTTCCCAACCTCCCCATTCTTTAAATTTTTCTCTTCTCCTCTCCCTTACTCTCCAGATTTAAGTAATTAATAATACCTTAATACGTGAGCTGTACTTCTAGTAGCTCCAAGATAGGTTTCAGAGAGCACGGCCTTCATGAAGAATAAACCCGGGTTCATATTTACACGGGTGGTGCAAATGGTTAATACACTTGGCTGCTAACCGAAAAATTGTAGGTTCGAGT
Source organism: Elephas maximus indicus (assembly GCF_024166365.1). NCBI lineage: Eukaryota > Metazoa > Chordata > Mammalia > Proboscidea > Elephantidae > Elephas > Elephas maximus. The sequence continues at coordinate 74,652,159 of NC_064824.1, read as the reverse complement.
CCATCCAGAGGTGCCTCAGAAAAAAGGCCTGGCAATTTACTCCCCCAAAATCAGCCATTGAAAACCCTATGGAGCACAGTTCTACTCAGACTCACATCGGGTCTCCGTGAGTCAGAACTGACTCAACAGCCACTGGGAAAGGCCTGGTCACTTTACAGCTGTGTGATTTGTTGTGATTTATTTTACCTTTCTCAGTTTTAGTATATCAGCTGAAAAAATGCAGATAAGGATGAAATAAATTTGCCTCCACACAGCTCTTAATACCCAAAGGCACTTCTTTGTAAAGGGCATACGTGGAACAGGGTTCTCCACATCACTGTAAGCCTAGAGATTTGAGCATTGTATGTTCATTTGTTCCATATAGTCAGCGTGTCTGTTTCAAGCTCCAAAGGGAATTTGAAAGGCCAGATCACCCAATTCATCCTCCAAGTCACCATATTTACACTGGCTGCCTGCTCTACTGCGTCCTGAGCAGGATAACTTTGATCTCAAATACACTTTGGTCAAATCCCTTGGCTGTGTACTCTGAGAAGATGATTACATACACTCTCCTTCTCTTTGTATTGTGAATTTCCAGGCCAAGACAAGCAGGAGAGCAAAGAAAGAGGTAAGCAAAGGGGAAAGCATTGACTTTCTGGAGGACTTGCCTAAGTTCCATTTTATGTTTGAAATACCAAAATAATTCTTCTAATAAGCTTGCAAACGGCTGCACTGCCCTTGACTATGTTCCCCAGGCTCCCGTCTGAGTCAGTGTAATGAGTCTGCATTTTATAAGATCTGAGCCTGGTCCAAATGGAACCGTGTAACTGTTAGAAAGATTAATGGACTGTATCATCCAACAGTTGACTATAAACTTCTAATTGTGTGAATCTCAGTGTGGCGTCTAGAGCTAAATCGGAGCCTACTTCCTCAGTCACTAATATCCACTGATATTGTTCGTTATTTTTCTAATGCCAACCCTAGGTACATCAGTGCTGGGCAGATCCCCAAGGAAAACAACAACACTTGTTTTAGGTACTTGAGAGCAGTCATTATGACCGTTGCCAATTAATTCATCAATCAGCGTTTACTGAGCTGCCACAGAGAACAGGGACCAGCGCTGTGCCCTGCTGAGCGAGAGAAGAGTGGAGGAGCCCATGAAGATTGAGGCTCTGCTCTGAAGCACCTGGAAGGCTGCAAGATTGGGGGAGAGGAGCCATAACCAGAAGCCAAGAGATCTCCTTCCTAATTGGGACTGCAAGACAGCAAGCCACTCACTTGGCCCTCTGAGCCTTAAAACTTGAAATCAGGCTGCCAGCCTGGCCTTTCTACCTGAAAAGCAATGGACAAAATGTGCATGAACATGTTTTTAGTTTTAGGGGTTTGCCTGCACCCATTTTCTTCCTTATAAAACTATGCCCCTCTCTTCCCATATGTTCAGGGCATTTTTAGTGGTTTCTTCCCATAAGCAACCCTTACTCATTTTCAGCCTTGAAATCATCTGCAAAGGCTTCTCTAAGCTGCACTTGTCCTTGAGAACCATATTCTATTAAAAGAACCATCACTGGTTGAGATCAAGGGAATGCTAGAAGGATGTCTCTCCTCAACCCCCACCCACCTGCTCCTTTCCCCATCCCAGCCCCTGTCTCTGGCCCCTTCTGCTTCCTCTGGACAGGAAGCACATAGCTATCAGCACCACACTGTGCCCCTCCATCCTACAGGAAGCTGGAGCATTGAGCTGAGGTCACAACAGCCTCTGGGTCCTTCACCCCAGGCACATAATTGCCTAAGTTGTTTTTAATCACTTTGCAAAAATGTCCATTTCTCCCTCCTTGTAGCTGCACTCAATGAACACATCACTCTATGCTCTAAATAGTACTTTCTTTTCAGGTAATGAAGGAGAGGAATGTTGCCTATATTGCAATAGTGTCTTGTGAAACTTTAGATGGCATAATGCTTGCTGGCAAATAGAACTGAAAGTCTCCAAAGTTAATCACGTTGCTGAGGTTTTCAGGATCCGGATGTTGGCAGAATTTCCTCATACCCCCATGCTAATTTAGATGTTTAAGTACCTGGGGGAGAGTAAATATAGAATACGCAACTGCAGCATTGAGAAAGAACCGTAGCTGCAGTCCTGTCGAACCAGCATGCCCTCTTCTGCCCTCAAATCTTCTCTTTTGGCTACATGGGGAATAATAATATCTATGCCCGCCTTAGTCCTGGAGAGCTCTTTCCTGCCGTTCTCAAAAAGGCCAGGGCATTTGCCTGCCACCTCATTTATAACCACCTAATGCATGCTCTATAGATCAGAAAAGTGGGCTGATTAGGAACAGATTCTTGTAGAATTGGATCTGAACTTTGAATGATGGAAAAACTAAAGCCTATTGCACTCGAGAGTTTTGGAGTAACTCTGATTCCATAAACTGCCTCAAGTTATTACAACCTGGGCTATAAAAGGACAATCCCAAAGAAGCCTGAAAAATAATGAGATTTTACCAGCAATACCCATCAAGTTCTCTACCAGAATTTGTGACAGTTGTGTGCTAGCCAAGACTCCTTTATATATCACTGAAGGAATGATGGCCAAGTTTGGGGCTGAAGCCTTAGTACCAAATGTTTCTGTTGCTTCCCCCAAGGACAAGTAACCATAGGCTTATCTGGCCCTGCTAGAGCTGCTCCTTTGTGTGAGCAGGTAAAAAAAGGTTGGGAAGGGGGAATTAAAGCAGGGGAAAATAAGAGAAGGAAAAGACTCTTAATACCAATGAAATCAAGCCTCGCGAAAGTTATTTTTCTCTAAAATCTGGCCTCTGTGAACTTTGGTAAATGAACACCACTCTCTGGGGCTTCGGGAATAAGAGAGGAAATGGTTAAAGCCGAGGAGATCCAGAGAAAAGGGTCCTGTGTAAGCTGAAAGAACTGGTATTTTTTTTCTCTCTTCCTTAAGAGTATAAATTGTGGAGGGGATGAACAAACAAAAAGCCCAATGAGACTATTTATGAGAAGAAGCAATAAAACCCACACAGATAATATATGACGGAGAAGGAGAAATGAACTTTCCCAAACAGAGCACTAATGCCCTCTTCATGGGTACAACATACAAGATTGACGACACCACCCTCAGACTCCTCAGTGGCATTTCGGGACTGCTTTACAGCTTCCTTTCATTTCATGGGGATGTAAATAATTGATAACTTGAAGGGACCCAAGAAACCCACTGCAACTGAATGCAGATATTTTTTATGACATCAATTACAGAGCCAGTGATTTGATGAGAAAAGGAAAATATTTCAAACCAGACTTTAATGATCCCCACCAAGAACTCCCGTTGTTCCAAATGGAACGTGGGTCTCTGGGCCTGGATTTTTCTCCTCCATTTTTCCTCTCATAGGGAATATAAGTTACAGCTGAACAGAAGAGATGGCTCATTATTTTCATGTCTGCATTTGTAGAGGTGTATTCTAATAGAGGAGGGAACGTTTTGGAGAGCTGAGGCCCTTGGGTGTACCCACAGCAGGGGGCACATGTCACTATTGACAGAAGGTGTTGTGGGGTTAGCTTTGCCAACTAGGGCAACAATCATAGTTGGGCTTGTCATTTATGACACTGCAACACTGTGGCATGCTAAAATGATATTGGAAGAAGCATTCATTAAGGCTGTTGAAAGGAAGTCAGAGTTCAAGTATTTGTGCATGACTCACTTTATGTGGTGATGACTTCTGAATTTACAGTTGTCAAAACGGGAGTAGAGATGTTGATTTGGTCTGAGAAAGGGCCATTCGTGCTTGTGCCTGGTTGATTGCGAAGTCCAGTTAATTTTTCTTATTTTGGCAGTACTCTTGTAAGGCTGCTACTGCTTCATGAGAAAGAACTCTGCTGGAAAGTTATCCAAAACCCAGATGATGCAGTGCTGAGAGAGATGTGCCAAATACTCACTACGCATTGGTCCTGAGGTAATACTGTGGGGTACAGATAGGACAGGAGTATGTTTCAGAATGAAGGGACTGCCTAGGGACAGAGGTGGTACTTCAACCCAATTCCAAGAACAGTAGACTTCAATTATTCTGTGGCTTCCTACATTCATTTGAATCCACCACAAGTCAAAACATACCCCTTGAAATATCACTACAGGATATAGGAAAAGCCCTCTGCAGTCATCTTACAATAGGGGTTTGGGTCTGTTTCCCCATTACCAGCAATGTCACTGTTGGAGTCCATTTCTTTCTTTCTTTCTTTGGAGAGGCCTGAACAACTAAGAGGAGAACTTGATGGTTAGTTTAGCACTCCAGAGATCTGCCAAACTGCTTGTTCTTGAGTTGAAAAAGATCTTGGCTAGCTGTTAGATCAGAATACTGAAGCCCTTGTGCTTTAAAACAATGCAATTCTAATCTTCCATTTCTTGCAAAGAGCTGCTGAGTGACTTGGTTCAGGAGCAGGAAGGAAGGGGGCAAATGGTTCAGTGAAAAGAAGAATTCTTTCTCTTCCTTCCAATTCTTTGATGCAAATACGCCCTTGTTTTTTCTGGTTTCACTTCCTCACTACTCTTCTATATTCTCCTAATAAGCTGCACCATCTGATGATGTCAAACCGGCCAAAGGATGTAAGGTCTTCAAAATGTCAGCAGCAAAGTGCTTGCTGTTGCTTCCCTTTTGGACCATCTATAAATGGGACCAGGAAAAACCAATCCAGGTTTCTAAGTCTTCCAACCCAACTTGGTCTACTTAAGAAAAACCAGACTCACTTAAAATGAGACTTATTGAAATGTTCCTAAGATGTTTCCTACTTACCCATCACAAATGACACATTATCCAGAAGTTGGGAGTGGTTTGTGGAGTATTTGAGTCTTTTTAGTTTGAGCCTGTAAGTATAGTTAATAATGAAAACCTGTCAGTGGAGTAGATATTTCACCACATCTGTGTTAATTTGGGACTGCTGATTTATCATTAATAAAGCGTTTGGCTAGAAAACGATGTCTATATTTGATGGCCTGGTAACTCTTTTCTCTCATTTCATGCCACAGTAACTGCCCAGTCTTACTGTTGCCCATTATCAATGTGTAAAGTTTTATGGACTAAGTAATGTCAAATGAGGAAGGGTCAGGCCAATCTGGAGCAAGTTTGGAGCATTTAAATGGAAAAGGGAGTTGTGTGGTCTTTGCCAGCCTTGCTTGTAGTTTTACTGGGTATTGATTCCTTTTTACACACTGATTTAGCATCCTGAATTACGATGCAGTATTTAAATTTAAATACCAATTGATAGTGCCTATCTTGAAGGTTGCTCTAAGTCATAGCCATTTTTGACTCTGATGATCTCTGCTTCTCTGCGGTGGGTATTTTATTAGAATTGCTCATAAAAGACTGCATGGCGGTTAACTAGGCAGTGGAGAGGATACGTGGTGCTTTACAAGCGTCTGGGGTGCTGGGAAGCAATGAGAGGTTTGGCATAACAAAAATACTCCTGGAATCACAGTCTTGAGAGGAACCTCCGAGGTCATTCAGTCCAGTCTGCTGTCTCTGGATAGAACTACACATAACATTCCCTAAAATCTCAGAAAGGGAGTTCCACAGATAACAACTCTCACTATCCAACAAACCTAACCCTGGAAAAACTCCCCAGTGCCTCCCTGACCCCCTGCAGTTTACACTCACTCCCATTTCTCCCAAATGAAGGGGCATTGAAACCCCACATGGTCTACCACAAGAGGAAGTAGAGTACAATGTCTTAGTCAAACCTTTTCAAAATTAGGAGTCCTTATATTTTTAATCAGGTACAATACATTACACTCTAGGTGTTTTTTATATAGCTTCTATTTGTGGTACATGTACCAGGGCTATTTTTGCAAGTGGAATATATCTGAATGCCATGCTAGAACTTCTCTTTTTAGGATCAAGCAAGATGGATTAGGTTTCTAGAATCTCTTTTTAATTGATGCCAGTTGTCAGTATTACAAAACACATGCTCTATCCTGTGATAAAGTTCTAATACAGGAAAGCAGAAAGAAAGAAAGGAAGGAAGAGGGAGAAAGGGAAAGAAGGAAGGAGGGTTCTGCTTGTCCAATAATTTTAAGTCCACTTGAAACTCAATCGCACACTCCGTGGGTCTAAGGTGAGGCCGTCCAATTTCTCTGTGCTCATATTGAGGAAATGCAGGGGAAGGGGAAGAAGCAAAAGGCCACCAGACCACTGACTGCTTTGTGTTCCATGCAGGTGAGAGGAAGCCTGCACTGTCAGGGGGTACTCCTCCACCATGGGTCTAGGTTTCAGGAGGGGATGGGAGGAAGAAGGAGGAGGCGGTGGAAGAGCAAAAGGCGATTTATTCATGGCAATACTAAGGTGATTCCTTTCTTGCTCTCCTTTCTTTCCAATGCCTCAGACAAATCTCTTCATTCTTTCCTTACAGGAAAAAAAGACCAAAGGCCCAGGTTAAGACTGAAACAAGGCTAAGGTGTGGATTTTCTCTTCTGTGTTATGAAAAAATATAGGTTGCAGAAATTAAATAGTTTAATTATATCTAGAATCCCCATTATTCAATACTATTTCTTAAAGTGCAGTCATTTACCAGGTTTTATAAAGACTTCACTACTGAACCTCTAACACGTTAAATACAACCTTTTCTTTCAACCAAAACAACTGGCTTACTGTACCAGACGTTTTACACAATTATCACATTTAATCCTCACCCAGTGGGTTAGGCAATTGTTCTCAAAGTATGATGGTTGAACCAGCAGCATAATTAGGGACCTTGTTAGAAATGCAAATTTTCAGGTCCTACCCCAGACCTGGAAACCCTAGTTGAGTAGTGGTTAAGTGCTACAGCTGCTAACCAAAATGTTGGCAGTTCAAATCCGCCATGAGCTCCTTGGAAACTCTATGGGGCAGTTCTACTCTGTCCTATAGGGTGGCTATGAGTTGGAACTGACTCGGTGGCAACAGGTTTTTACAGGTACCCCAGATCTACTGCATCAGAAACTCTGGGGATGGGGCCCAGCCACCCATATTTTAACAAGTGCTCCAAGTGATTCTGATGCACACTGAAGTTGAGAATCACTAGGTTAAAGAGTATTCCCATTATACAAGAGTTTAAGCAATTTTCCCAGCACCACCCAGCTAGAAAGTGGCAGAGGCTGCCTGACTCCAAAGCCCTTGCTCTTAACTGCTCAGTTATGCCATGTCGTGAACCTCAGTTCACTTGAGAACCCAGTGTCGAGAGTATGGAGAAATGTGAAATACTCTACAGAAAAATAATTTAGATTCTTTTTTAATTAACTAACAACATATAGTTTAAAATGTCTTGCTTGGCCCAAACTCTGTCTGTAAAATTCTTGAACTGAAAAAGTCATGATTCAAATGCTAAATTCAAATGCCAGGTATGGATAAGAATGACTATAATCAGAGCTCCAGAGAGCAGAGAGCCCCTGCCCCATTCACATGGGGCAGCTATGAGACTCAGTGCCATCCAAACAACATTACATTGAAATGGGTCTCTCAAGAGAAGCCAGAAATCCAGATTTTTGAAGAGTCTTGCAGCACTCATTCACAAATTTAGTAAAAACTATACAGATTTTTTAAAAATACAAACAAAACACAAGTATTTTGCTTACAAGGTGTCATTTTACAACCTCTGGCTGAAAAATCCTTCACACCATTTAATGAACCCAAATCAGAAGATTGAATGGATGTAGGCTTATGGAAAATATATATCGGGAGAGGCATGGGAAATTGAACTCATGAAACTGCACTAAATGATCACATTACAAAATTGTGCCTAAGTCTGATGGCTATGCTATAGGGGTCCCTTCTATCAAGTCATAGCAAAGCCTTTCATATCTCCATGCTTGTACCATCTTCCTTGTGATCTTGTGATTGCAGACCCTAGTTTCATGAGCAATTATTTGAGTAAATGTTGGAAAATTACCTGTTGAGGGTGTGTGTGTCAAGAATTTATGTGGGCATCATTTTAAATTTTCATTGAAAAAGCCACTCTACAGCCTGAAAAAACATTCAGAGGAAGCAGCTTTGGAAAGCTTACTGCAAAACCCATCTCGACTGCAAACAGAAGTGATTTTAATGCCTATTATTTTGGAAGCAGTTCAAAGTTGTTGTTTCCATTGTAAATAGCATTAAAGGGCTCTGTGGAGGCAAATATTACTTTTTTCTTGGCCCACAGCACTTCAGTAATGGTTCTTATACACTGAAGGCACAACAATAAGATTCAGTAAGTTATGCACACTCTATGGGGATGGCAGGAGAGAAGTGGGAGGGGAGGAAAGATCATATGGTAAGTATACAGAAGAGAAATCGGGGGTGGAGATTCTGTGCATGTGAATACCAGCCAATACAGGGAACATCTGGAAAACCTGCTCTGTATTATGTGGTCATTCCACAAGCTTTTCCAAGGAATCACATAAGGAGAATATTACATTTTAATTAGAGCTGGGATTGCTCCAGAGAAAAGGGGAAAAAAGAGGGAGGTTTGGTGAACAAGCTGCTTTTGAGTTTGGCTAGGTCCATGTATTGCAATTAACCACTTAGCTGCCTCTAGACGCACTCTGCATGTTCCAATAACTCAGTGATCTAATGGAAGATCACACTGAGTTCTTGCCCAGCCCTAACCTGCAGAAGGAGAGTGGGAGCAACGAGTGAGTGTCAATTGCAGAAGAAAGGTCAAACTTGGGAGAGTTGGTGGGGAAAGGCCCCAGGAAGCCAATGTGATATCCTTGTCTCCCCTCCCTTTCTTAGTTATGTCATATGGCATGTTTCTCTATTATTCTGTAATAGTAAGAACAGAACCAGGGACAAGAATAAATATAAGAATGTAACAAAGAAAGTACCTTTAAATAATCTCTTAAAGGTAATACTACTCTATTTCACTGTATGAGAAAATACAGGTAATATGCCAAGGAAGAAAATAGTTCATATATCTTTAACCACCCTTAATAGAAATGAAATGCATTTTTAAATGCTAATAATTTATTAATTTTTAATTGAGGATTAAGCATCTAACAAATTAAGTGTAAAAACCTAACGTGAATGGAAAGGAGTTGCAAGGAATGAGAGAAATGTTTCTCAGAACTGTACTTCATTTCACTTTTACAAATTCATCATCATATATTTTTTGAACTCCAGCTACAGAAAGGGTACTGTTCTGGAGCCTGTAGGGAATGCAAAGACATATAAGACTTAGCCTCTCTTCTCAAGGGACTAACAGTCAAGTAAGAGAGACAAGGTATAAAGTCTTGAAATGTTAATAACAATACAGGACAATGATATTTATGACGGCACATGGTAAATTGCTAAGTCAATGGTTTAGAAAGAAGCACCATAGGCTCTCAGGGTGGAGAAAGCAGGGAAGGCTTCCTCGACAGGCAGAGATTGCACTGGACCTTGAAGGAGGGTAGAATCTGGATAAGTGGAGAGGAGAAGGAGGATCAAACAAAAAGTGGGCTATGGTCTGGGTAAATGCTGAGGAAGGCATTACAAGTGTTTAGAGGGCAGCCAGCACAGCTGAGCAGAGGCTCCTGGAGGCAACACAAGAAAGGCCACATTTGGGAGGAGACAATGACCACATTGTCGAGACAATTGATAAATGGGCAGGACCTTGATTAAGGAAGAATCCCCGGCACGAGGAAAAAAATCTTACAAGTGAAAAAGGCCCAAGATAAGTAACAAAATATTTCAGGAGTACATACACGAGACCTACACCAAGAGTAGCAAAAGTGGGGTACTTCCAAATACGCATGGAATGTTTGTTCTCAGATGAGATCTCTATGGCATATGACAGTTGGGACCTGATGTCCATTGTGATTTCTATATCTTCCCTTCTTTATACCCTAGGCTCAAAACTGTTTTGCCATCTGAAATATTCTAAATTCCCAACCCCTTGCATTATTGACCCCATGCCAATAATATGTCAACCCCTTCTCTTTCCTCTTTCAGCATATCTTCTCCAGACAGTATTTTGTACTTGTACATAAACCACAACCTTTCCAAAAGTTGGGGGAATCCTGCAAAAAAGGAAGATGGCATCTGATTCTTGGAATCACCCTTCCTCTACATTCTTCCAGCTGTGGACCATACATGTACTGCTTGATTTTATTTAATAAGAAAGCTCAAAATGTTTCCCAATTCAGAACGTAACCCTGCATGCTACTCCCCCTAGTCTAGCCAGAAACCCCCTTCTCCTCCTCCTCTAACTTCATAAACCATATCTAATTGGAGAATAATTGTAAAATACACTGATGTGCAATTTGTTTCACTAACCCAATAATTAATTAATATGCTACTTCTGGTTCAGGAGAGCTTTTAAGACAGCACAAATTCCACTGGATGAAAGAACACCAAAGGCATGAACCAGGGGCAGCATCTGTACATAAGACAGGCCAGGAGAAAAAGATGAGAGGGAGAACAAGACAAGACCTGTTCTTCCTTTCCGAATCTGTGGTGAGATTTGTTTCACCCCATTGGAAGATTCTCCTTTTGCCCTTTTCCACAAGTGAGGTAGAGTCTGCTTTGCAGACAAGTTGGCAGCAACACTCACACAGCTGAATCCAGCTGGTGGATGGGCTTTTTTTGTGTTAACTTTCCAACCACCACATGGTTCCAGGTGAGAGAACAGTCCTAATCAATGGAACCCAACTCCTGTGGACTCTTGGTCGATTTGAGTACACGTACTCTATCCTCCTTCAGGTAATACACAACTCCTAGCTCCTTCTGCTTTCACAAAATTGGATCTTGTGGCAAGAAATGCCTTGGACTTTCCCTTTCATTGTTTAAAATGTGCAGTGTGTATAAATTGCTCTGGAAATTTCTGTTAAAATGAGTATAAAACTATTTCCTATTTGCCTTTGGAGCTGTGATACCAAAAACCAAACCAGTTGCCATGAAGTCAGTGCCAACGCGTGACAACCTCATGATATCAGAGTAGAACTGTACATTTTCAGTAGCTGATTTTTCAGAAGTAGATTGCCAGGGCTTTTTTCCAAGGCATTTCCAAGTGGACTCAAACCTCCAACTTTTTAGTAAGCAGCCAAATGCATTAACCGTTTGTACCACCCAGGGACTCCCTTGGAAACGGGACAGTTTAAGCTAAATCAATCTCTTTTTAACTATTATGATGAACAATTATTAAATGACCACGAAATCAACCAAAAAAAATTTTTTTAAAGCATTCCTTCTTTTTGGACAATTAAACTTATTCCTAATAGCTGGATACTAAATTCTGAGTGAGATCAGTCAACGGTCCATTGTAACAAACTGGATGAGCCTGTTTTATCTGTTCAGCTCAGTCTTGTATAATGGGTTTTTAACTTGAGAAGTATAGTGAACTCTGCTTCATGATATCCACCTTCTGAGAAGCTGCCAGTCAGTGTTTCACATCGAATAGTGATAGAATCTCAGATGATCCAGAATGTCAACATCTCCGTGCCTTCCTCCTCTGACAGGCTTTCCCTGGCAAAGCACACTTGAAGAGTTTCCCCAGTTTCAGCTGGGTGTGCCCACGTCAGAGCCCTGCTTTCCTGGAGGCGCCATGTTTGGTGCAGCAGCACAGTTCTCATTGGCAGGCCAGCACCATACCTGACGACTGGGGACTTGCAATGTACAAGTTCAGCTGATTTCCAATCTAAGGTCTATACAAGGAAATAGTAAATCCATTGCAAAATGGTTCTTTGCCAGTGTCTGCATATAAATGCGGCTTTATATTTTTATTGCTGTTAACATGGGGTTGAAAATTCAGCTGAGGGGCACACTCATTTTATAAAAAAACAACTGATAATTTCCTACCCATTGTCTGCAAAAAAAAGATGTACCGCGCTAAGTCATTGTGTTTTTTCTTAATTCACATTTCTTTTACACTGGGATGTTTTGTAGAGACATCAGAGGCTTTCTGCTCACATACAGCATAGTTAACTATTCAAATCTCTCTCTTCAGCATGTCACTTGATCCTTTATTTCAGCATTAGAAATTCCCTGAGCTTGGCAAAAAGAACATTTTTATGTAAGCTTACTTTTTAGGAAAGTGGATTTATTTAGAAAGATCTTTTTTCCCCCCCTTAAGAAAGAAAAACTGTTTTTGTTTTTTGTCTGCTTTCTTTTTTTTACACCCTTGGAAGTTTCCTTAACAAAGAGAATTAGTCAAGCCAGATACTATGGACTCATCCCAAGTCAACTCACAAAAGCAATGCTGATTAGGAAATTCCGTTTTACTATGTGAAACCTTATTGGACAAAGATAAGACAAATGTGCTTAAATAAGTTACTATTTCAGGACTGGAGGAATTCTCAAACTACAGAAAGCTGAAAAAGAACAACTTCCTTCCTCTATAACTCTTCACCTAAATTCTGCACTGTCGGTCTCCAGTGGTACTATCATATTTCAGATCTTTAATATCTAGAGTCTAGGAAAAGTATGCCTATTTTTTCTCATTCTGTACAAATCTTATCATGACACAATATGTGTATGGATGTTTTTAATAAAGATGATTGTGGTGATAGGGCAAACAGATGCATCCAAGACTAGAAAGCATCAAACAACCTGATAAAATATATTACAGACATTCCCCCAGATCATTTTCATATAGTGAAGACCAAACTCTGCAATGAACACAGTTGTTGCTTAATGAAAGTCTGTTGATTGTGATGATAAGGTTCACATAAGACAGTACTCTTCAAACTCCTTTGTACAGCAGAATTACCTGGGATTTGGCTAAAAGTGCAGATTCCTGAGCCCATTCGCAGAAATTCTGATTCAATAGGTCTGGGATCAGCCCAGGAGTCTGCAGTTTTGACCAACATTTCACTTGGCAGTGGGTTCACTTGGAAAAACATTGCCACAGGGCATGAATTGTTATGAAAATCAAGAAACACTTCACAAAGCAATGTGGTGACATGCTCTCTGAAGAGCAAAGGTGGCCAACCTGGAAGGAGAGAACGTTCTGTTTCTTCATCCATTCATTTATTCATTCATACAAATCCCACTGCACACCTATTACAACTGCACCTGTTTGCTTACCAGGCCCCGCGGTGGCTCTATGAGCCCCCAGGCCCAGTCAGGGGCAGCAGGAGGGAAGGTCCATTTTCAGACACAGAATCATCAGGTACAGAAGACCTTTCTTTTCCCTTCTCAAATTTTCCTTTCTTTGAGGCTTCTAGCCATCGTTCTACAAACACATAACCCTTGCTTCCAGTAAGGCCCCACAAAAGCACCCATATTCTGCTCCCTTGTTTCAGTGTGCTGCTTTCTTTGACTCTTTTAGTTTACACGTGGTTGGCTTTGAGATTGAACCCTCATCATTCTGCATCAGGCTGGACTCTTTGTTTTGATGACAGAGGTGGAGGGTGGAAGCCAGTTTAACATCAACTCAGGCAAAGTGGGGAAATTCTGTATTGGAGTCAATGCCATTTTCCCCAACATATATTTCTACTAAGGATAAATTAATGATGTCATATAACTCACTCTCAAAACAAACTACTGTTTTTTTCCTCAAGCTAAAGAATAATTTGATTAAATTTAGCCTTGAAAATAGACGACATCCTAATTTCCTTAGAATTCTATATAAATAAACTGTATTTTCTACCATCATAGGTACTACCTGGCATAGGGTTCAGGTATACAACATTTTTATAAAATCTCTGAAACAAGGATTTTAGTGAAAAATGGTGGACCATACACTGTCAACCATTAGAGGAGAAGCAGAAACTGGACTCCTTGTTCCAACCCTTAAAACCTTGGCTTAATGCAGTACTTTGCAGTACAATTCCACTGACAATCAGATGCTTGGAAACTGCTCAACTTAGTTTCATATCTAGAGAATTTCTATTTCTAGAAATGGTGAGATAGGTTTTTCAGACCAAATATCCTGCAGAAAACAACTGAAAGTATCAGGTAAAATATTAACAAGAAAGTCTCCATGGAAGTACCAGCAAACTGACAAGGTTGTAAGAAACTACCAGGTCAAAACCTAAGGAAAAGAGGGAGCCTAGAGAGGAAAGTAGAAAAAAAAGTAGAAGGTCAGAGAAAAAGAGGAAAACACTTCCCCAGAGATGGACTGACACAGTGGCTACAACAATGGGCTCAAACATAGCAACGATTGTGAGGGTGGTGCAGGATTGGGCAGTGTTTTGTTCTGTTGTACATGGGGTTGCTATGAGTTGGAAGCGACTTAAGGGCACCTAACAACAGAGAGGTAAGTAAGACATGAGCACCACAGATGCTTTTACTAAAGAAGCCACAGAAGACATTTACTAAATTTTGTTGGTCTCATACAGAGGGTGATGGAAGTCAAGGCTAGGGGCTGAAGTAAGAGGGGAGACTAAGAGAAAACCTTCCCCACATTGAACTGGATCCAAAGGCTACACCCTCACCAAAAAAAAAAAACTAAACCTATTGCTGTCAATTCCAACTCATGGCAACCCTACAGAACAGAGCAGAACCTTCATAGTGCTCATCAGTGAAGTCAACTAGCTTCCACTCCACCAAAGGGCAGAGAAGAGAAGGAAAGTGGGGAAAAGAGAAAGGAAAAAAATCCATCCTCGAGATGTTATGGCATAGGCTAGACCTTATGTGGATTTGCCTAGGGGCTCAGAGGACATCAAATGCTAAACTTGGTTTAAGGTGATCAAGGACTGATAACGGCCGAGGGTGCCAGACAGAAAGCCAGGCCTTTATCCTAGGCCTCAAAGAATCCCTACAAATAAATTTTCAAGGACAATGACAAGTACACAGACAAAAGTAACCAAACACACAGAAATAAGGCACCTTGAGAAATGTTGGTATCTTCTGGACCCTAAATTGTGCTGTATGGAAGAAGGATCACTAGAAGCAGGGGAGGCAGATGTAAGGAGAGCCAGACACTTGCCCAGCTCTATAAGAGCCCAAACCGCTTCTGTTGAGTTGATTCCGACTCATATCGACCTCATAGGGTTTCCAAGGCTGTAAATCTCTATGGAAGCAGACAGCAACATCTTTTTCCCATGGAGCCACTGGTGGTTTCTAACTGCTGACTGTTCAGTTAGCAGGCAATTGCTTTAACCACTGCACCACCAGGCAGGTGCCATTTAATTTACGTAATATTCACTTTTTTTTTTTTTTAATTTTTACTTTACTTTAGGTGAGAGTTTACAGAGCAAATTAGGTTCCTATTCAATAGTTTGTATGTAAAGTGTTCCATGACGTTGGTTGCATTTCCCACAATTTGTCGGCACTCTCCATTTCTGCCCTGGGTTCCTCATCTCCGTTAGTCTGGATTTTCTACTCCTTGCCTTCTCATCTTTACTTTTGGCAAATATTGCCCTTTTGATCTCGTATAATTGATTGTTCTAAAGAGCATGTTCCTAGGTGTTACTCACCAAAGTAGGATGCAGAATATTGTCTTTATGAACTATGATGTGTCAATTGATGTAGCTGTCCCCCGAGTCTATGGTCCTTCGCCTTTGAGGCTAGGAATTTCATCTTACGAAGTGATTGGTTATGTCTGTTTCCATGACTCTGCCCCTTGTGTGCTCTATTGTCTGTATCAATATACATGCAGCACCTACAATTATGTGTGTAGAAATATCCACAACCAAACCTATACTGCAGGTGGGTATGTTCCCTTAAACACTTCCACACCTCTTCTTTATTCTTGTGTTCCTCTGTCTTCCTTTGCTTT
Organism: Elephas maximus indicus; assembly: GCF_024166365.1. Classification (NCBI taxonomy): domain Eukaryota; kingdom Metazoa; phylum Chordata; class Mammalia; order Proboscidea; family Elephantidae; genus Elephas; species Elephas maximus. The sequence continues at coordinate 74,636,538 of NC_064824.1, read as the reverse complement.
GGTCATGTTGTGCTGACTTCCCCCATATTGTATATTACCTTTCCCTTCACCAATATTAACACACGTCTTCTAGCTAGTTAGTAATTTTTCCCTCCTTCCCCTCCCATCCGTGATACCCATCAAATACATACTTTTTCTGTGTGTAAACTTTCCTTGTTTTTTTATAATAGTGGTCTCACTCAATATTTGTCCTTTTGTGATCGACTCATTTCACTCAGTATAATGTCCTCCAAATTCATCCATATTGTGAGATGTTTCACGGATTCATTGTAAGTCTTAATTTTTATGTAGTATTCCACTGTGTGTGTGTACCACAGTTTATCCACTCATCCATTGATGGGCATTTAGCTTGTTTCCATCTTTTTGCTATTATAAATAATGCTGCAAAGAACATAGGTGTGCATATGCCTATTTACATCATGGCTCTTATTTCTTTAGGGTATATACCTAGGAGTGGGATTGCTGGATCATAAGGTATTTTTACTTCTAGCTTTTTAAGGAAGCACCCACCATACCATTTTCCATAGTGGTTTTACCAATTTACATATTCACCATTCGTGTATAAGACATCTAATCTCCCCACAACCTTACCAACATTTGTTAGAGATTTTCTGATTTTTTGATTAGTGCCTTATTGTCGAGGTGAGGTGGTATTTCACTGTAGTTTTTATTTGCATCTCCGGTTTACTGAGTTATGGCTAATAGGAGCCCTGGTGGCTCAGTGGTTAACAGCTCGGCTGCTAACCAAAAAGCTGGCAGTTCGAAGCCACCAGCCACTCTTTGGAAACCCTATGGGGCAGTTCTACTCTGTCCTATAGGTTCATTATGAGTTGTAATCAACTGGATGGCAACGGATTTGGTTTTTTGGTTTTAATGGCTAATGGTCATGAGCATTTCTTCATGTATTTGTTAGCCACCTGAATATCTTCTTTGGTGAAGTGTCTGTTAATATCCTTTGCCCATTTTTTTAATTAGATTGTCTTTTTGTTGTTGAGGTGTTGAAGTTTTCTATAAATTTTAGAGATTAGATCCATGTCAGATATGTCATAGACAATTTTTTTTTCTTTTTACTGTTTTGGAGAAGTCTTTTGATGAGCACAAGTGTTTAATTTTTAGGAGGTCTCATTTATCTAGTTCTTCTTCTGCTGCTTGAGCATTTTTTAGTTATGTTTGGTATCCTATTTATATCATATATTAGGGCCCCTATCATTGTTCCTATTTTTCTTCCATGATCTCTATAGTTTTAGGTTTTATATTTAGGCCTTCAATCCTTTTTGAGTTAGTTTTTGTGTATGTGTGAAGTATGCGCCTTGTTTCATTTTTCTACAGATAGACATCCAGTTTTCCCAGGACCACTGTCTCTTCTCCATTTAATGGACCTTGTTGAAGATCAGCTATCTAAAGGTGGTTAGATTTACTTCTGGGTTCTCAATTCTGTTCCACTGGTATATGTGTCTGTCATCGTACCAGTACTAGGCTGTTTTGACTATTGTGCCTGTCTTGGTCATCTAGTGCTGCTATAACAGAAATGCTACAAGTGGATGGCTTTAACAATGAGAAATTTCTTCTCTCACAGCCTAGTAGGCTACAAGTCCAAAATCAGAGCATCAGCTATAGGAGAAGCCTTTCTTTCTCCACTGGCTCTGGAGAAAGGTTCTTGTCACCAGTCTTCCCTTGGTCTGGGAGCATCTCAGTGCAGGAACCACAGGACCGAAGGAAGCGCTCTGCTCCCTACACTGCTTTCTTGGTGGTATGAGATTCCCAACTCTCTGCTTACTTCCCTTTCCTCTTATCTCTTGAGAGATAAAAGGTGGTACAGGCCACACCCTTTATGCTGGATCAAGGATGTGACTTGGTAAGGGCATTACAATCCCACCCTAATCCTTTTTAACATAAAATTACAATCACTAAATGGAGGACAACCACACAGTGCTGGAAATCATGGCCCAGCCAAACTGATAAACACATTTTTGGGGAGACATAATTCGATCCATGACAGTGGCTGTATGGTAGGTTCTGAGATCAGGTAGTGTGAGATCTCCCACTTTATTCTTCTTCAGTAATGCTTTACTTATCTGGGGCCTCTTTCCTTTTCATATAAAGTTGGTGACTAGTTTTTCCATCTTGTCAAGATACGTTGTTGGAATTTGGACCAGGATTGCATTACATCTATGGATTGCTTTGGTTAGTATTGACATTTTCACAATGTTGTCTTCCTATCCATGAGCATGGTATGTTTTTTCATTTATGTAGTTTTCTTTTGGTTTCTTGCCATAGTGTTTTATAGTTTTCTTTGTATAGGTCTTTTACTTCCCTGGTCAGATTCATTCCTAAATATTTTATCTTTTGGGGAGGCAATTGTAAATGGTATCATTTTCCTGATTTCCTTTTTGAAGTTTCCTTTGTCAATCAAAAGGAATCCAACTGACTTTTGTATGTTGATCTTGTATCCTGCTATTTTGCTGAATTCTTCTATTAGTTTCAGTAGCTTTCTTGTGGAATCTTTGGGATTTTCTATGTATAGGATCATATCATCTGTGAATAGGGTTAGTTTTACTTCTTTCTTACCAATTTAAATACCATTTGTTTCCTTTTCTTGCCTTATTGCTCTAGCTAGGAGTTGCAGTACAATATTGAATAAGGGTGGTGATAAAGAGCATCCTTTTCTGGTTCCCATTCTCAAGGGGAATACTTTAAGTCTCTCCCTGTTAATAATAATGTTGGCCATTGGTTTTGTATAGATGACCTTTATTATGCTGAGGGATTTCCCTTCTATTTCTGTTTTGCTGAGAGTGTTTATCAGGAATGTGTATTGGACTTTATCAAATGTCTTTTCTGCATCGATTGAGATGATCATGTGATTCTTTTTGTTTTATTTATGTGGTGGAAAACACTGATTGATTTTCCAATGATGAACCATCCTCACATGCCTGGTATGAATTCCACTTGGTCATGATGTATTACTTTTTCGATATGGTGTTGAATTCTATTGGCTGGAATTTTGCTGAGAATTTCTGCTTCTATATTGATGAGGAATATTGGTCTATAATTTTTATTTATTTATTTATTTTTTTGGTGTCTTTGCCTTACTTTGGTATCAGGGTTATACTAACTTCATAGAATGAATTTGGGAGCATTCCTCCTTTTGTGCTCTGAAATAGTTTGAGTAGTATTGGTATGAGCTCTTCGCTAATGTTTGGTAGAATTCTCCAGTGAAGTTTTTTTGAGGTGGGATGGTAAAGGAGTTTTTTATTACTTCTTTGATCTCTTCTTTTGTTATGGGTCAGTTCAGATCTTCTACCTAAGTTTGTGTCAATTTAGCTAGGTAGTGTGTTTTTAGAAATTTGTCTATTTCCTCTAGGTTTTCAAATTTGTTGGAGTACAATTTTTCATAATATTCTGTTATGATTCTTTTTATTTCAGTTGGTTCTGTTGTAACGTCATCCATCTCATTTCTTATTTGGGTTATTTGCTTCTTCTCCTGCTTTTCTTATATCAATTTGGCCAGTGGTCTGTTCATTTAATTGATCCTTCTGAAGAACCAGCTTCTGGTCTTGTTGATTCTGTTGTTTTTCTGTTCTCCATTTCATTTTTTTTTTTCTATTTCACTTATTTCTGGTCTAATCTTTATTATTTCTTTTCTTTTGGTGGCTGTGGGCTTCTTTTGCTGCTCTCTTTCTATTTGTTCAAGTTGTAGGGTAAATGTTTTTATTTAGACCATTTCTTCTTTTTTGATGTGTGCACTTACTGCTATTAATTGGCCTCTGAGCACTGTTTTTGCTGTGTCCCAAAGGTTTTGGTATGTAGTGTTTTCATTCTCATTTTATTTTCGGAATTTTTTTTTATTATTATTATTTCTTTTACTACCCAGCCATTTTCTAAGCAAGGTGTTATTCAGTTTCCATGTATTTGATTCTTTTTCCTTGCACTTTCTGTTATCAATTTCTACTTTTATAGCATTGTGATCACAGAAAATGCTTTGCGTTATTTCAATGTTTAGCATTTTATTGAGCCTTGCTTTGTCACCTAAAATCTCGTCTATTCTGGAGAATGATCCATGTGCATTGGAGAAGAATGTATACTTTGCCACTTTTGGATGCAGTGTTCTGTATATGTCTGTAAAGTCGTGTTGGTTGACTGTAGCATTTAGGTCTTCTGTATCTTTGTTGAATTTCTTTCTAGTTGTTCTGTCCTTCACTAAAAGGGGTGTGTTAAAGTGTTCTACTATTATTGTGGAATATTTCTTTTTTCAATACTGTTAGCATTTGTTTTATGTATTTTGGAGCTCTGTCATTGGGTGTGTACATATTTATTATGGTTATGTTCTCTTGGTAGGTTGACCTTTTAATCAGTATATAATGTTCTTCCCTATCTTTTATGGTGGATTTTGTCTTAAAGCCTATTATTGGAGATTAATATTGCCATTCCTTCTCTTTTTTGGTTATGGCTTCCTTGATATATTTTTTCCATTCTTTGAGTTTTAGTTTATGTCTTTGTGTCTAAGGTGTGTCTCTTACAGACAGCATGCTGATAGTGTTTTTTTTAATCCATTATTCCACTTTCTGACTCTTTACTGGTGCATTTAAGCCATTTACGTTCAGTTTGATTATTGATAGGTATGAGTTTACTGCTTTCATTTTGTTGTATTTCGTGTGTGTGCATGTGTTGTTGTTGTTGACAGTTTGTCTCACTTTATTTTCTGTGCTGAGTTCTTTTTGTTTGTGAATTTTCTTTTCATTTATTTCATTGTTGATATTGTCTTTACTGAGACTTTATGTTTTTCTTCTTTTTATTTTGATGAGTAGGTTTGTTGACTTTCTTTGTGATTATCTTGAAATTTACTTTTACCTTCCTGAGTTTAGTCTTTTATTTCTTGATATCACCTTGACTTCCTCTTCATATGAAAGCTCGACAAATACTCCACTTATTCCCTCTTTTTGTTTTGATGTTGTCATCATTTACAGATTGACAACTCTGGTTCCCTGTTTTCATTCTTTTATTTTATTTTTGTGAATTCCTTGTCTAGGTTGGTATCTGGCTGTCCTGCATCCTAATTTCAGATTGTTGTCTAATGTTGTTAGTTCTCTGTCCAAAGGACTCCCTTTGATATTTCTTTTAAGGTTGATCTGCTTTTGCAAATTCCCTTAATTTTTGTTTATCTGGAAATGTCTTAATTTCACTATCGTATTTGAGAGACAGTTTTGCTGGCTATATAATTCTTGGTTGGCAGTTTTTTCTTTCAAGGTTTTATATATGTCATCCCATTGCCTTCTTGCTTGCATGGTTTCTGCCTAGTAATCAGAGCTTAGTCTTATTGTTTCCTTTTTGAAGCTTACCTTTTGTTTTTCCCAAACTGTTCTGAGAATTCTTTGCCTTTGGTATTGGTGTGTTTGATTATGACACGTTTTTGTGATTTTCTTTTGGTGACTATCCTGTATGGAGTTCACTGAGCTTCTTGGATGGATATCTTCTCATCTTTCATGATATTAAGGAAGTTTTCTGCCAGCAAATCTTTGACAATTCTCTCTGTGCCTTTTTTTTTTTTTTTTTTTGCTTCCTCCTTTTCTGGAGTTCTGGTCACATGTAAATTTTTTCTCTTGATAGTGTCCCAAATAATTCTTAGGCTTTCTTCATTTTTCTTCAGTTTATTTTTCTGATTTTCCTCAAACAAATTGGTGTCAAGGGATTTGTCCTCTGTTTTGCAGATTCTGTCTTCCATTGATTCAATTCTGCTCCTATGGCCTCCTATTGAGTTGTCTGTTTCTGAAATTTTTTATTAATCTTTTGGATTTCTAGTTGCCATTTTTTGTATTGTTTCTAATCATCTGTTTATTTTTTTTGTTTTGTTCTTGTGTTGTTTTCCTGAACTCTTTATTGCTTTGTCTGTGTTTTCCTTGGATTTGTCTTTGTTTTCCTTGGTTGCTTTCTTGACCTCTTGGAGAACTCTATGTACTAGTCTTTTGAATTCCTTATCAAGTAGTTCCATTACCATTTCTTCCACCAGAAGGTTTTCTGGTACTTTACGTAGGTCATTTGCTGGAGCCATCTTGTCCTACTTCTTTATGTGATCGGATATTGTCTGTTGTCTCCAAGGCATTAGGGTAGTTGTTATATTTTTTAGTTATTGTATGTTTATTTGCTGCATCCTGATTTTTTGTTTTGTTTTGATATATCCAAAGTCACTAGTCTGACTCCACTGGAGCTCTCGCCACCTGTCTCTGGGTGGGTGGGGCATTAACTGGGTATGTAAGCATGGGTCTCTGTTTGCTGGTCTTGCAGGGTGGCTGAGGATATAGTTAGGAAGTGATGTGTGTGTCCAGCCAGTTTCCTGGGCATGGGCATAGGGAGCATTCTTACTGGTTGCTGGGCTGGGTGTTGTGGGCACACTGCCTGTTGCCAGATGGTCAGGGCAAGGATGCCCAGGTCATTGGCCAGCAGGTGAGTTGTACCAAAACTCTCACCAACAGTCCCAGGTGGAGTGAGCTAAATTGGGGTTTTTGAAACAGGCACAAGCCTCCAATTGCAGGGGAGGCACGGGGGGCTAAGTAGGGGGGATACTGTCAGTCCACGGGTGCCTGCTTGGAGGGTCTGTCCCTGTCTGCTAGAGTGCAACACATGGGAGGGAGTGCTGCCAGTCCTCAGGCCTCCAGTATAGGTGGCTGAAGGAAATAGGAGGCACTGCTGCTCCATTGGCCCCCAGCATGGGTGACTGGGCGTGGGAGTGTGTCCCTCTGGTTTGCAGGATCCCAGCACCAGTGGCTGGGTAGACCAGCAGTCTGTGGGCTCCTGATGTGAGTACTTGGCACTAGGGTGAGCACCACCAGTCCTCAGACTCCTAGTGCAGTTGGCTGGGTGGAAGAGGGAGTGCTGCTGATCCCCAGGCCTTCAGCACCAATGGCTAGGCAGAGAAGTGAACATCACCCGTCTGCAGGCCCTGGCTCAGGTGTCTGGGCTCGGGAGTGGGTGCCATTATTCAGGTCCCTGGCCTGAGCTGATGGGTGAAAAAGGGGGCGGCACCCATCCACAGGATCCTGGCATGGGTGGCTAGGTGAAGAAGTGGGCACTGCCTGATTGCGGACCTCCAACACAGTTGGGTGGGTGGAATTGGGGATGCTGCTGCTTCACAGGCCCTAAGCATAGGTGGCTAAGTGCAGAAGTGGGTGCCACCATTCTGCGGATTCCTGGCATGAATGGGTGAGCGAAGGGGCATTCACTGCCAGTTCATGGGTACCTGGCTCAGAGGACGGGGCAGTGGTGGGTGCCACCAGACCACGATCACATGTGTGGGGCTGGGGGGAGATGAGAGGGTAGATAAGAGAGGTGAATGAGAGGGTAGGGGGGCCACAGATCTGCAGGCATCTGGCACAGGGGGCTGGAGGAGGCTCAGTGAGTGAAGTGAATGCACTTAACTTTTATAGGGTGGGGAGCACTCCTGTCTGACTCTGGACATGGTGCAGAGTCACTTCTGCTTGGCTGCACCAGGTGATGGGGGCTTGGGCTGGCAACACAGCTTGCTTAGTCTCAACATGACCATGCTGTTCAGGCTTGGCTGGTAGGGAGCCAGTGATCTCCAATTCTCTGTGTCCACTATTTTTGTATTGTCTCTTCTTCCACTTGACAGTCTTATTCTTCAGCCTTACCTTTGATGCTCAGGTTTCTGAAGTTATCATCTATGTCTAATTCACTTGTTTTCTCAGGTCTTTTTCTTGTTGTTGTAAGAGAGATGTTATGAGGCACCTGACTACTCGGTCATCTTTGGCCACCTCCCTCCAATCTATGAATATATGAAGGCAATTTTCTGCAGCTAGAAAAGATTAAACACCTAAGTTTCAGGGGAATGTCAACAGTGCATTTCCTTTTAAAATGACTCATATTGGCACCCAAATTCCTGACAATGAAGAAGCCAAACAGAATAAATGTCATCAAATTTCTTTAGGTACAAACTCATTCTCCTTGGAACAAATATTGTATGTCTGAGGGGTTCCAGGAAACCCTGGTGGCATAGCGGTTAACTCCTGTGGCTGCTAACCAAAGGGTTGGCAGTTCGAATCCACCAGGCTCTCCTTGGAAACTCTGTGGGGCAGTTCTACTCTGTCCCATAGGGTCGCTATAAGTTGGAATCGACTCGATGGCACTGGGTCCTGGGAGGGGTTCCAAGAGCACAACATTTTCTTAGAGTCTCAGAAAAACTTGACAAGATGAGGGATTTAACGTATTTATCCATTTCCAGAGGTAAAAACTGAGGTGGGAAACTGAATCCCAGCCAACAAGTACATCAGAGGGAGCACAAGAAAGTGACTCACAGTCTCCTCAGGATTCTATACAGCACATGACATTAGACCAACTCTTACAATTTCAATTCATCAGGCCTCTTGATTTCGTTCATATGTTTTAGATTTAAAAAATGTTCTTTGTCAGAATTCTTCCTCCTTAATTTTTAAAGCCATGTGCATGTTTAGGGTCAATTTAATCTGTATGTTTCCTATTTTCTTATAATTAGAACATCAAAATATTGTCCTTTAAAAACTATTTGATCTCCACAAAACTCTCTGAGCCCTTTCAATAAGCTTCTTAAAAGCTTTTTTATCCCACTTTAAAACAGAAGTTGCACTGTATTTTGGGTGACTAGATGCAAAAACCAAGAATCCCCTTTAAATTCCCCAAACCTTGAAGTCAGAATAATTTCCAAACTTCGAGAAAATGAGTTTGCCCACTGCTAAAGTCTCCATGTTGCTAAAGAAGACATTTGGAGCAAAGATGGGCTCCATAAGAGGGGAAATCAGAACTGCCAGAGAAATTTAAGGTATGTGAGTATAGCTAAGGTCCCTGAGGAATAGCTAGAAGCCTAACTTGTCACATTGTCATCCACAGAGCCAGGAAAAACTGGAATGCACATCAAATATTTGACAAGACTAAAGAGAAATGTGATGTCCATATGAAATAATATTTGCTCATAGCTCTCAGAAAACAATGGAATATAAATGTGTGGATTTCAGCACATCCAATTTGCTCTCTAGTCTTATCCTTTGCTGCTGGCAGCCGATGGAGAACCCTTAATATATTTCCCAGCATCAAATAATTAATTCCTCATAAGGGATAAGTAGAATCTGTTATTCTAGCACTAGCTCCTTTTATGGAGACTGCAGAACTGCAGTAGCAGGACCAGCAGAGAGAGAGGGTCTTTACAGAAGTGCATAGGGATAATGGGCAGGAATGTGAACTGGGCTTTCAGGTAGAAAAACCTCTCTCCTGCTCTGCAGGTTGTTGACAAGAGCCAGACAGCAGCAAGCATATCTGAGATGCGGAAGCTCTCCAGCCAGGCACCACAATGCATTCAGTAGGCATTTCCAGAGAACTCATAAACACTTGAGAGGTGTTCGCAGCTCTTAGGGAGTGCAGGCCCGTTACCACCAAGCATCAAATATTAAGAAGACAGGAAGCGATGGCTTCCCCACTAGGGGAGTTGGCACACGAGCTGTAAGGAAAAGGGATCTGAGTGTATTTCCTGCAATTGTCAGAGAAGGATGGCAGCTGGGCCCTTGGGCATGTTAAAGTCCTGTGTTCATCACTGTTCTCATGTGCTTGCTAGGGTCTCAGTTTATCCAGGCCTTAACCCCTGCTTAAGCACCTGGGAGAAGAAAAGATATGATTTTCCTATTAGAGTTAATGAAAGTACTTATAGAGTGCTTCACAGTTTGCAAAGCTCCAACACATGCATTATGTAGCTCATTTGGTAAGGTTGATTTTAATCACAACAAAAATTATAGTAACAATAGCAAGCATTACTAGATAAGAAAAGTTTTGAAAAGTGAGTTTAGCAAAGTTGCAGGATACAAGGTTGATATAGAAAAAAACAATTTTACTTCTAGGTACTCACAAAAAAAAATTGGAATGCCAAACTCCTTTATTGAGGTACAATTGACATGTAATAAATTGGGCATATTTAAAGTATCTAATTTGGTAAGTTTTCACAGGTACATAAATATGTCAAAACTTATCTCTTTGGAGGTGGGGCCAAATGGCGAAATAGCCAGACACTTCCTGCAATCCCTCTTACAACAAAGATCCGAAAAAACAAGTAAAACAATTATATTTATGACAAGCTAGAAGGGAAAGTTAGAAAACGGAATGAGCAGCAGGGGAAGGGAGAGATGGTCCAGAATTGGAGAGGAGTTACCGGACCTGAATCACTGGGAGCCCTCAGGCACCATTCCTGGGAGTGGCTGCAGCGGGCTCGTGGTAGTGTTCGGCCGCAGTTTCCTCAAGGAGAAGCAGCCAGCCGCACTGCCTACTCACACCTCCAGAACCAGAAAAGAAGAGCGCTCTTGGCAAAAGCTAAGCACTTGTGTATATTTTGCCCTGCCCCTAGCCCTGAAGCCAGCTTCAGTGGTTGTTGATTGTCCTGGGCCTGAGATAGACCATGTTGAGCATCCTGAGCCATCCTCCCAGCCTTGGAGTAGGAATAAATTCACAACTGGGGGAAAAGATAATTTGTCAGCTTCACTAACCAGGGGAGGTCAGAACAGAAGCAGCTCCTGTCTGGGCATAAACAGTCCATAGACATTGAACACCTTTCTCCCCTGCATGGACCTCTGTGAGCCCATTTCAGGAGAATAGGCTCTTGTTGGCAGACTGCAACCATTTCAGCTGTTCAGTGAAGAGGTGGGTGTTTGATATTTGACACCACTTTGCCAATTAAGTAGGGTCCTCACCTACCCACATCAGGGGCATAAGGGCTGGTAGCTCCACTCAGCTCACCCAGCCACCTGAGACAGGGGTCCAAGAATAACTGGTACCTGCCAGTCCTTACACACAACAGCACTGAGTGCCCATGGTGCGTCTGCAGAACCCACCCACTAGTACTCTCTAGGGAACAGAATGTGCTTTCCTCACAGACATTCAGGGGATGGTCCTCAGCTCCCTGCCTTGTTCAGAGCATGACCCCCTGCTGCAACCATATACTGGTACCTACACCAATCACTCCTGCCCCTCTAAGACTGTAGGACAGAGCCTGTATCACACACTTGATGATCAGCTACCTAGACACCTGAGCTGAATTCATACAAGAAAAGTGAATGGACTCCTAGACTGATATGCCTGATAACAGCTCTAGCCATCTGGTGACAGGATGTCAGAGATTCAAAGGTGAAAATAATCAAGCTAGCTCACTCAGGCAACCCATTTGGGCATATTAAAACAAAACACAGCAAAAAGCTAGGATACACTAAGCAAACATAAAATAAACTAATACATTAACTTATAGATGGCTCAGAGACAACAGTCAATATTAAGTCACGTAAAGAAACAGACCATGGTCACCTCAACAAGCTCTCAAAACAAAGAATCAATGGATCTTCTGGATGAAAGTGCCTTCCTGGAGTTACTGAATGCAGAATTCAAAAGATTAATATATACAACTCTTCAAGACACCAGGAACAAAATTAGGAAGGAGATCAGGCAATATGGAGAACAAGCCAAGGAACACACAGGTAAAGTAGTTGAGGAAATTAAAAACGTTATTCAAGGACATAATGTAAAATTTAATAAGCTGCAAGAATCCATAGAGAGACAGCAATCAGAAATTCAGAAGATTAACAAGAAAATCACAGAATTAGACAACTCAGTAGAAAGTCAGAGGAGCAGAATTGAGCAAGTGGAAGGCAGACTTGGTGAGCGTGAAGATAAAGCACTTCACACCAATATATCTGAAGAAAAATCAGATAAAAGAATTTTAAAAAATGAAGAAAACTTAATCATGTGGAACTCTATCAAGAGAAATAACCTACAAGTGATTGGAGTACAGAACAGGAAGGGATGACAGAAAATATAGAGAGAATTGTTGAAGATTTGTTGGCAGAAAACTTCCCTGATATCATGAAAGATGAGAAGATATCTATCCAAGATGCTTATCAAACTCCACATAAAGTAAATTCTAAAAGAAAGTCACCAAGACATACTATAATCAACCTTGCCAAAACCAAAAATAAAGAGAGAACTTTAAGAGCAGCTAGGGATAAACGAAAAGTCACCTACAAAGGAGAGCCAATAAGAATAAGCTCGGACTACTCGACAGGAACCATGCAGTCAAGAAGACAATGGGATGACTTATGTAAAGCATTGAAGGAAAGGAAAAAAAAAAAACACTCACAACAGGGAAACAGTGATGTTATTATGTAAAAGAAGACAACATTAAAACAACAAAGAGGGACTAAAATGTAGTCATAGATTTTTCATGTTGAGAGGAAGACAAGGTGATAAAAAGAAATAAAAGTTAGGTTTAAACTTAGAAAAATAGAGGTAAATATTAAGGTAACCACAAAGGAGATTAACTATCCTACTTATCAAAATAAGATATGAGAAAAAAATAGAGACTCAGCAAAAGCAAAATCAACAACAAGGAATAAGAAGAAAAGACAATATATAAACTACTCAGCACAAAAAATTAAGCGGGAAAAGGAACTGTCAACAACACACAAAAAAAGGCGTCAAAATGACAGCACTAAACTCACACCTATCTATAATTACACTGAATGTAAAACGACTAAGTACACCAATAAAGAGACAGAGAGTGGCAGGATGGATAAAACAATACGATCTGTCTATATGCTGGCTACAAGAGATACACACCTTAGACTTAGAGACACAAACAAACTAAAACTCAAAGGATGGAAAAAATATATCAAGCAAACAACAATCAAAAAAGAGCAGGAGGGACAGTATTAATTTCCGACAAAATAGACTTTAAAGTTAAATCCACCACAAAGGACAAGGAAGGACACTATATAATGATTAAAGGGACAATATACAAGGAGGAGATAACCATAGTAAATATTTATGCACCCAATGATAGGGCTGCAAGATACATAAAACAAACTCAGCACTGAAAAGTGAGATAGACAGCTCTACAATTATAGTAGGAGACTTCAACACACCACTTTTGGTAAAGGACAGGACATCCAGAAAGAAGCTCAATAAAGACACAGAAGATCTAAATGCCACAATCAACCAACTTGACCTCATAGACATATACAGAACACGCCACCCAACAGCAGCCAAGTATACTTTTCTAGTGCACATGGAACATTCTCTAGAATAGACCACATATTAGGTCATAAAGCAAGCCTTAGCAGAATCCAAAACATCGAATATTACAAAGCATCTTCTCTGACCATAAGGCCATAAAAGTAGAAATCAATAACAAAAAGCAGGGAAAAGAAATCAAACTTTTGGAAACTGAACAATACCTTTCTCAAAAACAACTGGGTCAGAGAAGACATTAAGGATAGAATAAAGAAATTCATAGAATCCAATAAGAATGAAAACACTTTCTATCAGAACCTTTGGGACACAGCAAAAGCAGTGCTCAGAGGTAAATTTATATCAATAAGTGCACACATACAAAAAGAAGAAAGGGCCAAAATCAAAGAATTATCCCTACAACTTGAACAAATAGAAAGAGAAAAACAAAAGAAACCCTCAGGCACCAGAAGAAAGCACATAATCAAAATTAGAGTGGAATTAAATGAAATAGAAAACAGAAAAACAATTGAAAGAATTACCAAGACCAAAAGCTGGTCAAACCAGTGGCCAAAATGACAAAAGAAAAACAGGTGAGGAAGAACCCAAAAAAGAAATGAGATGGGTGAAATTACAACAGACCCAACTGAAATTAAAAGAATCATATCAGATTACTATGAAAAATTGTACTCTAACAAATTTGAAAACCTAGAAGAAATGGATGAATTCCTAGAAACACACTACCTACCTAAACTAACACAAACAGAGGTAGAACAACTAAATAGACCCATAACAAAAGGAAAGATTGAAAAGGTAATCAAAAAACTCCCAACACCACCAACAACAACATCAAAAGCCCTGGCCTGGACAGCTTTACTGCAGAATTCTACCAAACTTTCAGAGAAGAGTTAACACCACTACTACTGAAGGTATTTCAGAGCATAGAAAAGGAATGAATACTCCCAAACTTGTTCTATGAAGCCAGCATATCCCTGATACCAAAACCAGGTAAAGACACCACAAGAAAAGAAAATTACAGATCTATACCCCTCATGAACTTAGATGCAAAAATCCTCAACAAAATTCTAGCCAATAGAATTCAACAACATATCAAAAGAAATAATTCACCATGACCAAGTGGGATTCATACCAGGTATGCAGGGATGGTTCAACATTAGGAAAGCAATTAATGTAATCCATCATATAAATAAAACAAAAGACAAGAACCACATGATCTTATCAATTGATGCAGAATATGTATTTGACAAAGTTTAACACCCATTCATGATAAAAACTCTCAGGAAAATAGGAATAAAAGGAAAATTCCTCAACATAATAAAGAGCGCTTATACAAAGCCAACAGCCAACATCATCCCAAATGGAGATGGCCTGAAATCATTCCCCTTGAGATCAGGAACCAGAAAAGGATACCCTTTATCACCACTCTTATTCAACACTGTGCTGGAGGTCCTAGCCAGAGCAACTAGGCTAGGTAAAGAAATAAAGGGCATCCGGATTGGTAAGGAAGAAGTAAAAGTATCTCTATTTGCAGATGACATAATCTTATACACAGAAAACCCTAAAGAATCCTCAAGAAAACTACTGAAACTAATAGTTCAGCAGAGCATCAGGATACAAGATAGACATACAAAAATCATTTGGATTCCTCTACACCAACAAAAAGAACATTGAGGAGGAAATCACCAAATCAATACCATTCACAGTAGCCCCCAAGAAGATAAAATACTTGGGAATAAATCTTACCAGAGATGTAAAAGACTTATACAAAGAAAACTACAGTACACTTCTGCAAGAAACCAAAAGAGACTTACGTAAGTGGAAGAACATACCTTGCTCGTGGATAGGAAGATTTAATATTATAAAAATGTCTATTCTACCAAAAACGATCTATAGATACAATGCAATTCCGATCCAAATTCCAACAAAGTTTTTTAATGAGATGAAGAAACAAATCACCAACTTTATATGGAACGGAAAGAGGCCCCGGGTATGTAAAGCCTTACTGAAAAAGAAGAACAAAGTGGGAGGCCTTACTTTACTTGATTTTAGAACCTATTATACCGCCACAGTAATCAAAACAGCCTGGTACTGGTACAACAACAGATAACACAGACCAAAGGAACAGAATTGAGAATCCAGACATAAATCCATCCAAGTACGAGCAGCTGATATTTGACAAAGGCCCAAAGTCAGTTAAATGGAGAAAAGACAGTCCATTTAACAAATGGTGCTGGTATAACTGGATATCCATCAGCAAAAAAATGAAAGAAGACCCATACCTCACACCATGCACAAAAACGAACTCAAAATGGATCAAGACCTAAATATAAAATCTAAAATGATAAAGATCATGGAAGAAAAAATAAGGACAATGCTAGGAGCCCTAATACATGGCATAAACAATACACAGCATTACTAATAATGCAGAAGAGAAACTAGATAAAACTGGGAGCTCCTAAAAATCAAACACCTATGCTCATCCAAAGGCTTTACCAAAAGACTAAAAAAAATACCTACGGAATGGGGAAAAGTTTTTAGCTATGACATTTCCAATCAGCACCTGATCTCTAAAATCTACATGACACTGCAAAAACTCAACTACAAAAAGACAAATAACCCAATTAAAAAATGGGCAAAGGATATGAACAGGCACTTCACTAAAGAAGACATTCAGGTAGCTAACAGATACATGAGGAAATGCTCACAGTCATTAGCCATCAGCCATCAGAGAAATGTAAATAGAAACTACACTGAGATTCCATCTCACTCCAACAAGGCTGGCATTAATCCAAAAAACACAAAATAATAAATGTTGGAGAGGTTGTGGAGAGACTGGAACACGTATACACTGCTGGCGGGAATGTGAAATGGTACAACCACTTTGGAAATCAATTTGGTGGTTCCTTAAAAAACTAGAAATAGAATTACCATAAGACTCAGCAATCCCACTCCCTGGAATATATCCTAGAGAATTAAGAGCCTTTAAACAAACAGATATATGTACACCCATGTTTATTGCGGCACTGTTTACAATAGCAAAAAGACGGAAGCAGCCAAGGTGCCCATCAACGGATGAATGGATTAATAAATTATGCTATATTCGCACAATGGAATACTACGCATCAATAAAGAACAATGATGAATCCGTGAAACGTTATGCCGAATGAAATTAGTCGGTTGCAAAAGGACAAATATTGTATAAGACCACTATTATAAGAACTGGAGAAATAGTTTAAACAGAGAAGAAAATATTCTTTGATGGATACAACAGGGGAGTGGAAGGGAGGGAGGGAGAGGGGTTTTCACTAATTAGATAGTAGA
Source organism: Elephas maximus indicus (assembly GCF_024166365.1). Lineage (NCBI taxonomy): Eukaryota > Metazoa > Chordata > Mammalia > Proboscidea > Elephantidae > Elephas > Elephas maximus. Next base: position 74,620,179 of record NC_064824.1, on the reverse strand, counting down.
TAAGAATTATTTTAGGCAAAGGGAAAGACAACACAATACAGGTGAGGTCAGCACAACTGGCCTAAACTAAAAGCAAAGAAGTTTCCTGAATAAACTGAATGCTTCCAAGGCCAAAGTAGCAGGGGCGGGGGTTTAGGGACCATGGTTTCAGGGAACATCTAGGTCAATTGGCATAATAAAACCTATTAAAAAAACATTTTGCATCCCACTTTGGAGAGTGGCTTCTGGAGTCTTAACTCTAGCAAGCAGCCATCTAAGATACATCAATGGGTCTCAGTCCACCTGGAGCAAAGGAGAATGAAGAACACCAAAGACACAAGGTAATTACGAGTCCAAGAGACAGAAAGGACCATATACATCAGCCTGAGACTAAAAGAACTAGATGGTGCCTGGCTACAACCGATGACTGCCCTGACAGGGAACACAACAGAGACCACCTGAGGGAGTAGGAGAGAGTGGGATGCAGAGCCCAAATTCTCGTAAAAAGAGCAAACTTAATGATCTGACTGAGACTAGAAGGGCCCTGGGAGATCATGGTTCTCAGACCTTCTGTTAGCCCAAGACAGGAACCATTCCCAAAGCCAACTCTTCAGACAGGGATTGGACTGGACTATGGGATAGAAAATGATTCTGGCGAAGAGTGGTCTTCTTGGATCAAGTGGGCACATGAGACTATATTGGCATCTCGTGTCTGGAGGGGAGATGAGAAGAGGGCAGAGGGGGTCAGAAGCTGGCTGAATGAATACGAAAATAGGGAGTGGAGGGAAGGAGTGTGCTGTCTCATTAGGGGGAGAGCAATTAGGAGTATATAGAAGGTGTATATAAATTTTTGTATGAGAGACTGACTCGATTTGTAAACTTTCACTTAAAAAAAAAATAAAAATTTTGAAAAAAACTTATCTCTTTGTATGTACGTATGTATCTATTTATCTATCCTCATGAAACCATTTCTACAATCAAGAAAAAGAACACACCCATCACCCTTAGTAGTTATCTTGTGCCTCTTGGTAATCCATCTCTCTAACCCCTCCATGCCCTTCCCTCATCTCTTTTCTGTCAGTATAGATTTATTTGCATTTTCTAGATTTTCATGTACATGGAATCATAGAGTCTGTACTCTTTTTGTCATGGTTTCTTTCACTCAGCATAGGTATTTCGATATTCACCGACGTTGTTCCTTAGGATGCTCTGTGGTTGGAGCGCATTGAGTGAGCTTCTTGGATCTGTAGGTTTATAGTATTCATCAGCTTTTTAAGTGTCAAACAGAACCATTCAGAGAGAAAAGAACAGGATTTCACAGAGAAAAAATGACTTTCCCCAAATCACACAGCTACTTCTGTAACCAAGAACTCGAGTATTCTAAGATCAGAGTGCTTCCCTGAATACTACATTGCGTCCCTGGTACACCACTGGTAAGTTTTAATATTGTGTTGGTAATTTAATTATTCAATATATAAAATCTTTCTGCCTGATTGCTTTACCAAAAGCAAACAAAAAAAAATTCTAAATTTCCTCAATTTAATTAATTCAATATTAAAACACTGGGAAAACAAATAATATTCAGTTTTCTCCTCTGTCTCTAGCATGTCTGCCAGGCCACCCACTTAGAGGTTGGGCTTGAAACACTATGAATAAAAACCAAAAAAAAACCAAACCTATTGCCATCACCTTGATTCTGACAAATAGCTACCCTATAGGATAGAGTAGAGCTGTCCCATAGGATTTCCAGGGAGTGGCTGGTGGATTCAAACTGCCAACTTTTTGCTTAGCAGCTGTACCTCTTAACCATTGCACCAGCAGGGCACTATGAACAGAAGCTTTTATGTACAGAATTCATTAATTCGACTAATGTTTATTCTATGTCCCATGTATCAGGGCTTGTGCTAGACTCCAGAAGAACAACAGAAACAAGTTAGAGTCTTTGCCCTCCAGTTGTGCAACCTCAGCAAATAAGTAAGCAGGCAAATACAAGAGGGTGTGACAAGCGCTCTGATAGGGGACCAGAGTGATACAAAAGTCAAGAGACACCTGAGCTAAAGTTAATGACATACAAATAAGTCTTAAGGGGTAAACATAGATCAGATAACACTTTGTATACATATACTTGTATGGGTGTGTGTTTATATATGTGTGTGTCTATATATGTGTGTGTGTGCCTGTATATGTGTGTGTGTTTATATGTATATTTATATATGTGTGTTTACATATGTGTGTATTTATATACATGTGTGTTTATATATATGTCTGTGTGTATATATGTGTGTGTTTATATGTGTGCATGTTTATATATGTGTGTGTATTTATATATGTATGTGTGTGCGTGTTTACATGTGTGTGTATTTATATATGTGTGTGTGTGTATTTATATGTGTGTGTATTTGGTTCACATCAGAGATCATGGGTGACTAAAGTGGCATCAAGATTCCGCTGGTTTACATGGTTAGGTGGGCAGGAAAAGACTCTCCCGACAGGCTGTAGGAAGAGTCACCACACCCTACCTGGGGCTATAAATGCACAGCTAAATTGGTTAGAGTCTGTCATATGCAGAATAATGCCCCCCTAAAGAACTTCTTTGGAAACCCTGGTGGTGTAGTGGTTAAGAACTATGTCTGCTAACCAAAAGGTCAGCAGTTCAAATTCACCAGGCGCTCCTTGGAAACTCTATGGGGCAGTTCTACTCTGTCCTATAGGGTTGCGTGCTATGAGTAGGAATCAACTGGATGGCAATGGATTTGATTTTTTTTTTTTTTTTAAAGAAGTCCTAATCCTCAGTACCTGTGAATATGTTACCTTACATGCCAAAAAGGACTTTTCAGATTCCACTGAGGTTAAGGACCTTGAGATTAAGAGATTATCCAGGTGGGGCCAATCTAACAAGGGTCTCTAAAAGTAGAAGAGACAGTCAGAGATCAGGAGACATGATTATGGAAGAAGGGTCTGAGAAACACAGCATTTCTTGCTTTGAAGATGGTGAAAGGAGGTCCAAAGCAAAGAATGTGGGCAGCTTCTAGAAGCTGGAAGAGGCAAAAAAGTGATTCCCCCTAGCCCTGCTGCACTACAATTTTAGCCCAGTGAGAACCATGTTGGACTTCTGACCTCCATAACTGTAAGATAGTAAATTTGTGTTGTTTAAGGACTAAGTTTGTGGTAATTTGTTAGAGCAGCAATAAAAAACTAATACAGAGCCTGTCACTCTACACTAGACTGAACTGAAAGTGCAGTTGAGAGATGGCATCCAGAAAAGTTAATGACATACAAATAAGTTAATGTCAAAGATAGCCATCCAAACAGTTCTCATGCACGTGCATATGGGTGCATGTGTTTAAAGCTGGACATTTTTAACAGAGCAGAGTATTTTAGTTATTAAAGGAATGTGTTTTAAAGCAAGAGGGAGAGGGTTCCTCGAGGTAGATGTGTAATTTTCTGCAGACAAGAGTGATTGGCCTCCAGAATCTAACGAGAAGTAACTGTAAATACCACGTCCATCTTCTCTTAGTGGGAAAACAAAGCTGGTGAAGCCATAGGGAGGAACGGCCTGGACACAGCCTGAGCGCAAGGACCTACGCATTTATTCTCTTTCCAGTATTCCATGCTACTGAGAACATACTTGAGGAAACAAATAGGTTATTGGGCCAATAAAAACCAGAGATATGTGGTGTGAGACTTGTTACTTGCTTTTACTGTCCAAACAATCAGAAACAGTAATTTGTAAGCTTTCTTTCACAATCATGTTGGAAAAGAATCCTTTTTCCCCCTTCTTACCCATAAAAAGGCACCCATGAGGATAAGTGGAATTGCATCATGAATTTTTCCTTTGTCCTCAGCAGGATCCTGATTTTGCTTTTGCTAAAAGTAGAATTTTTGTGAAATAGACTCTTTTTCTCTCTAAAAGTTCACCTACAGGTGCAGATCAAACAATAATGGTTATGTGATAAAGTGCCTCTGCCCTTACCATGTAATGAGATTGCCTCAAATGTAAATACTTCAAAGCTCTTTTCCATCTTTGCTTTCCCTGAAGTACAGTCATTGGCTGTTTAATTTTCTTTTCCCACGGAATTGCTCTTTCCACCCCTTTTTTATTCATGTTCCTGATGATTAGGTGTTGAGTTGGAGCAGAGTTACATGATATCACAAATTCCTAGAATTGGCAGGCTCTTCAAAAGTTCATCTAATCCTCCTCTTTGCTCATTTCATCTGGGACTTTGCTGAAGTCATCTGAGGTACAAGGCATTTCCCACACTCTAAAGAATCTCTGACTTGGAGACCAAACCCATTATTCTATTTATTGTTAGGCAAATCCTCCTCATGCCTAATAAAAATCCCACTTGTTCTAAATAGTGATATTTTACTTTGACTTTCATGGAAACATTAGCAAGTTTGTTAGAAAGAACTCCTGATTTGTATCAAGGTATCCCAGAGTGTTAGATGTAGAAGAGATCTGCTATTTCAACTGCTTCTTTTGACAGATGAAGAAACTGAAAGTCAGAGGTTAAGTGACTCTTTCAAGGTCATACTGCAAGTTGGTAGTCAAGCCAAGACGGATGGACACAGGTCCTAGGCCCCTGGCTTACTGCTTTCTAATTCTTGCCAGACAACCAGTATAGTTTTTGGGCAAAGAAACCACTGTTGAGAGGTGTAGCATGAATCAAGTGCATGGAGAGTGGAGGACTGGAGTAGATTACCTAGATATGGAGGTTGTGTGCTCATAGTGATGATTCCCTAAATTAAAACAGCATGGATAGCATCAAAATAGCATTTAATAGCATTTTCCGTTTTTTATAAATAAAAGAGTAGTGAAATAACTATTTGTCTGGTCCAAGTCTCTTGATATTCTAGAATGTTCATCTTATTGCTTTTTAAAAACAAACACAACAACAAAATTAAGCTGGTGTCCTGAAGGCTGTCACCCCTGATTTTGGCAAGCCACTAAAAAAGTAAATCTGGAGTGGGCCTTGAAATCTGAGTTTTTAACAAGCCCTTGAATGATTCAGCCTAATTTTGTCATTATGTTTCTTTGTAAAAAGTAATGAGGTGGATATTCTAGAATATCAAAAGACTTGGGCCAGACAAATAGTTATTTTACTACCCCTTTATTTAAAAAAAAAAAAAGCTATTAAATGTTATTTTGATAGTATCCATGCTGTTTTAGTTTCAGGATTCCCCCTTGCTTTCGATGAGTGCCAAAAACATTTATGAAATCAGAATCTCAGGGCTAGAGCCTTGGAGTCTGTTCATTAAGCTCCCAAGTGATTTGAAAATTTGAAAACCACTTCCTGTAGTTTCCATTCCCAAATATTTTGGCTGATAGGTTGGAAAAAGAAAGAAAGAAAAACTCCTTCCTAAGTTTGTTCTGGTAAGTTGAATTTGGCCTATACTTAAACTATCAGGTGGGCACGCTACACTTTTTTGCTCTATCCAGCATCCAATCTCTCCTGCTTGGGGTGAACCCTTCAGTGTGTGCATTATTGGTGGGATGCAGCTTCCTGCCTCCTGTGGGTAGCCCAGGCACAGAAGCTTTTCTGGTCCCCCCCCCCCCCCCCGGTAGCCAGGGCTTGAGCATGTTACTAAGCTCAGCCAATTGGATGTTTCCACCAAGATGTTGACTCAGGGGTGAGTGATGCAAGGTTTGTAGCTATAGCATCAGCATCCTGCAGGAGCAGTAAAAATATCTTTTATCAAATTGCCTGATTTATCTACCGTTTGATAGACTACTTAGTGTGGCAGAAAGCCATACCAGTCATTGCAAAACACCACTGGTGAGTCACCTGAGTCCAAGTAAGTTTCTTCATCCTTCCAGGCCTTGCTTTTATCATTTATACAAAGGAAAATCATTGCCCCTAAGCTATTTAGTGTATTTTAGTGAAATTCTAATTTTAAATATATATGTGCTTTGTAAACTGCAAAATACCATAGCAATGTTCTCACGGAAGCAAAGAATTTCTACTCAGCAAGAAGTATTTTTAGAAAGAGATTCTTGGCTTTCTTGTATGACTGAAATTTAACATCCAACTTGCTGATTTTTAACATCATGAGCTTTTATATTTTACTAACTCCTTGTTGTTTCATCTGTTATCAGACAAGCAAATTCCCCAAAGGAATAAAAGCACGAAAATAAAGTGCTATACACACTACAGTAAAAGCCAATGACTTTTCTCCCCCCGAAAAGAAAAAAAAAAAAAAAACTTTCATCCATTTCCCAACAGCTGTTGCTATTTAGAGAAACCAAATATTTTTAGAAAGGGCCACAAGCGTTCTGGATACAAACCATTTATAAGCTTTGGAAACGTAACATGCAGTCAGCTTGCCAGTCTTAATCTTGTGCTTCCATTAAACACACCACAACTGCATCATAAAACAGAAAAGGGAAGAATTTATAAACAAATAAAGCAGTTAATTAGGGCAATAAAATACCAGTTCCCTCCCGAGCATGGAATTGGTGTGTCTCAACCTGCAGAATCCTGAAATCTGTTGTAGTAACTCCAAGAGGCAAACGCAGATCAAAGATTTCAGGATTGCTTTTAGGTCTACAAAGCTTGTCTTTACACCCAGGCCTTCAATCCCATCTGCTCTCTCACCTTGCATTGGCTACACATCTTTCCAGCGAGTTGACCAGTTGCAAGTCCAATATTCTCCTGCTTTCTGTTCCATAGCCAGGGTGCTGGGGCCAGAGAAGGGAATGCTGGTAGATTCACAGCTATGGCTGCATCTGCAAAAGGACTCTTATGTTGAGGGATGGAGATATTTTGTCAGCTGTCCTTCTTCCTGACAGTGGTGTCACTAGGGTTGGTGTCACCCAGTTAGGTAACTCATGGTATCACTTCCCCATGTCAATTACCACAATATTGTAGCTAAAACACCAGAAAATTTGACAAAATCTGCAACAATTGAAAACACTGGCAGCAACAAAAACAACAGTTTGTGCTTACTGCACGTGCAGACAAAACCACGTGATTCAAAGCATCATTGTAATTGGGTAATATTGACAGCTCTGACTGGAACGTGTTAACCCGCTACCATCAAGTTGATTCTGACTCATAGTAACCCTATAGGACAGAGTAGAACTGTCCCATAGGGTTTCCAAGGAGCAGCTGGTGGATTTGAACTGTTGACCTTTTGGTTAGCAGTCGAGCTCTTAACCACTGTGCCACCACCTTGTAAGTATATTGATACATGTAATCTGAACTTATGAAAAAAAAATTTTATTGTTAAAACTAGCTACTGGGATATTTTTATTAAAAATATTTGAACTTCTGCTGTAACACCACACAAAAATTTTATAGACAGTCATTTTGTTGTCACTTCCTCTGACCGTGTCACCTGGTGTGTGATCCACACCCCCCACACCACTTCCTGAGCCCTATCCATCTGATAACTGGGCAGCGCAGTGACTTAATTGTGGTGGTCATCACAGGCACTGGCAAGAAAAGGCCAGGCTTTAGAGCCACAGAAACTGGGCTGGAATCCTGCCATTGCCTCTTGTTTGTTTCATGACCGTGAGTAAAAGCAGGATCTTTAATCTGAATTTCATTCATTTATTTATTCAACATATGTTTATGGTACTGGTAAATTCCTACCTCACAGGATTGTTGAATCAAATGAGGATATATATATATATTACAGTCACCTGTTGAGTTTATTCTGACTAATGGTAACTCTAAGTGTGTCAGAATAGAACTGTGCTCCATAGGGTTTTCAATGTTTGATTTTCTTCAGAGGTAGGTCACCAGGCCTTTCTTCCAAGGTGCCTCTGGGTGGACTTCAACCTCCAACCTTTCAACCTTTTGGTTAGCAGCCAAGTGCATTAACTGTACCACCCAAAGACTGCAACATATATATATATATACACACATATGGAGCCCTGATGGCACAGTGGTTAAGAGCTATGGTGCACTACAGCTGCTACCCAAAAGGTCAGCAGTTCAAATCCACCAGCTGCTCCTTGGAAACGCTATGGAGTGGTTCTACTCTGTCCTGTAGGGTCACTATGAGTTGAAATTGACTCGACAGCAACAGGTTTGGTTTGGTTTAGTTTTATACATACATATATATACATAGCATATATATCAAGTATATACGTGTATATATATCGTAGTGCATGGTGTGTGCTCACGAATATTAACTCCATTTATTCATGCAGCAGGTACATATGTTGTGAGTAGAATTAAATTAGTAATATCTTGCATAGCATTGTTTTTATTCAAGAGACAGAGAAGGCTTATAGTACTCCACACCCCCTCCACCCCCACCCCCACCCCCACCCCACCCCCAGAGTCCTGGCTTCACTCATGTGAACTGAGGACCATTCAGGGTGAGTTAGCTGGGCTCAGAGGGGCAGCCTTGACAGTGGATGGAGCAGAGCCAACTGGTCCCTGTGGACAGTGCACTCGTGACCTTTGCCTTGTTAACACCCAGGACTTGCACTCTCTCCCACCCCTAGAAATGTTTACAGTCCGTTTATGTAATTGGATTCACACGCATACACACTATCTAAGCAGGAAATTATGTCTCTTCACAGAGGTCTGGCTTTTTGGTATGTTTTGTTTAAACTCTCTAAACTGCCATTTTACCTTTGTTTACTACCTTCATAACACATGGAATAGAACTGTGCCCAAAGGATGCTCAATTTAATGATATATTATTTACAAAAACTATTTTCTGGATTACAAAAAGAATGAGATTAGTATCTGGTACTCTTATGAACTATGTCATAGGTCCTAGACCCTGGTGGCTCAGTGGTTAAGCGCTGCGGCTGCTAACCAAAGGGTCGGCGGTTTGAATCCGCCAGGTGCTCCTTGGAAACTCTGTGGGTCAGTTCTACTCTGTCCTATAGGGTCGCTATGAGTCAGAATTAACTTGACGGCACTGGGTTTGGTTTGGTTTTTTAGTCAACCTCAGGGGAAAAAAATCCTTGCTAGTCAAAATTTGTGTAAGCATATGTAAATGTTTGATAGTGCTTGAACACTTTCTAAAACATAGCAATTGTATGGGCTGCCGCTTCAGAAAATATCAGCTAGGACACTAATGACTTAGGAACCAACATTAGACCCTAAAAGGAGGGCCAGAAACAGGAAAGAAAGGAAAAAGACCTTTTCATCTCTTCTCCAGGTTAGTAACTTAAATACTCGTAATTCAAAGCTTTCCAGGCTATACAAGCGATATGTTGCATTAACAGGTTTCCAAATGTACTGGGTTTGCTCAAACCTAAATGAACTTTTTTATTTTTGGAATCATACGCAGCTAGAGAAACTGAACCCATATGTCTAATTCATTTGCACGCTGGCTATAAAAACACATTTAAGAGTTATACTCTGGAAAAGATCTGTAAACCTTAAACAAGCACACCATCTCTTTCACCTAAAGACCTATGGAGAAACTTTATGGTTGATAGTGATTTCGTCTTGTTTCTATGTCTTGCTGGCTCTTGTTTCCTCTTACGTGTAAACAAAGCTCAAGTGAACCAGGAGTCATTTGGAAGGCAGTTGGAGTGCTGTCCTTTCATCAGCTCACCTGGTGCCCTAATAAAATATCCAAGAGGCCCACATCTGGTAGGTAATAAAACACAGAGCGAAATGAAGATGCCTGGCTGCTGAAGTGCTCCAGCCACTAAACAAAGCCATCTTGACATTATTTCAACCACAGCCAATGCCAGGATTTTAATGGGGCAAAGCTGAGCGCCCTCTTTCTGTGTATTTTTCCGGCACTAGGTTCACTGACTGCTACTTCCCTGCTGCCCTAGTGTACCATCCACAGCACCATCAAACCAACTCACAACCCAAACAAGGAAAATGCTCCTTAATGCAACGCAATCAAACACAATAACACTTGTCTCATCCTCCCATTTCCCCAGGCTGGTGGCATTGAAGGGCGGATCTCCTCTTTTCTCCACCTCTCCTTAGTCTCCCAAATAAGAATAAATGTTACATCTCTTTGCAAGAGGAGACAGCTATGCCAACCACGAGGACGTGTTCTGACTGTCAACAGTGATGGATGAGATTCTGTACATTTAATAAATATAAATGTCATAATCCAACCATCAAATTTAATAAACAAAAATACCACAAACCGTTCCTCTCTGCCCCATGTGCTCCTTTAAAGCTGATAACATTAGAACACATTTTGCCCAAGCTATAACCTCACCATCTGCCTGGCTCAACTTCTGAGGACTTGGTATGAGCTAGAAAGAACAGCAAATGACTTCACACTAAAAAAACGAGAGGGGGAGGGGTGCTAGATGGTTTTTGTCACTCCTTTTCCTTCTGACCTGTTTGTTAACTCTAGAACCAGATGTAACCATCCGAGTGTAAGTTCAACCCTCAAGAATTATTAAGGAGGCGGGCCATGGGGAAAATTTTTCATAAACTACACAAACTAAACTAAAAAGCATGCTTCACCAGCAGACCTAGTTGTATATTTCACTACTTTGATTTGGAAATGTGTGAGATGAGATGTGGATGCTAACTGATTAAGGAGACACTTTCTTTTGATAGCAAATTAATAATAATCATAACCACAATAATAAACACAAACAAACAAAAAAGAAGCCTTCATTCCCAAGGGAGAAAGAAGGCCAGATTCAAGTGGAAGTAAGTGGATGAGGTTCTTTATATTGGGAGTTTAGGAAACCTCAGTGGTCAGGGAAATACTGAAAAGCGTAACCGAGTCCAGGGAGCCTTGGGGAACATCAAATGTGAAGGGGGAGCAAAACTTATGTTCAATATAAAGAAAAAGTATTCTCTTTTATTGAGAGCCTGTTATGTCCCAGATACTTCACATTTATTTCTACAGCTTAATCCAACTGAGTCCTCTCAAGAACATACAAAAATACATATTATTTACCCTGCCCCTCTGAGCCCAGCAATCTATCCTATTTAATAACCCTAACTGATTGTTAAAGTGTAGAGAACTACATAGTGTGTTTCAGTTGACAGGACTAACATGCCGTCGAGCTAGGATTTGAACCTAGGTCTAATTCATTCCAGAACTGCTACCCTAATCCCTCTGGGATACCTGAATTTTTCTTTGGGGAACTACTCCTCCCTCATTCTTAAACCACATAGTTTGACACTATCTCCTAATTCTAGGATGCAAATCCATATTGTCCAGTTCCAGAGCCCATGCTCACAACTGCTATGCCATGGTGCTCAGGAAATAGGTTCAAATGCTCCAGCAACATTGGTGGTTGGGGTCATTGTAGGTTATAAAAAGGACATTTGTTCGCACCTAAAAATCAAGTTAAACCAAAAAGGCCTGTGGATTTGAGGATCTGTCTGCTAGTTGCTGCTATTCTCATTTCCCATCAGAGGTCTCCAGGCAGCACCAAACATCTGCATGAGAGAAATCATTAGACCACTTCCAGGTGTGGTATAACTCCCTTCCCTTTGGTAACCAACCCATGCCCTTCAGTTTTTCCAGAGCACAATTCAAAACTCAGAGCTTACAAAGCGTGCTTACTTACTAACAAAGCTGGGAGAGCTGAGTGCTCCCACCTACTCTATCTCCAAAAGCCTGGCCACTTTGTTCACTTTCTTGTTCTGTAGCCAGAAGCAAGCTTGGGTTGTCTGAGTCTTGGAGCCCTTCTCGGTGACTAGCAGACTAACACGTGCCCCATGACAGAATTAAACCAGTCAGGGGAGGAGGGGCGGGAGGTGGTGTTTGAAGATTTGCTGGTCTAGGCCACCTCACTGGAAACTTAGTCTTACATATGCTTATGTTGTTGCTAGCTGCCATTGAGTCACTCCCATGCACAACAGAACGAAATGCTACCTGGTCCTGTGCCATCCCCATGATCGGTTACAAATTGGACCATTTTGACCCATAGGTTTTTCACTGGCTGATTTTCAGAAGTAGATTACCAGACTTTATTTCCTAGTCTGTCTTAGCCTGGAAGTTCCAATGAAACATGTTCATCATCATAGAAACATACAAGCATCCATTGACAGACAGGTGATAGCTTCATATGAGGTGCACTGGCTGGGAATCGAGCCCCAGTCTCGTGGAAGGTGAGAATTCTACCACTGAATCACCAATGCCCCCTACATAGGTATATTCTTTCATAAGTATAACACAGTTCCCTACAGCACTGGGCAGTGAAGGAAGGTGAGACAATGTAGACTGAGCTGAGGTGTCCTTTTATTTGAGCTGAAGTCTCCCTATATGTCCTTGGTACACAGTGGGAAAAAAAGGGTAATAGAAAAATCTTGCTGAAATTTCACTACAAAATTACTACCAAGACGTCATATTTCAATTGAAAATTTTTATTTGGAAGCTGAGTGGGATCTCTGATTATAGAGGGTTTCTCTCCCTTCTTAGTTTTGATTAAACTGCAAGTCATTTTGCTTAGTGTCATAAAAATGTAACAACTTTAGTGTAGCAATTATCATTTTTCGTCTTGACAGAACTCTTAGGTGATGGGAAGAAGCAGCATTCAAAACAAATATTGCTGCTTATGAGAGAGGACAGCAAGGGTGGGCAAAATGCTGCAAGAGAGAGTTCCTATCCTGGAACCTGGGAATCTAATTTCTACAAATGCCATGTCCAATGCTAGAGTTTGGAGACTTCTACAGTTTTCATACCATGGTCTCATGCCTTGAAGGCCAATGTTTATTACTGCAAATTTCTTTTCTGCAGAGTTCTCGATGATAAAAAGGGGGGGGTTAAGGGGGAGGAAAGAAGGGGCACGGGATCCAAATTTTCCACCTCTGGTGCCCAAAAAAGGAGCCCTGGTGGCACAGTGGTTAAACCGCTTGGCTGCTAACTGAAAGGTCAGAGGTTTGAGCCTACCAGCCACTCTGCAGGAGAAAAACATGGCAGTCTGCTTCTGTAAAGATTACAGCCTTGGAAACCCTGTGGGGCAGTTCTACCCCATCCTACAGGGTCACTATGAGTCGGAATCTACTCAACGACACTGGGTTGGTTGGCCGGTCGGTCGGTCAGTCAGTTGGTCGGTCGGTTGGTCGGTCGGTGCCCAAAAAAGACACAAATGTTAGTAGCCAAGAGATGTGAAACCAGAGCAGGAAGAAGATGGAATCCCTGTTTCCTTTCTGTCTAGCTCTAACCTCCTTATTTGCCAGTGCTTTTTAAAAAGAAGTAAGAAACGCAAGGAATTTGCTCAAAGAATCCTACCTCTCCTATGGGCCACATTCATATAAGCGCCTGAGTCAACACCAAGAGAATCTGGCATCTGTTGTTAATTATCCTTTTTTATTCAGAATGCTAAACAAGACCCACTCTCTGCCTCTTTGTTAAACCTTAAAATGCCCATGCGAAGTTCACGTGAAGCAGGTCCTTTTAACTGTCCTCCTTTGGCTCTGGAATCCAGAAGGGTTAAGCATATTGCCCAAAGTTGCACAGCAAGTACTTGAAAACTAATTCTGGCCTTCAGGCTTGTTTCTAGCTTTAAGTTATCAATGGCTGACTAATAGCAGACATATTTTGAAAATGCTTGCTAGCTATTTTTCCATCACTAGATAGTACCTGGTAGTTTGCCTCATAAATATTGTATCATTATGATTCCTAATATCTCTGTCAGAGTTCTTAGGTTTTACGATAATAGACAACTTAGAAACACTTTGCCAGACATTAGACCATAATGTATAAAATAAGTGACTTACAAATGGGTTGTAGCTATCTAAGGCATGTCTGGTAAACAAATAACTGATACTGGACAACAGGGAAAGTCAACGCTTAAGTGCTGTCTTTCTGAAATGGAAGGAATTGAGGACTGCTTTCTGGTTCTTTGTCTCATGGTGAACTGCCACAGCAGCTGCTTTTCTTTTCTTTAAAAACAGCTCCTTGAAACTGTAAACCCAGAAAGAAACTGTGAGAGGCAAAAACACAAACATAGCCACTCCCTAACAACGCCAATCGCACTATCTTCTGGACTCTACTATTATAAGCTGCAGGTTTAAATTTCTAAATTTTAATTTCTTTAAAATCCAAAAGCAAAGTCCTTCCACAAAGAACTGACTCCATCCCTGGAGGGTGGAGACCCAGAACCATATTACCCTTTGGGATACAACAATCCATGTCCCCACTGGCAACATTTTTATACAGGTGAAACCAGATTAAAATAAGCTCCGAGGGCAACCTTAAGGAGAAAAAGCAATCATGTTTTAAAAATTCAAACTTTGGAGCAGTTGAAAAGAGAAAGATAAAAGGGTTTTGCTTGAGTGACAGTGAAGGGCTTGGGCATTTTTAGATTTATTTATTTTAATCTTCTGCCTCATTCTACCAACAATCAAAGATGATTTTTAAAAAACCCAATAGGAAAGTATTTTTAAAAATTGAAAGAGTCTAAATAAAAATCTAGGGTGAGAAAGTAATAACTCCAAGAGCGATATTAGCAGAGAGGAATGCATATCATATGGTAATGTAGACTTGCTCCTAAACAGCCAACATAAAAAGGGAAACCCAATCACTTATAAGATTCAGTATGTCAACAAGACAAAAACGAACCAAATGTTCAGAAGAATCACAGCTCCGAATACTGAGACCCGGAAGCTTTTTCCTGTGGCTTCTCATGCAGGGGTTGCAAGCTGATGACCAACAGCATCCCTACCACAGACACAACCAGGAGTTCCTACATGCAGGTTCATCCTCCAGTATCTGCTATGGCATCAGGCCAAGGTCCATTTAGTTAGTGTGGTTCTAAGGCAGGTGGGGTAGTGTGACTGTTTTAGGATAATTTAATACAGTAGCTTCAACCCTGGCTGTGCATTGGAATCTTAGGAGCTTTGAAACACCCTGACACCCAGGCCGCACCCAAGACTAATTAAATCAGGATCTGTGCAAATGGATCCCAGAAATCAGTGTTTTTCTAGAAGAGTTTCCCAGTTCAGTGTGCAGCCAGGGTAAAGAACCATTACGATAATTCTCTCCTTTCTTTGTCCCAAGGCCGCCTCACTAAATCCAGACTCAGAAGTCCCCAACCTCCCCACTGTGAGTCTGGGGAAATATACAAGACTCAAGACGGCTTTGAGGTTTCATTTTCTCCTGTGCCTGCAAAAAGTTATTTTGGCCATAACCATCTTCCCTGGAGGATCTCCAGACTATCTCTGCCTTGGCTCTGACCTAGCTCCTTGCTGTCAGTCTTCATCTACTAGCTTTTAATTCAAAAATGACCTAACTGTAATCTTCAGGTAGGCATTATTTCTTTGGTTATAGTCACATAAAAAAAAAAAACCTTTTTTTTTTTTTTTAAATGTAGGACACTTCACACATTTTAACTGGTACTATAGATTTTTTTTTTATAGAATATCTCAGAGTCCCTAGGTGGTACAAACAGTTAGTGCACTCAGCTATAAACTGAAAGGTTGTCAGTTTGAGTCTACCCAGAGGTGCCTTGGAAGAAAGGCCTGGATATTTATTTCTGAAAAATCAGCCATTGTAAACCCTACAGAGCACAGTTCTTTTCTGACACATGTAGGCTCGCCATGAGTCAGAACTGTCTTGATCACAACTGGTAGAATGGCTCACTCAACACCCTCACAGATCCCCGATTGCCTCTGCCTCCTACTAGAAAGGTTGGAAATTAACATACCTACCCAGCCTCCTATATATCTAGGGGTAACCTTGTGGCACAGTTCTGGTCTGAGAAACACAGGCAAGGGCTCAGGGAAGCCCCTTTTCCTGAATAAAAAGAAGCTTCATCAAAAGACTTTTGCCCACTTCCCTTCTTCCTGCCTAGGGACAGCCAACTTCCAATCATATGGATAAAAGAAACACACTAAGTATGAAAAGAGAGAACATGAGTCACAACATGAAACAGCAGCCTAAACTGCCTATCCCGGGATTTCTCATTGAGTGAGAAGAATAAACCCCTATTTGGTATTAAACCACTGTGGTTGAGTTTCTGCTACATGCAATCACAAGCAATCTTAGCCAATATACACTGTATGGACAAGATGTTCTGGTGTTGTGATTTTCAAAAGGTAAGTTAAAGTCCTATAATTAATAAACATAAGATTGGTATATAGATATAGACATCGATGATAGCTAAATGATAACATAGATAGGTAGGTAGATACATAAACAGACAGACAGATAGATGATGGACGGAGGGACGGAGAGTTGGAGGGATGGGTGGAGGGGTAGATGGGTGGAGGGGTGGAGGGGTAGAGGGGTGGAGGAGTAGAGGGGTAGATGGACAGATGGACAGACAGATAGATAGAAAGAAGACAGAATCCAGTAGGAATGAAAGGTTTCACTAATCTACCCAATTTCTTCTTTTGTACTTCAAGTTAATATGACTGTGCCTTTTTGTTGTTGTTGTAAGCATTAAGAAAGAATAAGGAGTCTTCTCTTGTCCTGGAGAGGAAAAATAGATCTTTGTTTTGAAAATCGAAGGATCAGAAAAGAAATGAGTCAGACTGTCCAGAATGAGAAGGGCCCCAAAGGTTCAAGGAGATGGTCATGGCCCAATCCAGGGACACAAAAGGACCCCCGAAAAACAGGGTCGGAAACAAAGGGTTATGACAAATTCCTCAAGTGGACAAATTCCTCAAGTGCCCACTCCCCCTGGGAGCCCAGATGGTGGAAGGATGCTAAGGACCATGGATGCCCCTTGGCTGGCCTGAGGTGAGTGAAGGTAACTATGAGGGCAGCTCTGTGGGCTCCCTTGACTAGCACTGGCTGACACAGCTGAACAATACCTCATTTAGCAGAGGCTCCTCACTGTAAAGATTAAAAGCACCACGAGTTAGGACCAGCGTGTTTCATGATTTCCTGGTACCACCTAAGTTCTGGAACTCTTTTATAATTCATTGGCGGGTGAGAGCCCCCGCAAAATAACTGGTATTGGACTTTTCACTTGCTTTGATAAGTGGGAACTTAGAATTAAATGAGACTGGAAAAAAACAACAAAGAATTGTGAGAGTTGGTGGTTCTTGCATCCACTGTTGTTAGCTGCCTTTGAATCAGCCCTTGGCTGATTTTCAGAAGTAGATACCCAGATCCAAGTCGATTTTAGGAAGCAGATTTCTTCCTAGTCCATCTTAGTTTGGAAGCTCCCCTGAAGCCTGTTTAGCATCATACTAACACACAAGCCTCCAATGACAGGCAGGTGGGAACTGCACAAATCAAAGCCTAGTCTACCACACGGAAGGCGGGAATTCTACCAGGGAACCACCAATGCCCGCGCTCTTACATCTAAGCACTGGAGAATTCCTTCCCGTTGCCCAGCCCATTGTTAAAAGAGGTGTTCATTTTGCAGTATAACTTTTGGGAGCAGCCCAGTAGCAAGGGGTTGTGTTTATCAGAAGATGATTAAACATTAATTAAGGTTCACATTTTGTTTTGATCAAACTAGAAAAAAGGGATGAGGAAGTAGGTTGCCCCTTCTGGTGAGGCTGTAGAATCCTAGAATTGGAGAGTAAAAAGAACTTTGATGATCATCTGATACTCAAATCACCTCCCCCACATTCTCACGATTTGCATCCCTCAAACCATGATTTGAACTTTTCTGCACACAAGGTGCTGTGTCGGGCAGGGTGGGCAAATGGGAAGTGAGGGTCACAGGTTCTACCCTCAAGATACTCAAACTGGAGAGGTGACAAATGAGTATGTAAAGATTTGTTAACAATAGGGTCAAGAAGGCAGGGTAAAGTCTGGAGAAGGGGGTGATTCCCAAGGAGAGGAGTCTTCAGTGAAGGTTTCTGGAAGGTGAGAGTCCACAAGAAACTGTTCAAAGAGCATGCGGGGAAAACCTTGGTAAAGTGTTAACTGACCTCACAGGTTTCATAACTTTGCTGTGGACCAATTTGCAGAAAGGATCATAGAAAGGTCTAGCACAGGTGGGCAACAAGGAAAACAGGAAAAAAGGTAAAAACATACAAGCTAGACTATGCTCTGTTCACAATCCAAATCTACTTCCTTATCTCGTCCATAATATTAATTTCCCCCAGGAATTTTACTGCATTTCATCTAGAGTTCTGAAGCCATTAAGAATGCGTTCAAGCGCTCCCAGCACCTTTGTCAATCCAGCAGCAGTCAGCTCTGCAAGCAGTATGTGGGGGGCTATGGGGGGAATTTGAAAATTTTATGGTCTGAAAAGTGGGCCTTAGCACTTTGGCTTTTATTCTTTCAGAGAGCTTATAAATCCCTCTTCATTTAGCAGTTTTCAAGAAAGTGACAGCTTTTGTTAGTCAGGCTAAAGTGAGATTAGAAATAAAAATTTTAACCATTAATCTTCACTGATTAAAGTGAAACCAGAAATCAAATTGTTACCAACTGTGTGTTAATTTCAGCTTGGTTCTTTGGCAAGAGGCATTGGAATTTTTAACTGGATGCACTAATTCACAATGCCTTACTACTGATGGCAAAGAGTCAAGGTCTCCTTCCCTCCTGGGTCCAGGGTGTGAGCAATAACTATTTCAAAATCAGTCCAATAAAATATAAACATTAAATCCTTAGCCATGTTGTTTCTCAGCCATCACTTGCCATACCACTCTCTCCTGCTATTCACCACCAGCCTCCGCCTCCCCACCCCGCAACAACCATGGAAAAAAAAAAAAAATCTCCCCAGAGACTAGAAAATCACAGCTGAATGGCTGGCCTCGCCACATCAAACAGAGTGTCTGCAGCATCAAAGCTGGTGTCACCCCCACACAAGCCGTTTCTATTACAGACACTGCTGGGAGGGGAAGAAAATCTTCATGCCAATAAGCCACATCAATTCATCAGTCAAAATGAATTCATGCACTAATTAAACTAGCAAAAATGAAAAAGGCATTTGTGTCACAGGCGAGGAGAGGGAGGTGCAGAGAGATGGGGAGTTAAAATTCCAGGGAAGTGAAAACTTGTCAGGCACAGCACTGAATAGAAAAGGCAGTAAATACATGACTGGAATTTACAGCCAGTGTTTCCTTACCTTAAAAATAAATAAACAGACAGCATTCACAGGTAAAAAGAGGCAAAAGTTATCCTCATTGGCCAAAGAGTGACATTCGTACAAGTGCCCTCTGGACAGTGTGCATTGACTGCGGGAGGCGTGTGAGCTAAGCAAAACCTTCTTTCCCTCTCTTCTTCATATCCATTTCTGTATGATTACTGGACATTTCTCCTGCTCCTTTCAATGACTTTCCAGGGCCACCGCGTACAGTTGTAGAGATCGTGTTCTTCACAATAGCACTAAGTTGAAGGCGGAGTGGGAGCCGAAATCTACACACCCTGGCATGGGGCTGCTGTAATCAGGTGGTGCTTTTTTCTTCACATAGGGGTGCCTTCTGCTTGTATACCCTGCCAGCTGTGTCACCACAGAGAGGCTTGTCTCCTGCTTCTGTTGCCTCCCTCTGAACTTTGAACAGAATACTTCAGCTGTTTAAGTATATCATAAATATTTGAATGAACAGTAAAAAAAAAACAAAAAACAAACCCTCAATTATCCAAGCAAAATGTTTCATCTATATGACACCAAGTATCCACATATAGGAGAAACATCTTAATGCTTAGCATTGTGTAGACAAAACATCTGGTTGGTCAGCTTAGTTCATGTTTCTTTCAGATGCTTGAGAACCATAGAAATTCTCTCATACCCAGTCAGCAGCTGGGTTCTCCTTGGAGAGAGTGCAAACTAGTTGCTTTTCTAGGTTGAAAGAGCCCAACTTAATATATTAGGGGCCTAAGAATTTTTCTAAGAGATATTAAAGAGACAAGGATACTATTTTCCCCTTAACACTAAATAAACAAAATTCAGTCGATATGCTAATTATGGGAAAAGAACATTTATCATTTAATATTTAATCCAATAGTTCTGATGCTTCATTCGACAGCAGGATTCTTTCACTCTCTCTGTATTCAGAGCAGAAAAACTTTCATGCCTCAATATTCCAATTGTTGTAAAGTCTGCAACTATTTCCTTCAAAGTCTGCTCTTAAAAACCAGGAGTCCAGTTGAATGAGCTTCCTAAAGCTAATATCAGTCCAAAGAATTGGCCCAAACTCAGCCACTATAGTTTCACATGACGGAGAAAATGATTATAATATCGAGCAGTTCATTCAAAAGAGGTAAATAGCAAGTGTCATCTTCTCAGAAAGAGAAGCAGTTGCCTGTTGAGTTAAATGCTAGGTCCATGGTCAGACAGCAAGTCAACAGCTTAGCTGAGAACTTTCCAGATCTTTCCAAAACTGGCCCCAAGACTACGCACTTGGTGCACAGGGGATGAAACCTAAAACTCCTTTTCTTTCTCCCAAGGCAGACCGTGAAACTGTAGAGATGAGCTGGCATTTTGTTTTATTTTGTGTAATAAACTGTTCTCTTCACAGCAGTTGGCCCTGGGGGAGTTTCAAATAGCACTGCTTGGCTGCAGCTGTGGGTGTGGCCTCAGTCTGAAGGCAACTTGGAGATCACAGCTGTGTCAGGCTGAATAAAAAAAAAAAAAATTTTTTTTTTTTTGAATGGATCTTAAAATTTACATCTGGGCTGCACGCTTTCAAGTTCACCCCGAAAACAAGTTGAGTCATTTTCACAATCCAGAACCTCGCAGATGAAGGTTCTGTTCTTCCTCCGACTGTGGTTACTTGGAGCACGTCAGGTTATCACCAGAGACTGACACCCACATTTGGTTCAGACCAATTTCTGAATTGTTCCTGAGCCATCCCTTTGCTAGTCACAAGGATACCACATTTGAGAGCTAATGAAAGGGGTCAGCAGCTTTATGGGGCTATTTGATGGTTTTTTTAATATATATATATATTTTTGTATATGGTTTCCCACATACGAAAATCGTATTTAACTCTCTTTTTATGTGTGTGGCTATCATAGTCTGTTGTGACGCCTGGGATAAGTCCCCAAATCCAGTAGATTCATACACATTTCTAGAAAAGGCTTCTTCAGGGATTTTTCTTGGAACCACTGCTTGCGACTGAAGCAAAGCAATTGACACAGTAACCCTCCATTTCTGCAGTCGTCAAACAGAAGGACGGAAGTGTGAACTCTGAACCCCTTCTCACCCTGAGTGGAGGCCAAGAATCACTTACTGTACTTCTTTGTTTCATTGAGGGAAATATCTGGGTTTATGAATGGCTTCTTTTCTGACTGGATTACAAAAATATAGAAATGAGCACCATCTGAAAAGGCCAGAGAAGCAAAGCTCGGAGAGAAACATGCCACCAGGCCCCATCAGTCTCCGCCGTTGGAGCATAAACTGCATTCTTCAGCTGAAGCAGATGAAAGGCCTCGGAGAGGACCGGTACCTCTCTGTGGTGTTTTATGAGAAACCACCGCTAGATGGGAGCACACCAAGTCAGGAAACCAACCACCTTGACGGCGTCCAGCAGGAGCGGCCCTGAGCAAGGGAAGCCGGACCCTTGTTTGGGGTGTGGTGAGCTGGGGAAATGTGAGTAGCTGTTAGGAAGGCCGAGACAAGACATTAATTCCCTTTGCAATAGGAATAACCGTCATCTTTGGCAATGTGAATTGCATTAAATCTTTTCAGCTAGTATTCACACTGTCTGGGGCTGCATGCCACTGTCTGCCTCACCCTTCAGCTGCGGCCTTCGACAGCAAGACCAGGCGCCGAGCCCCGAACCAGTCTCGGCTCTCAGGCGTGGAGCATGGGCGTGGGCCCCAGCAGCTGCTTGGCGCTCCCCTCCGGCTGCTTGCCCAGAGGAAAGGGGACTGAGACAGAGGGGGGATGGGAACAGAGTGCCACAGAGGAAAACCCAACACTCAACCAGTGGAGAGTGTGAGCCTGAGAGCGAAATGGCAGAGGCAGGGGGAGAACAGTGTGCCTCAGAGAGACAGAAATAGAGCAAGAGGGCAAGAGCTAGGAACAGAGAGAAGGGGCCACTCAGTCCAGAAAGTTCTTGGGTGCAAAGCTGTGTGCTGCACCCCGGGAGAGGGACACAGGCTTAGTGAGAGTGGGGCACTCTGTTCCTGGGCAGCTTGTGCACTCTTGGAGAAGAGCAAACCACTAATTTCAATAGAAGGCGGAATAGGTTTTATAGGAATAAACAACATGCAAAAATATATGCACTAATTGTCCCAGTGAAGGAGTTCCTGGATGGTACAAATGGTTAAGGCACTAAAAGCCTGGCAGTTGGAGTCCACCTAGAGGTGCCTCGAAAGAAAAGCCTGGCAGTCTACTTCCAAAAATATCAGCCGTTGTGAACCCTATGAAGCACAATTTTACTCTGACACACATGGGGTCATCATAAGTCAGAATTTACTGGAGGCAGCCGGTTGTTTCTTCCCAGTGATCCTTCTTCCTGGAAAGGGTCCCACAGCTTCCTTCAGGAGAATCACAACGGCTGTTATCTGTGAAGCGTCAGGCAGTCCTAGAGGAGATTTTCCTTCTATAATACACAGTTAAGGGAAGAGTGATGAGAACACAGATAAAGTTACTTTCCAGCTACCAGCTCAGGCCAAATTCGTGGGACCGTGGCCACCATGTTCTCTTGTCACTCTTTCTTCTACTGCATCTCAGCCAGTCCTGACACCTTGTATCCCTATAGTGTTGTAAAACCTATGTGTGCCTGCAGTGAGGGCCAGATGTGGACAGAGTGATCATTTGTTGATTATCACTGTTGATGCCACACAGAGGAAAAGGCTAAATGAGAGTGAAGGTCAGTGAGAACATTTTCAGACTTATGTCCCTTAGTCTGGAGGTGAGGGAGGAGGAATAGAAGTGTGATCTTTGGTTTAAACACTGGCTTTGAATTTTAAACTCTATTCAGTGAACACTAGAAAACAAACCAAGTCCTTTGTTGATTCGTTTTATTTCTTTTTGAGAATCAAGCCTTTTAACTCCTAAAATAAACTGATTTCTCTCGTATAAGCAGGGTGAGTCACTTTGTCTTTTCCTGGTCTTGTTTTCTTCACTAGTAAAACTGAGGGGTTGGATCAAGTTATCTCCTCACTCCAAAATTAGAAGAAAGGTTGTGCTGTCTGTTCATGAATTTGCAGAGAAACTTTTCTTAATTAAATGTAAAATGCAGTCATGGCACGAAGAACAGAAAACACATATTTTCAAAAGAAAGATAAAGTAACATGGCATTTTCTCCAGTGGAATCTCCATTTCCAAATTTTGCATTTCTAATGTTGATAATTTACTGTTAAATGAGGCTACCTCTAAGATAATTAACACTCGTTAATGAGCAGGCAGTGTCAGCTCTGAGACCTATAATGAAACCCACGGATGAGATGATTTGCAGTTTGGGAGGAAGTCATTTTTCCTCCACTCAGGAAAGGTTTCGTCACCTGAACTTCAGTCCTTCAGTGCCCAACTCTCAGGACATAGCTGGTTTCTCCCAGCATCTAGTTCTTTTGTTCACACTTTGTTCTCGTTGTCCTTTATGTTTTTGGAGTTGTGTACCACAGAGAGACACAAATCCAACTTCACAGTGAGAATATCCTCCTTCCGTGTGCATGTCAAATTTTAACAGTTTTGAGAATGTCCACGATTAAGGCTGTTTCACTTAACGTTTTTCTAAGCTGAGAAGATTCCAACAGTGAATTTTAAAGTCTATGGCTAATGAGGAACACAGATTTTTTTTTAACTCCATGTTCAGAAGGCAGCTCTTTAGCCTCTCTGTTGGAGCTATGACAATGTGTGTCTGATAAAATATGAATTGGTTTCCAACTATCAAATAGCATTATGGAAGTGTTTGAACTAGATTTAGTTCTCTTCAAAGGCGGCAGATTGATAGAGCATGGATAAATCAAGTCAGCTTCCAGGAATGATTACTTTGTGAGAAACAGGGCCCCTCTTTCTCCAGAGGGACATGGACATTCCCAGACATCGGCTTAACTTGCACAGTTCTATTTGATGGATCCTATTCGTGTTTGGTATTTGATGGTAGGTACTTTTTTTTTTATCCCTGCTGAGGTCTCTGCCAAAAGTGACTATTATCATGGAGATTACTATAAGAATTCTGTAGCGGATATCTTCCCCAAACTAGGGAGTCGCCAGATCATTGCATTCTGATCAGCCGGAAGCCAGCAGGACTATCACCATGACTAAACTTTCCAGAACAAGCTTGTGAAATTTGTCCTCTGAGCCTTCTGACCTCCTAGGTCAGCCACCTCACTACTGTGGTTACCACCTAGCCCTCCATGCTCTCAAACTGACCATAGCCCCACTTTCCAGCCTGGGCCTCCTGCCCCACTCTTTGGCTCTTTCCCCTACCTCCCTCTCCTTTTCTCACTGCCCTGCTAGATGCAATCACATTTGCTTTGTGTGCACACCTATGGCCAGTAGTCACTGCAAAGCAGGAATGGCTTCATTGTTCACCACTCTTTAAAAGCAGCTTCCCCACCTGAGCAAAGTATTTGACTATGAATATTGGTTGACTCCAAATCATTTAGGTATCTCTTCTTAAAAACACCTGATGTTTTTAACTCGTGACTTTTAAGTACAACAAAAAGAAAAAAGGATTAGTTGAGACAAATAGGGGCCCCTGGGTGATGCAAATGGTTAACACACTCAGCTGATAACTGAAATGATGGAGGTTCAAGTCCACCCAGAGGCACCTCAGAAGATAGGACTGGCAATCTACTTCCAAAAAAATCAGCCACTGAAAACCCTAGGGACCACAGTTTGTAGGTTTTCTTTTTTCTCTCTTGGTAAAGCCTTTTGATGGGCATAAGTATGTAATTTTTAGGAGGTCCTAGTTACCTAATTGGTCTTCTGTTGTTCGTGCATTTTTAGTTTTGTTTGATAGACTATTTATGCCAAAAATTAGGTCTTCTAGTTTTGACCCTATTTTATCTTCTAGGAACTTTATAGTTTTACACTTAACATTTAGGTTTTTGATACATTTTGAGTTAGTTTTTGTGCATGGTGTGAGGTATGGATCCTGATTCATTTTTCTGCATATGGATATCCAGTTTTGCCAGCGCCACTTGTTAGGCTGTTTCATCTCCATTGAATGGACTTTGACCCTTTGTGAAAGATGGATAGATTTACTTCTGGGTTCTCAATTCTATCTATCGGTCTATGCATCTGTCATTGAACCAGTACCAGGCTGTTTTGGATTACAATAGCTGTAGAGTAAGTTTTGATATTGGGAAGTGTGGGTCCTCCTACTTTGTTCTTCTTCAATATTGCTTTAGCTATTCAGGGCCTCCGTCCTTTCCTTTTAAAGTTGGAGATTAGTTTTTGCATTTCATGAAAGAACATTGTTCAAATTTGGATAGGGATTGTATTGTACCTATAGATTACTTTTGGGGTGTATTTACATTTTCACAATATTAGGTCTTCCAATCCCTGAGCATGAAATGTTTTTCCATTTATGTAGATCTCTTTTAGTTTCTTTCAGTAGTGTTTTATAGTTTTCCTTGTATAAGTCTTTTTACATCCCTAGTTAGGATTATTCCTAGGTATTTTATCCTTTTGTGGGCTATCGTAAATGGTATTGATTTCTTGATTTCCTTTTCAGAGTCCTCCTTATTAATGTAGAGGAACCCAACTGATTTTTGTGTGATGATCTTGTACCCTGCCACTTTGCTGAATCCTTCTATTAGTTCTAGTAATTTTTCTGTGGAGTTTCTGGGATTTTCTATGTATAGGATCATGTCATCTGCAAATAAAAATAGTTTTACTTCTCTCTTTCCAATTTGGATACCTTTATTTCCTTTTCTTGCTTTATTGCTCTAGCTAGGACTTCCAATACAATATTGAATATAAGTGGTGGTAAAGGACATCCTTGTCTCATTCCTGTTCTCAAGCAGAATGTTCTCAACCTTTCTCTGTTGAGAATAATGTTGGTTGTTGGTTTTGCATATATGCCCTTAATTATGTTAAGGAATTTCCTTTCTATTCCTATTTTGCTGAGAGTTTTTATCAGGAAAGGGTGTCGGATTTTATCAAGGGCCTTTTATGCATCAATAGAGATGATCATGTGATTCTTTTCCTTTGTTTTATTGACAAATGGTGAATTACGTTGATTGATTTTCTAATGTTGAACCATCCTGGCATCCCTGGTGTGAATCCCACTTGATCATGATGTATTATTCTTTTTGATATGCTGTTGAATTCTGTTGGTTAGAATTTTTGTCTCTATATTCATAGATTCTTTTTTAGTGGTGTCTTTTTTGCTTGGCTTTGGTATCAGGGTTATGCTGGCTTCACAGAATGAATTAGGGGCCATTCCTTCCTTTTCTATGTTCTGGAAGAGTTTGACTAGAATTTGTGTCAACTCTTCTCTGAATGTGGTAGAGTTCCCCAGTGAAGCTGTCTGGGCCAGAACTATTTTTTGTTGGGAGGTTTTTATGACCTCTTCAATGTCTTCTTCTGTTACGAGTCTGTTCAAATTTTATACCTCTGTTTGTTTTAGTGGGATATACACAAGGTCATATTTTGGCTCTCAACAGACTTGCTCTGATTTTCTTCAGTTTCAGCTTGAACTTACATATAAGCAATTGATAGTCTGTTCCTCAGTCGGCCCCTGGCCTTGTTCTGACTGATAATATTGAACTTTTCCATCATCTCTTTCCACAGATGTAGTCAATTTGATTTCGGTGTGTTCCAGCTGGCAAGGTCCATGTGTACAGTTGCCGTAAGAAGGTATTTGCAATCAAGAAGTCGTTGGTCTTGCAAAATTCTATCATTAGATCTCCGGCATTGTTTCTATCACGAAGGCCACGTTTTCCAGCTACTGATCCTTCTTCTTTGTTTCCAACTTTGGCATTCCAATCACCAGTAATTATCAATGCATCTTGATTGCATGTTCGATCAATTTCAGACTGCAGCAGCTGATAAAAATCTTCTATTTCTTCATCTTTGGCTCTAGTGGTTGGTGCATAAATTTGAATAATAGTTGTACTAACTGGTCTTCCTTGTAGGCGTATGGATATTATCCTATCACTAATAGCGTTGTACTTGACGATAGATCTTGAAATGTTCTTTTTGACAATGAATGCAACACCATTCCTCTGCGGGTTGTCATTCCCAGCATAGTAGACTACATGATTCTCTGATTCAAAATGGCCAATACCAGTCCATTTCAGCTCACTAATGCCTAAGATATTGATGTTTATGCACTCCATTTCATTTTTGATGATTTCCAATTTTCCTAGATTCATACTTTGTACATTCCAGGTTCCGATTATTAATGGATGTTTGCAGCTGTTTCTTCTCATTTTGAGTCATGCCACATCAGCAAATGAAGGTCCTGAAAGCTTTACTCCATCCACGTCATTAAGGTCGACTCTACTTTGAGAAGGCAGCTCTTCCCCAGTCATCTTTTGAGTGTCTTCCAACCTGGGGGGCTCATCTTCCAGCACTATACTAGACAATGTTCTGCTGCTATTCATAAGGTTTTCACTGGCTAACGCTTTTCAGAAGTAGACTGCCGGGTCCTTCTTGCTAATCTGTCTTAGTCTGGAAGTTCAGCTGAAACCTGTCCTCTATAGGTGATCCTGCTGGTATCTGAATACCAGTGGCATAGCTTCCAGCATCACAGCAACACACAAGCCCCCACAGCACGACAAACTGACAGACCATCTGAAGAATAGATGTGACACATTGAACACTAATGACCAGAGACCAGACGAGTTGTGGAATGACATCAAGGACATCATATATGAAGAGAAAGCAAGAGTTCATTGAAAAGACTGGAAAAAAAGAAAAGACCGAGATGGATATCAGAGGAGACTCTGAAACTTGCTCTCAAATGTCGAGCAGCTAAAGCAAAAGGAAAAATTGATGAAGTAAAAGAACTGAACAGAAGATTTCAAAGGGTGGCTCAAGAAGACAAAGTAAAGCATTACAATGACATGTTCAAAGAGCTGGAGGTGGAAAACCAAAAGGGAAGAACACGCTCAGCATTTGTCAAGCTGAAAGAACTGAAGAAAAAATTCAAGCCTCAAGTTGCAACAGTGAAGAATTCTATGGGGAAAATATTAAACGACTCAAGAAGCATTAAAAGAAGATGGAAGGAATACACAGAGTCATTTTACCAAAAAGAATTAGTTGGTGTTCAACCATTTCAAGAGGTAACATATGATAAGGAACCAATGGTACTGAAGGAAGAACTCCAAGCTGCTCTGAAGTCATTGGCAAAAAGCAAGGCTCCAGCAATTGACGGAATATCAATTGAGATGTTTCAACAACCAGATGCAGCACTGGAGGTGCTCACTCGTCTATGCCAAGAAATATGGAAGACAGTTTCCTGGCCAACTGACTGGAAGAGGTCCATATTTACGCCTATTCCCAGGAAAAGTGATCCAACCAAATGTGGAAATTATAGAACAATATTATTAATATCACACGCAAGCAAAATTTTGCTGAAGATCATTCAAAAGCAGTTGCAGCAGTATATCGACAGGGAACTGCCAGAAATTCAGGCTGGTTTTAGCAGAGGACGTGGAACCAGGAATATCATTGCTGATGTCAGATGGATCCTGGCTGAAAGCAGAGAATACCAGAGGGATGTTTACCTGTGTTTTATTGACTATGCAAAAGCATTTGACTGTGTGGATCATAACAGATTATGGATAACATCGTGAAGAATGGGAATTCCAGAACACTTAATTGTGCTCGTGAGGAATCTTTACATAGATCAAGAGGCAGTTGTTCAGACAGAACAAGGGGATACTGATTGGTTTAAAGTCAGGAAAGGTGTGCATCAGGGTTGTATCCTTTCACCATACCTATTCAATCTGTATGCTGAGCAAATAATCTGAGAAACTGGACTATATGAAGAAGAACAGGGCATCAGGATTGGAGGAAGACTCATTAACAACCTGCTTTATGCAGATGACACAACCTTGCTTGCTGAAAGTGAAAAGGACCTCAAGCACCTACTAATGAAAACCAAAGACCACAGCCTTCAGTATGGACTGCACCTCAACATAAAGAAAACAAAAATCCTCACAACTGGACCAATGAGCAACATCATGATAGAGAAAAGATTGACATTGTCAAGGATTTCATTTGACTTGGATCCACAATCAACAGCCATAGAAGCATCAGTCAAGAAGTCAAAAGATGCACTGCATTGGGTAAATCTGCTGCAAAGGACCTCTTTAAAGTGTTGAAGAGCAAAGATGTCACCTTGAAGATTAAGGTGCGCCTGACCCAAGCCATGGTATTTTCAATAGCATCCTATGCGTGTGAAAGCTGGATAATGAATAAGGAAGACCGGAGAAGAATTGATGCCTTTGAATTGTGGTGTTGGTGAAGATTATTGAATATATCATGGACTGCCAGAAGAACGAACAAATCTGTCTTAGAAGAAGTACAACCAGAATGCTCCTTAGAAGCAAGGATGGTGAGACTGTGTCTTACATACTTTGGACGTGTTGTCAGGAGGGATCAGTCCCTGGAGAAGGACGTCATGCTTGGCAAAGTACAGGGTTAGCGGAAAAGAGGAAGACCCTCAAAGAGGTGGATTGACACAGTGGCTGCAACAATGAGGTCAAGCATAACAGGGATTGTAAGGATGCCACAGGACCGAGCAGGGTTTTGGTCTGTTGTGCATAGGGCCGCTATGAGTTGGATCTGGCTCGACGGCACCTAAGAACAACAACAACAACATTTGTTTTATTTTAATTAGGTAGCGTGTTTCTAGAAATTTGTCCATTTCTTCTAGGTTTTCAAATTTGTGGAATATAATTTTTCATAATATTCTGTTATGATCCTTTTTATCTCAGTTGGTTCCATTGTAATGTCACCCATTTCATTTCTTATTTTGGTTATTTGCATCTTCTCATTTTTTTCCTTTGTCCGTTTGGCCAGTGGTTTGTCTGTTTTATTTATACTTTCAAGGAATCGACTTCTAGTCTTGTTTATTCTTTCTGTTGCTTTTCTGTTTTCTATTCATTTCTGCTCTAATCTGTATTATTTCCTTTTTCTGGTGACTGAGGACTTCTTTTTCTTCTCCTTTTCTGTTTGATCAAGTTGTAGGGTTAAGCTATTAATTTTGGCTCTTTCTTCTTTTTTGATGTGTACATTTATTACTATAAATTCTCCTCTGAGCACTGCATTTGCTGTGTCCCAAAGGTTTTGATATGTTGTGTTTTCATTCTCATTTGATTCTAACCATTTTTTAATTTCTTCTGTTACCCAATATTTTTTAAGTAAGGTGTTATTCAGTTTCCATGTAGCATAATGATCAGAAAAGATGCTTTGTATTATTTCAATGTTTTTTAATTTATTGCAGCTTGCTTTGTGACCTAAAATATTGTCTGATCCATGTGCATTGGAGAAGAATGTGTACTGTGCTGCTGTTGGGTGGTGTGTTCTGTATATGCCCATGAGGTTTAGTTGGTTGACTGTGTTATTTAGATCTTCTGTAACTGTTGTTTCTGGTTGTTCTGTCCACCCTTGAAAGTGGTGTGCTAAAGTCTCCTACTACAATTGTAGAACCGTCCATTTCTCTTTTCAATTCTGTAAGAGTTTGTTTTATGTATTTTGGAGCTCTGTCATTGGGTGTGTAAATATTTATTATGGTTATGTCCTCTTGGTGCTTTGACCGTTTAATCATTATATAATGCCCTTCTTTGTCTTTTATAATGAATTTTGACTGAAAGTCTATTTTATCAGAGATTGTTATTATTCCCAGTCCTACTCTCTCTCTCTCTTTTTTTTTTTTAAATTGTACTTTAGATGAAGGTTTACAGAGCAGTTTAGTTTCTCATTAAACAATTAATACACATATTGTTTTGTGGCACTGGTTGCCAAGCCCATGACATGTCAACACTCTCCCCTTCTCACACTTGGGTTCCCTATTACCAGTTTTCCTGTCCCCTCCTCCCTTTTTCTTCTTGCCCCTGGGCTGGTGTGTCCATTTAGTCTTGTTTTTTTTTTTTTTTTTATGTGCCTGTCTAATCTTTGGCTGAAGGGTGAGCCCCAGGAGTGACTTCGGTACTGAGTTAAAAGGGTATCTGGGGGCCATACTCTAGGGGTTTCTCCAGTTTCTGTCAGACCAGTAAGTCTGGTCTTTTTTTGTGAATTAGGATTTTGTCCTACGTTTTTTTCCAGCTCTGTCCGGGACCCTCTATTGTGATCCCTGTCAGAACCGTCAGTGAATTCTTGCTCTTTTTCGGTTACTGTTTGCTTGAGACACTTTTTCCATCCTTTGATTATTAACCTATTTATGTCTTTGTGTCTAAGGAGTGTGTCTTGTAGGCAACATATTGATGGGTCATGTTTTTTATCCATGCTGCCAGTCTATGTCTCTTGACTGGTACATTTAAACCATTTACATTCAGTGTGAATATTGATAGGTATGAATTTACAGCTGACATTTTGTTATGCTTTTTTTTTTTAATGATGTTAATGGTTTCTTTGTTCTGCTTAATTTTCTGTGCTGAGTTCTTTTTATTTATGGATTTTCTTTTCATATCCTTCGTTGTTGTTGATTTTGTGTTTACTGAATTTTTTTATTTTCTTCTTTATTTTGGTGAGCCGATTTATCAATTTTCTTTGTATTTACTCTGAAATTTCCCTTTATCTTCTTAAGTTTAAAACAGTGTGTTATATCTCGATATCACCTTGACTTCTTCTCCATATGGAAGTTCTGTAGCTACACCATTTATGCCCCCTTTTTGTTTTGAAGTTGTCATGGCTTATAGATTGACATCTCTGGTTCCCTGTGTTCAGTTTTGCAGCTTTATTTTACTTTTGAGAACTCTTTACCTGGGTTGGCATCTGGGTGACGGTGTTGTGTGTCTTAATCTTAGGTTATTGTCTGATGTCATTGGATCTCTGTGCGAAGGACTCCCTTCAATATCTCTTGTAAGGTTGGTCTGCTTTTTACCAATTCCCTTAATTTCTGTTTATCTGGGACTGTCCTAATTTTGCCATTGTATTTGAAAGACAATGTTGCTGGATGTATGATTGTTGGTTAGAATTCTTTTCTTCCAGGGTTTTGCATGTCACCCTATTGCATTCTTGCCTACATGGTTTCTGCCCAGAAATCAGCATTTAGTCTTATTGGTGCCCCTTTTTTGTAGGTGATAGTTCATTTTTTCACGAACTGCTCTCAAAATTCTTTCTTTAACCTTTGTTTTGGAAAGATTGTGATATGCCTCAGTGACTTTCCTTTGGGGTTTGTCCTGTATGGGGTTCGTTGATCTTCTTGGATACAAACTTTCTCATCTTTCATATTAGGGAAGTTTTCTGCCAATAAATCTTTAAGAATCCTCTCTGTATTTATTCTTCTCCTCCTGTTCTGAAATTTGCGTTACACATAAATTATTCCTCTTGATAGTGTCATACATAACTCTTAGGCATTCTTCTTTTTTTTTTTTCATTCTTTTTTCTGATTGTTCCTCAAACAAATTAGTATCAAGGGATTTGCCCTCTATTTTGCTGATTCTTTTTTCCATTGTTTCAATTCTACTTCTATGTCCTTTGATTGAGTTATTTATTTTAGATATTTCATTGTTAATCTAGATTTCTAGTTGTTGTTTTTGTATGATTTCTAATTATCTATTTGTTTTGTCATTTTGTTCTTGTATTGTTTTCCTGAATTCTTCTAGGGTTTTGTCTGTGTTTCCCTTGATTTCTTTGAGGGTCTTATATATAAGTCTTTTGAATTCCTTATTTGATATCTCTATTACCATTTCTTCCTCGGGAAAGTTTTCTGCCCCCTTTATTTTTGTCACTTGTTTGAGCCATCTTATCTTGTTTCTTCATATGGTTTGTCATCTGCTCTCTCCAAGGCATTAGGTGTTTATTTATTTATATATTTCTTTAGAGCATATGTATGTTTGTTTTGTACTGATTTTGTTTGTTTGTTTGTTTGTTTTGAAGTATCCAGAGCTTTGTTTCTTCTCTTTCTCTTTAGAATATTTTTCTTCCTTTGTATTACTTTAATTGTTGTTGCTTTGTGGTTCTGGTCTATGTGCAACTTTGGTGGTGTCTGTTGGCTGGGCATGATTTTCTCTCATTAGTGGGTGTGGTAGATCTCACCCACATGCAAGTCCTCTGTGGTTAAGTTCATATGTCTTCCCTTACCTGATTGAGTGGAAGTGGGAGAGCAGCTTCCTTCCCTGATATTGAGTGATAAGTGGTCAGGGTCCCTCCATAGCCTTTGTAGGACCATAGGGTCCTTCTGGGTTGGTGCTAGCAGTTAGTGCTTTCTCTGGAGGTCAAGGCAGAATGTCTCTGTATCCACCGTGAGGAACTGCTACCCAAGTGGACAGGGGTAGCACAAATTGGCATCTCGGTAGGTAGTACAGTATCAAGGGGTTCCAGTGCAAGTGCAGATGGCCTGCAGGGCCTGTTTGGATGTAGGATGTTTGACATTGCAGCTGAGCAGATGTTGCATGAAGCACTAGGATCTCCTGCTCATCATTTGTCAGAGATGCACATGGCTTCTGTCAGAATGTGACTGGCATTGCTGATGAGGAGATGTGTCTGTCCGACCAGTCACTGAGGCATGGGTGTAGGAAGCATTCTCACTGGTCACTGGGTTGGGCACTGTGTATGTGCACCACCGGTTGTCAGGTGGTCAGGGTGAGAGTGCACATGTCATTGGTCACTGAATGGGTGGCACAGGAATTCGCACTATTGGTTGCCAGGCAGGCAGGGTGATGGGGGTGGGGAAGGGTAGTCTTGTACATCTGGTCACTGGTCTGGTGGTAGGAGCACATGCTGGTGATCTCCAGGCAGGCAGAGCAGCTCAGGGGTGGGCGGAGCAGTTGCAGGGCTCCTGAACCTCAGTGAGGGGTGGTGGGCATGGCCAGGCTTGCATAGGGAGGTGCAAGCTGCCTATACTTCAGGGAGGGGGTGGTGAGTGTGGCTAGACTGGCACAGGTCTGCATGGGCTCCTCCTGCACATCAGGGAAGGGGTGGTAGGCATGGCCGGGTTTGTGTGCCTTGGCTCTGTCTGCCTGAGCCTCAGGGCACACTCTAATGCAGATGGCAGGAGGGGTGATTGCTTGCACTGGGCCACTTCTAGAGGAAAGACTGTAGATGTTATTCCGTGAGTTGACTTTTCGCTGGGCAGCTCCCATGTAAGTGGCTCGGTGTCTCCACCAGCAAGCAGTCCCTGCACTAATTCCTAGCTCTCTCCCTTCTTATGCTCCTCAGAGGCACTGGAGCTCTCATTTGCCTTTCTGTTCCTCCCCTTTACTCCCCTACAAATGTGCACTCCCTATCTGCACGTTCTCCTTCTCTAAGGCTCCGATGACTCCGCCTGTTTCATTTGCTCTAGAGGCACTTCCTCATGGTTCCCTGGTTTCAAAGCTACACCGCTTCCACTCTTCCCCTGCTCAGGGCTGCCCCATCCCTGGCTGCATCCTGCCCCCCTTGTCATTTCTTTCCAGGGTTATTTGCACAGAATCTCTGCCACCGTCAGTACTCTCTTTGTAGTTGCTTTCCTGGGTTCCTCGCTCTGGGTTTTTTGTTTGATGTCATTCCAAACTGGCTGTGCTACTCCACATGGCAGGCAGGGTGCAGTCGATCCACAAATCTCTGTTTTCCTGTTGGCCTCATTCTGCCTCTCCTTCCAATTGGTGCTCAGTCTGTTTCTTAAGCTCTCCATTTGATGTTCTGGGATCCTAGGTCATTTTTTGTGTCTGTTTCACTTAGTTTCTTGAGTACTTGCAGTCAGGGTATTGTTAAAGTGTATCTAAGGTGCCATACTGACTGGAACCCCTCTCTCTTCTCTCTCCTTTCTCTCTCCCTCCCTCCCTCCTGCAGTAATGGAGGGGATTTCACCAACAATTTTGACTTTTTACTAGATAGAATAATTTATGGGTTAAACATCTTGCCCACCCCTTAGAAGTCAATCCCGCTATGGTTATTTCCCAGGTTGACTATTAAGTGCTTTTTTTTCTTTCTTGCTCCCGTGGTTGTTGCGGCGGTTAAAACTGTCCAACGGCTGTTTTACTGGTATTGTTGGTTAATCACATCATGCCAATTTCTGAAAAGCTCCATGAGCATCTTCACAGAGCAAACCCAAAATCAGGAGCAAAATCACTAGCCAAGTCCCCTTGAAGATGGCCCCCATGACTTTTCTTTCCACAAGGAAGCAAAATCATTTACACCAGCCTCTGTTTGGCCACCAAGTATCTCACATTTGTATAAACATCAAATCAGCTTACATATATTGATTGTAAGCATCTTTAGCAAGGCACTCAGCTAGGCACTAAGTAACTAGGCATAGGATCAAATGAGGTTGCTCAAAACTACTACTGAATTTCTGAAAATAGCAAACAGAGCTACAGGAAGGGGAGAGTGCTCCGGAGGCCAAGCTGCAGCGAATCCTGGAAAGCAGCGCATGACACCGGAGATCCAAAGGGCCAAACTACTTCAGCAAAGCAGCATATTTTTACAGAGTTCATTTAAGCCATTATGTCTTGCACGTTCTCTTTTTTTAAAGTGATACATCACTGCTGACAGTTGGCATGTACTGTTTTCATAGCTTAGCCTTTATAAATATTATGAGCACATATCACAGCAGTATTGTTATAACGAGTTACAATGATGTGTTCTTTGAGAGAGTGCCAGTGACTGGTTTATATCCTTGGTGATGTTACAGGATCATAATAAATGCGGTATAAATCTTTTCCAAGTTCAGCAGTTCCTTTAAGCCAAGAACGCTACATGTGAGTTGTTGGGTTCCCTGGGCTGCCCCCACCAACCGTTACAACCCCTGCTTCCTCAATGCTTTGATATATAGTCCCCAATTTTCGAGGATTTTAATATGGCCACTGATCTAACTGCACTCCTTTAATAGAGGGCAGGCTTTATTATAATCTGGAAATAATTTTCATCTAAATATCACCAACAGCCAAACATAATAAAATATGTATAAGTCAAGTAACATTACACAGAGGCTCCCGCAGCTCCGCTGAAGTCAGCACCATGCTGGGCCACGGTAGATCTTAGGAGAGAGGGAGGGAGGGAAGGAGCATGCACATCTCGGTTTGCTCTTGCAGGGATGTTGCCATTGATGGGGGATGTAGGTCAAAGCAGTTACCCTCCACTAAGATGACTTTGTAACTGCTGAGGAAGCCCACTGGCTTTTCTCTGTGCATATCAGGAGCCAAAAGGAGGGGCTGAGGCAGTGACATAACTAGCACACTAGACCCAGACGTTGAGACAGTTCATCTTTCCTGCTGTGAACTTAACTTTCTTGTTTTGGACAGGCGGCATGGTCTTGTACTACCAAGGTCATTGTACCACAAAGGAACAAATATAAGGGCTGAGGAATAAAGACCTTTCTGGTGTAGTGGTTAAGAGCTATCCATGGCTGCTAACCAAAAGATCGGTAGTTTGAATCCACCAAGCTCTCCTTGGAAACCCTGCAGTGCTCACTTCCGTCAATTCCTGAATCACTTCTGATAGAATGGCACCATCTCTGGCCCTCCAGCCCCTGAATTGTGTTCACAAAAAAACAGGTCTCAGATGCACTGCTCCCTTCAAGGTAGGGTGCATTGGAATGATTAGTTGGAAACTGTAGGTATACTGAGAATGAAACAGCTGAATCCTGGGTCATTAAATCTTCATTTAACCCTGCTAATCGTATACACGAGCCAAGAGCTGCCTTCAGCTAATCATGCTCAACAGAAATTGGCTGTAGGAGCAGAATTGATCTATAGTCAGCTGTCCCAAGCTGGAGGTGGTAATTCTTTTGCCAGACATTAATCTATTCTATATCATCAATGAAACCACACTTGAGTTGGTTAGAACAAACCCAAGAGAGTGTGTTAGGGAGATGCATAACAGGGCTATGGAGAAACTCCCTGGTAAGGTACTTCCTTCATTAAGACTCTAAATCACCTTCATTCCTTACAAGGCTGGGGTTACTTTATTACCTATTCCTGTGAATTATTAATACCAGAAACACTAAGCCTTGCCAGCAAGCGTTGGAGAAAAACTTCACGCGTTAAGGAAATGAGCCCCGCCTATTTTTAAGTGCTTCTTCTTTTCTTTCAGTTGTTGCCTGGAATTTCCTCTTGTGGTCCCCCCAGCCTCTTAAGTGTTTGTGCATTTTAAATAGCGGGTGTTTGGGTCATTAGTGGACTTGGTGCTGTTGCTCATGTTTGTTTTATTCTTTTAGAAATGTCTTTTTAAAAGAAAAACTGCAACTTTTTCACAGTGCATATCCCAAATCCCAAGGGGCACATGAGGAAGTGAGTTTCAAGTATATTTCGCTTCCCACTTTTTCCTTTGGTATAAGAATAAACTGGTATGTGAAAAATGACTGTATCAGTAAATCCCCCTCTTTATTGCAACAATAATCTGTATCTCTAAAGACAGGTGCTCAGGGTCAGGGGACAAGGACTTCTCTTCTCTCATCCTCCAGCACGTTGGATGCTCTCCCTACACTCTCCTATGTTTCATCTCTGACTATTCCTTCCTAACCTTTGTTGTTGTTGTCATCGTTAGTTGCCATAAAATCAATTTCAACTCATAGCAACCCCACATGACAGAATAGAACTGCCCCATGCAGTTTTCTAGGCTGTAATCTTTATAATGGGAGCCCTGGTGCCGCAGTGGTTAAGCCCTTGACTGCTCACTGAAAGGCTGGCAGTTTGAACCCACCAGCTGCTCCTTGGGAGAAAGACGTGGCTGTCTGCTAACCAAAAGGTCAGTGGTTCCTCTGCACTGCAGAAGAAAGATGTGGCAGTCTGCTTCTGTAAACATTACAGCCTTGGAAACTCCATGGGGCAGTTTTACTCTGTCTTATAGGGTTGCTATGAGTCAGAATCAACTCAACAGCAATGGGTTTTAATCTTTACAGAAGCAGATGACCAGGTCTTTCTCCTGAGGAACCGCAGGGTGGGCTCAGACCACCACCATTTTGGTTAACAGCTGAGCGCTTAACCACTGCACCACCAGGGCTCCTTGGTACCCACCAATACTTTTCCCTGTCCTTACTTAGCCTTTTCCTCCTCTCTTCATTCTGGCCCCTCTGGGAGCACGCTGGTCCCATCACCTGCACTCTAGCTCTGTATTTCTTCCAGGCCACCAGACACCCTCACCTGACTGTACTGAGGTTGTGAAAGGCAGCTTGTTCAGAATTCATTTGTCATATTGTGCTTCCCCCAAGACTTATCTCAATATTGGGGACCTATCCAACCCACTGCCATCAAGTCAATTCCAACTCATAGTGACCCTACAGGACAGAGTAGAACTGCCCCCACAGGGTTTCCAAGGCTGTAAATCTTTATGGAAGCCGACTGCCACATCTTTCTTCTGCAGAGCAGCTGGTAGGTTCAAACCATCGACCTTTTGATTAGCAGGCAAGTGTTTATTCACTGTGTCACCAGTGTTCCTTGAAGACCTACAGGAGATACTAAATAAACCTTTATTGGCTGACTAAAACCAGAAAGATTGTCAAAAAGAAAATGTGTATGTGAGTGTGTGTGTGTACATGTGTGTTTAAATGACCTGAATGCATAGATCAAAGAAGACAGAGAAAACTGGAGATGAGGAGAAAACTACAGATACTTTCTGGACTGCAGTTTCTGAAGTACACATATTTTAGAATAAAACTTGTGTTGATTAAGTGACTGACCTTGGATACGAAGTGGCCTTCTAAGCCTGAGAAAGTTGGATTTGACTGAGGCAGGGGAAAGGTCCATGAGGCTTCTGGAACCTCAACCAAGTCTCAGAAAATAACCTCTTAAGGAATTAGGGATAAATGAAATCAGAAGCATGTGGAATACATTTCCCTTTAAATACATATGAGGCTGGAAATTAAGGAGAAAGTGTTCAGCTAAAGTTATTTAGGGTTTGGCTTTACCCACAACATCTGAAAAATAGTTCAAGATGTTAGATGAACTCAGAGTGCAACCATGTTCACCTTCTCCTACTGAAAATAGAGTGTGGGTAGCAGCTGAGAGGAGACATGTTTAATGTCAAGTTAACAAAAGAAAAAAAAAGTATGTTGCAGCTGAAAGAAGGAGGGAATGTTCAAATATACACAGAGAAAACATACAAAAAGCCAGAGGGGTCTTGGCTGGCAAGAGAGAAGGGCCAAAGGAACCTGATGTCTTGGTACCGGTTTCTGAGACATGTAGCTCCCGGGAGCAACCAGTACCCTTTGCAAACACCGTCTTTACAAGGCTGCCTTTCTTTGGTCACCAGACTTTCCCTCAAAGTAGTAAAGGCCTATACGCCTTGGCTATCGATTTATGGTGTTGTACTTTGATTATAACAGATGTATTGTAGACACCAAGACTAGGTTTGAAATGAGACTCTTTTCACTATATGTTTTAAAAGAACTAGTGGGTTGTTAGGAGTCCCTGGGTGGTGCAAGTGCTTAAATCCTCAACTACTAACCAAAGGTTGGCAATTTGAACACACCTAGAGGTGCCTCTGAAGAAAGGCCTGACAATCTCTTCAGAAAGTTCATAGATTTGAAAACCCTATGGAGTGCAGTTCAACTCCATGGAAATTGGTTTTGTTTTTTTGGTTTGGTAGGTTGTTATGACCAGGCCACTGAACTCCTAGATGCCCAGACATTCTCAGTCAGTCAGGACCATACCCAGTACCCTACAACAGGAAGAACCTGAGGATCATCTCAGTAGAACTGCCTAAACCAGCAGGGTAGACTCCTATTCTATAGGTCTCCTCTTCTTCCTGCTGGGACTCAATGGATGGCAGAGCTGTCCCCCACTGGCCAGACACAGAAGGACCAATTTTCTTCAGCACTCACAGGCTGTACTTCTACCACCTTTCGCTGTTGTACCCACTCTGTCCAGAGTTATGGGAAACCGTGCCTCTGCATTCCCCTTTGAGCTGGACAGCATCCTCTTTCTTTGTTCCCTAGACCTCAAGACACAGGAGACAGCAATAAAATTGACTTGTGACCTATCAAAAGGTGCAGAGTCTGGCACTGTCTGTAAAGGGGAAAAAATCTGCTGCTTGTTCCACCTATAAAAAACCAGAAAACTAGCCTGCAGTCAGACTTCAGCACTCTGTAAGACTTCGGGATGAAAGAACAGAACCAACGACCATGTCCCATAGGATGCTCTTGAGATTTGGGGGCTCACTAAGTTTCTAAACATTTTCTTGTTTGTTTGTTTTAATTTTCCCACCTATGAATACAGAGTAACAATATGTGCTCTGCTGACTTCCTAAAACAATTGCTATGTGATTAAATGAGATAAAATTTGTATAAATGTTTTGAAAAATATAAAATGTTAGTCTCCAGCCCCCACACTTCTAAGATAAAACAAAAAAGCCAAACCCAGTGCCATCGAGTCGATTCCGACTCATAGCGACCCTATAGGACAGAGTAGAACTGCCCCAAAGAGTTTCCAAGGAGTGCCTGACGGATTCAAACTGCCGACCCTTTGGTTAACAGCCGTAGCACTTTACCACTACGCCACCAGGGTTTCATCCCTCTTCTAAGATAGGGGTGATCTGTTTGACATTTCTACCTGAGTGTTTTACTCTTATCTCAAACTTAGCATGACCAAAATGGATCTCTTGATCTTCTACAAATTCCCACCTACACCAATTTTTCCCGTTTCTGTAAATGGCTCTTCCATCAATCAGATGTTTAAGCCAGAAAAAGGGTTTTCCTCGACACCCTGATTCTCTCCTTCATGTACATTGACAGTTAATCACCATGTCCTGTTGATTCATCTGCATTTTTTTTTTTTTCTCCTGGAATCTGGGCACTTCTCTAGCCTAGGTTCTATCATCCTTTACCTGAACCACTATGAGAGTCAGCTATGAGTCTCCTGACTTCCTCTCTTGCCTCAGAGCTCACCCCACCCCCAGGCGCCCCCTGCACACACGCATTTAAACCTGTTGTTGTCCAGTCGATTCTAATTCACAGCAACCCTTAGGACACAGCAGAGCTACCTCATTGGATTTCCAAGACTGTAATCTTTACGGAAGATTACCACATCTTTCTCTCAAAGAGCAGCTGGTGGGTTTGAACCACTGACCTTTCGGTTACCAGCCAAGAACTTAACCACTGTACCATCAGGGCTCCTTCCTACACACTCACACACTCCTGCTAAGTCCATTCTCCTCATTGCAGCCAAACATCTTTTAAATTTGATCAGGTCACCTCTCTGATCAAAAACCTCAGTAAGTTTTCTTTTTCCTTTTTTTAATTGTGCTTTAGGTGAAAATTTACAGAGCAAATTAGTTTCTCATTAAACAATTAATACACAAATTGTTTTGTGACATTGGTTGCCAATCCCACAATGTGTCAGCACTCTCCCCTTCTAT
This sequence comes from Elephas maximus indicus, assembly GCF_024166365.1. NCBI lineage: Eukaryota > Metazoa > Chordata > Mammalia > Proboscidea > Elephantidae > Elephas > Elephas maximus. The sequence continues at coordinate 74,579,090 of NC_064824.1, read as the reverse complement.
TCATCCAGTTTTCCTGTCCCTTCCTGCCTTCTTGTCTTTGCTTTTGGGGTAGTTTGTCCATTTAGTCTCATATACATGACTGAACTACAAAGTACTTCCTCCATTGTGTTACTTGTTTACCCTATAACCAAAAACCCAAAACCGTTGCCATCGAGTCAATTTTGACTCATAGCAACCATATAGGACAGAGTAGAACTGCCCCATAGGGTTTCCAAGGAGTGGCTGATGGACTCAAACTGCGAACCTTTTGGTTAGCAGCTAAACACTTAACCTGTCTAATCTTTGGTTGAACCTCAGGAGTGACTTCAGTACTGAGTTAAAAGGGTGTCTGGTGGCCATACTCTTGGGGTTTCTCTAACCTCTGTCAGACCAGCAAGTCTGGTCTTTCGTATGTGTGCGTGAATTTGAATTTTGTTCTACATTTTTCTCCAGCTCTGTCCAGGATCCTCTATTGTGATCCCCGGCAGAGCAGTCAGTGGTGGTAGCTGAGTAGCATCTAGCTGTTCTAGGGCTCAGTCTGGCAGAGGTTGTGACAGCTGTGGTCCTTTAGATTAATCTTTTCCTTGCATCTTTGATTTTCTTCATTCTCCTTTGCTCTAGCCGGGATGGGACCTGTAGATGCTACTCACCACAGTCACATGCAGAGCATTTTCTTTGTGATCTATGTTATGCCAGTTAAGCTAGATGTCCCCTGAGACCACGGTCCTCAGCCCTCAGCCCAGTAACTCTGTTCCTCAGGGAGTTTGCATGTATCTGTGAAGCTCCTATGACTTTGCCTTAGTCAAGTTGTGCTGATTTTCTCAGTATTGTGTACTGTCTTACCCTTCACTAAAGTTAACATTTATCTACTATCCAGTGTTTTCTCTGTCTCCACCCCTTCCTCCCTCATTAAGCATCAAATATTGTTTCTTTCTGTTTGTAAACCCTTTCCTGAGTTTTTATAATAGTGGTCTCATACAGCATTTGTCCTTTTGTGACTGACTTGTTTCACTCAGCATAATGCCCTCCATAGTCATCCATGTTGTGAGGTGTTTTGCAGATTCGCCGTTGCTCTTTATCATTGCATGGTGTTACATTGTGTATATGTACCATAGTTTGTTTATCCCTTCATCTGTTGTCGATAACTTTTCTGCCTCTCACGAGCTTGAAGAAATACTCAAGGAACATAGGAATTGAGAGAGGGTTACGCCATGTTGAATATGTGACTTACCAAATTTTTTTTGCTGTGGAACATACATGCAGAGCTAATATATCCCAAGCAGGGCTTCAAGCCAGTTCAAACCAGTTCAGTCATGCTGACGAGGCGAAACCAGAACAAACCCGAAATTTTAAAATTTGGATGATCTGGAATCATAACCTAAACAGGGAAAATTACAGGTCAAAGCCCTGGAATGGGAGACTCAGAAGAGGTATAGTGAGCCCTTTCAGGAGCCTGATGTGTGAGGTTGGATTATTGTCTGACTAAGGAAAGCGACACACATTCAAAGCAGTGTGGTCGCCCACCATCTTTGGGTAGGGCACCACTGTTTCCGACTCAGCAGAAAATCCAACAGGCAAAAGATTTGGTTGCTATGCCATGCTTATAGTGCCCTTGTTTTCTAAGAGGGAGATTAAGTTTCTAGCAAGGCTTCAACCCGTAATTCTTCCCATTCCAGGTATGGTTTCAGTTCACTGAAATTTAAAAAAAATTTGGGTCTATTCTGGTGTTGCTTCCTTGGCCATGATTAAACAAGGAAGAATCTGTATAAAGCCTTGATCCCAAAGCCATTTCCTCTCCACAAAAGTTCTAGCAGAGATTTGACTAGTGGGGCCTCCTCAGTCAAGAGTCCCCATTAGACACCCAACAGACAAAGGCCCCCATTAAGAGGATGTGTGTTTCTGTGTGTGACTGCTTATTTGTGCGAATTTTGTGCCTGTCATCTGTTTACCAGCTGTAATTTCAGAAAGGGGGAAGGGAGAAATAAAGTATAATGAAATAAATAACAAATTTAGTTCTTTTCTGCTTGTATTTCTTGTTAGATACTATTTTTAATTGTCTGAAGATATCTCTGTAAATTTTGAGTATTAACACCTTAAAATACTATATCTGGGAAAGCCTCAAGCTGTTTTACTAAGCGCCTGAAAACCTTCTGAATGACAAATGTGTCTGAAATTTGGAATACAATCAACTCGGTAACATCCATCTGCAAATTCTTGGTGAGGTGGATTATCTAAGACAAATTTTTAATTCAAAACTAACTTCCTCTACCACCCACTATTAGTGATCTGTGTTCAGGAAAGACAAACTAATTTTAACATTTTCCTAAATATTTAAAAGGGAAGATAAATCCACTACCAGAAACATTCTGTAAACCTTTACAAAAAAAAGCTAAGTATAAATGCTTTCTGAATTGTCTGCTGTTTTAGATTATTAGGTCAGAATTTTAATGTTTTTGGCCAAAAGCCATTTCAAAACTTTCAGAGAAAAAGCAAATATAATATTGAGAATAAGTCATACTCTATAAAACAGAACTAAAATGTTTCTAAGCATTGAAAGTTTTTTTTTTTTTAATTATCTGTACTTCTAACCCAAGGACCTATTTAAGATTTAGCTGTGTTTTAATTTTCCACGGCACTTCTTCCTCAATGATCTCCAAAAGCTTCATAGACTTGTCCTGGTATCAGTTGTAATTGTTGAGTTCTCATATGCAGAAAAGAGGGCTTTGGTAATTCGGGCAAATTTGCCTAGACCTAGTGTAAGGGGCACTACGCTGGGAGTCAGGAGACCTGGAATCCAGTCCCTCCTTCCCTACCCTTCCCCCGCGTGTCCCTAACAATCAGCTATATTACCCAATCTCTTACATGTTCAACCTGAAAGTGAGAATATGAAGGCAGGGGGTTTCTCAAAAATTTTTTCCAGATTCCAAGACACCCTGATCCATGATTCTATGATTTCACATACAGTATAATTTGTAATTCTAAAGTGAAACCACTTACAGCAAAAACTGAAAGTTCAGAGTAATTAGCCGGAGACTGAAGGTAAGGTTTGAATGGGACTTCACTTTGAAAAACAAAACTAAAAATTATTAAAAGAGAGTGATTTTATCAAATTTTTAAAATATGGGTTATAATTGCAGCTAAAATTTAATTCTTAGAACCAAGAATGAAACAAGTAGGGGATTTTACACGTCATTTTTCAACCAAATTTTGTGATAGTATAATATCCCATTATGACAGCCTTTACCAGTACACCCAGTTGCTGTCTGGTCCACTCTGACTCATGGCAACCCCATGTGTGTCAGAATTGTGCCCCATTCGGTTTTCAGTGGTTGATTTTCCAGAAGTAAATCACCAGGCCTTTCTTTCAAGGCACTTCTGGGTAGACTCGAACCTCCAACCTTTCAGTTAGCACCCAAGCACATTGACCATTACTATCACAAAAACAGTATTTTAGGACTCATCATTTTCCCAAGGCCCCTCTTAATCATTTGATTTTCAAACATTTCTGATGAACGACTATCCTGATGAACAGACAAGTCTAGTGTTAAGCAGAGAGGGGGTTTTGACTGGGGGCTAGTTTTATAAACAAATGAGTAGCATTAGTGAATATATTCATGTTTTGATGACTTTTGCACCTCTGTGTGTTTTGCAATGGCAGGGACTCAGACACTAAAACTGCCTTGTATTTGTGAGTTTTAGAATCCATTTCTCTTTTGTCTACACAAACCCATCTTATATAAGTTTAAAGATGTTTCCCTGATTTCTGATTCCTAGGAAAATTCCTATTTGAAAATACTACATTGTAGAAACACAGGACTATCCTTAATAGAATTCTCCTCATTTAAATAATCAGTAAATGCAAGACTTAATAAAATAATGTCTCAAAGTCTAGAACAACTAGTTGCTATGTCATTTCATAGCAAAGTTATAATAACTGCCTTCATAAGACATTTAAAAGGGAGAAGTATTCTGTTTTTAAGATATTTTTTGGTGGTAGAATCCACGATATCTTTACATGAAAAGCAATTTATCAAGTAATAAGGCAGCAGATCACCTGACCAGGATCTTCAGCTTGGGGTCATTTGTTTCTTAAGAAAGGTGCTCTCACTGGGGCCTGTGAAAAAAGTAATGAATTGACCTACTGAAACTGGAAGGTAACTTTTAGCATATCTAGTGAAAACAAATCCTTGTATAGAACATGTTTGACCATCCATTCTGGTGATTTTTCTTCCCCTGCGTTACTCTTTCTATATGTTTTGTCTGCAGATGTGTTATTTGGCTCCAATATGAAGCTTTAACTTCCATATGACTTAATGGTTCTAAAAGTACAAGTTTCTTGGCCAGGATTCCCCCTGTGGCCTCTATGCTACGCTGCCACTTTCAATCAGAATCTAGGTCAAGGTCTTGCCTCAAAGTGGGAAGCAATACCCAGAAATGGGAGCAAGAACCAAAACCACTTGCCTTGGAGTGGATTCTGACTCATGGTGACCCATGTGTCTCAGGGTAGAACTGTTCCATAGGGTTTTCGATGGCTGATTTTTCAGAAGTAGATTGCCTGGCCTTTCTTCCAAGGAGCTTCTGGGTGGACTTGAATCGACAACCTTTAATTTAACAATGAAGTGCATTAATCATTTGCACTCCCAGAGATTTCATGGGAGTGAGAGACTGTGGAAAGTAAAACAGGAAAGGAGGGAAAGCCAAGACAAGGGAGTATAATCTAGTTGGTCAGCTGTGCAGGTGACAGAGATCAATCCCACCAGGACCTTCTGAGAAACTATAGGATGTACCTTAGAACTACCTGCCTGGGGAACCAAAGACAAAGCATATCTCCACCAGCTCCCATACCCATTGATCAAGGGTCTTTCCTTCCCACACTTCCAGGTTGCACATGTGAGTGGGTTTCCACAGGCATCTCTCTAAAACTTGTTGTTAGATGGGCCCCAAGGCAGGAAGCAAGAGGTCCATGGTGCAGCTAAAGGGAGGCATTGTCAAATTTCAAATGTCACCAACATGAAACTAATCATAATAGCACAGCTAGAGGAAAAGGTGGGCTGAGGGTGAGAGGCAATGCATAAGAAGTGTTCCACACAGAGACGATGTCACTTAGATGAAGACTATGAGTGAATTTCAATCAGGGTACCTCATTCCTATTGCCATCGAGTCGATTCTGACTCATAGTGACCCTATAGGACAGAGTAGAGCTGCCCCATAGAGTTTCCAAGGAGCACCTGGTGGATTTGAACTGCCAACCTTTTGGTTAGCAGTTACAGCTCTTAACCACTACTCCACCAGGATTTCCAATCAGGATACCCACTCATGTCAATTCTAAATGCTGCTGGGGATGGTAAGAAGAATAGGTATCCTTGCAGTACTTGTAAGTGGTGACACAGGGGGACACGGGCAAGGTACCCTCACCCCTTTGCACATTTTCTTCACTCTTTCTCAAATGCCATTTTCATCGTGTCTGTTAACCTCTGCCTGTTTAGGAGGATGGGTGAACTCTTGGAAACTTATCATTTCGAAAGCATACTCAACTGGCTTTTATGGGACCCCATAGCCTCCAGTTCAATCTGTCACTCAGTGTTTAAGATGATAATAGAGGGTATGGCTCAAAGTATGTACTCTATAAAAAGTAAAAAAAAAAAAGTAGCTCTTATTATTTTTTCTGTGTAAATGCTAGCCAACCCTTTACTCCTTTTGCCTATACTGTTATTTTTTTAATTTTTGTTTGTTTGCTTAAGCTCCACCTTACTCTAAAAACTACCTGAGGTGGCAATACCTATATTCTAAAGTTAAATCCTACTACTACCTTTGCTCATGTATGTACCTGCAGAGGAAAAGTCTTCTCTAGGACTAGTTCTTGGGGATTAGAAGTTCGAGGTCAAGCCTAGTTAATGAACATATTTATCTATGACACAAATGTTTATTGGGCACCTCTTCTGTGTCAAGCAGTAGTCAGAGAAAAGACACTCTTCATTCCCTCAAGGAGCTCACAGCCCAGTATAGGGAAGGGATACAGACCAGTAAAGAGATAGGTATAGCAGAGAGGGGTAGAGATAAGAGCAGTGTGCTGGGAAAAGAGCAAAACCAGATTTAGAGTAAGAGGGGAAGTAAAGGAGGACTTGCTGAGTTGCTTCAAGGGCTACTATCTTTTTTTATATGTATATAATGTTTATTGTGCTTTAAAAGAAAGTTTACAAATCCAGCCAGTCTCACACAAAAACTTATATACACCTTGCTACATACTCCCAATTACTCTCCCCCTAATGAGACAGGCTGCTCCCTCCCTCCACTCTCTCTTTTCTTGTCAGTTTTGCCAGCTTCTAACACTCTAATCTCCCCTCCAGGCAGGAGACGCCAACATAGTCTCAAGTGTCCACCTTGTCCAAGAAGCTCACTCCTCACCAGCATCTCTCTCCAACCCATTGTCCAGTCCAATCCATGTCTGAAGAGTTGGCTTTGGGTATGGTTCCCGTCCTGGGCTAACAGAAGATCTGGGGGCCATGAACACCTGGGTCCTTCTAGTCTCAGTCAGACCATTAAGTCTGGTCTTTTTATGAGAATTTGGGGTCTGCATCTCACTGCTCTCCTGCTCCCTCACGGGTTCTCTGTTGTGTTCCCTGTCAGGGCAGTCATCCGTTATAGCCGGGCACCATCTAGTTCTTCTAGTCTCAGAATGATGTAGTTTCTGGTTCATGTGGCCCTTTCTGTCTCTTGGGCTCGTAATTACCTTGTGTCCTTGGTGTTCTTCATCCTCCTTTGATCCAGGTGGGTTGAGACCAGTTGATGCATCTTAGATGGCTGCCTGCTAGCGTTTAAGACCCCAGACACCACTCTCCAAAGTGGGATGCAGAATGTTTTCTTAATAGATTTTATTATGCCAATTGACTTAGATGTCCCCTGAAACCATGGTCCCCAAATCCCTGCCCATGCTACTCTGGCCTTCAAAGCATTCAGTTTATTTGGGAAACTTCTTTGCTTTTGGTTTAGTCCAGTTGCGCTGACCTCCCCATATTGTGTGTTGTCTTTCCCTTCACCTAAAGTAGCTCTTATCTACTATCTAATTACTGAATACCCCTCTCCTACCTGCCCTCCCTCCCCCCTCTCATAACCACAAAATAATGTTTTCTTCTCAGTTTAAACTATTTCTCCAGTTCTTATAACACTGGTCTTATACAATATTTGTCCTTTTGCAACTAATTTCACTCAGCCTAATGCCTTCCATGTTCCTCCATGTTATGAAATGTTTCACAGATTCATCACTGTTCTTTATTGATGCATAGTATTCCATTGTGTGAATATACCATAATTTACTTATCCATTCATTCATCGATGGGCACCTTGGTTGCTTCCATCTTTTTGCTATTGTAAACAGTGCTGCAATAAACATGGGTGTGCATATATGTGTTCGTGTAAAGGCTCTTATTTCTCTAGGATATATTCCAAGGAGTGGGATTGCTGGATCGTATGGTAGTTCTATTTCTAGCTTGTTAAGGAAGTGCCAAATCGATTTCCAAAGTGGATGTACCATTTCACATTCCCACCAGCAGTGTCCAAGTGTTCCAGTCTCTCCACGGCCTCTCCAACATTTATTATTTTGTGTTTTTTGGATTAATGCCAGATTTGTTGAAGTGAGATGAAATCTCATTGTAGTTATGTTTTTCCACTTACATAGGTTTCTTTTGGTTTCTTGCAGAACTGTACTGTAGTTTTCTTTGTATAAGTCTTTTACATCTCTGGTAAGATTTATTCCTAAGTATTTTATCTTCTTGGGGGCTACTGTAAATGGTATTGATTTGGTGATTTCCTCTTCGATGTTCCTTTTGTTGGTGTAGAGGAACCCAGCTGATTTATGTACGTTTATCTTGCATCCCGATACTCTGCTGAACTTTTAGTTTTAGTAGTCTTCTTGAAGATTCTTTAGGATTTTCTGTGCATAAGATCACGTCGTCTGCAAATAGAGATAATTTTACTTCTTCCTTGCCAATTCGGATTCCCTTTATTTCTTTATCTAACCTAATTGCTCTGGCTAGGACCTCCAACACAATGTTGAATAAGAGCGGTGATAAAGGGCATCCTTGTCTGGTTCCCGATCTCAAAGGGAATGCTTTCAGGCTCTCTCCATCTATGGTGATGTTGACTGTTGGCTTTGTATAAATGCCCTTTATTATGTTGAGGAATTTTCCTTTTATTCCGATTTTGCTGAGAGTTTTTATCATGAATGGGTGTTGAACTTTGTCAAATGCCTTTTCTGCATCAATTGATAAAATCATGTGATTCTTGTCTTTTGTTTTATTTATGTGATAAAAAAAAAAGTGATAGATTACATTAATTGTTTTTCTAATGTTGAACCATACCTGCATACGTGGTATGAATCCCACTTGGTCATGGTGAATTATTTTTTTGACATGTTGTTGAAGTCTATTGGCTAGAATTTTGTTGAGGATTTTTGCATCTAAGTTCATGAGGGATATAGGTCTAGAATTTTCTTTTTTTTGTGGTGTCTTTACCTGGTTTTGGTATCAGGGATATGGTGGCTTCATAGAATGAGTTTGGGAGTATTCTGTCCTTTTCTATGCTCTGAAATACCTTTAGTAGTAGTGGTGTTAACCCTTCTCTGAAAGTTTGGTAGAATCCTGCAGTGAAGCCATCCAGGCCAGGGCTTTTTTTTGTTGGGAGTTTTTTGATTACCTTTTCCATCTCTTCTTTTGTTATGGGTCTATTTAGTTGTTCTACCTCTGTTTGTGTTAGTTTAGGTAGGTAGTCTGTTTCTAGGGATTCATTCATTTCTTCTAGATTTTCAGATTTGTTAGAGTACAATTTTTCATAATAATCTGATATGATTCTTTTAATTTCAGTTGGGTCTGTTGTAATATTGCCCATCTCATTTCTTATTCGGGTTATTTCTTCCTCTCCTGTTTTTCTTTTGTCAGTTGGGCCAGTGGTTTATCAATTTTGTTGATTTTTTCAAAAAACCAACTTTTGGTCTTGTTAATTCTTTCAATTGTTTTTCTGTTTTCTATTTCATTTAGTTCAGCTCTAATTTTTAGTATTTGTTTTCTTCTGGTGCCTGTGGGTTTCTTTTGTTGCTCTCTTTCTATTTGTTCAAGTTGTAAGGATAATTCTTTCGTTTAGGCCCTTTCTTCTTTTTGTGTGTGTTCATTTATTGATGTAAATTGGCCTCTGAGCACTGCTTTTGCTGTGTCCCAAAGGTTCTGATAGAAGTGTTTTCATTCTCATTGGATTCTCTGAATTTCTTTATTCCATCCTTAATGTCTTCTATAATCCAGTCTTTTTTGAGCAGGGTATTGTTCAGTTTCCAAGTGTTTGATTTCTTTTCCCTGCTGTTTCTGTTGTTGATTTCCACTTTTATGGCCTTATGGTCAGAGAAGATGCTTTGTAATATTTTGATGTTTTGGAGTCTGCTAAGGCTTGCTCTGTGACCTAATATGTGGTCTACAGAATGTTCCATGTGCACTAGAAAAGAAAAGTATACTTGGTTGCTGTTAGGTGGAGGGTTCTGTATATACCTATGAGGTCAAGTTGGTTGATTGCGGCATTTAGATCTTCCGTGTCATTATTGAGCTTCTTTCTGGATGTTCTGTCCTTCACCGAAAGTGGTGTGTTGAAGTCTCCTACTATTATTGTGGAGCTGTCTACCTCACTTTTCAATGCTGATAGAGTTTGTTTTCTGTATCTTGCAGCCCTGTCATTGGGTGCATAAATATTTAATATGGTTATATCTTCTTGGTATATTGTCCTTTTAATCATTATATAGTATCCTTCCTTATCTTTTCTGATGGATTTAACTTTAAAGTCTATTTTGTCAGAAGTTAATATTGCTACTCCTGCCTTTTTTTGATTGTTGTTTGCTTGATATATTTTTTTCCATCCTTTGAGTTTTAGTTTGTTTGTGTCTCTAAGTCTAAGGTGTGTCTCTTGTAGGCAGCATATAGATGGATCTTATTTTTTAATCCATTCTGCCACTATCTGTCTCTTTATTGGTGCATTTAGTCCCATTTACATACAGCGTAATTATAGATAGGTATGAATTTAGTGCTATCATTTTGATGTCTTTTTTTGTGTGTTGTTGACAGTTTCTTTTTCCCACTTAATTTTATGTGCTGAGCAGATCACCTTTATATATTGTCCTTTCCTTATATTCATTGTTGTTGATTTTGTTTCTGCTGAGTCTCTATTTTTTTCTTGTATTTTATTTTGATGAGTAGGACAGTTTGTCTCCTTTGTGGTTACCTTATTATTTACCTCTATTTTTCTAAATTTAAACCTAACTTTATTTCTTTGTATTGCCTTATCTTCCTCTCCGTATGGAAAACCTATGATTACATTTCTTAGTCCCTCTTTATTGCTTTAATGTTGTCTTCTTTTATATAATAACATCGCTGTTACCCTGTTTTCAGCTTTTTTTTTTTAATCTTGCTCTGTTTTTTTTTATTTCCCTTTCTGGGTTGATTTCTGATTGCTTTGCCCAGTGTTCTAGTCTTGGGTTGATACCTGATATTATTGATTTCCTAACCAAAGAACTCCCTTTAGTATGTCTTGTAGTTTTGGTTTGGTTATTATGAATTCCCTGAACTTCTGTTGATCTGGAAATGTCCTAATTTCACCTTCATATTTAAGAGACAGTTTTGTTGGATATATGATTCTTGCCTGGCAATTTTTTTCCTTCAGTTTTTTTAAATATGTCATCCCATTGCCTTCTTTCCTGCATGGTTTCTGCCGAGTAGTCCGAGCTTACTCTTATTGACTCTCCTTTGTAGGTGGCTTTTCATTTATCCCTCGCTGCTCTTAATATTCTCTCTTTATCTTTGGTTTTGGCAAGTTTGACTATAATATGTCTTGGTGACTTTCTTTTAACATCTACCTTATGTGGAGTTTGATGAGCATCTTGGGTAGATATCTTTTCATCTTTCACAATATCAGGGAAGTTTTCTGCCAACAAATCTTCAACAATTCTCTCCGTATTTTCTGTTATCCCTCCCTGTTCTGGTACTCCATTCACTCGTAGGTTATTTCTCTTGATAGAGTCCCACATGATTCTTAAGGTTTCTTCATTTTTTTTAATTCTTTTATCTGATTTTTCTTCAAATATATTAGTGCCAAGTGATTTATCTTTGAGTTCAGAAATTCTGGCTTCTACTTGCTCAATTCTGCTCCTCTGACTTTCTAATGAGTTGTCTAATTCTGTAATTTTATTGTTAATCTTCTGAATTTCTGGTTGGAGTTTTCCAGCTTTTTAAATTTTTCATTATGTTCCTGAATAATCTTTCTAACTTCTTCAGTTGCTCTATCTGTGTGTTCCTTGGCTTGTTCTGCGTATTGCCTCATTTCATTCCTGATTCTGAAAGAGTTCTGTACATTAATCTTTTGTATTCTGGCTCTGGTAATTCCAGGAATGCACTTTCATCTAGAAGATCCCTGGATTCTTTGTTTTGAGAGCCTGTTGAGGTGATCATGGTCTGTTTCTTTATGTGAGTTTATATTGGCTGTTGTCTCCAAGCCATCTATAAGTTATTGTATTAGTTTATGTCTGCTTACTGTGTCATAGCTGCTTGCTTTGTTTTGTTTTGGTATACCCCTATGGGTTGCTTGAGTGAGCTAGCTTGATTATTTTCACCTTTGGAGCTCTGGTGTCCTGTCCCCAGCTGGCTAGAGCTGTTATCAGGCATATCAGTCTAGGAGTCCATTCAGTTTTCTTGTATGAATTCAGCTCAGGTTTCCAGGTAGCTGAACATGAAGTGTGTTGTACAGACTCTGTCCTACAGTCTTAGAGGGGCGGGGTGATTGGCGTATGTACCGATATTTGATTGCAGCATGGCGTCATGCTCTGAACAAGGCAGGGGGGCTGAGAACTGACTCCTGAGTGTCTCTGAGGAAAGCATGCCCCTGTTCCCCAGAGCATGCAGGTGGGTGGGTTCTGCAGACAGACCATGGGCACCCAGTGTTTTTGGTTGTAAGGACTGGGAGGCACCAGTTATCTTTGGACCCCTGTCACAGGTGGCTCAGTGACCTGAGTGAAGCTACCAGTCCTTAGGTCCCTGATGTGGGTAGGTGAGGACCTTGTTTAACAGGCAAAGCAATGTCAAACATCAAACACCCACCTCTCCGCTGCACAGCTGAAATGGTTGGAGCCTGCCAAGAAGGGCCTATTCTCGTGAAATAGGCCCACACAGGTCCATGCAGAAGGGAAAGGTGCTCAAAGTCCACAGACAGTTTATGCCTGGACAGGAGCCGCTGCTGTCCTGAGCTCCCCCGCTTAGTGGAGCTGGCAAATTATCTTTTCCCCAATTGTAAATTTTTTCCTTCTCCGAGGCCGGGAGGATTGTTCTAGGTGCTCAGCAGGGCATATCTCAGGCCCAGGGAATTCAGCCGCTGAAGCTGGCTTGGGGGCGGGGGGGGGAGCACGGTAAAATATACGCAAGTACTTAGCTTTTGCCAAGTGTGCCATTCTTCTCAGGTTCCAGAGGTGTGAGTATGCTGTGTGGCTGGCTGCTTTTCCCTGAGGAAACTACAGCGGAACGCTAGTACCAGCCTCTCGCCGTGGCTCCAGGAATGGTAACAACTCTCCGCTTCTGAATGGTCTCTTCCTCCTCCTGCCCCTCAGTTTGTTTTCTAAGCTTGCCTTTGAAGCCCAGGTCTCCCAGCTTGTCACAAATATACACATTTCACTTGTTTTTTCGGGTCTTTGTTGTAAAGAGGGCTCGCAGGAAGCATCTGTCTATTCTGCCATCTTGGCTCTGCCTCTTGGGCTACTATCTTGAAGGAAGTAGCTAGGGGCTCCAGAAACACAGAGGGGCATGCACCAAGCCTCTGAAGCCTCTGGGGTCCATGGGGTAGTCAGATCGTGAAGGACATTGTGTGCTATGCTGAGCAGTTGGCATTTTATCTTGAAGGACCTGGAGAACCATGCAGAAGATATCCTGAATCTGACCTCTTTTCACCACCCTGATATAAGCCACCATCATCCCTTGGCTAGGTTATTGCAGTCCCCTAACTGTTGTTCTACCAGCTTCCACTCTTGCCCCACTGCAATCTCTTCTACACACTATCCAGAGTGACCTTGTGAACCATAATTTACACCATGGCTCTCCTCTGCTCAGAACTGTGCCATTGCTCTCCACCTCACTCAGAGTAAAAATGAGAGTCCCTCAATGGCCCAAAAGGCCCTCCAAGATGTGCACACCAATGCCATACTGTTACCCATTTCCCCTCTCTCACTCAGTTACAGTTACACAACAATCATGTTCCTTCCTGCTGCTTCCTCTGCCTAGAATTGTCTTCTGCATATCCACATTACTTGCCACCCTCACTTCATTCAAACCTCTGTTCAGATATCCCTTTATCAGTGAGGACTTCCTTAACCAGACCTTCCCCCTACCACTGGTTTGCCTTATGTCCTTTAACCTGATTTATTTGCCTCCCTGGCACTTGCCACACTCTGACATATGCTTTTTTTTCCTATTTTACATGCATACATTTTTAACATATTTATCTTGTTTATTGTTTGTCCCCACCCACCCCCCACTAGAATGTGATCACCATGAAGGCAGAAACTTTGTCTGTATTGTTCTCTGCTATATCATCATTGCCCATGTCAAGGTAGCATCTCAATAAGTATTTGCTGGATGGATGGATGGATAGATGGATGATGGATGGACGGACGAATGGATGCCTTCAACAATTTTAAACAGAAGGGTAATAGGACCAGATTGATGTTCAGATGGCAGCATTTTGAGAACAGATTAAAGAAAAACAAGTCTAAGGAGATCAGGTAGGAGGCCACTGAGTTCCTCCAGGCAAGAAAGGGTAAGAGCCTGAGCTAATGATATGGCAGAGGGGAAGAGAAGAGGGACAAATAGTGAAAGGTATTTGGGAGCTGAATTCTCTAAGTCTGAAACTAGTTGAAAATAGAGGCAAGTGAGTGAGTGGAATCATGGAAGACTCCAGGCCTGTAGAAGGGGATTAAAGGAGTATCCTTCACTGAGATAGGGAGAATCAGGGCGGGAAGGTGAAGAAGCTGAGGAAATTTCCACCTGATGGACTCTATTTGCTCTGTGAAAAATAAAAATAAATAAAAAATTGCTGAAAATGGAGAGGTAGTGAGATACAGAACTATTGTGAGAGCTGTAAGAGAAAGCTCACAGGTGCCATGTAAAAGAAGGGACATCAAGGGCAGCCTTGAGCAAGAAAAGAAATCACAGTTGAAAGTCACACTGTCCTGCATGTGAAGTGAAGGCTGCACTTACCAGATAACCTTGCTAAAGTGATTTAACCTTTCTGAGCCTCAGTTTGCACGTTACCAAAAAGGAAGAAGATGTACCATGACACCTAGCTATGACACTGTTTAGATAAGATTAACATGCCCGAAAATGTCACCGAGCCAGGGCCTAGTGGATCCAGGTTTTATGGGACCTGGAGTTTGTACACGGAGCCCTGGTGGAACAACGTTAAGCACTTGGTTGCTACTGAAAGGTTGGTGGTTTGAACCCACCAGCAGCTCCACTGGAGAAAGGCATAGTAGTCTGCTTCTATAAAGATTACAGCCTTGGAAACCCTGTGGGGCTGTTCTACTTTCCCTATACTATGAGTCAGAATCAACTTGACAGCAACGGGTTGGAGTTTGTACAAAATGGAGAGCACTTTTTAAAGACTAGAATACAAAACTATGAATACAAAACTAGATTCAAAAGTGAGTATGTATTTAGAATGATAAAATAAACCACCACAAATTATACAATGCCACATGCATCATAAAATCCAGGAAAATAACAGTATTTTTTATTAATTAACTGCCTAGCATAGCTCTATAACAAGTTCTTCCTATATTACTTGGCCACAGTCTTGATCACTTCATATGACAATGATTTTCTAATATCATTTTTGTACAGAGAATAAAAAGGCAATTCAGTCTTTGTTTTAGCTGGGTTGGGCCAGATTTGCTTTTTATTATCGATAAATAAGATGCATTAAGCATTATGCACAGGCATATCTCTGCTTATAATATGGATACAGGTTTGTACCCTACAAATACAAGAATTGCGACAAATTCTATTTCAACGCTTTCCCATCACAAAAGGGGGGGGGGAAGTATGGAGTGTTTATGTAAGGGTGGCATATGCTTCTCTATCAAGTATATTCCTGACAGGAAGTAACTTTATTCTGACTAGTCATCAACGCCACATCATCCATGAAAATTTTGCTGAAGGTCATTCAAAAACGGCTGCAGCAGTATATCGACAGGGAACTGCCAGAAATTCAGGCCGGTTTCAGAAGAGGACATGGAACCCGGGATATCGTTGCTGATGTCAGATGGATCCTGGCTGAAAGCAGAGAATACCAGAGGGATGTTTACCTGTGTTTTATTGACTATGCAAAGGCATTCGACTGTGTGGATCATAACAAATTATGGATAACATTGTGAAGAATGGGAATTCCAGAACCCTTAATTGTGCTCATGAAGAACCTTTACATGGATCAAGAGGTGGTTGTTTGTACAAAACAAAGGGATACTGATTGGTTTAAAGTCAGGAAAGGTGTGCGTCAGGGTTGTATTCTTTCACCATACCTATTTAATCTGTATGCTGAACAAATAATTCGAGAAGCTGGACTATATGAAGAAGAACGGGGCATCAGGATTGGAGGAAGACTCATTAACAACCTGTGTTATGCAGATGACACAACCTTGCTTGCTGAAAGTGAAGAGGGCTTAAAGCACTTACTAATGAAGATCAAAGACTACAGCCTTCAGTTTGGATTGCACCTCAACATAAAGAAAACAAAAATCCTTACAACTGGATTAATGAGCAACATCATGATAAATGGAGAAAAGACTGAAGTTGTCAAGAATTTCATTTGACTTGGATCCACAATCAACAGCCATGGAAGCAGCAGTCAAGAAATCAAAAGACGCGTTGCATTGGGCAAATCCACTGCAAAGGACCTCTTCAAAGTTTTGAAGAGCGAAGATGCCATCCTGAAGACTAAGGTGCACCGAACCCAAGCCCTGGTATTTTCAATCGAATGCTGGACAATGAATAAGGAAGGCCGAAGAAGAGTTGACGCCTTTGAATTGTGGTGTTGGCAAAGAATATTGAATATACCATGGACTGCCAAAAGAATGAGCAAATCTGTCTTAGAAGAAGTACAACCAGAATGCTCCTTAGAAGCAAGGATGGTGAGACTGCATCTTACATACTTTGGACATGTTGTCAGGAGGGATCAGTCCCTGGAGAAGGACATCATGCTTGGCAGAGTACAGGGTCAGCGGAAAAGAGGAAGACCCTCAACAAGGTGGATTGACAGAGTGGCTGCAACAATGAGCTCAAGCATAACAATGATTGTAAGGATGGCTCAGGACCGGGCAGTGTTTCATTCTGTTGTGCATAGGGTCGCTATGAGTCAGAACCAACTCGATGGCACCTAACAACAACAACAGTCATCAGTGAGACTAGCATTGTTCATTTGCAACCTCATGTGTCCTTCATCACTCACCTATTTCTGATACCAGGCCCTACAGAGCATATGGAGATTGCTGTATGGCTTCTGGCCTTTGCAACTGTGTGTCTCTATGCTGGGTAAGGCCATACATGTGTGTTCTGGGAAGCTGCTTCTACAATGGAATGACTAACAATAACCTGGACATGAAGTGACTGCAGACAACATAAATATATCTCAGGAAACCCAAAGTAAATGTTACCTCGGCCTAATTTCCCGTTAACTAGATCCCCCACAATATTGGTGGCCATTCCAAACATGCCCAGCTACCCAACACATGGGGAAGTATCAAGAGGGGAAATTGGAGTGAACAAAGACAGTAGTCCTAACTAATTTGATTTAAAATCTTATCTTTTCAAACTTTACAAAATACATGGACATGTAAACATATTACTGGGGTCCTACCCAGGGTCTTGGAAGGGACCCATGTAAATGAGCATCTACAGTTTCATGGTAAGCCTGTTTCTGTTTGCGACCATAACAGGCACTCAACAAATGAGCATCTTCCCTTCTCCTCACATAGCTCTTCTAGGACAGCGCCTGCTAGGACTCCTGTTCCCAGCACCTAGTATGCTGCTGCATTTGCAGCAGATACTCAGCCAGTGCTTGAGAACAACTAGATGCTATTTACCATGCTCAACTTGGCTTAACAACACCTTGGTTGGGTTTTTATTTGAAGTAAGCCCAATGTTTTTGATAGAGAAATGGACTTGATATTTGCGATACTATGACAGAATTTCTTAAAGTGTAATCCATAATAACCGTACTTCTGAGAATAAAAGAAGTAGAAACTGTATTCAAAACCCAGATATGTTATATCAGAACAATGCCGTCATACTAAATACACTAACACTTCATTTATATCAATATTGTACAGATAAACACAAAGAAATTTCTTGTGGATCTTGGCCACGATCCACACTCTTCACTAAAGTGTGTCAAGTTTGGATTATTTCTTCCCTCCACCAAAAAAGAGCCCTGGTAGTGCAACGGTTAAAGCACTCAGCTGCTAACTGAAAGGTCAGCATTTCAAACCCACCAGCCACTCAATGGGAGAAAGATGTGGCAGTCTGCTTCTGTAAAGATTTACAGCCTTGCCAACCTTATGGGGCAGTTCTACTCTGTCCTATAGGGCTGCTCCGGGTCAGAATTGACTTGATGGCAGTGGATTTTGGGTTTGTTTATTCCCCCCAGAAAAGGAAAAAAAAAAAAAAAAAGCAAAAAGCTCCTCCACAATCATTTATTATATTTTTAAACAATTAATATTTTTCTTAAAAGAAAAAATATATTTCCATACCCTATTCTGCCCAGAGAAGCAGAAAGTAGAAAGCAGAAGAAGAATGCAGTCTTATTCAGGGACTTGAATACTCTTTGTTCTAAGCAAAATTCTAATAAATGCACACAATTGATAACAGATACTCTGAGAACTATCCCACAGAATTTAAAGCAATCCAGGATTTAATAGCAATCAACAGAATCAAGGCAAAGGGAAACTATTATGGCTGAACACACTGGAAAAGTGGAGTTTGAATTGATGCTGCATATTATTCATTTTGACAAGTGCAAACTCACATTGAAGATAGCAGCAACGGAGACGGGGACTGCCAGGAAGGGTAATACAAACGTATTACTAACATACTAACATAGAAAAAAATATGACTTTAAACCTGGCATGTCTCCTGGTTAGCAAGAATAATACTAAGGTCTTGAATTCTCATTGTAGTTTACATCAAAAGTAATCAAAGAAGTTCCAAATTTTCGTGGAAGATATGGTGGTCGGCCTACATCAGTTATATCTTCCAAAAGAAATCTATTACCAAATAAAATTTTGCATTTTGGGAGTGAGTGCAGCTAGGTAACTTCAAAAATGCACTCAGACACTGAGAAATACGGAAAATAGAGCTTCAATGTTGTTCCTGAAAGGTCAATCAAGCAGCTAATCAGAGGTTGGCCGGATTCACAGTTCACTGAGGCATTAAGGACACTCCCAGTACAATGGACTTCCAGCAAGTTTCTGAGCCTCTACTATGGACTAGTGAAGGAAAGCCATAACAAAAAAATGGCGGGGCATTTCAAATGAACCTTTACAAGTACTCCAATGATATCAAGCATTGAGAGAAACAGTGAAGATTCCAATAATGCGTGGTGAACTCGAAGCCTAATAATACATATTAAGCCTGCCTACCAAAAAAAAAATTTTTTTTTTTTTACCATGTGTTTTTGGGACCATGTGCAATGAGGTAGATTAACACAGTAGCTGCAGCAATGGACTCAAACTTACCAACAATCATGAAGATGGCACATGACAAGACAATGGTTTATTTTGTTACACATAAGGTCGCTGTAAATTGGAGCTGACTTGACGGCGCCTAACAAAAACAACCACCACCACCATGTGCATATACAGGCACTGTGTATATGTGTTTGTCTCATTTAAACTTCTAATAATCTTATGAGTTGAGTCCCATCATTATCCTTATTTTAGTTATGACAAAATTGAAGCACAAAGAAGTTGAGGAACTTGCTGAGGGTCGCGTCTAGGTAATACTAACACAAGGACAGGAAAGGGAAAAACTTAGTTAAGTAGACATAAAATCTGTTCCTTAAGCAAACGTTTGTATTTTGTTTCCTCACTCGATCCATGGTCTGTTCAAGACTTGCAGATACAGAGTCAAACTTTGATTTTCAACAGAGCTTATCCTCTCTCATCAGTCTCTTCCAGTGAATAATTAGTAAAAAAAAAAAAAAACTATAAATACAATTGATAACCTATATCCAAAACAAAACCAAACAAAAAATAAAGAATGGGTCTGAATGCACTCTCCAGAAAAACTGCTCCCGATAGCGAAAACTTTTCACGTCTGTTCTTTAAGAAAATACCAATTGCCTAATAAAGAGTTAAAGTGGCTGATCTATAATACCAGTGGTTGTCACAGGTACTCATTATTCTAATACTACTGCTTCTCCTGAATTAGTGTCAAGTATGTAAACCCAAATTTATATTAGCATAAATATTGAGGAATGTTTAATGCTGTGCTGTATTCTTGATTTATAGAAGGACAAACCAAAACAGATAAATCATTTTCCTTAAGTGCCACAGCAATGCATCTTTAAACAACCAGCATCTCAACTCCAAAGGCAGTACTTTCTCCACTAACCACATTTGTAATTCTCATTAGTATCCGATGAGAGGTATCCCCACCAGAGAAGAGTAAAATCAAGTGGATACCTTGCACTTCAAAGACAATTTTCAGAACAACATAAATAAAGGAGATCTTTTAATCACGGTAAAGCAGTTCCACTAAGGAAAGGAATATCATCACGTAAGAAACCGAGAAAAAAGAAGTTCATTAACATTGAGTTATACTACCGTTAAATTCAGCAAAGGTGGAGATCTTAAATAGATTAGTTCCTTACAGAAATGTTAAAGGGAATAAGGAGAGGGAGAATATTTAAATGAACGCACGTCCTTCTTATCTACCTCAGAAATCTGATTTTCAAATGCACCAGGAGTATATTTTCTTTAAGAATTAAATAGGAGAAGTAATTATCAATAATGTAGTCCTCTTGTGTATGTCAAACAGATAAAGTCAAGACACTTAAAAAAAATCAATGAGATACAGAATACAAATTTGTATTCTAATGGTCAGGCACAAATGCAGAAGAGAAGAAGGCATAACCACAATACTAGACTCAAGATTTTCAAGTTGAATCCAAAATGTTCACTCACGATGCTTTTTTGGTAACAAAAATAAGAGAGAAGAGTGAAGAGGCAACTGCCAGCAGTATGCTAGCTTCTTGCCAGCTTGTAAAAGCCTTTTGTTAAATATTCATGAATTTTCTGAACTCATCCTTAAATTGTTGGTAGCTTAAAATCCACTATGAAGGGAGTATTCACACTAAGGAAATCAGCAAATGCTTCAGAGCAGGGCTCTCCCCAGCCCCAGAACCATCTAACAGCACACCACTGGTCAACGTCTAGGGCATACCCCAATATATCCTTAGCCCTGTTCCAAAGTCACAGACTTCTACTCTTGCACTTTTGTTACTGAGACAAACTTGTACATTCCTTGTCAATTCAGTGAATGGAAAAGTTTCCACTCTGTTTAAAGTGTGTTGGGCCATACAGACGCTAACCAGTAAACTGTGACTCTGTGAAGAACTATTGTCTGGAAAAAATAGCCACAACAATGGACTCAAAC
Source organism: Elephas maximus indicus (assembly GCF_024166365.1). NCBI lineage: Eukaryota > Metazoa > Chordata > Mammalia > Proboscidea > Elephantidae > Elephas > Elephas maximus. Next base: position 74,558,394 of record NC_064824.1, on the reverse strand, counting down.
ATACCAACAATCATGAAGATGGCACAGGACCAAACAATGTTGTATTCTGTTATACATAAAGTAGCCATGAGCTGGAGCCAACTCAATGACAACTAACACCAACAACAAGAGCACTTGTCTGGGAATCAGAAGTAGGAGCTTGAGTGCCAGCTCTACCACTCACCAATGATGTGACCCTGGGCAAGTCACTTCTTTTTTCTGAGCCTCAGTTTCCTCTTTTGCAAAATAGAGATAATAATACCTTCCCTGCCACTTCATAAGGTTGTTGTGAGAATGCCCATAAATTATATTCTAAACTGTGAGGCACTGAAAAATGATCAGAGACTCTACAAGATCAGCAGTATATTTATTTTTGCCCTTTTTTCTTATTACCTATTCCTTCTTCATAATTAGCCTTCTCTCATTGCAGATAATTTTATCTTCCTATGTGCTGGGCCTGTATCTTGACTCCCTATTATGTATTAAATTGTGTCATTTCCCCAAAATATATGTCAGAGTCCTAACCCCTTGTTATGGATTGAATTGTGTCCCCACAAAATGTGTGTCAACTTGGCTAGGCCACAATTCCCAGTATCGTGTGATTGTCTGCCATTTTGTCACCTGATGTAGTCTTCCTATGTATTGTAAATCCTACCTCTACGATGTTAATGAGGCAAGATTAGAGGAAGTCATGCTAATGAGGCAGGACTCAATCTACAAATTAGGTTATATCTGGAGTCAATTGCTTTTGAGATGCAAAAGAGAAAAGTGAGTAGAAAGACCGGGGAATCTCATACCACCAAGAAAGAAGCAAAGGGAGCAGAGCGTGTCCTTTGGACCTGGGATCCCTGCACTGAGAAGCTCCTCAACCAAGGGAAGGTTGATGACAAGGACCTTCCACCAGAGCCAACAGAGAGAGATAGCTTTCCCTGAAGCTGATGCCCTGAATTCAGACTTCTAGCGTACTAGACTGTGAGAGAATAAATTTCTGTTTGTTGAAGCCATCCACTTGTGGTATTTCTGTTACAGCAGCACTAGATAACTAAGACACCCCTATACTTGTGGATGTAATCCTGTTTGTAAATAGGGTTTTATTTGTTATGTTTATTAGATCATACCTGAGTAGGGTAGGCTTTAAATTTAATCACTTCTGAGTTATAAAAAGATCAGAGTAGACACAGATACACACACACATACACACACACACACACACACACACACACACGTGCTTGACAGATGCCACGTTAGGATCACCTACAAGCCAAGGAAACACCTGGGGCTACTGACAAGGAAGGAATCCACATTACTGAGATCTTGATTTGGACTTCTAGCCTCCAGACTGTGAGAAAATAAATTTCTGTTCTTTAAAACCACCTACTTAATGATATTTCTGTTACAGCAGAGTAGGTAACTAAGATACTCCCTGTCTTAGGCTGGATTCTCTAGAGAAGCAAAACCAGTGAAACACCTATATATATGTATATATATAGAGAGAGAGAGAGAGATTTATATCAAGGAAATGGCTAACATGGTGTACAGGCTAGAAAGTCCCAAGTCCATGGGTCAGGCTGGAAGCTTCTCTTGACTGATGTGGCTGCAGGGGCTCGTGAATCCAAGATAGGCATGTCAAACAACAGGCCTTGGGCTCACAGGCTAGAGAGGCTGACAAATCCCAAGGTCAGCAGGTAAGCTACTAGCTCAAGTCCAAAGAACTGAAGGTCAGATGAATAGGAGCCAGCTGCAGGATCCAGAGTGAGCAAAAGCCCGTAAGTCTAACCAGAAAGTTCATCTATATTGGATGCAGGCCACACCCCCAAGGAAACTGCCTTTCAATTGATTGGCTACTCACAGCAGATCCCATCATAGGGGTGATCACATTATATCAGATCTCATCATGGAAGTGATTACATCATTATACGACTGCCAAACTACATCATAACCTCAAAACCACTGAGAATCATGGCCCAGCCAAGTTGACACACAACCTTAACCACCACAGTCCCTAAGTGCCCTGTTCTTCTGGTCAGAGATTGCATCAAATGTTCCTTTTGTATGCACCACAATGACTACTCCAGCCTTACGCACATTGCGGTACCCAAAAAATGGACTTTTTTTGAGAGCTCCTTATACAAGGAATGAATAACCAAGAACTCTGTATAACTACAGGGAAATTAAAATTCTGTAGAAAAGTTATTTCTTATCATTTCAATTTAAGTACCTGTTTTGGTCCTTCTGAATACAAGTTTCCTCCGTTTGATCTTTGAACCATGTTGAGCCACTGCTTCAAATCTCTCCTCTAAGTACACTGTTTCTTGAAGTCCTCCTATAAGCCAAATGGATGAATCCTTCCCAGTCCACCCAGAATTACATAGGTCTGGTTCTAACAAGCAGCTGAATAAAAGATGTCATAAGTCATAAAGTATCCAGATAATAAATTGATGTCACATCCTCTAATTCTTAGTCGCTTTAGCTTCTTACTATCCTTCTTTGAGCTTCTCTGATTTTTTATTCAGATTTTTGCAATTGCAAAAGGGGCCATCTATTTTCTCGCTATGGAATAAGATGGAGCAGTAGAGAACATAGGATTTGGGATTCAGCAGATCAAGGTTCAAATCCCAACTTTTCCAGATAAGAGTTGCAGGATTTTAAGAAAAATCATTTCACCTCTCTGTGCTTCAGTTTCCTCATCTATGAAATTGGAATGATAAACTAAGTGAGATAATGTGTGTGAAAGCACATAGCACAGGGCCAAGCACAAAACCAGTAAACCATTGCCATCCAGTTGATTCTGACTCATGGAGACCCTATGTGTGTCAGAGAACTGTGCTCTATAGGGTTTTAAATGGCTGATTTTTCAGAAGTAGATTGCCTGGCCTTTCTTCCAAAGAGCCTCTGGGTGCACTCAAACCTTCAGCCTTTTGGTTAGTAGACAAGGGCATTAACTATTTGTACCACCCAGGGACTTCACTAAGCACAAAGGTTCCCCTATATTCACCTCTCCTACCTCCAGAGACGCTCACAACCCTACTTCAGTCACTCAGAGTGCCGTAAGAGGAGAGGTTTAAACACATTTGCCTTCCTGCCATTGGCTGACAAGTAAGAGCCAAACTTTTAACCGGCTGAATTAATTGAGGTAAATCACCCATTGCTGTTTGGGAATACTCTGGAAATGCTGCCTTTGACTGATCAAGGTTGAATTTGATCCTCCCAGTTGCCATTGTTTATTGTTGTTGTTGTTTGTTTTGCTTTTTTGTTTTTTAGGCCAACAAATCTTTATTGCATGCCAATGGGAGTCAGATACAGGTTTGGTGGAACCTGAAGTTTTTGTATTATTTGGGAGACTCTAATTGAAAAAGAATACAAAATTGCAAATACAAAATTAGGTACAAAAATGAGTAATTCTTAGGATACAAATAGAAGGGATCTGTGCAAGAGAGGCCCTGATTCTTAAAGTTTATTTGCTTTAGAGTAAATCTGCATCTAGTCCTACTGCTTACCTGTGGTGCAGTGAATTACTTAATGTAGCCCTTCTAGTTATGGTATTGTGACTCCCACAAAATGATTGGGTGGTACTATGTAAATAAGGTGACCCACCAAGGGGATTGGACAGCTTGCTAATAATGCAAATAAGGTACATGGAAGCCTTGTGGGGGTGGGATCATACAAATAAAGTGTATGGAACCCTAACAAGGGGATTGGTCAGTTTTGCCATCTGCTAGGCTTAAAGGAAGCCAATCTCAGAGGTAAAAAGGGGACATCACTACCATTAAGAAGAACCAGGAGTGGAGCATGTCCTTTGGACCCAGGGTTGGTATGCTGAGAATCTCCTAGACTCAGGAGTCAGAGAGAGCTGCAACACCAGAAACAGCAAGAAGCGGTGAAAAGTGGCAGCAAGCATGGCAGAGTCCAGTGACAGAAATGGCAGCGGCAGACCAGGAGACTGGTGCAAGATGGTGTGGTGGGCTTTCTGGCCCACACAGTGAGGTGGCTACAGTGGGTGTGCCAACCCATAGAGTGAGAGGTCTGAGCACCTTTGGGCCAAGGCTTACTAGTGGAGCGGGGTGCCTCCAGGCACTTTTTGGCAGAATTAAAGAGCTTTGTAACCAGGGCTTCGAACAGGTTCAAACCAGTTCAGTCATGGGCAACAAAGTAAAACTGGTAACAGGCTCAAAATTTTTTAAATTTGGGTGACCCAGAACCATAACCAGAATGGGAAAAATTATGGGCCAGAGCCCTGGAATGGGGGACTTGGAAGAGGCATAGTAAGCTATTTCAGGAGCTTGATGCATGAGATTGTATTATTATCAGCACTGAAGAGAGCTACACACATTCAAAGCGATACAGTTGTCTGCCATCTCTAAGCAGGGCACCACTGTTTCTGATTCAGCAAAAAATCCAATGAGCTACCTCTTCTTCTAGGAGCTACTCAACCCTCAAATCAAAAAAACAAAACAATTTCCTCACTCATTGTTATGGATTGAATTGTGTCCCCCAAAAATGTACACCAACTTGACTAGGCGATGATTCCCAGTATTGTGTGGTTGTCCTCCATTTTGTTATCTGATGTGATTTTCCTATGTGTTGTAACTCTACCTCTATGATATTAATGAAGCAGGATTAGAGGCAGTTATGTTAATGAGGCAGGATACAATCTACAGGATTATGTTGTATCTTGAGTCAATCTCTTTTGGCATACAAAAGAGAGAAGAGGGCAGAGGAAAGGGACCTCATTACCACCAAGAAAGGAGAAGCCAGGAGCCTTTGGACTCAGGGTCCCTCCACTGAGAAGCTCCTAGACCCAGGGGAAGATTGATGCCAAGACACATGGAGATTTCCAAGGAATGCCAGGCCCACAGATGTTGAAAAGAGACGAAGACCTTCCCCCAGAGCCAACAGAGACAGAAAGCTTTCCCCTAGAGTTGGCACCCTGAATTTGGACTTCTGGCCTCTTTAACTCTGAAAGAATAAATTTCTGTTTGTTAAAGCCAAAAAAAAATCCAACGGGCAAGAGATCAGGTTGCTATGTAATGCATATGCTGCCCTTGTTTTCCAAGAGGGAGATTAATTTTCTAACACGGATTTGACCCATAATTTTTCCTGTTCCAGTTCACCTAAGTTCTAAAAATTTGGGTCTGTTTCAGTGTCACTTCCTTGGCCATGACTGAACTGAGAAAAATCAGTTTGAAGCCCTGGTTATAACGCTTGCCTGAGCAGGGTAGAGGCCAGGCCAAGGGGTCAAGGGACTAAGGGGCTAAAGGAGAGACCTGCCTGCAGGCATGGCGTAGAAGAAGCTGTCCTGATAGAAGAAATGTATCCTGAGTTGTACCTGTTACTTCCCTAAGAAACCTCGTAACTGTGACTAAGGCTTGTGAGTTCTGTGTGGCCATGGCAATGAATTATCAAACCCAGCATAGAAGTACAGTACCATGGGAGGGAAGGCTGGTGTCAGAATTGGTAAAAATGTTGGAGAGAGGAGGTATGTCTCCTCATAGGAATCAGCCTTGGGCTGATGTTGATGATTATTATTCTCCCCCGCTCATGAAGTTAAAGGACCTCTGATACCACGACGCCATTTTTACAACACCACAGTGTAAGGCTCTGGGGACATGGTGATGAATGCAATAGAGAGCCCCACCCTGACAGATCCTATGATCCAGTAATTTTCAGGTAGTGGTGAGCATTTTCTTGCTTCCTCAGCGGGCTATACGGCACTTCTCATGGTTGAAGATCCTTGAACACAGCACTCTTCCCTGCTTCTTTCCTCTGGACTAGAATGAACCCAGGCCCTCCTACACCCAGCAGCTATCCACTCTCTCAAATTTCCTCCTGCTTGAGAGAGAAGACCACCTTCTCTTTTTAGAAAAGACAAGAGTCACCTTCTCTTGTCCATCTCAATGGAGAGATTCACGGAATTTTCTTCATGGAAGCTGAGGCCTCATTTACAGGTGGAGACATGGGATCTGAAAGTAGAGCCATGTTCCTAAGGTAGAAAGTGACCTGGCCAAGATTAAAGTCCAGTGTCTGGCCTCAGGCTTCAATGGCATTTCTGTTACACCACACCTTCTCCCCCAGACTAGCTGTCCAAATGGGGAATAAGAAAAGGCAAATAAACTTTCTCTCTCTCCTGAGAGAAATAGCAACCCAGTTCTCAATACATATCACAGGTAGTTGTGTTTATTGCCTTCTCGGCACTACAAAGCAATCAGCCATTAAAATTCAGGCAGTTGTCATTTTTTGTTGTGATGGTTGTTTTTGTCACCTTTATCTAAAAAATACAATGAGGTCTAGGAAAGAGTTGGATCTCTGTAAGTGTTAAAAATAAATAAAAGTTAGAACAGAGCACCTGTGTTCTTTTAATTTTAACCTTTATTTTCTCTTTATCCCAGAAAAACGTGGGAATGTGCATCTACATAACAGAATTCAGTCTCAACAAATCGTCATCTTTTTCTGGTCTAAGTATAAGAATCTGGGTGTGTTTAACAACTGCGTCTTTTCCCTTAAAGTGACAAAGATTAGCCACTAGATACTCTTTGAAATATTCATTAATGTCTAATGCATGCAGGATGTTGCTTAACATTCAGGGCAATATAATCCTGCCTTTTCTTGAATTCCTTCTTTTGATTAAATGGCACTGGTCTTCAAGAAATAGAAACAATGATCCCTGAAAAACCACATGTATATAACATAGATATTGATTCCATTTTAGAGTAATAGCAGCAAACCACAGCAATTCTATGAAATTATCAAATTTGGGTTAGAAAGCCTTAAAGAATGAAGGGTGGGGAATTTATTGTATGATCAACATATTTCAGCTTTGCAACAGCAGAGAGAAAACAGTGTAGCAATTGCAGCAGAAAACATCAATGTAAATGTTATTAGGCCTTCCCAGTTCTCACTCATTTTGGCTGCTGACATCTCTCAGTGTTGGCTGATTGTCAGTGGCAAAGCAGGTCTGTAGTCTATTGGCTCGCCAGTGTCACGTGATCCCACTGACTGCACCCATGTAAATCACCGGGTGAACTGTTATGTTGGTGAATTTGCAGTGTGACAGCTCACACTGGAAATATACTGGACGTCTTCAGACCACGTTTATACTTTTGACAATCCACATTAGCTATCTGTGAACCTCAGGATTCACATTCTTATTGTCTCTAATTCACACACCAGGTTTTGTGGACTAGGCTCCCTCCCAGCACATCGCCTTAATCTTCATTTGCTCAGCCTCACCTTGCACGTGTACACTGTCTCTGGATGAGCTGTCACAATGAACATCAGGGCGCAGCTCAAGCTGTTGTTACGTCCCTAAATCTGATAAAGAGCTTAGCAAAGCATTTCAGTCTTTGCATTTGGATAATCCATAGGATGGAGATATAACAAAATCAGAACTGGAAAGACATTGCGACATCTTCTTAGCTAAAAGAAAAAACACTACAAACTGCATCCCAAAATCTCAACGTGAACATTTTGCTTCACGAATTTCTTATATTCTCAATACATACAAACATTTTCATATGCTGATTGTGAGAGTAAAAAACAGTGTAATCTTTCTGGAGGACAATTTGGCACTATCCTAAACGAATAGTTTGAGATGTGTGCAAAAATTTCATTACAAGGATGTTAAACTAGAACTGTGTATAATAGCAAAATAGCTATTTGTAATTGTGTGTATTTATAATTGTTATATTAGGTACTATATACCTACCTATAATTATTGCAGTCATAATAGCAAAATAAATAGATGGATACAAGACAGATATGAAAACAACCTAGATGCCCATCCATACGTGAAATAATCTACAGCTACTAAAAACGCTGTGCTGTAATTACTGGAGTTTTTTGAGATGGTGTTTACAATTTTAAAGCGTCTTTTAAAGCATGACACCAAATCCAGAAAATGTTAATGAATTTTCCTACATACAAATCTTAAATATCTTTGCTGTGGCAAGAAAACACAAAAGCAAAACAGGATAAACAAAATCAAAAGAAAATCCTTACAAAACATACAACGGAAAAGGTATACAAAGAGCTCTTACATACTGATTTACTAAGAAGAAAGAAGAGGAGCAGGAGAGGAGAAGGAGACGATGTTAATAGATAGACAAGGAGCATAAACAGATAGTTCATAAAAATACCAATGGCCAATAAACAAATGACAGGATGCTTGACTTCAACAATCAATGAAAAGCATATGAATATCATAATGAGATATTTTTCAGTAATTCGACTGGGAAAAATGAATAATATTCATTCGTGGAAAAGGAATGAGGAAACTGGTAGTGAGAACATAAATTGGTTTAACACTTTTGGAGAACATTTGGGAACATCCAAAATAATATATCTATTATAACATAATTTAATAGTTGCTTTTTTTTTTTTTGCATTTATTGATTGCTTGGTATGTACTGGGACTAAGTGCTTGTACGGTTACCTGTATTAACCACTTAATCCTCACCACAGCCCTTAGAGCAGGGCCCTGCACTCCACAACTCCAAGCCATGCACTAAGCGTGTGAATGGTGCCTCCTGGAGCTATGCAAGCAGGCACCCTGCCTATGTGGTAGTACATAATTGGCCCTGTTTTACACATGAGAAAACTAAGCCCCTGGAAGGTTACGTAAATTTCCTATGGCCATAACAGTGTTGTGCTAGTAAACCCGCACTTTGAGAGAGAGAGAGACAGATGCGGGGGAGGGGCTGATTAGTAGCATTTGCCAGCTTCTGTGCTGTAATACCGTACCCCCTCTTTGGCCAATTCCAAGTTACCAACATGAAGTTACTGAACTCAGAATTGGGAAGAGATGTACATGATTGGCTCTCATGGGCAGGCCTCAGCACTCCACTGTTTGAAAAGGGTAGAATCGGGATACAAATTCCGACAGTTGGCTTCAAATGCCCGTGGCTCAGCAATTCTAATTTTAGAACTACACAAAACCTACAACATACATGTGACCGAAGTTATATGTGGAAGAGTGTTTGTAATGGAGAAAAGTGAAAACAATCTAAAAGTTTACTTATCCATTTATCAGTTATTTACTGAGAGCCTATTATGTTCCCATTCCCAGGCTGGTGCTGAGGATACAATGGTGATAAAACCAGCAGGCTTCTACAGAGCTTGCAATCCAGTGGAAAGATAAGAGGAGAGCACTTACCTAAATTATTGTTCATCTAATCAAGGGATAGTATATAAAGGAAATAAGCAAGTATGTAAAACCACACAAAGTTTAAAACTTTAACAGATTACTACCTGTGATGTTTTCTTCTTTTTTGAAACTACTTTTATACTTTAAAAAATTAGATAAACATTATTGGTGTGCAATTGTGTTTGGGGTTGTAGTTTAAAAGAAAGTAGATTTGTAAATACAGTGTGTATGGTATGACTTCTTTTTTTTAAAAAAAAATAGTTTTGCATAAGAAAAACGCCTAGAAAGACATATACTGCTCTCATCTTTCTGTTTTTGCTTATTTTATTTAATAATTTTTCTACCATGAATCTATATATATATATAGCTTTTGTAATAAGAAAAATTAAATCAATATTCATAAATAAAAGGACGAAAAGGAAAAAGTCTGTCAATGAGATCCCTCAGTTTTGCCATAGGAACAAGCTCTGGGCCACCATTCCGCAGTAAATCCACTGGAAAGAGCAAACTGATGGGGTGCCTGCTGCCCCTAAAGGACAAATGTGGGCTAAGTTTGGAAGCACCATGATGACTGAGAGAATGTTTTCCCTTTTATCCAGGTGCTTGTCTTCAGGTAATAGCAGCAACTCCATGAGCTGGTTCCACCCCCAAAGAAAAAGAAGTCCATACATAACATTACCTATCCCACTGGAAATCACTGTCAGGTTCAAATGAATTCACACATTCTGCAAGTATTCCTCTGGATTCCACTTATCATGTGAAAGGTCAACCTAAGGTTTATATTCATAACAACATGACGTAACCAAACCATTGTAATTCTTAGAAAAATACAAGATGCAACTGCACACCAGAATAACAGCCATTCAGCATGGGGAAAAAAAAAATTCAATAGCATTAGGATTGCTCAACAAACCAACAAAAGCCAGGAAATTCAAAGTTAAGTTTTACACTCCCTCCTTAACTCCACACTATTGTGAAAGAGAAATAAAAGGCACAATGGCATGTGTTAGGGGTGCAATGTCAGCAGTAACTGCACTTCCAGGCTTTTATTGACTTGTGTCATAACCTTAACATTCTATAAACAGGGGATTTAGCTTAACACCTGGTCCTTTAAAAGAGAAATATCTTCTGGAAGTCTGGCCTAGGGAAACCCAAAGAGGTTTCTCAGTCTCTTAGGTATACACAGTAAATCATTACAGAGGAGAGGAAACAGATAAAATTGTTGTTAAGATTACAGCCTTTCTGGCCTCCTGGGAAAATAAATAATTACAACAAAGAAATACTATTTACTTACGAGACCAGAAGAGACTCCTGAGTAATCTGGTCTACCAGCTAATTATTAGACACAATTTCCTTCAAAGCTTTGCATTTAGGGAATAAAAGTATTGCTCAGTGGTACTTAAAAGTGCAAGTAATTTAATGTCTCTTTTCCTACCATTTGCCAAATATAGCAAGGCTTTTTCTGAGTGACCTATAAATTGAAATACCGTCCAATTCAAAGATATTGGGTGCATTTTTAGAAGTTTAAAAATAAGCATAATTTCATTACCAGGCATGAAATCTGAACCTCTATTTTGCCTACATGGGAGAAAAAAAAATTATAAAGGAAGGTAAATAAGTGAGTCCAAAAAATAGTTCATTTTCATGAATAGGCTTGAATGAGATTATGAGAGAGGAGAACCTCTTGACAGACCTTAGGCACAGGAAGTCTCTTTGTACGGAGAAAACTCCAACCCTCAGGAAAGGGATGTGGAAAGACCACAGGCTTCATACCGCCCTGAAGGAAAGCCATTTCTGCTTTACAGTCTTGCTAAAAGCTTTGGGGTTCTTCAGGGACCTTTAGGTTTTCAATTCCTGAATCCAAAGTCAAACCAAGAAATGATTTTGAAATCAACATTCTTCTCCCTAATAACATTCAAAGATTCTGGCAACAGAGAATAAGTTCAGTTGAGTGAACTATTTTTCTATCTTTGGAACTTAACTTTAATAAACTTCACTGGTCAGAACCGCTTTTAGGTAAACAAGTAATAAGCTACTCTAAGGCATATTATAGATAACATTGCAAAGAATGGGACTTCCAGAACACTTAATTGTGCTCATGAGGAACCTGTACATAGTCCAAGAGGCAGTCGTTTGAACAGAATGGAGGGATATTACATGGTTTAAAATCAGAAAAGGTGTGTGTCAGGGTTGTATCCTTTCACCGTACTTATTCAGTCTGTATGCTGATCAAATAATCTGAGAAGCTGAACTATATGAAGAAGAACGTTGCATCAGGATTGAAGGAAGACTCGTTAACAGCCTTCAATATGCAGATGACACAACCTTGCTTGTTGAAAGTAAGGAGGACTTGAAGCACTTACTGATGAAGATCAAAGACCACAGCCTATAGTATAAATTACACCCTAACATAAAAAAAAAGAAAGAAAGAAAACAAAAATCCTCACAACTGGACCAATAAGCAACATCATGCTAAATGGAAAAAATATCAAAGTTGTCAAAGATTTCATTTTACTTGGATCCACCATCAATGCCCATGGAAGCAGCAGGCAAGAAACCAAACAACATATTGCATTGGACAAGTCTGCTGCAAGAGAACTCTTTAAAGTGCTACAAAACAAAAATGTCGTTTTGAGGACTAAGGTGAGCCTGACCCAAGCCGAGATATGTTTAATTACCTCATATGCATGTGAAAACTGAACAATGAATAAGAAAGACCAAAGAAGAATCTATGCCTTTGAATCATGGCGTTGGTGAAGAATATTAATATTGAATATACCATGGACTGCCAGAAGAATGAAGAAATCTGTCTTGGAGGAAGTGCAGCCAGGATGCTCCTTAGGAATGAAGATGGCAAAACTTGGTTTCACATACTTTGGACATGTTATCTGGAGGGACTTTATGCTTCATAAAGTAGAGAGTCATGGAAAAAGAGGAAGACCCTCAACAAGATGGATTGACACAGTATCTGCAAAGATGGGCTCAAGCATAGCAACAATTGTGAGGATGGTGCAGGACCAGGCAGTATTTCATTCTATTGTACATTTCGTGGCTATGAGTTGGAACCAACTGCAGGGCACCTAACAACAAAAACAACAAGGCAAATTTTGCCATGAACTTTAGTATCAAAAGATACACCATGAACTAAATAACAGTTACCATTTATTAAGATGGCTTTAACAAGTTTCTTCTATTTTGAGGGTACTTTTTTTTTTTCCATTAGATCATGGGTGTAGAATTGTATCAAATGCTTTTGTGGTATCTTTCAAAAAGATACTTTTTCCCCTCTATTAATATGGAGAATAACGTAATAGATTTCATAGTGTTAAATCATCATTGCACTTCGGGAATAAACATCATTCCACTCATGTTTAGTTGACCAAAACTCAGTCATATGAACATATCTAAGGAGCTCTAGTGGTGCAGTGGTTAAAGTTCTCGGCTGCTAACCAAAAGATCAGTGATAGAACCCACCAGCCACGCCGTCAGAGAAAGATGCAGCAGTCTGCTTCCATATCAATTTACAGCCTTGGAAACCCTGCGACAGTTCTGCTCTGCCCTATAGGGTCACTATGAGTCAAAAGAGACTCAAGGGCTATGGGTTGGTTTTTTTTTCATTCATGAACATATCTATCTGAAAAAGAGGCTGCAAAATGTAGACTCTTTCAGGGCCTAAAAAGAATGGTATCCAGTCTCTTCTATACCAGCCAAGCCATTTCTAAACCTATAAGAATACCAAGTATCATGAGGGGTTCCTGAAAGAAAAGGCAAATCACTCCCCTTCTTCTACAAATATTCTTAACTCAAAATAACCAAAAAATAGGAATAAGCTGGAGTTAATGGGGCTTAGTCAAAGGATGGGAATCCTGGTGGTGTAGTGGTTAAGAGCTACGTCTCTTAACCAAAAGGTCAGCAGTTTGAATCCACCAGGTGCTCCTTGGAAACTCTATGGGGCAGCTCTACTCTGTCCTATAGGGTCACTATGAGTCAGAATCAACTCAACAGCAATGAGTTTGTTTTGTTTTTGTTTGCTTGGTTTAGTCAAAGAATAAGGTAATTATTTGGCTCGCACATCAAGACTCACATCAACAATATACAAGTCTACTCTTTTTCACTCCTCTGTGAGATGAGTAGGTATATACCACCTCCTACATGTACTACTGTTGTTAATTTTGTAACTGTACAATGATACACATTTTCACATATTTCTTGTTGTCTAATAAATCAAAGTTATTTTTAACAAATCAAATGCATAACGAGTACAGAAACCAGATAATGTATTTTATTTTTAAAATCAAAAGCAGAGGTAAAACAACAAAACATTCAGCTGAAAAAGTTAAGAATCTATTTTTGGGCATTTTAAAGTTGCTATTATGAAGTCAATGGATATTATACCCGACGGTAAGTTTGGTCTAAATGTGAACATGATGGTTGTGATCTTGTTCCTCTGCCCTTCCTGGGAACGACTTGTGCGTTTGGCTTTTTCAGAGGGCACTCAGTAAAGGCAGAATTCTGTCAACATAGAACGGTGACTTGTCTTTCACGCATCAGCCTTAACTTGATTGACCGACTGGAACTTACAGAGACTGGACAATGTCTAAGTGACATTGTAAAAGGTTAAACTGAAGCCATTGATTGATACAGTTCCTAAATCCATTGTTACACACCTCCAACCAATTTATTTAAGTGACTCAGGATAGCAAAATAATAATCTTTTGTTTTCATGTGAAATATTTAAAGAAGATATTTGCATTTTCTTCAAGGTTGAAGGAAGAAACATCATTTCAAAGTCGGAAAATATGAATGACTGTTGAATTTCGGTGATCCTAGCCCAAATATTTTAAAGTACTTCTCCTCTCTCATTTCTTTTCCTGACTGCCTCACAAATCCACCTCTCTCTTCTCAAAATCAAATAAAACCAAACCCATAGCAGTTGAGTTGATTCCAACTCACAACAACCCTATAGGACAGAGTAGAACTGCCTCCATAGGGCTTCCAAGCCTGTAAATCTTCATGGAAGCAGACTGCCACATCTTTCTCCTGCAGAGCAGACCTTTCAGTTAGCAGCCACGTGCCTAACCACTGCACCACCAGGGCTCCTTTCTCCTCTTAAGCTCCTAGAAAATGACCATAATGCTTTTGACATCCCTAGATAACTCCCATACAACAGCTCTGGAAAAGTTAGGAACTGTTTTCCTTTTATTGATAAGAATTGGAGCAAAGAGATCTTAAATGGCTTGTTTAAAATCAGTTAGACCCATAGTGTCAGAGCCAGGTCTCAAGCCCAAGCTCTGATGGGCTCCCAAGGCCACACTTATCCCCAACCACAGTACCCTCCCTGTGCTTTCAGGATATTGATATTTAGATTCCATTAAAAAAGGGGTCACGGGCCCACCATTCTCCTTATTGTATTTGCATACTGCAAAACCTAAGGCTCAGCCATTCTTTCATTTCCAGAGGACAACAATGGGGTCTTTGTTTTTTCTACCTTGTAAATAACCTGGAAATTCCATACTTCTTACATGAGAGTTCTTCAGAATCCAGGATCCCACTACTTCTTGCCACTTCTACAGATACCGCCCTTGCCCACCACCATCTCTCACCCGACTACTGCAGTAACCTCCTAATTGATTTCCCCCACCCTCTCCCTCCCTTCTCCCCTCTACAGTCTGTTCTTAGCCAGACAGGTCCTTTGTAAAATCTAAGCCAGGTCACCACGATGCTCAAAAACCTCCAGGTTAGCAATCAGGAAAATACAAATCAAAACCACAAAGAAATACTTCACACCCACCAGGGTTACTATAATTACAAAAAAGGCAGATAAAAACAAGTGTTTAGGAGGTTATGGAGGAATCGGAATCCTTGTACACTGCTAATGGGACTAAAGATTCTGCACCTACTTTGGAAAACGGCCCAGTAGTTCCTCAAAAAGTTATACATAGAATTAACATATGACCCAACAATGCCACTGCTACATATGTACCCAAGAGAAATAAAAACATATGTCCACACAAAAACTTGTGCACAGATGTCCATAGCAGCATTAGTCACAATAGCTAATAAAGTGGAAACAACTGAAATGGTCATCAACTGATGGATGGATAAATGAAATATGGTATATCCATAGAAGTCCCTGGGTGGTGCAAAGAGTTAATGCACTTGGCTGCTAACCGAAAAGTTGGAGGTTCAAGTCCACCCAAAGGTGTTTTGGAAGAATGGCCTGGCAATCTACTTCCAGTAAATCAGCCATTGAAAACCGTATGCAGCAGAGTTATACTCTGACACACATGGGGTCACCTTGAGTTGGAATCCACTTGCCACTCCAAAGCAACTCGAATATCCATAATACCCCTTATGGGATATTATTCAGCAATAAGAAGGAATGAAGTACTGATACATCCTACAACATGATGAACCTTGAAATATGTTGAGTAAAAGAAGCCAATCACAAAAGATCACGATTCCATTCTTGTGAAATTTCTAGAATAGGTAAATCCATTTTCCCCAAGTGTCTGTCAGCTTGTCATACTGTGGGGGCTTGTGTGTTGCTGTGATGCTGGAAGCTATGCCACTGGTATTCAGATACCAGCAGGGTCACTCATGGAGGACGGGTTTCAGCTGAGCTTCCAGACTAAAGACAGACTAGGAAGAAGGACCTGGAAGTCTACTTCTGAAAAGGATTAGCCAGTGAAAACCTTATGAATAGCAGCGGAACATTGTCTGATATAGTTCTGGAAGATGAGCCCCCCAGGTTGGAAGGCACTCAAAAGATGACTGGGGAAGAGTTGCCTCCTCAAAGTAGAGTCGACCTTAATAACATGGATGGAGTAAAGCTTTTGGGACCTTCATTTGCTGATATGGCACGACTCAAAATGAGAAGAAACAGCTGCAAACATCCACTAATAATCAGAACCTGGAATGTACGAAGCATGAATCTAGGAAAATTGGAAATCATCAAAAACGAAATGGAACACGTAAACATCGATATCCTAGGCATTAAAAAAAAAAAAATTAGTCAGCTGAAATGGACTGGTACTGGCCATTTTGAATCAGACAATCATATAGTCTACTATGTCGGAAATGACAACCGGCAGAGGAATGGTGTTGCATTCATTGTCAAAAAGAACGTTTCAAGATCTATCCTGAAGTACAACGCTGTCAGTGATAAGATAATATCCATACACATACAAGGAAGACCAGTTAATACGACTATTATTCAAATTTATGCACCAACCACTAGGCCAAAGATGAAGAAATAGGAGATTTTTATCAGCTGCTACAGTATAAAATTGATCAAACATGCAATCAAGATGCATTGATAATTACTGGTGATTGGAATGTGAAAGTTGGAAACAAAGAAGAAGGATCAGTAATTGGAAAATATGGCCTTGGTGACAGAAACAATGCTGGAGATCGAATGATAGAATTTTGCAAGACCAACGACTTCGTCGTTGCAAATACCTTCTTTCACCAACATAAATGGCGATTATACACATGGACCTCGCCAGGTGGAACACACAGAAATCAAATTGACTACATCTGTGGAAAGAGACGATGGAAAAGCTCACTATCATCAGCCAGAACAAGGCCAAGGGCCCACTGTGGAACAGACCATCAATTGCTCACATGCAAGCTGAAACCAAAGAAAATCAGAGCGAGTCCACGAGAGCCAAAATATCACCTTGAGTATATCCCACCTGAATTTAGAGACCATCTGAAGAATAGATTTGACGCATCGAACACTAGTGACCGCAGACCAGACGAGTTGTGGAACGACATCAAGGACATCATCCATGAAGAAAGCAAGAGGTCACTGAAAGACAGGAAAGAAAGAAAAGACCAAGATGGATGTCAGAGGAGACTCTGAAACTTGCTCTTGAGTGTTAAGCAGCTAAAGCAAAAGGAAGAATTGATGAAGTAAAAGAACTGAACAGAAGATTTCAAAAGGCCTCTCGAGAAGACAAAGAAAAGTATTATAATGACATGTGCAAAGAGCTGGAGATGGAAAACCAAAAGGGAAGAACACGCTTGGCGTTTCTCGAGCTGAAAGAACTGAAGAAAAAATTCAAGCCTCGAGTTGCGATAGTGAAGGATTCCATGGGGAAAATATTAAACGATGCAGGAAGCATCAAAAGAAAATGGAAGGAATACACAGAGTCATTATACCAAAAAGAATTAGTCGATATTCAACCATTTCAGGAGGTGGCATATGATCAAGAACCGATGGTACTGAAGAAAGAAGTCCAAGCTGCTCTGAAGGCATTGCGAAAAACAAGGCTCCAGGAATTGATGGAATATCAATTGAGATGTTTCAAGAAACAGATGCAGCGCTGGAGGTGCTCACTTGTCTATGCCAAGAAATATGGAAGACAGCTTCCTGGCCAACTGACCGGAAGAGATCCATGTTTATGCCTATTCCCAAGAAAGGTGATCCAACTGAATGTGGAAATTATAGAACAACATCATTAATATCACATGCAAGCAAAATTTTGCTGAAGATCATTCAAAAGCAGTTGCAGCAGTATATCGACAGGGAACTGCCAGAAATTCAGGCTGGTTTTAGCAGAGAACGTGGAACCAGGAATATCATTGCCGATGTCAGATGGATCCTGGCTGAAAGCAGAGAATACCAGAGGGATGTTTACCTGTGTTTTATCGACTACGCAAAGGCATTCGACTGTGTGGATCATAACAAACTATGGATAACACTGCGAAGAATAGGAATTCCAGAACACTTAATTGTGCCCATGAGGAACCTTTACATAGATCAAGAGGCAGTTGTTCAGACAGAACAAGGGCATACTGATTGGTTTAAAGTCAGGAAAGGTGTGCATCAGGGTTGTAGTCTTTCACCATACCTATTTAATCTGTATGCTGAACAAATAATCCGAGAAGCTGGACTATGTGAAAAAGAACGGGGCATCAGGATTGGAGGAAGACTCATTAACCACCTGTGTTATACAGATGACACAACTTTGTTTGCTGAAAGTAAAGAGGACTTAAAGCACTTACTAATGAAAATCAAAGACCACAGCCTTCAGTATGGATTGCACCTCAACATAAAGAAAACAAAAATCCTCACAACTGGACCAATGAGCAACATCATGATAAACAGAGAAAAGACTGAAGTTGTCAAGAATTTCATTTGACTTGGATCCACAATCAACAGCCATGGAAGCAGCAGTCAAGAAATCAAAAGACGCGTTGCATTGGGCAAATCTGCTGCAAAGGACCTCTTCAAAGTTTTGAAGAGCGAAGATGCCATCCTGAAGACTAAGGTGTGCCTGACCCAAGCCCTGGTATTTTCAATCGAATGCTGGACAATGAATAAGGAAGGCCGAAGAAGAGTTGACGCCTTTGAATTGTGGTGTTGGCGAAGAATATTGAATATACCATGGACTGCCAAAAGAATGAACAAATCTGTCCTGGAACAAGTGCAGCCAGAATGCTCCTTAGAGGCAAGGATGGTGAGACTGCATCTTACATACTTTGGACATGTTGTCAGGAGGGATCAGTCCCTGGAGAAGGACATCATGCTTGGCAGAGTACAGGGTCAGCGGAAAAGAGGAAGACCCTCAACAAGGTGGATTGACAGAGTGGCTGCAACAATGAGCTCAAGCATAACAACGATTGTAAGGATGGCTCAGGACCGGGCAGTGTTTCGTTCTGTTGTGCATAGGGTCGCTATGAGTCAGAACCGACTCCATGGCACCTAACAACAACAACAACAAGGTAAATCCATTAAGCAGAAAAGAGATTAATGGTTGCCTAGCACTGGGGAAGAGGGGGATGTTAAAAGGAAATGGTGAATGACTGCTAATGGGTATGGGATTTCTTATTGGGGTGATGAAAATATTCTAAAAGTAATCGTGGTGATGGTTACGAAACTCTGTGAATATACTCAAAGCCACTTTTTTTATTGTGCTTTAGAGGAAGGTTTACAGAGCAAATTACTTTCTCATTAAACAATTAATACACATATTGTTTTGTGACGTTGGTAACCAACCCCTCGACATGTCAACACCCTCCCCTTCTCTCTAAAAGCCACTTTAAATGGGTGAATTGTATTATACATGAATTATATCTCAATAAAGCTCTTATTTAAAGTGGGAGGGGGGAGGAATCTGCCAGGGCCAAGCACAGGACCTAACACATAGTGCTTGCTCAGAAAATATTCGTTGAATAAATGAATGAATGTTGTTTTTCGATGCCGTCAGGTCTATTTCAATTCATACCAACCCCATGTGACAGAGTAGAATTGCCCCAATAGAGCTTCCTAGGCTGTAATCTTTATGGTAGCACATCGACAGGTCTTTCTCTCCCGGAGCAGCTGCATTGGTTCAAATCGCCAATCTTTCGGAGAGTAGCCAAGTGACTAACCATTGCACTACCAAGGCTTCTTAAATAAACGAATAAATGGAGTTTTTCAGTTGTAGATTAACTAACATTCTGGGGTAAATAAGTAGAGTTCAGAAATGGAACTTAGGTCTTGCTTCATTCATATCACGTCTGGGATGGGGCACTAGAATTCAAGTTTCCATCCAGTTCCGAGGTGATGCGGTGCTGCTGGTCTGAGGGTCACACTTATGCAACCTAGTTAGCTATCCTAACAAAAGGCAGCTTGGGGGCGGGGAACTAAGCTGCCTTTCCCTTTAAAAGAGCTCTGACAGTAGTAGAGCCCTTCGGATAAAGTTCAATGCACACAGCTTGAGCAGTTTCTGGGGGTGGACCTTCTGTGAGGCACTGAGTCAGGAGCTGATGGGTTGCAGCTGCTCTGATGAAATATCCTATAATCAGCGGCTGCTTGTCTGCGCAGACCTCCCTTAGCACAAAGGGTCCCAGCCCAGCTGCCTGCTCCCAGCTTCCTGGAGCAGAGCCGCAGCTGGCCTCATTTCCCTCCTCGCAGGAGACCCGTGGGTATGGGGACGACCCGGGAGCACTGCTGGCCGATGGACTTCCTCCCCGCTTCCTCCCACCTCCTGGCTTCAGCTCTCTTCTTACTGTTTGCCAAACTGAGTGAGCCAGTCCACTGCTGCCTTGAGGGCAACTGCTGGAGGTTTAGTTGCCATGGCAACTGATCTGCTATCCACAGCGGGGTAGAGGAACCCTGGTGTGTGATTTGATGGGTGGGCCATGCCATTTCCCTGAATGACAACTATTTCACCACTAGCCAATCGTTCGTTTGGATTAAGCCTTTTTCCATCCAAGAATCCCATCTCACAATGCAAATAGCCCTCAGGGAGCCTGTGAATTCCTTTATTAAAAGGAACCTGGGAGCAGACTTGGAAGGAATTGCCAGACTTCACCCACGACTTCGCAACTTCGCCGACCGTGCGATTGTCCCCACGTCTGCTGTGCTGTACTTGCTGAGGGTGGGGAGAGGAGTGGCCTCAGCCACAACAAACTGGTTGGGATCAGTACCTCTCCCTACAGGTGGTGATGGTTTTAAATCCCGTGATCAAAAGCCCAAGACTAGGAATGGTCACCAAACACCTTTCCAGTCTGTCCGTCGTGAATCTTGGTAAAATGAAGATAGGCCCTTAGAGATTGGAATCCTACCGAGCAGCTCCATTTGTCGCTGTTTTAGGACAAAGGCACATTCATGGTTTAGTATTTTATTTTATACTTTATTTTGCTGTCTTCTATTTTAAAATCTTGAGTCGGGTTACACATAAAAGAAGTAGAGCCAGGATGTTTGGGAAATTAACAGATGATATTTAGCAAACATTTTGACGGGTCGTAAAGAAACATCTGCAGCGAGTCTGGGACTATGAGTTGTGTGTTGAAGGAAGGAGGCCCGTAGCCGGCAGCGCCTGCAGCTGCATTGGGTTACAAGGCTGAGCTGAACTAAGAGCTCAGAGCTGACGACAGTGCAGTTCACTGAGTCACCAGCAAGGGGCACCCTTTTGCAGTAAAGTCTCCAATAGCTTTTTTTTTTTTTTTTTTTAGTAGCTTTGCTCCCCAGCGGCCGACCTTATAGATAATTGGCATTTTGATTTCTCTAACCTTCTGCTTCCTTCTTCAAAGCAGACACTCCCTCTATGAAGCCTTCCTCCCACTTCTTATGAAAACAGACATTTTGATGGGAGGTGACTCTTGCGGCCAGGATTAAAAGCAAAATCTGAAGAAGGAAAACAGTCAATGAAATTAAATAAAGAATGTAAAGAAG
Source organism: Elephas maximus indicus (assembly GCF_024166365.1). Lineage (NCBI taxonomy): Eukaryota > Metazoa > Chordata > Mammalia > Proboscidea > Elephantidae > Elephas > Elephas maximus. Next base: position 74,537,107 of record NC_064824.1, on the reverse strand, counting down.
GTTGAATATCGGGTTCAGGCATTGATCTTTAAGTGTGCCCACAAAAGTTGAAAGAAGGTCTGGCCTGATTTTCACGACTGACCCAAAGGGCACAAGGAATTCCTAGGTAGTCTCGTAAAAGTCTGATTCAATAGGGCATGTGGGGCATCAACGTAAAACTGGCCTCCTGTTGTTTCATTTCTCAAGGGTCAACTGGGTTACTTGACAGCTTGTGCCTGTTTGGAAAACGTCGTTGTCCTCCTGGCAGTGCCTAAACAGTCACAATAAATAATCCACTCATTAGATGCAATAATCCACCCTGTTTTAGACAATCCTGAAATGTCTTAGACACAAATAATACAGAAATTGATGTCAGTGTTCTTTCAAAACCGGGCTCTAATATTGCTAGCCATTGCTATTTAAACATTTTAAATAACCTATTTCTTTGTCTTTTGAATAAAATTAGACAGTCTAGCTCATTACACTCACACTTCACAGCTCTGTAGACACATTTGGGCAATATTCTCAATTTCAAACTTGTTATGGATTTTGTAATTTGATAGGTGTTTTTTCATTTTTCTTTTAAAGATTTTCTTGCTGGAGTTATTGTCTAGCAAGTTTTCACTATTCACATCGGCTCTCTCTTCAGCCACAATTTAAAAGTCAATTTACTCATTGATCAAACTCCTATAGACCTTACTTCATGTTAGTCACTGTTTTAGACACTCTAAAGATTTTAAGTCTTCTAAACTTCATGAGGTAGGTAATACTATCACATGCTCTCACAGAGGGGGAAACTGAGGCACAGGAAAACTTGCTAAGGTATAAAAAACTGATAAGTAGAAGAATCAGGATTTGAACCCAGGATATCTAGAACCAGAGCCCAAGTACTTGGCCACTATGCTATGCTGTCTCTTAGAAAGGAAAAGTCATTAGGTATATGTAAACTCATCTAGTAAATGGCTATTTTAATGAAGTGAGATAACCTGTGTAAGATATCTAGTCCAGTCCCTTGTACAAAGTAAATGCTAGATAAATACTGGGTGATTAGAGGAGGGTTGATATATTTTGACCTTTCATATTCATTTAGTGAAGTTGTTAAGAGCACTGGGTTAAACAGAACTAGGATAGTCCAGACCTTTCCATCACTATCTGTGTTGCTTTATTCAACCAACTTGATCATCTAGACTCAGATTCCCAACGTGGTGATAATTCTAGAATCTACCTCATAGAGTTGAGGTGAGGATAAATGAGATAATACATGTAAAACTTAACACAGTCCTGCCACAGAATAAAAGGTAGCTGTCCTTTCCTTCAGTTTTATTTACAGACTCAGTTTCATTTAAGGACTCAACCAGGCTGTGGTATCATATAAGGGCAAATATTTACCCAAATGTTCCCCCAGTAAGGCCAATCAAGGAGCAAGTTCAACCCTTTTTGGAGAGAAACAGAACTATTGGTAATCAATATTGATTGAGAGTTTTGAAAGGAAAAAAAATCAAGAGCACTATTAGAAAATAAATTGTGGACTAAAATTTGGCAAGGTTTACAGAGCTTCAAGCTCAATCCTCCTCCTCTGTAACCAGTAGGTTTTAATGTGTCCAAGAAAAAGTTGGAGGCTCTTCCCTTGACAGTCCCTGTAGATAAGGAAACCAGAGAGGAACAGCTTGGGTAGGCCAAGCTCAGGGTACCAGAAGGGGAAAGTAGGCCCTTCTCCCTCCTGCCCGTGCTTTGCTCCATCTCACACCCCTATCCAATCAGCCTTTCCCATTTCCCCTGGCCTGACTCCTCCACTGCCCACCTTCCCCTAGAGCAGCTGTTGAATGGTGAAAGAGAATAACAAGCTGGCTTTGTTGCCTAGTGGCTGTGACAGGGGCCAGGTGGCCTCAGTGAGTGGCCAAGGGGTGATCAAGGTCTGAGGTAAAGGGAGAGTGATTTCCATCAAGCCACCATAGATGTGTAAGGGCCATGGGCATCTTTGCTGAATCATTGTCTTTGTGACGAGGAAAGGAAAACAGTAACTAATCCTGAAAATCGTATTTTAGACCATTGTATGAATTTTTTTTTTTTTTTTTTTACTGACTAATATGACTCACCATCAGCCTAGGATAGTATTTTTCCAATAAATATCCTATGCAGAGTCAGGAAGTTGTACTTACTTACTATCTTCCTGAGAGTCTCATGAACTCCATAGGCCCCTGGTAAGATGAGATTTTAACACTTTTTTTTTTCTATTCTTTTTGCTATTTCTTGATGGTTTTCTTCACTGTACCTTTCCACTCATACATGTCAGAGAAGAAGATACAAGAGACCCTGGTCCTGGTGGGGGTTGGAAATAGTGAAAAACACTAGGATTCCCTATTGACCCACAAACGAGCCTGAAGACTCTGCTCTGTGATATGTGTCCCCATATTCACAGATCCCAATTAAAAAAAAAAAAACTGTTATAAAGTTGATTCCAACTCGTGGTGACCCCACGTGTTACAGGATAGAACTGCTCCATCGAGTTTTGTTGACTGTAATCTTTACAAGGAATTGTCAAGGATTTCCTTTTACGTGAATCCACAAATCAATGCCCATGGAAGCAGCTGTTAAGAAATCAAAAAACGCATTACATTGGGCAAATCTGCTGCAAAAGACCTCTGTAAAGTGTTAAAAAGCAAAGATGTCACTTTAAGGACTAAAGTGTGCCTGACCCAAACCATGGTGTTTCCAATTGCCTTATATGCATGTGAAAGCTGGACAGTGAATAAGGAGGACCAGGGAAGGACTGATGCCTTTGAATTATGGTGTTGGCGAAGAATACTGAATATACCATGGACTGCCAGAAGAACAAAAAATCTGTCTCAGAAGAAGTACTCCCTAGAATGCTCCCTAGAAGAGAGGATGGCAAGACTTCATCTCACATACTTTGGACATGTTATCGGGAGGGACCAGTCCCTGGAGAAAGGCGTCATGCTTGGTAAAGTACCAAAACCAAAAAACAAACCCATTGCCATCAAGTCTATTCCAACTCACAGCGACCCTATAGGTAAAGTACAGGGTCAGCGAAAAAGAGGAAGACTCTCAAAGAGATGGATTGACACAGCGGCTGCAACAATGGGCTCAAGCATAACAATGATTATGAGGATGGTGCAGGACCCGGCAGTGGTTCTTTGTTGTACATAGGGTTGCTATGAGTCAGAACCAACTCGACAGCACCTAACAACAACACAGTCTTCACAAAAGCAGATCACCAGGCCTTTCTTCTGAGGAGTCTCCGGGTAGGTTTGAACTGTCAACCTTTAGGTTAGTAATCAAGCACAAGGTGCTCCCAAAGACAAATGGAAACCTGTTATCAAAAACGGTAAGAAGTAAATCCTAAAAAGAGTTTCTTATACAATTCATTGGTTCATTCACAATTTTGAGCTCCTATTATGTGCCCACACTGAGTGTCACGGATTGAACTGTCAGCTTGGCTAGGTCATGAATCCCAGTATTGTATGATTATCTACGATTTTGTCATCTGATGTGATTTCCCTATGTGTTGTAAATCCCATCACTATGATGTAATGAGATGGATTAGCTGCAATTATATTGATGAGATCTACAATTTTGCTTAAGATAGTGTCTTAAGCCAATCTCTTTTGAGATATAAAAGAGAGAAGTGAGCAGAGAGACATGGGGACCTCAAATCACCAAGAAAGCAGTGCTGGGAGCAGAATACTTCCTTTGGACCTGAGGTTCCTGCGCTGAGATGTTTCCAGACCAAGGGAATATTGGTGCATCACAAGGACCTTCCTCCAGAGCTGACAGAGAGAGAAAGCTTTCCCCTGGAGCCGGCACCCTGAATTTAGGCTTGTAGCCTACTGGCCTGTGAGAGAATAAACTTCTGTTTGTTGAAGCCATCTATGTGTGGTTATTTCTGTTACAGTAGCACTAGATGACTAAGATACTGGGCTAGGAGCTACAGAGATGAATAAGGCCAGTTATTGCCCTCAAGGAATTTGAGGTCAGGTGAGAGAGAAGGTCAAGGAGGCCAGCCTTCACATACAGTGTGAAAACAGCAAAAATGAGGCACGTTAAGGATGCTTTGGGTGGTAGAGAGGAGCCTAGGGATGAGCACCTAACTTCGCTGAGACTGCCTGCCATGGATTGAATTGTGTCCCCAAAAAATACGTGTTAACTTGGTTAGGCCATGATTCCCAGTATTGTGTGGTTGTCCTCCATTTTGTGATTGTAATTTTATGTTAAAGAGAATTAGGGTGGTACTGTAACACCCATACTAAGGCCTTATCCCTGATCTAATGTAAAGGGAGTTTCCCTGAGTTGTGACGTGCACCACCTTTTATCTCTCAAGAGATAAAAAAGGAAGGGAAGTGAGCAGAGAGGGTGGACCTCATACCACCAAGAAAGAAGCACCAGGAGCAGAGCACATCCTTTGGACCCAGGGTTCCTTCACAGAGAAGCTCCTAGTCCAGGGGAAGATTGACAAGAAGGACCTTCCTCCAGAGACAACAGAGACAGAAAGCCTTCCCCTGGAACTGACGCCCTTGGACTTTTAGCCTACTTTACTGTGAAGAAACAAATTTCTCTTTGTTAAAGCCATCCACTTGTGGTATTTCTGTTAAAGCAGCACTAGATGACTAAAACACTGCACCAAGAAAGCTTTGCAAGGCATCAGAACTCATGAGGATAAGGAGTTGGGGGAAGGAGAGACGGTTCTAGGCATCAAGATATGCACCAAAGCATGAAAGCAAACTAGCAAATGGAAATTGCAAGGAGTGAAGCTTACTCACAGGGAAACCATTAGATATGACCCTAGAAGGGTGGACAAAGATCAGATTGTGAAAAGCCTTATAGAGTATGATAAAAAAAATAAAAAAAGGATATGAATTTTACTCTCCAGGCAAAAGGAAACCACTTGTAATAGTTTCTTTGGACTGCTGTAACAAAGTAGCACAAACTAGGTGACCCGAAACAGCAGAAATGTATTCTCTCACAGTCCCTGGACTCTAGCAGTCTGAATTCAGGATACCAGTAGAGCCATGATCTCTCAAAGGCTCTAGAGGAGAAATACTTCCTTGGCCTCAGATGACCTGGGCTATGGCAACTTAACTCCAGTCTCTGCCTTTGTCTTCACATGGCTATCTTCCCTCTGTGTCTCTTTGTGCCTCTTCTCCTCTTCTTATAAGGACACCAGCCATAAAGAAATTAGCGCCCACGTTAATGACCTCATCTTAACCGATTATATTTGCAAAGACCCTATTTTCAAACAAGGTCACGTTCACAAGTACCAGAGGTTAGAACTTGAACATATCTTTTTGGAGGACACAATTCAACCCATATAATTTTTAGTATGGGATAGTCAGCTTTGGATCCTAGGAAAATCTTTCTGATAAGAGTGTAGAAGCACATTACAAAGGGTTGGTCTGAAGGTGGAAAGACCAACTCCTTTCTACAGTGAGTACTCACTTTCCATTAAGCAAAAGTCCTGACACTCCAAGCTGGTAGTAGGAGCCCAAAGCTGTAATTCTGGCCCCTCTTTCCTGTGGTTAATTAAACAGTACCACAAATAATTTGCAGCTCCTCCCATTAAGAGGTGGGATCTACTTTTACATCCTTTGAATCAGGGCTGGCCTTGTGACTCACTTTAACCAATAGAATGTGGCAGAAATGACACTGTAAGATTTCTATGCCCAGGTCTCAAGAGATCTTACAGTTTTCACCTTCTTGGAACATCATATAAGGAAGCCCAGACTAGCCTTTTTGAGGATGAGCACCCAAGTGGAGAGAGAGGCCCAAATATCAAGACATTCAAGCCATCCCTGCTGAGTGAGGCCATCCCTGACCAGCCAGCCCCCAACCAACCCACCAATTAATTGTAACCACTTAGGTGACCCCAGCAAGACAAGTAGAAGAACTGTTCAGGTGAACGCAGCCCAAATGGCAACATCAAGAGCAAATTAATGGCTGTTGTTTTGCACCACTCTGCCTTAGGGTCGGTAGTTACACAGCGATAGATAACTGGTATTCCTCTACATTGCAGTTCCTGAAAACTGGCACCAGAACAACAAGCTGTCCAGAGCTTCAGTGAAATTAATACTGTCTGGAGGGTAAATATACCGCATGTACCATGTGGAGAAAGGGTTTTTGCTAGGATTATCTGAGTATCCTTCCCTCCAGAGTGCTGATTAGGATGCCTGACTTTTTCTAGCTTATATCTAACTATAAATGCCCTGCCCTGATTGATGGGACATCAATATTAATTAAAAATTCATAGTATGGTTAGATTTTTTCACATGTAATCACAACTTTAAAATCTCAAGAAATGTTTCTGTAGATAGCTGGAAAAGCAGCTTTTCCTTCAGAATCCTGACTTTGCAAAAAAAAAAAAAAAGTTATCTTAGTCTCTCACAACAGAATTTTGGGAACATGTGTGAAAAAGTCAGAGTTGGCCAGAGATGCCATTTTTCTCCGTAGCACAGGATGCCCTTCCTGCGGAATGTAGCTTTCATGTGAACAGACTCCACTATGGGGACAGACACGGAGCAGACAAAACGACTCACACAAACCACTGGGATTCCATATGGTAGCAAGTGGGGGAGGGGCACTGAAGTAGGCACTTGACCCAGAGTTGGTGTTATGAAATTCATGGCATCTAAATTCCTGAATATACATCAAAAGGGAAAGAGCCTTGTAGCCACACACTTGAACCCATTTTGAACCTGCAGGAATTCTCTCTAGCATACTACCACACCTCATCTTTGCTCCATAAATCTAAAATTGAGTGGTTTTTTTGTTTTGTTTTGTTTCTTTCACCACATCATACTGAAACAGCTGGGCAGATTTTTACCAAATTTAGAGGATATGTTTAGGGTAACCTGACTGAAAAAAAAAAAACAGGCCCTGGGCCAAGCATGGAAGTCATTTTGTGAGGCCCCAGGGGCAGGTAACCAGACATGAGAGGTACTTGTAACAACCACTCAGAGACCTGCCAAAGAATTAAAATGTTAGGGCCAGAGAAAACAAAACAGGGTTTTGTTTCAAATGCGAGCCCCAAACTAAAATTCATTTAGGGCTCCAAGCTACAGGCATCGGTCCTCAACGGAGCTGCTTTTCATGAAGCTACATTTGTAATGTTCTCTGGGGTAAGCAACAGCAGGGATCTATTTATTTAACAAGGGTTTGTGATTCTTCCAGCAGCACAGAGGAGCCGATGAGTGCAATAAATACGTATGAGCAGTGCATCTTGGAAGACATATTCCAACCCGAGGGACTAAGAGACAACATCTCATATTATTTTGGGCAAGACTGTTCCTCACAGTAGGGTGGTTCATAGCCATGAAAAAGCACAAACTGTTTAGAGAAACAGCTTTATCAGGTCTCTACCATGTGCTTTCAGAAACGTCTGGCATGTCTCCACGGTGGTGTTTGATAATATTGGCGCGTTCACATATATGCTAGTGGCAAACATTTTACAAACAGTAGTTGAATGCATGGAGTCCCTGGGTGGTGCAAAGGGATCAGCACTTGGCTGCTAACCAAAAGGTTGGTGATTTGAGTCCAACAGGAGGCACCTTGTAATAAAGGCTTGACAATCTACTTCCAAAAGGTCACAGCCATTGAAAACTCCATGGAGCACAGATCTACTCTGACGCACATGGGGTCACCACAAGATGGAGTTGACTCCAGGGCAGCTGGTTTTTTGTTGTTTTTGGTTAGTTGAATGAATCGAGCAATGACTGGATGAATGAATAAATGAATGAATGAATGTTGTCTAAGGAGCTGTGAAAGGAAGGAGTAAAACAAATCATCTAACAATACCCTTCACAGCCAACCCTTGTTAGCTGTGAATGGCATTTTTAGTTTCATTACTTAATAGAGTGTTGAAATTTTTCAAACTATATTTAAAACATCTCAAATACAAAACTTTAGCTTTGAAAGGCAAAGATTATACTGCTTCAATAATAATTTTCATAAGAACAGTTCACCTCACATTTAATATTAGCAATGCCACTGTTCCTGCAATGAATTGACAAAACAGCTCAATACACCTCATTTAGAACCATTATGGGGCATTTCGTCAAAGATCTGGTTAAGAATGTCTCCAAAGAAAGAATCAATGAGGTTTTTATTATAGTTGGGAGAGATTTTCTTAAGGAAAAAAAAACCCCTATAAAATGAAGCCGAGGGATTAAAGTGTGACCAGGGCAAAGGACATGTTCCACTTTACTCCACTGAAGGTAAATATAATTTTTATTTTTACAATAGTCTATTCCCACATATATTATCCATGTAATTGTTTATGTTTCAAAACCCACATGATGGCAGTTTTACAAGCTGCATAGATAGACTATTCTCAGGAATTTGTGCTTAGGGATTGCTTTAAACAGAAAACTGCCTTATAATTAGCACGTTTGGCACATTAGTAATCAAGCACTCCTTGGAGGGCGAAACAGGCCAGCAGCTCACCAAACTCCTTCTCTCAGAAAAGGTTCCAGTGGCTAATACATTGCTACAATTGGGTCAAGATTTCCTTGCATTGCAGTCTTAATGAAAGATCCCATGAAACGTGGTACATTTAATATTTTACTTGTATATCTTTTTTATGCAAAACTTATTAATTTAGCTTTAACATGGTTCTATTTAGTTCCAGGCAGTTTTACAGCTTAATAAGAAAAACAGTTCTAATTGGCTTTAACATTATTCCTTAGTTTGTACCTACCAAGTCAATAATTTCAAGGAAGCTGAATAAAATTTTCCAAAAATGTTCTGTGTTATATTGTCTCCCCAGTTTTGTTCTGCTTTATTAATAAATTCTTATAGTTTTTGTTCTTTCCACAACTCTCAGAAACATATAAAGTAAGCACTTAAGAAAAGCAAACACTTTTTCTGTTATCAGTCCAGGTTACTCAGGTGCACACCAAAGAAACAGACTCTGGCTAACATAAGTCAAGAGGGGGTGATGGGAAGGATGCTGGGGTAGCTCATTGAGAGGAGGGAAGAGAGCTAAGAAGCGAGCCTCAAAGGGGGCAGTGCCAGAGGCTTCCCCATCAGAGTCCCAGACTCACCTCCAACAACTGTCAATCTCTAGGACAGGCAATCTGATTGACCCAGCTCTGGCCTAGAACCTCTACCTTTGAACCAATAAGATGTGGCCAGGAGCTGGGGAGGAAACCACAGACAGGTCCCTGGGGCATCAAGAGCTGAGCAACCACCTGCACATATGTCCACTACACTCTAGGTTTTTATCTTGTAAATATCCCCTATGTGGACATTGGATGTGTCATATCTCGCAATGATAAGTGGTTATAATTTTTTCAGAATAGGTTTAACTACAATAATGACACCTGGTACTGGTGAAGAGTTTTACGATTTCAAATACAATTAATATACATTATTATAATTAAGGGCACCTTGTTATTAATAGTAAAATCTATCATTGACTGAACGCTTACTAACTTTATGAGGATAAGTTACCGCTTATTCATGCTTACAATGTGCCAGACAAGTCCTAAGCACTTTGCATAAATTACCCCTAATGCTCACAACAAGCATTAAAAAGAGGTTCTTTTTATTACCCAGTTTGTCAGATCACTTCTGAAATAAGAATATAAATAAAGCTTTAAAATAATACAAAAATAAAATGATATTCTCTCACATATGGATTCATTTTACCTTCACAGGACCCCGGTGACATCATTATAATAATTCATGATGCACAGATGAAGATACCAAGGCTCAGAGAGACAAACTGCCTGTCCCTACCAACCAAAATCCAAACTTTATGAACACTGGAATCCTCTTCTCTTAACTGCTTGTCCAGTGCCCTTTACAACATTAAGCCAATAAGCTTAAGTCAATCTACTGGTATAAGGACATTTCTAGAGATTTACCTGTTTAGACAAACTCAGTTTTAGTTAATAGAATCAGGAGTAATTATAGAGCTAAATCTTTGCTGGGTTGGGTTTTTGGTTTTTTGTTTTCCTTTTAATGAGGGTACATTCTAAACTGATGTAACTAAGAGACACAAAATTTAAGTGACTTAATTTCTCTCATACCTAAGAGTCTAGAGGTCAGCAGTCCAGGACAGTCAGGGCAGTGCTACCATCCTCCAAGGAGGCTTCCAGTCATCATTGCCAGTGGGAAGAAGGAAGAGAGAAGTTTAGGGCAAGCGGCTTTGGCTTTACGACTCGTAATTTTCATAGTCTCACTTCAGCTTACATCTTATTGGCCCAAATTTAGTCACATGGCCACACCTAACTGCAAGGAAAACTGGGAAATATACACAACTAAAATTTAGGGAGCTCCATTACTAAAAGGAAAGAGGGGAAATGTAAACCAAGGAAAAATTAGCTATTTCTGACACAAGGGCTATATTTATATTTTCTCTATCTAAGCAATCAGAATTTGAAAAGTTACCCATAATCAGGGAAAGATCTAGGTGAAGGGGGGAGTCCTTTTCAATAAGTAATACAAAAATGCCTAACTTTTAGACATTTTACAAGAACATGTGATCTCATTAACACATTGCTAGGCCCCTCCGGGGGTGTCGCACAGGCAGAAGCCTGTAAAGTGAGAGGCCCTGAAACTGGAGTTTCATTCCTTCCAGGTAAACCTGCTTCTGCTTTTAACAGTTGTGTTTGTCTAACATTTTGTTCCTGCAGATTTATGAACACATACAAGCTATCACTTTACATCTGAAATAAATGGCTGGGCCAATGATGGAAACAGTCACTATGATGTTTATAGTAGCCAGTTCAGTCAGTCAGACCACCTGGCAGCCCAGCTGGTGGTTAAGATGTCATTAGTAACCTGCACTGACCAGTTTGTCTCTGCCTGACCACAAACAAGTACAGCCAGAATAATCGCTCATAAAGAGCAAATGGTAATGCATGCTTGTTTGTTTTGTTTAAGCTGAACTGGAAGAGCGGGACCCCATTCCTGATCATCCTGTCTAGGACAATAGCCAAGGCAGGGAGAAGCGGGTGTCCTCTGGGGACCTCAGTGCCCAAATCAGTCAAATGAGTGGTAGAGGGGGATCCTGCTCAGGCCTTTCATGTGGAATGAAAGATTCTGATGGAATCTTAGAGAAATGTGCTCCTGGTCTGCTTCACCTCACAGGCCTTAGCCCAAAGAAATATAATCTATCTTCAAAATGGCTGCTTAACAATTTGCCCAGAGCAAATAAATCATGGCAGGTACAGTTTTACTAAAGTATACCTTGAATGGGTAAGAGAACGCTGTTTGTAGATGTTCACTCCCCTTTTAACTCATGCTTCTTCGTTAGGGATTTCCACACATGCACTATCCTCCTCAGTAAAGCTCAAATGCTTCCTCATTCCTTCATTCATTCATTCCAGGAACATTTACTTATGCTGACCGTGGTATAAACATCTAATTCAGGACTAGGACACAGACCACTAAGTAGTTTTGTTGCTGTTAGGTGCCATCAAGTTGATCCCAGACTCATAGCGACCCCATGCACAATGGAACAAAATGCTGCCCAGTCATGCACCATGGCCATGACAGGTTGCAGATCATGCCTTTGTGATCCATAGGGTTCTCATTGGCTGACTTTTGGAATTAGATCACCAGGCCTTTCTTCCTAGTCTGTCTTAATCTGGAATCTCCACTGAGACCTGTTCAACATTATACTGACAGGCAAACCTCTACTGATAGATGACTGGTGGCTGCACTTGAGGTGCATTGGCTGGGATTTGAACCCGGCACCCTGGTTCTCCTTCATGGGAGGCAAGAATTCTACCACTGAATCACTACTGCCCCCATGCCCCCATAACTACTTTAGTAGTAAAAAAAAAAAAAAAAAGTTAGTAGTAGCAATGATTAAATAATGATCAGTCAGTAACAACTTTGACCTTGGCCATGCTTAAAAATAATTTTGGCAATTAAAATACTCCAGGATATTGTGTTACCAAGCCTGTTGATAAATCTGTGCTCCCTACAGTTTCAGTTCTTAAAGAAGAAAAAAAAAAAGCTATGACTATTAGGGGTGTTTTTTTTTTTTCTTCCTCTCTGTGTAAACTGATTTCTGAGTTGACTGGTAGCTATTTGATTTAGTTTGGCTGGTCACGGTCATACCAAAAGCAAATTTGTTTTTTTTGTTGTTTTTTTTTTTTTTTTTTTTACCAAATCCTATTATATTTCTTATTACTGGGCCATGGAAAACATTATCCAGTATTTCCTCCTTAGTAATCTCAGAAGAGAATCATCTATCTTCCGTTCGAAGCAAAGGTAAGCTAAACAGGTTTTTTAGTTAGTATTAATACCCCAGTCACTAAGTTCTGTGTGTCTATTATGGGAATAACATAGAATAGATTATTGGGAATATATAAAAAAAAAAAAAAAGGACTTGGCCATAAGCCAGATGGTAGATCCTGTTTTCACCGCTGATGTCGATCAGCACAATGGCTCGAACCTGATCTAGGCTTGTGTGTCTATGCATAAAACCCCAGCAGTACTCAGTCTCCTGACATTCTTTCTAAACTCTTAGCTCCAGAAATATCAAAGCTTGTATTAAATATTTGAAATAACTGATTGTAATAGTCACACTTTTATTGGAAACTAGCTCATTAAAAAAATAAAAATACCTTAGCACTGAAAAGATTCAAGATCCTTCAAATGATACAACAGAAAACTAGCATAGACTGATAGATGAAAATTGTTCTCAGAAAGCTATAATGTATATGTAGAACTTTTGGCCCCTACTAGCAGACCAGTAACAGCAGAATAAATTGAATCAGCTGGCAGAGAACAAGAAAAGCTATTCTGGTAATAATTTGAGCAAAAAACAGATAAGTGCTTTCCTTGGTTCATTTAATCATCTATAAATAAAAAGTTTTAACTCCGATTCGAATATACTTTAATGCTTAGCCCAGATTTAGTGAAGAAGCGTGGTGACACCATTTTTCTTTTCTTCAGGCATGGACGTCTTTAATTACCTTTCATTGCCTTCTTTAATGAGTTCTAGGATCATACAGAATCCATGTAATCTTGCAAACCCACTTTACAGTTGAAGACACTGAGGAAGAGAGAAGCAAAATGCCCTACTTCACAACTTTTTGGAAAAGCCAAGATCAGAAGCCAGTAGTTAGTCTTGTACACAAGAGTTTCTCAACCTCAGCACTACTGACATTTTGGACCAGATAATTCTTTGTTGTGGGAGCTGTCCTGCACATTGTAGGATGTTTAGAGGCATCCCTGGCCTCTACCCACTAGATGCCAGTAGCACGTGCCCCACCCCCCAAGTTGTGACAACAAAGAATGTCTTCAGATTTTGTCAAACCACCCCAGCTGAGAACTGTTGCTGTAAACCTATCTTAATTTTCCCAGTGACTCCTCAGCCAATAATTTTCCTCTCCTCCTTCCTCTAGCTATCCCGCTCTCAGCCCTGCTCTAAGACATCTGTGGCTACAAAATACTTGGCTATAGCAAGGTGTAGTCTGAGTGTCGCTTTCTGAGAAACTAGTTTTTATTAGATCAAAAGCTTAACTGGGCATACAGGAATCTAAATTATTTTATCTAGATTTTATTTAATCTCAGAGTCACAGAATTGAATTAATCACAATCCTTGGTCAAAGTCCTTTAGTTCACCCATGGCCTATTCTTAATTTATTTATTTTATTTAGCCATTTGAATTAGTTATGCTTTAACAATATGAAAAGTGCCCGGGAACCCACAACCCATTTCCTATCTAACCTATGCTCCCCTTATCCCGCCTCTCCTCTCCCCACCCAAGGTAACCGTCATCTTGAGCCCTGTATTCATCATATTCTCTTCCTTTGCTTTTTATATAACTTAATTGCAACTACAGGTATTCCTAAAATGTCTGTGTTTTTACATTTATAACACACTGTAGATAATATTTTGGGAGTTTTTTGCTAAATACTGTATTGCTTAGATTCATCCATACTGTTATGGATCATAGCAGTGTATTGATTTTGATCATGGTATAATATTCCTTTGGGTGAGTATACCAGTTTTTATTCATTCACTCTCCTACTCATGAGTATTTGGTTTTTTCCAGGTTTCTGCTATTATGAGTGGTACTGCTTTGAACATTCCTGTACATTTCTTCTGTGGTACATGTACGAGACTTTCTTCAGAGTCTTCATTTAGGGATGAACTTGATGAGTCATAGGGTATGTGAATATTAGCAGATGTAGGTTAAATTTAGGTTTAGTTTTAGGAAATACGGCCAAACTGTTTTTCAAAGTAATTGAAATTTCCACTTCCACGGACATGTGTAAAACATCCAGTAGCTACATATCCTCTTCACATTTGAAATTGTACAATTATGTAATTTTTTTCCGATCCTGGTTTGCATTTCCCTAATCACAAATGATGTTGAACATCTCGTCATACCTTTATTGGCCTGAATTTGTTTAAACAGGTATATCAGAAAGGGGGGAAATCTGAGGCTTAGTTATGTTGTACCAACCAAAACTCAAACTTGTTGCTATTGAGTCGATTCCAACTCATAGCTACCCTATAGGACAGAGTAGAACTGCCCTGTAGGGTTTCCAAGGCTGTAATCTTTATGAGAGCAGACTGCCACATCTTTCTCCTGTGGAGCAGCTGAAGGGTTTGAACTGCTGGCCTTTGGTTTGCAGCTGAGTGCTTAACCATTGTACCACCAGGGCTCCTTGTTGTACCAACGCTCATCCCAAATATGCCTAGGCTGTTTTAGGAGTATCTGTTTCTGAGCAATCCACATTTTATCTAGGTTGAGCACTTGGCAGATTTAAGTTTGAATTCTGCTTCTGCCACTCACTCTCAGGGGGCCCTTAGATAATGGTTTAAATTCTTCTAAGCTCTGTTGTTTCAATTTTAAATGAGAACACAATGCCTACTTCCAAGGTGAAGTATTAAATAAGCATTCTGTAAAAACCATGACATAGTGCCTGGCACACAGTAAGAGCACAATGTTCACTGTCTTCTGCTTTTATTCCTCCCACTTGCCGTAAGTGCCAAAACTACTAAGAAAGGGGAGAGCCTACCAAGCGAAATACGGTGGTGGATCTTAAAAATCCAGAGTTGGGGAAAGCTGGTCCATATTGGAAAAAACTTCTTTATCACCAAACTTTGCTTAGAAATCTCATGCCTCCTCAGAGAACACAGTCTACCTGAATTCTAGCTGTTGGTGAAGCTAACCCAAGAGAAAGAGGACCACATAGCTGGGTTCCAACTGGAAGTCCAAAGGTAAAAACACAGATGCAGGTGAGATGCAGGTCTTGAGTCCAGAGGCCTGGTAGATGAGATCTAGTCGAGTGTGACAAGGGTGGAGATGGGGTCAGGGACCCAGAAACCCACCAAACCAAGCCCATTGCCATAGAGTCCATTCCAACTCACAGCAGCCCTATAGGACAGAGTAGAACTGCCTCATAGGATTTCCAAGGCTGTAATCTTTATGGAAACAGACTGCTGCATCTTTCCCCCACAGAGCAGCTGCTGGGTTTGAACCACCAACCTTTTAGTTAGCAACCGATTGCTTTAGCCACTGTGCCGCTAGGGCTCCTGCAGGCACCCAGAAAAAAAACGGCCTCCCAAATTCAAAAGATCTTATTTCTACAGCAAATCTTTCCAAAACAGAGGTTTCTTCTTTTGGCAGCCTTTGGCAGGGTTAGAGCTTCAAAACATGTTGAAAACATGATCACCAATTATCTCCCATAGAAGAATATCTGGAAAAACTTGATGACACATGGCAAGGCAAGACAGTTCTCAAAACAACACCTTAGAAAAAGGATTTAGTTTTAGTTAAAACTTTCCACTTCTTAAAACATTTGAGTATGCCCACGAAGCCCTATTATCTCTTGGGCAGTGTCCATCTCTTTCTGAGCCTATTATTTGTGAGCAAACTTTTTCCTGACTCTGAACCATCTCAGTCTAATTCTCTTTACTGTATCAATTAAAAGTGCGTGAATAATGAAAAAAAGAAATCCTTAATTTAATCTAAAAACTTTTATTTTCAAACTCCTTTCATTACTTTTGAGTTCCAGCATTCTCTTCCAAAAGAATTAAAATGCTACATATTTGAAGATATCTTTATCTATAATAATACCACCACCATCACCACAAACGACGAACACCAGCTGTCATGGATTGAATTATGTCCCCCAAAACATGTGCGTATCAACTTGGTTAAGCCATGTGTGCTTATCTTCCATTTTGTGATTGTAATTTTATGTTGAGAGGATTAGGGTGGGATTGTAATGCCACCCTCACTCAGGTCACCTCTCTGATCCAAGTGTAAAGGGAGTTTCCCTGGGGTGTGGGCTGCACCACCTTTTATCTCTCAAGAGATAAAATGAAAGGGAAGCAAGCAGAGAGTTGGGGACCTCATACCACCAAGAAAGCAGCACCAGGAGCAGAGTACATCCTTTGGACATGGGATTCCTGTGGCTGAGAAACTCCTTGACCAGGGGAAGACTGAGGACAAGGACATTCCTCCAGAACCAACAGAGAGAGAAAGCCTTCCCCTGGAGCTGATGCGCTGATTTTGGACTTATAACTTACTAGACTGTGAGAAAATTAATTT
The DNA here is from genome assembly GCF_024166365.1 of Elephas maximus indicus. Classification (NCBI taxonomy): domain Eukaryota; kingdom Metazoa; phylum Chordata; class Mammalia; order Proboscidea; family Elephantidae; genus Elephas; species Elephas maximus. The sequence continues at coordinate 74,520,588 of NC_064824.1, read as the reverse complement.
CTCTTAATTTTTTTTTTTTTTTAAAGCCATCTACCTGTGGTATTTCTGTTATGGCAGCACTAAATGACTAACAGAATTTGGTATTGAGAGAGTGGGGTGCTGCTCTAACAGATACCTAAAACGTGGAAGCGGTATTGAAACTGTGAATGGATAGAGTGGCGACGGTAGCAGAAGACTAGTGCAGCAGAGAACCTGCAGTGGCGGAGAAGCAGCAACAGGAGAGAACCAGCAGCAGCAGAACTAGGACACCAGCGTGAGATGGCACTGAGGCTGACCCACGGAGCAAGAGAGCTGAAAGCCTGTGCACAGGAAGCTTCCTGGTGGAGTGGGGTGCCTCCAGGCACTTATCAGTGGAGCTACAGACCTTTGGAACACCTGCCCCAGCAGGGCAGATGTGGGCATGAGGCCCAAGTTGCTGAGAGGCCAAGAAACCAGGAAGCAGAAACTGAAGAGACAACACAAGAAGCAGAGCTGCCTCAGTCTCAAAAGGTATAGCCAGGGACTTCAAAGGGTGGAGCCACGGCCTCTGGTGTTTCTAAGGGTGGAGTTGCCACTCCAGAGGGACTACAAGAATAGTGCCCTAAAGCCGAGGAAGCAGAGTTGCTGACCAGCGGGCCTGGAAAACAGAGTTGAAGCTGAGTGCCTAGGAGCCTCCACTCAGAATCTGGAGTGTGGCCATTACCTAGAGCCTGGAGGGCAGGGCTATTGTGTAAACGGTCTCAGAGAACAGAGGATTATTTTCAAAGCTTTGAGGGCTAATGTAATGTGTTCTGCTGACTTGCTTGGTGCCTGTTATTCCTTCTTTCCCTCCAGTTTCTTCCATTTGTAATGGAAACATCTAGCTTGTGCCTGTTCTGCCATTGTACCCTTGGAAGCAGATACTTGTATTCTAGATTTCACAGATGAAGAGGAATTTTTGGATTTTAGACTTGGAGTTAAGGCTTTTGCTATGATATGATGGGGTGACTATGTTTTCCACGTTGCAAGGATGTGATTTTCGGGGGGCGGGGGCAAGGGGTGGAATATCATGGATTGAATTATGTCCCCCCAAAAATGTGTGTATCGATTGGGCTGGGCCCTGATTCCCTGTATTGTGTGATTTTCCTATATGTTGTAAATCCTGCCTCTATGCTGTTAATGAGGGAGGATGGACAGCGTTGTATTAGTGAGGAGGACTCAACCTATAGGATTGGATTGTGTCTCAAGGCAATCTCTTGAGATATAAAAGATAGAACCAAGCAGAGAGACAGGGGGACCTCATACCACCAACAAAGCAGCACCAGGAGCAGAGCGCATCCTGTGGACCCAGGATCCCAGGGCCTGAGAAGCTCCTCGACCAGGGGAAGATCGAGGACAAGGACCTTCTTCCAGAGCCAACAGAGAGAGAAAGCCTTCCCCTGGAGCCAACGCCCTGAATTTGGACTTTTAGCCCACTTTACTGTGAGGAAACAAATTTCTCTTTGTTAAAACCATCCACTTGTGGTATTTCTGTTATAGCAGCACTAGATAACTAAGATACCAGCAAACAACCTAAATGTCCAGCAAAAGAGGAATATTTAATTAAGTTATGGTATGTCAAACCTACAGGGTTTTTGCTGGCCGATTCTTTCAGAAGTAGACTGCCTTCCTAGTCTTCCTAGTCTGCTTTAGCCTGGAAGCTCTGCTGAAACCTGTCCACCATGGGTGACCCTGCAGGTATTTGAAATACAGGTGGTATAGCTTCCAGCATCAGAGCAAAACTCAAGCCACCACAGTATGACAAACTGACAGATGAGTGGTTTCAAACTCCCAAGCTGCACTGAAGGCACTGGCAGAAAAATAAGACTCCAGGAACAGACAGAATACCAACTGAGATGTTTCAATAAACAGATGCAGTGCTGGAGGTGCTCTCACTCATCTATGCCAAGAAATTTGGAAGACAGCTACCTGGCCAATTGACTGGAAGACATCCATATTTGCGCCCATTCCAAAGAAAAGAGATCTAACAGAATGCAGAAATTATAAAACAGTATCATTAATATTACATACAAGTAAAATTTTGCAGAAGCCAATTCAAAAGCAGCTGCAGCAGTACGTAGACAGGGAACTGCCAGAAATTCAAGCAGGATTTAGGAAAGAATGTAGAACAAGGGATATCGTTGCTGATGTCAGATGGATCTTGGCTGAAAGCAGAGAGTACCAGAAAGATGTTTACCTATGTTTTATTGACTATGCAAAGGCATCCGACTGTGTGGATCATAATAAATTATGGATAACATTGCAAAGAATGGGAGTTCTGGAACACTTAATTGTGCTCATGAGGAGCATGTACATAGACCAAGAGGCAGTCGTTTGAACAGAACAAGGGGCATTACATGGTTTAAAGTCAGAAAAGGTAAGTACCAGGGTTGTATTCTTTCACTACACTTATTCAATCTGTATACTAAACAAATAGTCCCGAAAGCTGGACTATATGAAGAAGAATGCGGCAGCAGGATTGGAGGAAGACTCATTGACAACCTGCGATATGCAGATGACACAACCTTTCTTGCTGAAAGTGAAGAGGACTTGGAGCACTTACTAATGAAGATCAAAGACCACAGCCTTCAGTATGGATTACACCTCAACATAAAGAAAACAAAAATCCTCACAACTGGACCAATAAGTAACATCACGATAAATGAAGAAAAGATTGTAGTTGTCAAGGATTCGTTTTACTTGGATCCATAATCAATGACCATGGAAGCAGCAGTCAAGAAATCAAATGACATGACGTATTGCATTGGGCAAATCTGCTGCAAAAGACTTCTTTAAAGTGTTAAAAAGCAAAGATGTCACTTTAAGGACTAAGGTATTCCTGATCCAAGCCTCATATGCATGTGAAAGCTGGACAGTGAATAAGGAAGACCAAAGAAGAATTGACGCCTTTGAATTATGGTGTTGACGAAGAATATTGAATATACCATGGACTGCCAGAAGAACAAACAAATCTGTCTTGGAAGAAGCACAGCCAGAATGCTTCTTAGAAGCAATGATGGTGAGATTTTGTCTCATGTACTTTGGACATGTTATCAGGAGGGACCAGTTCCTGGAGAAAGACATCATGCTTGGCAAAGTAGAGGGTCAATAAAAAAGAGGAAGACCCTCAACAAGATGGATTGACACAGTGGTTGCAACGACGGACTCAAGTATAGCAACAATTGTGAGGATGGTGCAGGACAAGGCAGTATTTCATTCTGTTATGCATAGGATTGCTATGAGTTGGAACTGGCTTGACAGCATCTAACAACAACAAGGCAATTTTTGCCATGAATCTTGGCTATCAAAAGATACATAATGACGCCTAAAGCACTAAAAAACATTTAAAAAGAACCAACTCAACAGCACCTAAGAACAACATGTCAAACTCATGAAATATTTTATTACAACCAAAAATGGTCATTTAAAATGATTCGACAGAAACATGGATATTTATCATAAGAAGTGAATACTATAAGGGATGAAAGAAGAGGTTGCAAAATAGTGTTTATTCTGAATATTATAATATAAAATATTTCTGTGTTACTGGGGTGATACATTACAAATATTAAACCTGTGTGTTTATATTTCCCACTTAACTCAAGTCTACTTGCAGCCTTTTACTTCCAGGCTAAGCCAGTAGGGTTATTGTCCCAGGAAAGGCACTTAGCTAAGAAGCACAGGTAGGGTATGTACTTACAACAGAGAAGTTACTGATTAGCTTAGAGTCTCAGAACCAATTTTATTTTTTCTTTATTGACACATGGGATTGAAAGCCAGCCTTGGTTGAAGGGGAGTGTCTAAATAAGAAAGTGGCCTTTTTCAAATATCTAGAGGTGGGCTTCAGCAATTAGATTATATTTTCATTTGAGAAAAGTTCTTACCCAACAAGAGGAGAGGGAAAGCCAGCTCTGGCTTAGAGAGAAGCATGTTGGATAGGTTGGGAGAGATGTTGAAGGGAGGATGGCTTTGGCTCCACCTTATATTTGAACTCTGAAAGACGTTTGCCCCACACCAAACTGGAGGCTGCCACATCAAAGTGAACTCTGTAGGACAGCGTGGTTAGTGAACAAAGAGTATTCCTGAGCCACCCTGGATTCTGTGTAGCTTGGATAGGACCCAGAAGTTTCTACATGCCCCTGAGGGCAGAAGCAGTGGGTAGCTGAGCTGAGAGCTAGCCTGGGACCCCCTACGGAGAGGAACCAAGTGGAAGGGCCTGGTCAGGAGTCAGATGGAGCGTGTGGCACAGCTTAGAGGGCTTGCAGCTCTGTAAGAGTCAAGGTGAGGGATGCCTGGTCACTAGGAGAGACCTTCAGTCCTACCCAAGGACACCACAGAATTACATCAGAAACAGGAGTCAGCCTCAGTGGCCAGCCAACACTCTGTGAGACCAGTCCTACCCCAGTAGTCACCCACCCAGGAAGCCATCAGACTAACAATTTTACAGCAACAATGAGTAGGGTTCCCCAAGAAACATCAAAGCTTCAAGAAATCTCATTCCCTTCCACCACATACTCCTGTATACCCAGATCCTGCTAAGAGAGGAGCAGAGTAGGGGGCAGGCCTGAGTCATCACCCATTTTATCTAAAGCATTGGAAATCTACACAGACTATTTAAACTACTGCAACAGACTAAATTTACCAGTCAGCAAAAATCTAATTTTTAATTTTTTTTCCTGCTACCAAGATGCAGGTGGAGACTCCGGAGGAAGACTGAATTGGTTGTATACTGAAAATAGTAAAAAGCTATATTTCTTTCACATCTGAGTATATTATGAGAAAATGTGTGACCCTACCAAATGGGTAAGTAGACAAAGACTAAAAACAAACAGCCAAAAGACCAGTAATTAATTTTTTCAATGTTTTCCATTGTTTTAAAAAAGGGACATCTTGCCTCGTCCTCGTCTCTAAAGAAAAAAATCTTAGATCTGCCGCACTGCATAATAGCAGTTTTACAATAAGACCATCCAAAGTCTTGGAAAGAAAACACATTTCCTGCCAAAGCCTGGCTCCCACATAAAAGCTTCAGTAGAGTTAAAGATACAGAAAATGTTTCCTTATTTTAGTCTTTAATTCATCCAGCTTTCTGGAATGACTGAGTGAAAATGGGATTATTGTTGTTGTTAGTTGCCATTGAGTCTGCTCCGACCCATGGCACCCTTATGTGTAACAGAACAAGACATTGCCAGGTCCTGTGCCATCCTCATGATCTTTCCTGTGCTTGAGTTCATTGTGACTATCGCGTCACTCCAGCTTATTGAGAGTTTCCCTCATTTTCAGTGACCCTCTATTTTACCACATACGATGTCCTTTTCTAGGAACTGATCTTTCCTGATGACATGTCCAAAACAAACAAGAGAAAGTTTCCCTAGTGCCTCAGAAAGTCTTCACAACCTCATTCATCCCCATTCATCTGCTGATAACCTGCATATATCATTTGTGAACATCAGCCTTTCCGCCAAAGAGCCTGCAAGTGCCACCGTCTGGGTTCAGCCCCACATCTGTGCCCACTTTTCCCTTTGCATGCTTTTCAGAGCTCACAACTGTCTTCTAAAAGTAATTCAAAAACAAATGTGAAAGAATTATCTTCATGCTTTTGTTTGCTAACGTCTCTCTTATCTAGAAGGAAGGTAAGCTGTCCCATTCATGAACATGGTCAGTCTCACAACTGGGAGTCTCTGAAGCATGTGGTTTCCAGCGTGTGATGACAGGTGGGCTTTCCTCCCCAAGAACATCCATTCTGTTTACAGGTTCAGGTGCAAGGAATCCTAGCATCAGGGATTCATTCCATTGGCCTTAGAGATGCCTCTGCCTTCAAGAATCACCTCTTAAACTTCATTGACCAGCTGGCAGAAATGACACCTTCAACCTTTGTCAGATAACACCTCATCCAGGATTGATCAGCCAGCTATGTGCAAGGCCAAGACGACAGGAGCCAGGATATGTACCAGGAGGCAAGCAGAAACACCCAGTAGATGGAGAAGAGTAGGGAAAAAAAGTCTTGGGATAAAAGGAGGGGAGAAGGGTGACCAAGAAAATAGTTACCATTTGAAATGGCCACTCTTTGCTCCATTAAGTCTTATGGCAGTCCTTTGAGGTAAGTACTATTATCTCCAGTACACAACTAAAATGAGGCTCAGAGAGTTTAAGTAATTTTCCCATGGTCATGCAAGTCGTAGAACTGTGATTTGGAACTCAGGCCTGCTGACTCCAGAGCCCATCCCTGCTTCTCTATTCTGGTGTGTGTGTGGGTACACAGACACTATCAGACACTACTAGAAGAAGATAATCTGAAGGTATTTGTCAAAATCACTAAGCAGACCAACTCTGGCATGCCTACTTGTTGAATTTTAGGAAGTTACCTTAAGAAATAAATCATAAATAAACACAAACATTTAGCTCCAAGGTTATTCATGGAAAGATTTAGCCAGAAGGTAAAGTAACCTAATTTCGACACTGGCGGATTGATTTAAGAAGCATCCAATAAAATATGATGCAGCAATTTGGAAAAGGAGGGTGAGAAACGGTTGCACAACTTGAAGACTGTAATCAATGTCACTGAATTTTACATGTAGAAATTGTTGAATTAGTGTATGTTCTGCTGTGTTTACTCTCTACAGCAAAAACTGAAATAAATTATAAAAACTACTAGTCAGCCATTAAAAATTACGTAGAGGCAAAAGTAATGGAATGAAGAGAGGCCCCAATATGCTGCTAAGTTGTTTTATTTTTTAGGCATGGGTTTTCATTACTACTGACACATAACAAATTATCCCAAAACTTAGCAGCTGTGTTATGACGGTCATTTTATTTTGCTCAAAATTTTGTAGACCGAGAGTTTGAGAAGGGCTCAGCTGGGCAGTTTCTGGTTTTGGGTCTCTGGAGTGATTGCACTAAGATAAAAGCTGAGACCACAGCCATCTGAAGGTTAGGATGGTTGTCAGCTGGGAGTTGTGCTTGGGCCGTTGACCACAGTGCCTACATAAGGCCTCTTCACATGGCTTGAGCTCCCTTATAGCATGGAGGCTTCAGGCTGTTGAACTTCTTGCACAGTTCAGGTTCAGGACTTGCACACAAGCGTTACAGAGAACAAAGCAGAAGCTGAATCACCTTTTTGGACTTAGCCTTGGAAGTCACATAGTCATATTGAGTCACTTTGGTCACAATATATTTGTTATAACTGAATCACAAGCCTTCTCAGGTACAATGACTGGAATGTCAAAAAGTTTGCAGCTCTCTTTTATAACTGCCATAGCATGTTACTAAAGGATATATTTAGTATAGTCCCATTTTTGTAAATTAGACATGTGGATATAAAAAGATTATAAAGACATAAAATATTAACAGTGATTTTTTTCTGAAATTTGGATGAGTTTTATTTTCATCTTTTTTACCTGAATTTTTTTATACTGAACATCTATTAATTTTGTAACTGGAAACAGACCAAATAAAAATTTAATTTTTAAAGTTTGAAATGAATACTTGAATATTATTTTATCCCCATATTCTATACTAGCTAGGCACTTTCCCATGTATTCATCTTTCAAAATCACCACAGAGCAATCTATCACACATAAAAACCTCAGGTACAAATTACACACGGGTTCATACTTGTTTTCTATCATGTTCATGTCAATAAATCTCCTCAATGTCTTAGACCACCGGTTACCTGCCAGGCCCAATAATCTATAATGAGCCTGGGAAACAGGATCAGTGTGGGGCCCCATTGGGGAAATGATGGTGGCCACAGCTTTCTCATGCAACACCTTCAGGAAAACCCGTAAGGGCCCCCATCACATTTGCCTGAATTTGGCAAAATTTTGGCAGCTGGTGGTATTTTTTTCTCATAGAAAGTAAAAACAAACCTCAGAGCAATAAGTAACATCAGCTTTTGAGAATGCTACTGTAGGAAGAAAAAAAGAAAAAAATCAGCCAGTTGGCCAGCTCCCCCGAAAATGATAACTACTGCATCTCAATCAAGTGGGTAGACCATGATTGGAATGACGTGTCCATTCAATGTCAACATCATTTGCTGTAGACAGAATGAACAGATGTCTTTCACTTAGTAAGTAGAAGAATGTACTAGACCAAAATATTCACAAAAGTCTCAGAGCCTAGACCATATTAATGACCCTCTCTTTTTCTTTCCTCCTCCCCTGAAAACACTCTTAAAAAACTAAGGTCACCAGCTGTTGCACGCCATCAAGAACTAAAGAATTTATAGTAAGAGTCCTATTTAATTACAGCTCATGAAACTGATCCTGTGGCATTGCAGACCTTATGTATAAATATTATTTATATCCCCAACTTTCAGGAAAGCAAGGTCTATTTCACAACCATACCAAAGGTCAGGGATCTGCCCCTGATGTTAAACATAAAAGGTATTGTATAACATAGCTAACCAGATTATGGGCTGGTTTTCAGACATGGTTTTCTTCTCTGCACAACTATAGCTCTCTTTCTCTGACAATGGAGAAAGAACTCCATTCAATACACATCTCCTTAAGACCAAAAGTACCTGTCTGAAGAGTGAGTACTTAAGTCAGAGGGCCATGGGGAACCATTGAGGGCTTACTAAGAAAGGAACGATGTGATCTAAACTATACCATAGGGGGATTTAAGATGATTAATAAAATAGAAAACAAACCTCCATAAATTTTTAAACTAGCCCTTTGAAAAACTAATAGAATAGTTAAATCCCTCCCAAGCTTGATTAAAGAAAAAAGAGAGCAAAATAATAAAATTAGGAATATGAAAAGGGCATAATTACAAGTTCTAGAGATGCTAAGAAAAATTGTAATAGAATATTACAAACAGTTTATGATGACACATTTATGAAAACTAAAGGAAATAGATGATTTCCTAGAAAAACACGATGTTTCTTAATTGACCCAAGAAGTAGTAAATGTGAATGGACTATTTACACTGAGAGGCAATGATGGGCCACTTACTGGATGAATTCAAGAGATATATTTGGGTTGGAGATTGGTTTTGAATGGTAATAAAGAGAAAGATGAAGGTAGTAACTCTTACTAGCCTGGTCTACTTGAAGGCAAAGACTATGATTTCATGCATAGCGAAACCAGGAAGAGTGGTGAAATTTAGGGGGAAGATAATGAATCAATTTGGAAACATTGTATAAGATACATCCAAGTGGAGAAGTACATCGAAGTGGCTAAAGTAACGGCCACCAAGTGCATACACTCAGTGGGTAATTAGGATGATGCTGTGCTATGCAAGAAGAAAGTAAGTGACATTTATTTTCATCTCACCTTCTATTAACTTTTAGATTTTTGTGACATCTTGTAATGTACAAAAATATTAGTGCTATATACTAAATATGCATCCAATAACCAAACCAAACCCATTGCTGTCGAGTCAATTCCAACTCATGGCGACCCTATAATATATTAAATATGCATATTATAAATATTAAATAAATAATATATAATATAAACATTAAGTAATATATATAATTTGATATAAATATTAAATATGCGTACAGAGGGGGAAATGCTCAAAATATTTTAGTGACATGGATGAGAATCAAGAACATTCAGAGCTAATAGTTTATAAGAAAAATGTCCTACATCCTACTTTCTTGAGCCTGGGGTCTTAAAAGATTGTGAGTGGCCATCTAAGCTACATCTACTGGTCCCACCCCGTCTGGAGCAAGGAAGAATGAAGAAAACCAAAGACATGAGGGAAACATTAGTCACCAGACTGAGTCCAGCACAACTAGATGGTGCCCGGCTACTATCACCAGCTGCTCTGATAGGGATCACAATAGAGGGTCCTGGACAGAGCTGGAGAAAAATGTAGAACAAAATTCTAATTCATGAAAAACGACCAGACTTACTTGTCTGATAGGGACTGGAGAAACCCTGAGAGTACACTCTTTTAACTCAGTACTGAAGTCAGTCCTAAGGTTCACCCTTCAGCCAAAGATTAGACAGGCCTATAAAACAAACAATAATACACATAGCTCAACCTTGTATACGAGACTAAACGGGCACACAACCCAGGGGCAAGGACAAGAAAGCAGGACAGGACAGGAAATCTGGACAAATGGAAATGGGAAACTCAGGTTCGAGAAAGGGAGAGTGTTGACACGTTGTGGGGTTGGCAGCCAATGTCACAAAACAATATGTGTATTAATTGCTTAATGAGGCAACCAATTTGCTTTGTAAATCTTCACCTAAAGCACACACAAAAAAAATTAAAAATCCTAGCTATATGCATACAGTAGAATACTACTCAATAATAAAAAGCAAAGAATTACTAATACACGCAACAACACAAATGAATCTCAGTATCACGCTGAACGAAAGAAGTGTCACACAGAAGGGCATACTCTGCAATTCTATTTGTGTAAAATTACAGAAAATCCAAATTAGCCCACAGTGACAAAAAAAAAAAATCAGTGGTGACCTCAGGAATATTTTAGGGTAATGGGAATATGTCCCATGCCTTGATTGTGAAGGTGGTTTCACAGATGCACACATCTGTCAAAACTACTTGAGTAGTATATTTTTAAAAGAATGCAATTTGTTATACATAAATTATACCCCAGTAAGTTTGATTACAAATTTATTTGGAGATTAATCTTATAGCAGAAAAGGCTCTAGATTCCCTGTGCTTCTCAGCTATGTTATGCTGTAGTTAGAAACGTGAATTTCAGTGACTTACAACAATTAAGGTATATTTTTCATTCATGTTTTGCATCATCAAGGAGATTGGCTGCTAATCAAAAGGTCAGCAGTTCAAATCCACCAGCCACTCCTTGGAAACCCTATGGGGCAGTTTTACCCTGTCCTATAAGGCTGCTATGAGTTGGAATCGACTTGACAGCAATGGGTTTGGTGGTTTTTGGTTTAGGGGTCAGTTATTACTCCGCTCCATCTAATTGCTTCATTTCAGGATCCAGTCCAGAAGCCCCACATGCACAGAGATTTTCACTGACCCTAATCTTAAAATGAACAAGGATAGCCAAGAATCATAGACATGTGATGAAAACCTGTGATGAAAACCTGTAATGAAAACAAGGAGGCTAAAACAAACAAAGGGGGAAAAAAGAAGATTTGGAAAAAGTAGAGATCTTACAAGGAGGAAAGAGCTTATATATATATATATATATATATATATATATATATATGCTCTGTTTTAATAAACATTCAGAAATGAGCTTTTCATGTCTGGGTAAATTTAAAGTGTGACAGAAGAAATGAAAAACTCAGTAAAATATTTGAAAATTAGAAATTAGAACAGAAAGACAATGTGAAATAAAATAGAAGAAAAAGGGTAAGAAAATTAGAGGACCAGACTAGAATGCCAAAAACCCAAATAATACAAGTAACAGGAGGGAAAAAAAAAAAAAGGAGGAAAACTGAGAAGAAATCAAGTAATAATTCCAGAACAATTTCAATAACTAAGGACATGAACTTTCAGAATTAAAATCCCACCAGGTACCTGGGAGAAAACAACATATAAAGGGACATGGCCATGTAATTTCAGAACACTGAGGACAAAGAAGAAAATCCTAAAATATTTCAGAAAGAAAAAGCAGGACATTTACAAAGGATCATGAATCAGAAGAGTATCTGAATTCTCAAGAGCAACACCAAAATCTAGAAGACAATGAAGCAAAATTCTGGGAGCGGGGGGGAATCTCTCCAACTTAGAATTCTTTACCCAGCCAAGCTCTTGTTTAAGTATGAAGGTAGAATAAAGACATTTTTTTAGACCACGAAGCTCTCAAAAAATTATTTCTCATGCACCCTTTCTCAATAAGCTTCTGGAGGGTGAGTTCCACCAATATCAGAGAATAAACCAAGAAAGGGGGGATACATGGGATCCAGGAAATAAGGGAATAAATACAAAAGCGAGTTGACTAACAAAGAGAGAGATATCGAGATAATAGCTGTGTAGCAGGCCTATAAAACAAACGGTCCCAATTGGAGCACATCAGAAGGCTGTAGGGGAGTTTTCTTCAAGAAGATGTAATTCACGCTTAATGTATTTAAACATATTAAAGGAGATTTGTGCAATTTGGGGAAAGTCTGGGTTGAATTCAGTAACCGTAATTCTATAGATATTAAACAATAACCACATTTTTTTAAAAAACAAGGATAATTATTAATTCCAGAGAAAAGAAAATATTGCATAGGACAAGAAAAGTTATTATATTACACTACATGGCTCAATATGTGAATAGCATCTACAGAGTCATCATAATTTAAGCACTAAATGTTGACATAAATAAAATTACCATGTAACTATATTGAGTGGATGAAGACATGCAAAGGGGGTGTTTAGTATGGGAAGAAGGTGAAAGAGAGTTAAAGCTCTATCTTCCAAGTGAAAGGTCAATGTGAAAAATAATTGAAACATTTAAAAATCAAAACACTATCTACGTAAGTATGAAATGAGAGGATAAACTCAAGGGAGAGAGAAATGCACAAAAATTATTTACCCTAAATATGGGATCTAGAGGAGAGAGAAGCTAATTCTACCTAAGGACCTCAGGGAAAACTTCAAAGAAAGTGGAGCAGAGACTGGGAAACTCATTTTCCATTCTGTCCTCTCTTTTATAATAGAATACTCTTCCCATACCCCACCTCCTCTTTAGGTTTTAACTCAGGCTCCCATCATCACTAGAGATTCTATTTCCCAGTTCTCCTTCCTGCTAATTATGGCCATGTTACTAAATTCTAAAGGGAGCAAGCAACTTCTGGATTATATCCTTTAAAAGAAGCCTGTTGTTTCCACTGCCTCTTTTAGCCCTTCATGTGGGCTTGGATGCAGGTGTTAGTAGCCTATTTAGACCATGTGGACAAGGAAAAACCCCAGGGATTCCAGAACAACAAAAGAGAAGAAGGTACTTGGGCCCTGTATGACCCTGTGGAACAGAGCAGCTTTCCTTGAGCCTGTCACCAGCTCAGACTTTTATGTGAAATAGAAATAAGCCTTCCTTGTTTCAGTCACTATTAAATAGTTTCTGTTAAAGCAGCCAAACCAATATTCTAACTGACAAAGGGAAACCCAAGTGGAAGGAATTCATGGACAAGATGCAAACGGAGGGGCACACAAGGTGTGGGGGAGGATGTTGAACATGTAGCACTTTTCCTCTCAGAACAATGAGCACGGGGCCTGGATGTTGAAGGGGAAGTTGTTTGGAAGTCAATGGTAAACCCATATTAAGGAATTTGCACTTATCTTGTAAGCAGGGCTTTGAATCGGTTCAAACTGGCCGATGAAGTGAATTTTTAAAATGTGGGCGATCTGGAACCATAACTGGAATGGTAAGAAGTATGGAAGAGGCATAGTGAGCCCTTTCAGGAGCCTGATGTGTGAGATTGGACTATTGCCAGGACTTAGGAGAGCAACACATTCAAAGTGTGTGGTTGGCCACCATCTCTGAGCAAGGCACCACGGTTTCTGACTCTGCACAAAATTCCATGGGCAAAAGATTTGGTTACTATGCAACATGTACACTGCTCTTGTTTTGTGTGAGGAAGAAGAGTTAGAGAAAATAAAGACAAGTTGGGTAGAGAACTGCTAAAGAACCACAGTGAACAAGCATTGCTTATTTCCCAAGTATCCATTTCAACTTTTCCAATAACAATCCTTATTTTTATTTAGTAGTCTCAACAGCACACAACTACAACATACCGTGTAATTTACTTATTTGTTATATTTCCTCTTTATCTTTGGTTGCCCCATGAAGATTTAAGTTCTATGGGGGCAGGGATCTTTGTTTTGTTCACTGATCTAGCCTGAATGGTGGCCGGCACATAGTAGGCTCTCAGTAAACATTACTGATTAAACGAATACATTCACATTGGAATAATTTGGAGTAATAAGTAAATTGCATATTCATGATCTAAACCAATTTTCCCCATGGAATGGTCTAAGAAAGCCATGCTTTTATACACAGCTGTGGAAGAACAGGGCTGGGGCACTCCAACACCAGGTGTCACTACTCTCTTCTAATCACCTCAGTGACAATTTTCTTATGGTGCTAACAACCTGTTTCCTTGAGGGGTGAAGTGCTCCTCTGTGTCAGGATGTGGGTGTTTATCAGTACCTGGTGTGTCATTCCGCCTGGACTATCACAGGGGCATGAAACGATGTACTTTTATTGCTTGTGACTTCTTATATCTTACCTGCTTTTATATAGTACTGCTGCCGGTAATAATAATGGGATCATGAAGCCCATTTGTTTATCAGAATGTACTACTTTGTATTATGCAGCTGTAGCTACCAATATTGCTGTGCAAGTTCACAGAGGTATACAAGTTTATTAGCTACCATAGTCACTGAAGCTGCAACCACAGATAATATAGAAAACTTGCAAGATTTTTATAAAATATGAAAATATGCTGACAAGTTCTGCCTTTGTACCTCATGCTTGTACACACGTTCACACCACAGGCAGAGTCAGAAAACAGGGCTAGGATGTGAAGGTAGACACAAGACGGCCCAGGTGCCAAGTGGAAGAACGATGCCTAAAGGGTATGTTCATACCTTCCTTCCGTGAACGCCATTTTGTATCACAGTGTCTACTTCCTTCTTCTGTGAAAAACAGGAAACAAACTTACCCTGTCCCAAGATTTCTGGAGCAGCCACTCTAAACAAATTTATAACCCATTTCATATTCCCAAAGAATTTCATAAATAGAAACTAGAAATATCAGAAGATGGTCTAAAGGATTCAAAGTCCCTGGCCCCTACACACGGTGGCTGGACTTGTAAATCATGAACGTTGCCCCATCTTCATATGAATCCATCAGGTACTGTTGGTTGTCTGCCCAAAAGCTATTTTCCCTTTGTCCTTCCCTTGAGGAGCTCCCCTATTATTCTGGCTTCCACTCCCACCCCCATCAGCCATATGCTTCATAGGACAAATTATGGTGTGCCACAATTCTGGCCAAGGAGACACACGAATCATCTTGCAAGCTTTCTAAAGGGCTTTTCATCGTTGGTGAAGAGATCCATGTGGAGAAACAGCCCTCTGCCCACCCCTTGGTTGCTTCAGTTGGATGTAGTTGTGACTGCACACAGTGCCTGACAATGTGGCAGCCATCTTGCACCCGACAGCCCGACAGAACAAGCTGACATGTTAAAGAGGCTAAGCAAAAAGATGTGAGAACCTGAGTCCATGATCATGTCACTCAGCTGTGAATTTACCACTCTGCCTCTGGACTTACTGATACGCATGATAATAAATCCCTTTATAGGTAGGAATATGTGGAAGGCAGAATAATGCGCCCTCCCCCACCCCTGCAAAGATGTGTACATCCTACTCTTCTGGAACCTGTGAATATGTTAGGTTACAGGGCAAAGGAGAGTTAATGAGGGCAGAGGGCAAAACAGCCTGTGGATTACCAGACTTGACATAAAAGAGTAGTGGAAGGAATGAGATCAAGGTTGTAGGGGCAGATCAGGTGCCTTACTAGCCCTTTTAACACTCCCCAACCAGTTATTTTTGAGTGAATTCCAACTCATTGTGACCCCATGTGTGTCAGAGTAGAACTGTGCTCCATAGAGTTTTTAGTGGCTGATTTTTTGGAAGTAGATCATCAGGCATTTCTTTTGAGGTGCCTCTAAGTGCACTTGAACCTCCAACCTTTCAGTGAGCAGTCGATTGCATTAACCTTTTGCACTGCCCAAAGACTCCTAGCCTGAGTTTAGGAGATAGTAAATTAAGATGGCCGATCTTTATTTTGAGTTGGGGTGGTGGATAAAACCCAGCGTGTTAGTGCCTGAAGCTTAGGAGAAGGGTGCAACTGAGGCAAGAAGCAGAAAGAGGACTTTGAAGACTCCAGAACAACTTTGGAGGCCTTGCTCTTTTGCTCTGGCTCAACCTTGTTCACCTGGATTGTGGTTAAACGTGCAGGTTGTAGATCACCTGGGTTTAAATCTTAGCTCTACCACTCTCTAGCTGAGACAAGTTATTTCTCTGTGTTTCAAGTTCCTCGTCTGTGAAAAATGAATAATTGTGAATCTTAAGCAGGTATAGAGCTTAAAACAGTGCTTGGCTCTTGTAAGCACTCAGTAAGAGCTCTCTGGTATTAGAGATCTTAGGGCAGGGACTCCCACACGCTGCCACAGGCATGAATGTTGAATTTAAAGTGGATGATTAAAGCTGTACATGTGGAAACCTCTTAGAAGAAACAATAACCCAAACAGGGTACTCTAAGTTTCCAAATTCCCTAGCATGTGAGCACAAAAACTTTGTATTGCACTAAAAGATTAATTAATAAATTAATAACATGTAGTTAAAATAAAAATAAAGGAAGGATGGCTCTTTAGCTTTCTAGCTCACAGTGGCCTTTGCTTACCTCTTCCATGAATGTGCTTCCTTATTAAAGAAGGAAAAGCTAGAGTCTGGCTAATTGCATACCTGGTAGCGGTATTAATTACAGAAGCCCCTTAATCAGATGGTTAGGGTGAGTGATTCCTCTTGGAAGGTGACCTGACTAGTATCTAAAAACACTCACATGTCCCAGCTGGGTTGATGGAGGGCAGGAAGTGTAACCTTTGACCAAGCAAGTGGTAACAATGTTGCCCTTTCTGCAACCAAGAACCAAAGGAATTAAAATTGAGTCAGTCACCAAGTAGATTGCATTTAGGGTCACCTATAAATCTCTCTGAAGCATTTACCAAAATGTTTACTTTTCTTAGTAATTTAAAACAAATGGGAAAAGCCTTTGTGCCAAACATTGAAAACCATGTTGGTCCCTTCTTCATGATTCCCTTCCAGCAGTCTCTGTCTTTACTTCCTCTCATAGTGCATATTACTGAGCACGTCCTCAATGTAACAATACTGTGAATTATGGATAATTCTTCCACTAATTAAAAATATTTCTGCCCCTTCAATGGATTAAGCTGAAATTATTCTTCAATAATATACATATGTGGATGACATTGAATTTCTCACAAACTAAAGCAGAGATGACGAAAATTTGTTTCATGTAATTTATTTTAAATCTCCCTCTCTTTTCCAGACCCAAAAAAAACAAACCCACTCCCATGGAGTCAAACTGCACCATAGGGTTTCCAAGGCTGTAAATCTTGACTTAAGCTGACTGCCACATCTTTCTCCCACGGAGCAGCTAGTCGGTTGAAACTGCCAACCTTTTGGTAAGCTGCCAAGTGCTTTAACCACTGCACCACCAGGGCTCCTTTTTGTTTTCCACTTTCCCTTTTTAATAACATTCAGCTTGTGTTTTGCAATGCCACCAAGAAACGGAGTGGGACACAAGGGACCCAATCTGGTGGCTGTTCCTGTTGTAGTTATGCCATTTCTTCTAGGGGTGGAGGTAGGGTTTGGATGGGGATTCTCTTTGGCAGTTAGGTTAAAGCCAAGCATATATGAGAATAAAAGCAACTCAAACTTGATTTTCAGCTTCATCTTGTATCATGAAGTCTGGCAAGTAAAATGTAAAGATTTAGGTCAGATTGCAACTCTTTGATTTCTGGTCTTCCTTTCTCAGATGTTGCAGCATTGACCAGGACTACTTAAGGACTGAGGTGAAGTGAATGTAGCTTTGATAATGCTTCCTACTTTGACATTCCATCATGTTATTCTTCTCAAGCAATCTATTGATTTTAAAATTGGCTTCCTGACTTCTAAGTAATTGTCAATTCTTTTTTTAATGGAGTTCCTGTCTACTTAGCATACAGTTCTTTTTTGTTTTCTGCTTCTGCAAGTGAGGTACATTCTGAATCTCTCGGACTCATTCTTATATTCTTAGGATAAAAGAACTGAGCAAAACAAATGGAGATCTGATTCATCTCTAGGAAATTTCTCCACTGCTTCGTGACAATTCTCTCAGCATTCTCTGCTTTCACGCTATCCCTGAACTTTAACTTCAGAATTGCATATAGCATTGATTCTCGTTACAAAGACATTATTTTGTTTTCCTATAGCAAAAACTCCTATTTGAGTTTTATATTTGCTTTTTTAGAATGGCCCAGTTTAATTGGCCTCTAATCTATAAATCCTTTTGGGTAAACATCATGACACAGGTAGGAATTTAGCTTGCCTTGCAACTTCGCTTGTAGTCTGAACATCATATACTTTGTCATAAATGAGTTAGAAACGCAAGGTGGGTCTAGAAGTCACTGGAGACAGAGATGCAGAAAAACTGAGGGCCCAGCCTATTTCTCAGGGTATCTAGCTCTTGTCGATGTTAGCCATTACTTGGAAACTTGGGATTATCTCTTTAGTAGACGCCAGGTGAGTGAAGCTTTCTCTGCAATGAATGCCCTTAATGGTTGTTGTTAGTTGCCACAGAGCCAGCTTCCCCTGCTGCCCCGGCCCCATACACAATTGAATGAAAACACCGCCCCGTCCTGTGCCATCCCCATGATCGGCTGTGAATGGGATCACCGTCATCCACAGGATTTTCATGGGCTGATTTTCAGAAGTAGATGTCCAGGCCTTTCTTCCCAGTCCATCTTAGTCTGAACGCTCCGCTAAAGCCTGTTCAGCATCACAGAAACACACAAGCCTCCACTGAGAGACCACAGGTGGTCGCTGCGCATGAAGGGCATTGGCCCAGGGTCAAACCTGGGCCTTCTGCATGGAAGACAAGAATTCTGCCACTGAACCACCACTGCCCTCCTCCTTAAAGATTGTGTTGTTGTTGTTGCATGTAATCAAGTCAATTCCAACTCACAGTGACCACATGTGACAGAGCAGAACTGCCCCATAGGATTTTCTGGGCAGCGATCTTTACAGAAGCATCTTGGCAGGTCCTTTTCCCACAAAGCCACTGAGTGGGTTCAAACTGCCAACCTTTCGGCAGCAGCTGAGTGCTTAACCACTGTGCCACCGGGGCTACTTCCTTAAAGGTTAGCGTAATGAGAAAAAACAGCGCACACTCTAGACAGTTTGCTCTAACCCATGCCTCCCTTTCTTGGCCATGCTCCAGGTACCCAAGGCCCCAGAATTCCCTGCCCAAACGGCCCTGAGGAGGTGGCAAAGGAACAGGTGTGGTAGGGTGCAGTCAGACAGAGCTCGAAAGTGAAGGCTGGGTGCCCACACACTCAAGGTGGTGAGGAAAGGCATGAGAAGGGAGATGGGTGGCCCACAGCCCAGGGTCTCCGTTTGCAGCTTTGCCTCAGGCCCTGCACGCTGACTGTTGGGTGGTGAATGAGAGAGAGTCCCAACACTCCTGAAGCCTCCAGCCCAGCTGGAAAGACAGATGGGGAAGAAGTAATTAGGAGTGTGATGGGTTCTGCAAATGAGAAGCACAGGGTTCTATGGGAGCCTCTGAAGGGATGGGGGAGTCCAATGCAGGCATGGGTGGGGGTAGGGTGAAGGGCTGCCTTTTCCAAGAAGCCCTGCCCACAATTTCCACATCCACCGTTTCCAACATGCCTGAGTTAGAATTCATACACTGGGACTCAAGTGTGCAAAAACTTTCTTTAACACGCGTAAGTCTGATGTGCTAAGGTAACATCTCTTCTGATCTTAAACAGTCTTTTTAGTCTAACTCATTCTCTTTCAAGTTCCCCCTAACTGAAAAATACATATTTTCTTCCATTAGCACCTGAGTTGTGTCTTAAGAGCAAGATAAAGCCAGTGTTCAAAAACAAACCAAGCTACTTTTTTTCCTCCTAAGCTGTAGAGTGTAAAATCTTGACCTGGTACACATTTCAGGTGCAGCTTGAATCCCAGCTACCTGACCTAGAGCAATCACCTCATCTGTATAGCAGGAAGCACAATATTTCTCTCAGATGGTTGGTATGGGGGGTAACGAGATAAAACATTGAAAGCACAGAGACTAGAATATGGCAGGTTTCAGGAAAAGTCATACTTCTCTGTCCTCCAATTAACCCTGTGTTAGAAACCCAGGTTGTTTTTAGAAAATTTTTGAATTAAAAAAAAGAAGAAGAAAGAAAAGGAAACGTTATATTGTTCACGCTCAATAATACCCTGGTTCACTTGAATGCTAAGAAGCCATAATAATGTTTTCTACAAAGATGTTGTTTTTCTTGTGTGTCATCAATTCCAATTCATAGCAACCCTATAGGACAGAGCAGAACTGCCCCACCAAGTTTACTAGGCAGTAATCTTTACAGGAGCAGATTGCCAGGTCTTTTCTCCCGTAGAGCTGCTGGTGGATTCAAACCACCAACCTTTTGGTTAACACCAGAGTGCTTGCGCCACCAAGGCCTAATAATACATACCTACATGTAAAAAATTAAGTGCTACGGCTGCTAACCAAAGGGTCAGCAGTTCCAATCTGCCAGGCGCTCCTTGGAAACTCTATGGGGCAGTTCTACTCTATCCTATAGGGTCACTATGAGTCGGAATCGACTCGACGGCACTGGGTTTGGGTTTGGTTTTGGTTTTGACATATGTAAGAGACAGACAGGCAGAAACACAGAGAAAGAGAGAAATATACTCTTCTAAGGTGAAAAGAAAAGGGAGCCCTGGTGGTCCAGTGGTTAAGATCTGAGCTGCAAACCAAAAGGTCAGCTGTTTGAATCCACCAGCCACTCCCTGGAAATCCCATGGGGCGGTTCTATTCTGTCCTCTAGGGTCGCTATGAGTCGGAATCGACTCGACAGCAATGGGTGTGATTTTCGGTGTAAGATGAAAAGAAATATAACTAATGCAAATATTGTAGTCCGGACTTCTGTATTATTTTCTACTAAATTTCTATATTAAAATCATATCAATGTAGAAAAAAAGTCAGACCAATGAATTCTTGACCTGGAATAGCATTTTTGGAAAGACACTAAGTAGAAATCGTGTGGTGTTGGCAGAGCTGGGGGTTGCGAACAAGTAAATGGATGTGAAAATGCTGAGTATCTTGACATTTAGGATTCCCTTTGAATCGGAAAATGGCCCTGCCTTCTGTTGCTATTTGGAGTATGGACACTCCACCAGTTTCACTCATTTATCTTTGTTCCCCATCAGGCTCCCACCTGCTATTCTCTACCTCTTAGTTTTACTAAAAAGCCTTCCACAGATGAAGCTCTCAGATAAAGAATCAAATCCTGGAATTATCTAAACTCCAGTAACACTGAAGACACGAAAATCCACAGAATCACAGCTCTCAGTAGGTTGATAAATAGCACTTTTATCCTCGCCTTGGATTTCTGGTGTGTTACGGTAATGTAACAAGCCACCTTTCTATATTTACTGTCTCAGCCTCCTTTATTTATAGGGAATGACAAAACCAGACGTCTGTATTTCTTGTCTTGTGTGGCTTTGTGGGGAAGGTGGATCTGTAGGCGTATGAATGTGATGTTTCTAGATAATGCAGTAAGTGCAACCTAATAAAGTTTTTCTAAAGGCAGTGTGACTACTTCCATAAAGCAAATTTAAAGATAAGTGCTGTTTGGAAGTCTGTTTTTAGTTGGTGAAAAATATAATGGGGACAGTAAATAAAATGTCAGAGAAAATACATAATTAAAAAAACCACACCCATATTTCACCCACTCACTCACACCATTACTTTTACCGTTTTCTGAGCAGTCTTTGTCCTGTGCATGCATTTTACACAGCAATCTTAGCTTATATGCTATTGTGATTTTTTATTTCTAGACCTATAAAGCTTTCCCAGTTTTCTACGGGATGAACAAATCTTGTTCACTCGCTGTGAGCCAGTTTAATTTAATTACTATTGATGGCTTACATCACCATGATTTATATTTTGATCATTCTTGACTTCTGAAGAATGAAAATTGTTTTTTTAAATAGCTCAGAAATCCTCCTAGTACAATGTTCCATTTTTATAGATGTGGATACTGAGGTTCTGAAGAGTTTATGGGACTAGCCAGGATATTCCTGGCAGATGCATGACTGGAACTCAAGTTTCCAGAACCCTAGGCTCTTCCTGCCAAATCGCAGCTGCCTCCTGTCAGCCTCAGCATCTCTGTCAGGCCCGTGGTGGATGTTGGAGTGGGATGGAGGTCACAGAAAGACAAGCGTCCTGCTTACCAGTTCTTCCAACTCCAGTGGACCAAGCAGCTGCTCCCTGCCTCTACGAAGGGCTTGTCTGAACAGCATAATCTTTTTGAGTCCACCCAGAGCCTCCTCAGAGGAAAGACCTGGTGATCTGCTTCCGAAAAATCAGCCGTTGAAAGCTCTACTGAGCACGGCTTTTCTCTAACGCACATGGGATTGCCACGAGTAGGAGTCAACTCAATGGCAACTGGTTTGGGGGCAGTGGTGACACAGCGGTAGAATTCTCGCCTGCCATGTGGAAGACCTAGGCTTGATTCCCAACCAATGCATCTCAAGTGCAGCCGCTACCCACCTGTCAGTGGAGGCTTGCACATTGCTCTGATGCTGAGCAGGTTTCAGTGGAGCTTCCAGACTAAGACAGGCCCGGCCAGTGGCATCACCGGGGAGGTGCAGGGTGTGCGGACCGCACCAGGTGGCACTGTTAGAGGGGGTGACAACAAAATGACTGTCTATGAAATTTTTTGTGGTGTATTCCCAAAGCCAACTCTTCAGACATGGATTGGACTGGACAATGGGTTGGAGAGGGATGCTGGTGAGGAGTGGGCTTCTTGGATCAGGTGGACACTTGAGACTATGTTGGCATCTCCTGCCTGGAGGGGAGATGAGAGGGTGGAGGGGGTTAGAAGCTGGGGAAATGGACACGAAAAGAGAGGGTGGAGCAAGAGAGCGGGCTGTCTCATTAGGGGGAGAGTAATTGGGAGTACGTAGCAAGGTGTATATGGGTTTTTGTGTGAGAGACTGACTCGATTTGTAAACGTGCACTTAAAGCACAATAAAAAATGCAAAAAAAAGTTTTTTGTGGTGTTTCAGCAGAAATTTATTATTTTTTATAAAAATATCTCTGTAGTTAGTTATAACAATAAAAAATTTTCTTGTAAGCCCAGCTTACATGTACCAATACACTTACAAGGCTAAAACTCTATGCTCATTTACTTTCTGAACCTTCTAATGCGCTGTGGTCAGAGCTGTCATTGTTCCCCAATTACAATGACACTGTGAATCACATGATTGTGTCTGCCTGTGCTATAAGCATCCACTATGGTTTTATCACTGCTGGTGTTTTTATAGCCTCTGATTTTGTCCAATTTTCTGGTGTTTTAGCTACAATATTGTGGTAATTAGCATGGGAGGGGGTGACACCATGAGTTACCGCAACCCTAGCGATGCCACTGGACCTGGCAACCTGCTTCCAAAAAATTAGCCATTGAAAACCCTTTTGATCACAATGTCAGCTAACAACAACTAGCTGACTGCCCAGGATGTGATTACTTTGCCGCCTTTAAAAAATTATTTCATGGAAAGCTGGGCCCTGGATACCGGGTTCCAACACAACTGCAGTTCCTCCTGAATGTTGTGTCATAAAATTGGAGGCTCTGTAAGCATGGTACACACATTAATGCAAATTTTGGCACCTCTTTTGGAGGTAACTACCTGGAGAATGGTGCTCTGGGTTTGAACAGGGTCCCAGAGAAAGCTCAGAGCTACGTGACTTTTCAGTCATGGAGTCAAACCAGGAAGCCAAGTCCTCTACGCACCAGCTCGGTGTGGCCGGCTGAAAGTTTCCACTGGGCTGACAGAAATGGTCCAGTTCACACAGCCTCAGGTCGTGCTTTATCCCACCACAGGTCGTGGGCCTGCCGAGCCCCAGGGGGCACTTTAAGAAGATGGAGAGCAGCTGGGCTCAACTGACTTGGGTCTTGTTCAGGCAAATTGGAGTTTCCGTGACCACCAGCTGGAACAGTAGTCCTTGTAGCTGTGTTTTCAGCTCCCAGCTGTCTACCAGAGAGAACCAAGAGCACCCGGCCCCTTGCACAGCAGGCATAGGAAGCCCTCATGGGCAGTCATTTTTAGTTATGGCTGAGCACAGCTGCATTTGAACTGATGCCCTGGTAATCTGCACTAGAAAGGTTCCAGATCCCTTTACAAATCCCCAGAGCCTTGCCATCTATATGACTTGTTGCTCTTAAAGTTTCACATCATTTTCAATATGTTAAGCCAGCACTTCAAGGGTATTATTGAGTCAGAGGGAGGAAGCAGAGCCTGGGTGTGCTTGGCCCTCTGCCTCCTCTTCCCTAGCTCACCAGCCCCTTACAGAGAAGGTGTGTTGTTGCTTTAAGGATTCAGGGCTCGTTTGCTCATTTTAAGGAGTTGTCTGCTGATTATCTATGGAGAAATCAATATGTAAAGAAATGGGGTAGAAAATACCTACACCTGGTGCAAAACACACTTCTTGGTGAAAAATAATGACACAGCATTCTACAAGATTTCAGATACATACAGATGGCTTCTCTCGGACAACCAAGCATTTGTCAGGAATGGTAGACAAAAAAAAATTTATGTTCCCAACATTATTACTGCTGCCAGTGGCATTTGTTTAATGCAGAACTTGCTGGAGGAAAAAAAGGAAAAATCATTTTGTTTTTGCTTCATGAGTAATACTGTGCTTCAGTGCACACTCTAGGAAGTTGATAACTATAGTAATATGCTTAAAAATATGCATTTTCTTCTTTGTTCTCCATTCAGCCAACATACGATCATAAATATTTAAAGAAACAAATGCATGTTTATCAAGTACATACTATGAAAAAAACCAAGCCCGTTGCCACCGAGTCGGTTCCAACTGTAGGGTCACTATGAATCAGAGTAAATTCCATGGCAACGGGTTGGGCTGTTTTGGTTTTTATCTACTAAAAAATATTATATGAAGTCTGACTCATTTCAAACTCTTGGAACACTTCAGATTTTTTTTTAACTATTCTTGTTGTTTTACCACTTCCTAGTGTTTTGTGGGACTAAAAACAACAAAACCTACCTAAATTTTAATAGAATTAGAAATTCTAGAACATGTCAGAACGTGGGTTTTTGTTTTATGGTTGTCATGTTTGCCACTTCCTGGTGTCTTACGGATCTAAAGACGTTAAAATCTTTTACATTCTATCAAAATTGACAGCTAGCTTTTGCCCCAGTTTAACTCTACTTCAGGAATTCCCTGGTGGTGAGTGTTTGGCAGTGTCGTTTTTTACCTTACGTACTGATATTTATGACAAGGCTGAGAAATGGTCCAGGGTATCTGAACTACCTTCTCTTCACCCACATATACATTTCTTTCCAAAAGGAAATGACGTTCTTGTTCATGCTGCTTTGCTGAAGACCTAAAAAAAAGGAAGTGTGGTGTACAAATTTTTAATGTATCTTTGAGTGTTGGGGAAGAAGTGTAAGGGCTTTTGATGAATAGTTTTAAAAGAAACTGGCAAATACTGTATACATTCTAGCAGCATCTTGAAGGTGAAAGTTTCAGACAGAAAGATACTTTCCAAAGCATCTTTCTCCCAGGAACACCTGTCGTGGTCCCTCATTGTGGGAGCCCAGGGGAAAAGAGTGCAGCTTCTTTGATGCCCATGGAAAGAGCTTACTTTCCAAAGTCCTATTTTCCAAAAGCATAGATAGATGATAGATAGATAGATAGCAAGCCCTGGTGATGCAATGGTTAAGTGCTCAGCTGCTAACGGAAAGGTTAGCAGTTCGAACTTACCCCAGTGGCTCTGTGGGAGAAAGACCGGTGATACGCTTCTGTAAAGATTACAGCAAGAAAACCCTATGGGGCAGTTCTATTCTGTCTCATCAGGTCACTATGAGTTGGAATCAGCTTGATGGCACCCAACAACAGCACTATATATACATTGTATATTATCTCCTAATACCATGTGGGGTTAATACAATTATATTACAGAACAGAAATTTTCCTCAAGGTAGACAACTTCAGGCTAAACTGGCTTAACTACAGACCAACCCATAGGCCAGTTGTTAACCCCTCTGTTGCTCTATTTCCTTATCTGCAGGAAAAGGACATTGGCTATAATATTTATGTTTTTATGTATTTTATTATAGTTCTATTACTCTTTCAAGGAGTTAAATATATTTAAAGTCCACCTCAAAAGCATCATAAATTCCTAATGAACTCCCCTTTATTAAAAAAGAAAAATCTTTTACTTTCAGGATACTTAAAGGAGAAACTCTTTTAACTCATTTTAGAAATCCTCATTATTTTCAGAGGAACAAAGCAATGGCACATTAGGTGTCCTTAGTTGTCCAGAAAATTCAATTCAATACTTTTCAAGAATTTTTAAGGAACCATGTTACGTGCTGCGGGAAATGTCCTTGTCATTGAGATCTTTCAATCTAGCAGGAAAGAGAAGATAAAATCACATGAACTGATGCACAAAGCATTAGACAAAATTCTCCCCCCATTCACGATAAATACTCTCAGCAAAGAAGAAACCCAGGGTACTGTGTACCACAAAAAGGAGTCCTGGTGGTGCAGTAGTTAAAGCGCTTGTCTGCAAACCAAAATGTTGGCAGTTCAAATCCAGCAGCTGCTCTGTAGAAGAAAGGTGTGGCAATCTGCTTGGTAATGATTACAGCTCTGGAAGCCCTGTGAGGCAGTTCTACTCTGTCCTATAGGGCTGCTATAAGTTGGAATCGACTCTACAGCAGTGGGTTTGTTCTTTTTGGGGGGGAGGGGGAAGATATACCCCAAACAGATATTTTGAAGTCCTCACCCCAGGTACCTGTGAATGTGACCTTGTTTGGAAATAGTCTTTGAAGATGTTATTAGTTAACATGAGGTCATACTGGAGGAGGGTGGGCTCTAATCCAGTATTAGTGGTTTTTTGTCCTTATAAAAGAGGAGATGAGACACAGAGGGAAGATGGTCATATGAAGATTCATCTACAAGCCAATGAGTTCCGAGGATCAATAGCCATCACCAGAAGCTAGGAGACAGGCCTGGAACAGATTCTCCCACTGAATCCTAAGAATGGCCAATATCCTGATTTCAGACTCCTAGCCTCTAGAACTGAGACAATAAATTTCTATTTTTATAAGCCACCTATTATATCATCTGTTACAGCAGCCCTAGGAAAACCTACAGAGGAAACTTTCTCAACATGATAAAGACCATCTACAGAAAGTCTACAGCTAACATCATACTAAGTGGGTGAAAGAATGAACGCTTTCCCCTTGAAATCAGGAATGAGACAAGGATGCCTACTCTTACCAATCTTGTTCAGTATAAACAAACAGCTAACTCAAAATGGATCAGAGACTTACACGTAAAATGGCAAACTATAAAACTTTTAGAAAAAGAACATAAGAGGAAATCTTGGCTATCTAGAGCTAGGAAAAGAGTTCTTAGACCAAAGGAACGATACATGAAAGGAAAAACTGATAAATTGGACCTCATCAAAATTAAAAAATTTGCTCTGCAAAAGACCCTGTTAAGAGGATGAAAAGAAAAACTGAGCTACAAAGTATTGTTGTTGTTAGGTGCCGTCGAGTCAGTTCTGACTCATAGTGACCCCATGCACAACAGAATGAAACACTGCCCGATCCTGTGTCATCCTTAAAACCATTGTTATGCTTGAGCCCATTGTTGCAGCCACTGTGTCAATCCACCTTGTTCAGGGTCTTCCTCTTTTCCTCTGACTCTGTACTTTACCAAGCATGATGTCCTTCTCCAAGGACTGATTCCTTCTGGCAACATGTCCAAAGTATGTAAGATGCAGTGTCGCCATCCCTGCCTCTAAGGAGATCCTGCCTGCACTCTTCCAAGACAGATCCATTCATTCTTTTGGCAGTCCATAGTATATTCAGCATTCCCCATCAACACCACAATTCAAAGGCATCAGTTCTTCCTGGGTCTTCCTTATTCATTGTCCAGCTTTCACATGCATATGATGTGATTGAAAATACCATGGCTTGGGTTTTTTTGGGTCAGGCACACCTTAGTCTTCAAAGTGATCTTTGCTTTTCAACACTTTAAAGAAGTCCTTTGCAGCAGATTTGCCCAATGCACTGTGTCTTTTGATTTCTTGACTGCTGCTTCCATGGGCGTCGATTGTGGATCCAAGTAAAATGGAATCCTTGACAACTTCAGTCTTTTCTCGGTTTATCATGATGTGGCTTATTGGTCCAGTTGTGAGGGTTTTTGTTTTCGTTATGTTGAGGTATAACCCATACTGAAGGCTGTGGTCTTTGATCTTTATCAATAAGTGCTTCAAGTCCTCTTCACTTTCAGCAAGATTGTGTCATCTGCATAACGCAGGTTGTTAATGAGTCCTCCTCCAATCCTGATGCCCCATTCTTCTTCATATAGTCCAGCTTCTCAGATTTTTGTTCAGCATACAGATTGAATAGGTATGGTGAAAGGATACAACCCTGACGCACACCTTCCTTGACTTTAAACCACTCAGTATCTGTCCGAACAATTGCCTCTTGATCTATGTACAGGTTCCTCATGAGCACAATTAAGTGTTCTGGAATTCCCATTCTTCGCAATGTTATCCATAATTTATTATGATCTGCACAGTCGAATACCTTTGCATAGTCAATAAAACACAGGCAAACATCCTTCTGATATTCTCTGCTTTCAGCCAGGATCCATCTGACGTCTTCAATGATATCCCTGGTTCCACATCCTCTTCTGCATCCGGCCTGAATTTCTGGCAGTTCCCTGTCAATAAGCTGCTGCAGCCACTTTTGAATGATCTTCAGCAAAATTTTGCTTATGTGTGATATTAATGATATTGTTCTATAATTTCCACATTCAGTTGGATCACTTTTCTTGGGAATAGGCATAAATATGGATCTCTTCCAGTCGGTTGGCCAGGAAGCTGTCTTCCATATTTCTTGGCATAGACGAGTGAGCACTTCCAGTGCTGCATCTGTTTCTTGAAACATCTCAATTGATATTCCATCAATTCCTGGAGGCTTGTTCTTCACCAGTGCCTTCAGAGCAGCTTGGACTTCTTCCTTCAGCACCATCAGTTCCTGATCATATGCTACCTCTTGAAATGGTTGAACATTGATTGACTAATTCTTTTTGGTATAATGACTCTGTGTATTCCTTCCATCTTTTTTTTGATGCTTCCTGCGTCGTTTAGTATTTTTCCCATAGAATCCTTACTACTGCAATTTGAGGCTTGAATTTTTTCTTCAGTTCTCTCAGCTTGAGAAAGAACTTTTGGTTTTCTATCCCCAGCTCTTTGCACATGTCATTGTAATACTTTACTTTGTCTTCTCAAGCCGCCCTATGAAATCTTCTGTTCAGTTCTTTTACTTCGTCATTTCTTCCTTTTGCTTTAGCTTCTCAACATTTGAGAGCAAGTTTCAGAGTCTCCTCTGACATCCATCTTGGTCTTTTCTTTCTTTCCTGTCTTTTCAATGACCTCTTGCTTTCTTCATGTAGGATGTCCTTGATGTCATTCCACAACTCATCTGGTCTTCGGTCATTAGTGTTCAATGCATCAAATCTGTTCTTGAGATGGTCTCTAAATTCTGGTGAGATATACTCAAGGTCATATTTCGCTCTTGTGGACTTGCTCTGATTTTCTTTGGTTTCAGCTTGAACTTGCATATGAGTAGTTGATGGTCTGTTCCACAGTTGGCCCCTGGCCTTGTTCTGACTGATGATATTGAGCTTTTCCATCGTCTCTTTCCACAGATGTAGTCAATTTGATTCCTGTGTGTTCCACCTGGTGAGGTCCATGTGTATAAAAAAAAAAATAGTCGCCGTTAATGTTGGTGAAATAAGGTATTTGCAATCAAGAAGTCGTTGATCTTGCAAAATTCTATCATTCAATCTCTGGCATTGATTCTATCACCAGGGCCATATTTTCCAACTATCCTTTTTCTTTGTTTCCAACTTGCACTTTCCAATCCCCAGTAATTATCAATGCATCCTGATTACATGTTCGATCAATTTCAGACTGCAGAAGCTGAGGAAAATCTTCAGTTTCTTCATATTTGGCCTCAGTGGTTGGTTCGTAAATTTGAATAATAGTCGTATTAAGTGGTCTTCCTTGTAGGCGTATGGATATTATCCTATCACTGACAGTGTTGTACTTCAGGATAGATCTTGAAATGTTCTTTTTGACAATGAATGCAACACCATTCCTCTTTAAGTTGTCATTTCCGGCATAGTAGACTATATGGTTCTCCAATTCAAAATGGCCAATACCAGTCCATTTTAGATCATTAATGCCTAGGATATTGATGTTTATACTTTCCATTTCATTTTTGACAATTTCCAGCTTTCCTAGATTCATACTCCATACATTCTGATTATTAGTGGATGTTTGCAGCTGTTTCTTCTCATTTTGAGTCATGCCACATCAGCAAATGAAGGTCCTGAATGCTCTACTCCATCCATGTCATTAAGGCCGGCTCTACTTTGAGGAGGCAGCTCTTCCCCAGTCATCTTTTGAGTGTCTTCCAATCTGGGGGGCTCATCTTCTGGCACTACATCAAATAGTGTTCCCCTGCTATTCATAAGGTTTTCACTGGCTAATTCTTTTCAGAAGTAGACTGCCAGGCCCTTCTTCCTAGCCTGTCTTAGTCTGGAAGCTCAGCTGAAACCTGCTGGTATCTGAATACCATTGGCATAGCTTCCAGCAACACTGCAACACGAAAGCCCCCTCAGTATGACAAACTGACAGACACATGGGGGAAGCTACAGAGTGGGAGAATATAATTGCACATCATGTATTTGAAGACCTCTCAAAACTCAGCTTTAAAAATCAAGTGAGCCAATTAGAAAATAGCCAAAAGACATAAATTGACATAAACCAAAGAAGATTTACTTATCAAAATAAGCACATGAAAAGATGTTCAACAACATTAGCCTTTAGGAAAATGCAAATTAAAACCACAACAAGATATCACTTCACGCCTATCAGAATGGCTAAGATAAAAAAAGTGGCACCACCAAATGCTGGCAAGGATGCAGAGAAACTGGATCATGCATACATTGCTGGCATGAATGTAAAGTGGTACAGCCACTCTGGAAAAGTTTGGCAATTTCTTCAAAAACTAGACATACAACTACCATATGACCCAGCAATTTCATCTTGGGCATTTATCCCAGGGAAATGAAAACTTAAGTTCACACAAAAACCTGTACATGAATGTTTATAGCAGCTTTATTCAAAATAGTCCAAATCTGGAAACAGCCCAGATACCCTTCAATAGGTGAATAGTTAAACAGTGGTTAGCCATCCATACTATCAAATACTACTCAGCAATAAAAAGGAACAAAGTATTGATACACTCAACAACCTGGATGAATCTCCAGAGAATTATGAGTGGGAAAAAAAAAAAAGCAATCCCAAAAGATTACATACTAGATGATTCTATTTATATAAGAAGTATAAAATTACAATAACAAAATTACAGAGATGAAGAAGAGATCAGTGGTTTCCAGGGGTTAGGGGTGGGGGTGAGGAAAAGGAGGTGGGTGTAGCTACAAAGGGATAACACAAGGGAGCTTTGTGGCAATGGAACAGTTCTATAACTTTATTGTGGTGGTGACACAAGAATCTGCGCATGTGATACAATTCCATAGAACTCTATACACACACACAAAATTGAGTGAATGTAAAACTGGTAAAACTCAAATAAACTCTGTGGATTATATCAATGTCAATTTCCTGGCTTTGACATTGTTCTAGAGTTGTGCAAGATGATAGCACTGGGAAAACAGGACCTCCTGATTTTTTTTTTTTTCAAATTTCTGTGAATCTATAATTATTTCAAAATTAAAAGTTAAAACACTCACACCTATTTTTTTTTTTTTTTTGAAGGATCATGCACTTAGGACAGTGGGTGGGACAGGAGGGATTGAGTAGGGTCCAATAGGGCTGGGTAGGAGCCCAAGAATTTGCATTTCTAACCAGTTTCAGGGTGATTCTGATGCCTCTAGCTCTGGGAACCACACTTGGAGAATCACTAATTAAAGGAAATAGAAAACCTATCCAGTCTTTGCTTGTTTGGTCTAATCTAGAAGTTCTCCTTAATCTGGTGGTTAGATAGGTTTTGAAACTAATCTGAGCTATACTTTCAAATTTCCTGGAAGCCTTGTCTCTCGAACAGAACAATATAGATAAACATCAGTTCAGATAAAAGGTCATTCAATTCAAACAAACACATGGCTACTCAATGAGGTCCTGGAAATCAATCAACCAATCAATTTTTTAATTAAAATCAGTTTGCAAAGGAAGCTATCTCCACCTAATCTATATCGTCAAATGAGTCAACCCTCTGAAACATCAGGCAAAAGCAGCCTTTGTGAAAATTTCCTCCTCGACCTAAGCTTGGGATCCTGAGCGTCAACCTCCAGAAAGAAGGGTACCCACTCTCTCCAGATGTAGAGGCCAAGTGTAGCACAGTGAATAAAATGTTGTTTTCTTTCTGAAGTCTTCAGTCACATTTCATGCCCTCTTCCCTCAATGTTTATCACCACCAAGAGTCATATTTCTGTTTGAGTATCTGGCAAGTGACTCCCTGCTGAACAGGCAGAGGAGAAGCCCATAAATCAGAGTCATGCGGTTCACATGCTGCCTTCCCCTCCAGTAGTGGGACGCTTGAATATTCTTCAAAGCTAAGAACTTCAGAGCAGTGCTCTTAAAAATAAAGATCCAATTACCCAGAGCTGGAGGACACTGGAAATCCCCCAAATCCCCACGTGTGACCCTGAGGGGCTATGGCTAGTTCCTTTCGCTTCCTTAGATCCCTGTTTAACCGCTGACCCAGTGAGTTCAAGGAAAACATTCCCGTCTGCAATGCCAGCCTTCTCCAAGGTAAGCACAAGGTATCCACTGGGATGCTAGGAGATGGAGATAAAGTACAAAATCCTGGGCCAGTAATTACCAGTAAGAGATCATGATGATTCAAAATATGGAAGCTTGGCATAGCTGCATCACTTTTACTCTTAAAAATAACATTTTGGAACATGAACAAATTCATCTTCAAATATTCCTAAATCCTTACTATTCAAAGTGTGTTCCTTAGACAGCAGCATCGGCATCGCCTGGGAGCTTCTGCGAAATGAGAATCTGCAGACACACCCAGACCTACCACTCAGAATCTGCATGTTAACAAGATCCTAGGCCATTCTAATTGAGCAGCGCTGGTCTGAGGACAAAGGTATCACATACCTATTAGATTACATGATTGACAGGGTCACTACCACAAACACTGCAAGACCAAATTGGAAAATTAAGGGGTGTTGAGTCCAGGCCTGAACAATCAAGAAAATTGCTCTAATTGATGAAATTCTTCCCCCATAAAATGTCCATGAAGGTTACAAAGCCCCAAGACTCAGTCTTACATTCAGATCTTACACAGTCCCGGAAAAGCACTAATCCAACACCATTTACCATATTCTCATTGAATTCCTCATTTCCTAAATAACTGGTAGCTATCTTTGCAAAAGCTTATTACTGTGGAAAGTTTGGAATAAATGAACAAAACACCAGGTTCAAGTTTTCTGGAAAGACTGAAAAATTTATCAGAGAATGATTACGATCGTTCTTTTTTCTTTCTTTGCTTTCAAACCACTTGTTATTAGTGATGAAACCACAGGCATTTACCAAGAAAAAAGAAAAGAAAGAGAGAGAGGGGCTAGGAAGTAGAACTAGTTTATAGACACCTTAATGGGATCAATGCATTCTAGATAGGAGAGGATTCAATTTGTTGGTGGCTAGAATTTTTTTTAGAAAGTCTCTTCATGTATATATTATATAAACCTTTATGTAAAAGTGCAACTTTTTAATAATCACAGTAATTGTAAATATATTTTGGATAACAAAGATTTAGATTTTGCAGACAGTTTTAATACTCAGTTTAAAACACGTTATCTAATTGCACAAACACTAAAAAATGATTTAGGTGTAGGCTTGGGGTAACCCCTCAACATCCTCCTTTGAAATAATTTCCTTTTGATAAAAAGATAAATTAGACTTTCATTCCCATGGATAACTATTTTATAAAATATCGGAGGAGCTTTTCTTACTTACCAAGGAGAATTAGAGAGCCTGTTATTGGCTTAGGACTTGGCAAGTAGCCATGTTGACATGTGCCCCCTGCTTTTCAGAAGCTTACTGTCTAGATGAGGAGGCAGAGATACAAAATGAGATACCTTCTACAGTAAAAAGAGATAGAGCTTTAAGTCAGAATATCAGGGGGGTCAGTTAAAGGAGAAAAATGAATCTGGCAGAGAGATTAAAAGTGCTACTGGCAGAGACTAGAAACATAAAAAAAAAATAAATAAAAGAGATAGATTGGGAGTGCAAAGATGATGAACTTGGCTTTGGACAGGTGAATCAAAGGTGACTATGAGGCATGAACTAATACAAGTCAGTGTAAAATTAGTGTGAAATAGACAATTAGTACTGGAGTAATTGAAAGGAAGAAAATTAAATGGGACTAGAGTAGCCAGGAAAGGAATGAGCAGTGACACAAAGCACCATGTACGAGTTATGACTCGAACTGAAGGTGAAAAGAGAGATGAATTCATTCAAGGTGAAGTAGAGTCAGATAACAGAGAGCTTTGAAAGTACAGCCAGCATTTTAGATTTGATGGGAAGAAAATAGCCACTGAAGATTTTTAGGAGAAAAGTGATGAAAACTGTGTGTAAGGAATTTTGCAGCAGGGAACATTTTTGTTCAAGGCTTCCAGGGTTAAAATCCCTGTCAGGAGTAATTGGAGTAAACATGAAAAGGTAGGGACCAATAAAAGATATATTTTAAAGGAAAAATAGACAGAACTTTGAGTCAGAATATCAGGGAGCTGGTGAAGGAGAGGGATGAATCTGACAGGGAGATTGGTAGTGCTATTGACAGAGACTAGAAATATAGGTGGGGGAAGAGAGGAAGATAGTGAATAGAAAGATGATAAAGTATTGACTTTGGGTATAATAAATTGGAGGTGACAGTGAGACAGTCAAAATGGAAACATGTAGTAGGCAGCAAGGTGGGTACAAAAGACTCTCAGGGTCTCAGGTGCCATGACCTTAACAGTAAGTGCCTCCTCAAATTTTATACCCTAGGTGCCTCACTAAGGAACCCTGGTGGTGCTATGGTTAAGTGCTCAGCTGCTAACCAAAAGGTCTGCAGTTCAAACCTACCAGTGGCTCCACAGGAGAAAAGACCTGGCAATCTGTTCCTATAAAGGTTATAGCCTACAGAACAGTATGGGGCAGTTCTACGATGACCTGTAAGGTGGCTATGAGTCCGAATTAGCTCAACAGCACACAACAAAAGTTAATTCACTTGTTCCACTCTAACCTCACCCTGATTGGCAGGTAGAAATCTGAACTTCAGCTTAGATGAATGAACAAGATTGGAGAGAAAGACTTTGAGGTAAGCAGCATAAGAGCAATAGTTGCATCCACAAGGTCTTCAAAGTAGGCATCAAAGAGAAAGAAGGACACAGGAAGGAGCCTTAATTAACTCTTCTTTGGAAACCAGAGAAAAAAGAATAGCAAGCAAGCCTTACACAGGAAAGATGATTAAAGAATTAGGAAAAGCAGAAATTTCTGTTTCAACATGGTAGATTTCATACATGCTTTTATTACTACTCCCATCCAAATGACCACCGAAATGGCAATTAAACAAGTTTTGAAAAAGTATTCATTCACAAGGATTAAGCGAACAGGTAAGGAGATGACAGTGATAAAATTTTGGAAGCTTGAAAGCAGATGGGCAAGTCATAACTGTCCAGGAAGACTCAAGAAAACAGAGATTGAAGCCAGTAATGGGGAAAGGCCCAGAAGTGAATACATTTGCTCTACAGAATCCTGAAAGCCTCAGGAATTGGAGGCACTTGATACCTGTGGAGGTAGGGCTGCGGGTTGATTGAAAAAAAAGGATGGTTAAAATTCCATCTAAGAATCCATTATGTAGAAGAAATCCCCTCCCCGAGCCAGGATGGTCAGGCAAATACCCCTAACCTAACAGAATTTTAGAGATCTATTCACTAGAGAAGTTGAATTAGAGTGCCTCTGGACACAGGAATACAAGTCACAGCTGAGCATAAGATTTCCATACTAAAAGCAAAAAAGATTAAGCAAAAGTCAACATACTGAGTAGTGAGACACTCAGTACCTTTCCCCAACTAAATTCCAAGAATGCAGAGTTCTAAGAATACCTCCAGGCAGGAACTCTATGGGAGAATGAAAAAAAAAAAAAAAAGCTGGCCAATTAAAGACCACTAAATACAGGCAGATTGGCACTTGCTCAACACAGTCAGGTCACCAATAGTGAAGACTAGCGGTCATCAAGCACTGACTTGTCTGTACACACATACACATGCACGCAACTTCCAGATCACATAGTAGAGACTCGTTCTCACAAATGGACAGACGGACAAGGACCATCGGGCATTTCAGAAACACTTCTAACACAAAAATCAA
Source organism: Elephas maximus indicus (assembly GCF_024166365.1). Taxonomy (NCBI): domain Eukaryota; kingdom Metazoa; phylum Chordata; class Mammalia; order Proboscidea; family Elephantidae; genus Elephas; species Elephas maximus. Next base: position 74,484,352 of record NC_064824.1, on the reverse strand, counting down.
AAAAGGAAGGAAGGAAGGAAGGGCCAGACTTAGAGGAAACAGAAACAAGGTATGAAATATAAGAAACAAAAGTAATAAGATCTTCAGAAATACAACAAAAGTTATTTAAAAAGAAATATTCAAAGAATGGTAAAGACCTCTTAGGAATTATGATCACAGAAATGAAAAAAGGCAATAGAGTGATTGGACGATAAAGTTGAGAAAAGATCCCAGAAATCAAAAAAAAAAAAAAGATTAATATACGAACATGGAAGAAATAAGATAAAAATTTAGATAATCTGTTCAGGAAGTCCAACTGCTAAATAGTAGCAGCTTCACAAAGAGAGAGCAGGGGAAAGGTAGGGAGAAAATTATTGAAGAAATAAGACCAGAAAATCTCTCAGAACAGAAAAAAGCGAGTTTCGTATTGAGAGCCCTTCAAGTGCCCAGCATAGGAAAAAAAAAAAAAAAAAAAGGCTGATAGCGAAACACACAATCATGAAATTTCAGAACCCTGGAAACGAAGAGGAAATCTGAAAAACTCTGGCCACAGGAGGAAGAGCTCCATACAAAGGATGGCATAGAAAATCTTAGAAACAACATCAGACACTGGAAAACAAAGGAGCAATGTCTTCAAATTATTGAATGAGAATTGTTTGAGTACTAGAATTCTATTCTCAGCCAAACAATTGATCAAGTGTGAGGATAGAATAAAAATGTCTTTGGAAATGCAAAAGCTCAAAGCATCTTTTGTTAGAAACTGGGCTTTAAATAGGTTCTTCCCACTTCAATCACAGCCAAGGAAGAGACATGGGAACAGACCTGAATTTTTAAAATTTGGGTGAATCAGAATGGGAAAAATTATGGGTCAAAGCCCCACTAGAAACTTAATCTCCCTCTTGGAAAACAAGGGCAGCGTTTGCATTACATAGCATCCAAACCTCTCGCCTGTCAGATTTTGCAGAGTCAGAAACAGTGGTGCCCCACTCAAAGATGGAGGCCAACTGCACAGGTTTGAATGTGTGTCACTCTCCTCAGTCCTGGCAATAATCCATTCTCACACATCAGGCTCCTGAAAGATCTCACTACATCTCTTCCAAGTCTCCTATTCCAGGACTTCGACCTATACTTTTTCTCCTTGCACTTATTGTTCTGGATCATCCCAATTTAAACAATTCGGATCTGTTCCAGTTTTGCTTCGTTGGCCATGGCTGAACTGGTTCCAACCAGTTCAAAACCCTGATTAGAAAGCTAACAAACTAAAAGAACTACCCAAAAGTAAAACAAGAAAGAGGAAGACATGGAATCCAGGAAAAAAGGGCTCCAACAAGGTGCAAGGCAAAGCAGATCTACATGATGATAAAGGGAACTGCTAGGGCAACAGGTACACAGTCTAGACAGAAGCAAGGTGAAGGAGGGATTCTGGAGGGATGTATGGGAAAAAAAGTTTACCTAATTTGTTTGATTGCAGTCAAACAAAATTCTGTCCAGATTTGGGGATAAGCTGGAACAAAAAATAAAAACAAAACAAAACAAAAATCAAGCAAATGAGAGTTACTAATCCCAGAGGTTACATATATACATATATGTGTGTGTGTGTATGAAAAGAAATGGTATCATAATATACTGTTTAGCCCAGATATGCAAAAGATTTACATAGTCATAATATAAACTTTGACTATTGACTAACCAAAAAAAGGGAATGTGTCTGGCGGGGGAGGGAAGGGGGGTAAAAGAGAGTGGACATTCATCTCCAAAGGTAGAAAATTAAGAGATAATACCTAAAGCTGAAAAATAAAATAACAAAACAGAAGACAAGGGTGTTATTAAGAAATATGAAAGCAAATGCTAAAAGAAAAAGTCAGAAGCGTTAAAAATGGTTGCCTCTGAAGAGAGGGACTCAGGGGAGGGGAGGGTTGAGTCAGGGACGGTTGTTATTAATTTTAAGCCTTGTAGAATAATTGGCCTTTTGAAACTATATCTATATAGCACAGCTTTATAAAAGTTAAAAAAAATAAAGTGGCATAAATAAATAGAATCAAGATACCAAAATAAATCCATATTTTAGAACCAAATACATTTATGATAATGAATGCATATTTCAAATTTCTTGATAAAATGTGTTAAACTACTGTCAAGTTTTATAATTTCAAGTTGATATACGTTTTTAAAGAATAAAAATGACAGGATTGTGATGGATTACATGTTGTTATTGTTGTTGGGTGCCATCAAGTTGATTCTGGCTCACAGTGACCCATGTGACAAAAGGAGAACTGTGCTCCATAGGGTTTTCTTGGGTGTAACCTTTACATAAGCAGATCACTGGGTCTTTCTCCCATGAAGCCACTGAATGGGTTTGAACCGCCAACCTTTCCGTTAGCAGCTGAGCTCTTAACCATTGTGCAAGCAGGGCTCCTTGGAATTACACAGCTACGGTATTAAAAAGTGGCTTTTAGGATAGTTTCAAAAGCATTATGTATACTTTACAATCCTAAGTATTTTCTATTCTTCTTTATAACCTGTTGCTATTGAGTTGATTCCAACTCATAGCAACCCTGTAGGACAGAGAGCTGCCTCATAGAGTTTCCAAGGAGCACCTGGTGGATTCAAACTGCTGACCTTTTGGTTAGCAGCCGTAGTACTTAACCACTAGGCCACCAGGGTTTCCTTCTTCTTTATAACATGTAGCAATCGCTTTTCCCCAAGTATGTACTCATTTTTGTATCTGGAAAGAACCCTGAACAGATGACATAAGCACAAGATCTCTAGACCTCAGAGGTTTAAAAAATTCATTTCCCATGCTTTCCAGATATCTATCTGGTTAAGAGCCTTCACTGATTTTTATTTTTCCAATTCACTATTTGAATAGTTTTTCCCATTTGTACATGTGGATATCTCAAAGCAATGGCTCACAACATATTTCAACTTAAACACATAAACATTTCGGTGGGACAGAACACTGTGCTTTATTCAAACAATAGATTAGGGATGAAATAGTGGTTTTAAGGTTGTTTTTGACATTTAAAAAGGGCTGAAGTATTTGTATCCCTTTGCTGATCGTTGTATTGCTAGATACCTAATAACTTTGAAGAGATGATCCCAGTGCGTTACATACGTTGAAAGCCAGACCAATGCAAAGCGATATTTTCCTGTCCATTTTTCATTTCTGGTTTCTGGCTCCAGTCAACACTATAGACATTTTCTCTTATTGATTTTCTTATAAAGTGTATCCTTGTTAGATTCATTGATGACTATACATTACTGAGGCACCTGATAAAATTTCATTGTGTCATTACCACTGCACAGGAAATGCTTTCTGCTAGATGAAATAACTTCTTCTCAAGGTGGAGATGAAGCTGGGTTTAATGTGGAATTCCAGACACCGGCATCCTTATTTGAAAACTAATCATCAAAAACTCCCACCCTCCTGTCAATTCAAAGTATTCTGTGCTGAGAAGATACACCGTATCATTCTTGCTTGACCTCAGTTTTTCAATTAGGAAAAAAAAAAAGTGAGTTTTTCCACTTCAAAAACTTAGCAATTTAAAGCTTTAACCCTTCAAAAGAATTCTGATTCACTCTTGCACGGCCAGTGTGTGCATTCTTAAATAGCCTGATTAACTTGAATTGATTTGGACCAGAAGATTGGTTAAAACTCAAGTGAAATACTGACTTTGCATTTACAGGTTTAGAGAGATATACACCCTACAGTTATTTTTCCATTTTTATTTAGGAGTACCATAATAAAGTACACTATCACAAGGTCCTCTCTTTTACTGAGAAATACTGAGATAGTCTTTTTTCATTTTGCCAAAATGATAAAACCCATTGCCATAGGGCCTGTATGATAGAGCAGAAGTGTTTCATAGGGTTTCCAAGGCTGAAATCTTTCTGGAAGCAGACTGCCACATCTTTCTCTTGAGGAGTGGCTGGTGGGTTCCAACTGCCAACCAATCAGCAGCCAAGTGCTTAACCATTGTGCCAGCAGGGCTCCCTGCCAAAATTATAGGCTTTCCGAAATTACTAAAGTGCCGCACTGACAAAAAATAACAAAGCATATTTTTTTTTATTTTTATTGTGCTTTAAGTGGAAGTTTACAAATCAAGTCAGTCTCTCATACAAAAATTTATATATACCTTGCTATATACTCCTAGTTGCTCTCCCCCTAATGAGACAGCACACTCCTTCTCTCCACCCTGTATTTCCGTGTCCATTCAGCCAGCTTCTCTCCTCTTCTGCCTTCTCATCTCCCCTCCAGACAGGAGCTGCCCACATCGTCTTATGTGTCTGCTTGATCCAAGAAGCTCACTCCTCACCAGTATCATTTTCTATCTTATAGTCCAGTCCAATCCCTGTCTGAAGAGTTAGCTTTCGGAATGGTTCCTCTCTTGGGCTAACAGAAGGTCTGGGGACCATGACCTCTGGGGTCCTGCTAGTCTCAGTCAGACCATTAAGTCTGGTCTTTTTACAAGAATTTGGGGTCTGCATCCCACTGCTCTCCTGCTCCCTCAGGGGCTCTCTGTTGTGTTTCCTGTCAGGGCAGTCATCGGGTGTAGCAGGGCACCATCTAGTTCTCTGTGCAGCCCTTTCTCTCTTTTGGACTCATAATTACCATGTGTCTTTGGTGTTCTTCATCCTCCTTTGCTCCAGGTGGACTGAGACCAATTGATGCATCTTAGATGGACACTTGCTAGCTTTTAAAACCCCAGACGCCACTCTCCAAAGTGGGATGCAGAATGTTTTCTTAATGGGTTTTATTATGCCAATTGACCTACATGTCCCCTGAAACCATGGTTCCCAAACCCCCGCCCCTGCTACACTGGCCTTTGAAGCCTTTGGTTTATTCAGGAAACTTCTTTGTTTTTTGTTTAGTACAGTTGTGCTGACTTCCCCTGTATTGTGTATTATCTTTCCCTTTAACTAAAATAGTTCTTGTCTACTATCTAATTAGTGAATACCCCCTCCCTCCCTCCCTCCCTCCCCACTCTCGTGACCATCAAAGAATATTTTCTTCCCAGTTTAAACTATTTCTCAAGTTCTTATAATAGTGGTCTCATACAATATTTGTCCCTTTGCAACTGACTAATTTCACTCAGCATAAAGCCTTCCAGATTCTTCCATGTTACGAAATGTTTCACGGATTCATCATTGTTCTTTATTGATGCATAGTATTCCATTGTGTGAATATACCATAATTTATTTATCCATTCATCTGTTGATGAGCACATTGGTTACTTGCATCTTTTTGCTTTTATAAACAGTGCTGCAATGAACATGGGTGTGCATGTATCTGTCTGGGCAAAGGCGCTTATTTCTCTAGGATATATTCCAAGGGGTGGGATTGCTGAATCATATGGTAGTTCTATTTCTAGCTTTTTAAGGAAGTGCCAAATTGATTTCCAAAGTGGTTGTATCATTTTATATTCCCACCAGCAGTATGTAAGTGTTCCAGTCTCTCCACAACCTCTCCAACATTTATTATTTTGTGTTTTTTGGATTAATGCCAGCCTTGCGTGAGATGGAATCTCATTGTAGTTTTCATCTGCATTTCTCTGATGGCTAATGATCATGAGCATTTCCTCATGCATCTGTTAGCTACCTGAGTTTCTTCTTTAGTGAGGTGTCTGTTCATATCTTTTGCCCATCTTTTAACTGGGTTATTTATCTTTTTGTTGTTGAGTTTTTGCAGTATCGTGTACATTTTAGAGATCAGATAGTGATCTGAAATGTCATAGCTAAAAACTTTTTCCCAATCTTTTTACTCTTTTGGTGAAGTCCTTGGATGAGCATAAGTGTTTGATTTTTAGGAACTCCCAGTTATCTAGTTTTTCATCTAGTGTTTGTGCATTGTTAATAATGTTTTGTATACTGTTTATGCCATGTATTAGGGCTCCTAGCATTGTTCCTATTTTTTCTTCCATGATCTCAAAGGATAAATTTTGTAAAGTATATTTAAATGTAAGAGATTATTCCTAGGAAGTGCAACTAAAAAAAGGAAATAAAATGTTTATACTGTTGCCTAAAATTTGATACGACACACTATCACAAGATAATTTATTTTTTCAGTTAAATTTCATCTCAGCCTTTGTTGTTCCAAAAGGAATGGCTTACAAAGATGCCAATTTAAGAAGTAATTTTTTTTTCTTTGTGGGAAATGATTTTTAGAAAAGCAAACTCTTACTGAAAATGAGAATGTTTTTTCATTTTAAATAATAAAAACACTCAGAAGAACCCTACATAGAATAGATGACAGCAAATTTATGAATAAAGTTGCTTTCATAAATTAAGATGCTTAAAGCTAGCACTTTGCTACATAAAGAATGACATACAATACTACAACACTTCCTAATTCAGCCTACTCTGAATTAGGAAATGCTTTAAATCAATGTAGTTTTATTTCTTTAAATCATACACAATAGCTCACACAGCTAGCAAGGCACTGCTAATCAGAGATTATTTAAGGATCTGGTTAACAAATAGAGAAATAACATAATTAGCATGCCAGTTGCACATGAGTGGCTGTTTTTCCAGACTTAAAATTGCATGTGCACTAAACTTTCCTCCTTTGTAGATTATTGATTTACTTGAAAAATCCTTTCTCCAAACTAGAGGTCAGAGCCCAGTTCTTGTTCTGCTTATCAGGGCTCTGCTAACTAAGAAGGCTTTACTATAGTTTATAGGCAGCACATTGGCTAGATTTTTCAAATAATTTGTGTTCCTGATTATGCTATCATTTTTGGCTTAAACTACAGCAAGTCATTTGTACACCTGCAAGTTCCCCACTTGAAAAGTGGGGCTGAAGATCTGTGCAAGTTCAAGTGAATCAAGTGTTAAAATCAAATTTGAATCTAGAAAGTAGATGACCAAGCAGATAGCAGTTTTCTCCATAAATCATTTTGAGCGAGTTCTGACCACAATAGCGTGCTGCTTGGCCGTTGTAGTAAATGTTTGTAAACAAAGCTACTACTTCAGCCATTCTGAAAAATATGCACTTAGGGACTTACCAACAGTGTATTTTTACCCATTAAGTCATTTTTAAAATGGGCTGTGGTTGAGAATTTAAAATTGCTTAAGAAAATATTATTCATTCTACAAAAGAGTTACTATGTTGAGATTGTAAACTGGTCACTTGGGACTATTTCAAAACTACAAGCAGGAAGAGGCAGGGATCATTGCCCTCCTCCTCTATGACCAGCCAAGTCTCTGCAGACTTGGCTCCTGAGTAGGGATACGCGGTCCACTGGGGCTTTTGTAGCCTGGACATCACCAAGACTTTTTATTTGAACAAGGCAGAAAATCACAAAACTAAAAACAAATATGCCCTAAGAAAAAAGAACGTACTTTGTGTACCAGATTTTATTTTAAAACATTTATTCAGGCTTCTCTATGATTTCAAGCACCACAGCCCAAAGGCATTAAACTGTACTGAAGCTTAATGGCCTGAAAACTTTCCTTTTGAATTAAAGCACAACCAGTTACAACAGGGGAAGGGGGAGGCATCTGCAACTAATCTGAAAATTCATAATACTTTCAAATCATATATTTCTGAGAGCTGTGTTTCTATACCAATGTCCAGTTAAGGAAATTTTTCACTAGTGAAGGATGACCTATAATATGTAGAGGCTTCAACAGGTGTTGGAAAAAAAATATATATTATATATATATATTATAACTATCTCTCAAGAGATAAAAGGAAAGGGAAACAATCAGAGTTGAGGGACCTCATACCACCAAGAAAGTAGCACCAGGAATGGAGGGTGTCCTTTGGACACAGGGTCCCTGTGCCTGAGAAGCTTCTCGACCTGGGGAAGATTGAGAACAAGGACCTTCCTCCAGAGCCAACAGAGAGAAAAAGCCTTCGCCTGGAGCCAACACCCTGAATTTGGATTTGTAACCTACTAGACTGTCAGAAATTTAATTTCTCCTTGTTAAAGCCATACACCTGTGGTATTTCTGTTATAGCAGCACTAGACAACTAAGACATATATTAATGCAATAGTATATACCAATGCCATCAAGTTGATTCTGGCTCTTAGTGGTCCCATGTGTGTCATAGTAGAACTGTGCTCCATAAGGTTTTCAAATAGCTGGGTTTTTTGGAAGCAGATCGCCAGACTTTCTTTCAAAGTGCCTCTGGGTGGACTTGATCTCCAACTTTTTGGTTAGTCATTGAGTGAGTTAACCATTTACACCACCCAGGGACTCCAGTATATACACATACCTTAAAGACATAAATGAACCTATGTTGGTGCAATCAATTTAATAAATCCAGAGACAACTCCTCTAGACACCATACCTGAGACTCAGCCCAGCCTGCCCTGTGAGGCTGAAACTTGAAGTTGTTCTAACTCTTAGTCCATAAACGAATTCTTTGAAGGCTGCCGGAGCAGCCCCCACAGTGCAAAGACCCTGGCTGACATAGTGCTTTCTGACTGTTATTGCATTCTGCTCTTCTTTCTTCCATTAAAAAAAAAAAAAAAGTTCTACTCTGCATCAATAACAATGGGATTGTAACAGAAATACAAACAGTTTGGTCCTCTGTACATCTTTATTATCCACTGTTACTATAAAATATGTATATATATGTTACTGTAAAACAAAGTAACTCTTACATGATAGCATTCCATTCAACATCCTACTGTGATCACATAGATTATCTCAGGTCTAGAGATACAGACACACTATCAAAAGTGAACATTTTTAATGTTAACTTCAATCTGCTCTTTCTGAAGAGCTATTTTTGTCCCTGTGCAAACAGGATATCAAGTACAACTTTCTTTTGTTGTTTAAGTATCAATGTTTCCTCTGTCGAGTGTGCATTGCTTGAGAGATTATTTAGTGAAGAGGAGGATGGGATGGCCTCTGAGAAATATAAATTCTGCTTCTAAACTTCAGGACGTTTGAAGGAAGAAAGAGTAACACAAACTACTATTTAAGGATTTGGAAAGGTATTTTTAAAGATCTAAATTACTTAACATTTCAAAGCAAGGAAGAATCCCCACTCCCTCAAAAAATGTACCTTTACTTTAAGGATTCCAATTATTATTGCCCATGGACATCATGTCTCAAAAATTTTTGTTTTTGAGGCAGGGCTAAGAAGGCAGAGTAGTCAGACGTTTCCGGTGGTCCCTCTTACAACAAAGACCAAAAAAACAAGTGAATCAATTATATATGACAATCTAGGAGCCCTGAACATCAAAGGCAAAGTTGAGGAATTGGACTGAGCGGCATGGAAAGGGAGAGACGGTTCAGAAGCAGCGAGGAGTTGCCAGGCCTGACATAGCAGGAACCAACATCCCACAGGCCAGATCCGCTGGAGCGAGCACATTAACACAAACAATGATGTTCAGAATGCGTTTGCCACACCAGGTGAGACTGAGCAGTGGAGGGTTCACTCACACCACCAGAATCAACGAAAAGTGGCACTCTCACCAAAAGATAAGTAAAAAAAAAAGAAATAAGTCCTTGTGTCTAATCGACCGTGTAGACCAAAAAACACCCCTTTGGAAAAATCTCTCCCATTTAACTGACCCCTCCCTACTCTGCACTGGGTCCTGAGCCAGCTTTAGCGATAGCCACTTCCCCTGGTCTAGAAGTAAGACCTATCGTGCACCCTGAGCCATACTGCCAGTCTTGGAGAAGGAACAAATTAATAAACGGTGGAAAAATAATCTACTGGCTCCTCTAAACTGGGAACTCAGGGCAGAAACAGCTGTTTCACCTAGGCACAGGCATAAGCAGTCCACAGATTTTGAATGCCTTTCACCCCTGCACATACCTCTGTGGGCCCATTTCAACAGTGTAGGCCCTCATTAGCACAGTATAAGAGGGTACATACCTGAAGCCTAACTTCAACTGTTTCATCTATATGGTGGAAAGGCAAGTTCATGACATTTGACAGTGCCCTGCCTACTAAGCAAGGTCCTCACCTACCCACACGAGGGGCCTGAGGACTGATGGCTCATGAAACAGGGGTCCAAGGATAAGTAGTGCCTCCCAGTCTTTACACCCAACAGCATTCAGTGCCCATAGTCCAACTGCAAAAACCACCCATCTAGGCACTCTGAGGAACAGGGACATGCTTTCCTCACAGACACTCAGGGAAGGTTGTCAGTCCCCTGTCCTGCTCAGCTCATGAGCCCCTATTGAACCCATATACCTATGCCTACACCAATCACCACTGCTCATCTAAGACTATAGGTGAAAACCTGCACCACAGACTTGTTGACTGACTACCTGGACACCTGAGCTGAATCCATACAAGAAAAGTAAACAGACTTCTGGGCTCATATACTAGTAACAGATCTAACCACGTGGTGACAGGACGTTAGATCTTCAAAGTCACCAATAACCAAACTAGCTCACTCGAGCAACCTATTTGGGCATATCAAAACAAAACAAAATGAGAAGCTAGGACACAGTAAGCAAACATAAAATAAATCAATACAATAACATTGAATGCTTAGAGGCAACGGTCAATATCAAATCACATAAAGAGGCAGACCATGATGGCTTCGGCAAACTCCCAAAATGAAGAATCAAGAAATCTTCCAGATGAAGACAATTTTCTAGAACTACCAGAGGTTGAATACTAAAGATTAATATACAGAACTCTTCAAAAGATCAGGAAGGAGATCAGGAAAAATGCAGAAAAGGCCAAGGAATGTCAGACATAGCATTAGAGGAACTTAAGATTAGAGAAGAGCATAATGACAAATTTAATAAGCTACAAGAATCCATAGACAGCAAACAGAAATTCAGAAGATAAACAATAAAATTTCAGAATTAGACAACACAATAATAGAAAGTCATAGGAGCAGAATTGAGGAACTGGAAGTGAGAATTAGTGAGATGGAAGATAAAGCACTTGACACCAACATATTTGAGGAAAAATCAGATAAAGCAATTTTTCAAAATGAAGAAACGATAAGAATTATGTGGGACTCTATCAAGAAAAATAGCCTACGAGTGAGTAGAGTACCAGAACAGAGAGGGAGAACTTACAGAGAAAATTGTTGAAGATTTGTTGGCAGAAAACTTCCCTGATGAAAAGACAACTATCCAAGATGCTCACCAAACTCCACACAAGGAATATCCCAAAAGAAAGTCACCAAGACATATCATAATCAAACTTGCCAAAACCAAAGATAAAGAGAGAATTTTAACAGGGGCTAGGGATAAATAAAAAGTCACCTACAAAGGAGAGTCAGTAAGACTAAGCTCAGATTACTCAGCAGAAACCACGCAAGCAAGAAGGCAATGGAATGACATATATAAAGCCCTGGAGGAAAAAAATTGCCAGCCAAGAATTATATATCCAGCAAAACTGTCTCTCAAATATAAAGGTGAAATTAGAACATTTGCAGATAAAGAGAAGTTTAGGAAATCTGCAAAAACCAAACCAAAATTACAAGAGATACTAAAGGGAGTCCTCTGGCTAGAAAATCAATAACATCAGATAACAGCCCAAGACTAGAGCACAGGACAGAACAACCAGATATCAACCCAGACAGGGAAATCACAAAAATAAATCAAACCTAAAATGCTCAAAACAGGGAAACAGAGATGTCATTATGTAAAAGATGACTACATTAAATCAATAAAGAGGGACTAAAAAAATGTAGTCACAGATCTTTCATATGGAGAGGAAGTCAAGGTGATATAAAGAAACAAATGTTTGGTTTAAACTTAGAAAAATAGGGGTAAATATTAAGGTAACCACATAGGAAACTAACGATCTTACACATCAAAATAAAAAACAAGAAAAACATAAAGACTCAGCAAATACAAAAGCAACAACAAATGAAAAAGAGGAAAAGACAATATATAAAGAAAAACTACTCAGCACAGAAAATTAAGCGGAAAAAAGAAACTGTCAACAACACACAAAAAAAAAAAAAACGACAACAAAATGACAGCACTAAACTCATACCTATCAATAATTAAGCTGAATGTAAGCAACTAAATGCACCAATAAAGAGACAGAGAGTGGCAGAATGGATTTTAAAAAATGATACATCTATATGCTGCCTACAAAAGACACACCATAGACTTAAAAACACAAACAAACTAAAACTCTAGGATGGAAAAAAATATATCAAGCAAACAACAATCAAAAAAGTGCAGGAGTCCAGGACAGGAACCATTCCCAAAGCCAACTCTTCAGACAGGGATTGGACTGGACAAGAGGTTGGAGAGGGATGCTGGTGAGGAGTGAGCTTCTTGGATCAGGTGGACACTTGAGACTATGTTGGCATCTCCTCCCTGGAGGGGGAATGAGAGGGTGGAGGGGGTTAGGAGCTGGCAAAGTGGACACGAAAGAGGGAATGGAGGGAGGGAGCTCACTGTCTCATTAGGGGGAAAGCAATTGGGAGTATGTAGCAAGGTGTATATAAGTTTTTGTGTGAGAGACTGACTTGATTTGTAAACTTTCACATAAAGCACAATAAAAATTTTTTAAAAAGTGGAGGAGTGACAATATTAATCACCGATAAAATAGACTTTAAAGTAAAATCCAGCACAAAAGATAACAAAAGACACTATATAATGATTAAAGGGTGAATATACCAGGAAGAGATAACCATAATAAATATTTACACACCCAACAACAGGGCTCCTAAATACGTTAAAAAAAAAAAATCTAATAGCATTGAAAAGGGGGGTAGACAGCTTCTCAGTAATAGTAGGAGACTTCAACACACCACTTTCGGTGAAGGACAGAACATCCAGAAAGATGCTCAAGAAAGACACAGAAGATCTAAATGCCAGAATCAGCCAACCTGACCTCGTAGACATATACAGAACACTGCACCCAACAGCAGCCAAGTATACTTTCTTTTCTAGTGCACGTGGAACATTCTCTAGAAAAGACCGCATATTAGGTCATAAAGCAAGCTTTAGCAGAATCCAAAACATCAAAATAGAACATAGCATCTTCTCTAACCATGAAGCCATAAAAGTAGAAATCAATAACAGAAAAAGCAAGGAAAAAAAATCAAACACATATCAACTGAATAGCACCTTGCTCAAAAACTACTGGGTTATAGAAGAAATTAAGAACAGAATAATGAAATTCATAGACTCAAATGAAAATAAAACACTTTATACCAGAACTTTTCAGACACAGCTAATGCAATGCTCAGAGATCAATTTATAGCAATAAATGCACACATCCAAAAAGAAGAAAGGGCCAAAATCAAAGAATTATCCCTACACCTCAAACAAACAGAGAGGAGCAAAGAAGCCCTTGGACACCAGAAGAAAGCAAGCAATAAAAATTAGAGCACAATTAAAGGAAATAGAGAACAGAAAAACAAATGAGTTAACAAGCCCAAAAGCTGGTTCTTCAAAAAGATCGACAAAATTGATAAACCATTGGCCAAACTGACAAAAGAAAAACTGGAGAGGAAGCAAATAACCCAAATAAGAAATGAGATGGGCAATATCACAACAGACCCAACTGAAATTAAAAGAATCATAACAGAATACTATGAAAAACTATATTCTGACAAATTTCAATACCTAGAGGAAATGGACAAATTTCTAGAAACACTCTACCTACCTAAACTAACACAAACAGAGATAGAACAACTAAATAAATCTATAACAAAAGAGATTAAAAAGGTAATTAAAAAACTCTCAACAACAACAAAAAAATCCCTGGCCCTGATGGCTTTACTGGAGAATTCTACCAAACTTTCAGAGAAGAGTTATCAGCACTACTACTAAAGGTATTTCAGAGCATAGAAAATGATGGAATACTCCCAAACTCATTCTATGAAACCAGCATAACCCTGATACCAAAACCAGGTAAAGACACCACAAAAAAAAAAAAGAAAAAGAAAATTACAGACCTATATCCCTCATGAACTTAGATGCAAAAATCCTCAACAAAATTCAAACCAATAGACTTCAACAACATATCAAAAAAATAATTCACCATGACCAAGTGGGATTCATACCAGGTACGCAGGCATGGTTTAACATTAGAAAAATAATCAATGTAATCCATCACATAAACAAAACAAAAGACAAGAACCACATGATTTTATCAATTGATGCAGAAAAAGGCATTTGATAAAGCCCAACATCCATTCATGATAAAAACTCTCAGCAAAACAGGAATAGAAGGAAAATTCCTCAACATAATAATAGGAATATATACAAAGCCAACAGCCAACATCATCCTAAATGGAGAGTCTGAAAGCATTCCCCTTGAGATTGGGGACCAGACAAGGATGCCCTTTATCATCACTCTTATTCAACATTGTGCAGGAGGTCTAGCCAGAGCAATTAGGCTAGATAAAGAAATAAAGGGCATCCAGATTGGTAAGGAAGAAGTAAAAGTATCTTTATTCACAGATGACATGATCGTATACACAGAAAACCCTAAAGAATCTTCAAGAAGACTACTAAAACTAATAGAAGAGTTCAGCAGAGTATCAGGGTACAAGATAAACATACAAAAAATCTGTTGGATTCCTCTACACCACCAAAGAGAACTTCGAAGAGGAAATCACCAAATCAATACCATTTACAGTAGCCCCCAAGATGATAAAATACTTAGGAATAAATCTAACCAGAGATGTAAAAGACCTATACAAAGAAAACTACAAGACGCTACTGCAAGAAACCAAAAGAGACCTACATTAAGTCAAAAAACATACCTTGCTCATGGATAGGAAGACTCCACATTGTAAAAATGTCTATTCTACCCAAAGCAATCTGTAGATACAATGCAATACTGATCCAAATTCCAATGGCATTTTTTAATGAGATGGAGAAACAAATCACCAACTTCATAGGGAAAGGGAAGAGGCCTCAGATAAGTATAGCATTACTGAAAAAGAAGAACAAATTGGGAGACCTCACACTACCTGATTTTAGAATCTATTATACAGCCACGGTAGTCAAAACAGCCTGGTACTGTACAACAACAGATACATAGACCAATGGGACAGGATTGAGAATTAGACATAAATTCATCTACCTATGAGCAGCTGATATTTGACAAAGGCCCAAAGTCCATTAAATGGGGAAAAGACAGTCTTTTTAACAAATGATGCTGGCATAACTGGATATCCAGCTGCAAAAAAATGAAACAAGACCCATACCTCACACAATGCGCAAAAAACTAACTGAAAATGGATCAAAGACCTAAATATAAAATCTAAAATGATAAAGATAATGGAAGAAAAAGCAGGGACAACACTAGGAGCCCTAATACATGGCATAAACTGTATACAAAACATTACTAACAATGCACAAACACCGGAAGAGAAACTAGATAACTGGGAGTTCCTAAAAATCAAACACTTAGCTTATCCAAAGACTTCACCAAAGAGTAAAAAGACAACCTACGGACTGGGAAAAAAAATTTGGCTATGACAAATCCAATCAGCATCTAATCTCAAAAAATCTACAAGATACTGCAAAACCTAAACAACAAAAAGACAAATAACCCAATTAAAAAATGGTCAAGGATATGAATAGGCACTTCACCAAAGAAGACATTCAGGCAGCTAACAGATACATGAGGAAATGCTCACGATCATTAGCCATTAGAGAAATGCAAATCAAAACTCCAATGAGATTCCATCTCACCCCAACAAGGCTAGCATTAATCTAAAATAACACAAAATAATAAATGTTGGAGAGGTTGTAGAGAGACTAGAATACTTATACACTGCTGGTGGGAATGTAAAATGGTACAACCACTTTGGAAATCAACTTGGCACTTCCTTAAAAAGCTAGAAATAGAACTACCATATAATTCAGCAATCCCACTCCTCGGAATATATCCTAGAGAAATGAGAGCCCTCACACGAATAGATATATGCGCACCGAAGTTCATTGTAGCACTGTTTACAATAGCAGAAAGATGGAAACAACCAAGGTGCCCATGAATGGATGAATGGATAAACAAATTATGGTATATTCACACAATGGAATACTACACAACAATAAAGAACAACAATGAATCCATGAAACGTCTCATAACATGGTGGAATCTGGAAGGCATTATGCTGAGTGAAATTAGTCAGTTGCAAAAGGACAAATATTGTATGAGACCACTATTGTAAGAACTCAATAAAAGGTTTAAACACAAAAGAAAATATTCTTTGATGGTTATGAGGGTAGGGAGGAAGGAAGAGGGATATTCGCTAATTAGATAGTAGACAAGAATTATTTTAGGTGAAGGGAAGGACAACATACAATACAGGGGAAGTCAGCACAACTGGACTAAACCAAAAGCTAAGAAGTTTCCTGAACACAACCAAACACTTTAAGGGACATAGTAGCAGGGGCGGGGGTCTGGAGACCATGGTTTCAGGGGACATCTAAGTCTATTGGCATAACAAAGTCTATTACGAAAATGTTCTGCATCCCACTTTAGTGAGAGGCGTCCGGGGCCTTAAAAGCTACAAAGCAGCCATCCAAGACTCATTAACTGGTCTCAACCCACCTTGAGCAAAGCAGAATGAAGAACACCAAAGACACAAGGAAAATACGAGCCCAACAGACAGAAAGGGCCACGGAAACCGGAGACTCCATCAGCCTGAGACAGGAAGAGCTAGATGGTGCCCAGCTGCCACCAATGACTGACCTGACAGGGAACACAACAGAGAATCCCTGATGGAGCAGGAGAAAAGTGGGGTGCAGACCTCGAATTCTAGTAAAAAGACCAGACTTAATAGTCTGATCTGAGTGAGACTGGAGGGACCCCAGAAGTCATGGCCCCCGGACTCTCTGTTAGCCCAAAATTAAAACCATTCTCAAAGCCAACTCTTCAGACAAAGATTAGACTGGACTATAAGACATAAAATGATACTGGTGAGGAGTGTGCATCTTAGCTCAAGTAAACACATGAGACTATGTGGGCAGCTTCTGTCTGGAGGCGAGATGAGAAGGCAGAGGGGGATAGGAGCTGGTTGAATGGACACGAGAAATATAGGATGAAGAGAAGGAGTGTGCTTCCACATTGTAAGGAGAGCAAGTAGGGTCACGTAACAATGTGTGTATAAGGCTTTGTATGAGAAACTGACTTGAATTGTAAACTTTCACTTAAAGCACAATAAAAAATTGTTTTTGCTGTTTTAAAAAATTTTACATTCTCATAGTTTAATATATTCTTTTTGAAAGGTAAAATTCCCCGCAAAGTTCTCCAAGTCTCAAGGAAGAACTAATAACAATAATATGGCCAATTTGCTCCATGAGTAACAACCATACCCTTTCCTCAGTAGGAGTCATGGGAGTAAAATGTCTCTTCCTAACTCAGGTGGCCAAATACTGGCAGATTCCTCTGTTATACATTTTCATCGCATTTCTTTTTGAGCCCCTTATCACAGTTGTATTTAAATAACTAATTGGACACTTTAGGTTTTAAGATATTGTAGTGTTGACTTTTCTGTTCCCTCACTACCTTTCTGAAAACTATCCCCAAAAAGATAAAAGAAACAAGAAAAGGAAACACAAGATCCATTTTTGAAAAAAGTAGGAATCATCTGAAATCCCTAACCATGATATATGCACATGGAAAGTGACTGGAAGGTGGTAACTGACTTAGGTGGAAAGTATAAAAGCTAAGTGCCTACAGAGGGACCTACTGAGGTGAAGCAAGCTAACTGAATCCAGAAACTAGAAAAGCCTCAGAAATTGGAAGCACCAGGTACAGTAAAGGTGAGAATTTCATGCCAAGCGAAACCAGGGTTTTTACCTGAAATCTACATATGGAGCAGTTGTTCACTGCTGGAAAATGAGCCCCCTAGGTTGAAAGACACTACACAATAGCCAGAAGAAGTGACTCAAACATACCAATAATCATGAAGATGGTTCAGGAACAGGCAACATTTCGTTCTGTTATACATCGGTCACCATGAGTTGAACCCAACTTGACAGCAACTAATAACAATAACAAACAATAAAAGCAGGACCAATGATGAGAGTGTCATAAACCAAGGACTGTTATCAACCTATTTCTGCATACCTGAAGTCCAATAAAGAAAAAAAAAAAAAAAAGCCCAGAAAATCTGTTTAATTGATGATACAATAGAGGGTACATATGTCCATATATTCACCAATTACATGCAATAAAGTTTTATTAAACATCTCCTAAGGGGTCAGGCACTGAGCTGGTCTTAAGGTTACAAAAATCAAGAGGGACAGGCCCCAGACCTGTGGATACTGAAGAATTAACTTTATCTTTCAAAATTCAGGAATGATATTTAAGCATATGGACCATTTGAAAATGTTTTTGAAACATAACATAGTAGTTTGCTTATGCATCCATTACTAGTCACCAAACCAAAGTGAAAGGCAACAGTAAAATGGAATAAAAAAAAGTATTTTTATTTTATCTTGATTATTTTCACATGATGAAAAGCATATTTAATTAGGAATATGGAGAGTTCCAAGAAGGTTCAAAAAAGTTCTGAAAGGGACACCTGGGCCCTTTGGAGACCTATAGGAGATCTCCCACGACACGAATGTCCTTGAGTATTGCTTTATGTTTATTAGTCAAGATTAGGGACACATTTATGTCACAAATCCAATGACTGCATATTGTTTATACTGAGAAAGTAATTAAAGGCTTTATAGTCTCTCCAAAAAGCCTTTTTTTTTCTTCTTGGTTCTTCCTCTCTTTCACATACACTCTTTTCCAGAGTTTCTCTCTCTAGTTCTCTTGAGTTGTTTTCTGTCATTTGAAATGTCTCGAGTGTCTCAGGTACAAAACCCTTGTTTAACACCACACCCACACACCTCCACATACACACACACACACACACCCCTGGTTTCATATAGTACACTTAACCCACACATACCTAACTGATTCCACAGCCAGAAGGACCCTATATTGGGCAAACTCAGATCTGAAGGTCATGGTCATGTGTCAGGGCCAGAGCCTTCACATGGGCTTATAGAAAGAAATATACTATCCCTGCCAGTTACACTTTTGTCAGGGGCTGGAACTGCAGGTAGATGATACCTGGTTCGTGGCCCCAAACACACAGCCGCATCCATGCCACCCAGAGAAAATGCAGGTAGAAGGAAGTCACCAATTACCCTTTTTCATTATTTGAGTAACACATAGCATTTACTCTGTGACAAGCCTGTTCTAAGTGTTTTACAAAAATTAACTGATCAAACTCTCACTACAAATCTACAGTGCAGATACTATTATTCTCACTGAAAAAAAAAACAACATTAAAATGGAGGCCAGAGAGGGTAAGGAACTTGTTTAAGTTCACATAGCTAGAAAGTGATAGAGCTAGGACTTGATCCAAGTAGTCTGGCTCCAGAGTCTGTGCTCTGAAGTATGAGCCTTAAGCCTGATATGGAGGCCCACTCTCCACCCTTGCAATTTCCCAGATAATTAATAAGCTGCTTTTTCTATCAGGAGGAATAGAGAGTAGGGGTGGGGAAAGAGCCTGGGATAAGCCCAGAACCTACCTTTCCAGATGAGGAGAGAGGCAGAAACTAGAACAGGAAGTCAGGAAAGGAGGGTCCCAGGTACGGCATCTTCAGAGGGTGAGAATCTCATACTTCCTGACCAGGACGTATCTGAGCATAGGTAATGCCAGTGGCCAAATCGGAGGAGCTGACTCCAGAAATAAGTTACTGGTGTATGGTGAAGACTGCCTGTACTGATAAGAGTACACTGTGACTATCTGTGGATACAGCACAATGGAAAATGAAGCCAAATCTCTCTCTTCAGAAAAAAAAAAAAAAATTTTTTTTTTTTTTTTTTTCAGAGAAGTATATAAATAGCATTTGCAGAGCTTGGCTTATTTTCCCATTCAACTCTATTAATGGTCATAAAAGGCCTACTATGCGGAAGACGTAGCAATCGACAGAATGAAATATGGACCATGGGTCAGATTTTTCTCATCTCAATAGTCTTTACATTTAACCTGATTGCAGGCTTGGTAAGCATGAGATATTTGGTGGGGAGTGCCTGGCAGCATGGTCTGAAGGCTGGGAGGAGCAAGGCTTCTTAGAAGCACTACAGTTGGAGCAAAAATAAGTAAGTAAATTAATAAATAAATGAAGGAAAAAACAGAGGAGCCAGCATTACTCAAGGTAAAAGAAATCTAGAATAGAATCTAACTGTCCTGCAAAAAGAAAACCAGGCCAAATATAATGTCTCCCACTTCAGCCAAAGTGATTTGCCTTTTGAAGTCAGTGTTATGCTTTAGTTGTTTTTTTTGTTTTTGTTTTTTTTCTCTCCTTTATTCCCTACAGGTTCTTCTGAGTTAGGCCGTTCTTTGTGAGAAGATGTATGTGAGCAAGGTTTCATTTGACATCTGTTTTCTAACTATTAAATTTGAGGTGGTTGTTTTTAGAACGAAAAATTGTGTAAGTAATTAGGTCCCCGTATTTTATGTGATGCAGGCTGGATAGCAGCAACTGTTTTTAGGATTATGGGTTTTTAATATTCAAACTGACTGAAAAATAGGAAAAGCTAATGCATATTTGAAGCTTATTAGGATGACAAAAAAAAAAAATCCAGCATTATAATGAGTCTGAAACTCAGTTTACCCATTTTCTTACCATGCTGTTGTTTGTATAAAATGATTTCCCTGCCCCCTCCCACCCCCCAATCTGTCAGGCCAGCATAATCAGTTGGGTTTCCAGTAGTAGTGATGGATTTGCTCTGATCCACCCTCACCCTTTCTCCCGTTTCTGCCTGTGATGAATGGACACCATTACAAGATGGCGAACGGGGTTAGGAGTGCAGCCTAGGGAGCTCACCCCCTCGGGAGAATCAAACGCAGGACTTTGGCCTCTTTTGTGCAATGCTTTAACCTACTGAACTAATCAGCCACAGAAAAAATAAGGATGCTTGTCACTGACTTGCCAAATAGAAGTACCGTGAGAATATATTAAAAAAAAAAAAAAAAAGAGAGAGAGAGAAAGACCTCAGAAGCTTCCGAAGCAGCTGTTTAAATACCAACTAATAATATTATAAGTCAGAAACAGAGGCAGTGGCAATCAAAGCTGTTTCTCTAAGTCAACAACTGGCTAGAGATTACATGTGTCTACAAAATGGTTTTAGAAGATTATGTTTATTTTAGAAACGTCAACACTAAAACAGCAGTAACAAAGTGTTCCCCCCCTCCCTTAATTAAGCACTGTTTGGATATGCATTATATCCAGTCAAGCAATAACTAAACATGTTCCTCTCTTAAATTTTTCCCAAGTTCAAGTATACGGCTTTGAGCACACCACAAGCTTTATAACAAAGGCCTGGCTGTACGTATGCAATAATCGCTCATTTCCTGGCCATTAAGTCAGACATCATGCAATCACTCAAAGGCATCCATTTCCCTTTACTGCTATTTTGGGGACTGCTGCCCTGTTGTCATCCCTGCCTTAGACCCCTGACTTAAGTCGTCTTTTAATTAGAGCCAGCGAGAACCACAGGCGGAGTCAGCCTGCTGAGGGTGATCCATCACATGGCTCCCTCTGCTCCCTGGCCTCTCAGATGACTGTTTATAAACAGGACATCTTGGATATCAAGATAGCTGCTTAAGGAAACAGTAGAACAAATGGTGACCATCTTGTAAGCTACTTCCCTGAGATGATAAATGTTTGTCTGTGGCTGTATTTACTGACACTGTATTTAGGTTAAATATCCAAATAAGCTTTAACAATGATGGTTCTTTGGAATCATCAGTTGCTTTTATCTGAGCTTGTCCTCAAACAAACTGATGTGATAATCTACGAGTTGCCCAAGGTGTTAACTAATATACTCACAATTTAGCATTTGGGTACATTTTTAATGAATCTGCTCTTTAGCTAAACCTTTCCTCATTTGGTCAACAGCAGTATTCCCAGACCTGCAAAAGAAAAAAAAAGTCAACTCAGTACTGGTAAGCTTTTTTCACTGTCATTACAAAAAGCACTAGATACTAACCAACAGAGTATTTCTATTCAATATTATTTTATTTTATTATTGTACTTTAGATGAAGGTTTACAAAACAAACTAGCTTCTCATTAAACAATTAGTACACATATTGTTTTGTGACATTGGTTACCAACTCCAAAACATGTCACCACTCTCCCCTTCTCAACCTTGGGTTCCCTGTTACCAGCTTTCCTATTCCCTCCTGCCTTCTTGTCCCTGCCCCTGGGCTGGTGTGCCCCTTTAGTCTCATTTTATGTGCCTACCTAATCTTTGGCTGAAGGGTGAACCTCAGGAATGACTTCATTACTGAGCTGAAAGAGTGTCTGGGGGCCATACTCTCAGGATTTCTCCTGCCTCTGTCAGACCAGTAAGTCTGGTCTTTTTTTTGTGAGTTAGAATTTTGTTCTACATTTTTCTCCAGCTCTGTCAGGGACCCTCTATTATGATCCCTGTCAGAGCAGTCAGTGGTGGTAGCCAGGCACTATCTGGTTGTACTGGACTCAGTCTAGTGGAGGCTGTGGTAGTTGTAGTCCATTAGTCCTTTGGACGAATCTTTCCCTTGTGTCTTTGGTGTTCTTCATTCTCCCTTGTTCCAAACAGGTCAGATCAGTGGAGTATCTTAGATGGCCACTCACAAGCTTTTAAAACCCCAGATACTACTCACCAAAGTAGAATGTAGAACATTTTCTTTATAAACTGTGTTATGCCTGTTGAGGTAGATGTTCCCCAAGACCACGGCCCCCACAGTCCTCAGCTCAGTAATTCTGTCCCTTGGGGAGTTAGGCTGTGTCTATGGAGCTTCCATGACCTTGCTTTGGACAACTCGTGCTGGCTTTCCCAGTATTGTGTACTGTCTTCACCAAAATTACCATTTATCTATTGTCTAGTTAGTGTTTTTCCATCCCTATCCCTCCCCTCTCTTGTAACCATCAAAGATTGTTTCTTTTTGTGTGTAAACCTTTTCATGAGTTTTTATAGTAGTTATCTCACAGAATACTTGCCCTTTTGTGATTGACTTATTTCACTCAGCATAATCCCCTCCAGTTTCATCCATGTTGTGAGATGCTTTGCAGATTCATCATTGTTCTTCATCGTTGCATAATATTCCATTTTGTATATATACCAATGTTTGTTTATCCATTCATCTGTTGATGGGCATCTAGATTGTTTCCATCTTTTTGCACAGTATTCCACTGTGTGTATGTACCATAGTTTGTTTATCCATTCATCTGTTGATGGGCATCTGGGGTATTTCCATCTTTTTGCTATTGTGAACAAAGCTACAATGAACATGGGTGTGCATATGTCTATTTATGTGGTGGCTCTTATTTCTCTAGGATATATTCCTAGAAGCAGGATTGCTGGATCATATGGTATTTCTATTTCTAGCTTTCTAAGGAAGTGCCATATTGTTTTCTAAAATGGTTGTACCATTTTGCATTCACACCAGCAGTGCACAGGAGTTCCAATCTCCCAGCAACCTCTCCAACATTTGTTATTTTCTATTTTTTTGATTCATGCCAGTAATGCTGGGGTGAGATGGTATCTCATTGTGGTTTTGACTTGCATTTCTTTAATGGCTAGTGATTGCGAGCATTTCCTCTGTTAGCCACTTGAATGCCTTCCTTGGTGAAGTGTCTGTTCATTTCCTTTGCAGATTTCTTAATTGGATTATTTGTCTTTTTGTTGTAGTCTATTCAGTATTATTTTTCTGAAAAACCTAAGGGACAGGTTTACACCTGCTGAGATATAGACCTTTTATCCCAGGGAGAACATATATAAGAGCCAAAGTTAGATCTGAGTGCAGTTCAAATTTGCAACTGTGCAGTAAGCAGTACATGGGCTAGGTGCTAGGGTGACAGACACTGCCCCCTGCACTGGAGAAGCCCAGTCATTAGAGGGAATGGATGGTGGTGAGGCTGGTGAGAGCAGCATGACACGTGCAAAGCTGGCAGTGCATCGTACAGAAGATGCTGAGGCTAGAGCTGGCCCACCTGGATTTGACTCTCACCTCCTCCACTTAGCAGCTCCGTGACCTTGGGCAGTTTACTTAAATATCTGAAACTCAGTTTCATTACTATCTCATGTGTTTCTTTCCAGTTCTCGTTCTGTGTGTGTGTGTGTGTGCATCAGTTGAAATTAGAATTTTTACATATATATATCTTGTTTTATACACTTAAGAGTATGTCAGAAGCATTTTCCAATTGGGTGTCCATGTGGAGCCCATGGAGTGGTTGGTTAATATTATTTTTAATGATGGTAAAGTATATGAATATATATTAACTTTGTAAGCAACTCCTTCTTGTTGAACACTCACATTGTTTTTCACTATGATAAATTGTGATGAACATTTTTTCTATCCTCTGAAAGAGCTTAATACCACTGGATTGAAATATTTCATGAAAAAATTCAAATATCTCAATAGTAAAATTGTCTGGAATTCAATAGTCTAAGAGATAATCTGTAACTTTTGTATTCTTCCTTGGTTAAGTTCTATTCAAGTTTTGTTTTGTTTTTTAATAATAATGCAGATTTTACAAATACTGTTTGATGAAAAACTGAATTCAATATTCAACAACGAATACTTATTGAGCTCCTGATATATTTCCAGGCACTGATCTAGGTGCTAAGGATACAGCAGTGAACAAAGCAGACAAGTTTCTGCCTTCATAGAGTTTACTTTCTAGTCAGGAGACAGACAAAAAATGCACACTGAAACGGAAAGTACACTAGAAGGTGATGAATGCTTTAGGGAAAAATAAAGCTTGAGAGGAAGATAGGTAGTGCCTGACAGGATGGAGGAGATGCTGTTTTTTATTGAGTGGCCAAGGAGTAACTCACTGAGAAGTTGATATTTGAGCAGAGATTGAAGAAAAACAGGTGGAAAAATGGTCCAGGCTGAGTGAACAAGAGGGTATTTGGGTGTTTAAGTAACAGCAAGGAGACCCATTTGGCAGGAGCAGTACGGGTGAGTAGAATATACTTCAGATGTGTCCAGAGAAGTAGCAGGAGCCAAATCATGAAAGACCTAACAGGCCTAACAACTTTGAGTTGGTGGACATGCATCGTTAATAGATATTTTCACACACATTCTGTGTATTGCTTTTTAAGATACGGTTCCCAAAATAACATTATTTGGCATGAGTCCCAATCCATGTAAGCTTACAGAATTTCTTCCCATTCCAATCCCCCCAAATTCACCCTCTTGCAATCATTCTTTAATGGCTATTAATGACTTTAAGAGCTCTGTTCTTAAAAGCCTTGTTGTTATGTCAAGCAGAGACAAGGATAAAAGCTGAAAACAAAAAGCAAGTGGAAGTAAACATTTTTCTGGGTACAAAATGGAGTTTCCAGAAAGATCAGAATTGGGATCATCTAATGTGAAGAGAAAGCTCCCAGCCTATAAATGATGCTAAGATATCTAAAATGGAAAATGCTAAAGTGATAGGACAAAATGGTAGAAGGATCTCACAACACTGTATAATTTGAGATAAAATTGAGAGATGAATGTCAGTATCTAGAAGTCATGCAAAATGTACCTATCGAACTCCAGGATCTGGATTTTCAGTTTTGCCAAAGAAAAAGTTCAAGGACTGTCTACATCTACTGATCCTTGCCATATTCTTACTTACACCTAGAGGAGTGGCCAAATTGGATGACACCAGAAAATGTATCAGAAGGAAACGTTTTCTTTCAGGAACTATATACTGAACACTATGCACCAAGCACTTTGCTTGCTGTTGGAAATACAAAGTTTATAGTCCAACAGGGGTGAAACATACATTGACAGAGTGGGATGAATGTGCTTCTGTACATAACCAGATGATGCTGTATGGAAAAGGAACTTGTACCCTGCATGGAAGGGGTCAATCAAGCTAAAGAAGTAATGGGAGTTGGTGGGATGTAGATGTGTTATAAAGATCCAGTGACCCAGAAACAAAATTTCTACAGCAAACACCACTTGGGGGTCCATGTGGAACTCATGGGGTGGTTGGAATGCAAAGATGGAGTCTAGAGAAGAACATTCTGATCAGAATCTCCAAAAGATGAGCCCAGGAATTTGTATTTTAACAAGTGTCTCAGATGATTCTGATGTTTGGGTAATTTGGGGGAACACTATATTTCTAAAAGTGTAGGTTGGAAAGTCCGAGAGTAAATAGTACTAATTGCAAAAAAAGTTCTCAGACTGCCAGAGGTTTTTCTTACATGTACTGATTAGCAGTTGGCCGGATTGCTTGGATCCCTTGTAGGGTGGTGCTGATGAAAAGTACAGAAGATGTTCAATGAAAAGGGGTGCACCATGATGGCTGGAGTTATCTGTGGGCCTCTCAACTGATGCCAGACCTCGCCAGCGTATGGAGATATAGAGGTCCAAATAACATTAACATTTGACTATGGCCAGCTCAGTGTCCCAAAGGCTTATGCAAAACCTCAGCCTCCTTCAAAGTTGCCCACTATTGGTTCCCCAAGTTCTGCTCCTAGGAATGAGCCTCAAGGTCTTCTTCTCAAGAGTCATCATGGAAGTTGGAAGCCTACAAGCTGTTCAAGGAAGTCACCACATGGCTACTGCAGCTCCTGGTGTCCTCTTGCTGTCTCTCTACAAATGCCCTTCTCTAAACCCCCATTCCCTCCTTCAGCCCTCATGATGAGCAATGGCTAGAATAAGGGATTAGGACTATTACTACATTCCCATTCCTGGCTTTATCCATGACTTTGCTGCTACAAGGCAAACCCCCTAAAAGGCATGGTTTTCACCTGCTTGTCAAATAGTGGATTTTTGTGACTATCATTTTAGATGGCATTCCTAAGCACGTAACACAGAGATTTTTAAAAACCATAACTAGAGGAGACATTGTTTTGCCAAATTTCAACTTGAGGCGTTTGAAATACTTAAAGTCAGAATCAATAAAATTATGAGGCTTCTGCTTCCTAGAAACCACTACAAGTCCTGGGAGAGGAAAATGCCTTTCCTGGGATTTGCATAAGTTGCCAGCATGTGGAAGATATATGCAGCTTCAAGAATATGGTGCATCAAAAATTCTAAAACACACTTAAACTTTCAATCATTTGTAATAAATGAATATATTCTAAGTAAGAGATCAGTTAACTATAATCATAAATATAACAGTTTCGCAACTCAAATCCCAAACTCCAAAAGTTTAGGACCAGGGTAAGATTCTCATTAGTGTAAGTCAAATTTGATCCCAGACCATGACATTTGTGAGCGCCTGGGTGGTGCAAACAGTTAATGTGCTCGGCTGCTAACCCAAAGATTGGCAGTTCAAGTCTACCCAGAGGTACCTTGGAAGAAAGCCCTGGTGATCTACTTCAAAAAAGTCCGCCATTGCAAACCCTGTGGAGCACAATTCTACTCTGACACACGGGTCTCCATGAGTCAGAGTTGACTCTGCAGTAACTGTCATTTTCATTACATTTGTATTTAGAAAGGACCGCCGTTCTTTCCCCATCTTCACTGCCCATGACCAGGGCTCATCTCCTGCGTCAGTGAAGGGCAGCCCGCTTGTTGCCCTTGGTTGTGTTAGGGTCACCATCAAGCTTTATTCCTCAAAACAAATTCTTCTATTCCCAATAAATCCTTACACTTTTCTTAATGACTTCATAAGAGTGTTCGAAACTCTTTTCCATTCTAATCTACATAAGAATGCAAGTTCATAGAAGACCAAGACCTCACCATGTAAATATTCCCTACAGTATCTATGATGTGGTAAAGATTAAATTTCCTAAACAATTTCATCATTTGGAATATTTTGCCATGTCATGTTTCAGCCTACACTCTGTTATTCAGATATTCTTAGTTGTGGAAATTCTGAGTCTTCTCAGTTTTTTTTATTTTGTTTTCCTTGCTTTTTGGTCATTTCTCTGCTTGCTAAAACTTTCAACAAAAGGCAGATGGAAGAAAGGTCACAAATCAATCAATGATAGATGTTGATTCACTATGTACTGACACCCACAATCTGAAATGTCTGAAGTCCAAGACCAAGATCAGCTTACTACAGCCACGTTACTTCTTAGGAGAGTTATATGAATTTCCTATAGGGAGAAGAAGCCATCATCAAACACAGGCACTTACATGTGCAATCTGTTGTTTTTATATAAAACACATATTGCCCACATGTGGCAAGTGTGTAGCCTTGAATGATAATTCTTCTGTTCAGACGCTTGCCCAGGAATGGGATGTGCTCGCTCTATCACTTCTCTTTCCCCCAAGTCATTAATAACTGGCCACTTGTAGATGTATCTTCTTAATGAGAAAAGAGGATAGTTTTCTCAAGATGATGTCAGGCCCCATTCTTAGGTACCTGTCAATCACTTCTCATTATTCAGTATTTTGTATTACAAGATCTTTTTCAAAATAAATTATGAGTCAATATATTTGTTCATCTCGTACGTTTTTAGAGCATAGACACACATCAATGTTGAGTTCTTATTTCCTCTTCAATTCACTGGATCATAGATCTTCATGCTAAAATGTTTCTTCCAATTAAACTTATGCAGTAGATCTAAAGATTTGGGACTGTAAGCTCATTATAATCAGAGCAACATGGGAGAACAATACCATTGCTGTTGGTCCTGGATACCCAGATGTAAGCATGGGAGCATTCTTACAAGTTTCAAATTGAATCTTGGTGTGAGTGGATTCAATTCCTGCGAAGGAGACAGAATCAGACATGAAAAATCAATAAAAGGAAACTCTGGCCATGAAAAATCAATAGTTGTGAAATATTTAACAAAAACCAAATATTGAACTTGGATTTGAGGAAGATTTTGTTCCTTCTGTGACCTGTTGGAGGTGAAATGGAAATACCCAATCTTATATTGAGCCAGACAACAGAAAGTAGGCCCACAATCTTGCTCTGAGAGACCATTAACTCCCTGTGGACAAGGTATGAGAGAAAAACAAGCAGCCTGGTAGTTGTGTTTTTTTTTTTTTTGGTAGTTGTTAGGCCAGAATATTTTATCTTACCATGTAACCATTCTAAAGGTTCCAGATGCTGAACAGGTAAGATGTACCAAGTGCTCTGGACAGGGTTTGCAGACAGATATAACCCTGCATCCTAAAACACACAGGTTTGAGTTTATTTTAGACACACTTCTGTGCTAAACTTCATACATATGTAAGTGCTAATGTCTGAAGAATGTTCTCTTTCCAAGAAGCCCAACAACTAGGATTGCCAGATTTAGCAAATAAAAATACAGAGCACCAGTTAAATTTGAATTTCAGATAAATGATAAATAACTTTTTGTAATATAAGTATGTCCCACGCAATTTTTGGGAAAAGCTCATACTAAAACTGTATTTGGTCTTTATCTGAAATTCAAATTTAAGTGCGTATATTTTACCTGGCAACCCTACCAGCTTCCTACCACAAAAGGAGACCACACTTGAACCTACAGATAAGAAACAGAATTTGAACTTAGGCAGAGAGCAGTAGATCTGGTACAGAGGGAAAGTGATAATCTTCCTCTTCCCTAAAATAGAAAGACACTGCATGTTGTAATAATGCTTTTATTTTATACATAATTTCCTTGAGTTACTATAATACAAAAACCAGAATATTTACATTTTGTAGTAGCCTGTGTGAAACAGGAAGCAAGGCTGAGCTAAGTGCACACCTTAGCTATATTTAACAACAAGAAAGGAGTTGCTGATACAACCCTATGGTAAAAGGTGGCCATTTTTTATCTGCTGTTGGGGGTTTGGGGTTTGCTGTATCTGTGTATATATGTGTGTCTGTGAGCTGCCCCCCTTAAAAATAGGATAAATCTCAGAAAGACACTAAATATTGCACTAGTCTGATCAAATTATTTTTTAACATCAGCAATAAACAAATAAAATTACCGATATGTTAGACTAAAGCAAAACATGTAAATCTCTTTTTACACATAGGTGCCTGTAAAGGGCACAGAACACCTCTCATCAAGCATTTATTTAAACTAAGAAATTAATTTATAGTAAAAAATACCAAGGTGGCTCAAAACCTAGGATTATCATATGTAATTCATTTCCAAATGCATCTTTTAGACCAAGGAAATTACTCTGTCATCTACTGTATTTCTAGGGCATGCTGAGGTTTTTTTTAGTATACATAAAAAATAAAATAAAATAAAACTGAGATGAATTTCTTTATTACACACATTAGTCTCCGTCTATTTAGCTAGAAATCATTTAAGCACAAGAACTTCAACTTAATTGTTTTTTTATGTCCTGGCAGCCTGCAAGTGTCTAACTTATAATAGGTGCTCAGTAAGATATGTTAAATAGATGAATCAGTGATGAATGGGGAAAATTTTAGCATCTTTGATCATAATAGGTTAATAATCATAATAACATATATCTAAAAATAGAGGAAAAATATCCATTACCGTGATAGTAAAAGAAAGGCAAATTGCCCTTTTAAAAAACTACACCCATTGCCAGCTCATAGCGACCCGATAGGACAGAGTAGAACTGCCCCAAAGTGTTTCCAAGGCTGTCATCTTTATGGAAACAGACTGCCACATCTTTCTCCATGGAGAGCTGGTGGGTTTGAGCTGCTGACCTTTCAGTTAGCAGCCCAGCACTTAACCACTGCGCTCCCAGGGCTCCTAAACTGCCGTTAATCATATGAAAAGTTGTCCAAACTCACTCATAATAAGAGAAATGAAAATTAAAAGTATAATGAGAGAAGGCATTCTTGCATCTGACTATAATAAATTAATTGGTACCAGAGTTGCTCTCTCACTAAAAAATGACTAGAACACTGGATAAAATACATGAAACAACTGTTTCAGATATTGGACAACATGCAGCACATTAGCATGATCACAGAGAGATGGGAAACAAAGATGTGAGCCCTACATTCACCCAATGTTCTGCCTAGAGGCACTTCGTGGACCATATTATAAGGAGGAGGAAGCCAGGCAGAGCAGAGTGGTGTCACTGAATTGAGACAAAGATTGGAGTTCAGGGAGGCTAAGGTGCAAGAATTTGTGGTACACTGTACTATAAAGGAGAGAGTTATTCAGTCCTACCAGAGTTTCAAAAATCTATACAAGGGTTCCCTTGAGTCTTTGACTGTATACTAAGGTTCACATGAAGAGGGTGAAAAATCCATGAGACCAAGCAAAGAACTAACAGGAAACTAGGCTAAACAATTACCAGAGCTCCAAAAGGGTTAGGAAATTCAAATTCTGAATTATCAGAGTTCAGAGATTTTGTTGTACTATCAGGCTATTCAGTAAAGACCCCAAAGAATCACAGCTAAAGAGAAAATCTAAACTAGCTCTAGGGTATAGTCTAGGGTATAGAACTGCCCTAAGAAAGATTAAGAGCAAGCCTCCAAAGAATCAAGTTCATCCCCAAGTAACTTAGTTCCTGTCAAATCAAAATTTAATATTCTTAAAGGTACACAAAAACATTCAGACAATAATGTAATATTCACAGTGTTTAGCATTTTATCAAATGCAAATAACTAGGAAGATGTGATCCGTCACCAGGAGGAAAACCTAGAACAGATTAGTAAATGACCTAGAACAGGCAATGACTTTAAAACAGCTCTTATAAATATGTTCAAAATTTTAAAGGAAACTATGAACATAATGAGGTGGGAAACTAAAGATATTTTAAAAAATGAAATCTTTACAGCTTAAAAAACACAACTCCTGAAGTAAAAAATTAATTCACTGGATAGGATTAACAGGAGATTAGACACTGCCAAAGAAAATATCAGTGAACATGAAGGCATAGCAATAAAAGTGATTCAAACTGAAGTATGGAAAAAAAAATTGAGGAAAATTTTAACAAAGTCTTGGTGACATATGGGATAATATCAAGCAAGTCAACATACAAGTATTTAGATAACTTTGAAAAAAGAGGGGGAAACAGAAAAAAAAATTCTGGAAAAAAAAAATTCCCGAAAGTTTACCAAGTTTGAGAAAACTATAAACCCAGAGATCTGAGAAGTTAACAAACCTCAGAAAGGTAAGCACACATCAAAAAAAGACAGAAAAGAAAAATGTACCTAGGTACATCGTAATCAAACTGCTGAAAACTAGTGAAAAATAGAAAATCTTATATACAGTTAGAGAATAAAAAGAAACATTACATTAGCGGAGCAAAACAAAACAAAAAAGAATGACAGCATATTTCTCATCAAAAACAACATAGCAAGAAGAGAATTGTCTTAGTCATTTAGTCCTGCTAACAGAAATTCCACAAGTGTATTGGTTTAACAAAGAGAAATTTATTTCTTCAAAGTAAAATAGGCTAAAAGTCCAAATTCAGGGCGTCAGCTCCAGGGGAAGTCTTTCACTCTCTGGCCTTCTTGTTAACCTTCCCCCAGACTAGGAGCTTCTCTGCACAGAGACCCTGGGTCCAAAGGACTCACTCTGCTCCCAGCACTGCTTTCTTGGTGGTATGAGATCCCTCACTCTCTGCTTGCTTCCCTTCCTTTTATCTCTTGTCAGAAACAATGTGGTGCAAGCCACACCCCAGGGAAACTCCCTTTACATTGGATCAGGAATGTGACCTGGGTAAGGGTGTTACAATTCCACCCTAATCCTCTTTAACATACAATCACAAAATGGAGGACAACCACACAATACTGGAAATCATGGCCCAGCCAAATTAATACACACATTTTTGGGGGGACATAATTCAATCCATGACAAGAATAAAACAATACCTTTGAACTGTTGAAAGAAATTGTCAACCTAAAATTCTATACTGAAGAAAAATATCCTTCAGAATGAGGGCAAAACAGACACTTGTACAGACATCCATAAGAAAACCGGAATGATTATTAGACATGGTAGATGTCAGAACAAGTAATATTACCAAGGATAAGGAGGACTATTTCTTAATGATAAAAGGGTAATTGTATCAAGAAGATCTAAGTAATATGATCCACCTAATAACAAAGTTTGAAAATACACAAAGCAAAAAATGAAAGAATACATGAATCCACAATATAATTGGATGCTTCAATATTCCTCTTCCAGTAATTGAGAGAACAAGTAGAAAATAAATAAGAACTGGAAGACCTGAACAAAACTATCAACCAACTTGACAAAATTGACAAAATTTAAAAGAAAACTATACTCAAGAAAATAGAATACACATTTTTTTTTAAGTGCATATGGAACATTCATCAAGATAGACCATATCCTGGACCATAAAACAAGTCTCAGTAAACGTAAAAAGATTAAAATTATACAGAGCATATTCTCTGATCATAATGGAATTAAATTAGAAATCAGAAACAAAAACAAACCTAGAAAGTCCTCAAATATTTATTAATTAACACACTCCTAAATAACACATGGATTAAAGAAGAAATTACAAAATATTTTTACCTGAAGGCTACTGAACACAACATATCAAAATTCATCAGATACATTGCTGAAGCAATGGCAAAAGGGAAATTTATAGCTTAAAATTTTTACATTGCAAAAAAGAAAGTTCTAAAATCAACTATGTATGCTTCCATTTTTAACAACTAGAAAGAGAAGAACAAATTAAACATAATACAAGTAGAGGGAGGAAATAATAAAAATGAGTGTGGAGATAATCAAAAGAGAAAATGGACAAATATAGAGAAAATCAATTAAACCAAAAGCTAGTTCTTTGAAAACATCAACAAAATTGATAAAATTCTAGCTAGACTGATCAAAAAACAGCAGAGAAGACACAAATTAATAATATCAGGAATGAAATAGGGAACATCACTACAGGTCATACAGATATTAAGATAATAATAAGAGATTTTTGTGTAAAAAATTTATTCCAATAAATTTGACAAGTTAGATGAAATGGACTTCTTTTAAAGACACAAATTACCAAAAATGACACAAAAAGAAATAGAAACTTTGAAGTGCTCTGTATCTATTAAAGATATTGAATTCATTACCAAAAAATTTCCCAGAAAGAAAACTCCAGGCCCAAATGGTTTTGCCAGGATGGGGAATTCTATCGAACATTTAAGAAAGAACTAATACCAATCCTACACAGAAAATAGAGGAGGAAGAAAGTTTTTGTAAATCATTTTATAAGGCCAACATTGATTACCCTGATACCAAAATAAGACTAAGACATTACAAGTAAAGGAAGCTCCAGTTATCCCTCAAGAAAATAGGTGCAGAATTCCTTAATAAACATATGTAATTTGAACTGAGCAATATATAAATAAAAGGTATTAAATCATGACCAAATGAGGTTTATCCCAGAAATTAAAGGGTGTTTTGATACTGTAAAAATCAATAAATGTATTTCATTATATAACAGAATAAAAAATAAAAACCTTATCTCAATAGATACAGAAAAAAAAACTGACAAACTAGGGAAATTGCTCAACTTGTTAAAGAGAGTCTATGAAAAACTTAAAAATAATATCATGTAATGGTGAAAGTCTGAGATCCCTGAGATTGAGAATAAGGCAAGGCCGTTCAATCTCACCATTTCTATCCGACATAGTACTGGAGATCCTAGACAGTACAATAAAGTGAGAAAAAGTAATAATAGGCACAGAGATTAGAAAAGAAGTAAAAACTGTCTTTATTTTCAGACAACATGATTGTGTATATAAAAATTCTGACTAATCTACAAAAAAAGCTACTAGGACTTGTAAGTGAACTTTGTAAAGTTGTAGGATACAAGATCAATACTGAAAACTTAATTAAACTTCTATATACTAACAATAAATGATTAGACAATAAAAATTCAGAACAATTTCAAATATGATAGTATAAAAACATGGAATACTTAGGAATAAATTTTTAAAAATATATGCAAGAACTCAAAACAAAAAATTTAAACAATCTAAATAGAGAGAAATATTATGGTACTTAAGCAAAGGAAACAATATTATTTAGATGTCAGATCTCCTCAAATTCAAAGAAATCTCAGTAAAAATCCCAGCAAGCATTTTTGCTAGAAATTGACGAGTGGATATATAAATTTATATAGAACTGAAAAGGATCTAGATTTTTGTATGTTTGAAAATTTTCGTGATTTAAAAAAAAAAAAAGCTTATTTTAAAATACTATATGTAAAACAGTTGGAAGAACTAAAGATGTTTGGCCTGAAGAAAAGTCTACATCTCTACATGTGAACTAAAAATAGATGTCACATACAAGAGAGATTAGACTTGGTGAAAACTATAACACAATATAAATTTAAACCTCAATCTATGCAAAAAAAAAAACAAATTCCATATACTGAGGTTAACAAGAAAAAAAGGAATGCCTTCTAAGGTTAACCATAAGTAACAATAAGATAATATTTGATAAGTACTG
This sequence comes from Elephas maximus indicus, assembly GCF_024166365.1. Classification (NCBI taxonomy): domain Eukaryota; kingdom Metazoa; phylum Chordata; class Mammalia; order Proboscidea; family Elephantidae; genus Elephas; species Elephas maximus. Next base: position 74,449,172 of record NC_064824.1, on the reverse strand, counting down.
TTTGGTGAGATATGATGCCATTTGGTGAAAATGAATGAATGAGCGAGTGAATAAGTGAGTGAGCATATAAATAAATAGAGCATATATTAAGGCTTTGAGGCCCCAGAAGTAGGAAGATGGACCACTAGGAAACATGGGCCCAAACTAAAGCAAGAGGCAGAAAGAGGGAAACTCAATCTGGAGGGAATAGTTAGCAAAAAATAATAGAGGGATGATGGGGATCCTGAGAAAGCCTGAAACTAGGGAGAAGACAATGGGAATGAAGATGAGGGGATGAATTCTAGAGGTGATTTATAAGAACAATTGACACTACTTGATGATATTGAGATGACGAAGAAAGAGGAGCCAAAGATGATTCAATTCAACAAATATTTACCGAACATCTGTGTGCCTTACACCCTCGAAAAACTGACCGTCTAATTGGGGAGATAGACAACTAAAACAATTAACTATAATATATACAAATGTTCTATAACAGAAGTTAGCATGAAGTTGCATGGGACAGAAGAAGGAACAACTGAATAAATAGTGATACTAACTGAAGGAACAGCAGTCTTGAAAGGACACGTAGAACTTGAGGTGCTTATGGAACACCCAGTTGAATATGTTCAATAGGACGTTAGACATAGAGGTATGGATCTTATATATCAGCATATAGGTGATGAATTTCAAAATAAATGAATTAGTTAAGTTTGTTGGAAGACAGGGGAAAAAAAAATTGTCTTTGGCATCTTTATACTTTGGTCTTATAAATACAATATTTGATTTTATTGTCATTTTCATCAAGTTTAAATTTTTATTTAAATCTTTCTGAATACCAAATAAGAATGTCTCAGTTCAATGCTAAAGACTTTCAGAAATCTTCTGAATCTAATGTCGTATTCCCTGATGTACCATTAAGTGTGTCATTTAAGATAGATGGAAACAACTTATTTGCATATGTTTGTCTCACTGCATATATCAGTAAAAATAGCATGGTGATAATGACTACCTTCAATGAAAAAAAAAGTTCTTTCAATAATGCAAATGTTGGGATTAAATTGACAAGGGCAACTCGAAAGATTAGGTAGGAACTTACGGGGTAGTGAATTTATGTTAATGAGGGAGAAACAACTCAGAAAAGGAAGGTATCTTGGTCATCAAGTGCTGCTATAACAGAAATATCACAGGTGGATGGCTTTAACAAAGAGAAATTTATTCTCTCACAGTCTAGTAGGCTAGAAGTACAAATTTAGGGTGAAGGCTCCAGGGGAAGGCTTTCTCTCTCTGCTGGCTCTGGAGGAAGGTCTTTATCATCAGTCTTTCTTCCCTTGGCCTGGGAGCATCTCAGCACAGGAACCTCAGGTCCAAAGGACATGCTCTGCTCCCAGCACTGCTTTCTTGGTGGTATGAGGTCCCTATGTCTCTCTGCTTGCTTCTCTCTTTTATATCACAAAAGAGATTGGCTTAAGACACTATCTAATCTTGTATAACTGCCTATAATCCATCTTATTACATCATAGTGATAGGATTTACAACACACAGGGAAATCACATCAGATGATAAAACTGTAGACAATCATACAATACTGGGAATCATGACCCAGCCAAGTTGACAGATACTTTTAGGGGACACAATTCAATCCATAACCCAATCCATGACAGAGGGTGAGAATTGTTACACAACTCGAAGAGTGTAATCAATGTCACTAAATTGTACATGTAGAAACTATTTAGTTGGTGTATGTTTTGCTGTGTATGTATACTCTCAACAACAACAAAAATAAAATTTAGAAAAAAAGAAAAGAAAAATGTAAATGTAATAAATCGTAGTTTTAAGGGGTATATAATAAGGCAGATGTAGTTCTGCTGTTAGAACTGAATGGAAGTAACTTCTCCAAATGAAGACAAATTGTATTTCTCTTTAGAAATTTTGAAGTCAATTCTGAATGCCTTGTTAAAGAATGTATAGTTTTCTTGGGGACTTTGGAAAATTGAGGAATTGTCTCCAAAGTTCATTTATCAATTGGTCCAAATATATGTGATACAGCAATGACTCAGAAGTGTTTACAACATTTGCTATGTATGGTTAAACTGTAAAACAGTTTTCAACATCAACTGGCATCAAGAACTCAATAAGTAAAACCTGCCACATGGCATTAAGTGCATACAATAGAAACAGGGACAACATCATCTGCTATTTAATCACCATTTACAGCCATTTGGTTAAGTTGAGAAAGAAATCCAATAATACCATTTATAAAATTTTTAAGTTGGCTCTGAGGTATCATTTAACATTTGAATAGTAGCCTCTCAAATTTACCAGAAAACATACTTAAGAAAAACCCTTATGATGGACCATTTCCTATCTTATACACATTCTACACGTCTGTATACTAAGAAACAAAAGTTAACATTCTCACAAATAACCTCACTAACTTGAAAAACTAAAGATGAAAAATAGTAGAGGGAAAGTTTTATTTAACCACCACCTCATAAAGATATGAAATGGAAGACTGCCTCAAGATGCCCATCCTGTGGAATGTGCATTTTATTTTTATCTAAGCAATGTGCATGATACAGAACATGACTAAACTTAACCCAATTTGATTTGTTTTGCAGTGGTTCTCCAAAGAACAAATCTGTAAAATTACAACATGTGAAAGCTTAACACAGTGATATAAAATGGCAATGGCACGGTTCATATCTTAAACTGACAGACTGATGGTGATTATTGCAAGGACAATGCCTTGCATATGTCAAATGATTTGCAAATAATTTATGTCACCTTCCCCTCCATTATTGTTTTTGCAGAGGACATAAACTGTGTCACCAATATTAAACTGTCTACAAAAAGAGCCGAGCTCAGCTTTCTCCTCTCTGAGAACGCAGAGCCATCTGCACCCAGACAAACATGCATATGGCCATCATTTTTCCAACATCTTACACAATGTGAAGGTTTTTTGCTTGAAATGCCAACCTGTGTGGCAGATGATGTATGTGTTTCCTCAGTCCTGTGATTACCAGGCCTGCGTCGCTGTGCCGCGCTCTCACCTCATCAGTTCCACAAGCTGCGCTCCAAGGTGTGTGAAGCATTTGCAGCAAGATGGCTTCTGACACACAGTGAGGCAAAGGCATTCTGGTGTGAATATTTGACTCCAGATTTTGTTCCAATCAGGGTCAAAGTCTGACCCACAGAAATTAGTGTGGGTAGAGATTTAGGACTCAAAAACAGCAATTTGAAAACTGGAATGAATATATTTTGATAAAGGGGAGAGCAAAGGCTACCACTGCTATCCCCTGGTTGACTGCTATGGCAAATGCCTTAGGGATAGGCTGTGTTTTGTTTCTTTGGAAGAGAATGTAGTATAAAGCATATTTGTTATCACCAGTTGTAAACAGAAAAGGTTACACCTACAACTAGCAGATGTCGTTAGTTTCAGGGATTTGCCATTACTATAGACTAAAAATAGGAGAATTGTTATCCCTGGAAAATGACCAGGCAGCTCTTCTACAGATTTGCATAAACATTTATGCAAATAGAATTTTCATATATATATATATATATTTGTAGTTAGTTGCCATTGATTCAACTCCAATTCATGGCAACCCCATGTGTGCAGAGTAGAACTGCTCCCACAGGGTTTTCAAGACTGTAACCTTCTAGAGGTAGATCACCAGGTCTGTCTGTCGAGGCATTTCTGAGTGAGTTCAAACTGCCAACCTTTCAGTTGACAGTTGAGCGCTTAGCTGTTTGAGCTACCCAGGGATCATATATACATGTGTGCATGTACACACACACACACACGTAAGAGTGAGATTCTAAAACATAATTGTCTGAACTATTGAGATAGAAATTTTTTTGCAACAACAAGAGCTCTACAGAATCCAGACATCAATTCAAGGTAGAGTACAATATTTTTCTCTTAATATGATCCTCTGTTTTTATCAGGGAAGGTAAAGGAGCAATACAGGAACATGACTAAGAAGTTTAAAGATTGTCCCAAAGGAATCCGTTTAGACATCAAATAGCTTTTACAAAACCACACATTTTGATGAGTTAAGTGTAAATTCATCAGAAACACGTGGCTTTATTTTCCTATGAAGTTCACATGGACATAAAATACCTCCCCACCTCTTTTTTTCAAATATGGGTGGGTAGAAGGACTAAAAAAAAGACATGACATTTAGCTCTTGTCTTCTACTATTTACAATGTTTGGACATAAAAAAAGTTTCCAGACATTGGCTTTGAAAATTCACTGGAAAGTACATATTTTTCATAAGGGAAAATAATTCCTCAAAACTAATTTTACACAACAAATATCTATATACTTTCCAAAATGAAAATATATCCCACTTACGACTAGTTATACTCTGGGAGTAAGCTAAATCAAAGCCAGCAAGACCATCTTAGTTATGCACGATATCATTTCCAGAAACTGAATAGTCTCAATTTAAAATAATATGCAGTTAACAGAATTTCCGTCAATATTTGCCACTTCTGATTACCTGTCATTCTTTCAATTAATGACAAGAGGGAAGAAAATGGAAACACACATGTTAATAATAAAATTATAGAAAACAAGCAGGATGGATTTTCTGAATTTTAATTCAGGGAGTTTTTAAGATGTGGCCAATAGTCCCATAGGAGCTTATTCTGACAAGTTTGATTTACATATTTTAAAGTGAGCACTGTCAAGGTTGGCAGAGCAAAATTACACCCAGTATACCCTTCCTCCATTCCCAAGCTTTTTGTTCTCTTATACTCTAAAAATACTACAAACATGTGGATTAAAGATCTCTCTTATGTCACAGGTTCTTTGGGAAATTCTTTAAATTAGCATTGTGAAAATTAATGCCTTTTAAAACTGCTTCCTGGACATATCTACTTAGATATCCAACTGAATGTGTGCAAAACTGGCCTCCACATGAATTTGTTTTTCTATCAACTATAACTATTCTGCCACTAACAGTCTTTGACCATACTTCAACACATCCAATTAGCTATCAGCCCTGTTAGCTTTTCCTTCCTCTCAATTTTTTCTCAGATCTACCTTCTAGTACCTTTTTCTTAGCGACCTTCTAAATTACTTCACGCTTAAATTAATGAAATATCCTTTCATTTTTTTCTCCTTAGCTTGTAGCCTTCCTTGCCCACTCAAAAGCATTCTGCACATCACCTCCTGATCAATCTTGCTCAAAAGCCAACTGAATCATATCATATTCTTCTCTCCAATAAAAATAACACTTTGCACTTGTGGAGCGTTTCATAATTCACTAAGCACTTTCACGTGAATTAGCCCATCAAACCTGTGCGGTGAGCAGAACAGGTATTAACATTTCCATTTTGTAGGTGAAGAAATTAAAACTTGGAAAGGGAGTGACTTTCCTCAGGAAACAAAACTACCAGTTTTGACTCCAAGCCCAGAGCTATTTCCATTATACGATGTTATCTCCGATGGCTCCACATTGTTTAAATGTCTAAATTGGTTAAGTATATACTCAAGGTCTTTTGTAATCTAGTCCAAAATTACATTTATAACTTCATCTTCCTTAAATACCTTACAGAAACTTTCTGATCCAGCCACATTGGTTTAAAAACTGTTTATGAATTTGCTGGACACATTTTATTCATATCTTCTAATCTAAAGGATGTTCCCTGTTTATTCAAAGTCTACTACCTACTTTTTAAAATACAATTCAATTTGCTTTCTCCATGAAGCTGTCTGTAACCATTCCATTAAACATCAGTAACCTTTTACATGTGTAAACTCAGGGTCATTTTTTTAATACTTAAGTATATATGATCTTATGTCCTTTTTAAATTGTTACTTTTTTGAAATCACATTTAACTTTTCACACATCTTTGTCTTATCTACCCATATAGATCATAATCTTCTTGAGAGCAGGGGTTGTGTCTAATACTCTTTGTAGCCCCTTCAGAATCCAACAAATGCAACATAAAAGATATTCAATAAATATTTAATTGAATTGTTTTGTTAGTAGATGGCTTCTCTATTTGGAATTTCCATCCTGGCCTTATCATTGGAGACCCTATATGGATATCCTAACTACCTCCTATTAGATGTTTTTAATTTGCTATATTTTGTTTTAGTTATTCATTTTAAATATCATATAAATCATTATCATCTTCAAAGAAGAAGTTTAAAATAAAGTATATTTGGGATTATTTTAGAAATCAAGATTTTCTTTGGCACATTATTTTCTAATTAGGTATATTAACACAGATGGTGTTCACTAATTCTTGTAAGAAAACTACTTGAAGCTTTTCTTCCTATAGCAAAAATGTACAATTAATCATAATTATTAAATACAATGAAGTTTTGAAACATACCAAATGAAAAAGACATAGGCTTACACTTTGTTTATTCTCTTATATTTTTAATCATCTTAAGATCATTTCTAACACAAGCATAAATATGATAAAGTTCAGCATTTCAAGGTTTTCTACGCTTATTTAAGTGCATCTCCTAGAAAGCCAACCATATTAACCTTGGTTTATTTAAATTTATATAGCCCTTAACACACTTTTAAATTCTATCGTTGATTGTATGTCTAGAATGCTCATTTTACACAGTATTCTCTCCTTGCCTTCTTGAACATATGAAGTATATTTATAATAGCTGTTTTAGTACCCTTGTTTACTATCACCTGTATCATTTTGGGGCCTATTTCTCTTTAATGATTTTTCTCTTTATGGATATTTTTCTGCTTCTTTGCATGACTGGTAACTTTTTATTTGATACCAGACATTGTGAATTTTTCTTTATTGGTGCTTGAGATATTTGTGTTCCTTAAATATTTGGGGGCTTCATTCTGGGATGCAGTTATCCAATTTGATCCTTCTGAGGCTTGCTTTCAAGCTGTTAGCAGGTCCAGAACGGCCATTAGTCTAGATGTAATTTGGCCTTAGAAGTCCCTAGGTGTTGCAGATGGCTAAGTGCTCAACTACTTACTCAAAGATTGGCAGTTCAAACTTGCCCAGAGGTACCTCCAAAGAAAAGCCTGGTTATCTGCTTCTAAAAGGTCACGGCCTTGAAAACCCTATGGAGCAGTTCTACTCTGAAACACATGGGATCACCATGAGTTGGAATCGACAGCAACTGGCTTGGTTTTCTGCATTTTTTTTTTTTTAGTAATATAGCCCTGATACTGAGGCAATACCCTCCTGAGAACTCTATTTGATGCCATATGTGTCCAGAGGTTTTCTATTCTGACTTGTAGGACACCAACTATTTCCAGCTTGTCATGAGCTCTGAAGATTTTTTTGCTTTCTCTTTTCCCATAATTCTTTCCCTAGTCTCTGTAGTTTCTTTATGTGCACGTGCTGATAAATACTTGCTTGAAGGCTGGAAGAGGAATCCTCTACAGTTCTCAAGTTCTCATTCAATGCAGTTCTCTCCTCCCCAGTATTCTGCTCTGTGAACTCTAGCTACCTTGGCCTTCTCTCTTTTTTTTTTTAATTGTGCTTTAAGTGAAAGTTCACAATTCAAGTCAGTTTCTCATACAAAAACTCACACACACATTGTTATGTGACTCTAGTTGCTCTCCCTACAATGAGACAGCACACTCCTTCTCTCCATCCTGTATTTCCCATGTTCATTCTACCAGCTCCTGTACCCCCCTGCCTTCTCATCTCTCTTCCAGACAAGAGCTGCCCACATAGTCTCATGTGTCTGCTTGAGCTAAGAAGCATAGTTCTCACCAGAATCATTTTATGTCTTATAGTCCAGTCTAATCTTTGTCTGAAGAGTTGGCTTCAGGAATGGTTTTAATTTTGGGCTAACAGAGAGTCCGGGGACCATGACTTCTGGGGTCCTTCAAGTCTCACTCAGACCATTAAGTCTGGTCTTTTGACTAGAATTTGAGGCCTGCATTCCACTTTTGTCCTGCTCCACCAGGGATTCTCTGTTGTGTTCCCTGTCAGGGCAGTCTTTGGTGGTAGCTGGGCACCATCTAGTTCCTCCGGTCTCAGACAGATGGAGTCTCTGGTTTATGTGGCCCCTGTTTCTCTTGCACTCTTGTTTCCCTGTGTCTTTAGTATTCTTCATTCTTCTTTGCTCCAGGTGGGTTGAGGCCAACTGATGCATCTTAGATGGCTACTTGCTAGCTTTTAAGACCCCAGACACCACACACCAAAGTGGGATGCAGAACATTTTCTTAATACACTTTGTTATACCAATTGACCTAGATGTCCCCTGAAACCATGGTGCCCAGACTCCCATCCCTGCTACTCTGTCCCTCAAAGTGTTTGGTTGTATTCAGGAAATTTCTTAGCTTTTGTATTAGTCCAGTGGTGCTGACTTCCCTTGTATTGTGTGTTGTCCTTCCCTTCACCTAAAGTAGTTCTTGTCCTTCTTGAACTCTGAACTCTTGTCTCAATTCAGGGAAACTACTGAGCTCTTTGAGTTCCTCTCCTCCGTGGCTGCAGCCTGGGAATGCTCTCTAAGCAGAAGCTGGGGCAATGGAAGGGCTTACTTCCTTTGTTTCCCTTCATGCAGAGATCACTGTCCTGAACCAACTATTGTTCCATGTCTAAAAACTATTGTTTCTAATATTTTGTCTGGATTTTTTAGTTGTTAAGGCAAGATGATAAATCCAGTGCCTACTAGTCCCATATCATGACTGGAAGTTGAAGTTCTTAGACAGCTTTATGAAAGGTTAACTTTGCTTCAGGGACCAGAGTGAAAATTAGCTCTTCTTATTTGAAGTGGTCAAAGAATAAAAAACAATAGAAATGAAAATTTACCCTATCTAAAATAAAACCTTAAGCAATGACATTAAATCAAAATACAAAAAGTAAAATCTTTATACACATATGAAAAGGTAATTCAACATTTTAAAGGTAATTTATTATCTTTCAAAATCGCTTTAGTTTCTTAAAGTTCACAAAAACATTGTTTCAATTGTCAGAAACATTTTCTGATATAATATTAAAATACAAGGTATTTTTTCATTTTTGTTATTTGGTGGCAAAAAAACAAACAATATGATTGCAACACAAATCTATTGACAGTTCAAAAGGAGACAGAGAGACATAGAGGGAAAAAGGAATGAAATAAACAGAAAAATTGGTCTGAGCAAGCTTGCACTTTTTATTTTCTTTTACATGCCCCACTTTGTATTGGTAAGACCAGATAATGAGTAGCACTTTTTCTTTGTAACAATTCATTAATCAAAGAAATGATCCTTGCTAGTGTTTAGATGTTTTACTTAATTTGGTACCTCTGGCCTGCTGCCCCACTAGTGCCAAAATTATTATTTCTCACCCAGCAGGTGATAAATAACAACTTCAGTCGTGATTAATACCACAAATCCTTCAACCTGACTAATGCAAAAAACTTGAGACCTAAAGAACAAGTGGGTGATAATTGTTGTGAGAACTGTTGAAGCTCTTCTTAGCTTGTGAGGGAAGAAATCCACAGGAAATGAAGCGTTTGCTAGCAGTCCAGCTGATCCTAAGAGGCTTCATTAACCCCATCTCAGCGACATTCACCATTTGAATATCAGTGTTAGATTTCTTCACTCCAGACATTAAGTTTTAAGTATCATCAGAAGAAAGAAACCACTAACTCATTTTGCATATATTTAACTATTCATTGAATGGATGGATGGATGAATAATAAATGAGAAAACAGAATTCTTACCCAAGTACTCTACATTGTAATGCTGGTCACTTCAGAGTTAAACCAAAGCCAAACAAGTTGCCAGTGCAGTGGACTCTGTCCTGTAGTGACCCTATGTAGAACTTCCCTATGGGGTTTCCAAGGCTATAATCTTTATAGAAGCAGACTGTCACATCTTTCTCCTGCAGAGTCACTGCTGGGTTTGAACCACCAACCTTTCAGATTGCAGCGGAGCACTTAACCACTGTGCCACCGGGGCTCCTTGCTTGAGAGATATATATGATTATCTCTTGTCATTTCTCTAATAATGCAATTGTGCACAAATGTAGTTTTGCTAAAACCCACAGCAAAATTAACATTCTCTGCTGACAAAAAGACTGTTAGCAATGACCAGTAACTAAAGCCTCATGGTGCCATCAACTTGATTATTATCATTTATTTAGCACTAGATACCAAGGCATTGTTAGCTGCCGTTGAGTCGATTTCAACTCATGGAAACACTGCTTTAAATGGTACTATATATTTTAAGTCACCAATCAACAGATTCATAATGGTGGTCAACTAGTTGAATTTAGCCTACAGACATATTTGTTTGGCAGGCAAAGTTTTTAAATTATTTTAATACCTTTATATAGGGGGCTGCATTGTCCAGTTTGACATAGCTACCATTATTCCCTATTGTCTAATACCCAGTCTGTTCATTATATGCCTGGCTTCTGAATCAAGTCAGTGATCCCTGGCTAAATGGAAAGATTAAACAATAACAACCTAAAAAAAATAAATAACTTGGATACAGATATGGGGCTAAATATATCCAGATTTTCAAAAATAATTTTGCTGGTTTTGAATGTAGAGGGTGTCTTAGTCATCTAGTGCTGCTATAACAGAAATACCACAAGTGGATGGCTTTAACAAAGAAAAATTTATTTCCTCACAGTCTAGGAGGCTAGAAGTCCAAATTCTGGGTTATCAGCTCCAGGGGAAGGCTTTCTATCTCAGCTCTGGAGGAAGGTGCTTCTTGTCAATCTTCCCCTGGACTAGAATCTTCTCCGTGCAGGAACCCCACGTCCAAAGGATGCGCTCTGCTCCCGGTGCTTCTTTCTTGGGATATGAGGTCCCCAACTCTCTGCTTGCTTCCCTTTCTTTTATCTCTTGTAAGATAAAAGGTGGTGCAGGCCACACCCCAGGAAAACTCCCTTTACATTGGATCAGGGATGTGGCCTTAGCAAGGGTGTTATGTTACATCCCACCCTAATCTTTAACCACAGGCAGAGATTATAACACACAGGAAAATCACAAAATGGAGGACAACCCCACATGGCCTTACCAAGCTGGCACATATTTTGGAGGGACACATTTCAATCCACTACAGAGGGGCACAAACAAGAGCAAGTTCCATTTGTGACCCATTTCTGTGAAGTCATTCCTGAAAGCACAACCCAGAATGTTTCTTCAGTACTCTTTAAGCCATTTAATATTCTGTAATAAACTTGCTGGTTAAATTACCTAGAGTGAATTCTCATGGGTTTTGTTTGTTTTCTAATGCTTGTAAATGACTTTGCTTATTCATAGAGCCATCATAAGCTAGCCTTACATATCACACAGGAGCTAGGAATTCAAACAGTAGTCATTTCTAGGACAGCTCTTCCTGCTAACCAGAACCCGAAGGACTTGACTTTTGTTTCCCTTTTCCACAGGAGTTCTGTGCAGTTGGAAATTATACATTTTCAACAGATCTGATGTCAATTTCCCATTGTCTTGCTCCACAGACTTCAACAAAAAGTAAACTGAAATTTGCTTAGCAATTGCAGTGTTCTTTATCAGTATTACTTTTGACATATACTTTTTTTTAAGGTCTCTCCTTATTTGCTAAAGTGGCAAAAACTTACAAGCGGAAAACTAAAATACTCAGAAATATTTTGCTCAACATCATACAATGAGGTTTAAGTGTCCAGTCACCTGCTCCATGGCTGCATCCAGTTGGTTCCTAGTACTCTGATGGGTCCACCCAATGGGTTAAAAAAAAATTTAGGTTATAGAAAATAAGCCAACCACAAGGACTTGGCACTCATTTCCCACAGGAGAGAGTGAAGCCTTCTGAATCATAGGATTCATGGGACCTTAAAACTGAACCTGAATTATACATAAGGGTTGGGAAGGAATTCTTAAACAAGATGCAAAAAGCTTAAATCATAAAGGAAAAGATTGATCAGTTTGACTATATTAAAGTTAAGAATGTCTATACATCAAAAGATACCATAAAGAGAACCAAAAGACAACCACAAACTGGAAGGAGATATTTGTATCGTAAATAATCGCCTATGCAATAATATCTGTATTACTAATAAAACCAAAACCAAAACCCAGTGCCGTCAAGTCAATTCCAACTCGTAGCAACCCTAGAGGACAGAGCAGAATTGCTCCATAGAGTTTCCAAGGAGCACGTGGTAGATTTGAACAGCCAACCTTTTGGTCAGCAACTGTAGCACTTAAGCACTACGCCACCAGGGTTTCCATATTACTAATAAAAAAAAATAGGACTTCTATAAATCAATACAGATAGACAAAATACCCAAGAGAAAAATGGGCAAAAGCTATTATGAACAGCTATTTCACCAAAAAGACAGACAGACTGATAGGAGAAAAGAGAGAGAAAAAAGAAGGAAGGGAGGAAGGGTCAACAAACACATAAAAATATACTCATTTCATTGGTAATCTGGAAAATACAAATTAAAACTACATTGGAAAAAATTAAAGTCTAATAACTTCAAATGTTGGCAAAGATGTAGATAACTATTTAAATGTGTAAACTGACATGAATGCTTATGAAAACAAACTGGAATTACCAAAAAAATTCACTGCATAGAGTTGATTTTGATTCATAGCGATCCTATATTAAATATTCACATACCTAACAACCCAGCAATTCCACTCATAAGTATACACCCTGGAAACATTCTTGTGCATTTGTACCAAAAGATGTGTACAGAAATGTCCATAAGCAGTATCTTTTATAATAGCCAAACTCCGGAAACAACTTAGTCCACAGACAAAAGCACAGAGAAATAAATTGTAGTGTTAGCATATAAAAGAATACTATAGCAATGAAAGCTAATTAACTACTGCTGGGTGGGTGCAACAAGGAGACCTGGTGGTGTAGTGGTTAACAGTTCAGCTGCTAACTGTCATGGATTGAATTGTGTCCCCCCCCAAAATATAAGTCAACTTGGTTAGGCCACGATTCCAATATTGAGGGGTTGTCCTCCATTTTGTGATTGTAATTTTATGTTAAAAGGTTTAGGGTGGGATTGTAACACCACCCTTACTCAGGTCTCCTCCCTGATCCAATGTAATGAGTTTCCCTGGGGTGTGGCCTGTACCGCCTTTTATCTCTCAAGAGTTAAAAGGAAAGGGAAGCAAGCAGAGATTTGGGGACCTCAAACCACCAAGAATGCAGCACTGGGGGCAGAGCACATCCTTTGGACCCGGGGTCCCTGCGCCTGAGAAGCTCGTCTACCATGGGAAGCTTGAGGACAGAGACTTTCCACTAGAGCCGACAGAGACAGAAAGCCTTCTCCTGAAACTGATGTTCTGAATTTGGACTTTTAGCCTACTTTACTGTGATAAAATAAATTTCTCTTTGTTAAAGCCATTTACCTGTGGTGTTTCTGTTATAGCAGCACTAGATAACTTAGACACCAACCAAAAGGTTGGCAGTTCAAATCCACCAGCTGCTCCTTGGAAACCCTATTGGGCAGTTCTACTCTATCCTATAGGATTGTTATGAGTTGGAACCAACACGACAGCAATGGGTTTGGTTTTGAGTTTTTCAGATGCAATAAAAGGAGCCCTGGTTGCACAATGGTTAAGCACTTAGCCGCTAACCAAAGGTTGGTGGTTTGAACTTAGCAGCTGCTCCACAGGAGAAAACACCTGACGATTTGCTTCTGTAAAGATTACAGCCTAGGAAACCCCATGGGGCACTTCTACTCTGTCATATAGGGTCACTATGAGTCACAATTGACTCAAGAGCACACAACAAGGTGCAAGAAAATGAACGAATTTCAAAAATGTAATATTGTGTGAAAGAAACATAACACAGAATACATACAGTATGATTCCATTTACAAAAAGACCAAAAACAGAAAATTAAATCATGAGAATGATTAACTGAAATTCAGTATAGTGACAATATTTAGGGGTGGGGTAGAGGGCTGGGATTAGACTAGATTGGGGAGTGCTACATAGAGATCTTTTAAGATACTGCCAATGTTCTATTTTTTAATCTAAGTATGTATATAATCTATACAATAATAATAAAATTTTAAGGAAAAAGAATGCTTTTGTGTTACACTTTAAAAGAAAGCAAACTTATGTGAACTGATATGCAACACATGTTAATAAAGCATGTAAAAAAGAATGGGGGTAAAGGTTGGTCATGAGTCGATACCTGTTTAAGCAAGAACATGGGAAGTTCTTTTATTCTTTTCTCTACTTTTATACGTTTGACATTTTTCATAATACAACTTGTTTTAAAAAATTCAACAGGCATTGTAAATTGTATTTCTTATCTCAAGAATAAAAAGTGACCTAGATTTCCAGCTTCTTCTTAGAATGTAGAAAGTTGGAAAGAACATTGCTCCTACCCTTACAACAACAAATAATTCACCACTTTTCTTGAACTCATCAGAGAGCTGAGTTTGCAGAGCAAAGCAACACAATACCTAAGGAGAGAAGGGATGTGAGCACTTGCTAAAGGCTGAGAATGGGCTAACAAGAGAATATAAAAACTTTGGGGACAAAGACACAGGGGAATTCATACCACTCACAGGTTCTTTTCCAAGGACCTCAGTGGAAGTTCACCAAAAAATATTGGAGACAGAGTAAGAATCCTGAGAAAGTGTCCCCTGTGGTGCAAGACTTGGAGAGAACACCAGCAGCTGCAGAAAAGGCTCAAAGCCCTGTCTAGATCCTTCTTTCCTATCTCTCAAACGGAACAAAAACCTAAATCACTGGAGGAAGGGCAATACACACTGTTGTCCTTAGGGCACTGGTAAAAGTCCACTACAGCTGGAAGAAGGAAACACACACAAAAAAAGTCTCTGGGAAGGGAGGTGAGTGGCCCAGAAATAAGACCTAGAGCTGGGGGAAGAGCAAAATCACTGAGAACCCCCCATGCCTGAGACCCGGGAATACAGTGCCTGAGGCATAATTGGAGCAGACACACACACACTTAGAAGGCTAGCAAGCATCAAGTTACAAGAAAGCAACAGTCTGCTGCTGGGAAAGGAATAAGAACTTAAAGAGAAACGTTTTAGAGATATAGTGCAAAAGGAAGACCTAAAGCTGTGGGTTGAGTTGACACTGAGAAAAACTGTCTGGCAAACCAGACACTGTTCTAAACACAAGGCAACACTAGAGGAATCTGAACCCTGCAGTAGGTTGACCACAGCACCAACAAATCCCAAATCCAGCTAAACTCCTGACAGACTGACTCAACCCATCACAACAAAAGCACAGCAGAAGGAAAAGGATGCCCATTTCCAGGCATAAAAACTATTTACCTCAGTCTGTATTGTCTTACAAAAGACATCCAGCTTTATACAAAAAAGCACAAGACATACAAAAAAGCAAAACAAAGCCAAAAAAAATCACACTCTTAAACAGACAAAGCAATTTGACAGAATCAGACTCCCATATAACACAGATGTTGTAACTGTCAAAAGGGGGTTTAAAATAATTATGATTAATAGGTTAAGAAGGAGCCTAGTGGAAAAGGTGAAAAATATGTATGATCAGATGAGTAATTTAAGCACAGTGACAGAAGCTATAAGAAATAATCAAATGGAAGTTCTAGAAATAAATGAAAGAAAGATAAAGAATGCCTTCAATGGGCTCAGCAGTAGATTTGACACAGTGAAAAAGATGCAATGAACTTAAAGATAACCCATTGCTATTGAGTCGATTCCGACTCATAGCAACCCCATATGACAGAGTAGAACTGCCCCATGGAAATGCAGAGAAACTAGTATAACCAAAACCATTTGAAAAAGAACATAGTTGGAGGACTCATAATATCTGATTTCCAGACTTTCTATAAAGCTACGGTAGTCAACACAGAGTAGCACTGGCACCAAGACAGACAAACAGATTAATGGAACAGGATAGATAGTTCAGAAATACTCCCACACATATATAGATAACTGCTTTTTTACTAAGATGCAAAAGATATTTTTTCCACAAATGGTGCTGGCTATTTGTATTTAAAAAAAAAAAAAAAAATTAACATCAAACCTTACTTCACACCATATACAAAAATTAACTCAAAATAGATTATATTTGGAATCAAATGTAAAATCTAAAACTACAAAAATTTTAGAAGATGACACAGAAGAAAATCTTTGTCACCTTGGGTTAGGGAAAATTTTTTAGATATGACAGCAAACGCATAATCCATGAAATAAGGGATAAACTGGACTTCATCAAAATTAAAAACATCTGCTCTTTGGAAGACACTATTAATTAAAAAAAAAAAAAAAAAAACAAGCTGCAGTCTAGGAGAAAGTATTTCCAAATCACTTATCTGATAAAGGACTTGTATCTAGTATAAAGAACTCTCAAAACACAATCAGAAAACAACCCAATAAAACAATAGGCAAAAGATTTCAACAGTTACTTCATAAAAGAAGATATTCAGATGGCAAACAAGCATATGAAATATACCCAACATTCACACTGTTATTAGCGAAATGTAAATTTAAAAACCACAGCATGATACCTCTACACACTTACTTGTTGTTGTTAGTTGCCACTGAGTCAATTCCAACTCGTGGCAACCCCATGTGTGCAGAGTAGAATTGCTCCATAAGGTTTTCAAGGCTGTGACCTTTCGTAAGCAGATCACCAGGCCTGTCTTCCAGTGCGCCTCTGGGTGGTTCAAATCGCCAACATTTCAGCTAGGAATTGAGTGCTTAACTGTTTGCACTACCCAGGGACTCCTATACACTTTCTAGAATGGGTAAAATTAAAAAAAAAAAAAGTAATGACATCAAGTGCTAGTGACAATATGGCGCAACTGGAATACATTGTTGGTGGGAACGTAAAATGGTACAGCCACTTTTGAAACAGGCTGGCATTTCTGATAAAGTTATTCATAAGCTTACTGTGTAACCCAGTAATTCTACTCCTAGGTATTTACCCCTATGTTTACACAAAAGCCTGTACTCGAATGCTTATAGCAACTTCATTTGTAATCACCATAAACTGGAACAACCCAAATAGTCCTAACCTGGTGAACAGTTAAACTATGGTATACGGTATACTCATACAATGCAAAAATACCAACACAAAGGAGTAAAATACTAATACACACAACAACATGGATGAAGCTCAAAGGCCTTATAAATGAAAGAAGGCAGATTCAAAACACTACATACTCATAATTCCATTTATATGACATTCTTATAAAGGCAAAACTATAGGAATAGAAAAAAGATCAGAAGTTACGAGGCCTTAGGAGTAGGTGGCAGGGATAACTACAAAGGGGCTCAGGCATGGTTTCTTGTGACGACAGAACTGTTTTACACATTGATTGTGGTAGTGTTAACATGGTGTGTACACGTCGTTCAAAACTTACAGAACTGTACACAAAAAGAGTAAATTTTACCATATGTATAATACTATACCTTAATTTAAAAATGAAAGCAAAAACAAACTAAAAACTAGAAAAAGAGAATTTATTATCAGTTTACTCTTTTGGGACCAAGTTGTTTTTTGTTTTTTTTTTAAGTCTGCACTTGTGAGTCATCCAACGGCCCACAAGCCAAATCCAGTCCATTGCCTATTTTAGTAAATAAACCTGTATTGGAACACAGCTATCCCCACTGGTTTACATATTGTCTATGGCTGCTTTCATGCTACAACAGCAGGGTGGAGTAGTCAATGACAAAAACCATGGCTCACAAAGCCTTAAATATTTACTACCTGCGCTTTTCAGAAAAGTTTGCCAAACCCTGGTCTATACAATATAGTCATAATATGATTTCTAACGCTGGCACCTAGGATCCTGTCTGCATGATAAAGACACACATATGCTTATATTAATGTCTTTTAGGAAGTTTTATTTACCCCCAAGGAAACTTAGGCATTTTTCAAACATTCCTCACAAAATCATATAGGGTATAGTGATTACATAGGAAATGTTACTCACACTTCATGGAATTGGAAATGGAGTCCCAGGAAGATTTACTAAATTATCCCAAGTTACCCAGATATTTAGTAGGATAACCAAAATTGGATACAGTATTTCTAACTTTGTTAAGGTCTGTAACTATTCTCAATTTCATAAGGAGCATGAAATCATACTCTGGAGGGCAATCAGGCCGTTTCAGAAGCATTCAAGTAAGACACCCTTAAGTAAACTGAAGGGATTTTCATAGTCTTATCACAAATTGGATTATCTAATTTGATGAAAATGTAAAAAAAAAAAAAAAATTACAGATAGCAATCTGATCCCATGACAATAAATAATACCAAAGCTATAAAGAATTAAAACCCAGTCTTAGGAGCATAAAAATAAAAAAATAAAAAATGTTTACATCAGTCCAGATATAATAGTTCCTTTTATTTAAGGCTCAAGAAAGTTTACAGATTAAGTTTCATGTGTATGTGGATATAAATGGCTGAGACACACTACAAAATAGAAGCAGAATATATACAAGTATTTGGCAGTAGAGCAACATTCAGCTCTTTTGTCAGCAAACTGAGTAAACGGGAACGAGCATAGCTAACTTTTCAGTGATAATTTTTAGCTACTGTGATTGGGCGACTGGGCATAGAAACCTGGCAGTGTAGTGGTTAAGAGCTATGTCTGCCAACCAAAAGGTTGGCAGTTCAAATCCACCAGGTGCTCTTTGGAAACCCTATGAGGCAGTTCTACTCTGTCCTATAGGGTCAGAATCAACTTGACAGCAGTGGATTTGGTTTTTGGTTGGTGACTGGGCTTTATGAACCCAAATTTAAAAGATAAAGGCAGGAAATTGAATCACCATAACAGGATGACAAGATTTCCATTGTCTAATGCATTCTGTTTTGATAGTAATTCATCTCAACACTGGAGAGAAACAAGACCTCTCTAGCGTAATCCACAGGTTTTGTTCTTACTGTATTTTTACATAAATAACACACACTTTCTATGTTTGCCAACCTCACCCTCTTTTCCACCTCCCCCTGCAAGAGGTATTTTCGTAAGCATGCTATGCTAATTTTTTTTTTTTTTTACAAGTAAAAAAAACTTGCCACAGCAGCGCTTATGAAAATACCTCCGGGGGGGAGGGCGTGGTTGGCAAACAAACATAGAGGGCACGTGTTATTTGCATAAAAATATGGTAGTTGTCATCAAGTCGATTCTGACTCATGGCAACCCCATGTGGGCAGAGAACTGCTCCATAGGGTTTTCAAGGCTGTGATCTTTTGGAAGCAGAATGCCAGGCCTGTCTCCCAAGGTACCTCTTGGTGGGTTCAAACTGCCAACCTGTCGCTAGTAGTAAAGCACATAACTGTTGGCACCACCCAGGGACTCCAGTCCACAAATAAAACCAAACCAATCCAAACCCACTGCCGTGGAGTCGATTCTGACTCATAGTGGCCCTACAGAACAGAGTAGAACTGCCCCATTAGGTATCCAAGGAGCAGCTGGTAGAATCAAACTCACAACCTTTTGGTTGGCAGCCTGAACTCTTAACCATTGCGACACTAGGGCTCCAATTCATAAACAGTCTACCCATTACCCATTGCCATCAAGTCGATTCCAACTCATAGGGACCTTATAGGACAGAGTAGAACTGCCCCATAGGGTTTCCAAGGAGCACCTGGTGGATTCAAACTGCTGACCTTTTGGTTAGCAGCCATACCTCTTAGCCATTACGCCACCAGGGTTTCCGGATAGAAGTCTAGTAAGTATTAAACAAGAGGAAATAACTTGGAATAAACCACCACTGTCTCATCATGTTCCTCAGATTAAGATAAACCACTTGTAATTAATATTAAAATATTACAGCCCATGCTGATATAGTATCTTTATATCCAAAAATTCAAAGAAAAAAGTCTAGATCTTACATACTGAGATACAAATGGTGCTTATATAACTAAATGAATGAATGTGATGGCAATATTGAAACCAAAAAAAATGATTATATACAAAACAAATGCACAAAAATATACAAATAAACCTGTCATGAATATCATACAAAATACAGGTAGCTGCGAACTTTAGTAACAGTATAAAATTAGTTCAGAAAAGCTATAATAGCACTACAGTCTCAAGAGAGAACCCAAAATTGATGTGAGATTTGGATTAAAAGGAACCTAACATATTCTTTATATAGTAAAAATACATAATCCTTTAAAAAAAAAAAAAAGCATAGTGAGTAGTAAAAAGCTAAATGACACCAGACTGCCTGGGTTTGAATTCTAACTCTACCACTTAACTAACTCTATGACTTTGGGCAAGTTATCACCATTTCTGTGCCTCCATTTCCTCATCTGTAAACTTGGGATAATAACCTTCATGGTGTTCTCTTAAGAATTTAACTAGTTTAAAATGTTTAGTATAATACATCTATTGGTCTCTTACCGTCCAGAGCAAAGGACAGTGAAGAAAACCAAAGACTCAAAGGAGCAATTAGTCCAAATGACTAATGGACCACATGAACACAGCCTACACACCCCCAAGACCAGAAGAACTAGATGGTACCTGGCAACCACAACTGACTGCTCTGACTGGGATCACAACAGAGAGTCTGGGACAGAGCAGGAGAAAAAATTGTAGAACAAAAAATCAAATTCACAAAAAAGACCAGACTTACTGGTTTGACAAAGACTAGAAGAACTCCCAAGACTATGGCTCTAAGAAACCCTTCTGAATTGGAACTAAAGCCAGTCCCGGAGGCTACCTTTCAGCCAAACGATAGACAGGCCCATAAAATAAACAATTCCATTCCCAGAGATCACTTTTCAGCCAAACCATAGACAGGCCAATAAAATAAACAATACCACTGAGAGGAACATGCTCCTTAGAACCATCAATTATTTGAGATCAAAAGGGCAATACTAGCCCAGAAGCAAAGATGAGAAGGCAGAAAGGGACAGAAAATTAAGACAAAAGGAAATGGGGAACCTAGGACGGAAACGGGGAGAGCACTCACACATCGTCGGGAATGAAGCCATTGTTATGGAACGCTTTACGTACAAGCTATCCAATGGGAAACTAATTTGCTCTGTAAACTTTCACCTAATGCACAATAAAAAAAATTTTTTTTTTAATGTTTGGTATATAAAAGTATTATTCTACATATTTTCAAGAAATGATTTTTACATCTGATTATAGCATCCTTGGTTTTATTTATAAAGTAGAAAACTTGAAGACACAAAATATAATCATTAGTGCTTATACAGAAATTCCTGTTGATATTTCTGTGAAAACTATCCTCCCTATCCTACAAAAGAAATAAAATGGCATTATTAAAATGTGCTTGTACCAAAAAAAAAAAAAAAGATCTCTTTATCAAATGTAAATTATAGCTGCTATGGTAAACGTTTTTAAGGCAATTACATTTCTATATGAAAAATGTTTTTAAAAGTTAATCTGTTACAGGAATTAATAGCCATGTAAACGTTCACATTTTCTAAGTGCATACTTGTTAAGAATATTTTTCCCATGATTATGTACCTAGCAAAATAATCTTGGAGTATATAATACAAGTCACTTGCTTTTGAAAAAGCAGTTTATTCCACATGTATAAAGCTTAGTGAGTGGTTTTCAAAAGAAAAGAAAGTAAATATAACACCCATATAGTTAGTTAAACTTTATTTTTTATATGCATACACATTTCAAGGAAAAAGATTTCAGGATATAGAGTACAATATGTCAAATGGAATAATTCAGAATTATTTTAATGTGTACAGAAAGAACAGTAGAAAGCACATGTAAAGAATACAATATATAATTTGTTTTGAGGTTTCCAAAGCAGTGTTTTTGGTTTTAAAACTCTGATACCACTATCTATTATAACATTCAAGTAATATATACTTTAAAGGTTAGATTTTTTTAAAAAATAATAACTAAATTCACAAGTAATTCTAAGACAACCTGATAGATGAGCTACCACGATCTTCAAAATAATGATGTTCAATTCTTCTGCAGAAAGCAAGGAGGTTGCTATAGTTTTTCACCTTCTCAGAAAGTTCATCATTAGTCAACTGCGTGGTAAGAATGGTATACAAATGCCCAAATACCAGAGCATCTAGTTCTGTAGGCCTAAGGTAAAAGGAGAAATGAGAGTATCATGAATGGCATTTAACTTTTATGGTAGAAAATATAGTATATTCAAAAAATATTTTATTCATTAATTTAAAAGAAAAAAGTCACAGAAGAAAAAAATCCTACCCCAATGCTATAGAATTTTAAGAGTTCCTACTGTAAGATAGGAAAAAAAATATTTTAGAGTATGATTTGCTAGTTTTATGACTTGCTTTTTTAAATAGTTATATTATTCTGAGGTGAATCAAAACAAATTTTTTGTCATATGATTACCAATTAAATGTGTTAAAGTAATAAAGGTACAATGGATAATATTCATTTTATTCATTAATTCATTCACTGAATAAATAAAGTAGGTCTCCAGTGTGCCAGGAACTATGCTGATGCTAGGGACAGAAAAACAAGAAAGATACTCTAAGACATGGATACAAAACATAAATTACTAAACACAATTTAGTAAGTGCTTTAACAGATATACACACTGCTATCAAGGCACCAAGGATTTCGCTGTGGTGCTAAGGTAACAAAGGGATGACTGGATATCCCAACAATACATTAACAATATGTGTAACTTTAATTTTACCAGTTCTAAAGTTTTTTTTTAAAGTAACTTAGCTTTCTGAAGAAAACATAAATAATCATAGAGATGGCCTCAACAGAAAATTTTTTAGTTTTCCCTTTAGTTATATATTAAAAAAAAAATTAAATTAATCTACCTCACTACTAATGGTCTATAAATGGAGCATTACAATCTAAAAAAAAAAACCAAAAACACAAAACCTGTTCCCCTCAAGTAGATTTTGACTCATAGCAAACCTATAGGACAGAGTAGAACTGCCCCATACAATTTCTAAGGAGCGGCTTGCAGTATAAGGGATTGCTTTTCTGTGGCCTTTCTCTTCAGGGTCTTATAACTCCCACCCAGGTGATTGAGCTGGACTGTGAAGATATGGTAACTGTGGCCCACCAAAGGGATTGGTCAGTTTTGCAATCCCACTGGGTTTGAAATGAGCCACCCCAGAGGCAGGGAAGAGAGAAACCCACCATCACCAAGGACAAACAGCCAAGAGCACAAAGTGCGTCCTTTGGACCCCCCCTGCGCTGAGAAGCTCCTGGAAGCAGGAGACAGAGAGAGAAAGCTGTAACCCTGAAGACAGTGAGAAGCAGTAGCACTACTGTGCCACCAGGGCTCCATTACCGATCTACATTATAAGAAAATAATTACTAGTACAACATTACTTACAGGAGAAAATAACATCCTAAGTATGAACTAATTATCGCTATCGGTCCTGTAGTGAGAAAGTTTTTGAGAAAGTATTTTTTAGACTACCTAAATATGAAAATATGTTGAGGTAATCTGGTTTGACGAAAAGAGAACAGATTTTGGGGTCAGTTAAATTGAAAAAAAAAAAAAAAATTTTTTTTTTTTTTTTTAAATCGAAGTCTGAATCCTAACTATGCCAATTACTAGGTATGTGTCCTTAAAAGCTATTAATGAATGACCTCATGCAGTTGCATGGCTTTATATATCATCTTCATGCCATTAGCTCCCAAATCTCTCCCCTGGGCTCCAGACTCATACATTCAAATGTCTACAAGACATCTTCTCTTGAATGCTGAGTGTACCTCAAACCTATTCGTCCCCTATCTTTCCAAAATAAAAGGCATCACTATCTACTCAGCTGTTCAAACCAAATATCCAGGAGTTGCCCTTGAATCCTCTCTATTACCTTTCTATATCCACATCAGCAAGCCCAGTGAGACAGTACCACCAAAACATACCCTGAACGCCACCACTTAACTCACTCTCCATTATCATCTGCTAGGCTAAGCCGCCATCACCTCTCATCTGGACCATTGCAAGTCTCCTAATATGTTTTCCACTTCTATTTATTCTCCACCCAGTAGCCAGAGTAATTCTTTTTTCATGTCACCTGTTCATGCTACTCCACGTTTAAAATATTCTAATGGATTTCCATTCCACTTACACTAAAAGGCCAAACTCCTAACCATAACCATACAAAGACTAGATGATCTGGCCCGTGCCTACCTCTTCAGCCTAATCATCTAGCATTCTCTCCTTATCCTTCCTCTCAACAACCACCAAGCTGACCTTGTTCCTTTCATTTGAACATAACAAACTCAAGCCAATCTTTGGGCCTTGACAACAACTATTCCTGATGCCTAAAATATTCTTCCCCTGAACTTCATGTCTCTGGCTACTTCTTGTTTTTCAGATTAAGGCTTAAAGGTCACATCCTAAAGAAGCCTCTCCTGACCACCCAAACAAAAGTGGCCAGTCACTTACTACAACATGATCTTATTTTAATTATCCATGTGCCACTTAACATTATCATATTTTTTGTTTATTATCCGTCTCCCTCTACGGAATGTAAATTCTATAAGAGAAAGAATTTTATTTACCTGTTTCCTGCTGTGTCTCCAATACCCAGAATAATGCCCAGCACAAAGTTCTCAATAAATGTGTTGAATAAATCAATAAAAAGGTGACACTTCTCATACCACATTGTAACTGTATTTACTTAGCTATTTCCCCCACTATACTTCAAGCTCTTGAGGATAAACACTGTATTTATCTTCATATCCCCAACTGTTAGCAAATATCTAAGGAATTTAATGAGCATTTGCTAGATAAATTGAGTGAGACAGAAAATAAGGACTAAAGGTATACAGGGTATTTAATTTTTTCAATAGCAGTAATCACATTCTTTCAAAGCCTTCCCCCTTCTGACAGATTCATGAAGTATTCATCAAAATCAAGTGTGCAGTCTATGGCCATGTTTAAGAGGGCAGCCAACTACATAGTTCAAAAGATCATAAGTGTTCTTGGACTAAAGAGCACCATGATCTTATCATCACAGATAAATTATCATTAACAAACTGATCCCTGAAAAGAATCAAGGATGTAAAAGGTGAATAAATATAGAGATGACCTACTTTGTGAGATGTAATACAAACACCGACTCTTCCATATCCTAAACATATTTCTTAAAAGGTATATCTTACCTCACCAATTTACGATTTATTTTCCTAATCTTTGTTTAAGGCCAACTATCCTTCACTTCTTGTACTAGAGCCTAAAAAAAAGGTGACCATATTCCCTGATACAGTGTAGATGGACATCCTTTATCACTACGTAGAGACTTTGACTGAGTTCACGGATGAATATATGTTAAAATTAGAGTAGTTTAAAAGTGCCCCTGAAATGGCCAAAATGTTATTTGCTACAGATATACATCCACACAGCTCCAAAGGTGCTGAATTATATATAGGCATGAGCATACAAAAATTGATCTGATGTTACATATAGCTAGCAACTTTGTGGCAATCTACTTTAGAACATCTAACAGGAAATAAAATACAGTATACTAAGTCAAACTATACATACACACACAGATATATATACACACACACATACACATATAAATACATAAATATACATCACTTTTGAGCTTAGGTATTTATTCCCTTTTTTATTGTGGTAAAATATATTTTACAAAACGTTTGCCATTTGAACCATTTTTAAGTATACAATTCAGTGACATTCATACACATAACTTCTAACCAATTTTTTTCACATAATCCTTACAAATTTCAACAACTGCTTATATTTTCATTGACTCTGACATATATAAATTACCAATGTTAAAAATCTTGGCAACTGCTTATATTAATTGATTCTGACATATAAATTATCAATTCCTATAATTTTTTCATTTTAAAATACAGACTTTGTGATAGTGGTTGCATGACTGTGTACCTTTGTTAAAACTCATTAGAACTATACAACAAAAACTGTCAATTTGTATACGTAAATTACACCAAATTAAACCTAACTTGAAATTAAAAAGACAAGCAACAAACTGGAAAAACTCATATGAGAGACTTCAACAACAACAAAAAATACACTTTACGTAGTTATTTCTACTTAATTTCTTAATTATGTCAAGATCTTCAAATACCACTGGTTTTAATTAACTTTCTTACACAATATGAAAAGAAAACATAACTTTCTACTCTTCTGCTTACTAAAGAGTTTGTGAATTATAATTTGGCTATATATAGCAACTCTCCTAAGAACTCTAAGATCTTTCATATATATTGTCTCATTTATCTTTATAAGCTTTTTATTAGAAAAATATCCCAGGGTGACATACAAATATATTTTTTAAGCCCCAAGAAATTTGTTGTGATCTCATCTTGCATTATCATTCTTTCCACATTTCTGTTGGTTATCTACTATTCTTTCAATTTGAATATCAAAATGAAACTGTAGTGTAAAATGCGAATGTATTCCTAACCTTTCCCATTTTAAATTTTTCTGGTGCTCGTCTTTTTTGCTTTCTTTATTCATTATGATTTCATCTTTTTTCCTTTATGATACCTTCCATCTATCAGTCTAGTATCAAAAACATTAATTTTGTCTGGCTATTCCCTAATTTTCCTTTGCCAATACACTATTAACTTGTTATCTCTTGATACTACTATGTCTAATCTACATATCCTTTCTTTATACATTAATCACTATTCTTTAGGATTGTCATTCAAGTCTGTAAATCAAGCCCCTTGCCATCAACCTTTTTTCTATATTTTGCCTTAGAATATTTTTGAGTGATTTCCCCGTTTTTCTTAGCTGATGACTTCTTAATTGAATAGGTTAATAAAATCCTATTCCTCCTTGAAATTTTCCATCTTAAGACTCCCAGATTTTATTTTTTGCACCATTTCCTTAGTATGCTCTCCTATTAGCATACAAGCATATATCTTTAAATTTTGTCCTTTATTTAATGGTTATTAACAGTATTTTTTCTTTTTCAAGTCTAACTCCTTCTTCAATTTCTCATTCAATTTAATCTAGTTTAACAACATTTATTGAGCTTCTTCTAGCTAACAGGTTTTATTTGGAAAGCATCTAACCTGCAAAAAAAAAAAAAGTAAGGAGTTCATAAATGCTTTAAAATAATACAACTCTTGCTATCCTCATTATATTTAGGAAAAAATATATATTTATTTTATTTTATTTTCTTTTATTAAAATAACGTGAAAAGGTCACTTTAAGAAAAATTTTAGTTTTACCATTCCAAGTCCACATTCACCACCTGAAAGGGATTAAATGCCCTAGTAGTCTTGGGTAGTTGTCTTAACCGGTATCACATAAACAAGATAGCATGGGTGCAACGGACAGTACAGATTTTGTTTTAAAATTATGTTTTAAATAGTTAAATATTCAACATTATGTATTATGAAGGATAAAAAAGCCACCAATGTTACTAACCATCTTGTATTACTTTTTTTTTTTTTCAAATTCATTTACCTTTTTCCTTCTCACAATTTACCTTCTTGTCTTCTCATCCCAATTACTATTATTGCTCTAAGATTTCCTTTAACTACCTTTTTCTTTTCTCTCATTGATTAAAGCCATTTGGTTTCTTGCATGAGTCCTCTCAACAACCCCAGTAGGTAAGCTAGAAGGAAACCTGATTCTGTTGGGGGGAATGGGGCATACAGGAAAACAAAGTAATCTGCCCAAGTTCAGTATAAGTTAGAGCCAAGACTAAAATTCAGGGCCCTGACTTGGCAGTCCAATGTCATATATCTTGACTTAAGCAAGTGCTCTATTCACTAAGCTATAGTGTTTTACAAAGTAATGACCCTGCTACAGATAAAGGGGAGCCCTGTTGGTGCAGTGGTTCAAGCACCTGTCTGCTAACCCACCAGCTGCTCCACAGGAGAAAGATGTGGCAGTCTGCTTCTGTAAAGATTTATAGCCTTCAAAACCCTATAGGGCAGTTCTATTCTGTCTATAGAGTCACTATGAGTCAGAATGGACTCGATGGCAGTGGATTTGCTTTATAGATACAGGAATGAGAAAATTTTTGCCACAACAAAGTGAAAATACAAATTACTTTTTCTTAAATGTAATTTACTTACATTCTAATATTAATTGGGTAAAATTAAAGATTAAATCTATTCCATTCTTTGACCATAATTGCTTGTTAGGGGAAAATGTTTATCAGTTTAAGCTTCAGATAAGATAAAATTATTTCAAAACCTACAATTTCATATTATTTAAGGAGTTCCTCAAAAGCAAGCCTTTGGTTTTGCACGTTCTAAATTTTGAATTTTTCACAATAAGTTTAAATATAATTATTTCCTTATAAAGAAAAAAATTATCTTGATCATGCCACTGAACTATATGCCAAATGACCCCTGATCACTAACTCTTTGCCAGCGGGTTTAAATAAGAAGAAAAATAAGTTAGATCTATTCTCCTGGCCTCCCCTGAAGACAGTGTGCATAACAAAACCAACTCTTAAAACAAAATGATGCACTTCAAACAATAAAACACACTCCTTCTGAGCTTTTCAACTCCAAAAAATTCCTATATCAGAAAGAAAAAGAACTACATAATACTAACATTTGGGTACATTTCTTTTGTGTTAGGGACTAAGCAAGTAGAAAGAATCTGCATAGCAAACGTCACTAGAAACATAGCCGTAGAGTCTTTACCTACCAGCATTTCATGGTTTGAACTTTGTGACCTTTCTGCTTCAGAGATCAATGGAACTCAAATTTTAGTTTAATGTCAGTTTATATATAGTATACATGACTTATGCTACAACGTAATATAATTTAAATATTTCCAGGCTATCATCATAGTCATTTTTATCAAATCATCAAACCTCTATCAAAAGACGTTTGATATGGCTATAGAAGATGAATACCTTTGAAGATAAATAATCGCAAAGAAACCTTTTTAAAAATTACTAAAAAAAAAAAAATTAGCCATCTAAAAATCCAGAAATTTTAATTAAAAAGCCAAGAAAAGGTTAGAGTTTCTAAGCAAACCACTAAAATTAAAATGCTAATTTAAGCTCATCTTAAACTGGATCACAGGATAGCTGATTCTGATATATTAAAATTGTAAGAATGTAAAAGAAGAAAATCCATTTTCACCTACATCAGAGATTCTTTTCAGGTTGCAAAAATATCCTATCTTAATGAAACATGAATTCCTCAGCTCACATAGATATATACACACACTTATTTATTTATATTTATATACATACATACACATATATATTTAACCTATATCCTTTATACTCATTCATGTGTTCACAAATACTTTCATTCATCTTTAAAAGATAAATAAGTTCATAACAGTGCACGTCCACTCAGCAATATTTTTGGTTTAACTTTATTCACTTTTATTCACCCTACATAGACACCTAGGGTTACACTAGTAGCATCTTCATGTTTTAATAGTACTTTACAAGTTGACAATCTTAAGATTTCATAGTTCCATACACAGCACCCCAAATTACCTTTATTAGAACCTTACCATCATTAGACTAGTATACATATCTGCCCTTAAGAGAAACTGCTAATGGCAAGGACTGCATTTGAGAAATCTTAGTCTCCCGGAGCCTAGCACTGTGCCTGACACTGTGCCTGACACACGGGAAGTGCTAATAAATGTTTGATGAGTGCAAATATAAATTTGAAAAAATTAAATCTTTTCAAAAATAATAAATATTCCTTGAAACAGAACTCAGTTTTATATATTATTTATCTAATTTATTAGGCTATATGAAAAATAATATTAAAACATGATAATTTGGCTGTTTATTAATTGAGGAAAAAAAATCCTCTATCATGAAAGAAATTTGTAACCTAAATATATGGAAAAAATAAAATTTCTTACTGCTTATTGAAGAAATACGGTTGTGTTCCCAGTCTTTGAGAAAGAGCTTGACAGCACTGGTCTACATCTTCTAAGACCTAACATAGGTAACAGACCCCAAAGAAAAATATTTAAATGAGCAAAACAATAAAAAGGTGTCTAAAACAATTTATATCACATTTTATAACAAAAACATAAATTAATCTTTTATAATATATGGAGCTGTGGCAGTACAGTAGTTAAGAGCTCAGCTGCTAAACAAAAGGTTGGCAGTTTGAATCCACCAGCTGCTCCCTGGAAACCCTATGGGGCAGTTCTACTCTGTCCTATAGGGTCACTATGAGTCGGAATCAACTCGACAGCAATGGGTTTGGTTTGGTTTTTAATACTATATTTAATCAGACTATAGACTATTTATATAGGATGAGTAATACTTTTTATATAAGAAACAGGAAGAAAAATCGAGAGCAAATTTCCTTTAAACGCAAGTACATTTAAGTTACAATATAAGGATTATCACTGAGAAAGTTTTTCTCTCAAAACTCTACTCCCCGCAGAAATGTTTTCCTTGATCCGTATTTTCAAATGACTTTGCATATACAAAATAATCTGCTTCACAGAGATGACACTGCTGGCCCACCATGAGTAAAAGCATTTGACTTGTTTTCCCACTAGTAGTGATGGATTTTATTTACTCCATCCCTATTCATTTACAATCCCCCTTGTGGCCAATGGCATACATCAGTGAGAAGGCTGGCTAGGATTCGGGAAAAAGAGACATTAATTAGCTTAATGATGCTTAAACTCATGACCCTGAAAAGATATACATTTCTTAAATTTTGCTACTTCAGTAAATTTAGGACCAAAGACAAATACATATACTAAGCACTGGGTGTGTTTTTTTAAGCCCTGACGTTGCAGATCTATATTTATCGACACAAAAGACGACCACAATGTATAGGTTATACAGTGGCAGGTATAATATGGCTCCACTTAAGGAAAATGCTATTAAGATGCATCTAAGAGAAATGTTCTCCAAGTTGTCAACTGT
Source organism: Elephas maximus indicus (assembly GCF_024166365.1). NCBI lineage: Eukaryota > Metazoa > Chordata > Mammalia > Proboscidea > Elephantidae > Elephas > Elephas maximus. The sequence goes on along the minus strand of NC_064824.1, from coordinate 74,418,471 downwards.
GGCAATTTCTAGGTGGTAGAGTCTCAGGCAGTTTTTATATCCTTTTTAAACTTTTCTGTATTATATAACTTTTTTTTACTTATATAACTTTTTTTACAATTAAGCATGTGTGATTTTTATAAAATGAATCATACAATAAGTATATCATGTTACAGAGAACAATTAGCAAATGTTTTGCTAACTTTATATTATAAAGGGTTTTTTTTTACTTGAGTATCAACTCAAAGAATAAATTTCTTTAATGTATAAAGTTGAGGGTTTTGTCAACTTCAACCTGAACTGACCTGGTCCAGAGTCTTGTTACCCCATCCAATAGCTTTCATCTTACGTTTCACTTTCCACTGTTTCTGATAGGCCAAAATGTGATTCAGAGGCCAAGGGTAAGGGGATCCATACCTAGCATAAGTAATCTAAAGCAAAAAGATTCTGTTAAAAACATAGTTCTTCCTAAAAACAAAGGCTGTTTTTACAACTAAAATTCTGAAGGAAATACATTTTCAGAGAACACAAATAGAACAATCTGAAGAAAATACATAGCTTGCAGTCTAAAAAATTAAAATTTTAAACCATTCGCTTTAAAAATATATAAACTTTTATGTACTTTGCAACCAGTTATATCAAAGAATGACACATAACTTCCCTAAAATGTATGTGCAAGCAAAATTAAAGTAAGTGAAAAACTATATCTCTAATGGTATAAACCACAATGTTTCATTTATGAGCAGGGACTTGCGATTCTGAGCAAAAGTGTTTTCTCATTAAATTTTAATTAAGATAAATGCTGCAGAACCACTCACCTCCCCTACTGTAGCTTCATCGCACCACTGAAGATACAACTAGGAACAAAAGAATAGTCACTAAAACTTCACAATACCAAAGAGAAAATGGATAAAAAAAGTTATTTCTTGCCATAGTAATTTTTTATAAGTCAACTTTATAAAGGTCACATATGAGAGTTTTTCTCCCCTTAGCTAATATTGCCATAGAGAATCATAAAATTTAATGGTAATACTTTATAAAAATATTTCTTATTTATACAGTATATCTCTAAATACCATTAAAGTATTTTATAGATATTATTTAAGTAAACTTCACAAGGCTGAAGTAAAATAGTAATTGGGCAAGAATCACCCCTTTTTATAAATAGAAAAACTAGAACTGAAAACATCAATGATTAAACGATGTGGATAACCAGTTTAGCCCTACAGTTGCTTGACTATTTTTTTTATTTCTCAATAATTCTAAAACAATATAAAAGAAAGATGATATTTTATGGGCGGAAAAGCTTACTTTCAAGCCCTATTATCTTGTATTATACCTCTGCAGTCAACAGCATATTGTTGACTAATTCCATGTAGGCTTTCATTTCTGCTTTTTGGACTTCATCCAGCCCGTCACTAAGCGAATGGCCCTAAAGGGAATTTAAAAAAATTTAAAAGAAGATCATATTAAATACACAAAAACTTTCAGTTATCTTACTGCCAAGTAATATAATATCAATGTTCCTACTAGAGATGTCCAATGGATTAATTTCCAAAATTGATCCTAAAACAAAATTCTTTTATATGAATCCATATTTAATACTCTGCTATCATTAAAAAATACTCATTACTCGTATTTTTCATTATAAAAATGCATCTTTCAGTGGACAAAATTACATTAGTAATTATTTCACAAAAGAAAAAACAATGGTCAGTAAACTTTTTTTTAAGAGACTAAGCTTATTTGTAATAAAGAAATGCTAAAATATTAACATGTATTGTTTATAAAGTGTTCAGTGATGAAAAATAGCATCAGTAAAGGTATAGGGAAACAGAATTCGGAATCAACTCAACAGCAACTAACAACGATACACTATAGTAACTGGTAGATGCATAAAAAGATATAACCTTTAATTTTGATATAAGATTTTAAAAGTACATACACTATGACACTGTAATATCACTCTTAGGAATTTATCCTAAGGAGACAATCAGACAAATGTGCAAATGTTTATGTACAAGAATATGTATCTTAATACTCCTTGTAACAGCAAGAAATTGGCAACAACCTAAATAGCCATCAGTAAAGACTTAAATAAGTAAATTATAACATATCCGTATAACAATTAATATACTATACAGAATAATATACAATTTAAAAAGATGATACATAACTACAGTCATTAACGTGGAAAAATCTCCAAACATTGATAATTTTAAAAGTCAGTTTGTAAAATAACACATATATGCACAGAGATAGTTTTAGAAGGATGGCTCCCAAAGTGTTCATGGCGGTGGTCCTTAGATAAGTATTGAAATCTAAACTGAATAAATGAAAAGTATAATAATTCAAATGGATAGATTAGCACATTCAACTTTTAAACATATCCTATCTCCCTTCTCAAGGGTTAATCTGATATTGTATAACAATCTAACAGTTTTTATGACCAAAATTCTCAAAATAGTAAGCCGGAAAATTATCTACCGTTTTGGAAAGATTAAGCTACCTCTTATGCCACTGATTTATATTATAGAAAAAGAAAAACTTATATTGTAGAATTATTTCTCTAGTAGTTTATATCAGCATTTTATAAAACTAGGTTAAAATCAATGTAAATGTTAAAACGCACTAAAAAATGATGAATGGTTTATTTCTGGGTCATTGTGATCATTGTGTATTTTATTACCTTGGCTTTAACGAATTGGACAATTGGACCAAGTTCTGATACTACTTGATTTCCCACATGAATAAAAGGTACTTTACCTGTTGAGGAAAAAAAATGCATGAAAATACTTAGAAATTAAGTCTATGCTAACAAAAGGAAATTAACATAAAACTGGGATATATTTTATTAATACAGAGATTTCGTTAAACTAAACTTTTGAAAATTGTAGTCAAATGTGTGTTAAGTTCTATAAATTTTTAAACACTGGTTACTGACTGATTTTAAAGCAAAAGAAAAAAGAACAAGTAGATTCATTTCTTGAGTTCTTCACTTGGATAGACCAACAGATCACAGTATTTCCTTTTTCAGAAACTAATGCTAGCAAATCACTATAAAGCAGTAAGTACAAATTATTCAAATTACTAAACTAGGACATTGGTTCACGACCACGTGACCACTGATAAATTTCAAAGAAATTTAACTAGGTTTCTCTTCAGAGTACAAAGAATCAATCTGTATTTTAAACTACATTTAAGAAACGTTCTCTTTTTACATCTTTTAATTTTAAATATCTGATTCACATTAAGCTCAGTATTTTAAGCACATACTGGTACATTAATAAATGTCTTTGGCTCAAAAATACCATGAATTAAGAGAACTAAAAATCTTTGACAGTGTGCTAGTTTCTGAGTTAATAACACAATGTATGTTCCCAATACACGTGGGGTAAAAAGAATATGTAATACGCTTATAAAAGTTGGCTTCTCTAAGTAAATGCCACATTAAAAAAGTAACATCTCATATTAATACATACTAATATTTGATGACATTATCAGAGGTGGTAAGAATAAAATAGTCTCCAAACAGCAAAGTCTATCCCAAATGCCAGAAGATGAAACCTACTGTCAGACCTAGTTCAAATAGAGTTCACATTAACAGCAGGCTTCTTCATGCTCCTTTTCAATAGATTCACTCCTCTCTGGCTCAATCAGCCTAAGGGTAATGGATGGGGTGCACAGCACCAACAAAAGCTTCATCTGCATCCACGGGATAACATGCATTACAAAGGAAAGGCAGGCCTTTTGGAGCACAACAATTCAATAGATGTATTTAGAAGACCCTTCCATGTTACCAATGTAAGAGCACTGAATTCTGTATTCCTTTTTTCTATCTCTTTATAAACCTTGCAACTACTATTATGCTATAAATAATGCAGGCTCTCTGGGATAAAATGATCTGAGAATGAAATTTTGTCATAAATGAGTGCCTAGATTGAAGAGTACTTTGGGGGTGTGACACTTTTAGAGCAAGTATTTCTCATTTTCAATATATAGTTGGAGTCCCTGGAGAAAGAGTTTGCTTTTTTTTTTTCTTCTTTAAAAATATATTGAGCATTGTAGATTCTAAAGCAGGAAAGGAGTATGAGTAGTCAGTGAGTACTCATCTAATATATCTCTAAAGAGATATTTAAAAATCAAGGCAACAAGTTAGAAATGAATAATAATGTTTTCTGATGCTAACCTGACTGAAAATGAAACCAATGTTGTATCTTTATTATTGCAAGTATCAGGCAAAAGCACAGTCAGACAGTTATTCTCTGGTACCAATAAAAGGTCATTTTTCCTATAAAACTGAGGGGACCTCATTTTTCATTTTAGGCAGAATAATCATTTTTAAGAAATTTTACTTCTAAAGAATGCAAGAACACGTTGCCAAGCAAGTTTGTAGATTCAGAGAACAGACCTTGGATGTCATCCAATTCAACCACCTCAGGTTACAGATGTACTCTCTGAGGCTCAGAGGGGGGGGAAAAACCCAAGGAAATAGTTAATATGTGACAAAGTCACAGAAGGATTAGAGTAAATATTTCCTAACTTTTAACCAAGCGGTCTTTTGACTATTCCAGGCTACCGTCTGCTTTAAAAATCGACAAGATCAAATAAGTAAATGAAGTAAAAAATGTTCCTTCGATTATTCAAAATCACGATGAAAGGGAACAGTAATTTGAGACGTGATGAAATTTAAATATCTTACTAGAAAGTGCCATTTTCATCTACCTACAGGCGCTCCTCCTATGACTGTTATGTATGTATATCTCTGTAATATTTATCTGTTTGCCTTTCATATTAAAAAAAAAAAAAACCCATTGCCGTGAAGTTGATTCCAACTCAATGCGGCCCTATAGGACAGAGTAGAACTGTCCCATAGAGTTTCCAAGGAGCACCTGATGGATTCGAACTGCCAACCTTTTAGTTAGCAGCCATAGCACTTAACTACACTATGCCACCAGGGTTTTCTTGTCTTTCATAGAGTCTATAAAAAGAAGATAGATAAGTACTTTGGTGATACTAAGTACAGTACAGTCATTTTAGGAAATGGATGAACTATATGGCTTATCCTCACTTGCCAGAGATTTTAACTTTACTATTAGCTTATTGACCTTTTTATATGTATATACACAAACTCTATTTTGTAAAACCACATAGAGGAAAAAGATGGACAGAAAGCAACATAATTCGTTTGGCCAGAATTCAGTGTTTATAAAAACTTATGTATAATATCAGCACAGAGCGAGTCAATGAATATTCTACAAAAATCTAAAATATGTTTAGGCTTGTAAGTCTAGAAATTCTTTTATGGAAAATTTTTTAATGTATATTCATAAACCTATAAATGTAGATGTATTCATATAAAATTTTCAGGTACAGGGAGCATGTTTTCACACATTTTGACAATTTATTACCACGCTTAAGAACTTAAGATTTTTTTTAAATGTTTAACCAATGAAGAGATAAGTATCTGATTAAAAAGCAATGTAACACATTTATACCAAATGTTTATACTCACTGGATTTACTCATAAAGAAGCGGGAAGCAATTCTATGTATTATTACTGCTCCATTAAAACCATAATCTATATCAAGTATATTTAATATTTAAATTACCAGCTTTGCAGTACTATATTTTTATGCTAAAAGTTATTTTAATCATATTTATTTAAAATAGTACTTTAATCTACTAATACATGACATTGAAGGAAAAGGCAACACTGGTTATAAAAAATAGCACAAAAGTAGAAACTTTAATAAAAAGTTATCTTAAAATCTGTTAAAATAAAGCATTACGGGAAAAAGGTAGAAACAAAAACTTTCAGTAATGACTTTCACTCAGATCTATGACAAGCTAATTATTCCACAATGTCTCTTTTTCCCACCATATAATGGGTGAATATAATTTAGAGAAATGTGATGAATAATGAATGCATTCATTAATATTAAAATTTATTTTCTGACAAGTAAACAATCTTATATAAGGAAGACTGGGGAAATAAGAGGTCACACATTTCCTTAATATTTACTATTTAAAAATAATTCCCATAACATTTCAATAATCATTTCTGACCACAGAGTTGAAATAAGTAGACAGTCATTCCAAGATTGCCAAGTCTGCAATTGCTGCTTCATTTTAACTTTCTTCAAAAGGTTTAAAAAAATAGACATTTTTAATATCTGCGTATAAACTGGACTATCGATAATTTTATCAATGCAGAGTATTAACAGAGAAGGGAAAAAAAATCACACTTACCAGATGGAGACATGTATTCTGCATTTGACCTACAAACCACTTTGATAGGCAGATTACACATTTGCAAAAAGGCCTGTAATTAACAGAAGTACAGTAAGGCCAGTGAAGTACATGCACATTTGAACATAACTTCCCCCCCAAACTAAAGTAGTAGTTGATATAGTAACACAACTGAAGAATAATAACTCAATTTAAAGTAAAGGATTTTTGTTTTCTAAACAAATGCAAAATGTCATGTTAGTACTAAAAATCGATATGACTTAGACACAAATAGATAAATGAAATTTAAAGCATTTATTCAAGTTTAAGGAAGAAAATGTAAATTATCCACATTTCTTTTACTGTATTAGTTTATGTAAGTCAGTGACATTGTATATTGCTTTTGGTTTCTTTAAGAAATCATTAAAGTCCAAATTTTATAAGCCATTGATTTCACTGCTCTTCCCAGGATCATTGTCTTTCTCTTGTGAGGGGAAAAATCCTCAAAATGTTATTCTGCTACTTCAGCATTCTCTCTAATATAATACTCAATATCCTAAACTGTCACTTCTATGTTAATTCACTTTTTAAGGCTTAACTTGTTCATTTTAGCTTTTTTTTTTAATAATAGCAAACATTTTATAATCAACTTAAATATCCAACAATAAGGGAACAGTAAATACATTTATGGTAAATCCAAACTGTGGAATGTTATGCAGTCAGTTTTTAAAATCATATTTTTGAGGAATTTTTTATGACAAGGAATAATGTCCACATTACAATATTAAGTAAAAAAAAATACAAAACCGTATGTGCCAAATCACACTAAATCACTTTTAAATATTTCTAAAATACCAGCGAACTCTTTGCCAAACCCATATGCCTTCTGCCTGGGAAAATACATAACACTCAAAGCTTACTCCCTTGTTCTTTCTGCTGTTACTTCTGGGTAAAACTTTTTCTCCACCCACAAGATTTACGTATGCTCTTTCTATAAACATATTCAACTGGGGAAGACTTAGGTTACAATGGTTCTAATTTATCACATACAAATTAGAAAACAAAACTTTTATCTATTTTGAAACTGAGGAAACTATTTTAAGTAGCAATCAAATGTAAATTAAGATAAATAAATACATTAACAAGGATATTACTTATAATATAGTAAGATTACTAAAATATTAACATCATATTGTAGGATAAGCCTACTCCTACCCAATAGATATTTCTCATAGGGTGTCTTATTACAATTCCTTCCTCAGTTCTAGATTGGAAATCAATCCTGAAGACTCTTGCTGGGTAGTAAGAATATTAAACAGCGCTTGATATCTTATACAAAGAACTCCATTTACCCAAAAGCATGTCAATTCTCTTCATCAAACCTGTCTTCCCAAAAGTCTAGTCCACTGGAAATGCTTTCCTCTAAGATAAACCCCACACAAGTCTGATCCCTCGCTACTTACACCCTCTGATTCATACATTGCTCTGTAAACTTACGTATGTATGACTGATCTCTTCCAGTGAATGTAACCACTTAGAAAGCTAAGAACTAGGTTTTAATTTTTTTTGTAATTCTGTTTCCCCTTCTAATCTTCCTCATTCCTCCACACCTAATATAAGATAGGCAGTCCCCAGATTACAAACAAATTCCGTTCCTAAGTCTGTCTTTAAGTTGAATTTGTATTTAAGTAGGAACAGTTAGGTACAGTTCGTATCTAACACCAGATAAGTCAAATGTTTGTCCTAGTATATAGTATGTAGTGTACCTTTCTATACATAAAAAAACATTAAAGAAACACTTGCAGATACACTAAAACATCTTTAACATAATAATATAGTAATAATAATGTTTTGATATGTGCCACAAAGTAGCACCAGTTTGTTATTACGAATCATTGTACGTACCTCAAAATTTTACAGGGGTTAATTTGTAACTACAGGTTGTGTATAAGTCAGACGTTCCTAACCTGGGGTCTTCTTGTACTTATAATAAGCATTCAACACCGTTTACTGACTGCGCCAGTAATCACTTCCAAGCGTTTACTGTGGCAGAGGCTGTTAGTTATCTCTCCCCCCTACCCCACCACATACATGTTCTTTCCTGTCTCTACAGTGGTGGAACTATGAATTATATCTGAGCACACAGCTACCTGAAATTAAAAACTTTATTTCACTGTCTTCCTTACAGCTGGGTATGGCCAGGGTCTAAACTCTGGTCAATTCACTTAAAGTTCTGTTCAACTCCTGGGAAACTTCTTTCAAAGAGGAAAGTATGACCTTCTCTTTTCTCCTACTGAATAGACTGTAGAAAGGGTTATAGCTATAGCAGTCAAACTGAATCAGGGAGTAGAAACTTAGTATTTGGGATTATAAAGCAGCAATAAAAAAGTGCCTAGGTCCTCAGTAATCGTGTTGTCAATCTAAAACCTGGATTGCCTATGCTTATATGAAAGCGAAATAAAGCTTCTATTTCTTTTTTTTTTTTTTAAGGTAAAATATATATAATGAAGAGTTTACCATTTTAGCCACTTTCAAGTGTATAATTCAGCGACATTAATTACATTCACCGTGCTGCGCTACCTTCACCACTATACATTTCCAAAAGTTTGACATCACCCCAAAAAAAAGAAACTCAGTACTCCTTCAGCAATAACTCCCATTCCATCAGCCCCTCTCCGTCCTTAACCCAAACCAAAACCAAACCTGTTGCCGTAGAGTTGATTTCGACTCATAGCAACCCTATACGACAGAGTAAAACTGCCCCATAGGGCTGCCAAGGAGCAGCTGGTGGATTCGAACTGCCAACCTTTTGGTTAGCAACCGAGCTCTTAACCACTGCACCATCAAGGCTCCCCCCAGTAACCACTAATAAATGCCTGTCTCTATTCATTTGCCTATTCTAGATATTTCATATAAATGGGATCATACATTTGTCCTTTTGCGTCTGACTTATTTCACTCAGCATAATGTTTTCGAGGTTCGTCTACAGCAGAGTATATATCAGAATTTCATTTCTCTTTATGGCTGAATATTTCATTGTATGGACATACCATGTTTTGTTTATCCATTCATCTGCTGATGAGCACTTAGGTTGTTTCCACCTTTTGTGTATTGTGGATAATGCTGCAATGAATATTGGTGTACAACATATCTGAATTCCTGCTTTCAAGTCTATAAGCTAGAGGTGGGGCCAAGATGGCAGAGTAGTCAGATGCTTCCAGTGATCCCTCTTACAACAAAGACCTGATAAAACAAGTGAAGCGATTATATACATGACAAGTTAGGAGCCCTGAACCTCAAAGGCAAAGTTAGGAAATCGGATTGAGTAGCAGGGGTAGGGAGAGATGGTTCGGAAGCAGCGAGGAGTTGCTGGACCTGACTCAACAGGAACTGGCGCCCCTCAGGCATGATGCTCTGGTATGACTGTGGCGGGGCTGGTGGTAGCAATAGGGATGTGGTTTCCTCAGGGAGAGACAGCAAGCCACATAGTCTACTTACGCCTCTGGAATAAGAGAAGAACAGCACTCCTGGCAAAAGCTAAGTACTTCCATCTAATTTACTGCACCTCCAACCACCAAGCTGGCTTCAGTGGCTGTCGATTTCCCTGGGCCTGATACAGGTCCTACTCCATGTCTTGAGCCATTCTCCTGGCCTTGGAGAAGGAATAAATTAACAAGTGGGGGAAAAGATAATCTGCCAGATCCCTAAACTGGGTACTTGGGGCAGAAGCGGCTCCTGTCCAGGCACAAATGGTCCACAGATTTGAATATCTTTCACCCCTGCACGGACCTGTGTGGGGTCATTTCAGGAGTTTAGGCCCTTGTTGGCAGACTGCAATGGTGTGTGTGCCTGAGATCTGACTTCAGCTGTTTCAGTTGTGCAGTGAAGAGGTGACTTTTTGATGTTTGACACCATTTTTTCTATTAAACAGGGTCCTCACCTACCCACATTAGGGGCCTAAGGACTGGTGGATCCACCCATGTCACTTAACCACCCATGACAGGGGTCCAAGGATAAGTGGTGCCTCCCAGTCCTTATAACCAAAACCACTGGGTGCCCATGGTCCAGCTGCAGAACCCACCCATCTGTGCGCTCTAGGGAACAGGGACGCGCCTTCCTCACAGACACTTGGGGGACAGTTGTCAACCCCCTGCCTTGTTCAGAGAGTGACCCCCTGCTGTAATGAGATACGTGTGCCTACAACAATCACTCCTGCCCCTCTAAGGCTGTAGGGCAGAGCCTGCACCACACACTTGGTGACTGACTGCTTGGACAGCTGAGCTGAATCCATAAAAGAAAAGTGGATGGACTCCTAGGCTCATAGACCTGGTAACAGCTCTAACCATCTGGTGACAGGACATTAGAGCTTCAAAGGCATAAATAATCACACTAGCTCACTCAAGCAGCCGATCGGGCATATCAAAATAAAACAAGGCAAGAAGCTAGGATACAGTAAGCAAACATAAAATAGATTAATAACTGATAGATGGTTCAGAGACAACAGTCAATATTAAATCACATAGAGAAGCAGACCATGATCACTTCAATAAGCTCTCAAAACAAAGAATCAAGGAATCTTCTGGACAAAGAGGTCTTCCTGGAATTATCAGCAGTAGAATAAAAAAAGATTAATATACAGAACTCTTCAAGACATCAAGAACGAGATCAGGCAAAATGCAGAACAAGCCAAGGAACACACAGATAAAGGAGTTGAAGAAATTAAAAAGGTTATTCAAGAGCATAATGAAAAATTTAATAGGCTGCAAGAATCCATAGAGAGACAGCAATCAGAAATTCAGAAGATTAACAATAAAATTACAGAATTACACAACTCAACAGAAAGTCAGAGGAACAGAATTGAGGAAGTGGAAGGAAGAATTAGAGAGATTGAAGATAAAACACCTGGAACCAATATATTTGAAGAAAAATTAAATAAAAGAATTTTTAAAAAATGAAGAAGCCCTAAGAATCATGTGGGACTCTATCAAGAGAAATAACTTACGAGTGATTGGAGTACCAGAACAGGGAGGGAGAACAGAAAATACAGAGAGAATTGTTCAAGATTTGTTGGCAGAAAACTTTCCTGATACCGTGAAAAAGGAGAAGATACCTATCCAAGATGCTCAACAAACTCCCCATAAGGTAGATTCCAAAAGAAAGTCACCAAAACATATAATAATCGAACTTGCCAAAACCAAAGATAAAGAGAATTTTAAGAGCTGCTGGGGTAAATGAAAATTTACCTACAAAGGAGAGTCAATAAGAATAAGCTCACACTACTCAACAGAAACCATGCAGGCTAGAAGGCAATGGAATGACATATATAAAGCATTGAAGGAGAAAACTGCCAGCCAAGAATCATATACCCAGCAAAACTCTCTCTCAAATATGAAGGCGAAATCGGCACATTCCCAGATAAACAGAAGGTTTGAGAATTTGCAAAAACCAAACCAAAACTACAAATACAAAAGGGAGTTCTCTGGCTAGAAAATCAGTAATATCAGATATCAACCTAACACTAGAACACAGGACAGAATGACCAGATTTCCGGACAGGGAAATCACAAAAATAAATCAAGATTTTTTTTTAAAAAAAAAAAGCTCAAACAGGGAAATAGCAATGTCCTTATGTAAAAGGTGAACATTAAATCAATAAAGAGGGACCAAAAAAAGGAGTCATAGATCTTTCATATCGAGAGGAAGTCAAGGTGATATAAAGAAATAAAAGTTTGGTTTAAACTTAGAAAAACAGGAGTAAATATTAAGGTAACCACAAAGGAGACTAACAATCCTACACATCAAAATAAAATACAAGAAAAACATAAAGACTCAGCAGAAACAAAATTAACAACACATAAGAGGAAAAGACAATATATAAAGAAAAACTACTCAGCACAAAAAATTAAGCGGAAAAAAGAAACTGTCAACAGCACACAAAAAAAGACATCAAAATGACAGCACTAAACTCATAAAAAAAAAAAAACTCATACCTATCCATAATTATGCTGAATGTAAATGGACTAAACGCACCAATAAAGAGACAGAGAGTGGCAGGATGGATAAAAAAAACATGATCTGTCTATATGCTGCCTACAAGAGACAAACCTTAAAGACACAAACAAACTAAAATTCAAAGCATGAAAAAAATACATCAAGCAAACAATCAAAAAAAGAGCCAGAGTGGCAATAGCCATTTCTGACAAAATAGAATTTAAAGTTAAATCCACCACAAAGGATAAGGAAGGATGCTATATAATGATTAAAGGGACAATATACCAGGAGGATATAATCATATTAAATATTTACACACCCAATGACAGGGCTTCGAGATACATAAAACAAACTCTAACAGCATTGAAAAGTAAGATACACAGCTCCACAATAATAGTAGGAGACTTCAACACACCACTTTCGGAGAAGGACGGAACATCCAGAAAGAAGCTCAATAAAGACATGGAAGATCTAAATGCCACAATCAACCATTCTGACCTCATAGACACATACAGAACACTTCATCCAACAGCGGCCAAATATACTTTCTTTTCCAATGCACATGGAACATTCTCTAGAATAGACCACATATTAGGTCATAAAGCAAGCCTTAACAGAATCCAAAACATCAAAATATTACAAAGCATCTTCTCCGACCATAGAGCCATAAAAGTGGAAATCAGTAACAGAAAAAGCAGGGAAAAGAAACCAAACATTTGGAAACTGAACAACACCCTGCTCAAAAACAACTGAGTTATAGAAGAAATTAAGGACGGAATAAAGAAATTCATAGAATCCAATGAGAATGAAATACTTCCTATCAGAACCTCTGAGACACAGCTAAAGCAGTGCTCAGAGATCAATTTATATCACTAAATGAACACATCCTAAAAAAAGAAAGGACCAAAATCAAAGAATTATCCCTACAACTCAAACAAATAGAAAGAAAGCAACGAAAGAAACCATCAGGCACCAGAAGAAAGCAACTAATAATAATTAGAGCAGAATTAAATGAAATAGAGAACAGAAAAACAATTGAAAGAATTAACAAGACCAAAAGGTGGTTCTTTGAAGAAGTTAACAAAATCGATAAACCACTGGCCAAACTGACAAAAGAAAAATAGGAGGAAGCAAATAACCTGAATAAGAAATGAGATAGGTGATATCACAAGAGACCCAAATAAAATTAAAAGAATCACATCAGATTACTACAAAAAACTGTACTCTAACAAATTCGAAAACCTAGAAGAAATTCAAGTCTGTAAGCTTCTATCTTTTTAAGCCACTGCTACTTTGGGCTTTTCTGTCACTCACGGCCAAGCCGAATCCTAACCAATCTACCAATTACTGTTTCTAAGTTTAAACACCACCTCACCCAACCAAATGTTGATTCCCTCTAAATGTTAAATTTACAACAATAACGCTGTTTCTCGATAGACCCACAAGTGTAAACTAGGGCAGTGGTTCTCAAATTTCAGCAGGCATCAAAATCATCTGTAAGGTTTGTTAAAACACAGTTGCTAGGAGGGAAAGAATTAGAATAAGTATAATCAGCTCTTAAAAAGCCTGGCTGAGAAGAAAAAGAAGAAAGGAGTAGAATGGCCAACTCATTCCTATTACGTATGCATATGTATCAATGATAAAGAAGATTTGAGCCCATTAAAACGCAAATAGGAAAAAACAACAGTAGAAATAGGCTAAAATACAAGAAAGAGGTGGAATAACTGATATATACGATCCAGGAGAAGGTAAACAGAGATGAAGTAAAAGTATGGGTTGAAGGATTTGTTTGTCAGGAAACAGGACGCTTTTCCCACTGTAATATGAGGGAACTGGTCAAGAAGCTGTAAGGAAAGAAAAGAAAATGAGAGAGTGTCCACATTCTGTGAAGTGGAAAGAGAGGATATCTGCTAAGAATGAGGTACTAGGAGAGAGGAGGGGACTGAGGCCTTCGGAAGAGCGAAGAGTTTGAAAGAACTGCTTGATGTATCTTCTCAAGGGCCTGAATGATATTTAGTTGCTAATTAACAATTATAATACTATACGAAATAGGAAATATGGTATCTTTTGCTTAAACTACACACATAAAAACCAAAAAAACTAAACTCGTTGCCGTCAAGGCAATTCCGACTCATAGCAACCCTACAGGACAGAACAGAACTGCCCCATAGGGTTTCCAAGGAGCAGCTGGTGGATTCAAACTGCCAATCTTTTGGATAGCGGCTGGACGATTAACCACTGAAACATCAGAGCTCCAAACTACACACATAGTGGTAACTATACTAATCAATATTCCAAAAAAAAAGAGTTGTGTTTCACTAAAACAAGTATATAAGCAAAATTATGTTTTGCAATCAAACCCATGCTTTTGTCTTGATATTTTTACTTTACTAAAAACTGACTTAATTTTGACCAATTTAACAACACTCAGCTTACCAAAGACCTCAATAGTGATGTAATTCTGGTTAGCCAAAGATTAATTTTACAGCATTTACTACAATTACTCACCACTGATTCAAAATGAATTTTCTGAATTAATCTGAAGTTCACAAAGTTTCATGTCACAAGTAATGTTTTCATTCAAACATTAAAAATGCAAAAACAGAACACTGTCATGGCTATCTTCAAGAACATAAAGATCTAAAACCAAATCAGGCCTGGAAAGTATCTCTCCTTTCTGTTGCAGGATGGAAGAAAACCTCCTAAACCAAAAAAAAAAAAAGAAAAAAAACCTGCCGTCTAGTCCATTCCGATTCATAGCGACCCTATAGGACAGAGGAGAACTGCCCCATAGTGTTTCCAAGGCTACAAATCTTTACAGAAGCAGACTGCCACATCATTCTCCCTCACAGCAGCTGGTGGGTTCGAACCATCAACTATTCAGTTAGCTCTTGAGTGCTTTAACCACTGTGCCACCATCAGCATCCAAAAGTACTCCAAATAAAGCAGGTAATACACCAACTTAAACATGTTTTTATTATCAATTCTGAGATAGTAATCTGCATACTTTTATTCTTATGTAAATACAAAGAAAATGTTATTCTAATTATAATGACTTAGAATATTCACCTATTTTCTGTTCTCCAGGTAGATATTTTATTCCAAACTAATTTAAATAAATCGATAACATAAAATAATTTAAATAAAAAACTTAGAATATTCTATCAGAATAATATTCTATAACTGCACTGTCCAATATGGTAGCCACATTGACTATTTAAATCGAAATTAATAAAAGTACTTTTTTTTTTTTTAATTCAGTCACACTAGCCACATTTCAAGTACTCAACAGCTACAAGCGGCTAGCGGCTATGGACCAAATAGAGAATATATAGAATATCTCCATCATCACAGAAATTTCTAGTGGACAGTGTGGGTCTATAACAATGTCAATTACTGCTTAAGAGAAAGCTTAGTTAGAAAGACTGACATTATCTAAAAGTGATTAGACTAAGCACTATAAACAACATGGGTAATAGTACAGTACCCCACATATCCTGCAAGTGATCAATCAGCTTTTGATAATGGTGAAATATTAAACACTATAATATTTCTAATTTCAGAGAGAACTAATAATATGGTTTACTCGTTTGCTGAGCAACTCCCATTACTAAAATGATCAGGCAAATTTATTAACACATGAAAACTAAAAACTAAACAGTAGATAAAACTGAAACCAATAAATACACTCATTCTTTCTATATAAATTTATTAAGTGCTTAAGCATATAACATGATGGAAAATATTTTAATTTTTTATAATTTTAATTGCACTTGCAGTTCAGTGAAAGTTGACAAATCAAGTCAGTCTTTCACACAAAAACCCATATACACCTTGTTGTTGTTGTCAGGTGCCGTCGAGTTGGTTCCAACTCACGGCGACCCTACGCACAACAGAATGAAACACTGCGCGGTCCTGCACCATCCTTACAATCGTTGTTATGCTTGAGCTCATTGTTGCAGCCACTGTGTCAATCCAGCTCGTTGACGGTCTTCCTCTTTTCCGCTGACCCTGTACTCTGCCAAGCATGATGTCCTTCTCCAGGGACTGATCCCTCCTGACAACATGTCCAAAATATGTAAGACACAGTTTCGCCATCCTTGCCTCTAAGGAGCATTCTGGCTGCACTTCTTCCAAGACAGATTTGTTCGTTCTTTTGGCAGTCCATGGTATTTTAAATATTCTTCACCTACACCACAGTTCAAAGGCATCCTTATTCATTGTCCAGCTTTCACATACCTATGATGTGATTGAAAATACCATGGCTTGGTTTTTTTTTGGGGGGGGGGGGCTAGCGCGCCTCAGTCTTCAGGGTGACATCTTCGCTCTTCAACACTTTGAAGAGATCCTTTGCAGCACATTTGCCCAATGCAATGCGTCTTTTGATTTCTTGACTGCTGCTTCCATGGCTGTTGATTGTGGATCCAAGTCAAATGAAATCCTTGACAACTTCAATCTTTTCTCCGTATGTCATGATGTTGCTCATTGGTCCCGTTGTGAGGATTTCTGTTTTCTTTATGTTGAGGCGTAAGCCATACTGAAGGCTGCGGTCTTTGATCTTCATTAGCAAGTGCTTCAAGTCCTCTGCACTTTCAGCAAGCAAGGTTGTGTCATCTGCATAACACAGGCTGTTAAAGAGTCTTCCTCCAATCCTGATGCCCCGTTCTTTTTCATACAGTCCAGCTTCTCGGATTATTTGTTCAGCATACAGATTAAATAGGTATGGTGAAAGAATACAACCCTGACGCACACCTTTCCGGAATTTAAAACAATCAGTATCCCCTTGTTCTGTCCGAACAACTGCCTCTTGATCTATGTAAAGGTTCCTCACGAGCACAATTAAGTGTTCTGGAATTCCCATTCTTCGCAGTGTTATCCATAGTTTGTTATAATCCACACAGTCGAATGCCTTTGCATAGTCAATAAAACACAGGTAAACATCCCTCTGGTATTCTCTTTCAGCCAGGATCCATCTGACATCAGCAATGATGTCCCTGGTTCCACGTCCTCTTCTGAAACCAGCCTGAATTTCTGGCAGTTTCCTGTAGATATACAGCTGCAGCCATTTTTGAATGACCTTCAGCAAAATTTTGCTTGCGTGTGATATTAATGACATTGTTCTATAATTTCCACATTGAGCTGGATAACCTTTCTTGGAAATAGGCATAAATATGGATCTCTTGCAGTCAGTTGGCCAGGAAGCTGTATTCCATATTTCTTGGCATAGACAAGTGAGCACCTCCAGCGCTGCGTCTGTTTCTTGAAACATCTCAATTGATATTCCATCAGTTC
This sequence comes from Elephas maximus indicus, assembly GCF_024166365.1. Taxonomy (NCBI): domain Eukaryota; kingdom Metazoa; phylum Chordata; class Mammalia; order Proboscidea; family Elephantidae; genus Elephas; species Elephas maximus. Next base: position 74,400,979 of record NC_064824.1, on the reverse strand, counting down.
CTGGAGCCTTGTTTTTCGCCAATGCCTTCAGAGCAGCTTGGATCTCTTCTTTCAGTACCATCGGTTCCTGATCATATGCCACCTCTTGAAATGGTTGAATATCGACTAATTCTTTTTGGTATAATGACTCTGTGTATTCCTTCCATCTTCTTTTGATGCTTCCTGCGTCATTTAATATTTTCCCCATGGAATCCTTCACTATCGCAACTCGAGGCTTGAATTTTTTCTTCAGTTCTTTCATCTTGAGAAACACCAAGCGTATTCTTCCCTTTTGGTTTTCCATCTCCAGCTCTTTGCACATGTCATTATAATACTTTACTTTGTCTTCTCGAGAGGCCCATTGAAATCTTCTGTTCAGTTCTTTTACTTCATCAATTCTTCCTTTTGCTTTAGCTGCTCGACGCTCAAGAGCAAGTTTCAGAGTCTCCTCTGGCATCCATCTTGGTCTTTTCTTTCTTTCCTGTCTTTTCAGTGACCTCTTGCTTTCTTCATGGATGATGTCCTTGATGTCATTCCACAACTCATCTGGTCTGCGGTCACTAGTGTTCAATGCATCAAATCTATTCTTCAGATGGTCTCTAAACTCAGGTGGGATATACTCAAGGTCATGCTTTGGCTGTCGTGGACTTGCTCTGATTTTCTTCAGTTTCAGCTTGAACTTGCATATGAGCAATTGATGGTCTGTTCCACAGTCGGCCCCTGGCCTTGTTCTGACTGATGATAGTGAGCTTTTCCATCTTCTCTTTCCACAGATGTAGTCAATTTGATTTCTGTGTGTTCCATCCAGTGAGGTCCATGTGTATAGTCGCCATTTATGTTGGTGAAAGAAGGTATTTGCAACGAAGAAGTCATTAGTCTTGCAAAATTCTATCATTCGATCTCTGGCATTGTTTCTATCACCAAGGCCATATTTTCCAACTGCTGATCTTTCTTGTTTCCAACTTGCACAGTCCAATCGCCGGTAATTATCAATGCATCCTGATTGCATATTCGATCAATTTCTGACTGTAGCACCTGATAAAAATCTTCTATTTCTTCATCTTTGGCCCTAGTGGTTGGTACGTAAATCTGAATAATAGTCGTATTAACTGGTCTTCCTTGTAGGCATATGGATATTATCCTATCGCTGACAGTGTTGTACTTCAGGATAGATCTTGAAACGTTCTTTTTGACTATGAACGCAACACCATTCCTGTTTGAGTTGTCATTCCCAGCATAGTAGACTATATGATTGTCTGATTCAAAATGGCCAATACCAGTCCATTTCAGCTCACTAATGCCTAGGATATCAATGTTTATGCATTCCATTACATTTTGACGATTTCCAATTTTCCTAGATTCATACTTTGTACATTGCAAGTTCCGATTATTAATGGATGTTTTCAGCTGTTTCTTCTCATTTTGAGTCGTGCCACATCAGCAAATGAAGGTCCCGAAAGCTCTACTCCATCGATGTCATTAAGGTCGACTCTACTTTGAGGACTCAGCTCTTCCCCAGTCATCTTTTGAGTGCCTTCCAACCTGGGGGGCTCATCTTCCAGAACTATATCAGACAACGTTCCGCTGCTATTCCTAAGGTTTTCACTGGCTAATGCTTTTCAGAAGTATACTCCCGGGTCCTTCTTCCTAGTCTGTCTTAGTCTGGAAGCTCAGCTGAAACCTGTCCTCCATGGGTGACCCGACTGGTATCTGAATACCGGTGGCATAGCTTCGAGCATCACAGCAACACACAAGCCCCCACAGTACGACAAACTGACAGACACGTGGGGGATACACCTTGTTACACACTCCCAATTACTCTCCCCCTAATGAGACAGCCCGCTCTCTCCCTCCACTCTCTCTTTTTGTGTCCATTTCACCAGCTTCTAACCCCCTCCACCCTCTCATCTCCCCTCCAGGCAGGAGATGCCAACATAGTCTCAAGTGTCCACCTGATCCAAGAAGCTCACTCCTCACCAGCATCCTTCTCCAACCCATTGTCCAGTCCAATCCATGTCTGAAGAGTTGGCTTCAGGAATGGTTCCTTTCCTGGGACAACAGAAGGTCTGGGGGCCATGACCACGGGGGTCCATCTAGTCTTAGTCAGACCATTAAGTCTGGTCTTATGAGAATTTGGGGTCTGCATCCCACTGCTCTCCTGCTCCCTCAGGGGTTCTCTTGTGTTCCTTGTCAGGGCAGTCATCAGTTGTAGCCAGGCACCATCTAGTTCTTCTGGTCTCAGGATGATGTAGTCTCTGGTTCATGTGGCCCTTTCTGTCTCTTGGGCTCGTAATCACCTTCTGTCCTTGGTGTTCTTCATTCTCCCTTGATCCAGATGGGTTGAGACCAAATGATGCATCTTAGATGGCTGCTTCCTAACGTTTAAGACCCCGGACTCCACTCTTCAAAGTGGGATGCAGAATGTTTTCTTAATGGATTTTATTATGCCATGTGACTTAGATGTCCCCTGATACCATGGTCCCCAGAACGCTGCCCCTGCTACGCTGGCCTTCGAAGCATTCAGTTTATTCAGGAAACTTCTTTGCTTTTGGTTTAGTCCAATTGTGCTGACCTCTCCTGTAATGTGTGCTATCTTTCCCTTCGCCTAAAGTAGTTCTTATCTACTATTTAATTAGCAAATACCCTTCTCCCATCCTCCCTCCCTCCCCCCTCTCGTAACCGCAAAAGAATGTTTTCTTCTCAGTTTAAACTATTTCTCAAGTTCTTAGAATAGTAGACTTATACAATATTTGTCCTTCTGCAACTGACTAATTTCACTCAGCATAATGCCTTCCAGGTTCCTCCATGTTATGAAATGTTTCACAGATTCCTCACTGTTCCTTATTGATGCGTAGTATTCCATTGTGTGTATATACCATAATTTATTTAGCCATTCATCCGTTGATGGGCACCTTAGTTGCTTCCATCTTTTTGCTATTGTAAACAGTGCTACAATAAACATGGGTGTGCATATATCTGTTGGCGTAAAGGCTCTTATTTCTCTAGGATATATTCCAAGGAGTGGGATTGCTGGATCGTATGGTAGTTCTATTTCTAGCTTTTTAAGGAAGCGCCAAATCGATTTCCAAAGTGGTTGTATCATTTTACATTCCCACCAGCAGTGTATAAGTGTTCCAATCCCTCCACAGCCTCTCCAACATTTATTATTTTGTGTTTTTTGGATTAACGCCAGCCTTGTTGGAGTGAGATGAAATCTCATTGTAGTTTTGTTCTGCATTTCTCTAATGGCTAATGATGGTGAACATTTCCTCATATATCTGTTAGCTACCAGGATGTCTTCTTTACTGAAGTGTCTATTCATATCTTTTGCCCATTTTCCAATTGGGTTATTTGTCTTTTAGTAGTTGAGTTTTTGCAGTATTATGTAGATTTTAGAGATCAGGCGCTGATCAGAAATGTCATAGCTAAAAACTTTTTCCCAGTCTGTAGGTAGTCTTTTTACTCTTTTGAAGTCTTTGGATGAGCATAGGTGTTTGATTTTTAGGAGCTCCCAGTTATCTAGTGTTTCTTCTACATTCTTAATAATGTTTTGTATACTGTTTATGCCACCTATTATGGCTCCTAACGTTGTCCCTATATTTTCTTCCATGATCTTTATCGTTTCAGATTTTATATTTAGGTCTTGATCCATTTTGAGTTAGTTTTTGTGCATGGAGTGAGGTATGGGTCTTGTTTCATTTTTTTGCAGATGGATATCCAGTTATGCCAGCACCATTTGTTAAAAAGACTGTCTTTCCCCCACTTAACTGTTTTGGGGCCTTTGTCAAATATCAACTGCTCATATGTGGATGGATTTATGTCTGGACTCTCAATTCTGTTCCATTGGTCCATGTATCTGTTGTTGTACCAGTACCACGCTGTTTTGACTACTGTGGCGCTATAAAAAAGAGGTTCTAAAATCAGGTAAAGAAAGGCCTCCCACTTTGTTCTTCTTTTTCGGTAATGCCTTATTTATCCGGGGCCTCTTTCCCTTCCATATGAAGTTGGTGATTTGTTTCTCCATCTCATTAAAGAATGTCATTGGGATTTGGATCAGAATTGCATTAAATGTATAGATCGCTTTTGGTAGAATAGATATTTTTATAATGTTCAGTCTTCCTATCCACGAGCAAGGTATGTTCTTCCACTTATGTAGGTCTCTTTTGGTTTCTTGCAGAAGTGTACTGTTGTTTTGTTTGTGTAAGTCTTTTACATCTCTGGTAAAATTTATTCCTAAGTATTTTATCTTCATGGGAAAATGGGAGCTACTGTAAATGGCACTGATTTGGTGATTTCCTCTTCAATGTTCTTTTTGTTGGTGTAGAGGAAACCAACTAATTTTTGTATCTTTATCTTGTAACCCTATACTCCGCTGAACTCTTCTATTAGTTTCAGTAGTTTTCTGGGGGATTCCTTAGGGTTTTCTGTGTATAAGATCATGTCATCTGCAAATAGAGATACTTTTACTTCTTCCTTGCCTATCTGGATGCCCTTTATTTCTTTATCTAGGCTAATTGCTCTGGCTAATTGCTCTGGCTAGGACTTCCAGCGCCATGTTTAATAAGTGTGGTGATAAATGGCATCCTTGTCTGGTTCCCGATCTCAGTGGGAATGCTTTCAGGCTCTCTCCATTTAGGGTGATGCTTGCTGTTATCTTTGATAAATGCCCTTTATTACGTTGAGGAATTTTCCTTCTATTTCTATTTTACAGCGAGTCATTATCATGAATGCATGCTGAACTTTGTCAAATGCCTTTTCTGCATCAATTGATAAAACCATGTGATTCTTGTGTTTTATTTATGTGGTGGATTACATTAATTGTTTTTCTAATGCTGAACCATCCCTGCATACCTGGTATGAATCCCGCTTGGTCATGGTGAATTATTTTTTTGATATGCAGTTGAATTCTATTGTTTTGAATTTTGTTGAGGATTTTTGCATCTACATTCATGAGGGATACAGGTCTATAATCTTCTTTTCTTGTGGTGTCTTTACCTAGTTTTGGTATCAGGGATATGACGGCTTCATAGAATGAGTTTGATAGTATTCCATCCTTTTCTATGCTCTGAAATACCTTTAGTAGTAGTGGTGTTAAGTCTTCTTTGAAAGTTTGGTAGAACTCTGCAGTGAAGCCATCTGGACCAGGGCTTTTTTTTTTGTTGGGAGTTTTTTGATTACCTTTTCAATCTCTTCTTTTGTTATGGGTCTATTTAGTTGTTCCACCTCTGTTTGTGTTAGTTTAGGTAGGTAGTGTGTTTCTAGGAATTCATCCATTTCTTCTAGGTTTTCAAGTTTGTTTGAGTATAGTTTTTCATAGTAATCTGATACGATTCTTTTAATTTCAGTTGGGTCTGTTGTAATATGGCCCATCTCATTGCTTTCTCTCCTGTTTTTCTTTTGTCAGTTCAGTGGTTTATCAATTTTGTTGATTTTTTCAAAAAACCAACTTTTGGTCTTATTAATTCTTTCAATTGTTTTTCTGTTTTCTGTTTCATTTAGTTCAGCTCTAATTTTTAGTATTTGTTTTCTTCTGGTGCCTGTGGGTTTCTTTTGTTGCTCTCTTTCTATTTGTTCAAGTTGTAGGGATAATTCTTTCGTTTTGGCCCTTTTTTCTTTTTGGATGTGTGCATTTATTGATATAAACTGGCCTCTGAGCACCGCTTTTGCTGTGTCCCAAAGGTTCTGATAGGAAGTGTTTTCATTCTCATTGGATTCTTTGAATTTTTTTATTCCATCCTTAATGTCTTCTATAAGCCAGTCTTTTTGGAGCAGGGTATTGTTCAGTTTCCAAGTGTTTGATTTCTTTTCCCTGCTTTTTCTGTTATTGATTTCCAATTTATGGCCTTATGGTCAGAGAAGATGGTTTGTAATATTTTGATGTTTTGGATTCTGCTAAGGGTTGCTTTATGACCTAATATGTGGTCTATTCTAGAGAATGTTTCATGTGCACTAGAAACAAAAGTATACTTTGTTGCTGTTGGATAGAGTGTTCTATACACGTCTGGGAGGTCAAGTTAGTTGATTGTGGCATTTAGATCTTCCGTGTCATTACTGAGCTTCTTTCTGGATATCCTGTCCTTCACCGAAAGTGGTGTGTTGAAGACTCCTACTATTATTGTGGAGCTGTCTATCTCACTTTTCAATGCTGACCAAGTTTGTATTATGTATCTTGCAGTCCTGTCATTGGGTGCATAAATATTTAATATGGTTATATCTTCTTGGTGTATTGTCCCTTTAATCATTACATAGTGTCCTTCCTTATCCTTTCTGATGGATTTAACTTTAAAGTCTATTTTGTCAGAAATTAATACTGCTACTCCTGCCTTTTTTTGATTGTCGTTTCCTTGATATATTTTTTCCATCCTTTGAGTTTTAGTTTGTGTCTCTAAGGTGTGTCTCTTGTAAGCAGCATATAAACAGATCTTGTTTTTTAATCCATTCTGCCACTCTCTGTCTCTTTATTGGTGCATTTAGTCCATTTACATTCAGGGTAATTATGGATAGGTACAAAAAATTGTTTTGTTTTTGTTATGAATTTAGTGCTATCATTTTTTTGTGTGTTATTGACAGTTTCTTTTTCCCACTTGATTTTATGTGCTGAGATTTTCTTTATATATTGTCCTTTCCTCATATTTGTTGTTGTTGATTTTGTTTCTGCTGAATCTGTATTTTTCCCTTGTATTTTATTTTGATGAGCAGGATAATTTGTCTCCTTTGTGGTTACCTTATTATTTACCGCTATTTTTCTAAATTTAAACCTAACTTTTTCTTTGTATCACCGTATCTTCCTCTCCATACGGAAGGTGTATGATTACATTTCTTAGTTGCTTTTTATTGTTTTAATGTTGTCTTCTTTTATATAATAACATCGCTGTTACCCTGTTTTGGGCTTTTTTTTTTTTTTTTAATCTTGCTTTGTTTTTTTTTGGATTTCCCTGTCTGGGTTGACTTCTGGTTGCTCTCCCCAGTGTTCTAGTCTTGGGTTGATACCTGATATTATTGATTTTCTAAACAAAGAACTCCCTTTAGTATTTCTTATAGTTTTGGTTTCGTTTTTACGAATTCCCTAAACTTCTGTTTATCTGGAAATGTCTGAATTTCACCTTCATATTTAAGAGACAGTTTTGCTGGATATATGATTCCTGGCAGGCAATTCTTTTCCTTCGATTTTTTAAATATGTCATCCCATGCCTTCTTGCCTGCATGGTTTCCGCCGAGTAGTCCAAGCTTATTCTTATTGGCTCTCCTTTGTAGGTGACTTTTCATTTATCTCTCGCTGTTCTTATAATTCTCTCTTTATCTTTGGTTTTGGCAAGTTTGATTATAATATGTCTTGGTGACTTTCTTTTAACATCTACCTTATGTGGAGTTTGATAAGCATTTTGGATAGATCTCTTCTCATCTTTCACAGTATCAGGGAAATTTTCTGTCAACAAATCTTCAACAATTTTCTCTGTATTTTCTGTTACCCCTCCCTGTTCTGGTACTCCAATCACTCGTAGGTTATTTCTCTTGATAGAGTCCCACATGATTCTTAAGGTTTCTTCATTTTTTTTAGTTGTTTTATCTGATTTTTCTTCAAATATATTAGTGCCAAGTGATTTATTTTCGAGTTCAGAAATTCTAGCTTTTACTTGCTCAATTCTGCTCCTCTGACTTTCTACTGAGTTGTCTAATTCTGTAATTTTATTGTTAATCTTCTGAATTTCTGATTGCTGTCTGTCTATGGAGTTTTCCAGCTTTTTAAACTTTTCATTATGTTCCTGAATAATCTTTCTAACTTCTTCAATTGCTCTATCTGTGTGTTCCTTGGCTTGTTCTGCATATTGCCTCATTTCCTTCCTGATGTCTTGAAGGGTTCTGTATATTAAACTTCTGTATTCTACATCTGGTAATTTCAGGAATGCACTTTCATCTAGAAGACCCCTGAATTCCTTGGTTTGAGAACTTGTTGCGGTGATCATGGTCTGTTTCTTTATGTCACTTGATATTGACTGTTGTCTTCGAGCCATCTATAAATTATTGTATTAGTTTATGCTTGCTTACTGTGTCGTAACTGCTTGCTTTTTTTTGTTTTGGTATACCCCTATCGGTTGCTTGAGTGAACTAGATTGTTTTCACCTTTGGAGCCCTGGTGTCCTGTCCCCAGCTGGCTAGAGCTGTTATCAGGTATATCAGTGTAGGAGTCCATTCAGTTTTCTTGTATGAATTCAGCTCAGGTTTCCAGGAGCTGATCATCAAGTGTGTGGTACAGGCTCTGTCCTACAGTCTTAGAGGGGCAGGGGTGATTGGCGTATATACCGGTATCTGATTGCAGCAGGGGGTCACGCTCTGAATAAGGCAGGGGGCTGAAAACTGACCCCCAAGTATCTCTGAGGAAAACACGTCTCTGTTTCCTAGAGTGTGCTGGTGGGTGGGTTCTGCAGACAGACCATGGGCACCCAAAGTTTTTGGTTACAAGAACTGGGAGGTATCAGGTATCTTTGGACCCCTGTCACAGGTGGCTGGGTGACCTGAGTGGAGCTACCAGTTCTTAGGTCCCTGATGTGGGTAGGTGAGGACACTGTTTAATAAGCAAAGCAATGTCAAACTTCAAACACCCACCTCTCCACCACACAGCTGAAATGGTTAAAGTTTGCCAACAAGGGCCTACTCTCCTGAAACAGGCCCACACAGGTCCATGCAGAAGGGAAAGGTGCTCGAGGTCCACAGACGGTTTACGCCTGGACAAGAACCGCTTCTGTCCTAAGCTCCCCCAGTCAATGGAGCTAGCAAATTATCTTTTCCCCCCAATTGCATTTTTTTTTACCTTCCCCAAGGCTAGGAGGATGGCTCTAAGTGCTCACCAGGGTCTGTCTCAGGCCCAGGGATTCAGCCACTGAATCCGGCTTGGGGGTGGGGGTGGGGGTGCGGTAAAATATACCCAAGTACTTAGCTTTTGCTGAGAGCGCCGTTCTCCTCAGGTTCCTGACGTGTGAGTAGGCTGTGTAGCTGGCTTCTTCTTTCTGAGGAAACTGCGGCCGAATGCTAGTACCAGCCCACTGCCACCGCTGCTGCTTCAGGAATGGTGCCTGAGGGCTCCCCGCAATTCAGGTCCGGTAACTCCTCTCCACTTCTGAACGTTCTGTTCCTCCCCCGCCCCTCAGTTCATTGTCTAAGCTTGCCTCTGATGCTCAGGGCTCCCAGCTTGTCACAAATATACTCGTTTCACTTGTTTTTTCGGGTCTTTGTTGTAAAGAGGGCTCGCTAGAAACGTCTATTCCACCATCTTGGATCCGCCTCCGGGAAATTTTTTTAAAACACACACACATACATTCACACAGGACTCAATACAAAGTACCTGACTTATAAACCTCCAAAAAAACCCAGTGCCGTGGAGTCAATTCCGACTCATAGCGACCCTATAGGACAGAGTAGAACTGCCCCATAGAGTTTCCAAGGAGCACCTGGCGGATTTGATCCGGTGACCCTTTGGTTAGCAGCCATAGCACTTAACCACATAAGATCCAAAAATTTAATATGCTTGAAGTAGTTTTAAAATATTGAGTAAATTAATTGAATTCATAATTTCAAAAAAAATTTATTGAAGGGTTAGGGTGTCAGGATATTCTTCATTTTCAAAAAAAAAATTAAAGGAAAAAATAACCAGATCATCAATAATTGGTTAAACATGAAAGACTGAATTTATACATTTATTTTTACAACCTGTTGAAAAACACTAAAATAGTAGTGAAGAAGTAGAAGAGGTATAAACCCAGAAAGACACAAAGAATGGGAAAGGAGACAATAGCAGACCAGAGACATCAACGAATTTTTGCAAGACGGAAAGCAGACAGATGAATGCTAACAGACCTAGCAAGGCAGAGGAAGCTGAAACCTTAGAGCCTGCAGAGGAACAATTCACTGTATTTGTATCACAGAACACTAGGAAGATTTCAAAGCTGGAGACACCAAGTACTACAGAAGAAAGGGGTAAGATATGAAACTGAAAACAGATGGCCTAGATGAAAGTGTACAAGCATCAGACAACTACACCCTCCCTCTTAAATCTGGCAGGAGACAGAAGGTTTATTCCATGGGAAAAGTAAACCAGAGAAGCTTGTGACTCAGGGACCCAAGGCACAGCAGAGGGCCGGGTAAGGTGTCACCCTGAAAATAGATAGGTTAAGTGAAAGCATACACAACGACTGAAAAAACCTACACACACACGCAACCCCAATCTCCCTCTCTGCTCTCAAACACTGGCAGTCAAGTTAAACTCCGCCATGACATCTCTCTGGGAAAGACCTACAAATGTTGACTAATGGTTCAACTCGGGTGGGGAGGGGCAACAAAAATGACAGTTCACTGTGTAATCAGTCCACAGTGAAGCCCACAAGTCAAAAAGCCCCTCCATTAGTTCTTTCCTCATTCCTAAATAAAACTTGTTAGCAGAGATCAATATTCGAGAAAAGCCTCAATCATAAAATACAGAGCCTAATCATAAAACAAACCACAGAAAAAGGAATTCAGAAGAAACAGAGAAAACGTAGAACAGAAGACAACTTCAAAAAAGAATTATAATGGCTGATAATATTTATTGAGGACTTACCATGTGCCAGGTACTTGTGTAAAAATTTTACCCGACGAGGTAGGTACAAGTATCCCTATCTGAAGATGAGAAAACTGGTGTACCGAGAGGTTCAGTAATTTGATTAAGGCATACAGCTATGATGTAGTAGAGCAGATATTTGAAACTAGGTTATCTGGCTTCAGAGTCTATATGCTTTCTCAGGAAGCTAATGAAGAATATGCTTCACCAAAACAAAAATAACAAACCAAGAAGAAAAGAATAAGGGATCCAGAAAACAGGGAATCCAACACAGAAGAAAGGCAAAAAGAACTCCCTGGATGCCGATGAACAGTAGTCACAGGAAAACCACTCTTCAGCCAGCCAAGAAAGAACCATTCCAGTTAAAGCAGAAGGAATGGGGCTTTCAAATGTGGTGTTTCCAAGGGAAAAAAAATAAAGGAACTGATAAACTGCCTGATGTGTTGACCATTGTGAGGCACAGCTTTACAGTTCTGCCAGAGATTGGGAGAGAAATACTAACCAAATGATTATTTAAATAAAGGAATTGCTTATCCAAGAGAAAAAAAAATTATATAGAAAGAATATGTTCACCGTACACTAAGTCACTCATCTGAGAACAATATTTACATTCTAATTAAATGTAAACATTGAATATTAATTTAACCAAAACAGTGAGATAACTATTGAGAAGATGGCAAAAGAGAGGGGAAGGAAAGCTAAATTCCACAGTGGATTTCAATAGATATAAAAAAAAAAAAAAAATAGTTAATATTAAAAGAAAAAAAAAAAAAAGGAACTTATGCACCTTACTTAGAAATACAGAGATAAATACCAGGAAAAATAAAATAGCTGAGACCATTAAAAGGTGTATCAGGATTTGGGGGTGGGTTAAGAGTGGTGCAGTACACTGGTTTTTTGTTATAAATCTCTCATATATTGCTGGTGGGAATATATTTACTATAAGCATATACCTCCACTATGAGCTGGCAATTTCACTCCTAGAAATATATCCAAGAGAAATGAGGCATATGGCACTAACACATACGTACAAGAATGCTCATCGCAACTTTATTCATAATAACCAAAAACTTGGAAACAACTAAAATGTCCATTAAAACAAATAGCAAATTTAACTCTAAAATGCGTAACTCCAAGCAAAAACTAATGCATGATGTGTCACCAATTGCTATTATGAGAAAGGAAAAAGTAAATATAAAAGGATTATACCTTTTTCTTGACTCTAAATTCCTTAGAAATAACATTGAGAATCTTTAAATCAGAGAAATTCCAGAAACAGTCTCTGAAGAAGATGACTTCTGTGATACTCCATGAAGATTCTAAATTTTATTTCTTCAGCTATTATTTCTGCATCGTCTATCTTCTTGGTAATATCAAGTGACTCAAATTTTTTAAAAGCTGGTTTGTTGTTAGGTGCCATCGAAATCAGTTTCGACTCATAGCGACCCCGTGTACAACAGAACAAAACACTGCCCGGTCCTGCGCCATCCTCACAACCATTTTTATTCTTGAGCCCATTGTTGCAGCCACTGTATCAAAAACTGGTTTACAGAAATAAAATATACTTTCATTTACACACAAATGAAAGTAAGGCTAGGGATCTAAAGAAACGAGAACTATCTGTTATCAGTCAGTTCAACGTGTACAAATTTCTTAAATTCAAGATTCAAAAGTTACTGTAAATAGCATTGCCACTATTTTTTATCGCACAGTTGTTAAGAGTTCAGCTGCTAACCAAAAGGTCAGCAGTTCAAATCTACCAGCTGCTCCTTGGAAACCCTATGAGGCAGTTCTTCTCTTTCCTATAGGGTCACTATGAGTCGGAATCGACTGGACAAGAGCAGGCTATTTTTTTTTTTTTAACCATTTTTTATTAGATTATAAACCTAGCAACTTAAACATTGGGAAAAAAACTTTCAAATGTTGCAGGTAACAAAATACCAAGAACATAGCTCAGGATTATATTACAGCATATTCCTTCAAGTTACATGGTGGCCAGGCTTCTCTGACTGCTCTTGCTTCCATTTCACATTCTCCTGTCTTCTAAAATTGTCTTTTTCCTAACAATTAATACAAAGATACCTAAGTTCATAGAAAACTAGTAAGCTCAACGAAGATTTGTTATTTCATGGGTCCAAAGATCACTGCTTTAAAAAGTCAGATGTCACTCCTGTTACATTCAGAGATATTTTTAAAAATCAATAGTTACATATATCAATAAGCAGATATTGTTTTAGAAAACAGTAACAGGAATTTAACTTACAGGAAAATAATTACCTGTGCAGAAATTATCAGAAACTACAATTCAATAAGCATAAAAAAAAAATAAACAGAGCAAATTTGCTACCAAAAATGTGAAATGTTATTTGAAACCATATACAAAGATGGATCACATCAGAAAATAGAACTCACACTCAGCTGCTGACCAAAAGGTTGGAGGTTCGAGTCTACCCAGAGGTACCTGGGGACCTACTTCCAAAAAACCAGCCACTGAAATCTGTGTAGCACAGCTCTAACCTGACACACACAGGGTCACATTGAGTTAGAACTGAGTCAATGACAAATGGTTTGGGGTTTTTTTTTTTTTTTGGTAATGTTAACTCTCATCTGAAAACTATTGCTGGAATACTTGACTCAATTTAGATAAATCAACATCTCACAGCTGTAAAAAAAAAAAAAATCAAGTTCAGAAAGAAAACAAGAAAAAACATAGCCAGAATAGGAAAAGGTATGAACTTTCCATCTTGGAATTGCATATAAATAAACTCGTAGGGTCAAAATTAAGCAAAAGAGTTATAAAAAAAAGTCAAAGGCACAGAAAGAATCATTCTTATAACCCAAGAACTTAACACAATACCACTGCTGGCACTCAATGAACAATCTGGAAGTAAAGAAAGGAAATTACTTTTTTTCTGAGCTCCTACGATTAACATTCTAAAGTTTTGTTAATTATGGACAAAAAAAAATACTCCCAAGTGATAAAAATAACAACGAAAAAAAAAGCCACCAGATTTAAAATCTTTACGATAAGCTAGGTAGTAGATAGCAGGGATATAACACGTATTCATCTCATTTAACTCACTATTGAATCATCTACCAATGAGCAGCACCAAAAACGAAATGAACATTTGTCTCCCAAGTTAAAATACATAACAATATTCTCCTTAAATGCATCTAAGCAATAAAAACAGCATTGTTTACCCAAAAAATGTAAAAACAATTCAAAATTTTAATTATTCTTAATAAGCTTTTCAAAAATTGGGTGCTTTATATTAATACCATGGAATTTAAGGGATTATAAACATAGCTTCTAAATGTATGTAAGCCACATTAACAAAGTTATCCCAAATTCTAGGTAGGGAACAATCCATTTTCAGACCAACCCCATAAAACTATCCTTAGACAGCAGACCTCAGGTTTTCTTCTTTGGGAGAAACCTGCTCTTCATTTCATATTTAAATTTGAAATACTTTATCTATGAATTCACTGAAGACTTATAAAACACACAACACCATTCTCAGGACACAAAGTGAACATGCTTCTGAATCTTAATTCATATCCTGTTTCACCAGGACACACAGGAAAATCTGTGACAACAAATGAAGAATATTTTTCACCTTACTGAAAAAGCATGTTTTAAAATTAAAAACCATGAACAAACCTACCTACAAAATAATTCATTTTTTATATCAAATAGCTGCACATGCTGTAATTGAAATAATGTATCTAAGGTTACAAATGAAAAGTGTTAGGTATCATTCTTGAAGTGACAGATTAAGTTACTAATCCAGTTACGGTAACAGCCATATTTGTAGTTTAACATAAATTAAGACCTTGATTATATTTGTGACTATTTTAAACCAAGTAACAAATTCCTTTGTACCTGTAAATGTAATTTATAGCAAAGCCAGGTTCATTTTCCAAACCAATCTATTTCACACTGTAGAAATACTCTGGTATAATGGTATAATGTAATTCTTGTTGTAGAATGTTGAAAAGAGTAGATTCACTAAAAGCACAGAAGAGGTTTGAAGATAAATGAAGATGCTATTCATTCAAGGGTAATTTCATCTTAGAACTATATGAAAGATGTTTCACTCACACAGGGTAGTATATGGCCTCATATTTAAGTGTATTTCCACTTCAAATATAATGCTACTAGATCGATTATGTTGATACTGTATATCTAATAATGAAGAATTCTAGCCTTTTCCTATTTAAAAAATAAGACTTTTTTTCTTACTGTCTTTTTATTGTTTTGCCTAACAGCAACAAATTTTAAAATCCAACTTGCTCTTTTCTTTTTAAACAAAGAAGTATACCCTATGACTGATATACTAATTAGTAACTCCTGTGAACTATAAGAGTGTGATTATTTGCTGTTAAATATTTATATTAGTAAACCATGTGCAACCATTTCATATTAATATATTTATTTCCTTAATTACTAAAAATGACAACTCTAATAGCCACCTAATCCTGACTATACCTCAATCCCACAAATCCTACAAAACTTTAATTTAAATGTTCTATTTACACCATACCATTTATATATTGAGATGAATACTGAGAATGTTTTTAATTTTCTAAAATCTGTTCGCAGTTTTAGTTCAGTTATCGTTTACAAAGATCACATTTCATATAACTTAATGTTTTATAAAGATCACTGGGAACCCTGGTAGCGTAGTGGTTAAGTGCTACGGCTGCTAACCAAGAGGTCCGCAGTTCGAATCCACCAGGCGCTCCTTGGAAACTCTATCGGGCAGTTCTACTCTGTCCTATAGGGTTGCTATGAGTCGGAATCGACTCGATGGCAGTGGGTTTGGTTTTTTGGTTTCTTATAAAGATCGTATTTTATATATTTAAATCATTCCATATAAGTATAAACCACCAAATATTTTAATACTTCTGCTACATAAAAGATAATGTAATACAAAGCAATCAATTTGAAGAATTTACATATCAAAGAAACATCTTCATTCTCTATTTTGCTAGTTTTCATTCATCTAGAACACTGATAAGGATTTAAAAAAAAAAATTGTCCTCAAGTTGATGCTGACTCATAGTGACCCTACAGGACAGAGCTGAACTGCCCAACAGGGTTTCCGAGGCTATAAATATTTATGGAAGCAGACTGCCACATCTTTCTCCAGCAGAACAGCTGGTGGGTTCAAACGGCCAACCTTTTGGTTAGCAGCTGAGCGCTTATCCATTGCGCCACCAGGGCTCCTTGAAAAGGATTTTACAAGTCCCCTTATTTAAGCAACGTTAACTAAAATCTCTCTACCCCTTAACTTTCCTTTTTTCTCCCAACTCTGAAAGTGAATACAAAAGCCTCATTTTGCAGAGGACAATCAAAATGGGATGAATGAACAAACATTAAGGACTAAAATTTCACACCTTATGCAACTTTAACAAAATTATATCAATTTTTAAAATGCTTTTCATAAAATATTATTCTATTAATTCCCTCTATTAAAATATACCCACTGGTGTCATCCTACTTGTACTTTTATCAGGTTTAAACTGACACTTAAAGTTGCATACAGCCACAAACAACTTGTTTAAAACAAAAATGTATTCAACCAGACTGAAAATTCAAAATACTTCCTTCTAAAATTTTCAGGGAAGCTGTATACTGTGGCCATCTGCATGACAAGACAAGTTTACAGAGGCAGTATTTTCATACTCATGGTTGTTTCTACAACTGACCTGTAGCCCCAAAGAAAATAGATTGCACCCTCCTGCTCTTCCCCATTCACATTAGGATATTACCATTTAACCACTAATTAATATGTCTACCTAAAAAGCACCGTTTGCTAAAAGGAAAAAGCAAGGGTCAGCTAACTATCAGCAGATCAGACAGTTAGTGTTCATGACCCAGCATTAATGGAACCTATAAAAATGCTGGCTTTTTTTTACTGATACAATATATTCAACAGAAAGTAAATTGTTTGTTTGTTGGCTTACTTTTTGCTTTTAGAGATCAAGTATTTATTCACAAAGCGTTGGGGAAAACAAAGTTATCCAATGGAAAAGGGATATTTCCCTTAACCTGCACTAAATGTTATTCTCATAGGAAGATTCCTCTTATAGCATTCTAATAATTGTCATTAGTTTGAGACACTCTCTAAAAATAAATTCAAACTTTTACAATATTTAGATTAAGTCATACATTAAAAGGAAAATCAGTTTTTCAGTTGGCTTCATACAAGCTAAATTAAATTCTTTCTAAAACTTATTAGAAAATATCATTTTATTACATAAAAGACACTTACAAAATATGTATCTAAATCTTCGAAGTCAAAACAGGCATTAATTCAGCACTCAGTATCATCGTATTTCTATTGCTTTCACTTTTGAAAAGAAATTTCTTACTTATTATCTAGCTTGATCCTCACAAGGAGCCCTGGTGGTGCAGTGGTTAAGCACTTGGCTGTTAACTGCAAGGTCGGACGTTCAAACCCACCAGCCGCTCCGCAGGAGAAAGATCTGGCAGTCTGCTTCTTTAAAGATTAAAACCAAAAACTGGTTGGTGTCGAATCAATTCCGACTCATAGTGACCCTATAAGACAGGACAGAATATCCCCATAGGGTTTCCAAGGAGCGGCTGGTGGATTTGAACTGCTGACCTTTTTGGTTGGTAGTCTAGCTCTTAACCAGTACACCACTAGAGCTTATCTGTAAAGATTACAGCCTTGAAAACCCTATGGGGCAGTTCTACTCTGTCCTATAGGGTTGCTCTGAGTCAGAATTGACTCGACGGCCGTGAGTTTGGTTGGTTTTGATTCTCACAATAACCCATAATACAGTTAAGACTGACTTTATCCCATTTCAAAGATCCAAAAATAAGACATTTACCTTTTTGCACTTCAGTATAAATTATAAATTGTAAGAGATTATTTGTTAGGCAATGTCAGAAATAATTTGTGAATTAAATGTTCACTTGCTTTTTGGACAAAATTCAAAGATTTGATATATAGCAAAGTATTATGAATATATACTCTCAGCTCAGACTTCCTGGGTTTACATTTCAGCTCTGCCAAGTATTATAACTTTGGGCCAACAGTTTAACCTCTCACTGTCTTAATTTCCTAATCCATAAAGTGGTAATATAGTAACTACCTCATAGGGTTGCTGTCTGTGAGGATTACCTAGGATATCTAAAGCACTTAATCTGTCTGACACACAGATTAAGTGCTGTGTAAGTTTTAACTACAATTATTATTTTTATTAACATTATCTGTAGAATAGGGATTATAATAACACCTACCTCATACAGGTGTTGTGAGAATTAAATGAATTAATAAGAATCAAGTGCTTAACATAGTGCCTAGCACATAGTAGGCACTCAACCTATGCTGTTGTTTTCAGCTTATATTCACAGCTGTGTGGGCTCTTTGACTTCAGGCAGAGCTTCTCTGAATTTCATTTTCCACATCTTTAAGATGAGAGTAATAATAGCATCCTACGCTTGCCCTGGAAACCCTGGTGGCGTAGTTAGTGGTTCTCAGCTGCTAACCAGAAGGATGGCAGTTCAAATCCACCAGCCGCTCTTTGGAAACCCTATAGGGCAGTTCTGCTCTGTCCTGTAGGTTCGTTATGAGTAGGAACCAACTCGATGGCACCTAACAACAACAACAACAACACTAGGTTGTGGTAAGGACTGAATGTGACACTCTGCATAAAACTTCTCAGTATAGGGCGGTCCAACATGGCAGAGTAGCCAGACACTTCATAACATCTCTCCTACAACAAAGACACAAGAAAACAAGTGAATCAGATATAGATGAAAACTTTGGGACCCTCAAAGACAAGGCTGAAGAATTGGACCAAGCACCAAGTGGAAGGAGAGACAGTACAAAAACAGGAGACATGGAGAATTAAAGATTGCCAGCACCCTGCTAGCCAAAACTGCATAGTGCAGCCATATTTAGACAAAGCAAGGAGCATTCCCAACAGAGATCCCCATCACCTGGTGCAGCCAAGCAAGAGTGACTCTGCACTCACTTCCAGAGCCAGGCAGAAGTGTATCTCACCCTGCAAAATTAAGTGCACATACCTCACCCACCATGCCCACCCCAGCCCCTCATGTCAGAGGCATGGCCAGTGGGGCCCCCCAACCTGCCTTGCCTAGTCCCCCCTCCCCACACAAAATCACAGTCCAGCAGCACCCACTACCACCCCACCCCCTAAGCCAGGACCTCACAGACTGGAGGCACCCGCCCCTTTGCTCAGCCACTTGCACCAGGGACCCACAGACCAGCAACAACTCCTACCCCCTCCAGCCACCTACATCAGGGGCCTGAGGGCCAGCAATGTCTCCCTCGTACTCTCCAGCCACCCGGATCGGGGACCTGAGGACCAATGATGCCTCTACTCCCACCAGCCACCTGCACTGGGGGCTTGAGGGCCACTGGAGCTTTCTACTCCCTCTGGACATCTGTGCCAGGAACCTGAGGGCCAGAGGTGCCTCCTACTCCCTCCAGCCAACTGTGCAGGGGCCTGAGGGCCAGAGGTGCCTCCTACTCCCGCTAACTATCCTAGCCAGGGACCTGAGGGCCAGTGGAGCCTTCTACTCCCTCTGCCTACCTACACAGGGGGCCTGAGGATCAACGGTGCCTACGATTCCCTCTAGCCACCGTGCCAGGGGCCTGAGGGTGGTGCCTCCCACTCCATCCAGCCACCCACACTAGAAGCCTGAGGGCTGATGGTACATTCCACTCCCTCCAGCCAACCACAAAGAAAGTCAACAAACCTACTCATCAAAACAAAAAAAAGAAAAACATAAGGACTCAGTAAACACAAAATCAATAATAATGAAAGAAATGCAAAGAAAATCTACAAACAAAAAGAACTCAGCACAGAAAATTAAGTGGAACAAAGAAACCATCAACTCTACAAAGAAAAAGTACAACAAAATGACAGCACTAAACTCATACCTACCTATAATCACACTGAATGTAAATGGCTTATATGCATCAGTAAAGAGAGAGTAGAAGAATGGATTAAAAAAAAAAAAGACCAATCAATATGCTGTCTACAAGAGACACACTGTAGACAAAAGACATAAACAACTAAAACTTAAAGGATGGAAAAAAATGTATCAAGCAAACAATAACCAAAAAAAAAACAAAAGCAGGAATGGCAATATTAATCTCTAATAAAATAGACTTTAAGGCAAAATCCACCCTAAAAGATAAAGAAGGACATTATATAATTCACCAAGAGGATGTAACCATAATAAATATATACATACCCAATCACTCACCAGGCGCTCCTTGGAAACTCTATGGGGCAGTTCTACTCTGTCCTAAAGGGTCACTATGAGTTTTCATACCCAATCACAGGGCTTCAAAATACATAAAACAAACTCTAACTGTATTGAAAGGAGAAGGAGTTCCACAATAATAGTAGGAGACATCAACATACCACTTTTGGTAAAGGACAGAACATCTAGAAAGAAACTCAACAAAGATACAGAAGATCTAAATGCCACAATCAACCAATTTCATCTCATAGACGTATACAGAACACTCCACCCATCAGCAGCAAAGTATACATTCTTTTTCAACACACATGAAACATTCTCCAAAACAGACCACATTTAAGGCCACAAAGGAAGCCTCAACAAAATCAAAAACACTGAAATAATACAAAGCATTTTCTCTGATCACGATGCCATAAAAGTAGAAATCAACAAAAGGAAGAGCAAGGAAAAAAAACAAATACATGGAAACTGCATAACACCTTGCTTAAAAACCACTAAGTAATAGAAGAAAAGAAAGATGGAATCAAAAAATTCCAAGAATGAAAACACATGTTACCAAAACCTTTGGAACACAGCAAAAGCAGTGCTTAGAAGTCAATTTATAGCAATAAACACACGTCAAAAAATAAGAAAGCGCCAAAATCAAAACATGAACCCTACTACTTGAACAAATAGAAACAGAACAGCAAAAGAACCCCACAGCCACCAGAAGAAAGGAAAAACAACAGAAATAATCAACAAGACCAGAAGTTGGTTCTTTGAAAGGATCAACAAAATTGATAAACCACTGGCCAAATCGACAAAAGAAAAGCAGGACAGGAATCAAATAAACCGAATAAGAAATGAGATGGGTGACATTACAACAGATCCAACTGAAATAAAAAGGATCATAACAGAATACTATGAAAAACTGTACTCCAACAAATTTGAAAACCTACAGGAAATGGTCAGATTTTGAAACATACTACCTGCCTAAACTAACACAAACTGAGGTAGATAAACTGAGCAGACCCATAACAAAACAAGAAATTGAAGAGGCAATAAAAAAATTCTCAACAACGACAACAATAAAAAGCCCTAGATAAGAAGACTTCACTGGAGAACCCTACCAAACATTCAGGGAAGGGTTCACACCAGTACTACTCAAACTATTATACATACACACAATGGAATATTACATAACGATAAAGAATAACGACAAATCCATGAAACATCTCACAACACAGGTAAATTTGGAAGACGTTATGCTGAGTGAAATAAGTCAATCACAAAAGGACAAATATTGTATGAGACCACTATTACAAAAAGACAAGAAAAGTTTACACACTGGGGAAAAAAATCCTCTGATGGTTACCAGGGACGGGAGGGGAGGAAGGGAAAACTACCAAATAGAAGATACATACTGGTGAAGCAAAAAGCAATACATAATATGGGGGAAGTCAGCAAAGCATGACCAAGGCAAGGGAGGACACTGAGAGGAATGCAAGAACAAAGGGCAACAATGGTAATTACTATAGCACAGGCAATCCTGCAACAACAGTATTCACAATAATTTTCCAATAGATACATTTTTTTTACATAGGTAGATAGGTAGCCAAGAGATGTGGGAGGGTTTAAGGGAACACGTCTACCTGCAGACATAGGTTTAGTGGTAGATACTTCTACATGCCTGACTGTAGATGCTACTGATATACTAATATAGACAATAGAGCACACAAGGGCCACAGTCAGCACAACTTCTTAGACATAACCAAATACCTCGTTGGACAAAGTTCCTAGGCTCGAAGGCGAAGGACCATATACTAGGGGGACAGGTACATCAATTGGCACACCAAAGTTCATAAAGACAAAGTTCTGTACCCTACTTTGATGAGTAGAGTCTCTGGTCTGAATAGCTTTCAAGTAGCCATCTAAGATACAACTATTGGTCTCTTACCATCCAGAGCAAAGGAGGGTGAAGAAGACCAAAGATTCAAGGGAGCAATTAATCCAAAGGACTAATGGACCACATGAACCACAGCCTATGTGACCCCAAGACCAGAAGAACCAGATGGTGCCCAGGTACCAGTGGCCACCACTCTGACTGGGATCACAACAGAGGGTCCCAGACAGACCAGGAGAAAAATCACAGAACAAAAATCACATTCACAAAAAAGACCTGGCCAACTGGTATGACAGAGTCTAGAGGAACCCCTGAGACTACGGCCCTTAGACACCCTTCTGAACTGGAACTGAAGCCATTCCCAGAGAACACCATTCAGCCAAACCCCAGGGCCCATAAAATAAATAACACCTGAGAGGATTGTGCTCTTTAGAACAATCAATTGTATAAAATCAAAAGGGCAACATTTGCCCAAAAGCAAAGATGAGAATGCAGGAAGGGAATGAAATTGGAACTTAGGGCAGAAATGGGGATAGCACTGACACGTTGTGAGGTATGAAACCAAAGTCATGGAACACTTCACCTACAAACTATAGAATGAGAAACTAATTTCCTCTGTACACTTTCACCTAATACACAATAAAAATTTTTTTTAAAAAAAGCTCTTAGTATATCAGATACTCCACACAAAAGCTCCCAGTATATCAGTACATAAAAGTATTCGATAAATATTAAATTTTAAAACAAATCTTTTTTAGTACTTTACACAAAGTTATTTTCAATCACCTTGACATATTTAGGTATTACCAATCCGGCAGACTTCCATTACTCTTGCTGACACTGATCACATGTATCTTTGTCAGAGAATCAAGAGAGAAAGTAATAATAACCAACATCCACTGCATATTTACAATATGCCAGGTACTTTTCTAAGTATTTTACATATGTTAGCACATTTAATTCTCACAACAACCCAATCCAAATATCTCTAAATTTTACAGATGAGGAAACCGGAGACAAAGAGTACTATTCAAGGTATGCCACAGAGCCCTGGTGGCACAGTGGTTAAGACCTTGGCTGCTAACCAAAACGTCAACAGTTCAAATCTACCAGTCACTCCTTGGAAACCCTATGGGGCTGTCCTCCTCTGTCCTTCAGGGCCACTATGAGTCGGAACTGACTTTAAGGCAATGGGTTTGGGTTTTTTTGGTTTTATATTTGGAATATCACTTTGAGGACTAAGGTGCGCCTGACCCAAGCCATGATATTTTCAGTTGCCTCATGTGCATCCGAAAGCCAGACAATGAATAAGGAAGATGGAAGAAGAATTAATGCCTTTGAATTATAGTATTGGCAAAGAATATTGAATATACCATGGATTGCCAAAAGAATGAACAAGTCTGTCTCGGAAGAAGTACAGCCAGAGTGCTCCTTGGAAGTGAGGATGGCGAGACTTCATCTCATGTACCTTGGACATGTTATCAGGAAGGACCAATCCCTGGAGAAGGACATCATGCCTGGTAAAACAGAGGGTCAGTGAAACAAAGACCCTTGACAAGATGGACTGACTCAGTGGCTGCAACAATGGGCTGAAATACAGCAACAATTTTGAGGATGGTGCATGACTGGGCAGTGTTTCACTTTGTTGTACACAGGGTAGCTATGAGTTGGAACCACCAACTCAACAGCATCTAACAACAACATATTTGGAACTGAGTCCCTGGGTGGTACAAACACCAGAAGATGTTTTCAACTCAAGACTTTTAAGGATAACAAAAATAATAAAGGATTAGTTGAGGCAAACAGGAGTCCCTGGGTGGTGTAGTTATCAAGCTCAGCTGCTAACTTAAAGGCTGATAATTCAAGACCACACAGGGGCACCTCAGAAGAAAGGCCTGGCAATCTACTTCTAAAAAACCAGCCATTGAAAACCCTATGGAACACACTTCTACTCTGACAGGCATGGGGTCGCCATGAGTCAGAATGGATTCAATGGCAACTGGTTATTTGGTTTTATATTTGAGACAAAGAGACCAAGTGTCCATCACATTTGTGGAATCACCTATAAAAACAGCATATGCTGAATCACTAAAAACATCAACTTCTTGAAGAAAATCAAACAAAACACTTAATGCAAAAAATTTGTAGAGTTCACACATATTTGCTCATACTGTATTTCTAGACCTCCCTGTCCAATACAAGAGCCACTAGCTACATGTGGCTATTGAGCACTCAAAGTGTGGCTAATGCTGAGATGTGCTGTAAATGTAAAATACACATTAGACTTTAATCTGAAAGTGAAAAAAAATGCAAAATATCTCATTAATAAATTTTGTATTGATTACAGGTTAAAACGATATTTGAAATATTGAAGTAAAAATATATTATTAAAATTAATTTCACTCATTTCTATTTTTTTTAATAGGCTACTAGAAATTTTTTAATTACACATGTGGCCCACATATTACACATATTGGACAGCGGGTTTAGGTTTAGGAGGTAAGAGAGACTCATAACATAAAATTATTATCAAAGTTCTTTTCCCAATGAATATAAGCTTAAGTCTTCCAAACACAAGTATTGTGCAGAGGAAAATTTTATTTTCTCTCTCTCCCTCTAAATATATATACACATGCACACATACAGACGTATATATTTATCCTTAAATATACATACATATTTATACACACACCTGTGTGTGTGTGTATATATATATGCACGTATACGCACAAACACATAGCTCATGAGAAACAGAGGAATGTGCCACGCTAATGCTTCACTATATTCAACATACGAGACTATTGCATAACCAGGAAACACTTTAGGTAATGCCAATCCTTTATAGATGAGACAAGGAAAGCAAATCTAAGGAGAAATGGCCACAGGAAAAAATTCATTTTCCTTTTAACTAAAATCATACAGGAGCCCTGGTGGCGCAGTGGGTTGAGAGCTTGGCTGCTAACCAAAAGGTTCACAGTTCGAATCCACCAGCTGCTCCTTGGAAACCCTATAGGGCAGTTCTGCTCTGTCCTACAGGGTCGCTATGAGTCGGGATCGACTCAATGGCAATGGGTTTGGTTTGGGATTAAAATCATAAAGGTTTCTTCAATCAAAAAAGATCTACTGTATTTTAATGCAAATAATGTGTGTGATATGTTTTTCTGTCAACTGTGCAACGCCCTCCCCCATTATTTTTCTAGGCATGCTATGTGCATTATATGTGTGGATGTGTTATTTACAAAAAATACAGTAACCACTTAGTTTCAGGAGTATAATAAATACCAAGTCTATGTGGTAAGTAGATTTTAAATTTCTTGATAGCTTAACTGGCAGACTATTAAAATATCTGATGTTTGATATCTTCTACGAAATATCCAGTTTATGGATACCTGTCATACTGTTTGATCAATTTTATACATCAAAAGTGAGGCCTTTAACTGATTCTTCTAAATGGATACTGGTCCACCATATAAAAGAAAATTACTCCATAAACTTTACATCAGATATTTGGAAAAGTCACATTTATAGTCATGGCTACTATCAGCTGTCAAACTAAAGAATATTGAAGAAAACCAAGACTTTTTAATATATGCTGGTTAATTTATCATCTAAGTGACATATGTAGGATAACAAAAAAAATTGAAATGGTTAAGCAAAATTCTACATTTTAAAAGGTCCTTTTTTCTAGTTTTATTTTTAATTGCAAATACAATTTGAGAAGAGAAAGTAAATTAATAGCAACCATAAAAATGGAGTCACTAAATAAAATACACACTAAGAGATCAACTACTTAGCAAAACTGCTTTTTTATTCCCTTCCACAGATTATCTGAAACATAAATATGTGTGTATGTGCATACACGTACACACACACACAGAGGAGCCCTGGTGGCACAGCAGTTAAAGCACTCAGCTGCTAGCCAAAAGGTCAGTGGTTCAAACCCACCAGCTGCTCTGCAGGAAAAAGATCTGGCAGTCTGTTTCCATAAAGATTTACAGCCTTGGAAACCCTATGGGGCAGTTCAACTCCATCCTATAGGGTCGCTATGAGTCAGCATCGACTCACGGCAGTGGGTTTGGTTTTGGATGTATGTGTGTATTTTTTCTTTTTTAAACAGTAACATAGCGATAGTGGAGCCCGGGTGGTGAAGTGGTTAAGAGCTCAGCTGATAATCAAAAGGTAAGCAGTTCAAATCTACCAGCCACTCCTTAGAAACCTGATGGGGCGGTTCTACTCTGTCTTATAGGGTCACTACGAGTCAGAATCAACTCGATGGCAACAGGTTTTTTGTTTTTGTTTTTTTTAATATACTGATATCTTGGTTTATACCAAAAACTAGTTAAACCATCTATTCCAGGGTTTCTCAACTTCGACACTATTGACATTTGGAACTGGATACTTCTTTGTTGTGGAGCGGGCTGTCCTGTGCTTCATAGGATGTGTAGCAGCATCCCTGACCTCTACACATGAGATGCCAGTAGCACCCCACTACTACCAATATGACGGCCAAAAACGTCTCTAAACCTAGCCAAATGTTCCCTGGGAGATAAATATCTTACCCAGTTAAGAACCACTGATCTATTCCTACCCAAAATACCTTCCTATCTGGTGAAAATTACTTCAGTACTTCCTGAACTACTACTCTTTAGCTTAAGGGGTCTTCGTAGCACATCCCCAGATGGCTTCAGCAGGGAGATCAGTAAACCTCCTGAAAACATATGCAGAACAGCATGGTTATGTTTTTATTTGTGTGTGTGCACTGGAATGTTTTCTATAGCTTTCATCAGATCCTGAAAGACTTACCCAAAAAATGTCAGTTAAAAAAAGGTTAAGAATCGTGCTTCAACTAAAGTATTCACTGTGTCCTGAAGCTGTCTTTTCAAACATATAAAGACCAGAAACACTATACACAGCGATTAATTTACTTGTGCTGTTGGTTATCAGGCAAGATTGCTTTCATCACACCTAAAAACTATTCATTCAGCAAACAGTTCTTAAGTATATATTATATACCAGGCACTATGTTATTAACATCTGCAAGCTAAACTTAAATTCCACCTCCCTCACAGAAAAAGGATTAACATTGTAAGTATAAATTCATTTTTATTGCATATAACCAACTGAGAATTTCTGCCTATGAGAAGAAAACACATTTCTTTCCATCTTTTCCTGCCTTAAACAAAACAAACATGTACTAAATGACATATTATGTTTCAGACATTGTTATTAAGCCCAGAGGATACCAACTTGAATAAAAACGATAAATGAGAAGACCTAAAATTAAGTGCCTAGCATTGTGCCTACAGCACAGCAAAAGCTCAATAAACAGTTCCTTTCCTTCCTTTTCTTTCTGTCCTCAAGAAGCTCACAGTCTCATCTCCAATAAACACGTCTTAAAATTTCTCTAGTATCTCTTACCCATTGCCATCGAGTTGATTCCAATTTATAGCCACCCTACAGGACAGAGTGGGACTGCTCCATTGGGTTTCCAAAGAGTGGCTGGTCCATTCGAACTGCCAACCTTTTGGTTAACAGCCAAGCTCTTAACCCAGGGCTCCCTTTTATCTTTTAGATGTTCCAAAATAAAATCCTCTTCGTGAAATTCAAACTACATAAGCTAACTAAATAAATCACAGCTAAATATGTACAAAATGTTTGAATAACTGTAATTCTATAACCTACATAAACTTTTTTTTTAAGCAAACAATCCCTAAATATCCTATCCTTTCCACAGTGCAGTTTAGAAGGCCACTAATCTTTTTCGATCTTACAGCTGTGATACACAACTTAAAGAGTTATCACATTCAAGAAGTTGTTCGGGATAATAAGTATTAATGTAATTAATAAATATAAAACAAGTGGCTAGAGAAGAATACGTTTGCTTCAAGATCAGCAAAAGGATTAGGCCAGAATGAGTAAAATGAGTAGAATAAAGCTTAAAACTATGTAATGAAAAAATCTTTACAAATAAATTAGAAAATAACTTTGTATCCATAAATTAACATACAACCCCAAATAATCAATACTATCATATCTAGCCAAAAGCAAAACAGCTAAGAAATAGAATGCTAGTACCTAAAAGTGGTTTTTAAAAATTAAATAAACAATGAATAATGAAGATTTTTATATTTATGTATTGACAACAATTAACTAAATGACACTATATACGAATTACGCTTTAACGGAGAAGCAATGTTATGTTGATAATAGTAAATTACACAGAAAATTTTTAAACACATAGTATCAGACTTTATGGAGGGGAAAAAAATAATTGAACTCCAAATGACTCAAATCACCTGGGGCGGTTAAAAAAAAAAAGTCTCCATGATTTATATATTTACCTGCACAGCAAGAGAAGCCGCATTGTCAGAAAGCAAAATCTGCTCGTCTGTGGAAACGCAATAAAAAAGTCCAAGTCAACACAGTGTAATCACTAAACAAGTAAAATATACTTAATTTTTATTCTTAAAAATTCATTCCTATTTTAAAAAAGAAAAGGCATAGCCTTTAACAAATTATGAAATTCTGTATCAATGCTACTGCATAATTATAATTTTGGTTAAATTATCATAGTATGCAAATAAATAATGAAATGGCTATTTCCTCAAACTGTTTAATCATATATCTCATTTTATCGGCAATATGTAATTAAAATTGCTCATTTAAAAACAAATTCATTTTTCAAGTTTTCAAGAAATATTCCTCTCCTTTTTTTTTTCATTAAGTAAAACAGTGCCTATTCAAACCCGTTTAGTTAAAAGCAAAAGCATTCACAATCATATAAAACCAGCCTGCAGTTAATACTGCACAGTGTGTCTAAGTCTGTCACACAAAAGAAAGATGACAAGTTCGCTGCAATAAAAATTCCGTGCTTAGAAGACTAGGGCTGCTGCCTATTAGTCTTCATTACTTTGCAGTCTTCTGACAACTGTAGCAGGCTGCTGAGCCCCAAATGGGGTCCATAATGTGATCTGATGATATATGAAGAGCTGCTAAAGGAAGCCTGAACCATCCTAGTCTATACATTTTAACAGTTCCTTTTTACTGAGAGCCCACTTTACCACAGGACTTCAAAAATCTGCTGTCTCAGCTCTTGGTGCAGTAAATCTGCCAACTGCGCCTGCAACCACATCATTTTACACTGCCCATAGCAGCCAGTATAATGAGTCAATAATAAACTAAGGATCTTACAGGCCATGAATGGTTGGTTTATACTGGCAAGTTTAGGTAAAACCTCCTAGATAAACTATACAAGGGAATCCCTTCTTTATATTTTACGTTCTCTTTGCAATATGTTACTGAAGCTTTTTTAAATAAATATATTTTGATAAAAGGCCATTTTTAATTGTGAACAAGTACCCACCTTTCAGCTGCTGATACAACGTAGCATTTTCAGGCCAAGGTTCTACAGCTGTGGAAACAAAGCAGTGATAATCAGGTGCATAGGACAAAAAAAATATCAATAACCAACCAAAGTAATAATTATGTTTGCCTAGAGCATTTAAAGTCAATTGCCAAGGTTACCTTATACATGGTTACTAATCACACTACCTCAGATTCTATGGTAACCTGTACTAGAGGAGCTGTTTTAAACACGTTTGGTTTATTGTTTGGTGGTGGTTTGTTTTTTATGAGGAGGAGGTGGGAAACAGCTTGTGAGATCAAAATTGAGAATTTAAAAATTAAATAGCCTATATGCTATAATTCCCTTAAGCTCCTTCAAACACAGATCCAAAATGTTACTCATACATATAAAAAGATACCAAATTTCCATCCACTACAAAAAAAAGTGAAAGCATATTTTACTGTAAACTTTTAACTAGGTAAATTTTCAAATAGACAAACTGTACAAAAGAATCAAATACATCTGTATCAGGTTGTGCACCTTTCCTTATAACCTGGTAGTATTTAAAAATAGAGAGGACTCCTGTCGTATTCTAGAAAATTCCATTGTCTTGACACTCCACCACCACTCCACAAAAACATGATGAAATAATAAGTACCCACAACCTGAAATAAAGCTAACCAATCAGCCCATTGTTGTGGAGTAGATTCCGATTTACAGTGACCCTATGGAGCCCTGGTGGCACAGCGGTTGAGAGCTACAGCTGCTAATCAAAAGGTTGGCAGTTTGAATCCACCAGCTGCCCCTTGGAAACCCTAAGGGGCAGTTCAATTCCGTCCTATAGGGTCACTCGTCGAATCACCTCCATGGCAACAGGTTTGGTTGTTGTTTTGTTTTTTATAGGACAGAGTAGAACTGTTCCATGGGGTTTTCAAGGCTGTAAACTTTTCAGAAGCTGACTGGCACATCTTTCTCCTGCAGAGCAGCTGGTGGGTTCAAACCATCGACCCTTCAGTTACCAGCCAAGCTCTTAACCATTGCACCAGCAGGGCTTCTTGAAATAAAGCTAGGAAAGCTAATTTTAGGCCTGAAGTCAGGCTTGACCATGACCCCTTAACCTCTTATAGGCTCCAGGTACAAAGAGAATATTAGCCATCTACCAGTTCTTGGAAAAAGCACTAGATTTGAATTTTGTCTAATTAACTGCACTTGAAAAGCAATGGCACCACTGATAGAATATACAGGATATCATTTGTTGAATTCTTCTTTGTGAAAGGCCTAAGACATCACAAACACCAATTTTAATACAGTAACTACTTTTGACCTCAGCAAGAAAGTAAATCAAATATATAAGATTTGAAAATAATTGATATTTTTCTTATTGTGTTTATACTAATCTAGTTGCTGTGGCATGGCAACAGATTACCATTTTTGAGATATAATTCCGGTTGATTTAAAAAAAATTTATGCACACGAAGTATTTTTTTCTTAAGACTGATCATTTAAGACAGTCCCTCCCATGGGTGAAGGAGGCAAGACTCCTTAATTTGCTTTCACTATACTTCAGAATAAAAAGAAAAACCTAACAGTATTACTATAAATTATAAAAGTTACTTTTGGCTTGGTTTGGTTTCAGCAACATAAAATTAAACTCATACTTAAGGATAATACCACAAAATCATCAAGCAAATAATGGGCAATACATAGTTTTGTATGTTGTTACTCATAATATTATATAAACATGTAAAGCTATTGAGTTCCAACTTACGTACCAAAAAGGTAGTGAAACAATATTATACTTTATTGAAAACTTTTTAACAAAGTAAAATTTCAATAAGAATCCAATTAACCTATATAACACAGTTTTTAAAATAAAAGTCAGGGAAATAAAAACAAGCTGACATCAGCGACTTACTCAAAAATAACCTTTTGGGATAAACTGTATGGTCAGCACTTCTATACTATGTACTAGAAACAGTACAATGAGGTTCATTCCTTACAAGACCTAAATCACCAAAGATTCAATTATATGCATTACATTAATCTTATTAGAGCAATAAAATATAGGAATAAAATTTACAAAAATTTCAAATAATAAAGATTGAAACTAAGTTCCTTGCCAGCACAGATGTGTTTTATGCATCTGTGAATTCCACACTGTGCCATGGTTTGCATACAGTTGGTATTCAGTGTGTGCACAGAAAGAGAAGTTTTTTTTTTTTTAATTTTTATTGTGCTTTAAGTGAAAGTTTACAAACCAAGTCACTCTCTCATACAAAAACTTATATACACCTTGCTATATACTCCCAGTTGCTCTCCCTCTAATAAGGCAGCACACTCCTTCACTCTATTCTCTATTTTCGTGTCCATTCTGCCAGCTTCTGACCCCCTCTGCCCTCTATCTCCTCTCCAGACAGGAACTGCCCACATAGTCTCATGTGTCTACTTGATCCAAGAAGCTCACTCTTCACCAGTATCATTTTCTATCCCACAGTCCAGTCCAATCCAATCCCTGTCTGAAGAGTTGACTTTGGGAATGGTTTCTGTCTTGGGCTAATAGAAGGTCCGGGGACCATGACCTCCAAGGTCCTTCTAGTCTCAGTCAGTCCATTAAGTCTGGTCTTTTTATAAGAATTTGGGGTCTGCATCCCACTGCTTTTCTGCTCCCTCAGGGGTTCTCTGTTGTGTTCCCTGTCAGGGCAGTCATCGTTTGTAGCTGGGCACCATCTAGTTCTTCTGGTCTCAGGCTGATGTAGTCTTTGGCTTATGTGGCCCTTTCTGTCTCTTGGGCTCATAATTACCTTGTGTCTTTGGTGTTCTTCATTCTCAGAAAAGGGGTATTTTTTATTAAATAAACTTACCATACCATTCCATAAATATTCTCACTAATCAAAGTTTTACTGAACCTAATATTATCAAATTATGTTAAGGTAATGGAGTGTTCTGATTAAATACTCTGGTAATTTTAACATCTGGCTAGTTTTTTTGGTTATACACTACACATGGATTACAAATTTTCAAAATAATGGAATAAAATACATTCTTTTATTTCATTTTACTTTGATCCACAATCAACGCCCATGGAAGCCGCAGTCAAGAAATCAAAAGATGCATTGCACTGGGCAAATCTGCTGCAAAAGACCTCTTTAAAGTGTTGAAAAGCAAAGATGTCACCCTGAGGAATAAGGTGCACCTAATCCAAGCCATGGCATCTTCAATCGCCTCATATGCATGCAAAAGCTGGATGAGTAATCAGACAACCAAAGAATTGACACCTTTGAATTGTGGTATTGGCGAGGAATACTGAATATACCAGGGACTGCCAAAAGAATGAACAAATCTGTCTTGGAAGACGTACAACCAGAATGGTTCTTAGAAATAAGGACAGAGAGACTATGTCTCACATACTTTGGACGTGTTATCAAGAGGGATTAGTCCCTACAGAAGGACATCATGCTTGGTAAAATAGAGGGTCAGAGAAAAAGAGGAAGACCTTCAACAAGATGCACTGGCACAGTGGCTACAACAATGGGCTCAAGCAGAGCAACAACTGTGAGGATGGCGCAGGACCGAGCAGTGTTTCGTTCTGTTGTGCCTAGGGTCACTTTGAGTCGGAACCAACTCAATGGCACCTAACAACAACAGCATTAAATATAAGAATAAAAGAAGAATATAATTTAAGCATTCTTTGATAAATCAGATGCTACTTCACTACTACGTAATATTACAGGGTTCTCATATGAACAGTAACTTACATGTCCCAGTTAACTCATCATCGTCCCCATGGATTCTCTTGATTCTAATACAATAGACATATGGGAAAGTAACAGAAATCTTACAACTTATCATTTGACTGCAAATAAGAATAAAGAAGCTGCCTACAAATCTCAAAAGTTCTGTTATTAAGAACCTAAAGCTAGAAAAAAGAAAAAAAAAAACCCCGTTACCATCGAGTTGATTCTGACTCATATTAACCCTACAGGCCCATAGGGTTTCCAAGGAGCAGCTGGTGGATTCAAACTACTGACCTTTTGGTTAGCAGCTGAGCTCTTAACCACTGCACCACCAGGGCCCCAAAGCTAGAAAAGAAGGAAGTATTATTTTACTCGGTCCAAGATACAAACTATGTTCCAACTCAAAAATTACTGTTGAAAATAAATTCTCAGAAAGTTACCCTACCAAAGTGGGGGCAGTGGTAGTTCAGTGGCAGAATTCTTGCCTTCCATATGGGAGATCTGGGTTCAGTTCCTGGCCAATGCACTTTAGGCACAGATACCACTTGCCTGTCAGTGGCAGTTTGTGTGTTGATATGATGCTGAACAGGTTTCGCAGAGCTTCTGGACTAGGATGGACTAGGAAGAAAGGCCTGGTGATCTACTTTCAAAAATCAGACAATGAAAACCCTACGGATCACAATGGTCCAATCTGCGACCCATCACGGGGATGTCACAGAAATTTGCAGCATTTCATTCTATTGTGCATAGGGTAGCCATGAGCCAGGGCCAACTCGATGGCACTTAACAACGACAACCCTACAAAATGATGTTTTCTTCAAAAATACATCAGTTAAAAAGAAAACGCAACTAGACTGATAGAAACCTATGTAATGATAATAACTGAAAATTCTACAGTATCATGAATGAGTAGGCAAGAGACACAGTGTGCGAAGAATAACCAGATGCCTATCTTACCCATGAGCAGTACTCAGAGTATACAAATATTACTGACATATATATTGCCTATGTGAACCAGCTCAAATAATTATATTTTAAGCATAACATGGGAAAAGAAATCACTAGTGTATCATCCGATAATAGTGCCAAAGGAGAAATCCTAAACCAGGTGTCATGGCAGTGGATCCACAAATAAACCATGCAGGTATCATTCTGGGAAATGAGCTCTATAACTATCTTCATGAGTAAATCCATGAAAACACGAACATTATCCTCTACACATAACAAAGCCTATTTCTTGCTTTGAGTAATATTAATTCAAGTCTTTTTACTGAGAATTACGTATTACAGGAAACATACTCAAAGTCCAAAAAGACAATTTCTTTCCTACTCCTTTCTTTCCCAAGGTCAAACAAATCAATTCCCACCCCTCATGACTGGCTGTGTATAAAAACCAGTTGCTGTCTAGTCTCCCTGACCCATATGTCAGAGTATGACCATGCTCCATAAGGTTTCCAATGGCTGATTTTTCAGAAATAGATCACCAAACCTTTCTCCCGAGGCACCTACAGGTAGACTAGAACTCCAACCTCTCAGTTAGCTGCCAAGAAAGTTAAAAAGGTAAAAAAGGGAGGGAGATTAAGAATTTAAACTTACGGTACTAACAATAAACCTTAAAAATCTTACAAAGAAAAATATTTTAAGATAGTAATAAAGCATTTTCATCTTTTACTAATTTTATTTCAATTGACTTGAAATGTGTTAGACCACCAACTACTTCAATAGTGAATAAAACTTTATGACTCACCTACTCTGCCTAGTCTCAATTTCTACCACCAAAAGCCAGTCTTAGAATAAATATCGATAGTGATATTTAGTTTCAGAAACTAGAAGTTTCTGAAAAGGAGGAAATGATAGGAAATGGGAGTGAGGGAGAATATTTATCCAGTGCTGTCAAGATGCAAGTTACTGGTATTATTAGCACATCAAAAGTAAACTTGATGCTCGAGACACATCAACAGTTACGTGGGGCTCTTGGAATAAAGACCAGAATCTTCAACTTGGTCTACGAGGTCCTACTTGGCCTTACACATCACCATCTCTACCTTCCTGGCCTCATCACACCTCCCCATTCCACTCTCTGTGCTCCAGCCACACTGGCCTTCACCCAGTTTGTGAATGTGCCATACTCCTTTCTGCCCCACAGACTCGCTTGTGTTGACTCTTCTGCTTGGAACAATCTTTCCCTCCTACTGTGTCCTCACATCTGTGTGCAAACATCACTTCCCCAGGCAGAGCCAGCTTCATGAGGCTACAACCTATGCAGCTGCACAGGACCCCACGCTGGCTTTAATCCTCTGCTATTGCAGTCTTGAAATTTTTAATAATTTTTGAACAAGGGGTCTCACGTTTCCATTTCACACTGGGCACTACAAATTACATAGCCAATCCTGCCTTCAGGGAAGCCTTCGCAGACATCCTTGAACAGTTCAAACACTCCAAAACACTCTCTTTACAAACTTTTATACATTGCACACCCCTTTATACTACCACTTGGAACCCTGGTAGCATAGTGGTTAAGAGCTTGGCTGCTAACCAAAAGGTAGCAGTTTGAATCCACCAGGCACTCCTTGGAAACTCTATGGGGCAGTTCCACTCTGCCCTATAGGGTCGCTATGAATCGGAATCAACTCGAAGGCGACAGGTTTTCTTTTTTTGGGTTTTGTACCACTTATCACAGTCAACATTTTCACATCAACTTGAGTGACTATTTGTTCATTTATCTCCCCTACTAGAACATAAGCACCAAAAATCCAGAGAGTTCATGCTTGATTTTTGCTTATCACTTTATCCCTAGCACCTATTATATAGCAGGCAATCAGCAAACAATGGCTGAATAAATCTTTGTTTCTATTACTACCATTATCTTTATTGTTATTACTCTGTACCATTTAGGGTAAAAATTCAGCAAAGAAGCTAAGGAAACTACACAATGTGACAAAAAACAAAAACAAAAAAAAGGACACTTTACCTAGAGAACTTTAATACTACAATCAACAACACAACTCTAAAAATATTAAAACAGCTGCCTAAAATAGTTGACAGAACCTGATTCTATAAATTAGCTACATATTTCCTACCTTGCACCAACCCTAAAACTGGAAATCTGTTTCAATGTTTTATATGAAAACATATAAAACATATAGCCTTCATCAGATGTTACCATTGTTACACTTCTAGGCCTAACAGTCAAGGCCCTCAACCACGTGACAAGCCATCTCACTATTCCCTTTTCCACATCCTAGGACTCTAATCCAGAAGTCACCATTTTTTTTAAATCTAATGTCTCCATCAATAAAATATTTGCACAAGCAGCCCCAAATGGGTTAAGAAATCAAATGCTTGGTATTTCTGTACTAATATATCATGTACATTTATAAAACATACACTTCAAAAGAAAGTTAAAAAAAGAGGTTAAAAAAAAAAAAAAGATCAAAATTCGAGTTCCAATATTTTCTTCCTGTACTGCAAAGGACTGTCTTGTACCACAGGATGCACACACCCCACCCCACTTTGGAGAACATCGCTCTTAATAAATAACTAATTATTTGACATTTTAGCAGGGAACACAGCCATTCACGTAAACCTGAGCAAGGAAAAGTCCTCCTCTATCTATCCTGGTGAAATCATCTTCTTTGACCAACCAAAAATCTTGGAGAGGAAATCACACACATGAATTAGTGAGGAGGATGAGGACGCCTGCTTGCCCACCTACCTACCTAACAACAGGATCCTCATATCCAGCCAGAGTACTTAAAATTTCCCCAACACACTTCATACATTCTCACCTTCATGACATTGCTCAAATGGTTCCCCACAGCCCAGAATACTCCTTCACTACCACACGTCCAAATCTTTTTCAAGACCAGGTTTAAATGCCACCTCCTTCAAGAAGGCTTTTGTAACTAAACAAATCTAATTTCTCCTTTATCTATACTGTTGATAGCAGTTTGTACTTGTCTTATGTCTTATGCTATTTTCTAGTCTATTCTAATGTGATGACAATATCTTATCACTCCAGAGTAAATTCCAAGTGTGAAAAATTCCTATGGTCTGGGGGCATTCATTAAAGACTTGGTTTCTCAACTGCTTCAAACTGAATATGGCATTTACAATAATATATACCACATATGAAATTCAAATTAAGCAAGATTTAAATTTTTTGTCTAATTACCATTTAAAGCTAGTATCTTTATTACAAGAGTTCCAAAGTAAAACTATCTACCTTTCAGAAGTTAATTTTTTCAGGATAAAGAAACTACTATGTATATTGTTTTTATACCAAAGCACTAACTTACTCTAAGGTACTCTAGTGACCTGCATTAATTCACTCTTTAAAATTAGAATTACTTCTTATTCACTAGCAAAACATCCATTAAATTTTCTATAATTTTTATAAAGAATATATTCCTAGTGTATAATATAACGAACATCTAGAAATAAAACAAATATCAGAGCCCCTCACAAATAAGCTCACATCCAAATAACATTACTAAAAGTCTTTTACTCAGTTAGTCTTTTACCTACTTTCCAATTTTGCCCAGACCTACAGCCTACTTATTTTACATTTAGTGTCTCCTTTGAAGCCCTGGTGTTGCACTGGTTAAGATCTCAGCTGCTAACCAAAAGATCGGCAGTTCGAATCTACCAGCCGCTCCTTGGAAACACTATGGGGCAGTTTTACTCTGACCTATGAGGTCCCTTAGCAGGAGGAAAAGAGATGCCTCTTAAAGTTTCAGTGTTTAGCAGGGATGAAGTGTTTTGTATTCAAATAAGTACTTCTTAAATTAAAAAAAAAAAAAACTTTCTCCACTCCTATAAGCATTTATGTGAGAGAGTAACAAAGCACACACTCTTGGACTTTTCGAAAGCGTAAGATAAATAATGCATAAACAAATACATACATACATATTTTTTAAAAGTATTAAAAATATATATATTTGCTTCTTATTTATTTTAATTGTCTTTAGGCTACCTATTTTTTAAGCTTTATCATCCAATGCAATATTTTTTTAATCAATATTCTTTACTACTAGTCCATTATAATTTTTAGTCAAATGACTGCTGGCCAATAAATTCACATATGTATACCCCTATGTCTCTTAAAGGCTCTATATTTATCTGCAGTATTCTCTTTTAACTTTCAAGTTGAGTGATATGTCATTCTGGTGGCAGATGATCTATCTATTCCATTCAACTCAGAGTATTTCACAGTATAAAAGCACTATGACCCGATAAACTAGTCATAATTCCAAAGTCCATCTTGCAACGATCTAATCTAAGAGGACAAGAAAAGGGTCACGAAAAAAGGTGCCCTCTTTTTCCTTTTTTTTTTTTTAAGTTCTGCATTCTTAATGTACATCACGACTCCTCTGGCATATGAATGTAGGTGAAGACATAATTTGTAGAATAATAGGCACTAATATTACATGCTGCTTCAATTCTGTCATATTTCCAATCCATCAAATTGATTAATGCCATAATAACTCTATACAAACCTATCATTTGTGCACTAATGAAGTCAAACTCAATTTATCCCTAGGCAACTGGATTCCAAAAGCTCATAGACATCATCTTCTCAGCCTACCAAGACTACTTAGACAGCATTACATATATGGAGCAAGAAACACGTGTAGCATATCTCCAAATTTGCATGGCTTTCTGCCAAAGGTGTAAATGCCAAAAGTGTAAACACTACTAATACAACAAAAAGCTCAAAGAGCATTTGGCAGCTCTTTAACATGGACAAGTTGCTGCAAGACACACAGGGAAAAGAAGGAAATAAATTTACTAGCTTGCCATGAATACTATAATGATGCTCTCAGTGATATCAACCTAGACAAAAAGTTCAAAACTCATCAAGTTTTAAGGCAATTATGATATGAAGGTTTTATTTAAAACAGATTTTTAAGATGTTTACACTTCGTCAAAACTAAAACTTAAAAGGGCTATGTATTATGTTTAACAGCAATTCAACCTACAAACTCCAGTATAATTCAAAGATAACACCATATCCCAGATAATACTGATTGTGAAATTATTAAATAGTAATACCCTTGAGCCACTGTCCCATAGGGGGATGTTTAATGATATTACACAGGATGTATAAGCAGGAAGTGACTCTTCCCACAAAGCGGGTTTAAAATTATTCTCCCACCACCTCAACAGTCAAAGATCACAGTTCATGTCAGGAAGTAATTCATTTCAAAAATCAGACTGGGCTATGAGACATAAAATGATACCGGCAAGGAGTGTGCTTCTTAGCTCAAGAAGACACATGAGACTATGTGGGCAGCTCCTGCCTGGAGGTGAGATGAGAAGGCAGAAGGGGCAGGAGCTGGTTGAATAGACACAGGAAATACAGGGTGGACAGGAGGAGTGAGCTGTCACATTGTACGGAGAGCAACCAGGGTCACATAGCAATGTGTGTATGAGTTTTTGTATAAGAAACTAACTAGGATTGTAAACTTTCACCTAAAACAACATAAAAAAAAAAAGAAAGTGGCTTATCTTGGAGAAGGAAAAAGGGAAATGCAGTGTCATGCTGTCATTTCCATAAACCTAAAAAACAGGCAGTCAGCATTCTGTAGCATTCTGTAGCTACTTAAAGAATATATTTCGAGCAAGTGCAGATACAAAGATTAAAGACTACATTAGATTGAAGTAATGGCTCTGAACCAAGAAGCACATGTTCTAAGACAGAGAGTAGACTGGAGAAGTGTGAGATACAAACACAAAAGGATTCCCAAACTCTAAAAGAAGATTCAGACCAGATCTATTCCCTTGACTACAAGTTATCATCAATCCTTATGGAGATATGACTTGGTGACTGACATCAGAACCCACTGTATATCCTTTATTGCTTGTTGTATATAAATATGTATAGTAAATTGTACATAGTCCTCATTTCGAAAAGTGAATTTAGCTACATTCTACAAATCTGTTTTTTTCATTTATTCCGTAAATACTTACTGAATGCTTATAATGTGCCAGGCACCATTCTAAATGCTAAAGATACATTTATAAAGAAAACCAAGTAACTGCCCTTAAGGCACTCACACTCTAGTGGTATGTATGGCCAAGCTCCGTATTTCTGACCTTTATAACATTTGAAGTTTAAAGAAAAAAAAAAAATAGTAGGATCTACTGACTATGACAATAAAGATTATCTGGCATACCCATAACAAGGCTTACTTCTGTTTGGGCTACATGTTACATAAGAACTCAGAAAAAATTACATACAACAGTACACAGTCTTCAGAATGCCTAATGACTGCCAACTTACTGAACCCATGACAAGTAATTCACATAATATCCCACAAATTCCTCATCAAAACTCCAGCCACTCATTTGTAGCAAAGTGGTAAACAAAAGGTTAAAATTACTCTAAGTGAAGTCACATGAATGAATGAATGATGTAGTAGAATTAATATCTATGGTACATACTGCCATTCAAGAACCAGAGCATGGAAAGCAAAACAGCCTGAAAATGCAGGAAAACTCCCTCACATCCAAACTTGAGGCCCAAATGAACCTAGAGAATAATGACAATCTATCCCTTTCCAGTCACACACTATTAGACTTCCATGTAGGTGATAATTATAATTATGAAGGCGGTGATAGCCGTAAAGATTCCTCAAGACTCACAGAGCTTATATCCAGAATATATAAAGAACTCTTACAACTCAATAATAAAGAGACAAATAACCCAATTTTTAAAGATGGACAAAGAACTTGAACAGACATTTCTCTAAAGAAGATATATGCATGGCAATAACACATGAAAAGACGCTCAACATTTAGTCGTTAGGCAAATGCAGATCAAAATCACAATGAGATATCACTTCACACTCATTAGAATGGCTATAATCAGCAAGACAGATAGTGTTTACGAGGACATGAAGTAATTGAAATTCTCATACACTGAGAATGTGAAATGGTGCAACCACTTTGGAAAACAGTTTGGCAGTTCCTTAAAATGTTAAACATTGAATTACAAGACCCAGCAATTCCACATGTAGCTATTCACCCAGGAGAAATGAAAACACATGTCCACACAAAGACTTGCAAGTGAAATGTTCATAGCAGCATTATTCACAATAGTTAAAATATAGAAACAGCCCAAATGCTCCTCAATAAGTGAATGGTAAACAAAATGTGACATAGCCATACAATGGAATACTACTTGGCAATAAAAAGAAACGAAGTACTGATATAAGCTACAACATTGATAAACTTAAAAAGCATTATGCCCAGTGAAAGATGCCAGTCACAAAAGAAAACACACTGTATGACTCCATTTATATGAAATGTCCAGAATAGGCAAATCTACATAAGTAGAAAGTAGATTAGTAGTTGTCTAGGGCTGGGGGTGGAAATAGGGAGTGACTGTAAAAGGATAAACCAAAACCAAAACCAAACCTAAACCCATTGCCATCAAGTCAATTTCAACTCATATTGACCATATTTGGAAACCTTTGTGGCGTAGTGGTGAAGAGCTACAGCTGCTGACCAAAAGATCAGCTGTTCAAACCCACCAGAAACTCCTTGGAAAATCTACGGGGCAGTTCTACTCTGTCCTATAGGGTCGCTATGAGTTGGAAGCAACTCAGCAGCAATGGGTTTGGTCGGGTATGGTTTATTGACCCTATAGGACAGAGCAGAACTGCCCCACAGGGTTTCCAAGGCTGTAATTTTTACAGAAGCAGAACGTCACATCTTTCTCTCACAGAGTGGCTGATGGGTTCAAACCACTGACCTTTTGGTTAGCAGCCAAGTGCTTAAACACTGCACCACCTGGGCTCCTATAAAAGAGGAAGGAATGTCTTTTCGGGATGATGGGAACGTTCTAAAATTAGATTAGTGATAGCTACACAACTCTGTAAATATACCAAAAAATCATTTAACTGTATACTTAAAAAGGGTAAAAATCTTAATAAAGCTGAGGCAAACAGAAATTTTTAAAAGACTCATATTGCATTCACTGTGTGTAATGTGCATTGTTCTAAGTGCTTGACATATATCAGCTATCTCACAATAACTTTATGAGGCAGATACCATTACCATTATCCCTATTTTACAGTAAGAAAACTGAGGCACAAGCACAATAATTTGCCCAAATTCACAATGCTGTTAAGTGACAAGAGTAAGCAAACACACAACTAAACAACTAAGCAGAGCCCATAAATACACATTCTCTGGTAATACTTATTAGAATTAAAGCAATTATACTCACCCTAGGACAGTGATTCTCAAGCCTTTGTATGGAATATTGCATATTTCCGCCAAGCCTTAAACTCAGAGATTCTGATACCGTAGAGATAAGGACCAAGAATCTGCACTTGCAAAAAGCACCCCCAGTAAATCTAATGCAGATGGTTTGTGGACAACACAAAAAAAAGGCTGTCCTAGGGACCTACATTGCACTTGGAATAAGATTAAGTTCTTTTCACCTTTTATATGCATTTGCCTCAGACAACGTGGTACTGGAATTTGCAAGTTAATTTTACTCAAGAAGACTTTTGCCCACCTTATTCCACTCAAGTTTTGTGGACATGGCTTCAAGCTGTGTTTTAAAACACGCCTTAGTAACACGTTGTCATTTTATAGCGTTCAATAATAAGCCTTTAAGATTAATGAACTGAGGCTGCACTGGTTTGGGAACCAAAGTAGTTAAATGATAGCTTTTTCATTAGATTTAATCAATAAGGAAAGTAAAATTAAGCTAGTAATTATAAGACTTGAACATCAACCATCTAAGCCTAGAGATCAATTTCAAAATGATATTCAAGGATCAATTTCATAAAACTGACAAACTTCTAGAGGTTAACAAGGGTCAAATAAAACTCACAACCATCCACAAGCTAATAACACAGACTAAAGGGAAAACAAGTCAAATGAAAAACCTTCCATTCTTGCTAAGTATGCATGTGTCAGGTTCTCAAGTGGTTATGCTTAGACTTTGTCTCATTATAAAAATGATATGCCATTTTTCATTAATTTACACTAAAAAGCAGGCCAACCACACATGGTTATTATGAATTAACAGATATGAACTTGTTTTTTAACCTTGTAGCTAGAACTCAAAACTTGAATTCTCTTTCTAAAAATGACAGTATGAAATTCACAAAAGAAGAGAAAACACTGACACCATGTCTAGGCTTTTCTCGAAAATAGAGATGAACCTGACAGCAATAGCAGAACTGTAGGCATACCTCGTTTTATTGCGCTTCACAGATACTGTGTTTTTTACAAATTGAAGGTCTGTGGCAACCCTGAGTACAGCAAGTCTTTCGGTACCATTTTTGCAAAAGCATGCGCTCAATTCATGTCTTTGTCTAAATTTTGGTAATTCTCGCAATATTCAAAACTTTTTAATTATTATTATATCTGTTATGGTGATCTATGATCAGCGATCTTTGATGTTACTATCCTAATCGTTCTGGGGCTCCACAAACCATGCCCATATAAGACAGAGAATTTAATTGATAAATGTGTGTGTTCCAACTGCTCCACCGATCAGCCATTCTCCCATCTCTCTCCCTTCTCAGACCTCCTGATTCTGAGACACAGCAATATTGAAATGAGGCCAATTAAAAACCCTACCAAACCAAAAAACAAACCCAGTGCCGTCGAGTCGATTCCGACTCATAGCGACCCTATAGGACACAGTAGAACTGCCCCAAAGAGTTTCCAAGGAGCGCCTGGCGGATTCGAACTGTCGACCCTTTGGTTAGCAGCCGTAGCACCTAACCACTACGCCACCAGGGTTTCCAAAAACCCTACAGTGGCCTCTAAGTGTTAAAATGAAAGGAAGAGTCGCAGGTCTCTCACTTTAAATCAAAAGCTAGAAATGATTAAGCTTAATGAGGAAGGCATGTCAAAAGCTGAGGCGGGATGAAAACTGGGCCTCTTACACCAGTCAGCCAAGTTGTAAATACAAAGGAAAAGTTCTTTGAAGGAAATTAAAAGTGCTACTCCGGTGACTACACAAGTGATAATAAAGCAGAACAGCCTTATTGCTGACATGGCGAAAGTTTTAGTGGTCTGGATAGAAAATCAATCCAGCCACAAAATTCCCTTAAGCCAAAGCCTAATCCAGAGTAAGACTCTTCAATTCTGTGAAGGCTGAGAGAGGTGAGGAACCTGTAGAAGAAAAGTTCGAAGCTAGCAGAGGGTGGTTCATGAAGTTTAAGGAAAAAAGCCACCTCCACAACATAAAAGTGCAAAGTGAAGCAGCAAGTGTTGATGTAAAGCTGAAGCAAGTTACCCATAAGATCTAGCTAAGATAACTGATGAAGGCGGCACAGTGGTTGAGAACTTAGCGGCTAACCAAAAGGTTGGCAGCTCAAATCCACCAGTTGCTCCTTGGAAACCCTATGGGGCAGTTCTACTC
This sequence comes from Elephas maximus indicus, assembly GCF_024166365.1. Lineage (NCBI taxonomy): Eukaryota > Metazoa > Chordata > Mammalia > Proboscidea > Elephantidae > Elephas > Elephas maximus. The sequence continues at coordinate 74,356,782 of NC_064824.1, read as the reverse complement.
TGTCCTATAACGTCACTGTGAGTCAGAATCAACTTGATGGCAATGAGTTTTGGGCTACACTAAATGACAGATTTTCAAGATAGACAAAACAGCCTTATGTTGGAAGAAGATGCCATCTAAGACTTTCATAGCTAGAGAGGAGAAGTCAATGCCTGGCTTCAAAGCTTCAAAGGACAAGCTGATTCTCTAGTTAGGGGCTAATGCAGCTGACGACTTTAAGTTGAAGCCAATGCTCATTTACTATCTGAAAATCCCTTAAGAATTATGCTAAATCTACTCTGCCTGTGTTCTATTAACAGAACAACAAAGCTTGGATGACAGCACATCTGCTTACAACATGATTTACTGAATATTTTAAGCCCACTGTTGAGGCCTACTGCTTAGAAAAAAAGATTCTTTTCAAAGTATTACTGCTCACTGACAATGCACCTGGTCACCCAACATCCATTCTGCAGCCCATGGATCAAGTAGTAATTTCAAGTCTGATTATTTAAGAAATACATTTCACAAGGCTATAGCTGCCATAGATATGATTCCTCTGATAGATCTGAGCAAAGTAAATTGAAAACCTAATGGAACAAATTCACCATTCTAGATGTCATTAAGAACATTCGTGATTCATGAGAAAAAGAGTCAAAATATCAACATTAACAGGAGTTTGGAAGAAGTTGATTCCAACCCTCACGGATGACTCTGAGAGGTTCAAGACTTAAGTGGAGAAAGTAACTGCAGATGTGGTGGAAACAGTAAGAAAACGAGAATTAGCAGTGGAGCTTGAAGATGTGACTGAATTGCTGCAATCTCATGATAAAACTTTAACGGATGAGGAACTGCTTCTTATGGATGAGCAAAGAAATTGGTCTCCTGAGATGAAATCTACTCCTGGTGAAGATGCTGTGAACATTGTTGAAATGACAACAGATCTAGAATATTACATAAACTTAATTGATAAAGCAGTGGCAGGGTTTGAGAGGACTGACTCCAGTTTTGAAAGAGGTTCTACTGTGGGTAAAATGCTATCAAACAGCATTGCATGCTACAGAGAAATCTTTCATGAAAGGAAGAGTCAATTGATGCAGCAAACTTCATTCCTGTCTTATTTTAAGAAATTGCCAGAGCCATCCCAGCCTTCAGCGACCACCTCCCTGATCAGTCAGCAGCCATCAACATCAAGGCAATACCCTCCACCAGCAAAAGAATTACAACTCGCTGAAGGTTCAGATGATGGTTAGCATTTTTTAGAAATAAAGGATTTTTTAATTAAGGTATGTACAGTGTTTTTTTAGGCATAATGCTATCACACACTTAACAGACTACAGTATAGTATACATAACTTTTACATGTACTGGGAAACCAAAAAATTCATGTGACTCACTTTATTGTGATACTTGCTTTATTGTGATGGTCTAGAACCGAACACACAATAATCTCCGCGGTATGCCCACATACAAAAATAGCTGGTTAAGATTAAGAGTGCAATTTCTGGCCACAAAATGCAGAGAAGACAAACAGCCCCACATAAGTATTAGACCTCCATAATGTTAACCTTCAAGGTGCAATAGTTTAATGGTTCTCTGAATGTAATCCCAGAAAATGCAAAATAGATACCCCCCACACTAAGGAGCAGTTCACCCCACTACTCCAAAACAAATAAATATCATAAATGTTAATAATAGCACCTATTTTTAAAATTTAAGTTCCTACCATATACTCCCTATTTTAAGTACTTACATACACTCTCTATCTCCCATCAAGCTAAGTAAAAAATCATCTATTTCTCCTTCCTCACTCCTCCCAGCTAGCTATGAAACAAATGATCCCCTACAGAGGATTTGACTTGTTATTATACCCCCTGAAATCCTGGCAGAACTGTAGGATTTCCTAAGAAGAAAAAACAAGCAATAAGGTAACTTAGCCTTCTCGTCACAGAACCCCTTCATGAATATGAGAACAGGGATAGAAAAACCTCAGAGATTAAATGTATTTAACTGAATAACAAACACAGGTTATTAAACTTCTAAAATGTACCAGGGACTATAATAAAAGACAAAAATGAAAATAAAACTTTTATTGCTCTCTGGGATCTAATTTTCTCGAGTGGGTGGAAGGCCACAAAAGGGGATTAGAAAGGAGAGTGATTGGGATACATATAAACAATCACTGACAATATAAAAAGTGAATACATAACCCAAACAAAAAAAGAGCAAAGGACTTGAATAGACATTTCACCAAAAAGGATATTCAAATGGCCAAGAAACACAAGAAAAGATGTTCAACGTCTTTAGCCATCAGAGAGATGCAAATCAAAACCACAATGAGATATGACTTCACTCCCACTAGGATGGCTATGATTAAAAATAATAACAAGCGTTGAAGAAGATGTGGGGAAACTGGAACCCTTATCCATTGCTAGTGGAAATGCAAAATGGCACAGCCATTCTTCAAAAAGCTAAAAATAGAACTTTCATAAGACCCAGCAAATCCCATTCCTAGGTATATACCCAAATGACTTAAAAGGAACAACACAACAGAAATATGTACACCAATGTTCATTGCAGCACTATTCACAATAGTCAAAGAGTAGAAACAACCTAAATGTCCATCAACAGATAAGTAGATAAATAAAATGTGGTACATACATATAATGGACTACTACTTAACCCTACAGAGAAGACCTGATATATGCTACAATATGGATGAAACTTAAAAATATTATACCGAGTGAAATAAGTCAATCACAAAAGGACAAATACAATCTCACTTACATGAAATGTTAAGAACAGGCAAATGTATGGAGACCAAAGTTATTTGTGGTTACCAGGGGTAGGAGGTAGGGGCAAAGGGGGAACCACTATTTGGGAAGCAATGAGTTTTTGTTTACATGATGGAAAATTTGATCTTGGTTAAGGGTAATGATTACACAACATGATGAATGTAATTGTAATTAGTATCACTGAGCTGTACATCTGAAAAAGGATGAATTGGCAAGTCCTGTGTTACATTTATTTCTTCAACAACAACAACAAGAGCAGCTACTGAGGCTGATTGTGTAAAACCAAACACTTCCTGGGACTTATTTTCTTGGTTTGTTTTCTTTAGGAGCATGGTTTCACTGGACACCAGTCAATTGGCCTAACACTGTTTTTAGTGTTTCTATTCTACCTCCCATTTCGTTGCATAGTGCCTGGGGTCTTAGAAACTTGCAAGCAACCATCCAAGGTACAACAATTGGTCTCTAATTGCCTGGAACAACAGAGGAAGGAGAGTCAGGAATCAGAGGAGGAACTGGAATGCTAGAATGTGTCCAATTGCCTCCAAGAACAACTGTTTCCTTTGCCATGAGACCAGAAGAACTACATTCTGCCTGGCTACCGTTATGAAACATTTTGATCAAAGATTCTACAGAAGAATTCTCATCAAAAGAAAAAAAATGTGGAGGAGAATTTCAAATTCTCTTGGAATACAGAGTTTCAGGAGGAATTGAGGCTGGATGACCCGGAAACTATTACCCTGAGATAATCTTTAAACCATAAACTGAAACTAGTCCCTGAAGTCATCTTTAAACAAAACAATAGTTTAATTAGTAAAGAATGAAAAGGATACCAAGAATGGTTGCACATCTTAAAGAGTGTAATCAGTGTCACTGAACTGTACATGTAGAAATTGGTGAATGTTTTACAAAGTATATTTTCACCAAAATAAATTAAAAAATTTTTAAAGTGAATACAAGCATAGATCTTGGAGTCAGACATACCTGGGTTTCCTTCCCAACTCTGCAACTAACTGTCTGAATGACCTCAGGCAAGCTGCTTAACCTCTTCTTGCCTCAAATTTCTCATTTATAAGAGAGGAAATATAAGCTACTGTGTAAAGTTGTTAGAAGAATAAAATCAGATAAATTATGTAAGTGCTCTATTAATATAAACATCAGCTGAGAAACGTATATAAAGTACTGTAGGAATACTTAAGGAAGTAACTAAATCTGCCTGAAGAAGTCAGAAAAGAATTCATAAGGAGATGAAATATGAACTGGGTCCAAAAAATATGTAGAAGTTAGCCAGATAAAAGGTGAGGGGCAGGAAGAGGAGATGTTTACCAAAAATCTAGCACCCCTAATTTAGCTGGGGGGGAAAGAATGTAAAATTCTCAGTAAAGGATTCCAGAATTAGGTGCCTTTGTGCACATTTCTATTATAACATACACCAATTTATACTGAAATTATCTGTTCCCATGAATGTGTCCTGCACAAGAATGTAAGCTCATCAACGGCAAGAATTGTGTTACTCATTTTTGTATCCCCAGCACCTGGCAGAGCACCTAGTATGAACTAGGTACTCAATAAATATGTATGTTCTGCAGAAAAATATAAGCAAATCTTCCGCTGTCTAAAGCCTGAAAGATATCTAATGGCAAAAAAAATGCTGTAACTCTGGAAATAAGCCCAACAAGCCAAATTACAGAATGATAATATCTCCACAACGTATACTAAATTCAACGGTATAAACTCAAGATACTCACTTTCTCTCCAAATTGTTCAATAGTTCTTAACTAGAGAAGCATAGCCAAATCATCCATGGAGTATTTGAAAAATATACTTGCCCTAGAGTCATCACCCTCAACTTTTCCATGTAATAGGCCTGGAGTGAGAAAAAAGAGAATACATGTGTGTGCACATGCTCACATGCACGTGCTGTGGGGAATACAGCACAAAGCACACATCACTTGTTTTAGAGAGCTCTACAGATAACTGATTGTAATGTACAATACTCCCTTTAAACACTATTCTACCCACCCCCGACCTCCCATGCATCCCACCTGTTTTACAACCTCTATTAGGAGTTCCCAGCCCTTATTAAAACTGGCTCAGCAGGGCCCTCTGCACCAGTAATATTACCACATTGGTTACTATGGCAAATTATATTTCTTAAAGATAGCCACAACAATATCTCCCAACCCACAAGCTCTTCCATACCCTTACCACTCCCCCACTAAGAAGTAAAGTTTAATTCCCATCTCTTGAATCTGGGCAGGCTTGTAACCCTCTTGACCAACAGAACATGGCAGAATTGATGTCACCTGACTTTCAAAGCTAAGTCATAAAAGATGATGCCACTTCTATCTTGTTGGCTTGGACACTTCCCTTTGGAGACCTGAGCCACCATGTAAAAGATGTGACTACCCTGCAGCCCCCAGGCTCTGAGGAAGCCCAGGCCACATGGAGGGACCACCTATATAGGTATTCCAATAGACTACCCCAGCTGTGGTCCTAGCCAGCACCAACTGCCAGGCATGTGAGTACAGAAGCTTCCATATGTTTCCAGCCCTAAACCACTGAATCACTTCCAGTCTTTGAGACTTCCCAGCTAAGGACCCAGACATCATAAAGTAGAGACGAGCCATCTCTGTTTTGCCCTGTCTGAATTACTGACCCACATGACCCATGAACATACTAAAATGGTTGCCTTACTCCCCTAAAGTGTGGGGTGATTTGACACACTGAAACAGTAACTGAACAGTTACAGTTTTGATCATGACTATTATCACAGATTTATCATTAATGAAAGGCAATTAAATGCTGATTCATCTGAAGCCTCAGAATTTCTTCTGTTCATCTAAATCAGTTACCAAGCTGGCTCCTGACCATATTATAAATTCCAAGTTACTGCTTCAGATATATATTTTGACATTTCCACCTTCGCTCCAGTTTTTTTTTTCTCCAGTTAGTTTCATTTTATTAACCCATTACCTTGAAACTTTGCCTTCCTGAAATCTCACCCCACTTCCACCTTCCTGACAACATTACTAGTAGTCCCAGCTACTAGTCCCAATTTGGTACCCAGTGACCATAATGGCTTATTCACATCAATAAAAATTCTGACCTGATGGCAGTTATCTTATTCTGGGATTGAGAAAAGAGAGAATCTCAGAGAAAAAACAATTTAATCCTGCTAGCCCAATTCAAATCATGCCATAATCTTTTTATAAAAGGCAGACCAGTAAAGTCATTTACCTATGATACAAAGATAATCCAAAACTGTAAATAATAACATATTTTATGTCTTTAAACTGTACCCCATGATTTTTAAAACATCTAAATATTTAATAGTCAATTTTTATTACAGTCTCCAAATAACCACTAAATGATAGTATGAGAAAATCAGTACAAATACCTGGCAAGAAGAAGTGAGTTTAGACAGAAAATCCGTCAGGAATAACTCACAATCTCAACTGAGGAAGTTAATGTTAACAAATAGTTAACATTAAGTAACTGGTTGTAGTTCTTAACCATTGGCCAAACCAGAATCTCAAACTGATGAACTGTAATAGAAAAATTACAGTGGTAAAAATGACTACTGAAAAAATCAGACAACTTTTATTTTTACATTATTTCCTATTGACATACATTTTTAAAATTTATAAATAAGAAAATTAGAAACACTACTTAAAATGCATGAGTCAAAACATTTTCCTATATCATTATAACTAATAATCAAAAGAAAAGGACGTCAACAAAAGGCCAGATCATTAAAGAGTTAGCTGCCAATATTACTTCAAAGAAATAAATACTGGAGTAATGATGGCCTCTTCATGTTTAACAACTGAAACATTTTATTTATGTAAAGTACTAGTCATGCTCTAGGTTGACCCAGATATTATGACACATGGGGGGAAATTCCATTACAATATCGAGAAATACTGACCCAGTGGATCAATATGTACACCGACAATCTTTCCTAAAAGTTCAAACACAGGTTAAGTCACAAAGAAACTTCTTTGGCTTATAGAAGTTTAGAGGTAAGAATATATTACCAGCACAAAAACATAGCTAAGTGTGTAACAACAATGAAATGGACTTTATGGTTTCTATTTTGCTAACGCAGTTACAGTTAATGGGAATTGTCATGACAAAATGATTGTTTTTTATGAAAAGAACCTTATTACTAACGAATCAAATTTCATTTTTACTACTGATGTAAAAAAGTTCAAAACCACGATTCATTTATACAGTGTACAAAAATAAGAAAATTGTTCAAGAATAGAGTAGAGGATCATTTTCAAGGCAATAAAAAATTAAAGCATGCATTTCTCTTACTGGCAAGGCAAATACTTCCCTTCTACACATAAATGCAGCTGGATTTGCTGAAGATTATTTTCTGTCTCTGAACAAAAAATGAGAAGCCTGAACTTTCAATATCTCATCTTTGTTTGATAACTTAGTCCATCTGTTACGTGCTTATCAAGAAATTTCTAAAATGTTTGAAAAATGTTAAGTTTGATGACAGTTTCTTTCAATTTTCACTTAAAGATGGGAGGCTTGGGCCCACATTAATAACTCAAAAATCATCAGAGAAATAAGACTGACAAATTTAATAGGGCGTCCATCACCAAAATCTTTTAAATTAAAAACTAAAAAACATAATTCCAGAGTATGAAATAACAATAAAACATACCAGAAAATTAAAACCCACACTATATCTAAACTATGGACTATTACAAGATCAGAAAACAAGCCTTTCAAGTGATTTTAACATCATATCAAAGTCTTCTAAAAGGTAACAAAGCATTGCCTCTAAGAATCTGGTTTCCATGCTATTCACAAATATAGTACCATAAAATAAAATACCCCACACTACTGTCAACAAACTTGACTTCGCCTCTAAAGGGAAGTATTAACATATTTTGTCTTTGTTTTACTTTACCATCTGCCCCTTTAAATTCATAACATCAAGTTCATATATGTACCAAGGTGATAGCACTATCCACCCAAAAACCCACTGCCGTCGTTGATTCCAACTCATAGCAATAGCACTACAGTATGAGACTATTCGTATGACTAATACGAATGAAAAAAAAAATTCTCTGAAATGTGATAGCCAGTTCAACAACTTCTCAAAAATTCCTCAGTGCCTTTCTCAATACTGGAAAATCCTCCAAATATTGAGTAAAAATAACTAACAAAATATATTTTCAAGAACAAAAAAACCGATAATTGCAAATTACCTGTTGCAATTACCAACATTAAATATTCTGATATGCAGATGCAAGAGCCTTTACTGTCATTTCATTCATTCTCTCCTCAACATACCTTGTGAGCAACTGCATCACTTCTAAATTAAGGACTTTTAGCTTATATCTTCCACTTCTTTGAACCCTTCTGAGAAGATGCTTTTAAGTCCAGATTCCCCAGTACTTATATGGAGGAGAGAAGGGATAGAAAACATTTATTACTGATACTGAAAAAAAAATTTTTTAAACATGTCTGTTTTGACCACACTTACTTTCAAGATGCTTACATATGGGTTCCACGGGACATTTTCAAAACTACTTTCCTAGATCAGACTATAAATTAATGCTACTGCTAGAATGAAGTTATTAATAAATTTAAATAATTAAGCACCCACATGCCCACAATGAAATATTCAAAGTCTTCTTTTTCCATCCTTTATATAGTTTACTGAGCTTCTAAGAACAGAACAGATGTTGTCCTGATTTCAAAAGATTAATAAAATACAGTATGATGAAATTAACTGAAATGCTTAAAATATAGCAAGGCACTGGTAAAATAATAAGATAATTCAGAAAAGATGGTATAACAGTACAGGCAGTCTCCAAGTTAGGAACATCCAACTTACATACAGTCTATAGTTACAAACCAACCCTGTAAAGCCTGTTATGTTAAAAACTCAAGGTACACACAATGGTTCATAAAAACAAACAGGTGCTACTTTGTGATGCACATCAAAACTAGTTGTTATTATTACTGTATTATTATGTTAAAGATAGTTTATCTGGAAGTGTTTAACGTTTTTTTATGCATGAAAAGGTACCATATACTAAGACAAACATGTGACTAACTGAGGTTAGATGTGAACAGTACCTAACTGTTCCTACTTACATACAAATTCGACTTAAAGACAGATTTAGGAACGGAAGTCGTTCGTAATCCAAGGATTGCCTACAAATAAATATGAAGACACTTTGGACATTTTTCTACCAATTACCCAAAATGGTAACTGGATACCAGAAGTAAAAAGGTAACACCCTCAAAGGCACCCCTGCTATAAGGAGAAAAGTTTTTAGAAAAGTAAAAATAGAAACTACCATGTATGAGCCCTTATTATTTACCACACTATACTAGATGCTTACTATACATTACAAAATATATTATTCTTACTCTTTTAAATGAGGTAACTGAGTCCTAGATAGGCCTGCCCAAGACCACAGAACAAGAGGCAGTGCAGAGATTAGAACTCAGCTGTCTTCCTCCACTGACCGCTTTCTTCAGTTTCAATAGCCTCATCTACAAAAAAGAATAATGCCTATCTACAGAATTAAATTGTTAATATTAGCAACTATATATATAAATTACCTACCACAGCGTCTCAAAAATGGAAGCTTACTCTTATAATTAGTTAACCAGCTACCTGCCAGCTAAGTTCTTAAGACTAAAACTTTTTGGCAATGTCTAATACACAAACCTCCACTGAAAAAGACCCAGAGCATACACACTTAGGACCTATACCCAAGGTTCAATTTTATAATGAAGATAAACATGGCTGGAACTTACCAAATGTATAATCTTAAAATAAATATCCTAGAATAATTTGTTATAAGAGTAATTTTAATTATTGTAGATTTTTATATTGCTGAAATAAATTATGTATTCTATTAAAAACAGTTTCTAAAAGCTTTATAAAACTTGAATCTGTACACAGCTGGAGGCAAAGTCTGGTAAAAGAGAAAAACTGACCAGTATGCAGCTAAAAATAGCATAAACAAACATTTATTGAGTGCTTACTGTGTTCCAGACACAATGCCAAACACTTCATATATTTTCTCATCTAATCTTTAAAATAATATATATATTATCATCACCATTTTACAAATGAGGAATCTGAGACTTAAAAAACCCAAGGTTCCATGGCTAGCAAGTACATAAACAACACCCAGGTCTGACTCACTCCAAAATCCATACAAAGTATAAAAACAAGGTGAAGAAAGCAATTAACACGGTAGCAGATTTCTGTTACTTAGTACTCAGCTTCTCTCTTCCCTTGTTTTGTGTATATCTGATGGCACTGAAGCACCCTAGAGCCTGAAAACTCTCCTGGCACAGGAATGGACAAGTGAGTCAGACCTGTCCATCAGAGTATTCCATCTTTTTGACTACAGCGACTGCTCTAAAAGGAGCCCTGGTGGTACAGTGGTTAAGCACTTGGCTGCTAACCAAAAGGTCGGTGGTTTGAACCCACCAGCCACTCTGCGGGAGAAAGACACAGCAGTCTGTTTCTCTAAAGATTTACAACCTTGAAAGCCCTATGGGACAGTTCTACTCTGTCCTGTAGGGTCGCTATGAATAGGACTGACTCCACGGCAACAAGTTTTGACTGCTCCAAATGTGGTCACACAACCCAAATTGGGTTACTCAATCCTCCCCTAGGATATAGTCATACCCAGCTGATTGCTTAAAAAAAAAAAAAACCTCAAGTAATGTATTGGAAAACCTTACCATTAAAAAAAAAAAAAGTAAAAATTGAATATACACCAGTTGTTATAAAAGATTTTGAAAACCACTCAATATTCAGAACTTTTTTTTATCCTCCTTTAAAGTTCTAAATCCAACATATCACCATCTAGAGTTCCAAGATATTCATTCAAGATTATAATTTACCATTCTTTTCCATATTATTGGGAGCCCTGGTGGCACAGTGGTTAAGAACTCGGCTGCTAACCAAAAGGTTGGCAGCTCGAATCCACCAACCGCTCCTTGGAAACCCTCTGGGGGAGTTCTGCTCTGTCCTCTAGGGTTGTCATGAGTCGGAATCAACTGGACAGCAGTGGGTTTGGGATTTGGTTTTCCATATTGCTGAGTCAAAAGAACAATTCAAAATCCTCTTCCACTTTAAGAAATTTATCCCAAGAAACTATTGAGCCAATGCATATTGTATATATAAACACAGTTTACAACAGAGAAAATAATCCATATACACCTGTGATGGTTTTGGATTTATCAACTTGGCTTGACTGAACTACCTTTCTCAGACTTCCTTTCTAGCATGTTTCTGGTTAGAGGCGGCTACAGTGTATATTCTCTAGCAGGAATTAGAAAAACAGAAAGAAGATAGCAATTGTTTTGTAGGGTACGCATATCTTCTCCCAGTTATTCAAGCGCTAATCTAGGTGCTGCTGTGAAGAGATTTTGTAGGTATAATTAAAATTCCTCATCAGTTGACTTTACATTAACCAAAAGGAAGATTATTCTAAGTGATCCTGACTTAATCAGTTGGAAGTCCTCTAAAAGAAGGCCTAACTCCTCCCTGATACCAGACACTACAAGCAGCAGCAGGGCCCACTAGATACTCCCTTCCTGACAGCCTGCCTGTAAACTTCTAGCTTCAGCCTGAACTTGTGGGGTTCTAGCCTGCTCATGATGTTCCCTTTCTGCATGCCTGCCTGCCTTGTAGATTTTTCACTTACTTGGCTAGCCCCTACAATAGTATAACTCAATTCCATACATATATAATTTCTTACTGTTTCTGCTTCTCTCATTAACTGACTGATAAAAAATAAAACGCCCAAAATATCCATCAGAAGAAGACTAGATAAATATAGTTTCTTCATTACAATGAAATGTCATTAAAAATGATGATGTATAATTCCATTTATGAACATGGAAAGAGACACCAAATGTTATATGACAAAACAAGTTATAGAAAAGTATGTATACTATACATTATTTATGTCAATTTTTTTTTTTTTTTAATTTAGGGAAAGAGAACAAGATGACTTTTGTTTACCAAAATTTGAATGATGATGGGATTTTAAAGTCTGAATCTAGATGCTGCAATTTCAGGTGACTTTTGCTTTATTCTTTATACTCTTCTGGATTGTTTTTATTTTTTTACAATGGCTACGTATCATTATTATCATCAGAGGGAAAAAAAGAAGCTTTCTCATTTGACAGGAAAAAAATAAGTCAGGTAGACATACAGTTTAAAATGGTGCCCTGAGTTAATTCTTAAACGACAAAAAGGAGCTATCCTAGGAAAGCAGACATTTCAGGCAGATAGCAACATGTGCCAAAATTGGAAACTACAAATAGTTTAGAAAGTTCAAGGAAAAGAGTGACAAGAGATGAGACTAGTGAGACTTGGGCTAAGTTATGGAGCTTCTACGGGACCAGTCCCTAGAGAAGGATAGCATGCTTGGTAAAGTGCAGAGTCAGCAAAAAGGAGGAAGACCCTCAACAAGATAGACTGACACAGTAGCTGCAACAATGGGCTCAAACATGGCAATGGCTGTGAGGATGGCACAGGAATGGACAGTGTTTCATTCTGTTGTACACAGGGTTGCTATGAGTCGGAGCCGACTCAACAGCACCTAACAACAAGTTGTGGAGTGTCTTATATGCCTCACTCCAATGGAGAGCTAAGGAAGGTGTTAAAGCAAGAGGCATCACATCAGCATTTCAGGGAAATAAAAACAAAACAAACCATTAAGGCTTTCAGTGTGGAAACTGTATTGGAAGGGGGCCAGACTGGAAGCAGAGAAGCTTATTCAAAGGCTACTACAGTAACCCAATCAAGAAATGACAAAAGGCCTAAACTAAGAGAAGAGTAGTAGAGATGAAGAGAACAAGTCCTTCAGTAATATTAAGGAGTAAGAACTGGCAGTTCGAATCCACCAGGCGCTCCTTGGAAACTCTATGGGGCAGTTCTACCCTGTCCTATAGGGTCGCTAGGAGCCGGAATCGACTCGACAGCACTGGGTAAGAACGGACAGAACTTGGCAGAGGATATATTGGTAGCAAAGAGACAGAAGTAGTTCCCTTAAACTTGAGAGTCCAGGGAAGACTTCCAAAATAATGTCCTTAAAGGTCTCAAGGAGTGCACTTTAAAAATATTACAGATGGATACAAGTTGCTTTTAAATATTTCCAAAAGAAATACTAAACACAGTGTTTTGGCTTCACTGGCAGGAAGAATAAGTAAATTGTTAAATACACTAAAAGTCAGAGCTCTAAACTACAAAAACGGATTCATGATTACTTCTTAAGTTATAATCCCACTGCCGTCGATTCGATTCCGACTCATAGCCACCCTATGGGACAGAGTAGAACTTCCTCACAGGGTTTCCAAGGAGCGGCTGATGGATTTGAACTGCCGACCTTTTGGTTAGTAGCCTAAGCTCTTAATCACTGCACAACCAGGACTCCAATAATAGGACTAAGTATATATATATCTCTAACATCTTCAGGTTGACCTCTTTCATGAAAGCCCTATTACTGCCAGAAACAGAATACTGTGAATTGTGGTCGGATTTGAGTCACACTGATATGTCAAACACAGGGTTTCAGATAAATTATCATTTTAGCCCTCCTTTTTTGGTTTCTTGTTAAAATATAATCTTTTAAGTTTTTATAATTACAATCATTTAAATTACAAAAGTAAAACACGCTTATTATAGCAATCCTAACAATTCAGAGGTGTAGTTTAGTCTCTCCCTCCACCCCGACCAACACCGCAGCCTTATGACCCTGAAGTTACTGGTTTAAGTTAGTTGAATAGTCTTCCATAACTTTTTCTTTGCTTACATAAACATATACATGTCTACATAGGATTTATTTACTTAACAACAATGTATTCATACCAAATATATATTACTCTGTAACTTGTTTTTACTCAACATAATCATGGCTTTCAAGCCAAGGTATTTAACAAGCACACCTCACCATTTTTTAGCATCTGCAATATTGTATAAAATTTATCATACCATAATTTGCTATACATTTAGGATATTTTTAGTTTTTTGCTATTACAAATAATGCTATAATTAATATTTTTGTATATTTCTTTAAGTGCTAGTCCTTGCATCCCCAGAAGTGGAATTCCTAAGTCAAAGGATAGCATGTCTTTAATTCTAATAAACATTGCTAGATTAAGTTCTAAAAAAAAAAGTCATGTTTACAAACCTACTTAGTTTGAAGGTAACTGTTCTCTGCATGCTCTTGTCGGTACTAGAAATTATATTCATTTTTGCTCTCAGTAGATGAGAAAAATTCTCTTTACCGTTAGTGATGGAGAGCATCCTTTAAAATGTTCATTGCCATTTGCATTTCCCCTTGTGTGAATCACCTGTTCATATTCTTTGTCCATGATCCTGTTGGGTCGTCTTTTTATTAATTTGTAGGATCTTGGGTATAGTGTTTTTTATTACATAAAGTTTTTAAAATTTTTCTGCAATCAAACCTGCCAATTTTTTTCTTTTATGGATTCTGTGCCTTACTTAAAGCCTCCTCTACTATCCAAATAATCTATAGTTTCTCCTATAAAACCCAAAACCCTCTACTATCCAAATAACCTATACTTTCTCCTATATTCTCTTCTAATTATTTTATTACGACTTGGTTTTTGTTCTTATTTTTTATCTTTAGTCTATCTGGAATTTATTCATGTGGTGTCATGACTGAGGAATTGTCCCAACACTATTTATTGAATTATCCATCTTAGAGCAATGAACCCACTGTTGCCTTGTCAATTGACTCACAGTGGCCCTATAAGACAGAGCAGTACCGCTCCATAGGGTTTCCAAGGCTATAATCTTTAGCGAAGCAGGCTGCTACATCTCTCTCCCACGGAGCAGCTGGTGAATTTGCACTGCTGACCTCTCAGCAGCCAAGTGCTTAACCACTATACCACCAGGGCTCCTTCTTAGGGATATACCAAAACCAAACCAAACCTGTTGCCATCGAGTCAATTCCCACTCATAGCGACCCTATAGGACAGAGCAGAACTGTCCCATAGGGTTTCCAAACAGTGGCTGATAGATTCAAACTTCCAACCTTTCGATTAGCAGCCAAACTCTTAACCACTTCTTAAACTTCACTAATTGAAGGATTCAAAACATTAAAAGTTTACTGAAAGACATTCATCATTCTCTCTTTAAAAGAAATTACACATTGGGACACAAGCATACATTACACAAATATCAGCATACACTGTAAAACGGTCAATTTTCTTTAACTTAGCAGCAATCTAAATCTAATTATCTTACCATATAAAACTGATCTTTTTAATGTAAATGGTAATAACAGCAATAATCACTGAAATCTCAACATTATTCATTGGTTCAAGTCACAAATATCTATTAAGCACCGTCTGACAGGTGGTCAGGATACAACGGGGAACAAAAGTATGACCCCTGCTTTCATGGAGCCTGCAATCTAGTGGAAGCTTCTCTATTTTAAAAAACAATAAATTTATTCTAAGGTGGAAAAGGAAAAAAGAAATGTTCACACAAATTCAAGGCAATGAAAACCATTTTGGCAAATTTTATGACACTCAGTACTTCCCACTTCCTAAATACTACCTTTTTATTTCAAAAAGAAACCCTGGTGACATAGTAGTTAAGAGCTACAGCTGCTAACCAAAAGGTCGGCAGTTCGAATTCACCAGGCGCTCCTTGGAAACCCTACGGAGCAGTTCTTCTCTGTCCTATAGGGTCACTATGAGTCGGAATCGACCCGACGGCAATAGGTTTGGTTGTTTTTTGTTTGTTTGTTTCATTTCAAAAGTACCTACTTAATCCTGGGGACTATCTGATTACTGGTCTTATGCTGAAAATACTTTCAGGGATTTAACAGTAAATCCACTTAAAGATTAATTATTACCTAACCATAACCAACACTTAGAATACCTATGCCTAGTTCCCTTGTTTTCTCAACAATACTTAACTTCTTTTACCATAGTAAAAAAAACAACCTCAAAACAGAAAGCATCGTAATTTTAGATCTACCTGCATCAGTCATGCTCAGTCCACCAAATTAAAGGTGCTTCTTAAAAGCATACGTAGATTTTAATACGTTTCAATGAATCCTAGAGACCTGGAGAATGCGAGTGTTGTGTTGCTTGGAGAGGAAGCAAGAACTTCGGTGGCCCCTCAATGACAAGAGATAACAAGGGCGACTTATCAGTGGCAGTCACCTTAAACTTGAGGTCCCAAGACCAAGAGGAGCCCCCACTCTCCAAGCCTTCGGTTGTTCAACCCCTGTGGCCACGCCCCCTAACTGAATCCCAGCCCAAGGCCTCCTCCACACACACTAGCCCCTCGAGGCTGAACCGGGCCAAGGACAAAGCACCGCCCAGGAGACGAAGACTGGAGTTCGACCCTGGCGGGGTGACCTTAGCCAAGTGTCTCCACCGCAGTATTCTCATCACTGAAGCGAGGATACTCCATGCCTGCCTCTACCCACAGGCCTGGGTTCAGGACCTAGCGCCTCAAGGCTAGAGGGAAACTCCAGTTCTGTACCCCACGCTGCTTCCTGCGACTGCCCGGCGCCAATCCCCCCGCCTCGGTCCACAGCCTGGGCCCGGGGGCACGCGCGCTACCTGCGATCTGAGAGACGAAAGCTTCCGCCACCAGAGACATTTCGGCTAGGCGGCCTCGAACCCGTACTTCCCGCTCCCCGCGGCCCCGAGCAGCCTCCTCGTAACTCCGGCAGCTCCTGGCAGCTCACGAGCCTGGCCTGGACTGACGACCCGACTTGCAAAGCACAACCCGCAGCAGCGGCAGCGGCGTGAGCGGCGGCAGCAGCGGCGCGGCGGCAGCGAGGCTCCCAAGGTTACCGCCAGGCCCAAGCCAGGAACTTCCGGTGCAGCTGACAGCCGTGCGCGAGCGCTTCCGCCGGCCCCGCCCCCGCACCCACGTATGGGGGCTCTCGGAATCGGGCGGTCAGGTGCTCTCCGAGACCCGAGCTTCTTGCCAGTCCGCGTGGGTCTCGACTCGAATCGCCAGTTTAGCGGGCAGTCTCCAAACTCCGGGAACCCTGGGGGCTTTTAAGTATCCTTTTTGTGAGCAAAAGGAAGGAACTAACATTTTTAAAGCTCCCACAGGTACCAGAAACTTTAAAAATACATATATTCTACTTCAGTTCATACTCAACAACCCGATAAAATGGTATTGTTATCGCCACTTTACGAATAAGGAAATAAGCGTAGAGAATTTAAACGGCCTGCTCAGGGAGTCAGCGCAGGCCCAGATTAATTCCCTTTCCACTGTACTGCTGAGTTGATGGGTCCGTGGGCAGCCATTAGTGTTTAATTATTTCTTTAGTCAAACATGCTTGCCAGAGATAAGGACAGTACCCACGCTGGGAGATGGTTTTCGCTTCAATTTCTGTACACCTAAAATGAAGCTTATCTTGGAGAAGAATCCTTAGCTCCACACACTTTTCACCGTTTGGGAGTGGTGCGACAGGAAAAGGAGAGTATACTAAATTCTACAAGCGATCTTTTCTCCCTTAACCTAGTAACTTCATATACATATACAATTAAATAAAAATCAGTATATATTATAGATTTCCAAACCACCAAACCCAATGCCGCAGAGTCGACTCAGACTCGTAGCGGCCCTATAGGACAGAGTAGAACTGCCCCATACGGTTTCCAAAGCTGTAAATCTTTAGAAGCCGACTGCTACATCTTTCTCTGCCAAGCAGCTGGTGGGTTCCAACTGCCGACCTTTTGTTAGCAGCTGAGTGCTTTAACCGCTGGGCCACCAGTGCTCATTCATTATAGATTCGTTCTTATTGTTAGGTGCCCTCGAGTTGGTTCCGACTCATAGCGACCCTATGCACAAAAGAAGGAAACACTGCCTGGTCCTGACCCATCCTTACAATCGTTGTTAAGCTTTAGTTCATTGCAGCAGCCACTGTGTCAATCCACCTCGTTTAGGGTCTTCCTCTGTTCCACTGACCCTGTACTGTGCCAAGCATGATGTCCTTCTCCAGGGACTGATCCCTCCTGACATGTCCAAAGTATGTAAGATGCAGTCTTGCCATTCTTGCTTCTACGGAGCATTCTGGTTATACTTCTAAGACAGATTCGTTTGTTCTTTTGACAGTCCATGGTATATTCAATATTCTTTGCCAACACCACAATTCGAAGGCGTCAGTTCTTCCATCTTCCTTATTCATTGTCCAGCTTTCACATGCCTATGATGCAGTTGAAAATACCATGGCTTGGGTCAAGCGCACCTTAGTCTTCAAGGTGACATCTTTGCTCTTCAACGTTTTAAAGAGGTCCTTTGCAGCAGATTTACCCAATGCAATGTGTCTCTTGATTTCTTGACTGCTGCTTCCATGGCTGTTGATTGTGGATCCAAGTCAAATGAAATCCTTGACAACTTACTGTCTCTTCTCCATTTATCATGATGTTGCTCACTGGCCCACTTGTGAGGATTTTTGTTTATGTTGAGGTGCAATCCATACTGAAGGCTGTGGTCTTTGATCTTCACTAGTAACTGCTTCAAGTCCTTTTCACTTTGAGCGAGCAAGGTTGTGTCATCTGCATAACACAGGTTGTTAATGAGTCTTCCTCCAATCCTGATGCCCCGTTCTTCTTCATATAGTCCAGCTTGTCATATTAGTTGCTCAGCATACGGATTGAATAGGTATGATGGAAGAATATAACCCTGACGCACACCTTTCCTGACTTTAAACCAGTGTCCCCTTGTTCTGTCGGAACAACTGCCTCTTGATCTATGTAAAGGTTCCTCATGAGCACAATCAAGTGTTCTGGAATTCCCATTCTTCGCAATGTTATCCATAGTTTGTTATGATCCACACAGTCGAATGCCTTTGCTTAGTCAATAAAACACAGGTAAACATCCTTCTGGTATTCTCTGCTTTCAGCCAGGATCCATCTGACGTCAGCAATGATGTCCCTGGTTCCACGTCCTCTTCTGAAACCAGCCTGAATTTCTGGCAGTTTTCCTGTAGATATACAGCTGCAGCCGTTTTTGAATGGTCTTCAGCAAAATTTTGCTTGCGTGTGATATTAATGATATTGTTCTATAATTTCCACATTCAGTTGGATCACCCTTCTTGGGAATAGGCATAAATATGGATCTTC
Organism: Elephas maximus indicus; assembly: GCF_024166365.1. NCBI lineage: Eukaryota > Metazoa > Chordata > Mammalia > Proboscidea > Elephantidae > Elephas > Elephas maximus. The sequence continues at coordinate 74,337,872 of NC_064824.1, read as the reverse complement.
TTCCAGTCAGTTGGCCAGGAAGCTGTCTTCCATATTTCTTGGCATAGACGAGTGAGTACCTCTAGCACTGCATCTGTTTGTTGAAACATCTCAATTAATATTCCATCAATTCCTGGAGCCTTGTTTTTCGCCACTGCCTTCAGAGCAGCTTGGACTTCTTCCTTCAGTACCATCGATTCCTGATCTTATGCTACCTCTTGAAATGGTTGAATGTTAACTAATTCTTTTTGGTATAATGACTCTATGTATTCCTTCCATCTTCTTTTGATGCTTCCTGTGTCATTTAATATTTTCCCCATAGAATCTTTCGCTATTGCAACTTGAGGCTTGAATTTTTTCTTCAGGTCTCTCAGCTTGAGAAACACCACGCGTGTTCTTCCCTTTTGGTTTTCCATCTCCAGCTCTTTGCACATGTCATTATAATACTTTGCCTTCTGGAGCCGCCCTTTAAAATCTTCTGTTCAGTTCTTTTACTTCATCAGTTCTTCCCTTTGCTTTAGCTGCTCAACGTTGGAGAGCAAGTTTCAGAGTCTCCTCTGACATCCATCTTGGTCTTTTCTTTCTTTCCTGTCTTTGCAATGACTTCTTGCTTTCTTCATGTATCATGTCCTCGATGTCATTCCACAACTCTTCTGGTCTTCGGTCACTAGTGTTCAATGCATCAAATCTATTCCTCAGATGGTCTCTAAATTCAGGTGGGATATACTTAAGGTCATATTTTGGCTCTTGTGGACTTGCTCTGATTTTCTTCAGTTTTAGCTTGAATTTTCATATGAGCAATTGATGGTCTGTTCCACAGTCGGCCCCTGGCCTTGTTCTGACTGATGATATTGAGCTTTTCCATCGTCTCTTTCCACAAATGTAGTCAATTTGATTTCTGTGTGTTCCATCTGGCGAGATCCATGTGTACAGTCGCCGTTAATGTTGGTGAAAGAAGGTATTTGCAATGAAGAAGTCATTGGTCTTGCAAAATTCTATCAGTCAATCTCCGGCATTGTTTCTATCACTAAGGCCATATTTTCCAACTACTAACCCTTCTTCTTTGTTTCCAGCTTTCGCATTCCAATCACCAGTAATTATCAATGCATCTTGATTGCATGTTCGATCAATTTCTGACTGCAGCAGCTGATAAAAATCTTCTCTTTCTATTTAGAGACATAAAATATTACAAGTGGGCAGACTTCAAAGGCTATCTGGTGAGCCAAGGCCCCTTTCACTGATGTGAAACGGTGAGTGGCATGAGTCATTTTAAATCGCACAGTAAATCACAAAGTCAGACAGCTTACTAAGTTTTTGCAAAAGAAACCTGGTGTTCTAAGAATTGCTGCCCATGACATTTAGAAATCTGTCTGCTTTCCTTGTGCTTCCATAGCCCTCTGAAATTCTATGACAGTTGAATTGTTCATATTTATGCACCCTTAACGAGATAATTTTTTTAAGGATAAGCCTTAAATCAACACACCCACTCCTCACTTACTGACATCGTTAGATTCCAAAGACCAAGTTGTTATGCAAAAATTGGCATTATGCAAAAATGGAGAATGGCCACATTAGATCACAAAATGGAAGATGACTGTATCATTACATAACGGCCAAATTACGTTGTTATATAACTGCCAAACCACTGAGAATTATGGCCCAGCCAAGTTGACATATAACCTTAACTATCACAGCCAGCATTAATCTCACCTCATACTTCGGTGATCATTACTGCCAGACATACGTCATTAGTATGGAAATGGTCAAATAGTAGATTTTTTATTATTGATGTAAATGCAAAATGCCAGATAACGAGATAGTCAATAAGTGAGGAGTAGGTGTATTTGTATTCCCCTCAGCAACTAAAAAAAAAAAAATTTTTTTTTTTTTTCCAGCAACTAGGAATCTTGTTAAACTAAATTTAAATTTACCCAAAAACTTCCATGAACATAAACACAGCAGTGTCTTCTGTCTGGCTGAGACTCAAAGTTGACAAGTGCCTGTGAATGGTAGAAATAGGAGGAGACAATAGGCTTTTCTTGTTTGTACTGAAGGAGATAAGGCTGATAGTAAGAGTATGCTATGCCCAGTTTCTTCCTCCTCATTCCATGGGCAATATTGGCCAAGATAAATGAGCTACTCCAAGTATTTTGGTACCAGTGAAAAGAAAAGCTTTTCATTCCTGTCTGTGCTCATCACAGTGGAGAATTATGTATAACTGTAAAAATGAAGAAGATCCATTGTCACTTCAAGTTCTATGACCATGTCATGGATTGAATTGTGTCCCCAAAAAATGAGTGTATCAATTTGGCTAGGCCATGATTCCCAGTATTGTGTGATTGTCCACCATTTTGTCATCTGATGTGATTTTCAAATGTGTCGTAAATCCTATTTCTATGATGTTGATGAGATGGGATTAGCAGCATTTATGTTAACAAGGCAGGACTCAAGCTACAAGATTGGATTGTGTCTTGAGCCAATCTCTCCTGAGATATAAAAGACAGAAGTGAGCAGAGAGACATGGGTTCCTCATACCACCAAGAAAGCAGCACCAGGAGCATAGTGCATCCTTTGGACCAATGGTCCCTGTGCTGAGAAACTCCTTGTCATGGATTGAATTATGTCCTCCCAAAAATGTGGATATCAATTTAGCTGGGCCATGATTCCCAGTATTGTGTAACTGTCCTCCATTTTGTGATTGTAATTTTATGTTAAAGAGAATTAGGGTGGGATTGTAACACCGTTACTATGATCCAATGTAAAGGGAGTTTCCCTGGGGTGTGGCCTGCACCACCTTTTATCTCTTAACAGATAAAAGGAAGGGGAAGTATCAGAGAGTTAGAGACCTCATACCACCAAGAAAGAAGCACTGGGAGCAGAGCGCATCCTTTAGACCTGGGGTTCCTGCGCAGAGAAGCTCCTAGTCCAGAAGATTGACAAGAAAGACCTTCCTCCAGAGCCAACAGAAAGAGAAAGCCTTCCCTGAAGATGACTCCCTAATTTGAACTTCTAACCTACTAGACTGTGAGAAAATAAATTTCTCTTTGTTAAAGCCATCCACTTGTGGTATCTCTGTTACAGCAGCTCTAGATGACTAAGACACTCCTCTACTGGGGGAAGACTGATGGCAAAGATTTTCTCCCAGAGCCATCAGAGACAGAAAGCCTTCCCCTGGAGCTGGCACCCTGAATTTGGACTTCTAGCCTCCTAGACTGTGAGAGAATAAATTTCTGTTTGTTAAAGCGATCTACTTGTGGTATTTCTGTTATAGCAGCACTAGTTGACTAAGACAACCGAGTTTGATTTGCCACCATTATAAAGCTGTTCTACATTTTTAACAGTTTCGGGATTTTTAAGGCTTCTCCATACTGTAGAACCTGAGCCAAATCCTTAAGAGAATACTGTGGATCGGACTGGAGAAAAGAAAATCAGATAAGTTAGATAAGCGCAAAGGTGAGCCCCAAAGTGGGAGAGAGGGACAAGAGCCAGGGACTGGGAAGACATGCAAGAGAAATGGAGCAAGATCAGAGGCAAAGTAAAACGTGCCCTGAAATTTTGGTCAGGAGTTTATCACTTGGTGCATTTGCATGAGTGAGCTGACTCAAAGTTCTGGGTTGGGATGGATACCAACCTTTGCTATTTTGGTGAGCTTTTTAGAAAAGACAGGAACCTACTGGGGGCACTATCTATGCTCAACCCTTTCTTCATTGTAACCAAGGAAGCAGAATCACCAGTGCCATATGGATTCGCTTTCTCTCCCTGACTGATGGTTCTTTTGCTTCCCACACAGGAAAGTTTAGGCTGGAAAGAATCTATAATGTGGGAGGTCTTTATAACTAAAAATTAAATCCAATAAAATGCAGATGTCCTGACAGTGCCCACAAACAAGCTCTCTTTGTAATAAATAGCCAACTGGAGAAAATAAATTTATGCATCTGTATTAGAACAACTGGCAGACTTAAAACTGAAGATCTGTTAAAGATCACCACAACTAAGGGAAATACAAGAAACAAGCCAATGGAATTTTTAAGAATGAGGTTATAAAACAAAAGTGCTAGGAAATCCATATGTTACCAAAAGGATACTCACACAGTTATTTAAAATAAAATATCGGTGTATTGACAACATTATTGTTTGCCTCAATAAAATCACTTTTCTTGCAAAACTGCTCTGTCGTAAGAATATTTCCATGCCTCTAATCTTTTATATTTCTTTATTAAATAGTCAGAAAACATACAGCTATTGTGATGAATATATACTGTATTAAGTAAGATTAAAATACAAATATACTTTTCTGCAGTTCATTTTTCTCTGACAAAATGTTAATATTTAAATATTAATATTTTCTTTTAAAAAAAATGCCTACGAGAGGAAATTTTTATCTGAGATTCCTTCAAAATTATACTATTTATTGGATATATGATAAATTCAGGTCTTTTTTCAAGTTAGTTTCTCCTCAGTCAACAGAATTATCCAGATGTCAACTCCAAATAGATGGATAATACAGTTAAAAACATTAACCATGCCTTTTTTTGCCCTAAAGCTTTTCTGTTCGTAGGTAACAGTCTTTAATTCTTCAAGAACAATGAATCTATCGACAACTCAAACAGTCTAACATATGGGGTTTATAAAGAAATTTTTTTAAGGGTAAAAGATTATGGCAGACTTTTGTCTTTGTGTCTTTCCCCTTTCCTCTTCTTCTGCCCCTCCGCCCACCCTTTTTCATTCCTAAGAATTTATGACCAATCCAGGCCTATTAGGTTCTTACCTTTTTCTCACTTTCTGATCCTATTCCTGTATATTTTGAGCTAGTACACCCTCAACAAAGACTACCAGCCAAACTTTGGGAAATATCTACATTGTTGTTTCAAGTGGGCCTAACTAACGAAACTAACTGGTTGCTGTGGAGTCAACTCTAACTCATGGTGACCTCAAGTGTGCCAGAGTAGGACTGTACTCCACGCAGTTTTCTATGGCTGATTTTTCTAAAGTACATCACCAGGCCTATCCTTCTGAGGCTCCTCTGGGTGGACTCGAACTGCCTGCCTTTTGGTTAGTAGCCCAGTGCTTAAGCATTCGCACCACCCAGGTACTCCTAAGTCAGCCTAGATTCTTCAACTATTAACTGATTTTCAAAGAAAATTAAAACACTAAATGTGTATAAAATAGTCTGCCAAATTGGGCCTATGCATTGTCTCACTTTTCCATTTTTTAGAGTTTTATTTTTGATTGTGTTTTTATTGTTTCCTTTTTTTTTTTTTTAAATAACATTCTATTGTGTTTTTGGTGAAGGTTTACACAGCAGTTTAGGTTCCCGTTTAACAATTTCTATACAAGTTGTTCAGTGACGCTGGTTACATTCTTCACAATGCATAATCTTTCTCATTATTTCTGTTCTGGTTGTTGTATTTTGTCTCACTTATTATTGGGAGCACAGCCCTGGTAGCACAGTGGTTAACAGCTCGGCAGATAACCACAAGATCGGAGTTCAAATCCAGCAACCGCTGCTTGGAAATCCTATGGGGCAGTTCTACTTTATCCTCTAGGGTCACTATGAGTCAGAATCAACTTGATAGCAACAGTTTTGGGGTTTTGGGTATTATTTGGAAGCCAAGTCTTTTAACTACATCTACTGATGGTGCTCTTTACTGGTGGTTGATAAATGTCTTATCTACATTGATAGGAACTCTACTAGTTAGAACTTTTCTGGTTGCAAGTGACAAGAACACAATTAGGCAAGTTTAAAATTATTGCTTCACAGAGGTAGAAAAGATACCGGGATAGTTCATAGAACTGAAAGAAGAGCTCTCAGAGTCAGGATGTTAGTGCTTCAGCTCTCTGTCTCTCTCTTCACCTCTCATCTCTATTTAGCTTTATTCTTTTTAACAGAACATAAGCCTTCTCCCAGGTGGCAGGAAAAATTATGCTAGCAAAACCAACTTCATTTCCTCCTAGCTTGGCAATCTCAAGAGAAGAGAGACTTACTCTCTTCTAGCTTCCCAGTGAAAAACTATAATTGGCCTTGCTTGGATGTTCTTACCCCAGGATCCCTGGATTAAATACTTTGTCCAAGTGAATGAGTTAGACATTTCACCAGACTAGAAGGTAAGGGGAGTGGGAGGAGGCTGTTACAAGAAGAAAAATGGGGAAAATATACTGGATGGCCAACACAGTAGTATCACGATCCACAATAAGAATCAAGGGTGTTATGCTGCAGCTACCACTTTCTTTAAAATTTGACAAATCATGTAAACTCATTAATATTTTCCATTTTCATAAAAGGCTTATAAAATGTAGCAAAACTTTAATTGTAGGCCCTGGGGTGGAGAAGGAGAAATTCAGAGACTGTGTTAACCAAAAAGAAACAGAGCTGAGAACACCTTTATCAAATTATGATATAAAAAAAAAATTATGTTAGTTATGTAAAAATACCTGCTTTTACATGAATATGAACTAACCCAACCCTAAATCACTATAGCAGTAAACTTACGGGTTTTCAAAACAAAACAAAAAACTCACACACAGTTGTCTCATCCTTTGGTGTAAGTAATACCCTTCCAAACCTGGCTAACAAAAATATATCCTTTCTGAGGCTATAAGTAACACGTATGAAGTCTGTATAACAACATGGAAAACATGAATGATACAACGTTAAGTAAAAAATAGCAGAATGCAAGACGGATTTTATTGTGAATACAACTATATAAAAGCATATACTATTTTAAAAAACTGGATGGGATTTCTCACATGTGATAATGTGTCAGGGGGTGAGTTTTTTTGTTTTTTGTTTTGTTTTGCTATCTTCTAAATTTTATGTAATACTCTTGTGCCACTTTTACAATTTAAAAAAATACATATTTTTATCACACTGGGTAAAACTTTTTAAAATGTGACTATTAAGGATTGAATTGTATCTCCAAAAAATATGTATTGAAGTCCTGACTCCTGTACCCTTGGATGTGACCCTGTTTGGAAACAGATTTTCTTTTGTTATGTTAATGAGATCATACCAGAGTTGTGTGGGTCCTAAACCTAATCACTTCTGAGTTATAGAAAGAACAGAATAGACAGAGACACACACTGGGGGAAACAGACACCAAGGAACTTCCAGGGCTACTGACAAGGAAGGACACTTTCCTAGAGCTGATGCTCTCTCATTTGGACTTCTACCCTCCAAAACTATGAGGTGATAAATTTGTTTTTTAAAGGCACCCATCTGTGTTATCTTTTGTTACAGCAGCACTAGGTAACTAAGACAGTAACTACTGTGGCAAGTATTCTGACCTGTCTACATCTAGGCCTGTTGCAATATAGGTCTCATTAGCTTTAATTTAGTGCAGAGAACCTATCTTAAACCAGCTCCATGATCTATAGCAGAGATTCACTCCTAAGGTAATAATGAGGGAAGAACATGTATAGACAGGACAACATCAAAATACTTTATTGTTTGTATGTCTTTAATTAAGACTTTAAATGGGCAAGACACATCTCAAAATGTGACTCTTATTGTTGAATATTGAGTGATGTTGAAAAGGGAGAAACTGGCAAAACATGTAGACCAGTATCCTCCTCCAGCAGTCTACTTCAGGCCTTCCTAATCGTTGTCACCAACCTTTCAACTTTGTTTAAGCATTATAAAATAAAATATAACAATTTGGATAAAGCTTAAAGCAAATGCCAAATCATCATCAAAAGCAAGAAATTCTACAATATGTGAGTCACAAACAACTGGTCAAGAGATGGGCCTCAAACAGTAGAAATTTGAAAGGACCCTGGAGTACTTGGAACCACTTTGAGAAAGAGGGTCCTATGATGGAGAGATCTATCACCTCTGATGTAAAGCTGGCTCACAGAGGTTATGCCAGGAAACATGGCTGTCACTTTCTTTACCTTCTTTTCAAATAAGAATCTATATTACGGCATGAAATTCATTCACTCATTTATTCATCAAGTAATTATTGGGCCCTATTTTGAAATGCTGGGCACTCATCTAGACCCTGGAGGTAGTACAGTGAACAAAATTCAGTGTTTGCTCTCCAACAGTTTACAAGCCAATCAAGAAGATTGCTTGTAAAGCAAGGAAGGGCAGGGACACTAGATAAGTGGAAGCAGAAAAAACAGAATGGAAGTCATGAGAATGCTGACATTGCAAAAATTGTAACCAATGTCATGGAACAATTTTTACAAAAGTTATTAAATGGGGAACTGATTTCCTGTGTAAACTTTCACCTGAAACACAATAAAATATTCAAGAAAAATGAAGACAGAGTGAGCAAAAGATGATACCTAAAATAATAAATTTACTTTGGTATCTAACAATAACTTAAAGGTCATATGAATAGCCTATATATTTTTTCTTATGAAAAACTAAAAATATATCTTTCAACTTCCCTTTAATGCCCACTATCATGTTGAAGTGAATATTAACAGCAAGACAAGCAGGTATGCTTCGTAGCCTTGTTTTGGTACATGTTGAAACCTCACAATCTCTAAGAGGCACAACAGGCTTCTGTTCGCAGTGATTATTTTTTTTCCCCTAGATAAAATAAAAACATCTCATCATATAACTCTTCAGAATTATCCAAAGCAATCATTTTAAGCTGTTGTTCAGTTTAAGTGTCAGTGCAAAATATTTTATATCTTGCCAGCTTCCTTTAAAAAACAACAGTATCCCGGAAATAAAACACAGGAACTCAAAAGAAATACCAAATGAAATCCATTGCTGTCGAGTCGACTCCGACTCATAGTGACCCTACAGAAATAACTAATATCAGATAGCAGCACCTCCTTCCAATCATAGCAAATGTTCCCATTTTCCCTCAGGAAAGTTTTGTTTAAAGTGGCTGAATATTCTTTCATTCACATGAACCACATGGACTCTATCTAGATCTTCTGTTTAGTTTTGCCTGTATTTTATGTAAGTAAAGACATAATTCTAAGCCTCTTCTATTCTAAGTTGTACTTCTAATAGTAGTAGTATCGTCAGGCTATTACTCCAATTCAGGAAAAGAAGATAAGGTGTGTGTAGCACTCAAAGTACATTAAACCAAAAACCCATTGCTGACAGGTCGATTCTGACTCATAGCAACCCTATGGGACAGAGCAGAACAGCCCCCATAAAGTTTCCAAGGCTGTAATCTTTATGGACTCTATGGGGCAGTTCTACTCTGTCCTATAGGGTCACTATGAGTAGCTATAAGTTAGAATCGACCCAACGGCAACGGGTTTGGTTTTGGGGGCCCTGGTGGCTCAGTGGTTAAGTGTTTGGCTGCTAAGCAAAAAGGTCAGCAGTTTGAATCCGTCAGCTGCTCCTTGGAAAGGCTAGGGCAGTTTTACTCTGTCCTATAGGGTTTCTGTGTGTTGGAATCCACTTGTGGCGATGGCTTTTTAATCTTTATGGAAGCAGGCTACCAAATCTTTCTCCTGCAGAGTGCCTGGTGGTGGGTTCAAACCACGGACCATTCGGTCAGCAGCCAATCGCTTAACCACTGTATCACCAAAGCTCCTTACCAAACTACATTAGTTGCATTTGGTTTTGATGCAAAGTACATTAGTGCATCTAAACCAGAATCTAAACCTGAAGCATTAAAAACCCAAGTAAGAAGTTCTTTCACTAGTTTAGGAAGGGATAAGTGAATTCAGTTTCTCCATACACAACTCCCTATCAAGTTTTCTCCAGAGAATTTGTAAGCAGACCCCAACATAGCTGAGAAAAGAGAGCCAGCTTATATAATGTACCTGTGTAAAGGTGTTTGGTAAAGTAGAGGGTAACTGAAAACAAGAGAAATTCTCAGTGAGATGAATTGACACAACAGCCACAACAATGGGCTTAAACCTATCGAGGATGATGAAGATGGCACAGGACTGTGCAACGTTTCATTCTGTTATACATACGGTCGCGGTGAGTCAGAACCAACCTGATAGCAACTAACAACAACAAGAAAATGTAGGTTTAGTTGCACATATACATAAACACAAATATGAAAAACAAAGTATTTCAGTGTCTTAAATGAGATGAAGACAGACTGAACAAAGATGATACCGAAGAGGATAAATTCTTAAAAATAATAATAAATTTACTTTGATATCTAACAACAATTTCAAGATCATATAAGTAGCCTATATATTTTTCTTATGATAAACTGAAGATGTATCTTATTTTGGTGTTTGCCTGATGGTAACTTTTGTTTTCAACATTCTTTTTACATTTATTATTAGAATTCTACTGTAAGGGTTCTTCCATCTTCCCCTTTATTTATTCAGTTGTTTATTATATCACTGTGGATTCATGGATGTCTATTTTATTCTATAGGTTATAATCCAAAATTATTATTATTTTGTCTCTCAATTTTTCCCAGATCTGGCTATTGGGTTATTCTTCAAGTTGGTTGCTGTGTTCTTTCAAATCTAATTTATCCTTTTCCCTTTTTTTTATTGTGAAAATTTAGATAGCATCACATTTGCCAATTCAACATTTGTCACATATACAATTTAGTGAGCTTAATTACATCAATCATGTTGTGCAATAGTTACCAATGTCATTTGCCAAGTTTTCCATCCCCTTAAACAAGCACTGTAAGATACTCCAGGCTCATCTTGTATTTTCCTTGCCCCACCTTATGGAATCAACCAATTCTCCGAAGAGTTCTGGTTTCCTTTATTAGGGAATAACGTTTAGATACCAAAAGGTCTGGGTGCTAGGTATGCCAGCTGATACTGGATTGTCACTGCCTCTAGGCACTTTCAGTGGACGAATACAGTGAAACATGTGAGAGCCAGAACTCGACGGAACTGCCTTGTTTTTCCAGGTCTCGAAAGTTTTCCACCTTTGACAGGGTGCAGTCTTACCACTTTTCTATCACTCCTTCTAGTGGAGAATATTTGGATTTTCCTTCTCTGACAGGTTTCCACCATACACAGGTTCCAGCTTCCACAGGTTTTGCTGTACAGGAAATAAATGTGTGTGTATTATATATTAACATGTAAGTATGTATGTACATACATAATCTATACTTATTTCTATACCTATCCATCATATATATGTTTGAAACTGTGAGTTCATACTGATAACTTCAATTTCAATCCCACACCACAAAGCTCAATTGAGCCCTCCCCTATCCTTATTTGTAACTTCTTTCCCTAACAGTGGAGCCCTGGTGGTCTAGTGGTTAAGCTCTCGGCTACTAACCAAAAGGTCAGCAGTTCAAATTCACTACCCACTACTTGGAAGCCCTATCAAGCAGTTCTGCTCTGTCCTATAGGGTCACTATTCCAAGTCGGAATCGACTCGATGGCAGTGGGCTTGGTTTTTGGTTTTCTCTAACAGTGAGAAACCTGGCTGTCATTATCCACAATATATTTCTTATTTTTTCCATACAGGCATACACGTAAAGCAGTTTCAGAATTGCAAACCCATATCTCCAGGAGAAACAATTTTACTAACCAGACTACATTTCTGACCAGGTTTTTTTTTTTTTTTTTTTTTTTGTCTTTAGCCTTACAGTTTATAATCAAAATACTGTTTCCCAAGGTTGTTTAGGTTAGTTTCCTTTCTCGCCCACTTCAATGTGATGATGTTATTCACTTAATACGGCCAGGTTCGTTTCTTACTCTTCATATTCGGTTTTGAGTTCTTCCCACATACTGGTTCATTTTAATTATGTATTTATTTGAGGGGTATGCAAAACATCACTATGTTTCTAAGAGTCAAAGCCTGGCAAGAAAAGACACTCAAAGAAGAGTCACTGCACCATCCTCCCTATTCCTACATTCTTTCCACCCTATTCCCACCCACCTCCATAGGTAAGCAATCTTGTTATTTTTGGTTTATCCTTCCTGGATTTCCTTTGCACAGATGAGCACATATGTACATTCTCTTATATCCCCTTCCTTTGTACATAAAGTAGTTTATCTTCTTCAACGTTTTTCTTTCCTCATAGTTTCTGTCTTTCAGGATTATCCTGATCATTCCTGCATGTCTGCTTTTCCACATGAACTTTAATATCAATTTATTTGTTGTTGTTGTTAGGTGCCATCGAGTCAGTTCCAACTGACAGCAACCATACGTACCACAGAACGAAATACTGCCTGGTCCCTCACCATGCTCAAAATTGTTTTTATGCCTGAGCCCATTGTTGCAGCCACTGTGTCAATCCCTTGCGTTCAGGGTCTTCCTCTTCTTCACTGACCCTCTACTTTGCCAAGCATGATGTCCTTCCCCAGGGACTGATCCCTCCTGACAACATGTCCAAAGTATGTAAGACGCAGTCTCACCATCCTTGCTTCTAAGGAGCATTCTGGTTATACTTCCAAGACAGATTTATTTATCATTCTTTGCAGGCACCACAATTCAAAGGTGTCAATTCTCCGGTCTTCCTTATTCATCGTCCAGCTTTCACATGCATATGAGGCGATTGGAAATACCATGGCTTGGGTCAGGCGCACCTTAGTATTCAGGGTGACATCTTTGCCTTTCAGCATTTTAAAGAGGTCTTTCGCAGCAGATTGCCGGATGCAATGTGTCTTTGGATTTCTTGATTGCTGCTTGTATGGGTGTTAGTTGTGGATCCAAGTAAAATGAAATCCTTTACAATTTCAATCTTTTCTCCATTTATCATGATGTTCCTTATTGGTGCAGTTGTGAGGATTTTTGTTTTCTTTATTTTGAAGTGTAATCCATACTGAAGGCTGTGGTCTTTGATCTTTATCAGTGTTTCAAGTCCTCTTCACTTTCAGCAAGCAAGGTCATGTCATCTGCATATCGCAAGTTGTTAATGAGTCTTCCTCCTGTCCTGGTGCTCCATTTTTCTTCAAGCAGTCCAGCCTCTCAGATTGCTTGCTCAGCATACAGACCAAAAAAGTGTGGCAAAAGGATACAACACTGACACACACCTTTCCTGACTTTAAACCACGCAGTATCCCCTTGTTCTCTTCAAACAACTGGCTCTTGATTTATGCACAGATTTCTCATGAGCACAATTAAGTGTTCCGGAATTCCCATCCTTCACAATGTTATCCATAATTTGTTATGATCCACACAGTGGAATGCTTTTGCATCGTCAATAAAACACAGGTAAACATTTTTCTGGTATTCTCTGCTTTCAGCCAGGATCCATCTGACATCAGTAATGATATCCCTGGTTCCACATCCTCTTCCGAATCCAGCCTGAGTTTCTGGCAGTTTCCTGTTGATATGCTGCTGCAGCCACTTTTGAATGATCTTCAGCAAAATTTTACTTGCATGTGATATTAATGCTATTGTTTGATAATTTCTGCATTTGGTTGGATCACCTTTCTTGGGAATAGACATAAATACAAATCTCTTCCAGTCAGTTGGCCAGGTAGCTGTCTTCCAAATTTCTTGGCATAGACGCTGCATCTGTCTGTTGAAAAATCTCAATTGATATTCCTGGAGTCTTGTTTTCTGCCAATGCCTTCAGTGCAGCTTGGACTTCTTCCTTCAGTACCATCAGTTCCTGATCATAGGCTACCTCTTGAAATGGTAGAATGTCGACTAATTCTTTTTGGTATAATGGCTCTGTGTATTCCTTCCATCTTCTTTTGATTCTTCCTTCATTGTTTAAGATTTTCCCCATAGAATCCTTCACTATTGCAACTCAAGACTTGAATTTTTTCTTCAGTTCTTTCAGCTTGAGAAACCCTTTTGGTTTTCCATTTCCAGCTCTTTGCACATGTCGTTATAATACTTTACTTTGTCTTCTCGAGCCACCCTTTGAAATCCTCCGTTCAGTTCTTTTACCTCATCACTTCTTCCTTTTGCTTGAGCTAACCTATATTCAAGAGCAAGTTTCAGAGTCTGTTCTGACATCCATTTAGGTCTTTTCCTTCTCTCCTGTCTTTTTAATGACCTCTTGCTTTCTTCATGGATGATGTCCTTGATGTCATTCCACAACTCTTCTGGTCTTCGGTCATTAGTGTTCAATGTGTCAAATCTATTCTTGAGATGGTCTCTAAATTCAGGTGGGATATACTCAAGGTCGTACTTTGGCTCTCGTGGATTTGTTCTAATTTTCTTCAGTTTCAATTTGAACTTGCATATGAGCAATTGATTATCTGTTTCTCAGTCAGCCCCTAGCCTTGATCTGACTGATGATATTGAGCTTTTCCATTGTCTCTTCCCACAGATGTTGTCCATTTGATTCCTGTGTACTCCATTTGTCGAGGTCCACATGTATGGTCACCGTTTATGTTGGTGAAAAAAAGGTATTTGCAATGAAGAAGTCGTTGGTCTTGCAAAATTCTATCACATGATCTCCAGCATCATTTCTATCACTAAGGCCATATTTTCCAACTACCGATCCTTCTTCTTTGTTTCCAACTGTCGTGTTCCAATCACCAGTAATTATCAATGCATCCTGATTGCATGTTCTATCAATTTCAGACTGCAGAAGCTGGTATAAATCTTCAATTTATTTATCTGTGGCCTTAGCAGTTGGTACGTAAATTTGAATATAGTCATATTAACCTGGTCTTTCTTGTAGGCATATGGATATTATTCTATCACTGACAGCACTGTACTTCAGGATAGATCTTGAAATGTTCTTTTTGATAATGAATGTGACGCCATTCCTCTTCAAGTTGTCATTCCTGGCATAGTAGACCATATGATTATCTGATTCAAAATGACCAATACATTTCAGATCACTAATGCCTAGGATGGAAACCCTGGTGGCAAAGTGGTTAAGTGCTACGGCTGCTAACCAAGAAGTCAGTGGTTCGAATTTGCCAGGAGCTCCTTGGAAATTCTATGGGGCAGTTCTACTCTGTTCTATAGAGTGGCTATGAGTGAGAATCGACTCGACAGCAGTGGGTGGCGGTGTGGTGGTGTAATGCCTAGGATATTGATGTTTATGCGTTCCATTTCATTTTTTACTATCTCCGATTTTCCTAGATTCATACTTTGTACATTCCATGTTCTGATTATTAATGGATGTTTACAGCTGTTTCTTCACATTTTGAGTCATGCCATATCAGCAAGTGAAGGTCCAGAAAGCTTTACTCCATCCACGTCATTAAGGTCGACTCTACTTTGAGGACGCAGCTCTTCCTCAGTCATCTTTTGAGTGCCTTCCGACCTGGAGAACTAATCTTACAGCACTATATCAGGCAATGTTCCATTGTTATTCATAAGGTTTTCACTGGCTAATACTTTTCAGAAGTATACTCCCGGGTCCTTCTTCCTAGTCTGTCTTAGTCTGGAAGCTCAGCTAAAACCTGTCCACCATGGGTGACCCTATTGGTATCTGAATACTGGTGGCATAGCTTTCAGCATCACAGCAACACACAAGCCCCCACAGTATGACAAACTGACAGACACATGGGGGATCAATGTGTTTGGTTCCATAAAAGGCCCTGTTGTTATTTTTATTGGAATTGCTTTAAATCTATCAATTAATTTGGGGAGAACTAATGTCTTTATAATATTGACATCTTTTTTTTTTTTATCCAAGAATAGTGGGTGCTTTTCAATTTGTTCAAGTCTTCTTTTTTGTCCTTCAGAACCCAACCCCCTGTGCTGTCTTGTTTTAAATTTTCCACATATAGATTTTGAACATTTTTTATTAAGTTTATTCCTGAGTTGTTCATCTTTTTTATTACTATTAAACAGGATTTTCTTACCCTTTATGGACTGTAACTGGTTATTGCTTGTGTATATAATGGCTATCAATTTTTGGCATTTTATCTTATATTTTAAATGTCAAAGAATAATGTTGGTAGTTAAACTTTGTGCTAAAAGAGAGCACCAACTGTGCCATTATTTCTGACAACAACAAAAAAATGTTTGGGTTTGGTTTGTATGTATCTTGGAATATACTTTGGAAATTTTAGAACATCCTGTAAACCAATTTTCCTTAGACTCCTCTGTGCCCTCAAAGTCAAACACAGAATCTAGGAATTTTATTTTTATTCTACAGGAAACAGCATATTCTAACTCTAGAAGACTGCCAAAAGGTACTCCTACTACATTCACACCACAGCCCCAGCTGAACAGCATGCTGAAAACTCTAAAGTAGGAAACCGAGCTGGAGAGTGAGACGGAAACAGCAAGAGGGAGAGCTGAGGAAAAGTGATGGCTCTGCTGAGGGCAGAGGAGAAGAATAAGGAACCATCTGAGTCAAAAGGTCCAGGAATATTTGGAAACTCAAATGCAATCTGGCAGCGTCAGTTCTCAAGATGTCTGAAGGAGAAGGATCAGAAAGACCCTCTGGTTTTCAGAAGTAGACCCTCAGTCCTGGGAGTAGGGCTGCTACAGCTGTTTCCAGGGGGAAACAGCTCCTACCAGGGCCTGTGCAGACTGAGCCTGAGAGGGGCACATGGCTAGGCAGTTAGGGTGGGGACCGGGCTTGCCTGGGATTTCATCTCTCAAACAGAAAACATTCTAAACTCAAAAGTAATTGCAAGAAAATCCAAAATGAAATTTGCTAAATGAAAATCATTTTTTATTAGCAAAGAAAAAATGCTTGTCTTAATAAACATCTTAAAGGAAACTATAGTGACAGTGGAAGCCAAATAACAAAGAGTTGGGTGGATTTATTGTAAATCTATTCACTGAGATGTAGCATTCATTTAACAAGAAGTCATATCGTTTGCAAAAAGAAATATTTTGCAGTAAATTAAGGAGGATGACAATCACTTTGTTACCAAATACTAAGATTCTTCACCTAAAGGCATTGCACAGTCTAGGGATAAGAGGATATATAATATAGTTGACTGTATCAAAGCTTGCCTTACGGAACTCCCCCAGCTTTACTTTCTAAATTTTCTCAAATTCTGAGCAGTCCCAGCAGTAAAGCTAGCAGTATATGTATATACATAGAGAGAGAGAGATTTATATCAAGGAAATGTCTCACATGGCAGTAGAGTCTGGAAAGTCCCAAGTCCTTGGGTCAGGTGTCAAGCTAAAGATTTCCCCTGACTCAGGTAGCAGCAGGGGCTGATGAACCCAAGACTGGTAGGCAGACAGCAGGCTGCTGGCTCATGGGCTGCAGAAGATGATGAATCCATGATCAGCTGGTAAGACGGCAGACTGCTGGCCCAAGTCCCAAGAATTGGAGGTCAGATGATGATGAGCTGAATGCAGGATCCAGAGAAGAGCAAAAGCCAGCAAGCTTTGCCAGAAAGTCCATATTTATTGGATACAGGCCACACTCTCAAGGAAACTACCTTTCTGCTGATTGATTGCTCATAGCAGATTTCATCACGGAGGTGATTACATTGTATAAGATTTCATCCGGGAGGTGATTACATTATTACATAACTGCCAAACTATATCATAGCTGCCAAACCACTGAGAATCATGGCCCAACCAAGTTAACCATCACAGGTGGATATACCCTTAACGCACGTTATATATAATTTCCCAGAGCAAGTTGCATATATTAGAATTACAAAATATACAAAGAAATAATTGACTGTGAGAGTCAGCAGATACAACAGATCACATGATTAGACCCTCAAGCACTCAATTAATGGAAATATCGTCCAGATATTACAAAACATCTGATTTACATAATTGTAGACTTCACAGAAGAAATAAATATAAGAAAAGAACAAGCCATAGACATTTGTAAAAGGTATTTTGGGACCTCATTCTGGGCAGGTTGTTTGGGAAAGGGGAGTGAGCTGGGCACAAGCAGGGCTAAGAAAAATGGTTGGAAGTTGCCAGTACTGCAAATCATAACGTCCAAGGAGCTGTTGTAAACTTTCATGTTATTCAATTAATGTTAGATTTTAGATATTAAAAATGTTAGATTTTCTGGGTGAGGTATAGTGGCAGAGATGGCCATGAATTGGTGATAATTTAAGTCAAATGGTGGAAGAATAGTGGTTGTGTTCAGCTGAAAGCTTGGTAGAGTGTAGAGGTCGTGATGGAAGGTGAAAGACAGCAGTTAACAAGGGCTAGACAGATTGTCAAGACCCTAATCAAGAAGGCTTGGGTTTAGGGCAAATATCTAGTCTAGGAGAGAAACGGGTTGCAAAAAAATTGGGCAAGAATTCCTTTAATGAAGATTAGGCACGTATGAAGGAGATCAACAGCCGGGAAGACATAGTTCAGGGCCTTATATGTCTTATATGACATATATACGTCACTGTTGTTAGGTGCCTTCAAGTGGATTCAGACTCATAGTGACCCTAAGTACAACAGAACGAAACACTGCCAGATCCTGAGCCATCCTCACAATCGTTGTTATGCTTAAGCCCTTCATTGCAGCCACTGTGTCAGTCTATCTTGTTGAGGATCTTCCTCTTTTTCGCTGACCCTCTACTTTATCAAGCATTATGTTCTTCTCTAGGGTCTGGTCCCTTCTGATAACATGTCCAAAATACGTGAGGCAAAGTCTCGCTATCTTTGCTTCAAAACTAAGCCACTAACCAAAATGTTAGCAGTTGGAATCCACCAGCCGCTCCCTGGAAACCCTATGGGGCAGTTCTACTCTCTCCTATAGGGTCACTATGAGTCAGAATCGACTGGACGGCAACAGGTTTTTATATATATATGATCCACTGGTTTTGCTTCTCTACAGAAACCTGCCTAAGACACCCCTGGAAAGGTTTCGCATTTGCTACCACGAAGCACTCCAGAGTGTTACTGGTCTAGTCTAGACCACTTTTTTTAGGTTGATTTCTTAGCTTGATGGTGAAAGGTTCCTGGACTTCTACAGGTACTGTAAATTCACATGATAAAGTCACACTAGGGTAGGCATGTGGTCATGAACTTTAAAAGGACACTATTTTTCTCTACCCAGAGAACAAGTGAAAACCATGAAGCTTCCTTGTTGTCTTCCTGTATTGGTAGGAAGATTTTTGTTAGTCTGACCTTTCTTGAAGAACACAACCTTATGAAGGTAATAGCATTATGTGAGGGTCTGAGCTGACACAAGCCCAAGGCCTTTCATGTTCTTGCAAAAGATAATAAAACCCAAGCCTCTGTGTTAACAAGACCAATATACTCTCTAGAGCAGCAGTAACATCAGCTTCCATAATACCATTTTGGTTTTCAATCCTCTCTTCTTTTTTGGTACATGGGGATGTTTTATTTTATCCTGAATTTCTGTGTTTTGCAGTGAGAGGGTTTTCCAGATTATCTAATAAACTGTTTTGCTAGAAATAGAAGTGTCCGTATGCCTTTTTCATGAGAAACATTTTATAATTCTATCAGTATAATTATATATCATTAAATGTATTTTTAAGTACATAAAAAAATGTATGTTCAAGAAAAATAATGGCTCTTCCTAATGAATGTATTTCAGAGAACATTTCACTGTAGTTTATATATTTGTTACATATCAGACCTAAAATACAATTTCTACTCTGTGAAATAATAAAATATCATTCATTTCCTATTATCTTTTCCCATTTTTTATATACCCACTAACATTCCGATTTAAGCCATTATCTTGTGTCACAACTTCTGAAATAGACTCTTAATTGATTTTCCTGTGTCTAGTCTCTCCTGACTCCAAATCATTCCACAGATCACTCCATATTAAATCTTCCTAAAATGCTCCTCCCAAGGTAGCATGCTTTCCACATATCTTCTGATGCTTCTCTGTACAAATTCAAACATCTACTCACTATCTGCCTGTAACAAAAACAAAAAAAAAAACCTGTTGCCCATTGAGTTGATTCCGACTCACAGCGACCCTATATGAGCATTCCCCCATACCTAATAAAAAACCTAATACTCCTTGTTAATTCTTTTATTTGCTCATAACTTTCCTCTCATCTGGAATGCCCTTTTTTTCTCACTTCTTTTCCAGTTCCCACCCATCCTTAAAGACTCTGCATAAATCTTCCATCTGGAAGTATTTTTTTACCTTCCCCACTGAAAGCAATTTTGCTCTCTTTAGTATCTAGTATGTGAAATAGAATACATATAATCTCCAATTTACAGACAGGTTGTATTACAAAAGCATGTTTGCAAACTGACTGCTTGAAACGCTGAATGCTGTTTCCCTTAGAAGTTAGATTATAAATGCTGGTCATATATCGAAGCTAGCTCGCAAAATCTATTCAGCCCTTAATGAAACTGAAGCAAAGTACTAACAGTATCTGTTAAGAATTTGGTGTCAAAGTTTATGCTACCCAGGAAAGAGGAAAAAGATTAATATTAATTTATTTCCCCCTTTTGACAATGCAATAATTTCTACACGTGGGCAAATTTCTATTTAATCAATAAATATTTATTGGACAATTACTAAATATGAGGTACTGTGCTAGGTACTGGAGAAATACAGTAAGCAGGACAGACACACCCTTGGCCTCATGGCAGTCCTTTCATCCCTGTTGTTGTGCTGTTATGTACCATTGAGTTGATTCTGACTCATAACAACCCTATAGATGGAGTAGAACTGCCCTATAGGGTTTCTTAGGCTATAATCTTTACAGGAGCAGTTTGCCAGGTTTTTTCTCCTGCAGAGTCACTGGTAAGTTTGAAACACCAACATTTTTGTTAGCAGCTGAGCGCTTAACCATTGCACTACCAGGGATCCCTACCCCCTTGTTTTATGCAGTCCTCCCCACTTCGTCATGTGCCTCTCTCTCTCTCTAACCTGATGACTGAGTTGTTGGAAGTAGTGTCATTCAACAAGGGAAGAATTGCCAGAGGAACAATGAGTTTTGTCTGGGGTTTTTCGGTGACTGGTTTTTTGTGATGGTTGTAGCAATGGCACTGGTTTCTGCTTTTGTTATATTTTTCTGGAGAAGAGGTGGTGTGTTGGGTAGAGAAGATTGTAAATCGAATTGGAACTTAAGAGTGTGGCATGCTCGTGGGATACCAGATAGAGGTCTGCAAAGGAAAAGGACAGAAACACTTTGGGGAAAGAAAGTGACCTAGACCAGATCTAGAGATTTGGGGGTCATTGGTGTCCCAAGGTAATCGTCCTCATCAGGAGTGTGGGTAAGATCATTTTTGCAAGTATGGGTTGCTTGAAAGTTTATTTTTTAAAGTGTTAAACTGGATGTATAGGCTTGGGTTTGTTTGTTTGTTTGTTTGTTTCCCTTGAGGGCATTTTATAACAGTAAGTAGCCTGCTCCCTAAAAAAAAGCAGATTTTCCAATCCAACTTTATGCCCCTATGAAGACTTGAATACTATATGGATTCGATAAATATTTGTCAATTGTTCCACTGTGTCAATGTTAGATTCTGAGACATATAAATAATTTCCCTAGGGTTAATATAAGTAATTGTAAACAGTTGGATAGTATGATGTATCACAGGCTGACTAAATATAGCAATAATAGCTACCACATTTGCTAAAATAATGGCTAAACTGCTGTGCACAATCTGAGATTAAAGACTAATTAAATAATAATACAATTCTTTCCAGGCAAACCAGCCTGCTCGTTATTCCAGAACAGGCCTTGAATAGTCCTGCTCCCGTGCTTCTGGTGACTTCATTTATTCCACCTGGAAAGACCTTATCACCCCTTTCCAAGAGCCTGCCCTTCTCAGCCTTGTTAAACTCTCCCAAGTTCCAACTCTCCCAAGTCCCATCTCTCCCAAGTCCTTCCCAAATATTCGTTTCCACCTCTCAGTTCCTCTAGCTCTGTACATATTGCCCTGTTTCCTTTTTTATCCTATCTCCCTAGCCAGACTGAAAATGAATCTTTTAAACCTTTTGGTATTCCCCTTGCCTGGCACAATATGGTGCACATAATAGGTACTCCATAACTCCATGATGTTGATGATGATTGAAAGAGTTGTTGTTGTTGTTAGCTGCCATTGAGTGGGTCCCTGAGTCATAGCAACCCCATGCGCAATGGTTCAAAACACTGTCCAGCCTTGTGCCATCCCCATGATCAGTTTCAGATGAGACTGGCTGATTTTCGGAAGTAGATAGCCAGTCTGTCTCAGTCTGGAAGCCCTGCTGAAACCATAAACACCAAAAAAGTCACAGGGTTATAGACTGTTAGAGTTGGAAGAAAACTTTGGGAATTTGGCCTAATACCTAACAGATAATGCCCATTTGTTCTCAAATTGACTATATAAGCTACTCAAAGGTTCCCAATTAAAAGTCCCCAGACAACTGCTGAAATGAGGATTTCTGATAGTAAAACCAAACCAAACCCATTCCCATCAAGTCTGATGGTGAAGGAGGTCAGAAAAACTGGACTAATCCAACCTTTTTATTTTAAAAATCAAGAAACATAATCCCAGGTCCAAGATCATACAACTGGTTGATGATGGAGTTTAGAAACCCAATTTACAAAGCCCTCCCTTTTGCACAATGGTCCATGGGTGGCACAGTTAAGCACTCTATTACTAGCCGAAAGTTCGGTGGTTCAAACCCATCCAGAGGCACTTTAGAAGACAAGCCTGGCAATCTGCTTCTGAAAGGTCACAGCCTTGAAAACCCTGTGAAGCAGTTCTACTCTGCACTCAGGAGGTGACCATGAGTCGGAATCAACTTGATGGCACTAAGGACAAAAACCTTTTGCACAATGTCAAAATGTTTGAAGACTGACATCTTGGGTACATTACCTACCTAAAGGACACAGATGCTTGACAACTCCCCCTCCCTATTTTCAATGACGATATTTTTAGTTCAAAATCTACTGAATAATTGAACTAGGCAGAGACTGGATAAAAATTTTTCTTTGAGCTAACCAAAATAACTACTTAAAAAGGCTCTTTACAGCTATCACCATTGAGACTGAAGTCCAAATGGAGAGAAGTAGGAGAAAGCTTCCAGAATGAAACTGGCTTCCATGATTCCATACTTGCTACCAAATCCCGCAAGGACAGAGATGCTATGAATTACTAAATACTCCAAAATACTTCTATAACATAGGTAAGCTTCTTTGATATTATGAAATTATCGTGTTGCTTCATCCTGTTTTGAACATTCTAGATAAAATTCAATAAGGTTAAACAGTAGGAGGCTTTAAAAAGTTTAGTGTGCTATGATATTGCCAATACCTCAAAAAGACAGCTTACTAAGTAATCAAGTATATTTAACTTCCATGGCATCCCCTCAAAGTTCTAATACTGAGAATAATCAATGCCAAAATCAAAAGCTTATTTATGTCAGATCTATGTATGCACTTTAAGAATTTGAGGGTACTATTTTTTATCTCAATATGGTGGAGCCCTGGTGGTGCAATGGTTAAGAGCTTGGCTGCTAACCAAAAGGTCTGCAGTTTGAATCCACCAGCTACTCCTGGGAAACCCTATGGGGCAGTTCTACTCTGTCCTACAGGATTGCTTTGAGTCAGAATCAGCTTGACTGCAATGGGTCTGTGTGGTTTTTTGTTTTTGTTGTTGTTTCTATATAAAAAAAATTGCCATGTACTAGAAGAAAAGCTTTCTTGCTCTTTCCCTTCCCCCATCTTTGAAACTAACAATAAAAAAGAAATATGAATTTTACTTTTCATATAATTTATTCAGCCTTGATATTGTTGTATCTCCAGAGGCTAAATTTACATTTTGAAAAATATCATAATGTGCACACCCTACTCCGCTGACATATCATAGATACTATACAATAACATCTGGGAATATTGAACTTTGCCTTTACTGGCAACCCAATTGGCATCTTTAATTCACAGTGCAGATGTTTTATACTGATGTGTTTTGGAAATATTTGAAGTATTCTCAAGACAGTATTCTGAGGTTTCTGCAGTGGTCCTCTTGAGTCTTTTGAAGTTCTCTACACAATAGGATACATGCATAAATTTTTTCCAAAACATGCTTTGGTGGGAAAAAAAAAAAAAGAAAAGTTCAAGTTGGCATTATGCAAAGCTTCCTGAGTAGTTTGTATCTAATTCCTTTTTTGCACTATTGTTTTGGCAGTTGATGTGTGCTGTAACACCACTCTGATAAAACTTTTCCTGTCCGGACCGCTTTGTGGAAACGAAATCATTTTTAATGCTTGTATTTATGAAATACTCATATTTCTAAAGTATCAATATAAAATTTTAATTTTACCTCTGAGCACATCATGTTTTGGCTGGGCTTCATACACAGGATGATGTCCCATGATAATAATTATTGCTATGTGTGCAGACATGGCTGATGGGTCCAATGTGTAGGGATGAGGCCTTGCACAGTGTGTTCACAGTTGAACACTGTTCTTTTATTCAAAGCCTCAGCCACTTCTTACAGAGCTTGCTCCTGTTTACACCACTGGTTCCTCAACTTGAGCACAGTTTGGCCTTTGTTTAAAAGAAGCTGCCTTAGCCGTCTATTGCTAGAGTTTTACAGTAGTCCACTACTGTGCCACATGATTAAAATGTGGCTTCGGAACATTTTTAAAGCAAAGTTCACATCTTCCCAGTTTCAGAGTGCAGAAATCAAAAGCACATAGACTTTAGAGACACATAGACCTGGATATAATTCTTAGCACCACATGTTACTTACTAGATATGTGGCTTTGGATAAGAACTCTCTTTGACTCTCAGTTTTCATCTTCCTGAGATGGAGGTAGCAATATCTTCCTGATTAGATGGTTAGGGAGTGTAACTGTCATTCTCTGCACTCACTTGGCTTAGCAAGTATTAAAAAGCACACCTTTTCAATTCTTATAAACTAGCAACAATTCAGGACTTCATTATTAATAACCTTGTCCTGGTATTAAATCATTAAATTAACATCGCCACATGTATATTCCATTCAAGGCGTTGATGTGCAAACCAATGCACCTATCTGTATATGCATCATACTGTCTAATTAGATTACATAGAAATGATGACGTATCCTTCCATGGTTATCTCCCAGCCTTCTCCTTTGTGCCCTCTGGATAACAGTAACTACACTGTCAGCAAACTCCTCTCATGCTCCTCCACCTCACAAAATTTGCCCTACCTCTTGCCTGTGGAGAACTTGAGAACTTTCTGTATCCCAGCAACCTCCTGCAGCTCCCTGGAGTAGAAGCTGCTCATTTTCTACCCCCATATTCAAGAGTCCCAAAGGCTGCGTTGGCCTTTCTAGTATTTCTGTTTTAACACCATTATTCTTCAATCTTCACGCAAAAACACTTTATCCTTTGAGTCTCTCGTAGACTGAGATAGCCAACAGGATTTAATGAGAATGTAGTGTGTGAGAGAAAGAGAGCAAACAAGGATAATTCCAAGGTTTTTGGATTTGGAAGAACAGAGTTGCTATTAATTAAAATAGAGGGGACTGAGGTAATGATTTGCGTGGAGAGGAATATGAGAAGATATGTTTGGACATGCTAAGTTTGAGATACTCAGATACTTAATCTATCTCCAACTGAAGATGATAAGAAGTCAGTGTGGAGCTCATGGAAGAGGTCCAGAGAATTTGGGATTCATCAGCCTGTAGATGGTATTTAAAGCCATGGAACTCAATGAGATTATGCAGAAATCCAGTGTAGATAGAAATAAGAAGAGGTCAAGGACTGAGCCCTAGAATACCCCAAATTTCCAAGACCGCAAGGCACCAGAAGAGACTGAAAAGAAATGGCCAGAAAGGTAGGAGAAATAGTAAGTTAACATGGTAATCTGGAATACAGGAGAAGCGTCTCAAGGAAGAGGGTCATCAACTGCCAAATGTTGCCAATGGGTCAAGTAAGATGAGGCCTGAGAAATGTCAGTGGGATTTGGAAATGTGAATATCATTGGTTTCAGTGTGGTGAGGGCATGAAGACCTGCCTAAAGTGGGTTCAAGAGAGAACTAAGGAAATTGAAGTTGGCTGGTATAAACAACCAAGTCAAGGAATTTTGAAGTAAAGGAACAGAGAAGTAAATGTGGTAGCTGGAAGGGAATGTAAAGTCAAGAGAGGTTTTCCAAGATGGGAGAAATAACGACATAATTGTATGCTGATAGGAATGATATAGTAGAGAAAGGGGAAATGATGATGCAAAGGAGAGGGTGAGAATTGCCAGAGAAATGCCCTAGAGTTGAAAGGGCATAGCAGTAGTGCACATGTGGTAGGACTGGCCTTGCTTAGGAGCATGGGCAGTTAGTCCATAGTCACGAGAGAAAAATAGTGTATATGTGCAGAGATACAATAGATGTGTAGACATGACTGTGAGAGTTTGGAAAATTCTCTTCTGATTGCTTCAAGTGCCTTGGTGAAGCAAAGTCATCACCTAAGAGTGAGGAATGGCAAGAAAGTGGTGAAGGTTTGAGGAAAGAGAAGATACAATATAGTAATCTAGAGCAGTGCTACTCAACGTGTGGTCTGCAGACCAGTGCTTTTTTGCAAATTCTTTCTTACCCGTCCACAAAAAGATAAGTACAGAAATTAAGAGTAAGCATTTAGAAACTTTTGTAGTAATTGGACAGTGTAAATTTTATGACCGTTAAATTTAACAGTAAAAATTTGGGGCTTGTATTTTTTATGTTTTTGTTTTATTTCATTTTTTCAGTAATTCACTTTGGTTGTGTTTTTAAGAATTTGTATTCCAGGATGGATTTAAAATTTTAAGAAGCTGGTTCTTCGCCACAGGTAGTTTGACAAACAATGATCTAAAGAGTGGGAGAGAGACTAGACTAGACTAATACTATATATCTGCTGGAAATCAGTCGTGAATTGAAAACACACACAGTCAACATAGTTGGTTTTTTCTAGCCTTTTTCTTTTTTTCCTAGTCTAATTCAACAGCTCAGGTGAATTTTTATGGGATGCAGAGTTGGGTTTAAGCAGGATTTTGGTTTCTCCAGGTGAGTGCAACGAAGGGAGAAGGGACAAGGGACTTGGAGTGTAGCAAAGGATCGATTATGAAATGTGACTATATAATCTGTCAAAACTCAATGAATGTACAATGAAAGATGCATGCATTCCTTTTCATGTAAATTTTACATCAAAAAGGAAAGCTGTAAACAAATATTGAACTCAGTGATATGCTTGCCAAAGTACTTTTTTACTTGTAACTTAAATTTACTACTTCTGAAGTATCCTCCAAGGTTTTGCCAGTATTGAGTTAATATTTCTCAAATGGTTTGAAGAATATGAAAAGTAAATAAAATATATGGTATTATATTTGGTCACATAAAGAAAAAAAATACATAGTTTTTAATACTTCAGGAAGCCAAAGATACTATATACTATTGAAGAAATGAATGATTTGGCAGGGCCTCTTTTAACATTGGGGGAAGATATTTCTTACCTCATATGAGCATCTTTCCAGAGTGACTTTTCCATCCACCTGTGTTTGCCATCCCCTTATTTTTCTTATTTGTCAACTTAGTAAATATCTACCTTGATTTTCTGAATACCACATTTATTAAGTAAATATATAATGAAAGCTTATAAACATTAAGTGCAACAAGTTTCTCCTGAATCTCCCAAGGAAAACCTAACAGATACATGTCTAACCCGTTGTGGTTGAATCAATTTAGACTCATAGTGACCCTATAGCACAGAGTAGAACTGCCCCATAGGGTTTCCAAGGAGCACCTGGTGGATTTAAACTGCCGACCTTTTGGTTAGCAGTCGTAGCACTTAAACACTACACCACCAGGGTTTCCAAAATGAATACATAGACACAGCCAAAACAGAACTTCTGTAAATCTGCTTGGGCTG
This sequence comes from Elephas maximus indicus, assembly GCF_024166365.1. NCBI lineage: Eukaryota > Metazoa > Chordata > Mammalia > Proboscidea > Elephantidae > Elephas > Elephas maximus. Next base: position 74,310,381 of record NC_064824.1, on the reverse strand, counting down.
TCAAAAGAAAGAGTAAGGGAAGAAGAATTGTGCAGGAAGTAAAAGAGTCAATGAGACAAATTAAAGGAAATAAAGAATTCTGGTGTGGATTGAACTGACAAGCTCCAGAACAAAATGATAAAGACCTTTAATCACGTCAGAAAGTCTATAAAGCTGTGTAAGTACAAGGACTAGAAAATGTTAATAATAAACCTTATCCTATTACATAAGAGACAAAATGAACTGCCAAAGCTTTGGAAAGGTCAGATCTATCATATATTGAATCTGCATCTGTATTGAATGCTCATACTGAAAACTAATTGGAAGTCTTATGAAGAATTTGCTTTGCTAAGAAGGAAGGATCTTTTAATGAGTTGGATGATTTAAAATATGAAAGACCCTTAGATCCCTGTGATTGCCATGAAAATATGCCTGGGCTAACCTGCTATAGGATGAGACACAAGGAACAAATGAGCCATCCCAGCAGAAGCAATCCTAGGTCAGACAACAGCCAATCAACTAGTGAGTGAGCCCTAGCTGAGATCAGAAAAAACCACCAGCCGGGCCAAGCCAAGTCAGCAGAACCACCCAACCATGTTCAGCCAAGATAAGCAGAACCACCCAGACTCAGTCCCTCTTTACAGAATAGGCCACAGAGGGTGAGAGCAAGGGCAAAGGAGGGAGACCAGTGAGCAGGCTACTGCAGTAATCCATGCACCTAAACCACTGATCAATGTTGACGCCACAAAGAGAGAGACAACCAGGCACTAGAGGAATACACACCACCACCTATGAAGTAGTCTTCCCCAAAAATAGAACCTGCCATGATTGAGCATCCAGAATCTGACTACCAATTTACAAAAAATAACAGTGTATAAAGAACATGATTGCAATATAGGGGTGCCATCAGCAAAATCCAGACTGAGGAAAACTTTGCAAGATAAATTACATGGTTTCTTGACTCAAAGATAGTCTAGAGTCTTTAGACAAATCAACTGTAAAAAAAAAAAAAAAGATACTTTATGATACAATCAGGAACATTTGAACATCAATTGGATATTTAACAATATTAAGGAATTACTGTTTTGTTTTGTTCCAGATGCATTGTGGAAACCCTGGTGGTGTAGTGGTTAAGAGCTACGTCTGCTAAGCAAAAGGTCGGCAGTTTGAATCCACCACACGCTCCTTGGAAACCCTGTGGAGCAGTTCTACTCCGTCCTATAGGGTCACTGTGAGTCGGAATTGACTTGATGGCAACGGGTGTGGGGTTTTTTGGGTTTAATGGCATTGTGCTTACTTTTTTTTTTTGAATCATATAAAAATACATATTGAAGTATTCGTGGATGAAAAGATATGATGTCTGGCATTTCCTTTAAAAAAATACAGTTTGGAGATGGGGAGTGGGTGGAGGGTATAAATGAAACAATATTGGGCATGAACTGATCATTGTTGAAGCTTGTTGATGGATACATGAGGGTTCTTTACATCTGTGTATGTTAAAATTTTTCCATTTAAGAAACATGTTTTTAAAAGTATGGAAGAATATCATTTGCATACAACCTATGATTGAAACAGGATCATGGAGACAGCTTCTTTAGTTTAGTAGGGCTACCATAACAAAGTACTACAAGCTGGGTTGCTTAAAACAACAAAAATTTATTCTTCCATATTCTGGAGGCTGGGAAAAAAAAAAAAAAACCTCTAGCAGGCGAGTTGATTCGGACTCACTGAAAACCTACTAGAGGAAGTAGAACTGCCCCGTAGGGCTTCCAAGGAGAGGCTAGTGGATTTGAACTGCTGATCTTTTGATTAACAGATGAGCTCTTAACCTCCAGAGGCCAGAAGTCTGAAATTAAGCTTTTGGTAGAGCCGCGCTCTCTGAAGGCTCCAGTAGAGACTCTTCTATGCCTTTTTTTAGTTTCTGGTGCTGCCAGCAATCCTTAGCATTCATTGGCTTGTAGACACATCCTTTCAATCTCTGTGTCCATCATCACATGGCTTTCTCCCTGTGTGTCTTTGTGTCTCTTCTCCTCTTCTTATAAATGACACCAGTAATAATGGATTAGGGCCCACCCTAACAGAGGCGTAGCGAGGGAGGTGCAAAGGGGATCACTTGCCCCCGGGCACAAGTCTAAGGGGATGCCAGATTAGGCCCGAAATGCCATTCAGGGGCTCCACAAATAGAAAGGCACCTGACTGAGGCAGCAGGGCAAGAGGGGGGAAAAGGAGTTTCTGCTAACCCATCTCTGCTATCAATGTCTATTCATCTTGAAATTGGGAGGTGGGGGGCGCTACTTAGAGATTGTCCCTGGGCACTCATTTCCCTCACTGAGCCCCTGCACCCTAATGATCTCATCTTAACCTGATTACATCTGCAAAGACCCTATTTCCAAATAAGGTCAGATTCACAGGTATCAGGACTTCAACATATTTTGGGGGAAGACGCAATTCAACCCATAACACTGCTGTTCCTCATGATTGACAATAAAGTCCTACTATTGCAAAAATCCCTTCTTTCTTTGAAGATGCTTGTTCCTCTAGAGACCACAATGATATTGTTAATCCAGTGATCCCCCTGAGCTAGAGAGTGCTTTGAATCAACTCAGGAATGAAATGAAACCATGCTAGAGACACATACACGCAATCTGTGTCTGTATATGGAAGCCTGTGTTTTAGTGTATACTCCCTGAATGACTGCCTTCTTAAAATAAACTTGATTTTTTAATTATGAAAATAAAATCACTTTCATAACAAAAATTCAAACGGAACAGAATATGGTGAAAAGGTGGTATGTAGGGATTCTCCCTTCTAACTCTCAGTGTCACCCCCAGAGGCGTGGAATCACTTATGTAACACATTTTTGAGTGTCCTTCCAAAAATGTTCAAGGCATAATCAAGTGTGTGTGTGTGCGTGTGTGTTTGAAAAGTTATTTTTAAGGAATATTTGATTAAGCACTGAGATTATCTGACATTTGGTTAACTTTATTATAATTATCAGTGAATATATAATACATCTTTATGTTACAGCAACAATTTTATATCCACAAAGAAGACATACAGCTTAATCATAGCCCTCTTGTCACATATGATTTTCCACATCATTCTAATACAGTGACTTATATTTTTATTGATTCTTTGGAAATATAGCTGGATTTTTCACCCTAACATAAAACCAGATACATTAAAATGAAAACAAATTAATGGCTTATTTATTATTGTTTCTTTAAACCCTTGAACCTGAAACCGTTTAGATAGATTTTTCCGTGGGGCTATTACAATGTTGCCTCACGTCAACAAAGTAATACAAAATTTTAGTGCATGAAAATAAAAAAGCTTGGTACCTTTACTTATTCTTATATCACCTGCCTGAATTATGGGTAAAAATGGGGGGTTAGTTTTGTTTCATTTTTTTCAGTGTTCTGGTAAGAATGAAATACATATGCATGTGTGTGCTACAAAATGTGTAATTCCGGTGACTCTATACACAAGTTCAGTGTTTTTATATTTGCATTAAAAACTGGCCTCACACAATATAAAGATAAATGGTAAAAATCATACTAATAACTTCATTTTCTTTTTTTTTACTTACAGTGGCGTTAAATAGCAAATAAAAAACACCATGACAAGCCAAGGGAGAGACCTTGGAAGAAAGAAAAAAGCTTTGTATTTTAGTATCTCTAGTGGTGCTATTTGTCCAACTTTTTGAACCAGGGGCCCCACGTTTTCATTTTGCACTGGGCCTCACAGCTTCTTTAGCCAGTCCTGGTTCCATGTTTTTAATCTGCACCGGTAATCATCCTGCAGGAAGCATCTGTCTTCCATTCTGAAGTCATTAGCTCACCCTTGCTACTGAGGTTTGGCTGGGGAAAGGACTTCTTTATTTTGGCAAATGGGAAGAACTGACAAACAGAAGTAGCAAAAGGAATAATCATGTGTCCTGAAGTCGGGTATGGTAAAACGCTAGGCTGTTACAGGTTTCCTTGCGGTTTACAGCTGTAGATTTTTCACACTGAAGATAGTTGCCAAATAAATATTTTCCTTCATCACTTTGTTACAAAAGCTCAAGACTTCACAGTGCCGTCTCGCTGTGAATTTTCTTTTCTCTTAGAACTACTGGAGATGACTCCGGACTAACCAAAAGCCAAGCTATTAATTTTTATTATGCGCTTTTATGTCATTGTCACTGATGAATCATCTTTAATTATTTCAATATTTATTGAGAGACAGCTTTATGCCAGACAACTGTGTGAGGCACTTGGGATACCAAGTGAAATTGAGAGAGTCCCCGCCCTCAAGGAGTTTAGGTCCAATGATCCTCTGGCGCGAACAAGTGAGGCCAAAATGTGATGGCGAGCAATCTAGCGGCTCATGGAAAAAGTTCCTTTTTTGTTTGTTTGTTTTTTAATGAAAACTCAGTGAATACTATTTTTCCTAGTACCTAAATCACTCCCTAATAGCAAGTTAAGCACATTAAGTTAACTTAGAGTACCACCAGGTAAGTATGTTATTTCTGCAGGAAATAGCAAAAGGGGATTGAAACTGACTGATTTGGGAGGAAATACTCCTTTGAAGAAAACTGCTGCTGTCTTTTTTAGTTCAAATTTCAGTTTCTCTGATTTGAGAAGCCAAGTACAGAAATGCTATTTAGGAGAATCTGACCAAAATAAAACTCCCGAAGTCCCAAATCTGTGATTCACAGTAACTAACTCCCAAAATCCCGAATCTTCAATTCAGAGTAACTCCACTGACGGTAATCAAAACGATTCGTCAGCTCTTGCCAGGCTGCTGTTACACATCTAGCGTCCATTTATCCCTACGTCTCTGAGCTCTTTGTTTTCAGCATTCACTTGTTCTTCTTCATCCCTAACACCCGCGTGAAGAGCGATACCTTCTGATGTGCTTATAACACCAGGCTCTTGAGAGTCGTGCTGTGGTTCTATTATTAAAATGTTCCTGAAAATTATTTTCATATATTATTTAATTACGTATGTAACGTTGAAGGACCAAGATTCTTTGGGACTTCTTTTCATGAAATGCTTGTCGATCCTTTACCTCCAATTAGCCCTTGTTATATATTTGTCTACTCCCCAATAACTATTCTTTCCTTTTTCCTTGCAATAGTATGCCTGATTTGTAGTTGGGCATGTAGCCACTCGGAATAAAGATATTTCCCAGCTTCCCTAGCAGCTATATAGCCCTATGACTAAATTCTAATTTGATATGAGCAAAAAATATGTATATGATATCTTTCTTTCCTGTTGGCTGGGATGCAAATGTGATTGCTAGAGCTCCAACAGCTACTCTGGGCCATGAGACTGAGCACTAAAGACAGCACAACAGGAAGATAGGAGGAATCTGGCTGGACTCCTGATGACTTCAAAGGCTGACTACTTTTAGACTTTTACATAAAAGATAAATAAAGCTCCATCTTGGTAAATCCGTTGCCGTTGAGTCGATTCTGATTCATAGCAACCCTATAGGACAGGGTAGAACTGTCCCATAGGGTTTTCAAGAAGCAGCTGGTGGATTCAAACTACTGAATATTTGGTTAACAGCTGTAGCCTTTAATCACTACACCACCAAGCTTCCATCTTGGTAAAGCCATTATTATTTTAGTTACTTGCAACTAGGCCTAATCCTAATGGTATATCTTAGAGTTTTGGTTCATTCTGCCTAGGTGATCCTAGACTTAATTCTTATACTTTTTTCTCTACCTTGAAAATAATTGCTACTTCTAGTAGAGATTCCTTAAGGGCAGTTATGTTTTACACAATTCCAGTGAATTCATTCTAGTTATAAAAAGGATTTAAGCAGTATACAGCTGAAAATATTAAATAGCTGCAAATATTTGCCATTGGTTTTCTGCCAATGCATATTCTAATTCTGCTACTACTTAGACCTACAGTATTTAGCACTAGGCCCACCTCTATCCTGTATATCCTACTAGCTTCCATAATTCAATATTTAATTTAAAAAATAATTTTTTAATGAACAGGACATTTGAGTTCTGCCTCAAGCCTGGGACGAATCTGATGGAAGCATCATTTCCCTTTCTAAGTAGAACCTATCATGGCAAGTCCAAAGGTGGCCCTTGCTGAAATGGGGCCATTAGAAGATGCCAAAGTTGTAAGTTAGAAGATAATTGGTATGCTTCCAACCCAAAGGGCAAGAATTAGATGGGCAAAGGAGTTGGAGTCACTAGTGGAGAAAGACTCATTGGGACATGGGAGAATTTGATTGGGTCTAGAAGAGCTATTTGGGACTTAATCCAGCAGCAGAGTAAGCAACAGAGGGTTCCTTTATCTAGCACCCTGCAATCACAAATGAGGGAAGAAGTTCCAACAGTCAGAAGGTTAAAATGAAGGCCTAAGACCATGAGTAAAAAAAAAAAAAAAAAGTAAATTACTACAAATATGAGATGTACATGCTGGCAGGTCAAGGTAACAATCTTAAAGAAAAACACCAGGGAAAATGAGTGAAAATTAAAGTACAAAAATAGATAACTATATAAAGATAAAACTTTGAAGTCATTAATGTAATTATGATTCTATAACTAATATAAATTTTTGATATGAATATTTGGGTATCTAGATGGAAGGAGTGGTATTAATACAAAGTGACAGTGACCAATGTAAAAGCTACCATCTATTTAAAGCTACTCAGTTTCCTTTCAAAGAACCATTTCCATCATACAAATCCTGATCCATTCAATAAAATTCATTTTAACCAAAAGTAAAAAAGACCAAAAATATTGGAAATTAAATTACTAATTTAAGCAAACTATACCCAATCCCAGAATACATTAAATAAATTCTTTAAAAAGTATTAGCAAAATTTATGAGCTAGTGGCAATAAATATTCAGGATTTACCAAGAAAATTATAGTAATTGCAACAGTTCCAAGGACCTTGAGATAGTCTTTCTTTTTCCGTTCCCTTCAATAAGGTGGTTTGGAGAATAATCTCTTACCCCAAGAACTAAGGTTGGTTTAACCACCAAGGTCTCTGTTCTTTCCCCTTTTGCCTTTTCTTTTCCTTGCTCAAAAGGGTACTTCACTGTGGGCTAGGGAGGCTCATCAGTAAGAGGAGCACCTGTGCCTCCAGGAAGAAGAAATAGGATATTGGGTCCAGCCTGTCTCTGGCTGGGTTCTCTGGAGGATCAAAACCACTGAAGCATATATATAAATATATAGAGGGAGATTTATTTCAAGGAAATGGCTCATGTGATGGTGGAGGCTGGTAAGCCCCAAATCTGTGGGTCCGGCAGCAGGCTGAAGAACCCAAAATCTACTGGTCATGTGGCAAGCCACTGGTTCATGTCCCAAGAACCAAAGATCAGAGGATGGTGTGGCAGGATCTAATGCAGGATCCAGAGAGAGCAAGCTTTGCCAGAACATCCATATATATTGGATGCAGGCCATGTCCCCAAGGAAACTTCCCTTCAACTGACTGGTTGCTCATATCAGATCACAAAATGGCAGATGACTACACGATATCTGGCAAACCACTGAGAATCATGGCCAAGCCACATTGACACATAGCCTTAGCCATCACAGGCCCTATCTATGGGACATCTGGAGCTATCTAGTCTGATTTGACAGCTGTCCTAGGGTGTACAGAGAGACTCAGCAGATGCCACATTTTCCATTTTGTCACCACATTTTCATGGTGGACCCCATGGCTTTGGCACCAAGGCAGGCACAGTAACAAATTTAGATCTATTAGCAGGAAATATATAAAGTGTTTACTGAATGTCACCTATATACTTGATTCTCAATAGATATAAAACAATAGATATGACAATGCTCACAATGAAGCTGGCAAAACAAGGAACAAAGATGTGAAAATATCTTTTCATATATCTGTGCCCTCCACTAGCCCATGAACTCCACAACAGTGGGAACTGTATTCATCATATTCACAGCTACCCCAATCCTTGCCTATTACGCCTGTTATAGCACTTAATAAATACTTGAATTAATAAATTAGCTTAAATCATTGAAGTAGTAATAAAAGATAGCCTCAACATAGTCATGTACCAAAGTAATGGATAAGGAATTAAAGCAAGAAGCAGTTAGAGAAGCAGAGAGCAACGTGGACAGTCGATGGGCTTGGAGGTTAGATTAGAGCTGCACCTTCACTTTGTTTACAGAATGAAAGAAGCCTTTCCAGCTGGCTGGAGCCTGGCAGCTTTGGGGCCCTGTCTGTGCTCTGTTAAATGTATAAACAGCATCCTCAAGAGTCAATACATGAAGAAAAATGTAGAATAAAATTCTAACTCAAAAAGACCAAACTTGCTGGCCTGAGAGAGACTGGAGAAACCCTGAGAGTACGGCCCCTAGATACCTTTCAGTTCAGTAATGAAGTCACTCCTGAGGTTCACCCATCAGCCAAAGATTGGACAGACTCATAAAACAAAACAAGACTAAAGGGGCACACCTGCCCTTAGCCAAGGTCTAGAAGGCTGGTAATAGGGAACCCAAGGTTGAGAAGGGAGAGTGTTGACATGTCATAGGGTTGTTAACCAATGTCATAAAACAATATGTGCACTAATTGCTTAACAAGAAACTAGTTTGTTTTGTAAACTTTCATCTACAGTACAATAAAAGAAAAAAAAAAGAGTCAACACAAAGTGGCAAATGCCCCAAGGCTGTCTTCCCCATATGGGACAACAGAGGTGTCTTGGTTGGAATTCCACGACAATCTCTTCCCTGGAATCTAGGACCCTCAAAACAAATGACAATTTGTAATGAGACTTTCTTTGGTCACTAGATTGTTCCTTAAAGTATCCAAAGCCTGAAAGCCTTAGATATAAAGCTAGATTATAATACTGTAATTTAGGCACCAATGATAACTTCGAGATGTGAGGGTTTAGTTGGCTTTTAAACTGCTTTTCTAGAACTGGTAGATGCCTTGGAAGCCCAGCCGCATGTTGTCTGGCCACTCTTGATAAGAATCCAGGCTGCACCCAGAGGAGGGATGTGGTGGCCACCTTTCCATGACAGCCCAGGGCAACGGGGCACCACCCAGTCCAGGCCTCTCCTTTTGATCTGGTGGGATCCCATTGATGGAAACATAATCTCACCTTTGACTGGAGAAGGAAGGATTCAGCGTTCTTGAGGACTCATTGCCATTGAAATAACTTCACTCACCTTTCTTTGCCATCAGCATATACCAGACCCAGTCTGGAATGGTAAGAAATCAGATCCTTCTTTGTCCAAGACTCCTCCTCTTTCTTCCCCAAAAGTTATGGTTAGAGGCAATAAAGTTTGTGTGGACCAGTCATAGTCCCAGGAGAAAACAGATGTTGTTGTTGTTGTTAGGTGCCATCGAGGCGATTCCAACTCATAGCGACCCTGTGTACCACAGAACGAAACACTGCCCGGCCCTGCACTATCCTTACAATTGTTGTTATGCTTGAGCCCATTGTTGCAGCCACTGTATCAATCCATCTTGTTGAGGGTCTTCCTCTTTTCTGCTGACCCTGTACTTTACCAAGCATGATGTCCATCTCCAGGGACTGATCCCTCCTGACAAAATGTCCAAAGTATGTAAGACACAGTCTCACCATCCTTGCTTCTAAGGAGCATTCTGGTTGTACTTGTTCCAAGATAGATTTGTTAATTCTTCTGGCAAAAAAAAAAAAAAAACCCAATGCCGTCGAGTCGATTCCGACTCATAGCGACCCTATAGGACAGAGTAGAACTCCCCCATAGAGTTTCCAACGAGCGCTTGGAGGATTTGAACTGCCAACCAGTCCACGGTATATTCAATATCCTTCGCTAATACCACAATTCAAAAGCGTCAGTTCTTCTTCAGCCTTCCTTATTCATTGTCCAGCTTTCGCATGCGTAAGATGTGGTTGAAAATACCATGGCACACTTAAAAATGAGATATTTGAGGAGAGTTTAGAGGTCCCTGGGTGGTGTAAACAGTTAACATGCTCAGCTGCTGACACAAAGGTTGGCAGTTCAAGTCCACCCAGAGGTGCTTCAGAAAAAAAGACCTAGGGATCTACTTCCAAAAAAATCAGCCATTAAAAACACTTTAAGCACAGTTCTACTCCAACACACATGGTGTCACCATGAGTTGGAATCAATTCAACAGTAACTAGTTTGGTTTGGTTTTGGTTTTTGGTAAAAGGACTATTTACAAAGGTATGGACAGGTTATAGGGAATCAACAAGTGATAGTACTGTAGTACCTTGGGGCTGTTACTACCCTGCAATAACAGGCAACGGTATGGAAAGGTTATTGGAACCTGAAGATAGAGGCTATGCGCAGAGGGCTGCCAGACAGGTGCCAGGACACAGCCAGTCTGAAGAAACCCCTCAGGGAGGAAACTCCAAGAATACTTACTCTCCTCTCTCCAATCTCCTATCAGAATTCCCCTTAGCCAATACCAATAGGAAGCTGGAGGGAAGGGAACCCTTTGATGCAGTCCCTACAGATCAGATTCCTGGTCCAGAGATCAAGATATTGAAGTGGGAATGGATCTTGGAGGCAAAGCTCTCCAGCACAGCTGTGCTTTATCCGTTCTCCATGTGTCTGTGTCTGCATAAAGACTCACTAGTTTAAAGTAAAAAGGCCTCCTTCTAAATGAGTCTTTAATCAGATTAATGACCACAGGTAAAGAGAATCTGGAGCCTAGGTTCTAATCCCACTATGGCAAATAATTAATTGGCTGTATAACGCTGGGAAAAGTTAGTTCTCTGTAATTAGGTTTTCTTGTTTGTCTACTCCTCCCTAGCTCACAAGAGTGTTGGTTGTGTATTGACTTCGTCTTTTTCTACACCCCTTTTTCCTTATTAGCTTGATAATCAGGATCTTCCCTAGTTCTTTTTCTACTCATTTCTCTTTCTCTTCCTCTCATTGTTTTATCTTCTTTCCCACTGCACTTCATCTGACATTGGCATCTCTCCCTTGCAGTGCAAAAAGTTGATCTTTCAAGTTTAAGATGAATCACCCCAATAAACGTCTCTTACAATCCTGATACTATTACAACTTGTTCAGAACACGAACATTGTTCACAAATATTGTTCAAAACCTCCTTGCAGTGTTATATACATATAACTTAGGGAGTAAAGTGCCCGAAGCTGCATTATTCAAAGAATAAACAGCCTATTCAAAAGTTGTGATTATGATGATGATGATAAATGATAGCTAGCACTTATTAAGTGTTTACTATGTGCCAGGCACTATACTAACTACTTTACACATATAATTTCCTATCACTATTATTAAGTATTATTATGTACCATTATTATCCCCACTTTGTAGAAGAGGAATATGAAGTTTAAATACATTAAGTAAATCCCCAAGCTCATACGAATATTACCTAGATTCAGGACTCAAATCCAGGTTGTCTAACTTTATAGACTATGCTCTTAGACACTACAATATACTGCCTTTCCTTCTAAGGAAATTTTACCAAAACCATTATCAATTGTAAGCCATTTTGCAAATTATTAAAATCATGTTAATGCATGATAGTTCAAACTTGCTATTTCAGTAGTAATAAAACCTCAGAGTATTTTCTTATAGGTTTCCTCACTTAATCCTCACAATGGCCCTTTAGAGTGGATATTTTTATTCCTGCTTTGGAAATGAGGAAACCAGGGCCATTATACTATTTTATTTATAGTTCATAGTTTTACATGAATAAAATCTATAAAAATACCCTCCCAATTTCAAAAGTCAAAACACCCAAGTACTGTGTAGTAGTGTGTGATGCTTAACATTTTATTATTACTATTATTGCTTGCTAAAATTCAAGTCCTGTTCTCTAGCAAACTCACTAGCTATTCACCGAGCTCCAGGCCAGTACACCTGCCCAGGTAGCCCTTCAGTGCAAGCAGAGACAAATCCTGGAAGTAAAATCCTAAGAATGTATCAACCTTTAAGTTAGCACTGGCTACAAAATGAGCTCTCTACTCACATTGAATTTCAAGAGTTAAAGGGACATGATTCAAACCCTCTGGCCCAGTAATCAGTTACTTGAATATTTTTTAATCCAAAAGAGAGAGAGTATCACCTATGCAAAGATGATGGTTGCTACATTATTTTTAATTGCAAATAAAATAGAAAGCAACCAAATTGTTTAAGGAGAATGAGGAAATTAGCTAAGTTATAGTTCTTTCACTTGAGTGAATATTATGCATCCATTAAAAATTATAATTATGAAGATTATTAAAGCAACATGGAAGTACTGATGGCTTATGTTAAGTGAGAAAATAGGATGCAAATTTTTATCCACACTATGTTTACCATCAGTATAAATATATGTGTATACATATGATTGAAGACAAATAAATCACACAAAAATTAAAGCAGTGCTTGGAAATGAATAGTGGAATTATGGGTGATTCTTTTCCTTTCTATTTTCCAAACATTCTGTAATGCTATTTCACTATTGTATTAGTCATCTATTGCTATGGAACAAATTACCCCAAAATTTAGAGGTTTAAAACAACAAGCATTTATTTTCTCATAGTTTTTTTGAGTCAGGAATTCAGGCACAGCTATGCCAGATGCCTCAGCCTCAAAGACTGCAGTTGGCTCACAGTATGATGAGAGGATCCATTTCCACACTCACTCAACTGGTTGTTGGCAGAATCCAGTTCCTGGATAGTTGTTGGATTGAGGACTTCAGTTCCTCCCTCACTGTTGCCTAGAAGCCTGCCTAAGTTCCCTGCCATGTGGATCTCTTACAGGGCAACTCACAACAAGGAGGCTGATTTTGATCAGAGCAAACACATAAGAGAACAGTTCGGGCAAGCATGGTGGAAGCCAGAATCTTTTTTGTAGCCTAATCTCTGAACTGAAATCCCACGCATATTCAATTAGTTAGAAGCAAGTAATTAGGTTTTCACCAGGTCCAACCTACACTCAAGGAATCGCAGATCATTTGGACTATCTTACAGGCTGCCTACCACAAGCGTAGGAGCCCTGAAGGCACAACAGTTAAGTGCTCAGCTGCCAGCCAAGAGGTTGGCAGTTTACCCACCCAGTGGCTCTGCAGGGAAAGGACCTGGTAATCTGCTCCCATAAAGATTAACCTATTGCCATCGAGTCCATCTGGACTCATGGCAGCCCTATAGGACAGAGTAGAACTGCCCCATAGGATTTCCAAAAAGCGGCTGGTAGATTCAAACTACCAGGCTTTTGGTTAGCAGCCAAGCTCTTAACCACTACACCATCAGGACTCCACCATAAAGATTAAAAAAAAAAAAAAAAACCCAAACCCGTTGCTGTTGAGTCAATTCCTATTCATAACAACAGCTTAGAAAACCCTATAAAGCAGTTCTAGTCTGTCACATGGGGTCACTATGAGTTGAAATCAACTGACAGCACCTAACAATTATAATTGTCATTAAATTAAAGATGTATGAAATAAGAGCTTTTCTTTTATATTGTCCGGCAGCGTTCAAAATCAGACCATGCCCCGTTATTTTTTGAGAATAGATTTCAGTAACCTGTGTTAGCACAGGTTATCAGAAGGAGCAAATAGGAAGTATCTAAGCATATTGTAAAGTTTGTATTTCTAGGCATGTAGGAAGGTCTCTTGGGTCTGTTGTGAAAGGGCTGGAATGGATGTGAGGGGTTAGAGGTGGAGGGGTACAGAAACAGCCCACACTACCAGTATCTAGGAATAGGATTTCTTCCTCTTACCCTCACCCCCAAATTCTAAAGTATTTCATTATGTTTTGTCCTTGACTAACATGTCTGAATAGTTTAACTTGGGGAAAATCATTCCTATTATACTTTTTAAAACAATTGAAAGGAAAATGAGAAAGCAATAGAGAAAAACAGTCCTAGCCAAGGCCACTTTGGCAGTTGTCACAACTACATAGGATTCTACTATAAAAGCTGCACAAGTTTTTGCAGAATAGTACTTTACACCTTTCCATTTAAGAGGCACTGGGTATCCCTTGCAGATCAAAGACAAAAGCAGTGGAGAATTGGGGAAGGGGACCTAAGGAAGAAGGGGAAATAAAGAGGACTTTCTCCCGAAAATGATCAGAAAGAGAAAGAAAAGGATGCATTGATTATGGAATGATAATAAGTATCCAATTATGTCCCAGCTATTAATTACGTACTACCAATGAAAGCCACTCTCTACCAAAGTTGTCCTCCCTGGATTTACCAGTCACAGTACAGAGTCAGAGTCAATAACAGTCAGAGACAGGAGAAGCCCTGATGGCACAGTGGTTAAGCACTCAGCTGCTAACCAAAACGTATGGGGCAATCTACTGTCTCCTATAAGGTTGCTACGAGTTGGAATCACCTTGACAGCAACAGATTTATTACAGGTAGTTAGTTAGAGTCTTAACCAGTTAACCAGTTGCCATGGAGTCAATTCCACCTCATGTCAACTCCACGTGTCTCACAGTAGAGCTGTGTTCCATAGGAGTTTCAGTGACTGGTTTTTCAGAAATAGATTTCCAGGCCTTTCTTTTAGGCGCCTCTGGGTGGACTCCAACCTCCTACCTTTTAGTCGTCAGCAAAGCTCGTTGACCATTTGTACCACCCAGGGACTCCTGGAGTCTACAACAAAGGACTTCAATTTAACCTTTGATGGAAAGACTTATCCAGTTCCCTTCATCCCAGTGCACATTAGAATGTTGCATACTTAAACTGTTCACTACAGATACCTGTAAGAAAGTAATTGTTTGCACCCAGTTTACTGTTTGAAACAAGAGGTGAGCCCCAGAGGACTTAGAGCTCTGTTCTACCTACTACTGTGATTGCCACAAGCCTGGGAAGTCTCCCCCAGGGCCACAAGGCTCACTTGGAATTTATGATTCAAAAAGAGTTGCTCTAAATCCTCAAGCCAAACAGTAAGTCTCTTTAGCTGATTAGAGTATTTATTTTAATCTCTTGAAAAGGGAGATTTATCGATCTTTTTGTTGTTGTTTATTTTGTTTGTTTAATGGAAAAACAGGATGTGGTGGACAAAAATGTGGACAACCTATTCCCCGGAACTTATGAATATGTTACATGGCAAAGAGGAATTAAGATTGCAGATAGAATCAAGGTTACTAGTCAGCTGACCTTAATCCGGGTGGGCCCAATATAATCACAAGTGTTCATAAAAGTAGCAGAGAGAAGCAGAAGTCAGTGTCAGAGCGATGCTACCTGAGAAAGACTCACCTGGCAATTGCTGGCTTTGGAGATGGAAGGGGACCACAATCCAAGGAATATAGCACCTTTAGAAGCTGAAACAAGAAGCATCAAAACAAGGTAGAAGGAATACAGAGTCACTGTACCAAAAAGAATTGGTCAATGTCCAACCATTTCAGGAAGTAGCATATGATCAAGAAGAAATGACGTCGGGGGAAGAAGTCCAAGCTGCGCTGAAGGCATTGGTGAAAAACAAGGCTCCAGGAATTGACAGCATACCAACTGAGATGTTTCAACAAACGGATGCCACATTGAAAGTGCTCACTCATCTATGCTAAGACATTTGGAAGACAGCTATCTGGCCAATTATCTGAAAGAGATCCACATTTGTGCCAATTCCAAAGAAAGGTGATCCAACAGAATGCAGAAATTATCCAACAATATCATTAACATCACACATAAGTAAAATTTTGCCGAAGATAATTCAAAAACAGTTGCAGCATTACCTTGACAGGGATCTGCAAGAAATTCAAGCTAGGTTCAGACAAGGATGTGGAACAAGGAATATCACTGCTGATGTCAGGGGATCTTGGCTGATGTTTACCTCTGTTTTATTGACTGTGCAAAGGCTTTTGACTGTGTGGATCATAACAAATTATGGATAACATTGCAAAGAATGGAAATTCCAGAACACTTAATTGTGCTCATGAGGAACCTGTACATGGACCAACAGGCAGTTGTTCGGACAGAACAAAGTGATACTGCATAGTTTAAAATCAGGAAAGTTGTGCATCAGGGTTATATCTTTTCACCATAGTTTTTCAATCTGTACGCTGAGCAAGTAATCAAGAAGCTGAACTATATGAAGAAGAACGGGGCATCAGGATAGGAATAAAACTCATTAACGACCTGTGATATGCAGATGACACAGCCTAGCTTGCTGAGAGTGAAGAGGACTTGAAGCACCTACTGGTGGAGATCAGAGACTACAGCCTTCAGTATGGATTACACCTAACAAAGAAAACAAAAATCCTCATAACTGGACCAACAAGCAACATCATGATAAACAGAGAAAATATTGAAGTTGTCAAGGATTTCATTTTACTTGGATCCACAATCAACACCCACGGAAGCAACAGTCAGGAAATCAAACAATATTGTATTGGGCAAATCTGCTGCAAAAGACCTCTTTAAAGTGTTAAAAAGCAAAGATGTCACCTTGAGGGCTAAGGTGCACCTGGCCCAAGCTATAGTATTTTCAGTCACCTCATATGCCTGTGAAAGCTGCACGATAAAAAAGGAAGACCTAAGAAGAATTGATACTTTTGAATTATGGTGTTGGTGAAGAATATTGAATATACCACAGACTGCCAGAAGAATGAACAAATTTTTCTTGGAAGAAGTATAGCCAGAATGTCCTTTAGAAGCAAGGATGGCAAGACT
Source organism: Elephas maximus indicus (assembly GCF_024166365.1). Classification (NCBI taxonomy): domain Eukaryota; kingdom Metazoa; phylum Chordata; class Mammalia; order Proboscidea; family Elephantidae; genus Elephas; species Elephas maximus. Next base: position 74,293,839 of record NC_064824.1, on the reverse strand, counting down.
TTGTCTCACATACTTTGGACATGTCATGAAGAGGGACCAGTCCCTGGAGAAGAACATCATGCCTGGTAAAGTAAAGGGTCAGCAAAAAAGAGGAAGACCCTCAACATGATGGATTGACACGGTGGTTGCAACAATGGGCTCAAACATAGCAACAACTGTGTGGATGGCACAGGACTGGGCAGTGTTTCATTCTGTTGTACATTGAGTCAGAACCGACTCTACGGCACCTAACAACAACAACAACAACAGAAGCTGGAAAAGGCTAGGAAACAGATCCTCCCCTAGAGCCCCCAGAGTGGAATGCAGCCCTGCCAACACTTTGATTTTAGCCCAGTGAGACCCGTGCAGATTTCTGGCCTACAGAGCTTTCAGATTATACATTTGGGTTGTTTTAAGCCTCTAAACTTGGGGGAATTTGTTATGGCAATCATAGATAATGAATACAAGCCACATGCCAAACATATTGTTAAAAGTATGGCTTATTAAGTTTCAGTTCTATTGAACGGTTGTTTTACAGGAAGGGTTGCACAGAAATATAAGGTCTTGTTTGCCACTGTGAAAGCAGCCTCAGCCTGCCACGGCAATCATTAGAATGGTCACAGAAACAGCAGTCTTAAGTTTCTCATTGACATTTCACACTGAGTTGTGATAGTAACTTTCTTCCACCACAGAAATTGATTTCAGTTAGTGACAAAATTGGAAAATACAGACTTGTTTATTTCAATCGAAATGAATGAAAAAATAAAGGCATAAAATTTAATGTTTACTGATACTCTGAGAGCACAAAGCCTGTTCTCAGCTTTCTTTAAGCCCAAGAGTTCAGAGGCATTTTGGCTGAGGACACACACACAAAAAATGAAGTCTTTTAATGTCCATGTAAATCAGAGGGGACTGGTTTTTTTTAAAGCTTATCCTTCATGGGGTAAATTGGATGAAATCCCATTAATCTATTCCAGAAAGATAAAGAGCAAAGTCTCTTTTCCAGGGATGGGAACCTATGATTCCAAACAATTTAGCTGTTTTAAAGCTAAGACTGTGGTTTAGTGAATTGGTAAGTGTAAAGAGATAGACTCTCCTACTTAAAAAGCCTTGAAAATTCCATGGGATTTTCTTTTCTCCGCCCCCCTCCCCCCCATTCAAGAGTCCGTGAAGTGGAAGACTGACAGATGAATGCGGATGTTAAGAGGCATAATCTTCTGATGATGCACTTGCTGAGCTTCCATTAACACTTAGGGGAATTATGTGCAACTATCACTGGGAGAATATATCCTTAATAGTCTATTTTTAATTTTTTTTTTCAATTAACAATTATGTTTAGTCAATCCCCAGCAGGATTTGTTGGTGAGATTGCTGGCTTCCTAATGCAAGTTCCTTTTCAGTTAGTTGGGCTAATGTTGACGATCGGTTTTCACTTGATGGTGCACTGTTAGATATATCTAATGTCTACCTAAATGCATTTGTGAATTAATTCTGTCTGGGAGGGTTTGCTCATTCAACCTAGGGATTAGAAATTACTTTGACCCAAGGAGCAAGATTTGCTATATTTAGTCTGGGATCAGTGCCAAAAAATGCACAGCCAGACCAAGGGAGTAGGGACCCTGATATCATTTTTACTCCATTGTCTTATAAAACATCACGGCTGACAATTATGCTACATCGTTTGAAAGATACAATTCCCAGGCTTCAAATTATTTTAAATTTTTCGTGTGCAGGCTAACTTTCAGATCAATGATATTTTGTACTTGAAGGGAAAGAAAGGCATTAGAAGGGGAAACAGCCAGTCTTTAGGAAGGACCAACTGATATTTTTATTCCCATTCCACAATAAGGAAAGCAATCTACGGAGGGGCTAACTGTGTAAATTACAAAAAGTATATTCAAGTTGGTAGCAGGATCAGTATTCCAGCTCATACCTGACTCCAGATCCCATGCCCTTATCTTTTTATTATTAATCCTATCTTGATGTGAGAGGAAAGGGGTATGTATGTTCCATTTCAGTTGAAGAAGAAAGTGAGATCATGATAATAATAGAATGGTTTCAGAATCTTCCAAGAAAAGCTGAGTAGCATTCTCACTCAAGCTTCATCCTGTTCTTAGACAATAATCTCCTCTTCTTCTCCCTTGCCTTTCCTGCCTAATAAAAGCACTGATGAAATTAAACATTAAAACTCCAGGAGGAAAAAAAATCCCCAGGAGGGCACAGATTGTCATTTATCTTTGTATCTTTAGTGCCTTGTACAATACCTGGCCCAAAATAGGTGCTTGTCATGGCTTGTCATATGAAAGAAAGAATTAATTAATAAACCAATGAATCAATGACGATGGTTCTATTTATAATGCTTACTGGAACTTTTGTTTCACTTTCAAACGTAAGAAAGTATTTTGTTATTGTTACTTTAAGTCAGCTCTTTGAAATATGTTAAATATTCCAAATTTCTGACTTGCATTAACTAAAGACTGATTCTGGACATGGAACTATTTTTCTCTCTCACTATACACAGACACACATATATTTAAACACACATGTATACATATATGTAGTGCTATATTTTTATTGCACTTCCAAAAATGACTTGAAAGTTTATATTCAAAAGTGTAAGCACTCTGAGCTCCCAAGTAATATTTCCAGAAAGTCTTCTTAAATTCCATTAATTTCTGAACAAAGAGGTCTCTAAAACTGAGAGCATCCATGAGTGTTATGGATTGAACTGTGTCTTCCAAAAAAAAATCCAAACCCAGTGCCGTTGAGTTGACTCCAACTCATAGCGACCCTGTAGGACAGAGTAGAAGTGCCCCATAGAGTTTCCAAGAAGCACCTGGCGGATTCAAACTGCTGACCCTTTGGTTAGCAGCCATAACACTTAACCACTATGCCACCAGGGTTTCCCCTCCAAAAATATGTATTATAAGTCCTAACCTCTATGCCTGTGGTTATAATCTCATTTGGAAATGGGTTGTCTGTGTTCTGTTAATGAGGCAGAATTAGTGTAGAGTACGTTTTGAGTCAGTCTCTTACAAGGTATGAAAGGAGCAGATTAGGCAAGTGGAGATGGGAGAAGATAGCTGCCAAGCCACATGGAGATCTCCAAGGAACCAGGAAACAGATGCTGAAGAGACAAGGACATTCTCTCAGAACCAACAGAGAGAAAAAGCCTTCACCTAGAACCAGCACCCTGAATTTGGACTTCTAGCCTCCTGAACTGTAAGAAAATAAATTTCTGTTTGTTAAAGTCATCCATTTGTGGTATTTCTGTTGTAGTGGCACTAGCTAAGGCAGAATTTGGTACTGGGAGTGGGGTTCTGCTCTAACAAATACTTAAATTGAGGGAGTGGTTTTGGAATTAGGTAATGGGTGGAGACTAGAAGAATTTCAAGGTGCCTAATTTTTATTTTTTTTTAATAGCAAAAGCCTAGATTGCCTTGAAAAGACTGTTGGTAGAATTATGGACGTCAAAGGCAATTCTAGTGAGGGCTCAGGAGGAAGTTAGGAGAACCATAGAGAAATTCTTTATTGTCTTAAAGAATACATATGGCACCAGCAACAAAATGTTGCTAGAAATGTGGGTGTTAAATGTGCTTCTCGTGAGGCTTTAAAAGGAAATGATAAACGTGTGATTAGACAATAGAGGAAAGATGATGCTTTTTATGCAGTGGCAAAGAAAGTGCCCGAATTACCTTCAAATGTTTGGTGGAACGTAGAACTTGTAAGTGATGAATTTGGCTATTTGGATGTGAGCATATTTCTAAGCAAAATCTTAGAGGGACTGCATCGTTTCTCCCTGCCACTTATAGTAAAATGTGAGAGGAAAAAGATGAACTTAAAAATGAGCTGTGCAAAATGAAAACAGAACTTAAATATTTGGAAAATTCTGTTGTACAAACCCAGGACACATGTTCTATAATTTTCACCAAAGACATGGCTACACAAACTTTTGTTAAAGCTATTAAGTCTGTGACTAATGGATCTAACTAACTACCAAAGTGGAAAACCCATCGGCTTAGGCTGAAGGGGACAGAAACAGGATAAAGGAACAGAAAGTTGTCTGCCTCTTGGAATTCCACAGGCCGGTAACAGACCAAAGGAGCTACATCTGTTGCCCTCCAAGGGAAGAAAAGAACCATCCCTGGAGCAGTTCAGCAAAACTGTTGGAAGGAGCAGAGGAAAGATCACTAAGACAATGGGTCCCTTTAAAATGCAGGGACCTCTTGGGCAAACTTTATAAATTGTTCAAATGTTGCATAAAATTACTTCAAAAACCTGGGTAGATGTGAATGATGTTACCATTAATGAAAAAATAAATTAAAAACAATTGCTTATATTTAAAATCTGGTTGCATTTCAACGAGTGGCTACAGCTATATCTATCTATACAACCCTAGACAGCAGTCAAAAATTTCCAAAAGAAATATGTAGAGTTCTTCTCACAGTGTACCCCTAACATTTCCCATATTAGGCTTTTCTTTAGAATCATGTGACATCTTAAATGCCTTTTTAGCAAAAAGTAAACGAATTTTTCTTACATGGAACTCCATGAAATGCCTTGTTTCCAAGAGAAAAGAAATTCTAAAGAATTGTAATTAAACATAAGTTTTGCTTCAGTAAAAAGACCATTTCCAGAAGTATATTTCTATCAAAAATGGGATGTTTTCTATTGAAAGACTTCAGTTTATATCCTTGAGAACACAGAATTTTTTTCCCATAATATCCACCTTTGGAGGATGTACTGATGTAATGAAAATGTCAATATACATAGGTCATACATGAGGTGTGTTTGGATTGATTATGTGTTATAATAGCCAGAAGTCTAAATGAAGAGGTTTTTTAATAATAAGGTAATAGGACTATAGAGATCTTTGTATGGCATAAAAATACGTGGTGAGGTGTATTGCAATGTGAATAAGACTAATTGATCATCTTACTGGAGAAACACTTATCCTGAGATGAAAAATGGCTACACTGCTGTTTGACATTTGGCTTGTCGATGGCTTGACCAGAAGAAACCTTTGTCAAACACTCCAGAGACAAGAGCAGTTCAAGAGAGCAGTTTCTTGCCAAAGGTCACCGATAGAACGATAGGATTTTTTTCTTTACCATCTCCAGAAGGTCTTCTGAGGTTGCTTACATCCCAGTAAGGGGGAAATAAAAGGATGGCTGGCCAAAGTCATCCTTTTATTAAAAATGGCACCATTCATGTTACCCCAGTGTGAAAGTACAAACTCTAAAATTGCTGTTTAATGGAGCCTCTAAATAGTATACTTAGGCACATAACCTATGCCTTGCTCATTTTATGTACATATATACAGGATTCTTCTTTTGGGGGAAAATATAAGCTAAGAAAACATCTAAGCTGAATCACAAGCTATCTAGCTTAAAAATCATCCAAATGAGTAGAATTTTCAAGATAAGTTTAGAATCCATATCTGTTTTTAAATTCCCATCAGAAAAGAGGCTTTAGGTAGGTTTAAAAGGTTTTTTGTTTGTTTGTTTAAGAAATTTATTGGGTCTCTTTTCTCTATCATGGGGTTTAGGTTTTCATATAGAAAGGTTGGTGAATGTTCTTAGTCGTTCCATGCACCTTGGCTAATTTCAGCACTTCCTGATCCCTGAACCTGCTCACTTTATGAACTTTAATTTTTAAAATTGTCTGAGATTTTAATACCACATCAGCAAATACCACACAGCTGAATTATTTCACAAGGTATTGGTAAGAGTGCTAAGACCTGCTGGTGAATATGAGGCATTCCAAGCCTTGAATTTATCATTCTTTACCAAGGAAAAGAGTCCACAAAACTATCCGTTTTAATCAATGTAGTGCCACCTCAAGGGTCATACAAAACCTAGGGCTATTTCTGGGGAAGTCAAGGTTTCCCCACTACCTCCGTGCCCCAGAATTTTTACACAGCGGATTTCAAGTTAAAATATACAATATGGGCAAACTTGAATGCAAAAAGAAGCCAAAACGATGCAATATGAGGCCTGAATTGTGTGCAGAGAAAGAGCTACAGTCTGTTTCACTCCCCTTTACCTCAATAAGAACTTGCTATACATGAGCTTCAGTGCCACCTCCTTCCCTTCACCCTACTCTCACACAACAGATAATCTTTCCTTCCCATCTTGGTCACTCTAGCAACACAGGGCTCTCCAAGCACTATTGCCCCAATTCATGCACCTCCATACACTGTTCTGAGAACTATCTGCTGGTGCTAGGTGAGTAATTCTAAATTGACCACCAAAATTTTTCTGCCCACAGTAATGTAAAATAAATTTTGAGTTCTCTTAGGCATGTACAGTTTCGTCTTCTTGATTAATGGCATTTTTTAACAGTAGGCTCTGAAAAACATAGTAGAGTTTGGGTGGAGACAAAGGTCGATCTAATAACCTAATCACTAGCACTTCATCCTTGATCCCTAGGCCACCCCAGACAGCTCAAAGAGCATGGAGGAAGTTTGAAAATAACATCCACTTGTCCTCTTCAATTCAGAATCTACACTTTAAATCCCAAAGAAAAATACATGGATCTCTGAAATGCTTTTTCCCAGGTGGCTACCAGTTCCATGAATTCAATAAAGTTACCTTATTGCCAAAATTACTTTTACAGGATTATCTGCAGATCAAAGTGTTACTTGCAGCCAAAAATTGCCAAAACCTCACAGCTTCTTAAGTTCCATGCATGGAAGATAGTTACAGGAACCTCTGCCACTCCAGAAACAGACCTGAATCTGGACAGCCAACAATCTCTGGAAAATTGAAAGATGACTTGAAACCAAGGTGTCTTCAAGTACCAAGCTGAATTGCTGGTCTGCAGATAAATCATGAATCTTCTGTATAGCTTTGAGGGATGATTGCATCCTGTCATGGATTAAATTATGTCCCCCCAAAAATGTGTGTACCAACTTGGTTAGGCCGTGATTCCCAGTATTGTGTGGTTGTCCTCCGTTTACTGATTGTAATTTTATGTTGAGAGGATTAGGGTGGGATTATAACACCACCCTTGCTCAGGTCAACTTCCTGATCCAAGGTAAAGGGAGTTTCCCTGGTATGTGGCCTGCACCACCTTTTATCTCTCAAGAAATAAAAGGAAAGGGCTGCAAGCAGAGGGTTGCGGACCTCGTGTCACAAAGAAAGCAGTCCGGGGGAACATTGATGAAAGGCCGACAGACAGAAAGCGTTCCCCTGGAGCTGACTCCCTGAATTTGGACTTTTAGCCTACTTTACTGTGAGAAAATAAACTTTTTTTTGTTAAAGCCATCCACTTGTGGTCTTTCTGTTAAGACACATCCTAAGCAAGTCATTCAAATGCTTGAACAAATTTATCATTGTCATCTCTGAATCATAAACTTTAAGCTAAAAATGGCAAAACAGAGTTCCAAGAAGGCACTTACCTGCATGGCCTTCCTCACTAACTTCTCTCATATTTCTGGCTAATCCTTATGGGAAAAAATCCATGTAAACAATTTCAAAACTCTCCCTCTTTCTCTCATGCCCCACTTTGTAATTTTTAAGGTTTATAATAGACACATTATTTAATAATCAAGTACTCATTAGTGGATATTTTATGAGGAAGACATGTTTAAATTTCTATCTGATTCAGATTTAGATTAGCATGTATCAGAAGCAAATGAAAATCCTGAATGTATCATTTCCTACTGTGTGATCCTGAGAAAATTATTTAATCCCTCTGAACCTGTTTTTTCTTCTGTAAAATAGAGCTAATACTACCTGTCTCGCTGGGTATATCATAAGTATATAAAGTAACTGGATGTGTCGTGGGCACATAAAAGATGTTAGCTTCTTTTTAAACAAACATTCAAATTTATTTACATAGATCATTGCAAATGGGTGTGTTTTTCTTTTGCCAGAAATGTCTTCAATTTTAAATTAGCCTTTTTCACCATTTCAAAAAGGGGGATGATCGAGCTTGTTTAAAACATTCATATTAAGGACTGATTTTAAGTGATTGTATGCATACAATATATTGTTTTAATTTTTTACTTATACTTATATTTTCTAAAAAACATTTCATATAACTACAATGTCTTTGTCATATCCATTTTGTACATTCACAATTTCCGGAGTCATGTATGATAATTTATTTTGTCCTTCTACTGTTGGACATTCAGTTTGCTTCCAATTCTTCAATGTTATCATCAGTAGTGTTGGGCAGAGAGAGAGCTTTGTGCACCAGAACTTTTTTCTAATTCGTGGGTTAATGTTTTAGAATACAATTCTAAGAATGGTATTACTGAATCAAAGGGTAAAAGCACATTTTTATGGTTTTTATCTGTTTTGTTGATTTTAGACACAGGGAAACATGAAGCCACTGTGAGGTAGGGTAGTCGGAGGTCTACATCTGGGGATTTGGAAGGTGGAACAAGTAATATATCAAAAAGAAAAAAATGGTTTAAAAAAACAGAAGCAAGTAAAAACTTAATATGAATAAAAACCAAACCAAACTCAGCACCTTCAAGTCAGTTCCAACTCATAGTGACCCATAGGGTTTCCAAGGCTGTAAACCTCTACAGAACCAGGCTGCCACATCTTTCTCCCACCCAGCTGCTGGTGGTTGCAAACCGCCAACCTTTTGCTTAACAGTCAATCGTTTTAACCACTGCACCACTGCTTCTTAAAAGACAGTAGGAAATTCACTTGACTGGAGCAGAAGGGTCGCTATGAGTCAGAATCGACTCGATGGCATCGGGCTGGGGCTTGGAGCAGAAGGTTTGTTTTGGCAGTAGTAGGAAATCAGGCTGTGCGGGTTAGCCAAACCCACTGCCCTCGAGTCGATTCTGACTCATAGAGACCCTATAGGACAGGATAGGACTGCCCCATAGAGTTTCCCAAGGAGCACCTGGCAGATTCAAACTGCCGACCTTTTGGTTAGCAGCCGTAGCACTTAACCACTAGGCCACCAGGGTTTCAGGTTCCCCAGTGCTGTCGAGTCAATTCCGACTCATAGCGACCCTACAGGACAGAGTAGAGTCTTATTAGAGGAGGCCCTTGAGAGAGAAGGAAAGGAGTTTAAGATGGCTGTGGTATGCCTACCGCCCGGGGCAGTTGCATCATAGCAACGGAGAGGGAGCTGGTTCATGGCGAATCGCTGGCAACAGGGTTGATGCTGAATTGAATGGGAAGGACATTGGACTCTTGGAAAAATCACTATAAGCAAAGCTTCACATGTGATATCAAAGAAAAGAAAAATGGAAAGTGAATCCAAACACTTGAAGAGAAAAATAAAATAAAGGGGCTTAGAAAGAGGTTAGTGTAAGAGAATGAAGAAAAGTATACATCCCCAGGGTTCTCTCCTGGTGGACTGGAAGGGAAGTAGGTGTCACCCAAGTGACAGCAGTCAGGTAATTGAGAAGGGGAACCAGTTTACTGGAGGGGTGGATTGGACAAGGGATAGTGATTTAGAGTTGAGAGTAGGCTATTCAAGTGGAAAGGCCTAGCACAGGCTGTTGGAAACCCTTACATTCTTCAGGATTTTTGTGGTTTAAGTTAGACATGTACAAAACAAGGAGTTCATATTGCAGCATGCGATACTTTACCAGAAGATGCAAGGGGGACTTAGGAGCTTCTGAGATGGTCAGATGAGCCACAGCCTTGGACAAAGGCAACAGGTGATCCTGGCTAATTAGCCTGTGGCCTTCCAGGACCAAGACTTAAGTGTCAACATTTCATCAGAAATCATGTTCCATTCTCTAGTTCCACCATCAAATATGAAACGATTGTGGTGAAAATCAGGACAAGAAGGAATGAAATTTAGAATTACTTCATCTACAGTAGATGCAAAACTGGCAATGCTATTACAGGCTCAATCCATTTTATTTGGGGGCCAATGACATACAGTTAATGGATTTTTTTTTTTTCCTCCAAAAGGTACCTGCGTCAAAAAACCCTTAGAGACCCTGAAATTCAGAAAATTTTGTCTGTCTGAAGAGCAGTATGAATAGATTTCAAGACACTACACAAGCGTAAAAATTTGGCAGGCCTCACACCTGCAAAAACTCAGATGGGCTCCAATGTCCGCACCAAACAGAATTCCAGATTCCTCTTTTAAGTTAGAAAATTCCACATGAAGAATCTAAGGGTCTCCTGAGTCATCCAGAACCACAGAACACATACCCTGTATTCTAAATATAATCTTTTGCATTTTTCCTTAGAGGAATACTAATCACATGTGCAGACCATATGTTATAGTCTATTATCTCCCCAATCAGTAAGGAATTTCCTTGGATTTTTCATAGGATCCCTGAGGAACCAGAAATAGACAGCAGGAGATCCAGTTTGAAGCAACCCTCTTAGTTTGAATTGTAATATAGCTGTATATATAATGGTACCAGGATCCACTGGAAAAATTTGGGTATATTAGATGTTCCTGAGCTTGTGTGTTTTATCTATTTTTTGATTATTATTTTTAGGTTTATGGGGAAAATATTCCATTAAAATATGTTGTAATTCAAGAATCAGACCATTGGCATAAGCAAGGCCACAGTTAGTCACCTTTAAAGAATGCTCACACCATCACAGAGGTGAATACGGAATGGACCGTGTTAACTCACAGCCAGCGGGGGGGGGGGGGCTGCTCATGGCCCCGAAGTCACTCAGCACAATCCAGCTGCTGTGCATTCTCAGTGTGCAGAAGAGGAAAACTCTGGAAACTCCTCCTTGGTAAGTCACCTTAAAGCTTTGCATTGGAATAAAACCATTAGATACATCCATCTCCCTAAAATTCTGAGCTATGGGTCTCCAAGGCCTCAGGGATCTCCTGCACCGCTAAGTACAGAAAATGCTCTGGTCCAAAGTCTCCTGTTTTGTCCAGGTTTGTAGAGCTAGAGTGAGTGAGGAGAAAGGAGAGGGAGAAAGAGAGAGAGAACAAGAGGAAGCACTCTCTTGCCTGTTAACAGAGGTTGTTTTGATTCTTTTAAATTGATAGCAGTTTGCAGAATTACATATTTTTTCTTTTCCATCACTCCAATAAATATGTTCATGGCAATTAAATAAGATTTTGCAGCTCCATTATCATGTAATGGATGTAGCCTTTGGATATTTTTGAAAACTAAAACTGAAAGAAAAATGAGCAAGGAAATGTTTTGATTAATGCATCTTTGGGGATCTTTATACTATCTTTTAAACAGACTAAAGAACATTTTAAAGCAAAATAATAATATGAAAATATACTGTGTTTTTTTTTATTTGTAATGATAAATCTGTGTTTCCAAACAACCACCAATGAATGACTATTGTCATACACATTGCAAAGATGGGGACAGTAAAGTATGGAGAGACCAAATTGCCACTACACACACACAGTAAGTTGGTAGTAGCAGCAGCAGCCCCCATCAAAACCTGCTGACCCAGCCAACCAGGTGACAGTGATTATCAGGAAATTTGTCAAGAGTTTCAAAGTTGTATCCAATTGCATAAAAGAAGATTTTATTTGTACCTTTTCAGGCAAGGACGTGCTAGCTTGTGAGATCTGTAGCTTCCTTTAGGGGCTTCTCCTTCCTGATCCAAGCTGCCTTTTGGGCCCTACATTAGAGCAGGGAAAAGTTGATAAAGCTCACTTTTGGGTCTTCCCACCTCCCCCATCAGAACCACTTTAAGGCCTCCCTCCAGACCTTGGTCCGGCCCCATATTTCTCCTATTCCTGGGTTGACTCATAACTAAGATTGGACCTAAAGGTGGGTGTGGTAGCCAGCTTTCAATATGGTCCCCAATGATCCTTGTCTCCTGGTCTTCATGCTCTTGGATAGCGCCCTCCCACATTGAATCAGAGCTAACTCGTATGACAAATAGAACATGCAGAAGTGATGGTGTGTGGTTTCTGAGACTATGTTATAAAGGCATTGCAATTTCTGCCTTGATTTCTTGGATTGTTCCTTTTGGAGGAAGTCAGTAACCATGTCATCAGGACACTGAAGCAGCCTGTAGAGAGGCCACAGGGAGAGAACTGGCCTGCCAGCTTCATGCGTGATCGACCTTGGGGGTGAACCCTCAGACCCAGTCAAGCCATCAGAGGACTGCAGCTCAGCTGACATCTGACTGCAGCCTCATAGAGATCCTGACCCAGAGTCACCCAGCCAAGACACTCCAGAATTTCTGATCCACAGGAACTGTGAGGGATAGTACATGATTATTATTGTTTTTAGCCACTAAGTTTTTGGGTGATCTGTTACACAGCAACAGATAACTAATACAGGAGATTAATATATAATTGCTTCTGATAGCATTTATATTTTAACCAGAGTCTTTTACTAAAAGCAAAAAATGGCAAAATAACAGGCAGGGTGTGGGAGTGGGGCAAGGGACCCCATGGCAGGCAGGCCGTCCTCTGCTCTGCCTTCTCATTAAAGCCATCCTTCTCACTATTGTGGGGAAATAAAATGTAGTGCTTTTGGCATCGGGTTACATTTTCTCTCTCAGACCTAGACAGAAAGATTCTTAATTATAACCTGGTGCTCTCCCTTCCTCCTGGTTTCAAGAACCCCAGAGAGCTAAGGGGTATACAGAAGCTCTGATTATTATAGTTGTAATCCTAGCTCTGGAAACCCTGGTGGCGCGGTGGTTAACAGCCTCATCTGCTAACCAAAACGTCAGCAGTCTGAATCCCCCAGGTGCTCCTTGGAAATCGTATGGGGAAGTTCTACTCTGTCATGTAGGGTCGCTATTGACTTGATGGCAGTAGGTTTGGGTTTTTTTGTTTGTTTGTTTTTGGTTTTTAATCCTAATTTTACAGTGATCCAACAGCAATTACTGGACCTCAGTTTTTTAAGAGTAAAATAAAAGATAGCAAATATTGATTCAGTGTTCAGGTGGCGTAGTGGTTAAGCACTACAGCTGCTAACCAAGAGGTCAGCAGTTCAAATCCGCCAGGTGCTCCTTGGAAACTCTATGAGGCAGTTCTACTCCGTCCTATAGGGTCGCTATGAGTCGGAATCGACTTGACGGCAGTGGGTTTTTGGTTTTTTTTTTTTATGTGCTAGAAATTGTCCTTAAATACTCTTTTTTTAATTTATTGGGGTGAAATTCATATAACATAAAGTTAACCACTTTTATGCAAACAATTCAGTGGCATTTAGTACATTTACAACGTGGTACAACCACCACCTCTATGCAATTCCAAGACATTTTCATCATTCCAAAATAAAACCCAGTCACCAGTAAGCAGTTTCTCCCATCATCCCCTCCCTAAAATACTTTTCATATGTTGTTTTATTTAATCCTCACAATGACCATATCAGGAAAGTACCATTTTCCCTGTTTTTCCATAAGGAAACTGAAGCACAATAAAAGGTCAAATAACTTGTCCAAGGTCAAATATTAAGTAGTTGAGCTAGAAGTTGAATCTGGAGCCTCTGAGTGGGTTTGAACAACCAACCTTCAATTAGTAGTCCAACACCTAACCATTTGTGCCACCCAGGGACTCCTTAGGACTCCTTAGGATCTGTAAAAAAAAAAAAAAAAACAATTTTTAAGTCCTGGTTCATGTGTAAATGTGATGCCTTGTGTTATAACTACCTAGTGCTGCCAACAGAAATACCGCATGTGGGTGGCTTCAAAGAGAAATGTTTATTTTCTCAGAGTTCAGGAGGCTAGAAGTTTGAATCTAAGGCATGGCTCTACAGGGACGTCTCTCCTTGTCAGTAGTCTGTGAGTTCCTTGGCATTCCTTAGTGTTCCTTGGCTTCTGTCTTCCCTCTGTGTGTGTCTCTGTATCTATTCTGCTCTTTTTATAACTCAGAAGTGATCAGGTTTAGGATCCACCCTACTTGGATATGACTTCAGTAACCACCTATTTCCAAACAGGGTCATATTTACAGGTACAAGGGTTAGGATTTCAACCCATATTTTGTGGGGACACAATTAAATCCATAACACCATAAATACGCACCAACCCCCATCACTGTCCATGACCTACTAGCAGAGAACAAAGTCCAAAAGGACTAGGAGAGCAGGGAGATACATTTGAATCTGGAAGATGGAGAAAGATCTGAACATGGAGAATTTCTGGACATTGGAAGGCCACGTGAGCAATGGAGGAGTACCCAGTGGTAAGTCTAGTGGCACTCACACACCACTCACATCCTTCACAAAAAGAAAGAAAAGTCTAACTTCAACTATCCAGAGTTTGCCAATCAGAAAACACAAAAATGTGTTATTTTTATTTAAGCATATACATAATTTTGTGTCACTTTGAAAAATACAAGTTTATCTGCAATGTCTTGTGGTGGAGATGGAGCACAGCAATATTATTTCCGTTCTTGGGACTCTAAGATCTGTATCTGGTCTTGTCCCTCCTCTTTTTCCATTGGTCACTAACTGCTTCCCATCTTTCCTTCAGAGTGTCTTTTATATGTTTTTCTGTCTTCTCTGTTGCCTCAAGCTTTCATTATCTCCCATCGAAGGTATTGAATGCACCCCTAGATGGTCTTCTTAACTTCCACCTCTTCCCATCTAATCCATCTTACAATGCTGTTTTTCTATGTCATCCTAGTATTTAATACTGTCAGTGTCTCACTCTTGTCTTTAGAAGAAGCTTAAAACATTAAAGGAAACTTGGCTGTCATTCAGAGGGAAACCCAGTATTTGCAGGGGTGGGTATACATTTACTGCACATTATTTAACTTTGTATTGTAAAATATGGCATACGTGCAGAAGAGTATGTTAAATATGTACAGGTAAAAAACAATAAGTGACCACTCATATAACCAGGTTAAGACAGAACATTGCCAGTTAGTGCTTCTTCCAAACCCAAACCTAATCCGTTGCCGTCCAGTCGATTCCGGCTCATAGCGACCCTATAGGACAGAATAGAACTGCCCCACAGCGTTTCCAAGGAGCAGCTGGTGGATTCGAACTGCCAGACTTTTGGTTAGTAGCCGGACGTAGTTAGTGCTTAGAGCTGACTTAATCCACTACAGGCTGGGAGGTAAGGGTACACCTAGATGGGAACAGTAGCAGAAAGAGCCTCAAGAAGAGCAGATATAGGAATGTACTTCTCTTACTTTACCATTTTAACACAGCATGGGATGTGGCACCTTCTAGCAGGACCACAGTGGGGCACATGGACAATTCCTCTTAAAAATATATAGCTTTCACAGGGAGCACAACAGAGAACCCCTGAGGAAGCAGGAGATCAGTGGGATGCAGACCCCAAATTCTCACAAAAAGACCATACTTAATGGTCTGACTGAGACTAGAGGAATCCCGGCGGTCATGGTCCCCAAACCTTCTGTTGGCCCAGGACAGGAACCATTCCCGAAGACAACTCATCAGACATGGAAGGGACTGGGCAGTGGGTAGGAGAGAGATGCTGATGAGGAGTGAGCTATTTGTATCAGGTGGACACTTGAGACTGTGTTGGCATCTCCTGTCTGGAGGGGGGATGGGAGGGTAGAGAGGGTTGGAAGCTGGCAAAATTGTCACGAAAGGAGAGACTGGAAGGGCTGACTCATTAGGGGGAGAGAAAGTGGGAGTATGGAGTAAGGTGTATATAAGCTTATATGTGACAGACTGACTTGATTTGTAAACATTCACTTGAAGCTCAGTAAAAATTAAAAAAATATATATATATAGCTTTCATAATTATGGCATGTGAATTCTGCATAATACTAAACATAGCAGTGAATGGATACAGTAGAAAATCCAGGGTTGGGCAGATGAATAGGTTACAGCTTGTGCCTTGGAGGAGATAGACATGCATGCACATAATTGCAATAAACAGCAATCATTCTATAATAAAGATACGTACAAAGTGTAACATGGAGCACAGAAGGTTTTAGAAACAGGAAGAATTGAAAACAGTCAAACTATGAAACAAAGCCAGAAGCAATTGGAATTGAAATCTCTATCATCTATTTAGACCAAAATTGCCACTTTGAGCTAAGAAAGACAGAAAGTTCTTGGGAAACAAAAGCGATGAAGAAAAAAAAAACCTAATTTACTTCTCCATTGCCAGGTCTACAAAGCAGCTAATGGTAAGTTGCCAGTGAAAGCTGTGAAATTCTCTTCTCCAGAGATCTTATAATCTACTTTGAAGTCCCCTGTACCCAGTGGGCTGCCAAATTTGTTACAGCAACTGGATGCTTGCCACACTGCCAATTCATTTTGTGCAGTGTAGACACAGTCCTAAGCTCCCATAAAGCACTTAAAGTTATTTCTGGATTTGTCTGATCTCCCTTACTACTGAGCTTGTAAGCTGCTTGAGGGCAGTGTATCACACAGGGTTCTGAGTGGCAAACATTGGACCTACTCAATATAGTTTAAACAAGATCAACTTCAGTAATCTTCAGGAGCCAGGGAACTAGACTTGCAGGACACCCCACAGCCAACACGAACAACTCCCCAAATGCAACCCAGGCATAGGCCTCAGAGTTGGTGTCACCACTTTGGGCGGGAGAATCGGCTATTCCTTTCCCTACAGAAAAAGTGAGGGGCTGTTACCAGAGGAAGAGGTGATGGATAGAGAACAAGCAAAAACAGAGGCAGAATTTTGTTTAATAATTTCAGCCAGCTGAAGCTTCTTAATACAGTTAGGAAAAATACGTATTTTAAGATTTTTCACACATACCTAGAGCTATCAAGTTGCTGGTGAAACAAGCCTATTTCAAAGTAAAACCAGCGAAAGGACTAGCGTTTTCTCATAGTGGTTATCTAATCCTTAACTAGCCTCCTAGAGCCTTAAAAAAAACCACTGCCATCGAGTCTTACTAGACCTGATTTTGTAGTGTTTGCTTATCTCACAGACCACTATTAAGTTTCCTAAGTCTTTCTACAACAGAAATAAAAGAATATTTTGGTGTTGCTCTCTAGGAAAAAGTAAAGTTTATTAACAATAAACATTAGGAAAAAAAAAAGAATAAGCATTTTATAAAAAGTTGCTTGTATCTTTACAAGCTTACTTTTAACATTAAGAATAATATTTCTTCAGTTTTGCTTTGTAAGTATGGACAAATGACAATCAGAGCTATAGTTTTCCGTATTTCTTGGTTCTCCATTTTACTTATCTGGAGGTATACTTTTCTTAAAACAAAATTATCC
The DNA here is from genome assembly GCF_024166365.1 of Elephas maximus indicus. NCBI lineage: Eukaryota > Metazoa > Chordata > Mammalia > Proboscidea > Elephantidae > Elephas > Elephas maximus. The sequence goes on along the minus strand of NC_064824.1, from coordinate 74,276,801 downwards.
CTTTGCTAATCATGAGTTCCGCTTTTATCAGCACAATTCAGAGCTTGTTTCCAACTGGTAGGATGAAAATTGAACATATGTGACGCTCAAGCACTGAATTCCCTGTTGAAGAAATGAATGATAGACCTTATCTATCATTTATTTGACTCATGTGTACATCCATACATATTACAGACATTTTTATTTAATTATTCAGGAATTGGCACATGAGATGCATTATCTAATTCCTCTGGGGCCTTTCACTGGCAAAAAATGCAAAGTACTGTGGTTACCAAATGCATTTTTCTATTTTTCTTATCTTTTAAAGTAATGGCTTTATTATTTCTACTTTTAATGAATCATTATTTTTTTTAACTTAAACAATATAGAAAAGTACTATAAAGGAAAAACAAACAAAACCCTACCATCTAGAAACAACCCTTGTTAGCATTCGGTGGACATCCTTCCTGACATCTCTATATAGACAGACAATTGTAAAAGTGATAGATGATCTCATAGACAGAGAGCTGATCACACAGAAAGAGTTTTACAAAACCAGAAGCACAGCATGCATGCTATTTTTTAATAACAATGTTAAATGTACTTAAATTGAACAAAAGAAACAGATGAAACTAAAAGTGTAATGAATGTTCCTCCTTTACCAAGACAGCTGCCTCTAGAGTAGCCTTCTAAGAATAAGGGAGGAAAAAAATATTTAAATTTTTGGATTTTTTGCAACCCAAATATGTTTTTTAATTTTATTAAAGTATGTCTAATACTACATACTCTTAATTTAGAAAGCTTTAAGTTAAACTCTATTGGTCCTGAGTTCAAAGTGATCATTATGTTTCTGTAACTAAAACTGAAAGGGGGGCAGAACTGGAAAACTTGTACTATCAGCCTTCATTTATAAATAACCTGGGTATAGCCTGCCTTTTCATTGCGATGAATACTGAGTCAGGGACAACGATAAAGCAGTACCTTCATGACCTTTGTCCACTCAGAAAACATATTTAGTGTAATAAAATATGTAAGTTACAATAGTTTGTGATTATATGGGACCAGTTAAGGAACCTACTACACTTTCTTGTAAATTATATGCATTTTTCCAAATCAAGGGCCAAGCCAAAAAATCATAAGCCTTCAACAAGAGCAAACTTCAACAGTTCTTCAATAGCTTCACCATGTAACAAATTCCAAAGCATCTTCAGAAATATAAACACAGCTGTTTTTGACATTTGCAAAGGAACCATATGCTGTTAGAAAAATAGATTATTATAGTTGCATGTGTGCTTTCATTTGTAGTCAAAACAGAAGAATAAATTGTGCTTCTTGGCAGGTTAGTCCAAAGAAATTTAAATTGCTCTTAAAGCCAATTTAAGGTTTTTAGAAACAAATAGTATGCTATCTTTGCCTGAATGAGAAATACTATAGTTTTAATTTGTCCTGTAGAGTTCATTTTGTCTATTTACCTTGAATAGATCTTTTCTACAATTCCTTCATAAATTAGTAATTTCTTGCCCCCTACAGTGAAGCCAACACACTTAATGTATTTGAAATGTAGCTTAAGTTTCAAATGTAGAAGGAGGTATAAACATTTCTATATTATAGTCACTCATACAAGCAGTTGAATACTGACACTATTTTAACAATTAGGTCTTAGGCAATTAGGAAAAATAAAATACTCTCTGTTTACAAAGCAGCATCCGTTAGCCCTGGTAGTACAGTGGTTAAGCACTTGGCTGCTGCTTGAAAGGTCAGTAGTAGAACCCACCAGCCACTCCATGGGAGAAAGATAAGGCAGTCAACTTCCCTAAAGACTACAGCCTTAAAAACCCTATGAGGCAGCTCTCCTCTGTCCTAAAGGGTTGCTATAAGTTGAAATCAGCTTGATAGCAGTGGGTTTGGTTTGCTAAGTTATTGTTGTTGTTAGGTGCTGTCGTGTCAGTTCTGACTCATAGCGACCCTATGTACAATAGAACTAAACACTGCCTGGTCCTGCACCATCCACACAATCATTGCTATGCTTCAGCCCATTGTTGCAGCCACTGTGTCAGTCCATCTCATTGAAGGTTTTCCTCTTTTTTCCTGACTTTAACAAGCATGATGTCCTTCTCTAGGGACTGATCCCTCCAGATAACATGTCCAAAGTACGTGAAACAGGATCTCTACATCCACCCTTCTAAGGAGCATTCTGGCTGTACATCTTTCAAGAGAGCCCATAGTATATTCAATATTCTTCACCAACACCATAATTCAAGTGTATCAATTCTTCTTCAGTCTTTCTTATTCATTGTCCAGCTTTCCCAAGCATATGAAGTGATTGAAAACATCATGGTGGCGATCAGGTGCACCTTAGTCCTCAAAGTAATATCTTTACTTTTAACGCTTAAAAGAAGTCTTTTGCAGCAGATTTGCCCAACGCAATACGTCATTTGATTTCTTGACTGCTGCTTCCATGGGTGTTAATTGTAGATCCAACTAAAATGAAATCCTTGGCAACATCAATATTTTCTCCGTTTATCATGATGCCGCTTATTGGTCCAGTTGTGGGGATTTTTGTTTTCGTTATTTTGAGCTGTAATCCATACTGAAGGCTGTAGTCTTTGATCTTCATCATTAAGTGCTTCAGGTCCTCCTCACTTTCAGCAAGCAAGGTTGTGTCATCTGCATATCGCCAGTTGTTAATGAGTCTTCCTCCAATCCCGATGCCATGTTCTTCTTCATATAGTCCAGCTTCTGGGATTATCTGCTAAGCATACAAGTTGGACAAGTATGGTGAAAGGATACAACCCTGACAAACACCTTTTCTGATTTTAAACCACGCAGTATCCTCTTGTTCTGTTTGAACAACTACCTCTTGGTCTAATTACAGGTTCCACATGAGCACAACTAATTGTTCTGGAATTTCTATCCTTTGCAATGTAATCCATAATTTGTCATGATAAACATAGTCTAATGCCTTTGCATAGTCAATAAAACACAGGTAAACATTTTTCTGGTATTCTCTGCTTTCAGCCAAGATCCATTGACATTAGCAATGATATCCTTCATTCCATGACTTCTTCTGAATCTGGCTTGAATTTCTGGCAGCTTCCTGTTGATGTAATGCTGTAGGTGCTTTTGAATGATTTTCAGCAAAATTTTATTTGCATGTGATATTAATGAGGCCCTGGTGGCACATGGAGCCCTGGTAGAACAGTGGTTAAAGCTACAGCTGCTAACCAAAAGGTTGGCAGTTCAAATCTACCAGCCACTTCTTGGAAGCCCTATAGGGCAGTTCTACTCTGTCCTATAGGGTCGCTATGAGTCAGAATTGAATCGAGGGCAACAGTTTTGGTTTTTTTGTTTGGTGATATTAATGATATTGTTCGATAATTTCCACATTCTGTTGGATTACCTTTCTTCAGGATGGGCACAAATATGGATATCTTCCAGTCGGTTGGCCAGGTAGCTGTCTTCCAAATTTCTTGGCATAGATTATTGACCACTTCATCCATTTTTTGAAACATCTCAATTGGTATTCTGTCAATTCCTGGAGCCTTGTTTTTCGCCAATGCTTCAGTACAGCTTGGACTTCTTCCTTCAGTACCAGCAGTTATTGATCATGTGCTACCTCCTGAAATGGTTGTACATTGAACCAATTCTTTTTGGTATAGTGACTCTGTGTGTTCCTTACATCTTCATTTAATGTTTCCTGTGTCATTCAATATTTTGTCTGTAGAATCCTTCAATATTGCAACTCGAAGCTTAAATTTTTTCTTCCGTTTTTCTGCTTGAGAAATGCCAAACGTGTTCTTCCCTTTTGGTTTTCTAACTCCAGGTCTTTGCACATTTCATGGTAATACTTTACTTTGTCTTCTCAAGTTGCCCCTTGAAATCTTCTGTTCAGCCCTTTTACTTCACCATTTCTTCCATTCACTTTAGCTACTCTATGTTCAAGAGCAAGTCTCACAGTCTCTTCTTACATGTATTTTGGTCTTTTCTTTCTTTCCTGCCTTTTTAGTGACCTTTTGCTTTCTTCATGTATGATGTCATCCCACAACTTGTCTGGTCTTCAGTCATTAGTGTTCAATGCATCAAATCTATTCTTGAGATGGTTCCTAAATTTAGGTGGGACGTACTCAAGATTGTACGTTGGCTCTCATGGAGTTGTTTTAATTTTCTTCAGCTTCAACTTGAACTTGCTTATGAGCAACTGATGGCCAGTTCTGCTGTCGGCCCCTGGCCATGTTCTGACTAATGATATTGAGTTTTTCCATCGTCTTTTCCCAGAAATATACTTGATTTGATTCCTGCATCTTCTACTGGCGAGGTCCACGTGTATAGTTGCCGTTTCTGTTGTTGAACAAGGTATTTGTAATGAATAAATCACTGATCTTGCAAAATGTTATCATGTGATCTCTGGCATCGTTTCTATCACCAAGGGCCTATTTTCCAACTACAGATCCTTCTTCTTTGTTTCCAACTTCCACATTCCAATCACCAGTAATTATCAATGCATCTTGATTACATGTTTGATCAATTTCAGACTGCAGAAGTTAGTAAAAATCTTCAATTTCTTCATCTTTGGCCTTAGTGGTTGGTGCATAAATTTCAATAGTAGTCGTATTAACTGATCTTCCTTGTAGGTGTATGAATATTATCCTATCACTGACAAAGTTGTACTTCAGGATAGATCTTGACATGTTCTTTTTGACAATGAACGCAATGTCATTCCTCCTCAATTTGTCATTCCCTACATAGTAGGCCACAAGATTGTCTGATTCCAAATGGCCAGTACCAATCCAGTTCAGCTCACTAATGCCTAGGATATCGATCTTTATGCATTCCATTTCATTTTTGACAACTTCCAGTTTTCCTAGATTCATACTTCGTACATTCCACATTTCAATTACTAATGGAAGTTTGCAGTTGTTTCTTCTCATTTTGAGTCATGCCACATCAGCAAATGAAGGTCCCAAAAGCTCAACTCCATTTACATCATTTAGTTCAACTCAACTTTGAAGAAGCAGCTCTTCTTCAGCCGTATTTTGAGTACCTTTCAACCTGAGGGGCTTATCTTCCGTCATTATATCAGATGATGTTTTGCTACTATTCATAAGGTTTTCACTGACCATTTTTTTTTAATAAGTAGACCACTAAGTCCTTCTTCTTAGTCTGTCTTAGTCTGGAAGCTCAGCTGAAACCTGTCCACCATGGGTGACCCTGCTGGTGTTTGAAATGCTAGTGGCATAACTTCCAGCATCACAGCAACAGATGGCCCTACGGTACGACAAATCGAAGGATGAGTGGTGGATGAATCACTTGGCCACTAATTAAACCTCAAAGTGTCCTTTTCGCAGCAAGCTTTTTTTTTTTTTTTTCCAGTTTGAGGTTATATTTTCACAGACCCATGGAAATAGTTACAGATTCATTCACAATTGACACAATTCACATTCTCCACTACCAGAGTAGGTAGTGGGAGTAATTTCATACTTCTGCAGCGATAAAATCATGAATGTGGTTGACTGTTCTGTTTTAACTTTGATGTCAACAGAATACAGCAACCTGAATCTCTCTATCTTTAATCCCATTGCCATCTAGTTGATTCTAACCCATAATGACCCTATAGGACAGGGTAGAACTGCCCCATAGGGTTTCTAAGGCCATAAAACTTTACGGAAGCATATTGCTACACCTTTCTTCTGTGAAGGTGCTGATGGGTTCAAACCACCAACCTTTTAGTTAGCAGCTAAGCTCTTAACCACTAGACCACCAGGGCTCCTTCTCTATCTTTAAGGATGGTAAATTCAACCCATGTAAACCATCACAGCATTTTAGTTTATGACACCTGACCCTCAAAATACCACCTATGTGAATCCACACGTCCTTTGGAGGAAAAAAATTGAACAGAAATGTGATGGATTTAAGTTTTTTGCGTTGCCCAGAATGATGCAGTAAGCTGGAAGCAGTGTTCAATGTTCTCTCTGATGTCTCTTTCATCCTTTATTCTTCCAGGCTTCTTCTGGGGTCTTGGGCACTAATTTAATTGGAAGAGTGCTCAGCCATTTCTCTCATAATTGTCTATGAAGTGCTGTTTTACTTTCCTCTCTTAAAATGTACCACCACTATTTTGCTAAATATCAATAACTGCTGATCTTTACTTACTCTCCAGCCTGACTCCCTACAATTCTTGTTCCCTTCTCAATATCTTTTCAATACTAATTTTTAATAGTCTGTGCCTAGCACCTGGGAGCTCAATAAATTTCTATCATATATGTAAACATTTCTCTACCTCAACCCATCTTTCCATCTTAGCCACCTATTACAATTCTTAAAATTCATCCTGTCTAGAAACCAAACCAGTTGCCATTGAGTTGACTCTGACTCATGGTGACCCCATGTGTTACATTGCAGCTCCACAGGGTTTTCTTAGCTATAATCTTCACAGAAACAGACCATCAGGCCTTTCATCCATTGCACCACTGAGCGGGTTCAAGCTGCCAACCTGTCAGTTAGTAATGGAGACCAAATTATTTGCTCCCCCTAGAGTAGGGAATATTTATTAAGCATTAGACATCATGCTAAGCTATCTGTATCTATTATCTTTGTTCATCCTCACAAACAACTCAGAGAAGTAGGAACGTTATCAGTCCCACTTTTAAGGGAGGGATGCTGAGTTTAAAACCACTGAGTAATCTGTCCCAGGATTTTCACCCAGGACTTTCTGCCTCCAGATTACACTCTTGTAAGTGCTACATTTATCTCCGGATCTCTCTTGAAAAATAGCACTAGACCTTTTTTGGTCTCAAAGATCCTTTTCCAACAGCTTTGTTTCGACACAGTACTCAAATGACTATAGCAAGTAATACAGTAAATATTGAAAAGTCTCAACAACCAAAAGCATTATAAATTATATTCTATAAGAATAAAAGGGATCATTTTAGACAACATTCACATTCTTTGTTGGTTTATAATGTATTAAATCTAAAGAATGTACTTGAAGAATAAGGAGGGAATTCTATGGCTCCTCCTCCTTTATCTATTTGTATCTTATTGTATGGTCAAGCACCGTAATGAAATATTAAAAATACTTAGCAAATAGGTCTTTATCATATTCCTCACCTGGTAGAAGAAGCACTCAACAAGTAGCACTATAAGCTTTGACTGGATAAAATCACATTCAATATTCAACAAATAGTATAGGACTGATATTACCTACAAGTTGTCCCTAAGTGGTACAAATGGTTGACACACTCAGCTGCTAACCAAAAGGTTGGAGGTTCAAGTCCACTCAGAGGCACCTGGGAAGAAAAGCCTGATCAACTTCTGAAAAATCAGCCATTGAAAACTCTATGGAACACAGTTCTATTCTGACACACATGGGATGCCACGAACTGGAATCAACTCGATGGCAACTGGTTACTTGTTACTCATGAGACAGAGAATACATGCCCATGAAGAGAGAACTAATGAGGGAGAAAGAGAGACTCTATAATATGCAGAAAATTGTAAATGCCAAGCAAGTACCACAAAAAATAAATGCTACAGAAGCTCAGAAGAGTTTACTTTAAATTTGCGGCAGTCCAAAAAAGGTTCACAGAGGTGACAGAATCTGAGCTGTGATATAAAGGATGGATACACTTTGGATAAAACCAAAAAGCCAAACCAATTGCCATCAAGCCGATTTCGACTCATAGCAACCCATACCTAAAGGACAGGGTAGAACGGCCCCACAGGGTTTCCAAAGCTGTAATCTTTACGGAATCAGACTACCACATCTTTCTCCTGCAGAGCGGCTGGTGAGTTCAAACTGCTAACTTTTTGGTTAGCAGCCGAGCACTTAACCACTGCACTGCCAGGGCTCCTCACATTTTGGATAGGCTGAGAGAAGTTAGGAGCTAATTGCAGGAAAGAAGAATGGCATTAGAAAAAGTCCAGAGTAGAAAAGAATAAATTTCCTTAAGGAGAGATTGGACTAAAGTTTTTGTATCTATCAATGGGGTGAGATTAACAGGAAAAAGATGGTTAGATACAGATATTAAAGACCTTGAATTCTAGGGTAAACCCATTTGAGTTTCTCCCACTGGCAACCAGGAGCTACTGAAAGTTTAAAGCCAAATAACATGATGAAGACAGGGCTTCAGAGGGATTGAAGACCAGTAAGGTATCCAAAGGGTAGCTGAGTGAGAGATGATAGAGTGTGGGTCAATGAAGAAGAAAAAGTATAAGACATTTTGGAGGAAAAATAGGCAGGACTAATATAAAGGAGATATGTGATTATCCTTCTCTCTTTTATTCAACAGAAGAGAGCATTCACTTTGGAATCCCACATACCTTAAAAGAAGAGAAAGAATTCAAAATTATTGTTGTGAAGGTTGTCAATTTTGAGGTATGAAATTAAGGACAAAGAGATTGAGAATCCAAACCTAAACTGCAGACATCTATTTTTAAAGTCTTTTGTGTTTTTTTTTTTTAGACCCTATTTAATCTGTTCAAAGGGAAGTGGTAACTTTTGGGGGCCTACCATGTTAACTTTTTGTTCCTCAACTCAAGACCAATGAGAAATATTATCAAGTTCACACACGCACACACACATGCACACAAAAATAGATTCTAAGGCCAAATAATTTTTAAAGGTCTCAAATGTTCCTTCAGTAACAGCCTCTTGTTGATGGTAACCTTACCGAGCTACAGTATTGTTAAATAAACTTCTTAGTAACAACGAGCAAAGAACTGTGGAGAAATATTAGGGTGATAAAAAAAAATGTAACGATCATCCAGACTAGCCCCCTTTGTTTCACAGAAGAAGGACTTGAGACCAGGGAAGGAAGTAATTTCCCTGTTAGTCAGAAAACACAGCTGCTGCTAAGATCCTGGTCTCTTTCCCTAAGAATGCTGTTCTTTTTTTTTTGCAAGGTCTTTACCTCAGCACCAATGGTTGTTCCATCTTTCTGGGAAATGCTTAGAAGCTAACAATGTAGATTTCTCATCTCCATTTATGTCTTTCTTTGTAATGCCGAGAGGGAAATAGAGCAGAAATCTCCTGGATGAGATAGATATACTCTTCCTAGGCAGTAAAGTAATTCAGCCAAAAGTAGCCCAAAAAAGTAGAGTGGGATGGAGATGTCTCAAACTACCCTTGTCCCCATTTCCTGCTATTTGATGCATTTGAAGAGAAGCAAACAGTGAATCTGACTCCCAGATGTTGTCCTTGGAGAAAAGCAATCATTGCTATCATCTTATAGGTAGTGACTGGGTGGTGGCGATGTAACAAGTGTTTCAAATAAGGGGCAGAGATGGATTTAACATGAGCCAAGGAGAGATAACCTTCACTAACTTGAGCCTTTCCAGGTCCTGGCAGATGCCCTAGCAAGTTTGTATCTACAATTTTGCTGGTGTTGGGGTTTTTTGTTTTTTTTTTTTTCTTTCTCTTCTTTTAAAGAATTCCCCCCAGATTGTATAAGCTTCAGGCTCTACAAAACCTAGATTTACCTGTAAGAGTGGGATGCACTAAATGAAGCCTAGCCAACTCTAAAAGGCCTCAAAAGTGTGAGTGATCTGCTTTCTTGGCTATTATAAATCCAAATGACCACTCTTTGGCTCTCCTTTCCAAATTTTATCAATAAGGTTATTAGAAGCAGAAGGAATAGCATTTAAACCTTGACAATCTAAGTAATAGGCCTTCCTTTCATATCAATATTTAGGATTTCTTTCCTCTTGGTCTGTTAGTGAATTTAGTTAAATTTTCTACTTATTTTTGTGATGAATAACAAGTATAATATAAACCATTACAAATGAGGTGTTGAAATAGAACGATTTTGTATATTGTTGCATGTTCATGCCCTGGAAATATACTAGAGGACAAAACTATGAAAACCTTGATTTCTATTCAGATGAACATTTATCATTATTTGTGAGATATGTCCACTATGGTTTCACTTTAAAACCACAAATAAAGTTTTAACAATGGGCATTTTTCTTGTTGAGAGGTCTGTGGTCAGACTAAACATCTCTCTGAACCTGATTAGATCCTGAGGTTTTTAAATTCAATATTCACCAAATGTAGAACATTTCTTTTGTCCGTAAGAAATAATTAAGAACTTCAGAGCTTGTGCAACTCTCCTGAGCCTGCTCTTTCATTCTGATGATGTGATCATCAGACATAACCTCTTCTAGTCTACAGGACTGAGAAAGAATAAACCATACACAATTAATCTTTTGAAAATCTAGGCAACATTGCTTCAGGTTTTTACATCAGCAAGTCCTTTATTAGTACTCATCTTGTGGAAATTTTACGTTATTAAATGCTTTATTTCTTTTTTATTTCTATTTCACTCCCAACTATCCTGAGTCCAGAAAAGTAGACACATGGACATTATGTGAAGACAAAGGAACACTGAATAGTTAATTACACAACAGCCAGAATTGTCCACTGTGTATTCATTCTTCTAATGGATCGCCAGGGGGTGAATCAGCGCATTTAGATTGAAATCTTGTAAAATAGGAATGGGATTGTTTTAGCAGTTTCACAGTTTGCATAGTAAACCTTATACTTCATGGAAGATCTGGCTCAAAATAACACAAAGCTCTGAATAATAGGAGGACGTCTGTAAAGGATCCACATGGGCTAGGTACCTACACTGATAAGATGTATTTAATGATGTCCAAAATCCACTTTTCCTGCATAACAGTCTTCTCTCTGTAATCCTAGAGACTACTGTTGCTTTCTTAGAACCCAAATCCCTCTCTCTTCCAAAGACAGGCCTAAAATAATGGAGAAGTCGTTGAATTGTTTCTATAGCATTACCTTTTCTGGAAAGGACCTCCAGAGGTCACCTATTTCATACTCATCTCCAGCCAGGACTCCCCCTAAGACTGAATATAGCTGTATAGCAATCTGCATTAAGAAAGCTTTTAAAGATCCCTGGGGTTGGTCAAAAAATAGCTAATATTGGCCTGAATCATAGAACAGCATTATATGTTATGTCATAATAGCCACCTTCATCAAGGAAGACATCCATCAGGGCTGTTAAGTGGTGGTACTAGCTTCAAAAAGACAAGCTTTATTTTCTCAGATAAAGGAGTGGCAGATTAAGGAAATGACCAAGCATGTTGGTATTTTTTTGTTTAGGTGTACATTTGAATGCTTATCAAAAAGGAAACATTGTCATGTCAAAGACCACTGCAGGGGGAGCCCCGAGGTGGCTGTAAACAAGCAGATCACAAGTCCTTTCAAACAGCTACAGAGCTCAGAAGGGAGGCTGTTGTTTCAAACAAGATCTGATTAGCATCAAGTTATTGAAGGGCAGATGGTGAAACATGAGAATAATATTGGCATACCTGATTTTTAAGTGGTATTATTTTCCCCCTAATCAGCTAAATTTGTTAGAGCAGATAACTTTATTTCTTCAATTCCATCAAATGCTAGGTGCAAAGGACAGGAATTTCAGTGCCACTTAAATTTTCTAAGACAACTACATAATCACTTTGTATACAGAGAATTTAAGGATGTGTGTGAATACCTAGGGTAGGAGGAGAGCCGGCATAAAGCTAAGAAGAGATGAAAATGATCTCCCCAGACAACTGTCTCAAGTATCCATTTGTTTGTATACTAATATTGCATTTTTTTAAATATTTCTGGAAGGTTTCACAAAAGCCTGGTGTACTATGGATGCCTCTAAGGATGAGGATGGGGGGCGTGTAGTGGAAGCAAGGTTAGAGAAGAGGTTACCACATATCCTTTTGCCGACTTTCAAGTTTTGTGCTTCTACCACTTTCAAAAGAATTTAAAAATGTTTTATTTTTAGAAACAAAAAGGCACCCTCAATGCTTTCTCTCAGCCAGATGCTCAGTCCCGGTAACAGGAAGTACAAGGCTCTTAACTGCTGGCCTCTTCCAGCCTCCTTTGTAATTCTTGACTTTGAAAATGGGAATGCAGTGGTTGTGAACTTTTTGATGTGCAGCTGCCTTTCTCAGAGAACATCAACCAAGTAACGAAGTCTTCAGGTCGCCTTTCCTCTTCCTTTTGTGCGGATAGGAGACAAAAAACCAAGATCTCCCTGTAGCGTCTCCTTGGCTTTACAACATTCCCACAGAGGGCACCTAACCCTTGAGTTACTGCACAGTCTACATGCCCGCCATAAAACTAGGGCACTTAAGATAAGGAAAGCCCTTCCTTAGTTACTTGGCTACTTGGTGGAGTGTATTTTTTTTTTTTCCCTCCCTGAAAGTACTCAGATAATTGTCCCTAATTTGCTGTTTGTATAGACAGCCTGCCTGTAAGAAATGTCATTTTTCAAAGTTATCAGCATAGATAAATTCCCAGAGCAGAATCAAGACATTCCAGATAGGGGAAACTGAATCAGCTTTTAAGGAAGACAATCGAGTTTAAAGGAGTGTATGGCAAAGCAGAGTGTAGCAGGTTCTATAATTTTTATTACCAAAAAAAAACTTCAAATCCTCTACATGCTATGACATTAAATGTCACATAGTAAGTTTGTTGCAAGCATATCTTTTTTAAAAATATACATACTGTAAATATTTACATTCAAGTTTGGGTAACTGAGGTCAAGGAGTAGTTCAGGTTTTAATTTTTACACACCCTGTGAATTTGTTCAGCTACTAACTAAACAGCGATTGTATCTTCACTCAGGCACATGGAGAGGTAGAAACTGCTTTTTATAGGAAAAACAAAATTAGAGTGCAAATGTGAAGATCATCATCGAAGCAGCTTAGCTATATCAAGGAGTTCCTAACTAGTTTTGGTTATCTCAAGAAGCTGAATACAAGTAGCCTTATCCTTTAAATAAAAAACAGAAAAACTTTGGACAGGTGCTCTTCTGAACATATCAGGAGGTTGACAGAGTTCAGCCGCTAATGCTGTACCACTCTTCACCCACAGAAATGCATATGACTAAGTTAGGCAAATCAGCAGCAGGGCTGGACTGGCTGCTGGGCACCTTCTCCCTGATAAGACACAACTCACAAACGAGTGGCTTAAAAGGCATCAAGTTAATTATGTGTACACACATAGGCTAGAACTCAGAAGCCAAAATAAAATACTTCTTTCCCCATGTGAAACCCCTATTAATTTCTGCCCAGCCCACTACCAAAACAAACTGAGCTGTAAGTTTAGAGACCGGTGGGGATGGGCTCAGCTTTCGCAGGCTGAGGTCCATCAGCCTCAAGACTGGACCTCATGAAGGCTCTTGGGCTTGAGAAGGGCTTTCTGGGTTCCTGCCTGCCTTGGTGGGGCTCGTTCCTGAGAGAGGAAGCTGGAGGGAGGCCACAGGGGTGGCTGTGGCCAGAAGCCCTTCTCGTTCCCTTTTCTTCTGTTTCATTCTGCGGTTCTGAAACCAGATTTTGACTTGGGTGTCATTCAGCTGCAAGGAATTGGCTATCTCGATGCGTCGGGCTCGAGTTAAGTACTTATTGAAATGAAACTCCTTCTCCAGTTCTGTCAGTTGTTTGGTGCTGAAATTCGTGCGGATGGCGCTGGAGGGGCTGGCGGCTCCGAATTCGGGAAGTTTGCCTGCAACGTAAAGACAGGACATCAGCAGGGCGAGAGGACGTGGAGACAGAACGCTGGCAGGCAGTGACGCTAGGGTTAAAATCAAAGTTACGGTGCAGCCCGCCTGGGTTCCTATGAACTTTTATGGTTGTGCGAGGGGAAACTCTCCACCAAGGGGAGATACTTTCTGCAATTTTCTCAGTGCCTGGCTCGCTCCAGGGAATTCGCCTGCTTTACTAACGCCTCTGAACGCATTTCCTTCATAAAACCCAAACCGTGGTCAAGACGGATTGACGCAACGCGTTCCCAGCGCAATTCCGCGGGGGAGGCTCTTACCCCAACCTCAGGCGCCTCCGTCCAAGACCCAAGTACTTACTTTTCTTAGGGGCGTTCCTCTTCACTTTCATCCACTCGAACGTGCTGAAGGCTGCGGCGAGGCCAGAGGCCGGAGAGGCGGACTTGGGATAGGCGCCGGGGGCCGGGGACGCCGTCTGGAAGGCCCCGGCGTGGCCGTCGGCTGGCTCTCTGAGACACGCCGGGAAGGGGCCAGGCTCGCCGAAAGCCGCATAATCCACTTGGCCGCGGAGCAGGAAGGAGCCGCCGCCGCCCGAGAAGACAGCCGAGGTAGCGTAGTGGACGTGCGGCCCGCCGTCGTCCGCCGGCCGCCCGAGCGCGCACGGGAAGTCATACACCGACCCCGACCCCAGGAAGCCGTAGTCCGCGCCCCCCGCCGCCGCAGCCGCAGGTGTGGCGCCCGCCTCGTAGGCGCCCTCCAGGGTGCACGGCGCGTACGGGGGCGCGGTCGGGGGCGGTGCAGGCGGTTGCGCGGGCGCGGCGGGCGGCGACGGTGCGGGTCGGGCCCCGGCCGCGGTCAGGGGCAGGCAGCTAACGAAGGCGCCCTCGCCGCCGCCCAGGGGAAAGGCGGGCTGCAGGGCCACGGGCCGGGCGTCGGCGCGGCAGAACTTGGGCGCGAAGCTGAGCACGTCGCTGCCGCCCCCGCCGCTGCACGAGTCGGACTCGAGGTAGGAGCTCATGGTTCGGGCCCGCCCTCCGGAGCACGCAAGCGAGGACTGGGGTGCGCACCACCTTTCACCCCCACCGGTGATGCCGTCGCCGAGCCATGGCGAGCCAGCGGGACGTGGCCAGTGGCCTAATATAGCGGCGGGGGCGGCCACGTGGAGCCGGCCAGCCAATGGGCGCCTGCCCCTCACGGCCGCGGTTCAGCCTGGCGCGCGGCTCCAGGCGCTTGCCCCGCCGCGAACTGTGCCCTCTAGTCGCGGATGGAGCTGGCCCGACCCACGAAGTGACTGGAGAAGCCCGGGCCGAGAGTGCTGGACGCCTGTTCCTTAGACAGTAAGTATTGGGCGACGTGGGGGGAAGAGGCAGGACAACTGGCCTCAGGGTGAGGGCGAGGGGATAGAGGGAGAGAGGGCTTGTTCTCCAGGATCCTGGGTGGCTAGTCCCTAGACTGCGGATTGTGGGCGCCGCGGTGTGGAACGGGTTAAAAAGGAGCCTGGAGTTTGGCCTGTGAGGATTTGCTCCTAGACCTTCTCCAGGGAAGCCAAAGTTATTTCTTTCCCTTTTTTCTCTGAATCCTGTGCGCTTTGAGTGTTCTTGGCACTGGTGTTATCCTTCTCCTAAACCTGGAGCAGATGTTTCATTTTCCGCCTTTTTCCCTCTCCCCCTGACTCATGGAACTAAATTTTATGCTGTAGATGCTGTGTACCTCGGTCGGTGCAATATTTATCACAGTTTTTGACTAGGTTTTCACGTGACCTTGCAGCATTCCCTTCAGCTTTCCCCTTCCAGTTGTGGCAGCACAATGAGGGCGAGCGTTGGATTGCCAGGTTTTGATTTGGACAGAAGGTAAAGTTTCTGCCTTGTGGAGAGGTTTAGCAGATTTTCCTCCTTTGACTAGGTTGTCAAAATAATCATCTCTTTTGGTCAAACGGTTGTTGTGTCCCCCATGCTCTCTGATCAGGGAGGCTGGCACACGCACCCGTGCTGCCCATGCTTTCTCAGGGGCGCTTGGCTCGAGGACGCAAAGGCTTCCCAGGGGTGGGTCAGATCTCAGAGGTTTGGATGGGCTTGTACCTCGAAGCAATTAAAGCTTCTGTTCCATCAGATAAGTGCTGCGTTGCCTCTCGCGAGTGAAATCTGAGGGCTCACAATGTTAATGGGCTCACGTCTTTCCCTTGATAATATGGTTTTGTTTACTGAGTGTAGACAGACGGGAAATAAAAGTGCAATTGGCACAGGAAACGAAGAGTAGAAGGGTTACAAAGACCAGTTTTACACTGACAAACTTTTCAACTTCCTTGAACTTTTTTTTAATGTTTCCCTCTTTGAGAATACAAGAAAATAACAGAATAAAGAAATGAATGTTATTTAAGCACAGCAGTAATGAAAGAGGGTGTCTTCTTAAAACCCTGTGAATGAGGACACTAAGGAGTCAACTCTTGGCTTCTTCAAATGCCCTTGAAAACTTGATCTATTACAGACTGTAAGTTATGGTGACTGAGATTTTATTGTTGTTTTACTGATCCATTTGTTACGAAAGAGCAGTTGAGCCCTTGCCTTCCACTCTAAGGAAGTCCGGAAAAAAAGAACCATCACAATCCAGGGAACCAGTTCCTTGCAGGGATTTTGACCTGTGAAAAGACAAAGCCAGACCAAAATTGTAGGCTGCCAGTGAGGCAGAAGTTGAGCCAAGATGAGGGAAAGGAGGAGCATAGTTGGGACACCAAGCTAATCTTCAGTTTTAGCACAGAGCTGAAGGGGCTCAGGGGTTCCTGGGGTTGTTGGATTTGATTGAGAGAGGGACTGCTGTGCTAAAAATAGCCCTTAGACATTGACTTTACTACTCCAGTTTTGTCCTGTAGCCAGTTAGATGACAAAAGTCCTAAATAGTTTTTAAAAGTGGAGAAACAAATGCTCTTCTCTAGTATCCTGGTAAGGAAAGTACCTAGAAGGGTCTCTTCAGAGCTTATGCAGGCTTAAAATGTAGATGAATTTCTTCACTGCCCAACTCTGTGTTGTTAATGCAAAAGTTTCAACAAATCCTCCCCCCGCCCCCCACTTTAATGGCCAGTTTTTACCGGCTGGATGTCCCAGCTCTCACAATCCTATCTCAAAACTAGAAGGGTCTTCTATTAAAAGGTATTTGTCCTAGCACAACTCCAAGAGGTCAAAAAGGAAGGTTGGCAATGTAAACCTCTTTTTGGGGAGAAGACAGCCAGCTGTCTGCAACCCAAGATTTAGGACAGAAAACCCAGCCTGATTGTCTGGAGAGTCTGACCAAAACCCATCAAATTAAGAGCTTTGTCTCTAAGATTTTGGGGAAAATCAGGCAGCCAGGTGCCTTGGCAACCTTAATGGCAACAATGTTTTTTGCTACTAAGTACTTGGGCCAAAAAGGCTGGGTCACTCTTGACACAATTAAGCCTTGACTTTGCACCCATGAGCTGTCCATACCATTTTCCTGGAGCAGATTTTTGGAGCTTTAGCTCCAAAGAATGAGATTTTTGTTTTGTTTTGTATTCATAACTGTGGGTAAGAATGAGTGGAGGGCTCAATCTTTGTTCAGTCTTTGTTAGCAGTTCTCTAACAGTTGCACACAGACTACATTCCCTTTCATTCTTCTCTCCACTCCCTGACTCTCCAAGTCCTTGGTCTATCCCACACCCTGGGCCACAGAGTTGCCCTCTCTCCGGAGGTTTTTGACTTGCTCAGGTTGGAAGTCAATACTCTGGTCATCTCAGATTCAGATTCAGCAAACATTTTTGAAGGAACTACTGTGTGAGAATACTTTGTTAGGGAAGCTCTCAGCTGGGGAAAAAGGAATTCTCCAACCAAAGGAACAAGGGATTTAGTTCCGGCACAGGGCTTAGCTGTACTGTAAGTCTACTCTAGAAGGATCTGAATCTGTCATTTTCTAAGGAGAGACTAGAAGATGTTATTGGGGGAAGTGCTGTAGAAAGATGTGAATATAAGATAATTCAAGTAACTTTTACAGTTTATCTCTTAGATTTTCATGGGGTATGGGAAGATTTCCCTACTACTTTTATTATTTGTTCAAGCCATGAATTTCCGAGGGTCACTTGCTGTGCTGGGTCCTGATGCGATGAGCTGTCTCTCAGCAGGAGGTGACAGCAGAGAGTCCTGATTGCCAGGTTGTGTTTGATGTAGGAATGCTTTGAAATCTCTTCCATCCTGCTTACCACAGCAGCCACCCACTACCCACTCTGCCCTCCCCACCCCATGATTACCTTTCTCTCCTCTTCTAAAATCAGGCTGCTTTTTGCACACAGAAGTGACAGAGAGTGGCAGTCTGGTCTCCTACATGCTTGAAGTTGTTCCTAACATGGCCCTTCCAGCCATCTTCCACAAACCCCACCCTGTTACCCCGTGTAGACACTTGAGCATATGTAAACTCTTGATTCCACAGCCCCAACACATACAATGTCTCTTGTTTGTTGGGAGAAAAGGGAGAGTCTTTTTCTCTTAAACCAGATTTACAGTTCCCTGCAACATCTCCAGTCATCCCAAAATGAGGATGGGGATGAAAGGGATCCTAATGACTGCAATTCTAAACCTGTTGGAAGTCTTGTTTTCCTGTTTGAGAGCTAAGTCCTTCCCTGAGAGCTTTGTGAATGAAAGTCTCATGTGCCAAGTTGGTGCCTGGCACACAGTAGGTAATACCAATTTTCCCTACTAGTCAGAAAACAAATGTTTGTTGGATGAAATTAAAGAATGGACAGAACAGAGTACCTTCATCATGACTAATATTGGCTGCCAAAACCACTTAGTATAGACAGGAATCACCATAGAAGCTGGTTTTAAAATGCAGGTTCTTTGGCCCACCCCCTAGAGATTTTAATCCAGTAGTTCTGACTGAGGAATCTTTATTCTTGACAAGCCTTTTGAGTGATTCTAAAGCAAGGTTCTTCAGAAGTACACTTTGAGAATTTCAGCTTTAGGAGCTCCAGAGGGGGATGGCCGTGATTCTCTGGGAGGGGCCCCTGAACTAGCACAATGAGAGGTCATGGCTAGTTGGAAGCACGAGTGTACCTGAAAATCCTCCAGAAGGCTGTTGGAATATAGAATAGGGACAGAAAGGTCAATGTCAAGTTCAAGCTTAAATCCAGTTGGGCTGAAGATCCAGAAAATATCCTTAAGAAGTGGTCAGTAGGATTTTCCCATGTTTTGCTGATTAGACGTGCTTTGCAGAGCGTGCTCACTTCTTCTGGTACTTGCCACTTCCGTGTTGCCCACCTCTCTGTTGTTAATGCAAAAGTTTCAACAAATCTGATGCAGCTGGGTTCACAGTGTCCCCTTGTCTCCTACCCCCCACCCCCCTTTAATGGCCACTTTTTACAGGCTGGATGTCCCAGCTCTCACAATCCTATCTCAAAACTAGAAGGGTCTTCTAGTAAAAAGTAATTGTCCTATCACAACTCCAAGAGGTCAAAAAGGAAGGTTGGCAATGTAAACCTCTTTTGGGGGAGAAGTCACCCAGCTGTCTGCAACCCAAGCTTTAGGGCAGAAAACCCAGCCTGATTGTCTAGTGAGTCTGACCAAAGGCTTGGCTTTGATGATGCCAGTTGGTAGGAAGTGAAAGGGAGTTTTTTTTCTTCAAGTCTGTCTAAAGCAAATTTGAAGTGGCTCTAAGGCAGTGGGATGAGGGAAGGCACAGGATGGTGGTCTCAAGAAGGAGGAGCCAACTCTCTTTTCCTTTCATATGTGAGTTGTCTGGAATGAACATTTGAGCCAAAGGGATCCAGAGAGGAGTATATGTCCCTTGGCTTAAACTGTAACCCTTCCTCCAGCTAAAGGCTGACCTTTCACAGCATAAGATGTCAAAACTAGAAGGTACCTTAGAGATAAGCTACATCAAACCCCTCATTTTAAAGGGAGTCGCTTTATGCAGAGGTTAAAAAGGCTCATGTCCAGGATTATAGCTCAGGTCTCCTGACCCTTCCGGTCTACAAAGAGGGAGGAACAAGGCAGCCACTCCTCCACACAGTGGTGGGCTTGACCCAGAGCAAGCATGGCAATGTTCCAGGAGGCATCTTTATTTCTAGGATACGCAGTCAGTCTGGCCCCTTTGAGGGAGGTTGACTGTGAGGCCTGCTGCCCTCCCTTTGAGATTTGTTTGCTAAACTCTTGCTCCAGACTTCTGTAGCCCCACCTTGCAAGAGAGGGCAGAGATGCCCCTGTGTACCCACCTCCTCCACCACCAAGCAAGGATAAAGGATCCCATATCCTTTGCCTGCAATTGGAATTGGAAGTAGAATATCTGGAGGTTGATCAGCATTAGAGCTTCGGAGGGGCAAAACAAGAAGTTTCCCTAGATTAAATTAGCTGGATAGAGCAAGTACAAATAAGGTCAGTTACAGTTGTACTAACCAATTTTTTTTTGGCGGGGGGCTCCTTGATTTTTTGAATAGGTAATTTAAATTTAGATGGGTCAAGATATAAAGGGTACAAAAGGATAAAAATAGAAAGTCTTTCTTCCACCTTGTCCCCACCCACCCATTTCCCCTTTGCATAGGCAGCTAATTTTATTAGTTTTTGTATATCTTTCCAGAGATACTTTATACCTGTACAGTTCAATCGATATAAATATCCCCCACATTATTTACACAAATTGTGGCATATTAGACACATTTTGTATCACGCTTTCGCCCTATTGTACCATGAATATCATTTCATATAAATGCATACAGAAGTTCTTGGCTTATTTTTGCAACTTCATAGTGTTCTACTGTATACATGTACCACAACTTATTTAGCCAGTTCCTTACTGAGATGGGTACCTAGCTTGTTTTCAGTCTTTAGCTATTACAAACACATGTTTAAAGTTCTACGTATTGGAAAAGTTTTAGAAGTAAAATACTAAGCCAAAGTGTATATGCATTGCCAATTTTTATACATATTGCCAAATTGCTGTTCATAGAAGCGAGTCAGTTTACACTTCTACTGGCAAATACGTGAATGAGAGTGCCTTTGTCCTCACATCCTTGCTAATTCAGTGAGACAGCAAAGGTTTTTTTTAACTTATCTGATAAGCGAAAAATATCTTTTACTTACCCTTATCACCAAAAATGTCACATTCTCCATCTTATTTGATCATTTCATGATCTTACTTTACAAATGATAATACTGACACAGAACAGCTAAACAACTTGATGTAGTCACATCCAACGTAAGTGGCCAACGTCAGATGTTCAACTCTCTTTCCTCTACTACACTGTGCCACACAGGAGCTTAAGGAGGTTGAAAGAGAATGAGTGGCTACAAGCAGTCCCTGAAAGACACATGATATAAAAAAGCCCAGAAGCTTTTTGACATCTGCTCAGAGGCCTCTTCTCCACATTTTTGCATGAATCCCCTGGAGAGTACCCCTGGGAAGGGGGAGCACAGGGGCTTTGAATAACAATCTGATCTGACCTTGTACTGAGCACCTGTATCTGGAAAGCAGTAGGTTGTTGTTGTTTTTGTTGTTAATTTCCTTGAGATTTGTATCTCACTGCTGCCTCCCCCAGGGTTTTAAGTAGTGGTTAGCATGGTAAGTATGGGGGGATGTTTTCTCTAGGTCTTAGCTTTCTATAGGACATACACATGGACCTGGTGAAGATAATAATACCTAACACACACACACTGCTCTAATGCTAAACCTATGAAGTAAATATCTTTATTGACTGCTTCACTGATGATGAAACCAAGGCTCAGAAAGATTAAGTGAATTGCTTAGGATCAAACAATTTATCAGTAACAAAGCAGAGCTATAAAATTTAGACTTGAAACTGAACTCATCAGATTCCCCTGCAAAGTCTTTCCTCTCCTGTATTCATTTTGATGAATGGCCTGACCACTCACTCGGGCCCTCAGGATAGAAACCTAGGAACTAACATCCACAACTCCTCTTTCACTCATCCAGCTGATCACTAAAACCCAAAAAACAAACCAAACCAAGGCCTGTCATTTTACTTCCTAAATGTCTCCTTGACCTTATATGTTAATTTCTCTTGCAGCAGCCACTTTTTTTTTCCCCCCAAGCATTACATTTCCAAATAGGTAACCTCACATCCCAGCTTAAAATCTTTAATGACTCCCCATTGCCTACAGAGTAAGTCCAGACTTCTTAATATGGGTCCTGTGCAACCTCTCTTTCTATCCAGGATGCTCAACTACAAACTATACTCCTCTTGCCAACTCCAGACCTTGTTCTTTCTTCCTTCCCTGCTCTACATGTGCTGCTCCCTCTGCCTGGTATGCCCTTCCCTCCTTGGCCTGAAAAACTCCTATACTTAAGGGACCCCAATTCACTTCCTCTAGAAGCCTTTCTTGATACTGTAGTACTTGGTGGCTCCTTTTCTTTGTTCCAGGAATATTTGGCCACACCACTGTTATAACATTTGTCACAATGTTTTAGGATAAATTACTTCTTTCCCACACTAGACTGAAGGTCACAAACCATTAGTGACTCATCTTTGTATCCCAGAGCCCAGCACAATGCACATAGGAGCTATTCAGTAGATGTTGGTGGAAGAAAAGGAAGGAGGGACAGACTGAACCAAGGACAGCAGTTACCAGTATTGTAATTACCCAGTGAGTTCAGGAGACTGTATGAGGCTTAATGCCTCAGTGTATATCTCCATGGCAAGTAATTTCCACCCTAGAGGATGAGGAGAGAGAAGAGGGCTTGGAGGTGGGGGTGGAACAAAGCTGGGAAGACTTTCTGCCCTTCAGGAGCTCCTTCCTGTGGGCTGAGGCAACCCACTTATTTAACTTCAGCAGATGTCACCCAGCAAAAGGGTAAAGGGGAGCTAGGCCAGCACTGTCTTAGAATTTACAAAGAGAAAGCATGTACCACTCCAGAGGGATTATTAAATGCTTCACTGCCACCACCACCCAAACCCTCTTGCCCCCAGAAACTTGCAGTTTATTCCTTTACGATGTTTCTAAAATGAACCCAAAAGAGCTGAAGTAAAAATACTTGAGTCTTTCCCTCACATCAGAAAGATAGAGGAGAGGTATATCATTTATTGTTTTAAATAGCACTCAGGTTTACTTCCAAGTTCAACAGCGGACTTATCCAGCTTCCTCCCACACAAATCCTCTTGCAGGTAAATATGGAAACTAAACAGGTTCAGACTCTTCCCTGAATTCTAGTCCTTCAGGACATCTTTTTAAAACTTTTAAATAAAACAGTGTTTGCACGAACCTTTTGACCCGTTGGGTTTTCCTTGCCCTGCCTTCAGAGATGGATTCATCCTTCTCAGAGGCTGGAGCAGCGTTTAATGTTGTCACTAGGGTAAGTAGGGGTGTGTGTATTGGGGGAGAGGGGAGATACAGGGTCACTAGCAAGGGGCGGCATGGGGCATAGGCATTTTGGGAGGGCTCTGCGCCACCTGAGTAGTCCAGGGACGGGGCTGGTGGGCAACAGTGCTGGCCGCCAGTGTTGAGGAGGTGCCTGGGCGGCCCTTCCCTTAGGCATCGCGCTGCAGAGTGCAACCTGGCTGAGCTGCTTCTCCGCAAGGGCGTGGGGCAGCAGGTCGCGCCATCGGTTACACTCACCCTCCGTGTCTGCACCGCCTCAGCTTGCGGTTTCTGGTCGGATCCCAGCTGGCCCAGACTTGCTCTGAAGTAGGAGGAACCAATGTCCAGTGAAAAGTGCACACCGGGTGATTGATGAACTCTTAATAGGACCAACCTCTCCCACCCCCCAGCCTAGACACACACAGAGAAATCCTCCACCCAGCCCCCTCCTCAGGCCTCCTCATGGGGCGAGAAGGGGACGCAGCCGCCAGCCGGTAGGGTGATTAACTCACCGTTTGTCTTTCAGGAAGTGTTTCAGGTTGATTCAGGAACACTCACCCACCCCCACCCGCAGCCTCCCTGCTCCGGCGCTCAGCACTGCGCTCTGTGGCAAAGGAAAGCGCAGAGCGAGTGCGCATCACATGGCCACGCATCAGAGCGGGCCTTTGTGCGGTGCGCTGCCCTGGGGATGTGACGGCTATTGTTCACCACGGGGGGCTGGAGGAGGACTCAGACTGTGGATCCACGCCAGCCCACTCCCCAGAGTGTCCCAAGATCCGAGGATGGGTGGGAGCTTCTTTTGTGTGTTCTCTGCAGGTGGTGGGGCTGGCTTCGTGGCTCCCCCAAGGGACTGGTGACGGAGGTGAGGGAGGCTGGTACCAGGTCTGCTGGCCGCCACAGCCTCGAGCTCAGCTCAACCATCCCAGTTTTCGCGCTCAGCCCTGGCGGAAGAGTATGGGGGAGGTTTGTAGAGCATCATTTTGAACAATAGAGCTATCAAATGTGTGTCCTCGCAAGTCAGGGGCGCCATTCTCCTCTCCTTCGTAAAGTCCCTAGCTGGACAGGTCCTCTTGGCCTGGTTTTAGCTCTGTTTCCAGGGGAGGAAATGCTTTTCATCTGTACCAGAGATCTGTATGAATCCAGATTTAAATTGGGGTCTCCACCTCCTTGGGCCCTTACTAATGTTAAAATCCTACTTCTGTGATTTTCCAGATATTATTCTTCCAGAAAATGATCCAGAATAGCTATAAGACCAGTCAAGATATTTTGCCCCAGGATCAAGGACAAGGGAAATAACTCAGTAGCTCCTACCTTGCAGATCTCCCGGGGACCCTTCACCTGCCTCTGCCATTGCAAATGGACATCTATCTACCTTAGCTCTTCCTTCATGTATGGAAGCCTTTTGTGTACTGTGGTTCTGGCTGGACCTGGCCTGAAAGTGGGCCTTTGGATTGTCTTTGTACTTCTCTACCTTACCAGGCTGGGTGTGAGACCTGAGGAAAATGGTTAGGAATGGGCTTAGGCAAGGTATATAGATTCAGTTGGCACTAACCTTGGGCCCCAAAGATAGTCAATTGTATCTTGGGAAGGAGACAAAGGAACAGTGAGACCTAGGATTTCATCCTCTGTGGTGATCCTCTCCAGTCACCTTCCGCTACCACCACCAGTGCAGTAAGTGCAGAGGATTCATCTACTGTATATGATCCTTCTTCTCTCCATCCAGGCCTTCTGCAAGAGAGATCCGAGTGAGCCAGTTCTCAAGGGCAGTACGGGCTCGGCTGGTGACCCAATCTCAGCTCCCTGTGCCTGAAGTGTCTAGGAATGGGTGTGCTTACGGAGACCCCAACCAGATTTTCTCTGGGTAGTTGCAGTAATCAGGCCTGTGAGGCCTGGGGCCTTCTGCCTCTCCTGGCCTTTTTATTTAATAGTTTCACTAATTTCTGTTCTTCTTATTCTTACAGTTTCTGAAAGAAGGACCAAAGTAATGACAAGAACTCCCAGATGAAGAGGACCCTTCTAGACCCGTAACTGGGATTAATCAATTCTTGACTTCAGAAGGAAGTTTCAGCTAATTCTCAGGATAAAGTCAAAACAGGCCTGTGACTGTCCTTTGAATACTGAAGGTGTAGACAAGCTTCTGGCTCACTCAGGTCAAACAGAGGAACACTTTTTATTAGAACCTGGGGATACTTCTTTGTTATTCACACATACACCCACACACATCCTCTTCACCCTCCCTAATGAAAACCTCAACAGATGGAGAGCCTGGCCTCCAGGCCTGCTGGCTGAGAAGATGTACTTCACTCAAGGGTCAGTCAGCTAGTACAGACTGGGGGAGGGAGAAGGGACAAGTAGCTACTATAGGTAATCACTATCTTTAATACTCCCTACAGATAGAAGGTTTTTTTTTTTTTTTTACAGATAGAAATTTGAAAAATCTTGTTCGGCAAGGTTAGCAGCCTCTGGGGCCTCAGAAACTGATTTGGCTGATGTATCTCTGATATGGACTAGGCTTGGGGCTGCACCAAGGGGAATGTACTGGCTCTCTATTCTCTCCCTCACTCTCATTTGAAAGCCTGTACCAAAAAATGGTACAAATGGATGGTTAACTTAATGATTCCATCAGGAGTGGATTTTTCTCTGTCAGGGCCCTGGATGAGGCTGAGGTTTGAAAGCCAAGAGGCAGAATCTGTACTTAATTGCCCTTTCTTCCCTCCTTTCCAGGGGCCAGGACTGTTCTCCAGACCTTTCCTCTGCACCTTCCCCATTCCTTCTGGCTAGCCCAGTTGGGTCACTGGACTGGAGGCTGGTTCCTGTGCTCCTGGTTGCAACTGGCAAACTCTTTTTCTGCCAAAGTGTCTTTCCCCACTCCCACCCATTGTGCAGCTGCAAAATAGCAACTAGGCTGCCTCACCTCTATCCTAGGGACCTTAATTCACATTTACTAACCTGGACAGAACAACCAGGGGCACCCAAACGACTGCCACCTTCATCCACAGACCTGAGCTCCTGGCCCTAACCCCTTTCTCCAGGCCTCAGGACGCTGCACCTCCCTGAAACCTACCTGCCCTAAAGTGGTCTCTATTGGAAAAAGCAGAGGTGGGCTCAGCCCGAGCCAGAGAACCATTTCCTCCTCTGAGGCAAATGAGGTAGACCTCCCAGACACTAGTGTCTGAGGCTAGGCCCGGCCCTTCCCCACCGCCAGCTTCAGCCCAGCTCTGCCTTTGTGTGGCCTCCCCAGCCGGGGAGTCCTAGGGGAAGCTGCACACACAATGGTGCCGCAGCTCCTGGAAGGCCTTCAGAGGGGCCAGCAGCCTCCAGGCCTAGGACACTCCCCTTGTCCCCACATACCTGGCCTAGGGAAGAGATTCGGGTTAGGGGAGAGGCTTCCTTTTACTGCAAACCGCCCTTTTCCCTCCAAGTCCACCCAGGAGGAGAGCCTGGGCCCTGGGCGCCATTGCTGGCCGAGACTCCCCTCCCCCACTCTTTATTTTCTCTGCTTCTCGAAGACCCGGGAGGGAGGAGGCGGGCGCCTCCACTGATAGAGCAGCTATTGTGACCTTCCCTCGCGGAGCGGGAACCCAGCCGAGTGTGTACCGCCGGCGGTGGCGGGGGAGGAGGCAGCTGTGTGTGCAGACCGAGTGCGGAGAGGGTGGCACTGGCAAATAAATAAAGGTCTGCAACCTCGGGCAGTTGCGCTCTTCCGAGGGCGTTTGGTTGTGTTTAGACTCGGGTGCTTCCTATCACTAATTGCAGGCTCAAAAGGAGCGGGATTTATGGCGAAGGCCAAGGCGGCTTGTTTATAATTTATGAAGTTTTAAATGGCTGTGCTGCAGGCCTCGCCGGCTCTCGCCCTGCGCCGCTTTTGTGAGGCCCCCTCTGCGCGCCCCGCCCGCGTTCGCGCCGGAACGCGCCCTACCGGACTCGCCACTTCCCACACCGGGCCTGCAGCGACCCAGCGTACCCATCCCATGACTCTCACGCCAACGGCAGGAACGGGTCTGAGCCATCTTCACAAACCGTGGGCATCCGCCAGGTTGAGAGAAAGCCCCAGATTTGGCCCACGCGTTCCCCCCCAGGGGCCTTGGGATGGCTGCGGCTGCCTGGAGAGGGAGCCTCCGACCCTGCACTTGCTTGGAGGCTGAGTGTGAGAGGAAGCTCTTGTCAGCCCGGCTAGATACCGTTTAAAGTCTAATCCATGAAACCCTAAGCCACAGATGGCACTTGGGGCCTTGCAGGCACCCGCAGACTCAGCAGATACTTCTGCGGTAGCACACCGCGCTGGAAGATGCCTGGAGCCATGATGCATTATGTATTTTTATTATCATTTATGGTAGGAAGAGGAGGGAAAACCGGTCTGAATCTAAACAGCCTGACAATTCATCTACTTAATATTTAGTCAGTTAAGAAAGGTGGTTGTAAGTCCTGCAAGGCAGCGAGCTCTTCTTTGATTTCCCTAATAGCTTAAAAAATAATTTCTTAGAAGACAATAAGAAATTCTGCCTATGGATGCAAATTTCATAGAAAACAATTTTAAGCCTTGAAAGTGGGTAAAATATGCCTTCGGTTGAAGTCATTTATTTTGCTGATACACTTCTACAACATGTATACGTTAAACCTGCTCGGGTAAAGTGAAATGTAGCAAAAGGATATTCCCTTCCCGCCCCCAATCTAACATGCCATTTTTAAAACAGCACAAAGGAACAAGGAAACTAAATATTATTTTGAGCCATCATTATTCAGCGAAACACAAACATCCAAGTAGAAAGGACTGTTGTTCCACCAGAAGATTAGGAGTTAAACTATTTGCACACAATAGGGATTTCACCTCGTGTCACCGGGGGATGTAGTAGGAGTTGCAATATTTGTCAAACCAAATAGAGATGTGTGGGCCCACTTTGCTGAAATACAAAAGAATTGAACCTTATCTCAAGGCGTTTTCCAAGTGCCCCCTCCCAGAGAAGCGAGTGTAAGTTGTCCGCCCCTAGCTAACGCCACGCTAATATTTACAAAATGGTTATAAATCCTTGAAAAGACAGTTTTGCCCTTTTTGTACAAAGAAACAGGAGTAAACAAGGTGTTTATACGCATTATGTTCCATTAATGAAACTTTTATTATTTTACATCATGAGGAACCTTCGTTGTCTTTAGAAATGAACCACCGACCACTACAAAGGAAAAAATTTAAGACAGCATTTCCTAGAGAAAAAGCTTAGATGCCCATCTCCAAATGACCATTTCTTTTTCTGCACCTTAGCTTTTTCATAGCTCAATCCTTCTTTTCTTCTCGTGTCTTTTCTTTGATTGTCAATTTTCTTCACAAGTTTATTTTTGATTAATTAAGCAGAAAAGTGAGCTCTGACTTCCCCAGTGTAAATGGATTCTAAAAAAGTAGATTTATGACTAGAAAGAGGGCGGTAGAGACAGCAATAGCGGTGCTAAAAGCCCTACCCAATCATCCTGTCCGGAACGATTTCTACTTTTGCATCTTCGGATCTTCTCTCTCAATGTGAATTGCTGGAATTTTTAATCACGTATCCCCAGAACCAATTTGTGCACTACATTTCAATAAATGTAAAAAAAAAATTTTTTTTCAAGGGTCAGCCTCTTTCAGGGCCTTGTCTAGGGGAATTGTGCTAAAAATAAAGGCAGAATGATCTGCTTGTAAGTGTGCGTGATTAACACAGATACACTTCCGACTGAGAGGTTTTTTTATCCTCAATATTTGTTCAAATAGTACCAGACAATTTGAAATCAATAAACTGTGTCGAGTGGTGAGGGCTGCGGCTGTCGAGAAATGAGTAACGGGTGTCGTGCCACGCCACGGGGCTGCCTGACTCTACCCTTAAAGGACAATTTGCGATCTTAATCCTTTACATCAACTACAAACACCAGCCACGGTTACAATTGTTCAAAGCTACTCTCTCAACTAGTTCAGACCAAGGGGACTAAAGAGGTGAAATGTGGCCCCTGCGGCCTGGTAACGCGTTCCTAAACTCGGCCGGAGGAATTCTACAAATATACACATAAATACATTAAGACGAGGATAAATAATCAGGGAAACGAAATGACTCGCTTCAAATAATAAATACAGATAGTTGAGTCCGACGCAATCCTTATGGGACAGGAAGGAGCATATAAATTAAGGTCTCTGAAACTAAGCTCGACGCGGACCAGCCCGGGGCTCTCCCGGCTCTGGCCCCTCTGCAGAGCGCGCAGCCGATGGGTCTCAGACTTACCTTTGGGACACCATTACCAGATTAGAGTCCCTCGGTCCGCAGTATATGGCACTGTCAGGTTTACAGAGGAGGATCCTTGCGGCTGATTTATGGCAAGTCACCCAAAGGAGAGCGCGCCTGGAGGGGAGGCCCGGTAGCCTGCGTCTCGGCCGCTGGAGGCCCGAGACCCGGGAGAGGGCGGCCGGGCTACAGCCGGGGAGGGGGTCACCAAGCTGCCCCGCGGGCCCCGCCCGCCACCCCCACCACCAAGAGAGGTAATTGTGCCGCGAGTTCAAGCTGGCGGCTGCCGCTACAGATGCGTCAGTTTGGGGGCCTCGGGCAGGCGTCCCTGAGACGAGTGGTGGGCCGAGAGATCTGTATAGGTGGGATGAGGGTCGCACGGTCCGTGGTGGTGGTTGCCGGGAATCTGCGCGGCGCAACTATAGTCCACGCTGGCTGAGGACGGGTGCGAGAGGTGGCCCAGGTTGAAGACAGGCCCGGACGCCGGCGCCATGGAGTCGACGAAGTTGCCGCCCACGTATACCGGGCTGCCCTGCAGGTTGGCGCTGCCAAAGCCGCCGCCGTTGCTCGCCATGGGGTGGGGCTCAAATTCGGACGCCGCGTACCGCTTCTGCTGCGGCAGGCAGCTGCTGAGAGGCGCCGTGTAGGCGGCCAGGCCATACATGCTGGGCTGCGACTTGGCGAAGGCAGGCGGCGAGGGCGCGTCGTAGGCCAAGCCCGGCACCGGCGGCAGCTGGCCCGAGTAGGCCACGTGGCCCGCGGCGCCGCCGAGCGGCGGGCTGCGCTCCGGGGACTGGCCAGCGGGCGAGTGCAGGATGCCCTTGGCCTTCTGGTCCTTCTTGTACTTCATGCGCCTGTTCTGGAACCAGATCTTGATCTGGCGCTCGGTGAGGTTCAGCAGGTTGGCCATCTCCACGCGGCGGGGCCGGCACAAGTAGCGGTTGAAGTGGAATTCCTTCTCCAACTCCACCAGCTGCGCGCTGGTATACGCCGTACGCACCCGCTTGGACGCCGGGCCCGGCGGACTCTTGTCCTCGCAGCTGTCTCCTGGGCAGGAAGGGAGAGAGGGGATGCGCTGAGCGGGAGAGGTGGGAACACCCAGGGCAGGAGAAGGGTGCTTCTCTGGCTTCTTCCTCCTCCACCCCTCCCCCACCTCCAGTCCTGGCTTGGGTGGGGAAGTGGCTCTTGAGAGGTGAGATTCCAAAGTGGAATTCACTCCCTCAAGCCTACCTATTAGTCGCCCCTAAAGCCCTCTTCTGCTTTCTGAGGTCCGATTCGCTCTGCTCACCCACCTGCTCCAGCCTGGCCCACTATCCCGACCCAAAGGCCGTGGAGGACTTTAATGAGAGAACAGGAGCTCCTGGACCAGACTTTATTGACCCCTCCCAGCCTCTGCTGCTGGGAGAGAGGCAGCCCTAGCCTAGCCAGGAATGGGGATGGGGATCTTGGCATCCCACTCCAGCCCAGCTGCACCCAAGGGTTCTGTACTCAAAGGCAGGGAGGTGGTAAACCATGAAAATACTGCCCTGAAGTTTTAGGGCATCCAAGCCTAGGCTGCCAGCATGTTGAGTATTGCAGTGCTAGGAGCAGCAGCCTCAACACTGGCTTCTACCACCCTGCTACCTCTCAGCTGCTTGTCCACTCCCTCCCTGGGAAGACAAATGGATTTCTTCTGGGAGGGAGGGCCTGGGCCTGCAGCTGAGGAGGGAGGGGCAGGAGAAGGAGCTTGCAAACTGGAAGACACTTTACACCTAGGAGCAGCAGCTCCCCTCCCCCTAAAGCAACGGACAAACCAGAGAACTGATAACAGGCCACATCCCAGGCCTCAAACTAGCTCTGGATCTGGAAGCAGGTTCATCCACCTGAAGATAAACTGCCATCAGAAAACATATGAGGCCTTCAGAAAAGTCTAGGAACCAAGCAGTCTGAGCAGAGACAGTGAGCAGACCTCAGGGCTCCTGGCCCTGCCCTTCTTTTTCCACACACCCTGGGTGGACCTACAGAAGACCCTCTGAACTCTAGGGTCTCTCTACCCCAGGGAGAGAGACCCAAGGTTGCTCATGTTTCAGTGTACCTCCTCTTTCCCTAGGATATGCCCCTCCCCATTATGGATTTGCTGGAGTGGGGAGACTTGGGCTTGGGTGGACCAAGTAGAATCCGGTGGTTATATCTTGTTAGCCCTGAAGTCTGGCTCTTTGGGCTCAAATCTATTGCTTTATAGTTTTGTGATCTTGGCTAAGTCATTTATCCTCCCTAACGCTCAGTTTCCTTGTCTATAAAATGGGGATGTTCTTATATATCTATGTCAAAAGGTTCTTTGGATATTAATTTAAGAGAGTGGGATTCATGTGATATGAGCTACATAAGCACCTCAGCTTGGGGATCAGGATGCCTGTCCTCAAATTTTGAAGGGCTGTTGGGTGGAAAAGGAAGATAAGTTACAACCAACAGCCTCAGAAAACAGATATTAGGTTAGTATAAGGAATTGCTTTCTATTAATAACTATGAGACCTGTCCAGCAATGGCACTAGCTACCTGGAATGGAAATCATCACCCTGTCACTGCAAGAGTATGACCTCGATCAGGGACACTAAGAAGGAAGGACATTTCTGCATGAATGGGAGTTCAGACAGTATGGCCTCCAAGGATGCACTTCCAGCCCTGAATCTCTTGGTTCCTAGGTGGACTGGACTTTCAGGGGTCAGTCTGGAGGTAACTGCAGCCCCCTTAGAGAGCTACCTGCAGTGGTACAGCTGTTCTTCTGTTTGGAGTTTTGTCGGGACTCTTTCATCCACGGGAAGATCTGCTTGCTGATGGTAGCTGAGGAGCTGGAAGCATTGGGCCCACCCTTGGCCTTCTTGGTAGGCACCCCACCTCCAGGATTGGAGGGCGAGGATGGGGGCAGGGTTGGTGGTGGAGGAGGAGGCTGTGGTGGCTGCTGCTCTGAGTTCAGACCAGGAGGCTGGCTGCCACCACCCCCAGCCTGGCTGTTCCCTGTTCCTGTTCGCATGCAGCTGCCATTGAGTTCAGCCCCCTTGTGGGCTGGGGCTCGAAGAGGTGCAGAGTTCTGGATAGAGCAGGCCGAACCTGGGTAATCAGTGTCCAGGGAGTTGGCAGGAGGTGGGTAGGGCTGATGAGGGGCACTGTAGCTATAAGTGTCAGTGGCTTTGCTGTAGCCATAGCCTCCAAAGAGTCCTGGGTTTTCATAGTAAGCAGCCTTCTGCATCGTGCACTCAGGAAGCTCCAGGGCCTGCTGACCCAGTTCAAATAACATTGACTGCCACTGTCTCCTTCACCACCACCTCCAATGTCTACCAAATCTTGAGAGAGAAGCTGGGTCAGCCCCAGGTCCCAGGTGACCTGCCAAGAAGAAAAGTGGTCATTCGCAAGACCAGTCAATATAGAAAGACAAGAGACAAGCTCCAGGCTCTCTGCATGGTATGTGTGTTGGGGGGAGGGGCTAGGCAAGGTGCAGGATCTGGAATTTTTGAAGCTCAACTTATTTGAACTCTCAGAAAAGTTATAAAATTTTCCTCCTAAACCAAAGAAAAGACCCATCTTCTCTTTAGCTCAGCTCCAGCCTAAGGAAGGGGCTTTTTTTCTCCCCTCAGATACAATTTTCTTGCCCTGAGATTGTCAATTTAGCCTTTGAACCTGCATGGAAAAGCCTTATGCCCTCATAAGTTTTAATGGCTGATTCCCCCACTAGACTGTGAGCTCCTTGCAGGCAGGGCCTATGCTTTATTCATATATTTCCAACATCCAGCCTAGTGTCTGGCATGTAATAAGTGTGCAATAAATGCTTGTTGAATGAGTGAAGAAATGGATCCATTAGTCAATCATTGGGTCATCCTAGGATTTTGAGTGGCAAAAGAAAGCCTTATAATACATTCAGACCAGCCAAAAATTCTCAACAAGAAAAAAAGTATATTCCCCACCTGGTTTCAAAATCACAGCATCTTTCATGGAAACCCAGATTGTCCACTTTCCAGTGACAGCGTGAGAAGCAGCCCAGCTCAGTATTGTGGGGTGTACAGGGTTGAAAACTAGGAGATGAAAACCAAGAAGAGGACTTAAAAGACTCCCAGACTTATTTTGAGGATATTAATTTTTTTTTCTTTCATCTACATTTTTCTAGAAACTTGACTTTGTCTTTTCACTACTTTTAAATGGATACAAGTAGAGATAGGTAAAGAGGTTTAGAATTTGAAATGCATCGTTTGAATGAGCATGGGTGGGTGGAGAATTCTTTATAACTTTATTATTTTTACCCTGGATCTACTGTATAAATCAATATTATTATTGACCTTTTATCTGGATCATCTATTCCATCCCACCTCCCACCCAACCCATAACCAACGAGAAAACCTCTCATGACATGATGAAATTGACCCAGAATTCAAACAAACAAAAAAACCTAAGAAAAATTCTACCCCTTTTGTGTCCCATGGCTCTTGATGGGGGTTTCTCTTCTCACCCCGTACCCTTTCTCCTGAAAGGCTCCTAAGAAGTTAAAGTATAACTAATACCATTCAACCACTTTTGTCTGTTTTATAAAGAAAACTCGTAGGTCAGCTCTCTGGTCTCAATTCTTGATCTCATCTTTCAGGCAACTTTCCTTCCCAGAAATGCTCCCTACTTCCATCTTGGTCATCGTGATGGACCATATTATCTAGCCAGTCTATGTGGCTGAATGAATTTAAGCACTCCTACCAAAGCTACTTCTACATTCACTCCTTTTCCCTCTACTTTTACCAAAGAGCCTAACCCAATAAAATTTTTTTCAAATTTTTGCAAATTATCCTTTGTTTGATAGCATTGTCATCCATTTTGTTTTAGAATACAAGTGAATATGCCATTTATCTTGATGAGAGACAAGCCCTTCTCAATGGGATACTGGGATACTAGGATATTATGTTTTAGGAATTGTTTGTATTGTTATTCTTAAATGTAGGAAGTTAGAATATCTACCCAACAAAGCTGGACTTAATATTTCTTTCCATTCATTTCCTATATTATTTTCTGAATATTAAAGTCACTGAATATCAAACAGACAGCTAAATCCCCATTCTGTGACCAATATTTATATGTATTTGTCTCCAGGCCAAAGGACCAGGCAGTCTGGGTTTGGTTAAGTGGTGGGGTCTTTCTGGGACTCCACTTCTAGTCTTAAACCTTGACCCTCGGGATGTTTAAATGGTCACATTTGACACTCGGATCACCAGAACTCAAGCTGCCACTTCTGTCACTCCATTTACAGTTATGAAAGCAAAACATTCCCCCATATGCCCCCCAGGTGGACCAAGCTTGTCTTGATAGGTGGACCAGTCACATTAAAATTGCTTCTTTAGGAAAGGAGCAGGTCTTTGGGACAGAAGGTTTTACATATACATTTGTTCCTATGGCATATTCCTAGAAAAAGTTCTGTACACAGACCTCAAAAGGGCAAATACTGGGCAGCTTCCTGAGTAACTACAGTCTGTTCTCCTGCCTGTTTTCATTGTCTTAAGGAATTTCGAGGCTGGCTCAGTGATGATCCACCACCCTAATGTCCATTTCCCCAGAAGCAAGGGCAGCTTCTCCCTCCTCACTAGAAAGGACTTTGCAGCCCCCAGGAAAAAATCAGTGCCCCAAAGAAGCCACCGCTCCTAAAACAAAACCTGAGAATATTGTTGCAAAACTGGTAAAGTGCCTTATTTCCAGAAATCCCTACTCCTTGTGAACTTTGCTTGAACCTAAAAAGCAGGAACGGGTCATAAATCATTTGGACAATGGTCAACTGTTCAGTGGCTCATCTTTTCGATCCTCCCCCCGCCCTTTTTTTTTTAAAGCTTTCTCTCGCTCTCTCTTTTTTTTTTTTTTTTTTTTGGCCTTTATAGTACCTTTGCTCATTTGGGCTCCGAATCCCAAATGCCTTGGGGTGAAGACAGCCCTGAGGCGGGGGGCGGTCGAGCGGGACTCGCATTTCTTCGAAGTCCTCAGCTTCCCTTTCCTCTCACTCCTTCACCCTTCCAACCTCCAGCCCGGGAATCCGCTGGGGCAGCCCTGCCAGCCCCCGGCCAGCACAATCTCTGGCCACTCCTGGGGGAAGTCTGCCAAACGGGGTCTGGCTCGCCCTTTCTCGCGGTCCCGGGAAGTTGCCCAACTCAGCTCGGAGGCCTAACCGCAGGCCCAGAATGCAGGACCAAACTGTCCCCTGCCGGAAGGCAGACGGCCTCGGAGCGACCACCGCCCGCTCCCCGGTCGCGCTGGCCCGCCCGCCTCTCTTCCGAAGCAGCCGAGCCCTGATACTTGCACACTGCACTTAATTCTGCCCAGGATCAATACCTAATATGATACCGAATAAATAAAAGGCGCTCACAGCGGCCAGGGGACGAGGTTATTAGGCAGCTGGAGCTCTCACGGTGCATATCAATGCACCTGTCATTGTGGTTTGTAACAAAATTTATGACTGCAAGCTCGGCAGCAGTAAACGCTTCAGTAAGGAATGAAAAGAAAAACACTTCCCAAGGCCCGGCACTTTTCAGAAGTGGAAAACAGGCTCCGCGTAGGAGGAAGCGCAGCAAAAGAATTCCCTACTCCGCACTTCTCCAGGCCCCGCGCCCCAAGAGCAGGGGGGATTATATAAAGTGGCCGGCGCCCGCCTCCGCTAGAAGCTCTGCTCGGCTGCAGGCTGCTGGACCCGGGACTGAAGGCGCGCCCAGCCCCGCCGGGGGCCGAAGACCTGCCGCCCGCCGCGGCCTCGGGACGCTGGGCGGCTGGCAGCGCGCGTGGAGGCCGGACCGGCGCTCGCTCGCTCGCCGTGGCCGTGGCCGTGGGAAGGGCCGGGAACTTTGGGAGGGCGGGGGCTACAGTTGCCGGCTGTGACTAGCGCCACAGCGGTAGCAAAGTCAGACATGACCGATAGTCTTTTAAGTTGGGAAAGCAGGGGGAGGCGATGGAGTGCTAGTTGCTTGTGTTTCGCTAAAAATTGTCTAAAAGGTTCTAGCTGGTCTCGGCTCCTCTCCTTGTTTTGGCTAAACCAGGGCCTCGGAAGCCCGCGGATCTCGTTCCGGTCGACATGACTCCTGCCTGGGCATTCCCGCTAATTCTCTGGAACCGAGCAGCGGTTTGCATTGCTACCACTCCTTTTTTCGGGTTTGCTCGGAAGGGAATTTACTGGGCGGCTTTCTGCCCAGGCTCTCTCGTTTCTCAGTCTGAGCCTCTTCTGCCCTGTGGGAAGCCCTGGACGCGCCTTCTAAATCATCCTTATTTAGCCCAGATAACTCAATACCGTAATACACCCTGCATTTAAGGCACCGGGATCACCCCATTAAAGAGCCATAAATTTGAAGGCCGATGATCGGTTATCATGTAACGGGCAGCAGTTCACACCGAGGTGATCCTCTTCAAAGCCGCCCTTTGTTTTATGTCTTGATGTATGTATGAATCCTGAGATGGCTACCTTGAGTTGCAGGACAGATGGAAATGTGGACATGTAGTGGAAATTATTTTTTTTGAAACACGCCCACTCACCACAAGTGTGTGTGTGTGTTTCCCCTTGCATTTTGTCTCTAACTGTTTTTGTAGGCTCATAGGGTTTCTTTTGATATTCTGCAGCGGTGAATCTGGAACAAAATGGAAAACTCTCAGTGGCAGGCGGCTGTTTCTTACAAACACATGTGGAGAGGCTTTACCCCCTTTAAGGGTGTCATAATCAATGTGACTATTGTATATGGCGCCCGCAGACATTCTGGCCACCTTTGCCCCTCCAGGCAGAAGGAGACTCCTTTTGCTCCAGGGGAGCAGGAGACCTTTAATGGAAATCCTTGGCTGAAAGGAAGGGGGAGAAGGGTCCTTAGGGAAGCACCAGACCCACCAGCCAGGGGCAGGGCCAAGTGGGTCAGAGATGTAGGGAACCAGTCCATACTCCTGCTCCCACCAAACTCTAAGAGATCCAAGTGCCCTAAACCCGGAGGCTACCCACTCCCTCCTAAAGGCAGATGAGAAAGGTTGTGCAGAACTGGGGACGGGGTTGAGGCAACAGCTTGGGACACCAGGAAAGGAAGGTGGACATGTGAATGAGCCTGGGTGCTGGGTGAGTCCTAGTCAGGGGCTGCCTCTCAGAGTCCCAGTGAAGACGGTGGTGGGTGCTATTTCCTGGCTCCTACATTATGTTGTGGTTTCTTTGGGTTTATTTTATTGCAGTAGCCCACCACCACACCCCTGACCTAGGCGGCCCATGCCTATCTTAGGATCATCCTGCAAGCAACCTAAGAAACAAACATCCCTTCCATCCCTACCCAAATACACAGACCAGGCTGCAAACCACTGCCGTCGCTCAGCGGGTGCTCGCCCCGTCAGGTGAAAGGAGAGAGACACAGTCCCCCTCTTGCATCTGCTCAGTGCAATTTGTCGACTCAGTAGTTTGCAAACACTAACCCGCGCCTGGGAAAGCCCCACACAAAGCGTCCCCGGCCCTTTTAAAGACCAGAGCGCGCAGCCATAAGCCTTTGAAGTGACCTTTGGCTCACGCAGCAATAACTCACCCCTTAATGAACACCCAACGGAAGCGCCTTGGAGAGATCCCGGCCCTTGGGCTCCTAACTTCGCGCCCGGCCTCAGCTTCGCAGCCGGCCTGGGCCCAAAAAGCCAAGCCACTTGCCCGCAGCCCCCCAGCGCGCTACGCTGGGCGGGGACCCGAGGGCGGTGTGGCGAAGGCGCTAGGTACCCAGGATGTCTGGCGGCCGGTCCCGAAGCCGCTTTATATAATACATTCACGTGGGCGGACGTCAACTTTCGCCGCTTGATTATTTTTTTATTTTTTTTTTTTAATTTTTGAAACGGGTTTCCTTAGAAATAAGAGCGTCCCCTCAGAAGAAGGGCTAAGTTGGAAAGCCACCCAGAGCCCTGATCCCCTCGGCGCCTATAGCTAGATTTTGTTCTCCCAGCCGCGGAGAACAGGGTAAGTTTGCACCTGGGTGATCCAGGGTGAGCTCTGCGTTCTGGCTCCCAGGCTTGGGGAGGGGAATGGGAAGGAGACCCCAAGTTAGCCAAAGTTGGAGAGCCCAGAACTCCCACTGCCTCCTCTGTTACTCCCTCCCTGGCCCACCGAACATCCAGCACCGGCCCAACTTCAGCCTCTTGGTCTCCCGGAATCCCATGCTTAGCCTAGCTGGCCCCGGGCCACCAGCTCAAGTACTCCTTTCTCAGCCAGAAACTGGGGTAGCGGGAAGAAGCCCAGTAGGGTAACTGTCAGCGAAGAGCTGGTCCCAGGCAGTACCGGCCCTGCACCCCATCCCCCACCAGCAACCAGGGGAAACTCTTCAGGACAGGGCCGGCGTGAAGCCGAGGTGGGGATTATTGAAATTTTCGGGGAAGTTGTAAGTGAGTGCTCCATAGGGCCAAATGAAATGCTGCTCGCGGTAATTGGATTCAGCTGACTAAGTTGGCAGGCGCGCAGCTCCAAGGCAGCCAGCGAAGAAAAATGTCCAGCGTCTTTAAGTTCTGATAGAGCCAAGCGCAAACGATTGACAAAACAACTTTACCGCTCTCCTTTGATGAAGATGCCCCTGGAAGTCGGACCTTCTTCCGCTGGGACCCATCCCTACCGTGACTAAGGGAGTGCTTCTTACTTTGGGGGGGTTCCTTCCCCACCGAGGCCCAGTCTGACCCGGCCCTGTGGTGTTCCCACAAGCATGAAGCCACCAACTCAGGCCTCAGCTCGAGAAAGACCTAGGATGGGTTGTTGTCCTCCCCCTACCAGAAGCAAGTAAACAAAAGGATAGATGGGATTCGGGAACCAAAATATGACTTAGCTTTCACTCCAAGTTCTTTGGGGAGAAGGGCCCAGAAGCCCCAAACCTTTTTTCTGCCACTATGGCAGCTGAACCACCCCCCCCCCCCCATTAGTGAGAGAGGTGGAGAGGAACCTCCCAAACACTTCTGGGCAGTTTGGGGATTCTCTTGAACTTGGGGGGGAGAAGCTTCAGCAGCCTATTAACCTTCACCCCCCCCCCAAAAAAATACTAAGCCAACAGCAAGAGGTAAAGGCCTGCATGTGGGGAGCTGGCTCCCAGAACAATGCAGGGAGCTGGCTGGCCACCGAATTTATTTTAAATATATATAAATCAACCCACTCAAGCCCAGCCCGCAGCCCAAAGACATGGAATTGACTCTCCATCTTACTTTGGCAGTGACAGTGTGAAAAAAAGTTTCCTTTTATTCATTACATTTTCAGCCCATCCTCATAACTGCATATTGACTCCCAAAATGCTTCCTCCAGCCCCCAGCCCCCTCATAAAAAAAAAACCTCTAATACCTCAGGCCACCCTCCAAGCCTGGGAAGGTAGTGTGTCCTCCTAACCTTTGAGTGGGGGGGAGCGTTCCCACAAAGCGCACCTCTTTAAGATTAATCACCGACTTCGATGTATATGTAGAAGTGCATTTAGGTCTACGCGGGCTGCCTCACCAATTGGCAATAATCAAGATCACAAATTACACAAAATAAATCATATTTAGTATGCCGCTCAGGGCGGCAAACAGCCCCGCACCCAAAGATTTTCATTTTGTCATGCAATTGCTTACCTGGATCCCAATTTATCATAAACCCGGTGTCCTCGGCCTCAGAGTGGGCGGCAGTGGGGGGCAGAGTTAGCCTTCCCCCTTTGTCTGCAGACAACACTGTCCCAACCCTGGTCTTGCGCGCTCACAGACGCAGCCATATACCAAAGCACACGAATTCCCGGTAGAACGGAACCAGGCTGAGGTTGAACTACCAATAAACGCAGGAGAAACCAGTTCGTAGTCCCCAAGCTGGTTTTCCCTACGCTGCGCGCCTGTCGGTCCACCCGCTCGCCCGTCCCTGCTAGGCCCAGAGCGGTGGACACCCGCGCCCCCACCCACTATTGGGTTCCAGCCCAGCCCTCCCCGGCCCCCCCAGAGCTCAGGATTTGTTTTGCTTTCAGGACTTGCTCCTTTCTGGATTTGGAGAGAGCCCCGGAAACACCCTCAAGTCGGGAAATACAGGCGCTGCCTTCAAATGCTAGCATATTTGTTCACGTGACCCCGAGGGAAGATTGTACTGATTGAGACGGAAACTTTCACGCCATCCAGCCCCGGAGCGCAGCCAGGCCTGGGGGCTGGGAGGAGGAGCACAGGAGGCGTGGGACCCCGACCCCTTCTCTTGGACAGACATGCGTGGGTGTGGGGCGGAAGCAAAGCCCCATCTCCCAGCCCTGGTCTGCCCTAGCCCTAGTCTGGTCGCTGGCAGTGGGATGGGGGTGTTGAGAGTCTCTCTCCACAGGACCCCCGGTCCTGGCCCGGCCTTCCTGCAGGCAGACCTGAGGCTTGGAAATTTTACAGGCCGCCTATCTCAGAGACACCCCCGGATGCGACTGTCGAACAGCAGAGGCACAGGGTTCTTCCAGCTCCACGGCCGGCCGGCGTCGTGTACCCTGCATCCGCACCCCGGCAAGGCGCCCTCCCTGCTGCACGGGCTCTCCCCATTCCAGGGAGAGGCAGTTACATTGTGGCCTAACGCAGGCTCAGGCCCTAAGGTGGGTAGCCTCCGGCTCTCACCCCTGGCCGGGTCACTCCCAGGGAACCCCAAGACCACCACTTCTGCTTCTACTTGGGACTTTGGCCCTCTTGGCAGAAGCAGCAGCCAAGCCGCCACTTCTGAGAGTCAGAGAAGGTGCCCGCCAAGCAGCCGCCGGGGACCGGAGCGGCCTCCTTTCCTCCGCCCTAAGCTCCTCGCTGGGCCTGTGAGGCCTGGGGCTGCTGAAGCACGGGGCCCCTGCCCGCCAGAGCCTGTGCTTCTCCGGATCTGCTCAGGGCCCTAGAATCCCGCAGGCCCAGAGACCGCCAGGCTGCGGCTTCCCGCTTCCTGCGGCGCCTCCGGGAAGGCGAGAGGCGCTGCAGAATCTGCAGGCCGAGAGAGCTTCTATTTTAGAAAAATTAAATCAAAACAGGTTCCCTGCACTCTCCGAGAGGTCGGGTGGGATTTACGGTAACAATTCCGCATGTGGAAAGAATATCTTAAGCGCGCAGCCAGCCCTTGGCTCCCGGCGAGCCGCGTATGATCCTCTTCATTCAGGACCGCACCCCTGAATCCCGCACCACATGGGGCTCTCCACCCTATTACCGAAGGCTGGCTTTCACGGCCAGCTGTGCTTCTCAACTGCATCGGGCCTAGAGCCGATGCCCTGAGGCCGCTTGGGGTGGGGGGAAGGCGCCCGCAGCGGCTTAAGAGCCGGAGAGAAGCGGGTAAGGTCCTCCCGCATCCCCACTTCAGAGGAGCGGGAAGGTCCTGCAGGATGAGTCACAGGCCCCAGTCCCCAGCCCTGCCTGCAGGCCACTCCTTTTGTTCACCTGGCCGGGCCTGGCTGGAGGCCCACTCGGGGAGCCTCTCAGATCCGGGATGTGGGCGACCCCACTCCACCCCCACCCCGTTGACCCCGCTCCCCAGCCCAGCCTCCCGCCAGGGGCCGAAGCGGGCGGCCTGCAGCAAGTGCTAATCCCCAGCCAAAGAGGGGGGCCGCTTTGCGGGGAATTTGTCTCCAGGAAAGGATCTAAGACTTCTTCAATCAGAGCATATGTTCATAGAGCAATAAACCGGAAAGATTTACAGTCCTCGCCCGGCCCCCAACAGCCTCGCACCCTTTCAGGAATTACTTACGATGATTTATCACACCAACCCGGGCAATTGTCACACTGATAAAATAGCCCAGGCCGGTGCCCGCCAAGTCCGGGCCTTGGGAGCCTGCTGGCTGCCCGGCTGCCAGCGGAGCTGGGGAGGATTTTTGTGGGTTTCCTCCTTGGGCCTACGGAAGGAATGTCAGGATGGGTTGGGGTGGGTGGAGGTGGGAGGGGAGCCGATTCTCATTGAGAAAAACTCAAGCAGCTCGAAGAAAGCGCCTGGAATCTGCGCCGGAGTCACTTGCAACGCACATAAACATTTGTCATCTTTGAATAATTGAATTAATGTGTTATTGTTTGAATGTATAATTCATAAAGGAGGAAACTTTGTCTCTGTCCTGACGGGGAAATACACACACCAAAAAAGAAATCAAAACACACACATACAATCCCGAAACAACCACCACACACAGCTAGACCCAGCTCGCGAAATCGTCCTCAAAGCCAGTGGAGGCTTCGCGCAGTGAAAAAAGGGGAGAAGGCGAAGGAAAAGGCTCTCCTCCCCTCCCGGCACCCAGCCGGAGCTGCTAGCAGACGGAGAAAGCACGCTGCCCTCGGCCCAGGTCCGGGTCAGGCTAGGGCTGGGGTGTGGAGGGAGCGGAGTGGCTCGCGGGACACAGCATCTTCCGGAAGCGTGGAAGAAAAGGCTGAAATGGGAGCTAGCAGGAGACGCAGCCTTTGCAGCTCACCCTGGCCTCCCCCAACACCCCCCGGAGGCGTCCAGGAGCCCCGGGGTCTCCTGTTCGGGCGGCAGGGACTGCTCTCTGCCTTTATTTCCATTCTTCCTAAAAAATGAAAAACACAAAAGAGGGAGGAGGGGAAACACCTCGCTGGGATGAGAGAAGCCGGAGAGCCTGAGTGGGGAGGGAGGTGAGTGGGAGAAGCAACACGGAAATCATTATCTGTTGGTTAAAACCTGCCTGGGGTAAAATTTCAACTCGATTTTATAGCCTTCTATTATGACGCAAAGAAAAATTTACGACCCTCGCTTGAAAAGAGGGCCGGGGCCTTTTCTCACCAGCTTAAGAATAGGCGGCAGATGCCGTGACAGCGACCATTGTTCCTGGTAGACACAGGCGACCGGGCAACCTCGGCCCGCGTGCGCCGTGTGCGTCCCCCAGTCAGGCAGGTTTTCTACAACTCCCGTTGTCTCGTAGCAGCTTGAGCGCACCCGCGCCCCTCACCCCTTGCATCCCCCGTACACCCTCGTACACACTCTCCCCCC
This sequence comes from Elephas maximus indicus, assembly GCF_024166365.1. Lineage (NCBI taxonomy): Eukaryota > Metazoa > Chordata > Mammalia > Proboscidea > Elephantidae > Elephas > Elephas maximus. The sequence continues at coordinate 74,233,861 of NC_064824.1, read as the reverse complement.
CCCACACACACACACACACACACTCAGCCGCTCTCCGTAATTTTTCATAAGTGCAAAGCTGTGCTGAACCAAAGGTCACCATCCAAGCCACTAACAACTTCTCGCCAGCGCGCGGTTCCAAATCAGGAAGCAAAGGGAACTATTTGTCAGCGGCCCTGACAGCTAAGTTCATTAAGGATTTAAATCTGAAGAAATAAAAGTCACCAAAATATTTACCTGCTGGCCGCGCTCCCGCGCCCACTGCCGGGGGCCGGGGGTGGAGGGCCGGAGGGGGGGGGCGCCGCGCGGCCCCCCTCGACGGGTAATATTCTTGGTGTCCCTGCACTTTCCAAGTCGGAGAGAGCCCTTTGCGTGGCAGATTAATGACGACTCCGTGTTTCTTAAGGGACGTGCTGAATTAATTATTTCGCCAATCACGTGGTCGAGACTTGTAGAAATCTATTCTTATCATCTTCCTTGCACTTTGAAAATTCTCCCGGTTATGAAAGGTCCTCCCCCGCCTGTCGGCGAGCCCCGGCCGCCCAGCCCTGCGCGGGGGGCAGGGAGGGCTCCCCAACATGGCGGGCGGGCAGCGCGGTCTGCCGAGGGTCCCGATTAATGCTGTACTGTACTCGGGCAGGCTTGGCTGTGGACTCGCCTCTTTCTCATCCCGGGATTCAATACACACAGCAGTACTGATGTATTGGTGGGCACAGGAGGAGCCATTAACCAGAAGACTGGCAGAGGACAATCATAAAATGTGTCCGAATATTTAAACTTCTGTCGGCGCACTTATAAATACACATGTCCACGCGTCTGGGGCGAGCCCTTTCATATATTAAGGACACATGTCTGATTTTATGCATTCTGCTCATTTCCTGTTGCGAGCAAGCCCCCCCACCCCCCATCTATTTTGGAACTCCTGTCTTGGTCCCTCTTCAAGGCAAGATAAGTCAGATGTAAAAAAAAAAAAAAAGCCCTCGCGATAAAAACAGTGCACGGGCCAGTTTAGAGTGGGGAGTGCTGATTGTTGTCTAAAGAGTGGAGGGGGCATGGGGAGGGAGAGGCAGGTGCTGGAGGCTCCGGTGGGGCTGAGAAGCCTTGGAAAAGTGAAAGGAACCCAAGACTAAAGGCAAGCGGGGTCAGGACAGAGCAGCCACCCTGCCAGCCCCAGCTAGTCCAGAACTCAGCACCGGCCCCTCTCTGCCAGGATGGGGAAGGGTTGGGAGGGTCTCTCACTTCCAAAAGAGCTCCTCAAGACTGAATGGGTGGGGGTCTGACAGGGCCCAAGCAGAGAACCAACCTGAAGCCTCCCTTTAGCCTGGGCAGTGACTTATTTTCCTTTGAGAAAATAATACCCACTGCCCTGTAGCCTGAATCCAACCCAATCTTCACAGTGCTCACAAAATATGGTGGCCAAATTGGAAGCGTGTGTGAGGGTAGGTGGGGGTACTGATAGAATTACTAAGCCTTGCACAGCTTAACATTCACACATTAGGCACATTGCAGGAAATAATAAAATAAATAGTTTATATTGAATGTCAGCTAGAGAAGACTTAAGAAGACTGCATCTGTGGAGGAGCCAAACAGAAGAGGGAGGTTTCGCTACACTTTTTATTATTTCAATATAGACCAGTGAATTACATCAAAACTACAGGCAACAATTAGTATAAATAATACTTTAATCAGTGGCACCAAAACATTGGTCAAATCTATTAGAAAAAGCATCTCATGTGAACAGACAACACGGGGCTGACTGACAATGTCATCTACAACAAAAGACTGCAATGGACAAAGTGGGGTGGGAGTCTGAGTAGCAGTGTCCTCAGCAAACACTTCACTCTCTCCCCCAGTCACCACCCCAGGACAGCTTCTTTTTTTTTTTTTTTTTTAAACACCAAAACAAACACTTCTGGCTCATTTTTGGGAGAACAAACTGGAAACAAACAATAGCAAATGGGCATTGGAGCCTTAGCACATCCAGCTTTCTCCAGAGCATGTTCCCAGATGGAAACTCATTTCCTTCCCTGACCGGGTGGTTGGGGCACCCTGGCCCTTCCCTGCCTCATGCCTATGGGCCCAAATGGACGCTGGGGTCCAAGTGGGACCTCTGGATTGGGAGGTGCCCTTTGGGCCATCCAAGCTCCATTAACATTTCAAAAGACAATCCCTTGAAGCTGAGAAGAGCTGAGTCTTATAAACAAAGAAGTTGTTTCTCTGATTGTTACTTTCCAAAGTAGTGGGGCTGTGTTTGAGAAAGAGCTTGGCTTTTCTTCACGAAAACATACCTCTTGGCTTTCCTTTGGGGCAAGAGGGAAGGCAGTTAAGCAGTTATGGTATTTGGCCTGAAGCTGCAATGAGTAACCTGAACTTCTGAGGAGAGGGAAAATCTACATAATAATCTCTGTAATATACATATAGTTGGATGTTGTGAAAATATATACTTTTTTCCCCTTCTGGGAGAAGCTGCGATGTATTCACAGATTAGAATTTTAGGAAGGAGGGATCTTAGCAACTTTCCAACTTGCCAAAGGATAGCAACTCCTTTCAAATGTTGCTTCCAAAGACAGCTCTCCACGATAGAGAGAAAAAAAGAAGAGAAGGGTAGTTAGAGTCCAAAAGGTTAAGGGTTTAGAGGTCAGTCCTCTTGGCTGAAATACAGCTAATCGAATAGAAAATTTGTCCTCTGGATGAACCTGATTCTGTAATTTAGCCGAACTTCAGTAAAATACCTTTTCAGCTTCTCAACGTGAGGGCGTCAGAAAAAAGACATCTTGACTATGTATGAACTCTGTGCTTTTTGTCATAGAAACAATGATGCGAATAATGCAGGAATATCCATCTTTAATATCCCGACGTGGCGATATTCAAGGATTGCCATGTGCAAGTCTGAGAGCCAGGCTCACCCCAAGGAGAAACAAAGAGCTGTCCCTAGGGTCTAATACAAAAGACTGAGGCTTGGAAGATACTTTAGAGAAGCCGAATTTCAGCCTAGGGACTCTAGTGAATACCTGCCCACAGTTCTCAGGAGACACTGAAGCAAAGAACATGCCTGTGAAGAAAGCCTTTTTTTCCCCCCTAAAAAATATTTTTAAAATTACATCTGAAACCTTCTAAAGTGTTCTGAAGCATTGGGGCGGCGGGGGAGGGGGAACATCCTGTATCTCTCTCTCAAGCTCACCCCTTGTCCCTCGCCCCTCTGTCACTTTTCAGTAGCTACAGCCAGGGGTTTCTTTTTTTGAACCCAAGGCTTTGGGTTTAAACTTCTGAAGCCTTATTTCATTTGAGTATACAAACCCTTTCCCCTTTATCTTTAAGGATCGGCATTTTAGAAAACTGTGCTTTGAATCCCCCCCCAACCAGGCAAGGCATCAGAAAAATGGCTAAAGAACATCTCTCCTTGCTGTTTTGAGAGTGATTGTTTTTAAACCTCTATTCTCCAGGCAAGGAAGAGTACCTGAAAACTTTTACAATTTCTGCTTCTAATTAATGGGTTGCGGAAAATGCTTGTACGTTTGTTTTAAAAAATAAAAATTTCAGGGGAAAAAAAGCCCTAAGACTAACTTTTGTTGACTTCTCAATTCAAATGTTTTGTTTTTCCTTTCTTTTTTTAAAGCAAGACTTCTTCACCTTCCCCACTTTCTCCCCAGTGCACAGCCCCTCCCCCATATAGGTCATACACCAAGTCCTTTAAAATACTGCTATGTGGGGTATTTTGGGGCATTTGGAATCCAGTTGGAACAGAAAATTCAGTCATTACCTAAGGACCCAGAACATGGAGGTTTTGTTTTCTTTACCCAGAAGGAAAATGTTGGACCATTTGTTCCCCCCCCTTCCTTTAATCACTCAGAACTGGTTGTAAGCACAGAGCTGAAAAAAAGCACACGTGGAAATATATTTTCAAGAGATCAACTTCTTGAGTGTATCCTTTGCTTCTCTATAGAAAGGTTAAGGGCCCCCTACACACATTTCCGAGGAGTGGGGAGGGGGTGGAGTTAAAAAATGCCTGTTAAAGCCAGAAGTCCACAAAGGTTTGATTCTGCTCCCTGAAATGCTGCCTCTTTCACCATCTTAAGATTTTTGGCATGAAGGTGTCAGTTATATCTATACCCCATTTCTCAACAAATAAATATTTAAGCAAATACAATCTAAACATCAAATGACCTGTTTCCGCTTCCTTCTTAGACTCATTTCTTTGGGCATGGGGCCACTGGGAGCAAAATGTTTTTTGTTTTTAATTACACTGGGATGATAGAGACAACCCAGAAAATGCAGAAATTCTGCCCCCAGCTTTTCTGCTTCCATTGAAAGCGCCTAGCACAGGGGTCGCCAACCTTCTGCCTCAACACCCCCACATTATTAAACCACAAAGCATCCTGGAGGAGCAGCCTGGGGGAGAATATCCAAAAATACACGCTGGGATAAAGCAACCAACCTTCATTTGCAAATTCAAAATTCAACAGCTGAGATTTTCATGAGTTTAATGACTCCCCAAGGTTTTATGTTCTCAGTAGCTCTTGTCATATAATAATAAAGAGAGAATCCCGCTCCCCTCCCACCCCCATCCCCTCTCCAGGGAGGGGGCTGCCCTCGGGCAGGATGCTAACCTAGTCCGAGGGCGGCCTGCTTGTCCCAGGTCCACCCCCACAGTACCTTAGAGCCCAGCGAGGTGACAGCAGGCCCGGCTGCCCCCGTAGCTTCGGCTCGGCCAGGAGCACAGGGAGGGATAGGCCCAAGGTCCCCACTCCTATAGGGTCGTCAGGTCCGTGTGGTGGTCTTTGGCCAGTGGTTGTAAATGCTGGCTGGGGGCGGCTGAGGAGGAGGACGAGGAAGACGACGACGACGAAGAGGACCTGCCTTTGGTGTTGGGCAGCTTGTGGTCTTTTTTCCACTTCATCCTACGGTTCTGGAACCAGATCTTGATCTGGCGCTCAGAGAGACACAGGGTGTGAGCGATTTCAATCCGACGGCGCCGCGTCAGATACCTGTTAAAATGGAATTCCTTTTCCAGTTCTAGGACTTGCTGCCGGGTGTAGGCTGTCCGGGACCGCTTGGGCTCCCCGCCGGTGTAGTTGGGGTTCACTGAAAGACAAAACAGACAGCACAGCCAGGTCAGCGCTCGGCCACTAGTTAGGCCCCTTGCCACTGCCTCACTTCCTGGCACTCCCCCGGCCAGCTGCCCTCCCGGCGCTCTCCAGCTAGCTTCCTCCTTCCCGCCCGCCCTCCTTGGCGCACTCGCTCACTCCCAGCCACCCCCTCACACCCACCCACGCCCCCAGGTTCGCAGCACGAGGATCCCCAAAGGCGCTCCCATCTCCCAGGCACACCAAGAGCTCCCGAGTCCCCAGGCATTTTGGAACCCCCCTTCTCCACCTTGTTCCCTCGGCTCTGAAAATGGAGTCCTCCCCCACCCCACCCACCCCCATCTCCACCCCCTTTTGCGCCCACAGCCAAGCAGCCAGCCACATGGTCCCGGCCTGCTCCCTCAGCTATAAAAATTTATGGGGAGAGTAATTGCAGCGCCCATTGAAGCCCCACACGCCCCCACCCACTCGCACCACCCTCCTAGGGGCCCAGGCCTCGGTTCCTGCGAGCTGGGGTGGACACCGAGAAGTCACTGGGCCCCGGCCCGCGCCTTACCCGAATTCACGTGCACCTTCTTCATCCAGGGATAGACTACCGCCGGCTGCTTCAGTGCTGTCCCGGGGGGTGGCTGCTTGGGGCCGCCGGGCTGGCTGCAGGCCCGGGCGCCCGACAGGGGCGCGGGCGGGGGAGCCGGGGGCGCCGGGCACGGCTCTCCCGGGGCGCAGTAGTGGCCGCCGGGGCCGCTCGGCTCTTGCCCGTGACCCCGTGCGGGCAGCGCCGAGCCCGGCCCGGGGCCGCCGCTTCCGAAGGGCTGCTCACCGAAGTCAGGCCGCGGGTAGAGCCCCGAGGGCTGGAAGTCGGCTCCCTGTGCGCCGCTGCCGTAGTAATCAGCACCCTGCTCGCCTAGGTAGCCACCCTGCAAATATTCCTCGCACGGAGGGAACTTAGGGTCCACATACTTGGAGTTCACCATATACGAACTCATGGCCATTAATTTCAGAAGGTAGAAAATACTAATTTTTCTCGTGTTGTCTTTTTTTTCCTTTCCATAGGGCCCTCCTACTTGCTGTCAACTGAATAAAGTTGGGCGGCCATGTGACCAGGGCAGCCAATGGCGAGGGAGCGAGTTTATCACCGGGTTGGTGAGCATCTCATAATTTTCACAAATTTAACTAAATAACATACGTGTAGTAAAGCAACTTGCTGCAGCAAATTTTGAGGGCACCCGCCAGATATTAACGCAGTTCCAATCCCCAGCGCCCCTGTTCCCTGCAGGTAATCCCAGCTTTTGTCTGCCACTGACTTTGCTAACCTTCGGTGCCCTCTCCACTCACCCCCGCCTAAAAGCAGCCCCCCAAAGAGTGGGCACAGTTCAAGGGGGAATGAGTCCCCACATCCCAAACGCAGGATGCGGAAGGCAGGGCGGACAGGCAAGACAGCCTCCGAGTTGGGCAGAGGGCCCCAGGCGGGCAAAGCTCCCTCCCGACTAGCCCGCGAGAGGGGACTCTGCCATACAAAGGCCACGTCTTGGCTTTGTCCTCGTCAGGGTCACCCAAAAGTTACCAGAATTCGGCCAGCCTGAATCAAATTAGGCAATGAGTAACCGCCAAGCTTTCTGCGGGTGCCCAGACTCGGCTCTTCCCAGCGAAAGCCGGTCTCACGGCTATGGCAAGATACTCCCGCCGCCTCGGGCCCGTGCAGTTGCTTAGGGGCGAGCCGGAGGGGTGGTGAGGGCACTCCCACCTCACCCAAATGTGTCCCAAAAGTTCCCACACGCCTTCTTCTCACACCAGATCCTAAATGCAGGGAGCTGGTGATGGGAAGCCCTTGGGGGACAGACCTGGGGTTGGGGTTAGATGACCTCCCATCTTGCTCTCCAACCCTCCAATACCTAGCATTCACCCAGCTAATTAGGGTTCTCTGCAGCACCCACAGAAACCTCTGTTTAAAGGTGACTAGCTTCTTGAGGGACAGGCTGCTCTATGTCACCAGGCTAGTTGATGCTCCTGGAGTCCAAGGTAAAAAGACAGAAAGAGGCCACTGATCGGCGCCTGGCGGCCTCTGCCTCCACTTCTGACTCTAGCTATTTTGGAGAAATGTGCAGTTTTTGCATCGACCATATATTCCCCTAGAATCGAATCTGTGACTACGTGGATACCACACAAATTCGGTTCTACAGGGTATATATAGACAACGTTATGACCACCGGGTCCCACCTAGGTTGGGAACAGACTGCTGCCACCGGACTCACGAAGTTACCCACTCTTTCAGAGGCGGTTCAGGTAGCCTGTCGGGCTTGGTGACAATTTTCAGCAATGAGTTTCCCCAATCCTTGTGCGGGGACCGGGGCTAGCGAGCAGCCAGGGCATTCTTCTTAAGAAAGAAAAGAAGAAAAAATAACCCATCCCAGAGATGAAGGATTTATCATTACCCCCTTCTCGGGATCCAAATAACCCCCCTTACCAAGTGGTATTTTCCAGAAATGAGCAACTGCCCTGGGCAGCAGAAGAAAAAGAGGCAAGAGACGAAAATATCCTCTGCCCATTTCAGTCTTCCACTCCAGGCTGGCTGCCAAAGCTAGTTCTCTTAAGAAGTCCCGCCTTTACCTTCCTTGGCCCTGCACCGGGCTGGCCTCTTCCGTCCCCGCTGCTGCTACAGACCTGGAGGTAGGCGCTGCTTGCAGGCACCGAGCCACCCTGCACTGGGGCTGCGAGCTAATGGTGAAGGACAGGACAAGGGGTCATTTGAAATCATTTACAAACATATCACAAAGTTTCATTATTTTCACCTTGCCGACAGCAGCACAGCAGAGTATAAAAGTTCACGAATTGCACCCACCCCAGCGCCTCGGGACTGTCCAGGGCTCGCTCCTGGATTGAGGACACCAAGGGCACAGATGTGCTCAGGACCTGGGTGGATTTCAGGGGCAAGGGTTGCCTGGGCTCGGCTCAAGTGGGGCTTTTGGATCCCTGACCATAAACCAGAGGTGGGTTTTTATTTTTTTAACTTATTATTATTTTTGCCATGATTTAAAAATTACTTTCTAGTCACAGACTGGGCTTGGTGGGGTGGAGCAAGGAGAGCTCCCCCTAGCCTGGCCAAAACTGGCACACTTTTATTTATTTTTTCACCTGGTAATCCTTTGGTTTAGCTACTTTGGCTATTTCATAGGGATTTCCTAGGTGCCAATTCTAACAAGGGCTCTGAGGCTGCCCCACTCCCAATCCCAGGCAGGTCCCCCCAATTGACCCTCATGCCAGGCACTTTCACACATTCACCTTCCTGGGGACACAGGGCCTGGGCTTTATCCAGGCAAATCAAAGGAGCCTGCTGGGATGGGTGGGGACCGGGATAAGGGTGCACATTTTCATATTTGTTAGACGCTGTGACCTGCATTTCACCTTATTGCTCGACTTGTTCAGACAGGTCAAAGCCAACGAGTTATTGATGAACAAAAGCGTTAAATATTCACCTCCCGCTCAACTGCCCATACAAATGCTTTTGATCTCTCAGGCTTTTTTGTGCTGTGTTCAGCTACAGGGCTCCAAATGTGGGTTGCATGTGAGGAGCCCTGGCATAGATAAGCACCCAGAGCCAGGGAGTGGGGATGGGGGTGGGGACAAGACCAGGGTCCTGGGGACACCAGATTTTCCAGCCTGGAGACCAGAGCCCGTTTCACTTGAGCTGGCCTATCTCGCAGATGGGAACTAGGAGCAGGGCAGGATCACCACACCTAGGGATGAGCAACCTCACCAGGGAGTTGACTAGTTGCCCAGCCACCCAGGGCAATGAAACATGGCCCAGAGCCAAGCCCCAGCTTCTCTGACCTTGGAGAGAGGGCTGCTCACCAGAGAGGTAAGGGTGCTGGGTTCCTGCTGCCCTGGCATATTCCATCTCCCATTAAAACAAAATCACCTCCGTTTTGCAGAGAGGGAGGGACCGCTGTTTTTTCCTCGACTCTCCCCGTCTATTAAAAAAAAAAATTACTACCATCATATTAATCATAATGAGACGGTCCTCCTGAAGACGTCACAGGCCTCCTCAGAAATGTAGCTGTCTCCCGTGGCCCATGAAACTCGGAAAGATCCAAACTTCGGAGACTAGGGCCCCAGGAGTCTCTGCCCGCGCTGCACCCCGCCCAACCGTGTTTTCCCGCAGCTCCAGCGGCTCTGGCGCTGGCGCTGGCGTGGTCATTCGTAAAGTCTTGAACAGCAGTTGCAGAGAAGCAGAGGTGAATGAGAAGGACCCTATACCCTCCTGCTCAGCCCAAGTCCCCAACCCATAGCCCACAACGGAGGGGCTGGGGCCCAGGGGCGGGATGGGGAGAGATGCCCACGTAAAGTTCAGAATTCGCACCCCCTCCGGGAAACGGGCCAATTAAACACACCCAAAGCCATAGAGGTTTAAGTCTTTTTGATTAAAAACAAACAAAAAAACAGGAGCCGGTTGGGCTGGCCTGCACTGCGGAGGGGACTCGCGTTGCCTCCTTGGACTAGGTTGGTTAGATCAGGAGGCGATGCTCGCCAACTTGTTAATAGGGCGGGCTGCTAAGTAGCTGCAAGCTCTTAACAGAAGCGCGCCACTGCGGCGGAGCTGCACCTGTGCGAGCTGGAGAGGCCTGGGAAGGTCCGGGAAGGCCCGAGGAGGCCCGGAAAGATCCAGCAGTGAGTTCCCTTGGGCAGGTGACTGCGAACTAGGCCCTACAAAAGCTTTCCGGGTGCTCAACTTAAAGCCTCCACCTCCCACATTGAGCTCTCCTTGCATACCCAGGCCTAGGGAGGGAGGCTCCTGGATTCGCCCGCCCACTCCGCTGGCGCGGCCCTTCACCTACCACCTCACATCTATCAGAACCGCCTCTTCGCGATTCGGAAGAAACGGGAAGGTACTTACAGCGGCGATCTCTCGTGGTCCCGGACCTGTTGCAATAAAAAAGGGGCCACTTAAATTCCACAAGATGGTAAAGCAGAGATGGATGATACACAGAAAGATGACAAGGCCCAGACACCTCACCCAATACCCAGACCTCCCTGCTTCGGGTGCCTGCCTCCAGGCATTGCGCAAAATTCTCGGCAGAGTCAGAATCGGAGATCCGCAGTCCTGAAAGGCAGACCCACAGAGTCGGAAAGTGTGGCTCCCAACATTTCCCTCACTCCACGCACACTTGGGCAAAACCTTACTGTTTGCTTGGCCCGATTCATGCTGCCTATAACAGGGTTTTCCCAGTGGGAAAACGAAAAGCGAGGTGAAAATGGGCCTTTGTGTGTTTCTTCCTGCGCAATCGGCCGAGTGGGCGCAAGTCTACTGGGCAGCGGGCCGCAGCTCCATCTGTCCTCCGTCCCAGCACCCTGGCCCTCTCTGCTGGGAGCAATTCAGCTCCCTTTTCCAGTTCCAGGTTGGTTTCAAATTCCCAGTGCTAACCAGCGCCCCAAATCTCATTTCTTCCCAAAGAAGGACCTGGTATGGCTGGGACTTGCCTTCCCACTTCTGCTCCAATTCAAAACAAAGAGCAATTTCCAAGGGGAACGAGGACCCAAATGATAACCGAGGAGGAGGAAAATCAGTGGTTTTAAAGGTAAATGGCAATGCTTTAGAATGTTACCCAGCTCTATGGGTATGACATCAATTTCTCAGCATTGATGCTGGAGAACCCAGGAAACAATCTCACAAAGCAGCAGTCCTCAGGGAAGCCGGCACCCCAGCTTTAAGTTTTCAGTCTTCTCCAGTTTAATTACTGGATGGCAATCTTCTCTGAGAAATCTCAGGAGCAAAGCCATCTCCACCCTCATCCTTTCTCTCTCTCTCTCTCTCCACCCAGACTACCTCTGTTTTTATTCTACTTTTGAAGCAGAGGCTCCATTATGGAGAGGAGAGAGAGTAAATGGGATGAGGTGGATGGCCTCAATTCCTAACTTTCCATATTCAGAATGAAGGGGAGAAAACCTGGATTTCCCTCCCATTTTCTAATTTAGGTGTAGCTAAAATTGGAATTAAGTTCCTCTGGACTTCTCACCCCAGGCTGAAAAGACAAGGCAGAAGTTCCCCACCTCTGGAGCTGTTGTGGAGAAAGCAATAAGTGACTTACTGTTTTTCTCTCCGACTGGGCAGGGGAGCTAGGAGTAGAACTGTCTCCTTCTGAGCCTGAAGCTGGCTGGAGCCTCTCACTTTCCTATCGCTGCTCCAGGAACCAAGCATCTGCACTTGTATGCTCTTAACCTAATTTATGGTGGGAATTATATTTTGGCTTGTCAACTCTCAAGCCATAAAACAAAGTTTATTGGAATCACGTGCTTGTAAATAGCCACTCAGGTCCCCTCTCTGCAGAACCATAAATAACCTTCAGCTTTAAACTTTTATTCACTAAATAAAGGTTTGCTGCAACTGTTCCCTCAGATTTAAATAGTTCCAATATTCAGGATGCAAGGGAGGTCATATTCATATCAATACCAGGGCTTTTCAAATACCATCTTTTCAGAGAAGGCTGTTTAAGTTGGGAGATAGTGCTTTTTGGAAAAGGCTGGTTGGTGGGCATGTCTTATGATTCTTTGGCTGCATTCACTGTGAGTACCATTAATTCCTTTATTTCAATCATTTTCTAGCTCTAGATGTGGTAAAGAAATAAAGAGGAAAGTCAAAGGCCATTTCTTGCTTGCTTATCCCAGAAATTGGAAGTTATTTGAGATTTTGTTCAGGCTTCAGTAGAGAGAGGGTTGTTAGAGAGAGGCTGGGTGGGCTTGGGGGTGGGGTGGCAGCTGGATTTAACACTTGGCTGCATATTGTGGATGGGCTTAGTGAACGAAAGTTGAAGGTAGCCACATGCTTAGAGGTTTCTATGATTTGCTTAGATCTGAAAGGGAAGCCTTTGCAAGTGACCAAACTGCTTAAAACAGCAAGACTTGGGGTTTGGTAAAGTGACAAAGTGGAGAATAGCCCATCGAAATCTTTGGCAACTGAAGCTCTGAAGAAAGCTATAAAACAATAAAACAGCTCTGGTGTGAAAGGAACAGGGTGTGAGGAAGCAAATGAGGCTCTCAAGGAACCCAAGATCAGGAAGTCAGATGTCCCCACTCCACAGTATCCCCAACCACAGGGCTCCAGGCTCATGGGTCCCCAGGGGCCCAAACCTGGGTGGGATCATTAACAGGACTTCCCAGTTCATTCCCACCAAAGAGAGAGCCTAAGAAAGGAGGCAGGAGCAGTGGGAGCACGCTGTCCTGCCGAGAAAGCCAAGAAAAGGGGCTTGGGCCTGAGCACTTCTCTACAGAGAATGTGACATTCTTTGCTTAGTGCAGATGGGGGTAGGAAAGATGCCCCCAGCTCCCATGAAGAAATGTAAAGAAAAAGAGAACTGACCCCCCAGTACTTTTCAATAGCCCACCAGAGTTGCTACCAAACAGTGTGAAAACATTTGTGATTTTGACTATTCTGATTTAAATAATGGATGTTCTGTATAGATTTGTAGGTCAAACATACATACATGATTTCTATATCAAATTCATTTGGAACAATTTCCATCAGCAAGTCCCATCAAGCCCATGAAAGGGATCCCTGTACAAAGATCTTTGCATCCTAATTCCCACCCATTCTCCATGCACTTTGAAACTCATTTCCTGATTTGACTTTCATTAGCTAGAAGGCAGCGGGCTTTTAGCCTGGATTGTTGGGCACCCATTTCTCCATTTTTATTCCATTCGTCACTTTGGATTTTTTTCTTTCCCAGTTGGTAGCATCTATTTTTTTTTTTTTTAAGAAAGGGGTAAAAACCAATCCTTTAAAAATTGGTTTCTGATTCTGTTAGTACTAGGTCAGGAGCTTCAAAATTAATCTGTTAATGTACTGTAAAAAAAAAATCGAAGTTTGAGGGGTTGAGAAAAGTTTTCTTTATTTTTTCAAGTTAACCAAAAAGAATGAATTAAATGATGTATGACTTTCTGGGCAATTATGATGAGCTTTTATGGGGGTGGGCCAAGGAGATGACAAGGTTGAGGGTGTGGAGGTGGTGTTTGGAACAGTGCCTGGCACCTAGTGGGGCCTTAGTAGATATTTCTGAATGAATGGTGTTGGAAGGATGGTGATAGGAACTTGTTTGCAGCCTTCACTGTGGCTTTCCGAAGAAGATAAAATTACACAGCCTACACTGTATATTCAGACAATAACAGGAAAGTAACTAGCTATGACCACAGAAAAGAAAGAAAGAAAGGAATACATTGAAGTAGGCATCTTCAGTTATTTTCTAATCTTAGGACAGCCAGGTGAAGTGATTAAGGAGAGAGTGTAGGCCCATCGTCATACAATCTTCCATTGCCTCCCTCCCCCTGCCCAACATATCCTGGGTTTCTGCAGATGAAAGAGAGAGTCAGGTGGGGAAGAGAAAATTCAGTCCAGCAGGGAAGCCAAGAGCATGGGGAGGGGGCTATTGGGGTTTTTTCAAAGACCAACCCAAAGACTTTCAATGGTAGTGTTGGTGATAGAAGAGGAAGTGGAAAAGGAGAAGTTAAAGCCCTCTTAAAATCTGTAAGGAATTAATTTCTGGTTAATGTCGGACTCTGGGCACTGTCCCTCACCATTTGGCTGGAAAAACCAGTCCTAGGAATCCCTGTCCAGTGAGCTCCCTGGAGGTGGGACCCCTTATAGGGCTCCTCCAACCCAGAAGCCAGAGAAGCTCTCAGGAAGGAGGAGAGAGTGAAGGGGCCCCAGGAGGCAGCAGCTACACTCCAGCAGATGCTGCTATGGAGGCCAGCCCTCTGCCCACCCTCAGGACCCTCTAAGTGGCCTCAGAAAAGAATGTTCTGATCTTGGCTTTTAAGAGGCCTCTTGCTGGGAGGTGATGTTGAGCTCTCCTCCTAAACAAAGTGTTTGCACAACCAGAAGGGATAGGTGGGGAAGAGGCTTTGGATGAATTCCCTAGGCCAGGGACAGATGGAGAAAGGAGACTGCTCCAGGCTGCTACTTAGGGGCACAGGGCTTAGCAGGGAGCCTCAAGAGAGAGAGAAATTTGACTACATATCCCTGGCACTACACTCTATCACTGAAAAAGGAACACTTCTCTCTGCTCCTTGCCTCCACAATGGAGCCCACTCATTGGAGCTTCAGCTTGAGGTCCTCTGGGAGGAAGAGGTGACCCCAAATGAAAGCGTCTACAGTAAGAGAAGGGACCCAGGGCAGGAACTTCAATGGTGGGGCCAGGGACTGGAAAAATCTCCAGTGATCCCAAGAAGAGCAGGGACTAGGGTCACCATCCATGTCCTGGGAGAACTGAGATGAGATGGCACAGGGGTTGGGGGGGTGGTGATTGGCAGCATTACCCTAGGCCATGGGTAGAACTCGGCTGACAAGGTAGGTAGCAGAAAAGAGAAAATCTGACCTAGGTGGACTTCTGGTCAAGCCAAGAGAAGCAGCTTGGCCAAGGGCTGTGGAGGCCTTCTTGGGAAAAGACTAAAATCAAAAGACAAGAAAGTCAGAGTCTGGGTGGAAACTTGGTTGCATGGGGTATGAGCATGTGCGTACCATAGTCTGAAGCAGTATTTGCATAAATCTTTTTTTTTTTAAATAAACTATCTCAAAGAATAGGAAGGAACTGATGAAGATTTGGGGGAATAAGGACTCTCCAAGACATTGTTGTGGTCCAAGGTGAGGGCTAGAGCTCATTCATGGCCCTGGGGCCCAGCTTTTGGAATACGAGCAGATTGTGTGGGGGCACTCCCTAACCTGCTCTGCTGTTGCCCACTGGGTCCTTTACTTTCCCACCTTGTGCCAGATTTCAAGAAGACCCAGTGTGTGTGACCCTATAGGAAGATACGGATGAGGTGGGGGTGGGAAAGGTGACTCCAGGTAGTAAACAGTGGGCCTGCTCTCCGGAAAGGTCTGAAGCTCTCTGTTGAAGTCGTAGATGTGCCTATGGCAATGTTAGGCCTCCCCTACCTGACATTTATCCATTGAGGAGCTAGGAGTACCTTCTTCTCAGGTATGGCCCTAAAATCCACATGTAGACAGGTACCAGACATTGAGACCCAAAGGGGAAAGACCTAGAAATCCACCATAGCAATAGGAAGAGTCCCAGAACTATGTTCTCCTGTGTCTGCCGCTTCCTGTGTGATCAAGCCTAGGCCTCTGTTTTCTCCTCTGCAGAATTTGAGGATTGGGTGAATGAAGCAGGTCTCTTTTTTCTAGGCCTGATTGCTGAGCAGAAGGGGGATGATAATGGTAATAAGGAACATGTATCAAATGTTTGCTATGTGCCAAAGCTTTAAGTACTTAACAAGGGACTTGATATACGTAAAGCAGTTAGTAGTGCTGTGTAAGTAAAAATCCTCATTACAAACGATGAGGTGTGCACTGTTGCTATCCCTACTTTTCAAATGAGGAAACAGGCCCAGAGAATTTGCTTTACTTGCCTAAGGTCACACAGCACGTAAGTGATAGAGTCAGGATTTGAACCCAAGCAGTCTGTGAACCCATAACCTGTTCTCCTTTTTGAAATCTCCAAGCCAAAAGAAAGGGACCCATTTCCTTTTTCCTAAAATAGAAGCAATTATTCAGTCTATGATGTTAGAAAACCCAAGCAGGGATGGAGCCCCAGGAGCTATGGGGGATGCCTGAGTTGTAGAGGCTGAGAAGGAACATGGCCTCTGGAGACCTTGAAACCATAAAGTAAGAGAGACCCTTGACCAGTGGTTCTCAAACATAAGCATGCATCCTAACTGCCCTGGGGGAGAGTGTTTACAAAATGTAGGTTCCAGGGTAGCATACTTGAGACCTTCTGATTCAGTAGGTTTGGGGTAGGACCTAGAAACCTGCACTATAGCACTTGAAGCAGGAGATTTTGATGCAAACCTTCACTGAGAATCAGTGCCCCAGTGTAGGAAGAAAATGGGAGCAAAGCATTACATTGTCAGGAGACAATGGGGCATCAGTGGGGCTTGGTCAGAGCTAGTTATTAAAGTTCGGTGTTACTACTGGTAAAAGAAATGAACTGAAGGCCTGAAATGCGGGAAGGTGGTAAGAGAAGGGGGCGTGTTTGGGGTAGAGAAGAGTAGAGATAACATCCGCGGAGTTCTTAAGTCGCAGAGCCAATGGAGTTTGCCTCAAGGGACCTCTGAGGGAGCCCAGGGACCCAGGCTCTTTTCCGGCCCGAGGAGATGCGGAACACTGTGCTTTCCAAGGCTGCCCATGCTGAGTGGCAGGGGTGGGAGCAGGAAAAGTAGCAAGCACAGCAGCCCAGCAGGAGGGGACTGGCTGGGACCCTGCGAGTTGGGCGTGGCTGGCCCCAGTGCGGGAACCCGAGTTTCCTGCTTCCCCGAGCGCAGCGCGCAGAAATCGCGCCCCCTCGGGGAGTGCGGAGGAAGCGAGGTAACTCGCCTACCCGGAACCAGCCTTCGGGCTCCCGGGCCTCGGGGCTGCCCTGGCCGCCAGACCCCGGAGGCGGCCCCGGAGGGGAGAGCGCAGCTCTGCGACCCCAGCCAGCGGCAGAACGCACTTGGCGCGCGGAGCTGGAGGGCGGGGCGGGGGCGGGGTGGTGTCACGTGCCCTCCCCTCCCCCCCGCTCACTGCAGCCCAGGGCGTCTCCCGCGCCGTAGCAGCTGGCGAGACGCTTGTCCTACAGCGCCTCCTTCTGGACAAGACGCCAGGCTGCAGAGCAGGGGGACCAAGCCAGCCGCGAAACCCGAGGCCGCGGGCTTTCTCCGGCGGGCGGGAGTCTTCCCGCACCAGAGACTGTAAGCTCGTCCTGGAACGTCCCCTGGGGCGCCGCAGGGAGTCGACAGTGTCCTAAGGTTGACTCCCACACCTCCCCCAGCCCCAGCACTGACTACAGGCTCGCGCCCAGAAGCGCGCATCCCCCAGGAAATGAGGCGAGCCCGGCCGGGAAAATACCTCTAGTTCGTCGGTGTATTTATTTATGTGTGTATGGGCTGCTGTCGCTGAGCCGCCGCCTCACCGAGCCCTCGGATGTGCAGCGCGGGTGTAACAAGATCCGGGATTGGTCGGCCTGAAGGATTGGCCTGAAGTTTGGCGGTTTGAACAGGCGCCAGGAGGAAAGGTCTTTTCCCAAAGCAGAAGCACCAGGCTGAAGAAAATCTACACACTTCCCCGAGGGATATATATATATATGTATGTATGTATGTATATACATACACACCTGGAAAGAAGATTCGGTTTCTCTTGGCCCCTAGCTCGTATTTGCTGCCTATGTCTAACGTGCAGCGTTAAATTGTGTGTGTGTGTGTGTGCGCGCGTCATGAGTCAAGATGACTGAAATTAGCAGAGTCAAGGGCTGAGATGTTTGGATATATTTAGATGGGAGGCTGGAATAAAGGAAAGATGAGTAGCGAATCTGGGGCGGGGGTGTGTGCACGGGGTGGGAAGATCGAGTTATATCTTCCTGCTGAGTCCACTTGCCCCTTCCCCCATCCGTGCTTTCCTGGTTGGGGCCCTGGCTGGGCTATTTCACTGCACATGCGCCAGACGCTGGGCCAACGCGCGTGACAGGGCTGGGGGGGCGCTGAGCTGTGCACTTGGCGTTGTGCAGCGCTGGGCACTGTCTGGCACCCCGCACTGCTCCTCCTCTGGCTGCAAAGGAGCCCGGACGCACCATCTCAGTTAGTCAGCAAACATATATTTCTTTTCTAGGAAAACCTGTATTAAATAAAGTCTCAAGCATCCTTTCTGATTTGCAGGCCCTCTTCCTCAGAACAAACAAAATCGCCACGTTGCCAATGAACACCCTCAATATTGTCATTTGGATCAGCAATGTCACCTCTAGTGCATGGCTTCCTCTGAGTTTTAAATAAGGGAGGAAAGGCACGCTACATTCAGAGAGCACTTCTCCCTCATTCTTCCAAACTACCAACTCGAAAGGACCATTCCTTGGAAAGAGGGTACAGATTCATACCATTTTCGGAAAAATGGCCCTAGATTGGATTTGAATTGGAATCGCGGGTTTTGGGTGTCTTCTCCCCAGCTTCCGGTGCCCCTGCATGTCCTGCCCCACCGCCCAGCAGCCGCACTGCGGCAAGGCCGTAAATACCTCTAACAGCTGCCTGCCAGCCCAGGGTGAAATACTGTCTTTGTTCCGATTTCCCCTGCTTCTCGGTCTCAGAAAACAGAACTCTGGCGAAATATATTTAATTGAAGGAGCATCTGACTGAAAAGTACACTTGGTTTTCAGCCCTCATGCTTGACCACGTTTACAATAGCGAGCTTTGCTCTTTTTCCTGGTCCTCGAAAGCCCAGTCCACAGCCTGACCTGCGGAAGCTGAGGCCAGGCGGGACACGCCATCAGCTCTCTAATCTATAGAGGGGTTCGGGCCACCGGCACTAGAAGTCACATTCCTGGACATGTGTGCTTTTAGGGTCCAAATATTTTATATTTCATTTCACTTTTTGTTGAGTTAACAGAGACAGTGGGGCTATTTCCGGCAATAGCAAATGCATTAACTAATCTTGGATTAAGTGGCCTGGGTTCAGATGTGATTTGCGGATTATTTAATCCCTTAGATGCAATAGACTGTTTCGTTATGCTAGCACCAGGCTTACAAAGAGCCCCTCAGTCTTCCACATCTGCCCATGACATCACCCTCCACTGCGTAACCGGACTCGCAGCCTGCCCAGGTTCTCAGCCACTCGGATACGCTTGGCCACCAAACCCTGGGAAAAGCGACTCAAGCACTGAACACTAAAGTTTGGCCAGCAGGACCACAACTCCCCAGCACCACCACCCTCTACTGGGTCCAGGCCAACCTGAGGACTCCTCCCACTCCAGAGTTACCGGAGGGGACCTATAAGCCCGGACCAGGGGCCTGGTTTTCACGAGAAATCTTTTCATCAGTATCAAAGAATGATCCCTACGCTGTTATTCCGCAGTAGAGAAATTGTTACAAAATACAGACACTGCAAATAAAAAATACCACTCAGTTTGTTATTTGTGAGTGATCAGAGTTAGTCATCCAAGACAATTCCGCAGAGGTCAATTGCCTACAAATTGGCCCTCCATTTTGAAACAAGTGTGATTCCATCGTTAATTACCAAATATATATATATATATATACATTTTTTTTACAAAGAAGTCGTTTATTGTTCAGAAACGCTTTTACAAACAACACCGTTACAGTGGAATATTCTGAGAAACAATGAGGTCGGAGACATTAGTATTTACCGCTGGGTGCTTTGGAGACAATATCCCGCCATGCGCAGGTCGGCCCCATGCGCAATGCGGCAAATTGTCCAAAGGTTTTAATATTTCACAACGTGTTCACCAGGGAATAGACAATAGGATTTGTGAATTGTATCCTTCAGTGTCCTTGAAAACCGGTGGGAGAAAACCAGCATTATTTTTTCGGCAAAGGGCTTTCTTGATGCATAATGTTTCGGTTCAGTAATTTTGAAGTAGAGGGAAAATGTTGCTATATAAAATTTATTTGTAGGCAAAAAAACTGATACATTTAGAGAGCAAAGTATTTACTATTTTTCTACTCTGACAAACACATGCAATGTTTGAACTTGGGGATGCTTTGCATTTCTGAAATATCTGTTTTTTTCCCCAAGAACTGCACCAAATTTTCTGATATTAACCTCCACCAAAACATGCATTCATTTTGTGACAGAAAATAATCCAAATTCACCTGACATAATGTTTGATGCAGGAGGAACCTTTCTTGAATTATTACAAAAATCCTCTAAGAACTGAAGAAACAGTGAAACATATTTAAAAATCCAGCTCATACACAAGGCCCAATAAACTCCCAATCCTAGAAGCTAGCCAGTATCACTCACCAAAGCCTAGACTCAAAAACGAAGCACATCCTTGGTACACAGAATCCTCCCCACCCCCACCCAAGTCCCAACCCTCAGAAAACACCTGTTAGCCTCTCAGGTACCTCCGACCACAAACAAACCGCAAAACCATTCAGGGTGCCTCTAGTGACCCTCTGCAAAGCTGAGACACCGTCTACACACTCTCCCAAAGGTGGGGGTTGAGGGACTCGATCCAGGCGTGGAACTTTGTCTGCCGCTAGCCCCCTCGGAGGAAACGAGGTTTCCCCCTTCCACTTCTCAGCCCAGTGGGACCCCGCCCCGGGCCCCAGGGGACACCCGTTCGGGAATGGAGAGATTAGGGGGCAGAGGGCGCAGGCAGCGACTCGCAGCTCCTGGGGAAGTGTAGGATGGTGGGTCGGGCTCACCGAGCTGCCTTGGTGCGGGGTGCCCAGGGCTCCTCGCTGGCGTGGCGCGGGGACAGGGGCGACTCTTACCCGGATGCTACCCAGCCAGAAGCGGCGGTCGACCGGGGCGGCTGCTGTAATCCATTAGGCGCTGCCGGGCTGCGCGCAATCTCCGCGGCCAGGACCGGCGCATGTCTGAGACCGAGCCGCGTCCGGCCGCGCGGCTGTGGGCACCCCGAGCAGGCCGGCTGCTTCGGGCAGGCGGCGTGGGCGCCGGCGGGGGCCTTGGCGCTCCGAGGTCCTTCCAGGCTCTCCCCCGGGCTCCACACCCGCTCCGAGGCGGCAGCGGCGCGGCCAGGCCAAGCACCGAGCTGAAGGGGAGGCCGCTGAGGACGCCGCAGTCCCGCAGCCCGCGACTGGAGCCCACCTCTGCAGAGACAAAGGTTAGGAAAAGAGGGGGTGAGGCTCTGGGAAGGCAGAATGCGGGGGGAAATTCGCCTGGGAAATCAGGAAAAAGGCCGTGAAGGCGAGCGGCGCCTGCACATGACCAGCCGCAGCCAATGACGACCGCAAATAGGTCATAAAAAGGTCTATTACCAAGTTGTAAATTTTCTTCAAACAAAAAGGAATTTACTGCAATTCCTTGCGGATTTTGCACATACAGCTCGCAAGCGCCATGTTTTTTCCTTCTCTTTCTCTCCCTCTTCCTCTTTCTCTCTCTTCCTCCTGCCTCTCTCCCTCTCTCCCCCTTTCTCTTTTCTCTTGCTGGTCTCCTTCCTGCCCCTCTCTCGCACCTTTGCTAGGAATTTTTGGTTTTTTCTTTTGGTTTAGCTCAAAACCTGTACACAGTTGGGCTCTGTCGGTGGGAAAATAAGCGCGGTGTCCTGGCAAGGCGCTCAAGGAGGAGATCGCGGCAGCCCCCATACTCCCACCCTCACCCCACCCCCACCCCCACCCCCACCCCCGCCATACGCAGGTCACTCGGCTTCTCCTCCCCTCCCCTCCCCTCCCCTCCCCTCACAAAAAGGCCCGCTTGGGAAGGGCGGCTCAGCACTTTCGGTTTTCGCCTCGCTCCGCTGGGGGCAAGCCAGCCCCAGTGATCCTGCGCAGAAAACCTGAGCTCTGCTGGCAGAGAAAGCTCGCTCCCCCAACTCCGCCCCAATATAAATTGGGAACTTCCCATTTCCTGGGGTTTCTGCAGTAGGAGAGTCACCAACCAGCTCAAAGCCCGGAAATGGTTTTCGGTACTTGTCAACCTCTCCAGAATACCAGTCTGAGGGCCCACTGCTTGGCCTTTATCTCCTCAGAAATGTCCTCCTGGACAGGCTGGGTTAGAGGAGAAGCAATCTTTCTGATTCCCTTTCAGTTCCTTCACTTTAAGCCCCTTCTAAGGGCAATTCTCATTTTTATGGAATTTAATTCTAGTGCCCCTCTCCTTGCCCTCAAAATGTCCATTGAAAAGCCAGTTTAGTGCAGTGCCGAAGAGAAGAGGGGACCCATTTGTGACTTCCCAAAATCAGCGTAGAAAAAGAAGAATTCTTTTTCTTCTAAGGCTGAAGTCACATTCCCGTTGCACTTGTGATACGAGCTGCTCCGGGTGAACTCCCTGGAAGTGAATGCCCTTGGCTGGCTTCCTGCATTCCCCTCCTCATTAATGCCAGGGCATGACCATCCAGGCTTCAGACAGGCTTAAAAGGGGTAACTCCTCCCCCTCCCCATCCTTTCAAGGACACTGTATTTTGACTTCTAGTAATATGTTTATAAATCTTTGCAGTGGATGTTTGTGTGTAAATTCCCTTCTATTAACATCCTCACACCAGCAAGTACCTAAGAAGACACGGAGACTTAAGCAGGAAGCAGCACAGCACCCTCCCGAGCAAGCTATTTGTAGCCCTCAAAAAAACTCCAGTGACCTTGAATGTTTTTTGATTAACGGACCTCTGTTTTCATCTGTCAGCAAAAGTCATATCCTTTCTAGAAGCCAGTGGGACCTAACTGTGCTGGGGGACCGCAGCAGCAGCCAGGTCCATGAAAATGTTCTCCCTCTTCCCTTGTCTAGCCCCAAATGCTCAGGAATTTGGCAAATACAGGGGAAGCAGAGAACACACATTCAAATGTGAAATAACACCTTCTTCACGGACAAACACTAATATTAATTACATCAGCAAGTGGGGCAAGTTGTTGGGCCTTCCCAAGCATAGGACACTTTACAGTGGTCTAGGTACGTGGAGCTGAGCAAAGAGATTGTTCAATTCTAAAATTTCCTGAGAAACAATCTCAATGGGCAGTTTCCCTAGTTATTCTTTCCTCCATCCACACAGATAAAAGTGAAGCTTTATGACCCTCCTTTTCAGCTTGAGGAAGAAGGGCTAGGGAGAGACTCTAACAGAAACTGCAGCCGTATTTGCCCTTAGCCCTTACTTCTCCGGGCAGAGGTAAGCGATGCACTGGGCTTTGTGGGACCTCACAAAATGGCAGTTCCTGAACCGATTTTTCTTTAGGAAACATCGAGACCCACACCCTCCTTTGTGTGTTTCTGGCTCTTACAAACAGAGAGCCTAAATCACTCGGAAGGCTTGGCTCTTTCATTCAGTGCTAACATTGGAGGGGCCTGTTTTTCTCTGAAGAGTTTACGGACCTTTGTAAGCCAACTGCAGCAGTCTAGGGCAGAAAAGTGCCACCTGGGTTTGCAAAGGGTTCTCTGAAGGTTTATGCAAATTTCTGCGGCAAAAATGTTTGCTGGCTTGTTGCCGCAATATTCCGATGTTTACAGATTTGAGCCAATTAGAATGGTGTCTTGTGCGCTTGTCACTGCGGGTCTGTCTGCATCAAACACCATAATGGGGGTGGGGTGTCTAGCCACTGTAAGAAAGAAGATGGTGAATGCTGTTCTCTTTATCTGGAGACAGATCTAGGCTCTTCCCCAGCTACAAAAGGAAACACATATACATACCTACATTTATTTATTACGGACATTTTCCGAATTTGATACTCCTGAATACAGCACTATTGCAACAGAATCATTTTCTCTACAGGAGCTAGCATTTTACTAGTGGGTTGGAGGCCAGTAGGGCCAGAGGGTTCAACACCTCCAGAGCAGCAGAGAATGACAAGGAAATAAGGACATTTTAACCTCCTCTTCCTTCCTTTTTACACCCGCCCACATACCAGATAGCCCACTTGGTAGAGTCTTGCCAAAGTCAACCCCTCTAAAAGTGACATTTGGGGAGCATCTTGCTAATAGAAAGAGGAGTCCACTAAATCAAGGGCAGCTGGGGTTTGCCCAGCACTAGCCTGTGGACAGTTTGCTGGAGGAGGCTGTTGCCCAGCCAGGCTCTCCGGCCTTAACATCCAAGCTGTGAACCAGTCAGCGCAGAATTTCAGGCAGTGCACAGTGCCAAACTTTCCCAATCTAGCATGCGCGTTTGCAGCTGTCTCCTCTTGTGCAAATGTTATGCCTCAGGCCTCCTGACTTAAAATTGCCTGTCCTGGCTCAGGTGGTGAAAAGCCACAGCCACAGACTGTTATCTGGATGGAAAGCGAGGTGGTGCCTGGCATCTGGACCCGCCAATGCCAACATCTCCGCCATCAGTGAAACGGCAGGCAAAGGGACTGCCACCACCATAGGAGGTGACCCAGGCTCAAAGCTAAAGGATTCTATTTTCTTACCTGTCAACAAAAGCCACTCTAGAAATAAAGATGTGCATGTAAAAATAAACACATCTAGAAAAAGCAGTGAGCTCTTAAAAGATTACTTGATAAAGACGCTTTCCCTTTTGCGGAGAGAACTGTTAAATATCTCCCCCCTTTTCCCTCCTCCCTTCTCCTCCCCTTCCCCCTTAAAATGGCAGCTGCAGGAGCAACCTTGAGTGGAAAATGGATATCTTGTTAATAACAGATCCCAAATCCCAGCATCTGCACGGGCTCAGCCAAATAACCTCTGGCGTAACCCGGACTCAGGGTCCTTCCCTATTGGGCCTACAATTAGAATCCTTTGCAAAGTTCAAAGCTATCTTAAGTCTTTTAGAGCAAGAAGAAACAATGATAGCCTAGCCCTCTCTGCAATGAGACTCACCCCCACCCCACGGCATTAAAAAAAATTCAACGTGAGATGCGTGTAACCCCCACCCCTTTATTAAATAGAAACCTTGAGTGAGATCTTGCTTCGTGTGAGCCCAAGCGATTGTTCATAATTTAGGAAAAGAGGTTTTGCGGTGCTCAAAGACACTGGCTCTAAAAAGAGGTTCATTTCTTTATTAAGCACCTAGATATGTTCTAGAGCGGTTGTTTACACTCGAATTTTTCTGCGTTTGCTCTCAGGACTTGTTTCAAAGGGTGAAACCATTGCTTTCCTGGACTACAGCAGAGGACGTACCAACCGACATCTGAGATATGCACAGCAAGTTGGCTCAAAATGGGCGTGCGAACAGAGCGCAGGGAATACAAATAAATATGGCACTACTCAAAAACACGGAATCACGGCGGCCGCGGCATAGAGACCTAGCGATTTCAGGCGATTATAAGCGCGGTTCAAAACGATAGTAGAGGACAAGTTGAGAAACCAGACGCGTTCCACGAGGCGACTTGCCAGAGTGAAAAGTTAATAAGTGAAAATGTTACAACTGGCTTTTCAAGTATTCATTCACTCTAGAATATTTAATTGCCATAATTTGTATAAGCTATAATGATTATATGTCAACTGACACTGTCCTGAAACTTTTGTCACCAGCCCAACGGTTTCCCGAAAGTTAAGGAAGCTACAGAGCCAGGACTACACATTACACTCCTCAGCTAACATGTGCTTTTTCTGAATATTTGGCCCAGACTTTTCCCCAGAGATATTACATTTACAAAATTTTCAATCTTTCAGACTAAACAAAAGGCAACCAGATCATTAATTATAAAAGCAAAAAGAAAAACACAGTAATACGTTTTAATCAAATAATATAAAGTAAATATTCTGCAGGCATAATTTTTTTAAAAAATTAATAGACTTAATTTACTCACCATAAGGAAAATATTTTAAATGTTCAATTGCACTTGTTTGATTAATAAAGCATCTTATATTCAATTAAAAAAAACTTAGTGCTAATCATTAGGAAGTTTATGTTGTTGAGGCAAATCAGCTCAGACATTAAAAACTACAATTATAAAAATATAGCTACAAGGTCAGTATGAAATCACCCTTGCATAGGACAGCTCAAGAGCTGCTTTCATGCTGTACTAGAAACTTTTTTTTTAACACCCAAATCCCTCTTAAAGCACAGAAACCTCAAGAGCAGTGACATGAAGGTAGCTTGAAACACAGGAAAGGTCCTTTCCAACAAAGAAAAGAGAGGCGATGTCCACCAGCACGTGCTGAACGTTTTAATCGGCTGGTACAAATGTAAAGGTGGAAGTTAATTTGTCGGGCCTTCGTCTCTGTCTTCCTCCAGTTCTTGAGCTTCCTTTTTGGTTTCCCCATCCTTCGCCTCCTGCCGGGAAACTGGGAATTTGTCCTTGTTGTTCTCCTTTTTCCATTTCATTCTCCTGTTCTGGAACCAGATTTTTACCTGCCGTTCAGTGAGGGCTAGGGCGTGGGAAACCTCGATTCTTCTTTTCCTGGTCAGATACGGGTTAAAAAGGAATTCCTTTTCCAGCTCTAGGGTTTGGAAACGACTGTAGGTTTGTCTTCCTCTTCTTCTACCAGGAGTTGCTGAGTACAACAAACAAAAAAGGGAAAACAAACGTTTTAAAAATGTAATGGTGCCTCTGCAGGTTGCTGAAGGGTTCTGGAATGGGTCTAAGGGGTGAAACATACGCAGCTCCTTTTAGGTCTGATATATATAGAGTGTGCAGGCAGGAGGGGCAGAGAGAAGATCTTCCCATTTATTCTGTCCCCATCATCTTTACACGGTTTCTACTTTAAAAAAAAAAACTGTATTACTTTATGAATAAGTAATGCAAAATACTGAAGCTACCCAAGAAGAATAAGGAGGGGGAAAGGGAGAGGAAAAGGGAGTTTTAAAGCTAGAACGTGAGGTGAAAGCAGATTTCTGCCCCTCTCCCCGCTTTAAAAAAAAAAAAAATGCGTCCCAACCTTGTGGTCTCATCCAGGGAAACATTTGAGAAGGAGACGAACTCTGATTTAAGTGGTCTGGGTCCTCGCCAATATTACCACTGGACGATTTACAGTCAGGATATTGTACCAGCTCGGCCTCTTGCTGGGTCGTAAAAATCGGCTGTCTCTGTAAGTTATCGTATCCGTAAAACTTCGCGGGCTCCCGGTGACAGGCAATCCCGCCGCAGGGGGGAGGCGGCGGGTGCGGAGGATGCGGAGGAGGAGGGGGGGCGGCCTGGTAGGCTGCGGCCGGACTACCCCCGCCAGGGTGGAAATACTCCTGGCCCGGGCCGGGCCCCGGGCCTCCCCCACCGCCGCACCCGGGCCCCGCGGGCGGCCGATGCGCGTGCGCCTGCGGGGGCGCGTGCGGGAAGCCGGCGGCGCTGTTGCCATAGAGCTGCACGGCGGCGGCGGCGGCGTGGCGGCCGCCGACCTCGGGCGCGAAGTGACACTCGTAATAAGTGGAGTTGATGGCCTCGCCCGCCGCGGCAGCCGCCGCCGCCGCCGCCGCCTTGTACTTGGAGTACAGCGGGTTCACGAAGTACGAGCTCATCGGGGCGGCGACGGCGGCTGCTGGGGCCGAGGGCGGTAGGCCCGGGCGGGTGGGCGAGCAACGCGGAGCAGACAGGGAGCGCCTCGGCGCGGCCGCCCTGCCGCGGAGGCCTCTGGGGCTGCCGCTCGCGCCGCTGGGGCCGCCGGGCTACGTCGCTGCTGCCGCCCGCCCGCGCGCGCGCCCGCCGCCTTTGAGGCCCGGCAGCCGCGGGCGCTCGACTACTAGGCGCTCATGCCCGCTTTCGCGCCCGCCGCCTTGGCCTCGCACCGCCTCCCGCTTGGTTCAGCGGCCTCGCCCAGCCCCCGCGCGCCGCCGCCCGCCCGGCCTCTCCCGGCGCGCGCCGGCTCGGCCGTACTATAATCGCCAGCGCCCTGGGTGACCTGCCCTGCTGCCTCCACTGTTTCCTCTCAGGCCCCAGGCGGCCCTGAGCGCAACGGGACAAAAAAAAAAAAAAAAAAGTGCGTCCGGCCCACGGGGACAAGCTTTGGCTTCGGTTTACAAACCCCGCTCTGGAGGGGGGAAAAAAAAACCCTCCACCAGCCGCCACCTCTCACCTTGCCCCCCCGCGTCCCCCTCCCAACATTCTCGCTGCCGTCGCGGCCGCCGCGGAGGCTGCCGCCCCGGTGCGCCCAGGCGAGGCATTTTCGCACCCCGCCACTGCGTGGAAAGGCAGCGAGATAGGGCGAGATAACGCGCGGAGGGATTCCGTGTGGAGGCCGCCGCTGCGCCGGACGAGACGCTTCACGCCGACCGGGAGATGCCTCCGCCGGCCTTAAAGGGGGCCCATAAAGCCGCACTGCCAAGTGCTCGCCTAACGCCCGAGGCCGTGGGAATGCGGGCCGCGGCTAGCGGGAAGGGGCGCGGAGGAACCTTAGACGTGGGAGAGGCAGGGAGGCCACTTTCCGCAGGCTACAGAGCAAATGAGTTCCTCCCGGGTCCCCAGGCAGCCTTGGAGAGGTCAGCCGTGGCTTTTGCACCCCTGGATATGGGGGTGCGGCTCAGGGAACTTGGAGTGTAGACGGACCGTGCATTTGAGCTTGGGCCTCTCTAACTGGTTTGATTAAAGGCCATCAGTGTGGCCCCAAATCCCGGCGTTATCAAAGCGAATCAAAGCCCTTCTTTTCCAACCAAGCGGGCCTAGTGGAAATGAGGTGTACATTTACCCTTGACACATTGCACGCCTGGCTGAGGCTCCCAGGTTAATTGATATTTAATGGAAATCATGCCCATGAATATAGTTTCCATCATTTCACCCTTGATAGACGTCAGCAGCAGGCGCAGGGGTGGGGGGAGGCTTAAGAATGCTGGGGAGAAACATTAGCATTGCTGAGGCGGTAAATAGAAGAGCGGGGAGAAACGTTCCAAGCTGGGAAGGAGAACGCACGTGGTGGCGTTTCCTCGGGCAGCAGGAGCAGCTCCCAGGTCTCAGCCCCGGCGCGGGGCGGACCTGGGCAGGCTGTGGCTCGGGGCGGAGCGCGGGGGGCTCGACGCCTGCCACTCTCCCCATCGAGCCTCAGGCAGGCGTTCAAATCGCGCCGGTTCCAGGCAGCTGCAGGCGGCGTCCATCTTCTGCAAAGGATTCTAGTTAATCGGCGCAGTCGGTGAAATGACTGTCGAGAGCGGGTGCGGGGCTTAATTTACAGTTACTAATTTTTCCAATAGAGAGGAAGCAAAGGCTCAGCCTTGTGAACGAGGAGGAAACAGCCCGCGCCTTGTGGCCAAGTAGGGTGTGAATCCGCAAAATGGTCCCGATTCCCTCCAAAGCCACTGGGTTTTACACCATCAACCGCCTTCCCTCCCCCGCTCGGCTTTTCTTCTTCCTGTCGCCCTCCCCCCCTTTAATGTCCAATAAATGTGATAGGTCTCGTGTGTATTTTTCCTCGCCCACTAGGCCTTCTTCGCGGGCTCTTTGGGTAACCAAACCGCTATTCCTGCGGGATAATCCAGTGTTTAATGGCGCCAGGCCCATCGGCCATGGGAACTGACCTGGGAGACGCTCCCGCCTAAGCTAAAAGGCACCACTGCGGGTTTCCAAGTCAAATGCAAATGTTTCAAAACCCAGACGGCCCCAAAGGCGCAGCAGGCGAGTGATATCAACTACCCCCTCACTCCTTGTGGGTTGGCCCAGGCTCTGAGCGAGATCTTGAGATCGTTCCGGCTGGACTGAATATCATATTTTGCAAATAGAGAAAATAAGGTTGCGATGGAAAGGCATAACAAGATAAAATTTTCTGCAAGTATCAGAATCGACTCGACAGCACTGGGTTATTATTTTAATTATTTCTACAGGGTATGGTTGGAAATGGTTAAGGTAAACGAATTGCCAATGGACGTGCTAATGATAAATAAAGCAGGCTTTGTTTTTTAATTAGTAAGGAGTGCAGGAGACTTTTCTTGTGGGGGTGGCAGGTTTGATTTTCTTTTTTTTTTTCCCCGTCGGTCTTACTTACAGGTAAAACTTCCTTTAAATCCGAAGGCGAATGAAGAGATCCCGACAGTTAACGATTTGCGTGTCGGTCTTGCAACTACCCAATTAAAAAATTATTATTTTTAATAAAGTCTTGGAGCTGACTGTCATCGTGTTTTTATTTTGTTTTGTTTTTATTTCACTGTTTGGCGTGTGTGAGAGGGCTTTGGAATGGAATGGGGGAAAAATAGAAAAGCGAAACTAGATCTCAATAGTGCAAGGCACCTTGTAGAATTATATGATTTCTAGGGGAAAAAAGAAACATGAACACTACAAAATTCATTTCTACGCATTCCGGTCTAATTTAGAAAACATTACAAAGCTGCATTCCCTCTTGGGATAAAACACCTTTTTTTTTTTTAAGTTTTTAAACCACTTTGTTTATAATCTGAGTAGAAAAAGAGCTCGATTAACTTCCTAAATAAAGATCTACGCTTTTTTTTTAGCGTTTCTATTTTGATAGAATGCATTAATACAACGTTTTAGTTCCAGCTGTGCCATAGTGTAAATTTTCCGAGATCCTGACCCAAAATTTTATACCTAGAAAATACAGCTGGAGAATTTGACAGTGTACATTGTTTATTTTTCTTTGAAATTATTCTAATTTGGAATTAAAAATAAGACTGTAAATATTTTTCATCAAAACCTCACTCGCCGCAACCCCAGGTTTACGAGATCAGAAAGTGGAGCAACAGCGCTCTCTAGTGGCCAAGTGGCACCTCGAGCCGACCGAGCTTAATTTCCCTGTTCCTCATTTTAAGGCATCTCCAATCTTGTTCTTCTGTTTGACTGGGGCTTGGACCGCTGACACTAATAATGCTTTATCCCTTTGATTGTCAACAAGTCAAGATTTTGGGTCTCGGGGCTCCTGAATGCCGAGAATATTCCTATGTGTGCTTCCGAGACCTGCCTTTTCCGAAGGCTTCCAGCTCTTCTTTTCCCAGACACTGTAGTTCTACATTCTGTCATCACTCAACAGTACTTTCTAAGCACTATTATAAGACTGGCTAGATTCAACAAAAAATCACAACTTCCTAAATATCAACTGGAAGAGGCTTTCTTTCAAAGGATCCCGACATTGTGAAAAAACTGAGATATTATAGAAGTCAAGATTGTTAGTATTTTCCTTTTAAAGTTGTTATTCTGAATATTAAATCGTGAATATTTGGTATTTTAACTTTGCCATTTTAATGCTCTAAGCCCCTTTGGTTGGTCGATTTTAGGGGGATCTCAGCCAAAACAGGAGCCTTTGGCTGGATCTCTGAGTGACCTGCTGGAAAGTCCCAGTCAGGCTTGTATTCATTTGAATTTCTATGCATAATAAATGGGATTTAAAAGTTATACAAAAAGTCACAGAATGAAATGAATTGACTAAAATTCTGCTTGGATTTTAAAAAGCAAATACTTTATCTCACCAACTTAGGTGTTTCCTGTGAGGTTAATCTTTTTTTCTCATTTTCAAAAATGTTTCCCTCCAGTTAGGGTGCAATGATTGTACTTTCTATAAAGCAAAATAGATATAATTTCTAACAATATTTTTGCTACACAATTTGGAGTGGAGGGCTAGATATTTTTGTGAAAGTGCACTGGATGTTTTTGTGAAAGTGTGGCTGAGTAACTTCACCTTTCCCCACCCACCATACAGCCCTGGCTGGAAGACCCAAGGTCGCTAACTCCCGCCACCTCCCAAATAATAGATCGGTTTGGTTTTGTTTTAAAAATCGGCTAGAGCTCAGAGATTGTCAAAATATTATAAAAAGCCACCCACTGCGGGCTACTTCTAATACCAAGGGCATTTTAAAAATCAAAAGCACACCACTCCATCCTTCCTATCCCCTCTTTTTTATTTCCTAGGTGTTCACACCTCACCCGGAGCTCCCAAGCCCCTGCCTGGTCTAGCGCAGTCTTGTTTATATTTTACTGTCCAGATTTGAAGACCCAGTTTTGTCTGCATTTTTCCTGTCCTCCCACAAACACAAACATCAAAATGAGGCGGTTTCAAAGCGAAGCTCCGGGCCTGTCGTAAACTCATTACCTCCAGACGTCTCGCCGGCTCGATGGCTTTATGACACCTTGGCTCTTCCTGTTTTCAAAGAACCCTAGGTATCAGGCTGGACGCAGGGGCGGGGGCACAAGCATCACCTTCTGCCGGTTCTGGGCCTTGGCTTTCCCTCCCAACTCCCCTCCCCCCGCTTGTTCTTCGAGTCCCCTCTTTCATCAGGATCCCCAAGATCTCTGCCACCGCTGCCCCCGCCTCCCGCCCAGCTGAGGCGGCCTGGCATCGCCGCCCCTCGGGCCTGCAAAGGCTATGCTCACCCGAACCCTGGCTCACAATGACCTTCATTTTAGCCTCTGAATGCGCCCTCAGAGGGCCGAGCTGGGGGCTAAACATACGGGAGCTGGATGGCGGTTGAGGGGGCGGTGGGGTGGGGGTGGCTAAGGAGGAGAGCCTTGACCATTTTGATCCGCTAAGGTCACTTTGGGGCTCTCTTGGGGAGGGGCGGAAGCTCACAGCCAGACCAGCCCGGCCCCTCCCGTAGCCAGCCGGCCTGCCGAGCTGGGGGAGTTACTCCAGTGCGGAGTTGGCCTTTCCCTTGTTTGGAGAGGCGGGTGGGCGGCTGGGGAGCAAGAAAATGTGGGATGCGGTCTGCCAAAGTCCTAGCGAGAGGGTGCTTGGCTCCTGGGGCCCAGCAGCTCCGCTGGGAGCTGCAGCGAGGTTGACACTAGGCCCAGGCACAGCTCTGTGGAGGCTCTGGGACCAGGCTGGGGAGGGAAGGTGACGCCAAGGCCTGCCCCCCACCCCAGAGGCTGTGCTCTAGGCGGGACTGACCACACAAAGGGAAGCGGCCGCGAGGCACAGCTGGGAGATCAGGATAGAAGGGCCGTGGATTTTTAGCAATGCCTCCCTCCAGAGATAGGAGAAGTCTTGTGAGGGTGATATTTTTCAGTGAGACAGAGAAAACAGGCACACAGCGTCCCGGGCCAGCGTCTGGGTTCCATTTGATTAGGTCAGCATTTATTGGTAGGAAGCGGTAACATTTACAACTGGTCCTCAGTCAGGAGCCGGTAGGGCAGCCACCCGCGGCCGCCCACGTGAGCCCGGCTCTCTGGGGGGAGCTGGGTGGCTTCTGTGCACTGAGAACAACCTCCCACCCCCACCCACCCAGCTGAGAGCCTGGGCTCCTCTCCACCTCCCCCAAGGTCTCGGCTGAGGGCCCGCAGGCTCCCTGAGGAAAGAGGGCTTTAGTAACTGGTGGGCAACCCGGCTGGGCCTCAGCCTGGGCAGGCAGCCAGGGTATCTGCACTGTCGTCGCTTGCCTTCATTCTCGGAATTGGGGCAGGCTTGGCCCTTCCTTGGACAGCACTGGGGACTAAACTACAGCACTTTTCAGAAACACGGGGGATATTTACACAGGAGAGGGCTCCCCTAAGCCAGCGTGCACTCACAAAAGATAGCATTTCCTAAGGAACCAACGGGACAGGAAAGGGAGGGAGCAGGGTAGGGCAAAACCCCAAAGCCACTTGGTTTCTCCAACACATAAGCGAGCAAATACAGAGTCCCCCAAATACCTCACAGAGACCAACCACACAGTCACTTCTACCTTAAAAAGAGAAAGCAAGAAAGAAAAATCCGAGTCGCTGGAGAGTTTCTGGAAATCAAGCACCCATTAAGCAAATCCCCCGCTGCCTCTGCAAAGCACAGCGGTGCCGCCGGCGCCAGTCAGTCTCCTTTGGGGCATTTCTCCTTGCTCATCTTTTTCATTTTCATCCTACGGTTCTGGAACCAGATTTTGACCTGTCTCTCTGTGAGGTTCAGAATCCTGGCCACCTCGTAGCGCCGGTCCCGGGTGAGGTACATGTTGAACAGAAATTCCTTCTCCAGCTCCAGGGTTTGGTATTTGGTGTAAGGGCAGCGCTTTTTCCGCGTGGAGCGAGCGTGGATCCAGTTCGCGGCCGGGTTGTCTACGAAGAGAAGGGTTTGGAGAAGGGGAGCGAGGGGCGGAGGGGAGGCAGGGAGAGACGACAAGGTCGGGGAGAGAGCTTGTTAAATTAATTTCACCAAGGATGGCCGCTTTTCACAACTTGGGGGGAATTATCATAAAAAGCCTTAATGCCCGCGCTCTGTTTACCGTACAAACCGCGCGCCCAGGGTAGGTGGTTATGGGAAGCTTTTTTATGGATGCGTGTTGCTCGCCTGGGCTAGAGTAGGCGTCTAGACGTTTTTATAGGTTAGTAAAACTATCAGTTTTGCACATTCGAGCCTTACAGGTTTCAGCAATAAATCAGGGGGGCAATTTCTTTTGCACTTACTTGGGTCAAGTTGCTGCTGCGGCGGCTGCGGATGCTGCTTTTCCTCCTCCTTCAGCGGGCAGCTCGGGCTCGAGTGGTCGCTGCCAGCCGAGGGCTCCGACGAGCCGCCAGCCCCGGGCCCGGCCCCAATCCCCGCCCCGGGCCCGGCGCCCGCCGTTGCCGCCTTGTCCCGCAGGAAGGAGTTGCACGAGAACTCAGTGCCGCCGCTCCCCTGGGACTCCCGGGCGGCGGAGCACTCAGTCCGTTTGGAGGAGGAGGAGGAGGAGGAGGAAGAGGAGGACGCAGAGGAGGAGGCGGCGGTGGCGGCAGGGGCCGGAGCCGCTCGGGTTTCAGGCTTAATCCCGTAGTGGCGCCCGTTGGCTGGGCCGCCGGGGCCGGGGTTGGGACCAGGGCCCGGGCCGCCTCCGCCACCTCCGCCCCCGCCGCCGCCGCCCGCGCCGCCTGGGAAGCCGGACAGCGGCTCCATCCAGGAGCGCACGTAGCGGCCGGGCTCCGAGGCGGCGGCGGCCAGGGGCGGCGGGGGCACATACGGGTGGTAAAGGCCACTCATCGCCGCCGCCGCCGGGGGCTGGGCGGGCACCGCGGACCACGAGGCGGAGAACACGGCCGATTTGGGGGCAAAACTACACGAGGCGAACTCGGCGGCGGTGGCGGCCGGGCTGTCGGCCACACCTGCGGGCCGGCCCTGCGCGCTGGGCCCCGGCGGCCCGAAGCGTGCCGCGAACACCTCGTCGCCCTCATGGCCTATGAGCGAGTCCACGTAGTAGTTGCTGAGGGTGCCACTGGAGGACATTTTGAGGCGCCGCGAGCTCCCACCCAAGGTTACACTGCCCGCCGCCGCGCCGCTCCCCGCCGGCGCCGGAGCAGCCGACTAGTTCGCGGGCTGCAGCCTCCACCATTGGTCGCACGGCCCACGTGATCATATTTACCAATACCCGGAGTAAATCAGTCCGCTAAACTGGGGGCTGCTGTGATTTAAAAAAAAAAAAATCATCATCAACATAAGCGCTGCAATTAGAGCCCGCCGGCTCCGGCTTGTGCGCCGGGCCCCGCTTGGCCCGGCCTGCCTGCTGGCGGCTGGGACAACAGGCCCAGCTTTGGCCGGAGGAGGCGCTGGGGACTATTTGTTCGCCGCCTCTTGCCTGCCTCAGTCCTGCAGTCAGGACCCGGCGCTGACTTCCAGCTCCTGGGCTCCCAGCCTTGGGCCGCGCGTCCTGGGCGCACCAAGCGCTTAGCCTGAGCCAAGAGCAACCGGACGCCCAGGGCCGGGAAGGCCCGAGTCTGGCCTGGCTTCAGGAGCGGCCCCCTGGCGCCCAAGGGGAGATCTCCCCTCGATTCTTTCCCTACCCTAACCCAACCCCCCTACACACACTCTCACAGCTCGTCGTGTTGTTTAAAACAGGTGGAAGACCTCTGTAATGATATTATGCCTTTCAATAAAAATTTTATGAGGTGTATTTGATTATAGATTAATGTGTCCCTAATAAAACGGACGGATGGAGCAGCTCAGAGGGCCCCCTCCCCCTGCCACACTTACACTAGCACGCAGCCACACACACCCCCGACGTGAGGCTGGGCACACGCCGCGGCCCGAGGGCTGAGCTGGGGCGGCCTGGTACTCGGGCCGGGCGGGGCTGGGCGCCGCGAGGGCGGCGGCGGCCAAGACCCGGACTTCTGTCTGCCCTGCGAAGCGCCGGCGGGCAGTGAGTCGGCCCCACGCGGGCAGCAGCGGCCAGGGTGCTCATCTCCTCCGCGGCTGCTGTGAAGGCCCTGGAAGAGAACATGCCACAGGGCAGAGCCCAAATGCCAGCGCGGGGCCCGCGGCCGCCCACGCCTCGGCCCTGCCCCAGTGAGGAGAGCAGGAGCAGCGGCTTCCCTGACAGGGTGGCTTCGCGCGGTTCTCACTCAGAGACATCCAAGTGGATTCCGGGGATGTCTGAAAAATCCCGCGGATTTCTGGCTTGGTCCTGGGGCCACTTCAATTTTTTTTCTTTCTGTTTTTTTTTTTTTTTGCTTTCAGAGGTAAGTCTGGGCAGCCTTGAATCTGAGGGTAATATCCATTGTCACTCCCAAATCCATGGTACAAAGCCTCAGAAGCCCGGCTGGGAGCCGAGACAAAAGCAGCCCAGGCGCCGGCGGCAGAGAGCATCTTCCTTGCTCTACAAGTTGCCCAGCGCACCCTCGGAGGGCTCCCGGCCCACCTCGATCCCCGGAAAGAAAGAGGGAAATGGCTACTTATGGCCTGATTGATGGCCTTTGCCCATGGCTTTCTGATTTTGTTCCAGGGGGGATGTCTTTGCCTGTAAAGCACAGGTTTTCCTCGAAGATATTGCCCCCTGTCAACAACATGGCGCTCCCCACACTGCCTGAAGAAACAGTGAAGTTAAAATGATCTTCTTTTTCCTGCCCAAGCGAAGAAGGTCTAGGGACAGATGGATTTCAGTGTTCCCAGCCTGGCTCTGATTCCAAGCCCTCACCTCCAACTCCCAGGAAATGGTCCCCCTATGGAACCCAAGAAGATTCCCGATTTTCAGAAGACAGTTTCAAACTTGAAATAAATACTGCCTGTCCCAAGACCTTCTGGGAGAGGGCTCTGAGTCTCAGAGCACCTAAATGGACTGTTTTTAGAAAAAGAGGAAAAACTGTAAAGGACCTGTTTTGTGAAACTGCCTGATGCTGGCAGAGACCCTCTGAAACCGCAGCGAGAACGGGGGCAACGAATTCTCTGCTAGCTCTTCTCCCCGAGGCCTCTCTCCCTTCTCCCCAGCATGATCGGGTCAGTCTGTTCTCTTGGGCTGGAATCTTCCAGAAGCCCAGGAAAGCTGGCCCAAGCTTCTCCAGCTGTGGAGGTGGCTGGAACATTGGACTTCATGGGAAGTCATGTTCATTTGCAAATTCTTCCAGCCACCCTTTGTTAGTGCCCTTGTCTCCCACATACAATATTTTGTAAAAGGGAGAGAATTGACTGGGAAGAAAGTTTTTTTTTTTTTCCTTTTAAAAAATTTCATCTGGGCCACTAAAAGGTAATGGCTGAGCATAAAATCTGTCCAGAAGGAAACCAAGGCGAAGTGGAATGGGAAAACTCACCACCCCCCACCCCCCGGGCTTCGATGGGGCCTGGCTGTCCTGCAGTTGGTTGGGGATCAGGCCCGGGCGGGGCGGGGGGCAGAATTGGATGCGATGCAACGCTAAGCTGCTGCTTGTCTTTGCGCCTGTAATGGAGGCCTGGCTGCTTTCAGGTGGGCAAGACTGGTTTCAACCTGGCCCCCGACAATGGCATGCCAGCCAGAAATGGCAAGGACCCCACTGAAGTATTAAAAATAACACAGCCAAAACCAGAAAGAAGGAGACACAAAGTGGGCAGCTTCAAGGAAAAAAAAAAAGCAGCTTGGGCCACAGGCATACTTACCAGGTGGCGGTTAGAGGGAAGCTCACATCCTTTGAGAGTACAATTACTGGCTAACTTTGAGGGGTGGAGAGAAGAAGGCTCCCTTTTCCCCCAACTATGAAAACAGCCCATGCAGGCTAGATTATCACTCCCCCTCTGGCACTGACAAATTCCTGTACCCTAGGCCTCCTCCAGCTTCTCGCTCCCATCTGTCTTCCCCCCACTCTTTACCTCTCCCCACTCACTGCCCCAAACAGGCAGTTTAACAGGAAGCTAATCTCACAAAAGGCTTTTTCGTTTTCACCCTAACATATTTCCATTTCAGAAAGCAGAGGAGCAAACTCGTTTCCAGAGTTTATTGCATTATACATGCGACCAGAACATGCACAGAAAGGACAAGTTGCTGTTGTACTTCTAACAAACCACAGATGCACCACAAGGGAAGGGCTACAAGGCATAAGTCTTCAATATTCCATCTCGCCAAAGACAATTGCTAAGCTCATTTGTGAAAAGATACATTGTAATGTGCTTTTTAAGTCCCCCTCCCCCCAAAGCTTGTAGGTTTTCTTAATCTTTTATATATATATATGTAATTTTGAAAGTACTGGATGTATTCAAAACGCCATGAGATCATGGACTAGCCACACACACAGACCTTTTGCGTTCGAAAAACATGAAAATGTCACGTTGCTGGATGAATGGATGGATGCCACTACAGTTCCAATAAGTTAAGACCCAAATGAAAATGCGCAGTTATAGTTACCCTGCATTACGATAAAAAAAATAATAAATTACACGTGCTAGGTTTTTATATATATATGTATATACTCATAGGGATTACAGATCACTTGCAGCACGGACAGAATGACCCCAAAGTCACATTCTAGCAGGAAAAAAATAAAACAAAAAACAAAGAGCAATGAAGATTTTGTTTCCGCCTTGCCAGTCCTCCAGCACTCGGCCCTGGAACGCGGCGCTGCCTCTCCTAACACGGCCTCCGCCAGGCCTTGGACCTAAGAGAAGGTGAGGTTGGCGGTCAGTTCTCGGATCCGATTCTCTCGGCTCATCTTCTTGAGTTTCATTCGGCGGTTTTGAAACCAAATCTTGACCTGCCTGTCGGTGAGGTTAACGCTCTTACTGATCTCTAGGCGGCGCTCGCGGGTGAGGTACATATTGAACAAGAACTCTTTCTCTAATTCCAACGTTTGGTGCTTAGTGTAAGGGCACCTCTTCTTTCTGCCACTCTTTGCAGTGAGCCAATTGCTGGTTGGAGTATCAGACTTGATTTCCTCTAACAAAATTAAAGGGAGAAGAAGAAGAAAAAAATCAAGAATTTTTTTTTTTTTTTCATTCTGTTCAAATGTACCCTTGGCCATGACCCTGCTGGTAGCCAGGCCACTTTGAAAAATGCTGGTATTAAACATTACTTACAGGAGGTGGGCCCTGGAAGGGATTTTTAATTGATGCCAGATTAAAACTAAATGGCCAAAACAACACAATGGGAGGGCACTGTAGCCCTCTGCATCAGGGTTCTCTCTCTCTCTCAACTTACCCATTTGCACAAAACATTAGTACAATAGTAAACTTTCCAGGATCTACCAAGCAACATTCTAGCTGGTCAGTTTATATGCGGGCCAGAGTGGACCCAGCCACATTCAAAGCAAGCCTGCCAAATCCACTGTGGCCTCAGGTACCCCAGTCTGCCGCTTCTTCCTCACCTTTCCTGGACAGTTGGGGAACCCGTGGTCAGTTTTCCAGGTGCCCATTCTCCTTCAAAAGATAACTAAGGGAGCTAGTTCACCTTCTCTGCCCTGCCCTGCCTTGTTGCATTCTGGATTTCCTGAATTTGCATGCCCACTAGCCCCCTCACAAAAGCATCCCTCCCTTCCCCCTCACCAGAAACGTAGCCACTGTTGTGGCCCATCTCTGGGAACTGGGGGAGAGGCTCAGGGGCAGAATTCCTTCTCAAAAAGCCAAAGCTTTCAGCTCTTTCCCCTAGCCTAGCCCCAAGGCTGGCCCCGCGCTGGTCGATGCGGGTCCCGTTCCCCCCTTCGCCTTTGCCCCCTTTGCGGATGAATTGCAAAGCCTACTGCATTTTCCCCAGACAAAGCCAAGATTACCCAGCCCAGGGAGCCCTGTACCCCAGCCCAAGCACCGACCTGCCCGGCCATCTCGCGCCCCTCGCCGCACCTACCACCCCGCACCTAGCTCGCAGGACGCGGGGTGCATACATTTGAACACAAACACTGTGCCTTGGATCGCCGTAAAATCATCACCGGGGGGTTAAGGCAAAGCTGGGGCTGCAAACCTGAGCGGGAGAAAGGAGGCTCTGGGGCCGAGTTTACAAGCCGCAGGTCTCCTTTGCGCTCTTTTGTTGCGTTTCAGGTCTAGCTCAGGAAAATAAAATCCCAGCAAGCCCTCCCTCTGCCCAGGCGCCATCAGAGTGGGGCCAGGACTGCAGGAGGGGGACTGGGCAGCGGGGGAGAAACGGGGACCATCCCCGGGCGGGGATCGCCCCCTTTAATAGCCGGACGAGCAGCACCTGCCGAGTCGGGTGCCCGCCTTGGTGCCTGGGCTTGGCGCAGGACACCCGGGCGCTCCCTCTCCGCCGGCTTCCCGGGTTGCGCGCCCCGCTGGGGTGGCAACTCTGCTCATACCGACCTTTGCTTTCCTTCTCCTGCACTTCGGGGCTGGACACGGAGACCTCGGCCAGGCAGCTCCTCTCCTCGGGCAGGCCGCCCTTGGCCTCGGGACTCTCCACCTGGGAGACTTTGGCGGGCTCCTGGCCGCTCGCGGGCTCGTTCATCTTCTTCTCCATCTGCAGCTGGGCGGCCGAGAGCTGCGGCTTGGCCGCGCCGCGAGGGTTGAGCTGGAGCATGACAGTGGAGCTGCCTTCGGGGCTGTTATTGTACTCTTGGGTTTTCCCGGTGGCGTAGGTCTGACTCAGTCTAAAATATCCAGGGACGGGAACCTCGGGGTTCTCAACGGGACAGGACTCGGGGACCAGCCTCTGGTACGAAGGGACCTCGGCAGAAATGAGTTTGTTGCGCTTATCGGAATACATGCAGCAATTGGATTCTTCCTTAATGTTGGTGGTGAAGGAGCAAGTGGGAACTTGCTGTGTAACAGGTTGCTCTATTCGACAAGATCTGTTCGGGTCTGTCCAACTGTCTACTTGAGGTATATAAGGATGCACATTCATACCCATATTTTGGTGGTTCACTTCTCTTTTGGCCAGAGATGGGAGCAGTCCACAGGTTTGCATTCCATAGGTCCCCATGTCTGCGCTAGGTGGTGGCATGTACATGCTGGCGCTGCTCGAATAAAAACTGTCACTCCTGCAGGCACTGATCAAGGAATCTACTAAAAAAGTATTAGCAGCAGGAGAGCTGTTGGGAAAGGACATTTTGGGGAGGAATTTGAAGAAGAGAGATTGTGTCCTTTGTAGGCTGACATCTCTAGGAAAACATTCCCCGTGTAATTGTGGATGCCTCTGCCGACCACATGACAACCAAGCCAATGAGATTTGAAAATGGCCTTGAGCCGCAGCCTCCTAGCGTGTCACGTGCTCCCGAGCCGGGCCGGCCGGCCGCGTAAGCGCGGACAACAGCGACATCTACTAAGCGCCCGCGATAGTGCGCGCTGGAAACAGCCGGCCCAGCGCTCCTCGCCGCTCGTCCGCCCGCCTCCCCCGGGCTGGCTCGGCCAGCCCGCCCCACTCGCGCCCCCCGCCCCGATCTCCCGGCTCGGCCGGCGGAAGGAAAGCCTCGGCCGGAGGGGCCTCTGGGAGGACACGCGCGGGGAGAGAAGCCGGAGCGCCATGGCGCCAACACACAGACTCAAAGCATTCCCCGCACACACCCAGGCAGAGCGCTCCCGAGAGGACCGGGGCCGGGGTGGCAGGGTGGGGGCCAAGGCTGGTTACTTTAGGCCGGGGCAGTCGGGGAAGGTGAGTCCAATTCGCCGGGCCCTGACACATCCTACCCCAGGGGTTCAAAGGAAAAAAGCTCTGCACAAAGACAGAGCCAAAGTGTCCCGGGGAGCGGAGAAGAGAAGGGCCGTGAGAGCTGAGAGGCCACGTAGCTTGCCGGCCCCTGAGCCCCGAGGACCAGCCCTGCCCCGGCGCTGCCCTCTCTCTCGGCCTGCCTGCCTTGACTCCGGTCCCTCCGCGTCCGGCGGGCTACCCGAACCCTGGGCTGTCTGAGGCACCACACCCCGACCTCCGCGGGCCGGGCCGCCGGGAGCCTTCAGCCAAGGGACAATCCTTCGCCAGCAGTTCGCTATCCGCGAAAGCGTCCCTCGGGCTCCCAGACGGAGAACGAAACCAAGGTTTTCCCTCACACCCTGATAATAGAGAGCAGGAAGGACAAGAAGGAGAGAGAAAGAAAAGAAATTTGAAAAGGAAAGGGGAAAAACTCGCCATCCGACTCCAGAAGTTTTAGGCAACTGACTGGGCCAGGCAGGAGGGAGAGAGATGCGAAGGTGTCATTTGGATCTTCTGCAAAGAAAAATATGTTTTCCTTTATGGATTTTGTAAAAGCATTGGTTTCTGACAAGTGCAAGGTACAAAAGGTTGTGGAATTTATTAATACATATTAAGAAGAATCAGGGCGATCAATAAAATTCTCATCTACATTCTTGGGCTACTTGGTAATTTTCTTGCTTCTGAAGGTTTTTAAAGAATTATACCCGCTGTTGCCACACACGGGAAGATATTTTATTAACAAATCAATCGAGACTTTGTAAAGGATAAGATTAATAGTTAAGATTTAGCATAATGGCGTTCGCTTTATGAATTATTGAAAATTATACTATTGATTTTTTCCCTTCGCTACTAACCAAGAAGGTCAATTTTTGTTTTAACACAAATCGTCAAGTATTAAAAGCTATACTTTTGTCAGAAGTTGAGTTTTATAGTTCTGAACAATTCCTAAAATTATTTGACAAGGTTTTGCTTGGTTAAGAGAGGCAGGGGAGAAAAAAAGGGAGGTGGGGGAATCTTAGCCTTCTGTTTCCTTTGGCGAGGGAAAGTTCTATAAAGAGGACTTGGTCTGGGGTTGTGGTTGAGCCCATTAAAGAACAACCGCCACCACCACCGTGGAAACTAAGAGTTTTATGAGAAACTTCTCCAACAGCTTCCTCCCTCGTTCTCTAGTTGCAGGCGGGTGAGAGGCCCTACGGAAGCCCCAGGCTCCCGGCATCAGCGGGGAGCTTTAACCTTGATGTCCAAAGGCTTCCCTGAGTGAGGGACCCCGACCAGGGCACAGGAGCCATCCTCCGGCCTCCCGGGTTCTCTTTGTGGTAGCCAAAAAGAGAAACGGCCCCGGAAACTCTGACCGTGAACCAGCTCTCTGTCTGAGCAGGGCATGTGTGTTCTCTCCCTACACTCGCCTGGGCATGGTCTAGCCTTGGATTTCAGGCCCAGAGACTGAACTTGTGGACAAACTGGGTTTCCGCCTCAACAGAACAGATCTTTGGTGGTCGATGCTCATTAAAGCACTTCGGCATTCTGGGAGATAGAATAGCGCTGGCCGCTCCCTCACAAAATTTTTTTCCAACAAGCCCTTTGACCCCCCTCCCCAAAAGGAATCCCCCCTGGCCTGGTGGAAGCAGGCGATAGACATTATTTTCGGCCTTGGAACTGCTTTGCCTGTCCCCTCCTGTCGCCTCGAAGTGCCCTCGCCCAAACAATAACCCCTTTTAAAAACTCCGCGGTGGCAATGAGACAGACCTTTTAAACCTTTACGCAGCTGTTCAAATACAACATCATTGTCAGGTTAAAAGCCTGGCGCCTCTAACTGCTCAGGCTGTGAGATGCCGCCTTAGCCCAAGAGGCTTAAACATTACCTTTCCCGCGGGGGCGGCTGCTTTTAAGATTGGGTGGGGGGTGACGGAGGCAGGGGAAAAGCCACCAACTTTCGACTCTGGTCTTCTAAGGTCCTACCCAAAGCTAACAGCCACTGGCCAGTGCCCGAAAATCGCTTTCTCCCAGCACGGAGATCGTGAGATCACAGCACGGTTAAGCGTGCCCAGGGCTGGACAAAGTGCCCGTTCACGAGCTCTCGGCAGGCGCCCGCACATCAGCCTGGTGCTTCCGTACTCTCTCCCCTTTGCATCTCGGCCAGGCCAGTTGCCCCGAAAACGGTTGCCCAATTCTCCTTATTCCACCCGAGGCGAGGCTGTTCAGTCTAATCAGGAATTTTATGCCCATCAAATGCCCTTTCATAATCTTTATTTATACATAAAGAAGACATTCAGGTTAAAAACAGCTGATCTCTAGCAGAGCGGGTAGGGCTTCGGCGAACCAGGGCAGGCGGGATCTGCCTCACGAATTGGGGGCCTTTCCCTGTCAACTCCTGGTGGCCTTCTAGCCCAAAGTCATGACTATGTTGGATTTGGTTTTAAATGGGTCTTCTGCACTCACAGGAGGAAAAAAGAAAGTGTATAGATCAGATATAATTTCAGCTCTACTCTCACAATATTCAATATCTTTTATTCTTTTACAAAGTTCTGTCTTCAGACTATCTCCTTGAGGCCTGGCAATTTTTGAGAGGGACTTTTTTTAAATAATAAAAACTCCATTACAATAGAAATAATGCAAGAGAACGATCTGGGCTGGGGAGCTTGGAAAGTTTACCTAAGACCCTAAGGATGAAATGAAACAAATGGAATGAAAAGGCAGCGACTTTAAAGGCCAGCCTTTATTTTGCTTATGAGTATTTAATGTAGCTGCTGTTTCAATCATCTTTAGGTCAGTTGGAGCAGTTACTTGTTAATAATAAATAATAAATCAATATTGCACCACAAAGGAGACGAACACCCATATTTGAACCACAACACCATTCTCCCTGGCACAATTCTTTCCAGGGAAAAATTGAAAGGGTCACTTTAGCAAGAAATTAGCATTTGTAATCAAGAAGTGGCTTGAGTCTGAGCTTTCCTGTCTTTCAGAATAAGAGTGGTGCCCCTGGGCCTAAGCAAACCTGGAGGCTCCTAAGGTCACCCTGAATTAGGACCCTGAGAGTTCTGAGATCTGGGCCACTCTTTGGGGAATGCTAGTGACTGGGAACAAATTAACAGCCTGCCGGTCACCCCTTTGGGTTGTAATGTGTGCCTCCCAGCCAGGGTAAAAAGGAACCAAGGGGGAAAATGGGGAGGCTGGCCGAGCCATTAATGCAATGAAGGGTCTACGGAGACATGCAGAAGGGCTAGCTGCGGGAGCCTCTCTCCTGTTACAGACACAAAAGACACCGACTTTGAACATTTTCTCTCCAC
The DNA here is from genome assembly GCF_024166365.1 of Elephas maximus indicus. Classification (NCBI taxonomy): domain Eukaryota; kingdom Metazoa; phylum Chordata; class Mammalia; order Proboscidea; family Elephantidae; genus Elephas; species Elephas maximus. The sequence goes on along the minus strand of NC_064824.1, from coordinate 74,189,551 downwards.
TTCAAGGTCTGAGACCTTGGGGCTCAGAATTTGTGGCCACCCTCTTCGAGCTCCACACACCCTGAGTGGCCAGAAGGGGACAGGTCCTCAGGCCCCAGAGGTCCTGGCCCCACCACCTAGCCCTTCTCAGGCCTGTTCTGGGCTGCTGCTGGGGGGGAAAGGAACTGCAGACCCGCCAAGCAGCCGTGGTCCACAGTCGGCTGCGGGCCATGGCCAAGGGGCTGGGCACCGCCAGATGCCCCCGGCTGGGGCTGCCTAACCAGAAACACAACGATATTTGGGGAGGGAGTGTTCTCACTCCACGTAGATGGAGTCGCTTCACAATAGCTAAATTGGACTTGCGGCCAGACAGGCGGGAGCCTGGGGTGCCCGCTGGGAACACCCACGCCTCTCGCTCGCGCCTCACCAGGGAACGGCACCCCAGCTCTGGCACAAGCCTCTGCCAGCTCCGGGGGTGGACGGACAGGGTCAGGGCTTTTCTCCCAGGGCCTGGAGGGCGGGAGACAGAGACGGCGGGGCCAAGGAGGCCAGGCGATAATTCTGGGGGCTGAGGGTGTTTCACAATGAACTTTGTGGGGCGAAGGGGGCAGGCACTCCCGTTTAGACCGCGGGCGGGGACATAGGCCTTCACCAATGTCAGAAGCCTTGCTGGGGGGTGGGGATGAGGTGAGAAAATGCTTCCAACGGCCGGTACCAAAATCAAACTTCGCGCCCCAAAGCCGGCGGACAGTTTGGAAGGATGTTCAGGCTTTTCTCAGAAAGCAAAGCCCCGTAGCTCCAAATACGTTCCCGGTTCCGCAGAGCCTTGGGGTGTAAACGTTTCGTGGGACAGGCTGCCGCCTCCTGCAGCTGCTTTAGCCCAGCCGGCCGCGGCGCCCCAACCCATAAACCTGCCGGCGCCTCCAGATAGCCACCCGCAGCCCCGCGCGGCAGGCACCGCCGAGAACGAACACCTTAGTTCCCAAGGCGTCTCGTCTCTAAAACACACTCAACTAGGATGCCGGCGCCTAGATCTTTCTTAAACAAAAGCCTTTTAATCATTCCAGAGGATCAGAGATTATGCAAGGCGGCTTTTTTTTGGGGGGGGAGGGAGTTTTATCTTCGCATCGATTTCCAAACTCAAACCAACGAGAAAACCGATTTTTCTTTCATCAACTCGCAGTAGCCAAGGCCAATTTCAAAATGCACGTATTTCTCTTTAAAAATATCTCCCTAACGCCATCCGGTTATACCAAGATACTCTTTTTACAACCGCTTTACCTTAAGGAGACAACAATTAGGCGATGGCCTGTTTAGGAATCTGGTTGCTCCCTTTTCACTGTCTTCATACAAGTTCCCAAACCTCCTGACTGCTTAGAACAAACAAAACAGCAAACAAACACCTTAGCGGCTGCCTATTTCTAACGGGCTGAGACCGCCTATTAGAATTCAGACAAGGTACCGCGGCCTCTTGGCCCAACGCGGCTTCTGGGACTTGAGTGCGCCCCCGTGTGGCTGTCCAAGGCCCTGCAAACGGGAAATGATCGCTCATGGGTTCTGCTTGCCTTCAGTGGCGGACACACAAGCTTGCTACATCTAGCTGCAGTTAAAAAAAAAAAAAAAAAGATAGATGGGGAGAGAAAGAAATAAACCAGTTTTAAGATTCTGGAACAATCATACTACTAGGGCACTGACATTTTAACAGACGCCCAGAATTCTAAACAAAGGAATCCCCTTCGGAAGGAAATTACTCAGTTGTGGCCTTTGTTTCTATTTCTTTTTTTTCCCAAAGGTTGAAAGAACCTTTTAAAAACTATATATAGTTTATGTATATATACACATTGTATATAGTTTTCTTTGTTCCATATCATAAAACGTGCACTAATTTATTTGACAGGGTGACAAATTGATTTCAATATAGCGAAGGTTTATGTCTGAACAGAACTTCCCCTTCCCAATGCCTGCTTTACAACCTGTGGCTCTTCATTAGAGCAAAGAGAACAGTTATCTAAGACTCTCCAAAAAAACACCTGCAGCATTTTTTAACTGCACTGCAAACATGGCTGGAAAGCAGTCTAATCTACCTGGTGTTTTAAAAACAGGTGAATTGCTATTGAATTACATAAATGTTTGAAGGGAAATTAAGGTTATTAATCCTGAAATTAGGAATTTGCTTAGATTTATGGTGAGCCCCGATATGATTCTGTGTGGTCATAAATGTGTGTGGGGGTCTGGATGTGTGAGCATGTGTGTGTGAGAGTGGGTGGCAGTTGAAAATCACAGGAGAACCTTAAGGCGCCCAATTATTCAGAAAGGTTAAAGGTGATGACCTTGACATTTCGGAAGTTCAAAGGCATACACTTATGCACTTATGTTTTTCCTTCTCAAAAAAAAAAAGACTTGGCAATTAAAAAATTTTTTTTCCATTTGAAAACGCATGCCTCTTCAGAAGATGCGTGGGATGGTGCGCATCTTATGGGTGTATTTCTTTATTTTACTTTGAGCTTATGAGAAGTTGACTCATAAGATCCACTTTACTCTTTTCAGGGAAAGAAAAGCTTTTCTCACTCTTCCAGTTTATTGCACGTTGCGGAAATCTCTTTTGGGCCCACCAGAAGGTGTATAATATAACCCAATTAAGCTGTTTAGAACTTTGGCTTTTATGGTGTTGTCTAGACAGTTCAAGGTTTTGTAAACAGCCTGGCCTGGCCCTGCAACATAAAGTGTAGCACAGCCTTTGCCACATTTTTTAACTTGAAGTGATAAAGGCAGTGAGAAGGGGGTCTGCAGCCCCTGGACCTATTCCAGGGTGGGGGCTTACCTTCCCTGCCCCAGACCCAAATGACACCAACAAAGACCCAACCCCTCTCCACCCATTTCCTTATAGCCAGCTATTTTTCCTAAATGTAGGGTTCTAATTTTGGTTCCTTGTTTTAAGGGACCCTGACTTCTTGATAGCTGTTAAGAGAGAATTTGGATTTTCTAACCAGTTTTTAAAATTCTTTCTTGTGTTTTTGGAAATTCCAAGTTCACTAGGCTGGGAGAGGGATTTCTTCATAGGCTCCTGCTCCTGAGACTCATTGCCTGGAGAAGGCAGCACCAGCACGGCTGGGTCACACCATCAATTGGAAATTAATCCCTGAAGTGACTTTAAAAACTGGTGTAGCCTGGATGGGGGAAAATCCTAGGCTTTATTTCAGCGGGATTAAAAAGCTTTTCATTCGATTTCTGGTTGTATGTGGAAGAGGGACTCTGGCCACTGGAATATCCTAATCGGGCACTACACTTCTCCGGAGTGGAAAACTCATACAGTGCATTGAAGCTGTAACCTCCGTTTTACCAGAAATCATTTATTCACACAAAAAAAGACAGTGGCTCATGCCATGATATGACAGACCAAAGGTACATTTCCCAGAGTTTAAATAATCTGCGTTCATCGAAGGAGAAGAAAGAGGTTTCTAAACTCAGAGCAAAACACCAGCCTTCTAGCCCCGCGGCCTAACTCCCTATAGATCCCACTGCTTCCCCAGTAGGACTGGGAGTGGGGAACGGGAACAACAGCACATTGGCGGTAAAATTGTAAAGGGACGTTTGCATTTACCATTTTCCCCTTATTAGGATCCGCTCGGCCAAGTCCCCGGCCTCGTCCGCAGGCTGCAGTGGTCGCTGGGAGGTCCCGAGTTGACCGTGGGAAGGAATCTGAAGCGCGGAGTTCCACAGAGAAGAGGCGTCACTAAACCCAAGGACATTGGGCCTGCGGAGGGCAGGCTGGTGGGGAAGAGGGTAGGAGAGTGGGGGTCGGGGGATGGGGGCGCTTCCTGGAGTTCTCAAAATAAGGGGTTTCCAGTGAAATACTGCAGACGGTCTCTGTTCAGTTTCTTTTCTTTCATCCTGCGATTCTGGAACCAGATTTTGACTTGCCGGTCAGTGAGGTTGAGCATCCGAGAGAGTTGGAGTCTTTTCTCTTTGTTTATGTACACGTTAAAGAAAAACTCGCGTTCCAGTTCGCGGATCTGGTACTTGGTGTAGGGACAGCGCTTTTTCCGGGAACGCTGGGGGGCCACTGGAAGGCAAAGAGACCAGAGGGGTAAGAGAGGCCGTTGCCTGGTCACCCTGGTCCGTCCGCCCGCCCGCCCGCGCAGGCCACCGCGCGAGGGCCAGGCCCGGCCTGTTGGGGACGTCCCCTGCTGCCACTGAAAGGCCTTGCCTGCGTCGTGGGAGATGATATATGGGCGGGCAGAGGAGAGAGTGTGCGGGCGTGGACGTGTGCTCACGCCCGGACACACACACACACACACACACACACACACACACACACACACACACACACACACACACACAGAGCCAGCCTGGCACGGAGGTGAGGAAACAGAGGGCGAGGCAGGCCCAGAGCTGGAACCCGGAGGGAAAGAAACACGAGCGCTCTGGGGCATCTGCTTTACTCCAGCCGCACACGTCAGCCAGCAGCTTGGATAAAGTCCAGTTCAAGGATCAAACTTCCCCCCTCCCCTCCCTTAAAAACAAGAGGCTTGGGTGTCCGCACTCTCAGACCCGCTCCAAATCTCCCCTCCCTCCTCTCTTTAGCACTGGGAGAGAAGGCAGACCTGGTCCCTAGCAGCCCCCTCCTCCAGAAAACTGGCAAAAGCTCTCTGCTGCGATTAATGTCCTTCTCGAAGTCTACCTTAAGCCCACCTAAATTGGTTTCCTATCGTAAACACGCTTTACAACGGCCCGGGAAATCTTATAGGATGTATAAACCCCTTCGAACGCTTATAAAGTGGCACATAAAACGGCGCAAGCTGAGGGAGGCCCCCGCCGCCCCCCCCTCGCGCCCGGGCCCCCAGCCCTCCCGCCAGCGCCCGCTGCCTACCTGCGCCACGGCTCTTTTCGGCCCCCTCCTCCCCCGGGGGGCCCTCGCCGTCGCCGCCCTCCGCCGTCCCCTTGGGCTCCGGCCCCGGGGTCGTCTTAGCGCAGGGACTGCTCCCGCCGCCGCCGGCACCCGCCTTGGAATCGCCCTTGTCGCCAGAGCCCTCGGGCTGCTGTGGCGCGGGCGGTGGTGGGGGCTGCGGCCCGGAGAACGGAGGACCTGGCGCCGCCTCGTAGAACTGGTCGAAGCCCTGCGGCAGGATGCCGTTGCGGCCCACGGCGCTGTAGAAGTTGGAGGCGGCGCCCGCGGGGCCGTGCGGCGGCCCGGGAGCGGCGCACACCGGCTCCGGCGCCTTAAACAGAACGTCCGGCCGGCGGCCAGCGGGCGGGAGCAGCTCGCGCTGCATGGCCGCCTCCTCTGCCGCCGCCGCCGCCGCCGCCGCCGCCGCCGCTGCCGCGTAGTAGGGAGCGTAGCCCCCGGCGCCGCCGCCGCCACCGCCGCCGGGGCCGCCGCCGCCGCCGCCGCCCCCTGCGCCGCCGCCACTACCGCCGCCGCGGTACGGCCACTTGGCGCGCTCCAGGCCGTAGTCACGGAAGGCCACTTCGCGCACAGGCTGGACGTGTGGCGCCAGGTTGGACGAGTAGGGGAAAGTCATCTGGCAGGACGACGGTTGCGACAGGAACGACGGCTTGCTGGCGAAGTCCGACGGGGCCACATAGTAGGCGCAGCCCGGCAGGTACATGCTGGCTGCGCTCGGGCCGCACTCATCAAAGTCGTTCATGGCTCCGCGGCGTGCGCGCCGGCGAGCCCCGGGCCGCTCCCCGCGCCGCCAACCTGAGCCATCGATTGCACAAGAGGCTTGGGCCAGGATCAACTAAGCAAAAATCCCCACCGGGCGCTGACGTGCAATTCATCTTGATTGATTCTGGTGGTAATTATGTCACGTGACGCCATGGAGAGAAATGTCCTTATATCTATATCAGCGCTAGCCAACACTCCCCGGGACAGCTCCTGGCGCCAAGACGCGCGAGCGCTGGGGGCGGACCGGCCTCCTTCTCCCGCCAGCACTCCCTCGGTTTCTTCTGATCAGGCTGCGCCGCAGGCCGGTCACCTGCGCGCCGCCGGCGGCTGCCACCGCTGGGCGCATCTGCCACCGCCCGGCCGGGCCGCCCGCCCGCGCCGGACCGCCCGCGCCGCTTTAAGTACGCGGACCGAGGCCGGCGGGGAGGAGGAGGGAGGGGGAGGAAGGAGGAGGAAGGGGGAAGGGAGAGAAGCGGCAAGCGGAGGGGGGAGTCCCTGCCCTGGACGCAGGGACTAGGTGTGAGGGTGTGAGGTTCCCACTCCCCCACCCCTTCCTGCAGCCGCTCCCTCCCCCGCGACGCCGCCACCCTCTGCAGTTCACCCACCCGCCGGGAGCTTGTAGCTTCTTGTTCAAGGGGTGTAATTGCGCCGCTTTCAGGGGGCGCGGGGAGCCCTGATTTACATATTTCTCTGCCTGGCTCAGTTCGCAGCTTAGGAACTTGGCTCTCTCCACTTCTGACCCCGGAGGCGCGATTGCTGGCCTGGAAAATCCCACGCCTAACCCCTCCCAGGCGCTCACCCGGGCCAGGCCTCTGTGCCCACCCGGCCCTCTTCTCGTCCTCTTTAGTTTCCTTCCTCCTCTCTGTACCTCTCCTGTTTCTTCAGTCTTCTTTCTTCTCTCGCTGTCCCCTCTCTTGTTTCCTCTTTCATTCGTCCTTCCGCTCTTCCTTTCCTAGCCTCTTTTTTCCTGTCTATGTTCCCTTAGCCTCTGTTCTCCTTCCCCCAAGCGGTGTGTCACAGTCTCTGTATCTCTCTGTCTCCCCTCTGCCTCCTCTCGCCCAGTGCTAAAGGGAGGAGGGTGCTCAGCCAGCGGAGACTCCCCGTGGCCCCAGCTTCTCTGGAATCTGGGGAGTCTAGTGAACAAAAGAACCTGGGGTCCTACACTCAGGTGCCTGGTCTCCTGCTCACCTCCCACAAGGGGCCAAACACCAGAGCCTCCACCCGCCTCACCCCTTCTGTTTTCCAGCCTGGCCTGCGATCAGCCTGCCTCACACCCAGCCCCTTCCTGCTTCGTGCGTCCACATCTCCCCAGGCTCCTCTGGCGGCTTTGGGCCGGCACAGTCACTGTGGCCCCCTGGGAGGTCTGTTGGCTCTGGGGGGTGTGCTCTCAGCAGTGTCTGCCTCCCCATTCGAGCCCCTCTGCGCCACCTAGCCTAGAGGCGGGTTCTTCAGTGCCCCCATCCACTGGTCACAAAGTCTCACTCTACTCCTCGGCCGCAGCGGCCCGCTTTCTGAGCCCCGGGGTCCAGGCGAGGCCTGGGCTTCCACCTCAGGGAGAGCGGGGCTTTCCAAAGGTAAAATCAGTCTCTCCAAAAGAAGCTCCCAACCCCAAATCACAGAACAGAGGGAAGGAGACGGCCCTCTCTCCAGGATTCCTCTGCCTAGGCAATTCCAACACTGGGACACGGGCCTTAGCCCTACGCCCAGAGTAGACAGCGCTGTCTGAGGGGCTAGCTCGGTCCCCGCCCCGGGTCTCCGCAGTGCCGGTGCGGTGCACTCTGCCCACCGTGCCGACAGACAGAAAAAAGGCGAGTGGAGCTAATATCTATTTTCTGGACGAAGTTCCCCCTTCCTCCCTCTCTTCTCTCCCTTTCTCCCTCCCTTTTCCTCCTCCACCCCCTCCCACTCCTGCTTCCCTCCCCGGACACTGCGCAAACAGGTCGGCGACGACTGGAGAGCATACACCGAATCTCCCACTCCCCAGAACTGCCCATCCTTGGGTGCCCCTTCCCCGCAGGTGGCACCCGCGCCCAGATTCCAGCTCACCCCCTTCTCCTCAGCCCAGACCTCGGGCACGCTCTTCTGACTCCCGGTATCCATCCCCGGACCAAGTCTCCCCCTTTCCGGCTTGTGGTCGACGCCCCTGGATCTCTCCTAAAATGGCTCCCCGGACACTGCACACTGGCCCTGCGGCTGCTCAGGAACCAGGGCCGCTGCGGAGGGGCCCTCAGGACGGGTCTCTCTGGGTCTGGGGGTGGGCAAAATTGCCGCACCGTCTGTTTGCTCACGGCACCGGGACCCCGCACAGGCAGCCCGCCGCCCCCAAAGCGGAGCCCGCTGACCGCCAAAGGGGAAAATGGGGAGGACGAACCATTCAAGTTCAACGACATGGCGACGGCGGCGACGGCGGGAGCCCCGCTTTGGCGGGGGAGGGTCCGCCATCTGCAACCGCGCGCGGACGCCGAGGGGAAGGGGGCAGCTGGCCCCTTTCCCGGGTTAGCTGGACCCCTGCCCCCACACACAACCCAGGGCTTTCGTTCCGGGCCCTATCGGCTTCGCCCTTAGACACCAGCCCCTCCTTGGTCCTAGACCCTGTTTCCGGACCCCAGGGAAAACCGCAGCCTCTGGACCCTCGCGTCCAGCTCCAGAACCTACCGTGAAGACCCCGGCGTTGTGGCCTTGTCCTCTGCCTGCGCGACCCCACCCGAAACGCAGGGCGAGCACCGGGCCCTCGAGGCATAGCCAGCAGCTCCGCGAGAGGTAGCTTTCCGCGCAGCGCCAGGACGCGATGCGGTATTTTCGAGCCACCCAAGATAAGACACTAACTTGACCTTAACTTTGTCAGGGCGCCCCTGGTATCTGGAGAACGTGAACAGACACTGTCTGGCAGCTCTCGTAAAAGCTGACTGGGGAATGGATTCTGAGTCATTTCATTTATTGCCACTACAGTTCTGCGAGGAAGCTTTTCCTCTCTGCCAAACTTTAATTATTTATGCTCTTTTAGGAAACGAAAGGAGACGGGGGGGGGGGACACCCAGAGCCAGTCCCTTCCCTGCAGAGCCTTCGGAATGGGTTCCTCCAGTGAGGCGACAGGAAAACAAAAATGTGGGGAGATCACCTTTGTCCAAGGACGGTTGGACTGGCGCCGTGCCCCCCCCCCACATCATTGAGGGGGGAGGACGCAGCTGGGAGAGGCGGGGTGGAGGGACACCCCCCCACACCCGCAGACATGAATATTTACAACGGTTCCGGATTTCTTCTCCGCCCGCCGGCCTCCCGGAAGCCTCCGCAACCCGCCTCCCTTGGGGGGAACCCCCAGGCCTTAAAAGCGTCCCCAGGTCGGCCCTCTGAGCTCGCAACCAATTTAGTGCCAGACGAGGCCGTTTTTTCTCGTTCTAAAACCTTTTTCTTATCTAAGAGGCCCGCATGGACTGCGGCATTGCGGAAGACGCGTTTGGCTTTGTGCTAGAGAATGTTGAGCACTCAGATTTCATCACTTCTCTCTGGCGTTTGCTTTTTTACGAATTTCGCCGTGGTTCCGAATCTCGGTCGGGACCTCGACTAGGGAAAGAAGGAGGGCACAGCCGTCTTTGTGCGGATCAGTAAGGGGGAAAGATTTGGAAAACACTCCTGAATCCCCAACCGACAGACAAGCTTTTACATTTAAAATAATTTAATTCTCTTTGAGGAGTGATCTCCATGAATACCCCCCGCCCCAAGCCTAAAGGAAAAGAACGCGGCGATGTAATGGTATATTTTGGAAGAAAACGGCCTACGCGTGTTGCCTTAGGGCCTGACCCTGAGTAAGTCCAGGTTCTTATTCCCTTCTCCAGCCCTCCAGACCCAAGGTCTGAATGCGGCCTCCGTCTTTGTTCAGTTGTTTTCGAGGAGGCAATCTTCGAACGCAGACTCAGACTGGGAGACCTGGTTCCGGGTGCCACCTCCTCCTTGGGCCCAGCCAAGCGGGGAAATATTTCTGCCAATCCGGCCTCTGCAGCCTATTGCTTCTTTTTTCTATTGTGTGTGTGTATGTATATATACGCATTTTTTAAAGGAACGATTAAAATACATTAAAAAAATATGCATCAAATTCTCTTAAGGGGATTTGAAACGTGGAACACTTGGTATTAGAGATTTAGCAGTTTTGCTAATTCTCCATCTTGATAAAAACTAGTCATTCTCTGGCTTCCTTCTACTAGTGAGCTGGGGGCTACAAGAGGACAGTGAGTGTCAAAGAGGTGCTGTCTTTCCGACCTGAGCCAGAGGCTCCTGTGGTGCAGAGGCCACAATTCCCAAGGAAGCGGCCTGGTGGGCTCCCCACTGACTGCCAGTATCGAGGATTTCCACAGGGCACAGCTGTTCTGGAGAAGTCTGACCAAAATTTGGCAAGGAGAGATGTTTTCTATCGAAATCTGAGGAATTTCAAATTGTAGCATTCTCCTCAGAAAACGATGTTTGAAAATTTAGACAAAGTGCAGAAGTCCTGGCCTGCAGCAAGCCGTGGTTCCTCAGAGGGTATGAGGCCCGTGGCTCCCCCTCCTTGGATGTTTCATACATATTTTGTTCACATGCTTTTATACACGATTTCCTGATTTCCTCAGAAGCCATTTTCTCATTTAAGGAACAGTCAACACCCGCCATGAAACACCAATCAGGAATGAAAAACGAATTTGGGGGCCTGAAAAACATTAAGAGGGAACCTGAAGCTGTTTGAATAATCGACATTAGCTCCCTCACAGCTTAGCTGGACACTGGGTATTTATTTCTGATTAAAACATATCTATCTGTTTGATATATACAAGCTATTGTTTTTGATAAAATCAAAACAAAACAAGACATGCATGACAACTACTAGATAGCAGAGAAATGCAGCTGGCCTGAACAGTCAACTGAGTTCAATGGGGCTGAGGCTCAGGGCTCCATGTGCGGTGCTCACTCCTGGTTGAAGCCCTGGGCCTCCATGGAAAAGAAGCCATTAGACTTTGGGAAGGAATCCTGAATCCTCAGGCTGTTGCGCATCTCACTGGGAGTTGGGGGCGCTACTTTGCAGAAAGGGAGGGAGAAGAGACAGGGATGGTGGCAGAAGCATGAGGGCCCTTCAGTTCACTGAGGTTCAGGCTGAACACCCCAGCACATCCAGGACAGCTCCTGCTGGGTGGCCAGGAGCCCATCTCCAAAGGGTGAGCCTGACAGGGCCCAGGACCTTGCAGGCTCTGCTGAGGCAGGCCAGACATGGTCTCTGATAGGGACGGTGGCTTGGCCTTTGATGGAGTTGGCTGGTGGCACAGAAAGTGAGGAGAATGGAACGCCTGGTCCTCTCTGCTTGTAAAGAGCAATAAGGAGGGGCTGTGACTCTGAGGGGCCTCCTCTCCGCTCCCTGACTGGTGAAGCTTTCCCTTCTCGCTTCCTGTGGTGGTGCATTAGGGTAATTTAAGAAAGAAACACACATCAATACCTTTTCCCCACCTCACAGGAAAGCCATATTTACAATCAGAGCAGAGCACACCCCCCCAATCCCTCCTCCATATCTTTCCCTCCTGCTTGTACAATCCAGCCTCAAAGCCAACTGGCAGCCCCCCTTTCCAGGGCTGAGAGCTGCTAGCTGTGGGTCCAGTTACAGGGTGCAGAAGCCCAGCCTAGGTAAATGTGGGGAGGTGGGAGAAGCAGGGGAGTTTTGCCAGAGCTTTCTGGAAATTGCCCCAGCCTCCCCATCCCATCCCAGGGAGGAAGTCTCCAGTCCACTCCACCTAGTTGGAGGGGCCAGTCCAGCCTGCATTCTGAGGTATCTCCAAGTTTGTCAGGCCACCTCTCCCCGCTCTTCCCCTTTCCTCCAGAAGTCTGAAGGTCTAGGGAGGCTTTTGTCCTCTCAAACCAGTCAGGGCAGATGAGAGGGGGGAGGCGGCACCCTTTCCTTCCACCACTGGAGATTCTGGCTATGCTTGGGCTCCAGAGAGACCGAATCCAACTGCAGCACTTTCCACTCGTTCTGGAAGCCTTTCTAAATTCACCCCTACTTGGAGCTCTCCCTAGGCGCCTGCTAAATGCAGAAAGGGCTGAGAGAGGGAGTAAGATAGACTAACCGGGTGGAAGAGAAAAATCCAAGTACGAATAAACAACGGTCAAAACGCCCCAGCCAAGAACCAGAACAGGTGATCACAGGCTCCCACGTGGAAGCCTCAAGGCCAAGGTTGCGCTGTGACTTCTGAACGCCCCTCAACCAACTCTCAGAAAGAGGGAAAAGAGCGGATACCCCAATGGCCTGGTCTCAAAATCTCCTGATGGTTTCCGGCCTAGAGACTGAGCAGGAGGGTGCGGAATCATCAGAGAGAGGGACAAAGGCAAAGCCCCAGCCCCGCTTCTCCCCACGTTAGGCCTCGGACCCAAATGTCAGGCCTAGCCCTTCCTCTGGCCTCCAGCGCGGCTAGTAGAGAGCCAGTGCCTGCTCGCGCAGCACCACGCGCTTCTTCTTCATGCGCCGATTCTGGAACCAGATCTTGACCTGCTGGTCACTGAGGTTCAGCCTGTTGGACAACTCCTTGCGCTTCTGCCGGTTGATGAATTCGTTGAGTAGGAATTCGTTCTCCAGCTCGGCAATCTGCTGCTTTGTGTAGGGTTTCCGCTTCTTGCGGGCCCTTCCTGGGGCCGACCCCCACGTTAGGCCTGCAACACAGCCCCAGCCCTCGTCAGCCCGGCCCTATCCCAGTTGCCTGCCCGCCCACAGCAGCCCCCCACACCCATGCTGTCCCCTGCACCCCATCTCCCTTCCCGGCCCAGACTGGCCCAGGTAACACGGCCACCGTTTACCGTCGGGCAGCGAAGGTCTCAGGCAAGAGGCGACGCCGGCCGCCTGCACTGTCATGTTCAAGTTGAGCTGGCCCTTGGCGTCGTCCTTGAAACTGGCAGAGGCGCAGGGGGCCACATCGAGCAAGGCAGCGGAGCCAGCCGCCTCGCGCCCCACACCAGCATAATCGTACTTGGCCGCTTTGAGGGCAGCGGCCCCGGAAGCCAGGCTAGACTCGGGAGCGAAGAGCGGCCGCCCACGGCCGCGTTCCTCTGGCCCAGTGGCCGCGTCGGGGGCATAGAACTTGGCCTGCTCTTCGGGTCGGTCCTTGGCGCCCGGGGGCTGCAGGCCAAGGGGGCCGGAACCAGCCAAGTAAGGCTGCGAGAAGCCACCGAAGGCGGTGGCGCCGGCGGGCTGCGCGGGGGCGCAAGAGGCTGGCGCAGCAGCCCAGGGCAGCCCGCCGCGCGGGTAGGAGATGGGGGGAAGCGCGGCCAACTGGCCGCCATTCGGCCGCAGGTTGGAGAAGTAAAAGGAGTCGGGCGACTGCAGATTCAGAAGCGAGCCCACATAGCCCGCTCTGTAGAGACTGCGCTCACACATCTCCAACAAAGGGCTTCGGCTGCACTCGCAGCAGTATTTAGTTACAACCGGGAATAAGAGGACTGGCTCAGACGATTGGACAAAACTTTGCCTGCAGGTTCTTCAAAGCCGGTCATTTCAGCACCGCCTACATCCCCCTACCCGTTTTTTCCCCCCCTTCAGGGTATTATGATAACACCCGCAATGTTCGATGGCGAGCGGGGAGGCTGCCAAGCAGAGTCGAGACGTGTTGAACTGCGGTTAAGACTTCCAGGCCTGGCTTCAGGAGCTGGGGGCATCCGGCAGAGGACGCCTTTGCCCTGCTGTCCCTTGGGACCCTTCCCGGTCTTGATTGGCTTTGCACTCCTGTTTCCCGTCGGCTACCTGGGCCCGGCTGGTTTCTCCTGGCTTTAAATTGCGGCTGAGGCCTTTTTCCAGTAACTCGGCTCCTCTCGACTTGTCCGGCGGGTCCCCAGCCCTATCCTGAGCCTTTCCTAGCTCTATCCCCACCCTCGCTAGAAGTTCTCCGGAGGGACTTCTGCTCTGGGGATCTGACAACGAAAATCCGCCGCCTGGGCCTTCAATCCAGGCTGCAGATCCAGCCGGAGAGGCTTGCTGAAGGCGGAGAAAGGCATTACAATCTCTGCCCAAGCTTTGTGCCCAGGAAGGAGGCTTCGCACCACTCCTGGTGCATCTCAATGGCCAGGGCCTCTGCTCCTAGGAAGTCAACATTCAGGTCCATGGAAAATGCCAGCCCAAGGGCCGGGCATCTCGATTTGCCAGGCGTGAACAAAGGCACATTTCTTATATCTTCGAAAGTCACCTTAATGACTACACCCTGTAAATCGTAACTCCAAGGTGTCCATCCACCGCGTGCCGGGCAGAGCAGGAAGCGCTCCGTCCACTGGGTGTGGAAAGGCAGAAGAGCCAGAGCCACCGGCTGGAGAACAGGGGGGCCACCGAGGCAGCCAGCTAGTAGCGCTCCTTGGTTGGGTGCCTCCAGAGGCATGGGTCGCTGGCGGATTCGCTGGTCCTGAGAACAGAGAGGCGGGTTGAGGCAGCGCTCTCTCCGAGGCAACCATGGGGAAGAGTGTGCGCAGCCTCCGCCGCAGGCGGTCCTGTGTGGTCTGGCCAGAGGGCTAGGGGTTCTCCCCTCCCGTCCCAAGACCTCCAGCGACCGTGTGATGGGCGCCTGCCCCAGCCTGCAGCCCGCCCTGCGGCCTCCGAGCCAAGCTGGAATTGGTTAGAGCCTCCAGCTCCCGCACAGAGACCACACAGGCGCCGCCGGAGGGCAAGGCTGACCACCGCGCTGCGACTTTATTGTGTGAGTTATGGCGACCAATTGGGCGGCTCTGGGGAACGCAATCGACCTCTTCCTCCCGCTCTAGGGCGGAGGGGGGGGCGGGGAAATGGGGTGGGCAAGGCCAGGACTCCTCAGGGCTCTACTCATTTCCTTAGGAGCTCAGGCTTAGATGCACATGCTCCCAGTCCTTTCAGGAGGGGTGTAGGCACAAGCTGCAACCCCAGTTCCCAGGAACTTAGGGGGCCCAGGTGTGAGGCCCTGATGCCCCTTATTTGGGGGAACCCTCCCTGTTCTCAAGGTACTCAGCCTCCCCAGGCCCCAAAGTTCCAGCTCCAGGGATTCATCCCTACCCTGCTGCAGTCTCGGATCTTCCCAGCTCAGGGCACAATTCCCCAGCATTTCTAAGTCCAGGGGAGTCTCCTCGGGGCCCTTGTGCAGCCTCACAGCCGCGGTTTGCCCCTCGGGACTGAAGTCAGAAAGGAATTAAGTGAGAAACAGAACAGCTATACTCCCTTCATTGCTCCTTGGCCCCAAACAGAGCCCAGCCACCCCAGTTTATCTCCTGGGTTTATGACTTTCGAGGCCCGCCAGCTAAGGATGGATGCACGGAGCGGGGAGCGGGGGACCTGGAGGCGGGGGGGGGGGCGGGGGGAAGGGGGAGCTTAGGAGACCTGGCTTGTGAGAGAGAGAATAAGAAAGAGCATTTGGATTCGAAGCTGAAAGGCTTGCTTCGCCAATGCCACCGATCGCCCAGGAGATGGCGAGCGCGCTCCACGCCTGGCGAGGCGCCGCTGCACGGTCAAGATCAACAGTGAAGGACGGTGCGGCCAGCCTGAGGTCGCCAGCCCCCGGCGGTCATGGCCTGCTGCTAGGAGCAGCAAAGCGCCTCAGAAAGCCAGAGATCATGGCGGCAAAGCTGACTCAGAGTGAGCCAGCGGACTGCTCGGTGCGGAGAAGGGTCGCGGCAGCCCCATTGTCTAGCTGCGCGTCTAGCCTCTAACGCCGTGCATCACGCGTAATGCTCGGGCCTCGGTCCTCCACCGGCGGCGCTCGAAACCTGCCGGGTTTCTGAGATGCTCTTCCTGCGGCCTCTGGATCTCCACCCGAAGGCGAGGCCCAGCTTCCTCGTCCCCCTGGCTCCCCGTGGGCCTCCCTTCCAGCGTCCAGGCCACCTACCCCCTCCTCACTTCCCTCTTCTTCCGCCGCAACTCGGAATATAAAAGAAACGCTTATAAACAGTTAAGTCTTCAGCTGTTACTGATTTGGCCGTCAATTCAAATTCCACGGGACAGCGTTTGAGCGTAGTTTTAATCTCCAACAAACCTCCCATTTCTCTAAAGCGGAGGGAATCTGACGTGCAAACTACAGATGAAAGTAAACCCCCAAGGCAATCCCCCACCCACGATTGGGAAACCGGAGACAATGTACCTGGGAAATGGAGTGCGACCCTGGGGTCTGGGATTTACAAAAAAGAAGGGGGTGGGGAGTGGAGGAAGCCAAGGGGAAGAAGGGAAAACAGACCCGTTTCAGATGAAAATACATTTTGTAGGAAGAACAGCTAAAATGTTAGTAACCCTTCCCAAACCAGACGTTCGAGCGGGGACCATATGGCCCCTTTTTCGGGTGTTATTTCTTTCCCGGAGAGAGAATAGCGGTCACTTTCTTTCTTTCTTTCTTTCCTTTTTTTAATTAAAACGAAGTTGGCTGCCCGCAGTCGCTCTGACATGAAAGAAATCAAGCTGAGCCAGACAAAACGAAAGTAGCTCCCTGGCCTTGGGTCTCTGCGCTTTCTCTCACAGTCATAAGGAAGTCCTTCTGCCAGAGGAGTTTACATATTTTGTGAGATTTTAAAAATTTGTATTTAACTTACATATCGCAAAGTTAAACCAGTCGCAAAGTTAGCCACCACTAAATTGATTGCTCTGGGCGCTAACAAAGACGGGTCACTCCGCTCCTCAGCGGCCATTTCCCTGAGTGGCACAGGCCTCAAAGAGCGAGTTCGCAGTACCTAAAACTTGAGTGTAGAGGTTTAGGGTGTACATACTTTTGGTTTCAATTGTCAATTATTTTGTGCAGGCTGCCCAGAGAATGTATTATTGGATAAGTCTGAAATGGTTATTTTTCGATTGCCAAATATGTGTATGTCTTCCTAATTTCAGGACTTCCCTAGCTCAGACATTCATAACGGCCTTTCTAGGTCGAAAACTTCCAAGAGAGCCAAGTTTTACTATACTTTGGCACACAACACTGTTGATGTAAAAATAAACAAAGCTATTTGAATAAATTGATAATATTAAAGAGAAGTAAAATTTTATTGGAGGTTTTTTTTTGAAGTGGTCTGGTAAAAATTATATCACTTCAGACACTGCAAACTATATCTGCATTTAAAGACATTTCTACTTATGTTAAAGCCGCAAGGAAAGGGGACAGAGTGGTGGAAGTCGGAGCATGGAGGTTTCAGATACCAGACTCCTGTTGAGCTTCATTCATTTACAGAGAACATAATAGTATACCACAGAGCAAGGTTCTATAATAAATAAGAATAGAAAAAAAGAAAACAACTGTATAAAGACTTAGAGGAAACAAGAAAGTTCTGTTTATTTGCATTTCCCTAGGAGTAAAAAGAGATTTTTAAATGCCTGAAGCTCTGCCCATGTATTCCAGCTCACAGACATTGCATCTACAAAAATAAACTCTCAGTTGTATAAATATGCAGCACTTTAAAAGTCATTGTTTATTGTCACTTTCAGAAACATCTTATTTTCTTCTTGGACCTCCAATTTTTTCACTTTTGTTAGATGCTTTGAAGCTCCACAAGAGGCCCAAGTTCTTAATCAGTTTCTGGATAAATGTTCCCACCCATGGCCACGTTGCTGCAGCCTCTTCCCCGGGACTGAATTCCCACAGACCCACGGCCAAGGAGAGGGGGTCCATTTATACCGTTCATGGGTCATTCTGCCAATCGCAGCTATTTAAATATCTGCATCTAGAGCTGGAAAAATGAAGGCACTCATGAGGACACATCTTCTTATTTTCTAAGTAATGATTATACAAAGCAAAATCTGCAAAGTGTATTAAAACCATACAACTAAAACAGCAAGTGAAAGACCTAAAGTCGGAAGGATTGTCTTCATTCCAATATTGATACAAACCCTATTTAATAAGGTAGCTGCTTTTAAAGACATCACAGTACCTTCAGCTTCTGTTTTTAGACTTCCCCCGGTGACCCCAGAACACTGCCTGCCCAGGGCTGTTTCCACTTGCCTCAGGGAGACTGCTGTGAGCTAATGATTCAATTACCCAATTACAGGATATGAATGACTTCAAATCACTCTGCCCTAATGGATTATGAAGATAATCAGTGCTGGAAAGACATATAAAGTGATTTAAAAAAATAAAACCCTAAAATTCAAAGGGCACTTCTGAAATTCATTTGTGGGGATTATTAAAAAATATGTCAAGTCCTTTATACTGGCCTGGAGGGAGAAACAGAACATTAAAAATGTCATAAAAATAAACCTAGACAAGAACACAACCAATAATAAGCAAGTAAGAAACAGAACTACAGATTGGGCAGCAAAAGATTTTAGAGCCAGATATGGGAAAGAGAGGAAAACGATTCACAAAATTTGCCATCACAGGCAGGGGATTGGGAATTAAATACATATTCAAGTCTTTCAAAAGGTCTTTTGACGTTTAAACTGTGGCCAACCTGGTCCACATCAGGAGACAGTGTCTTTGAGTTTGGAGACGATTTTCTTGTCCTTCACTCTTCGGTTCTGAAACCAAATGGTCACTTGTCTCTCGGATAGATTCGTGGCAGCTGAGATTCGCCGCCGCTTGTCCTTGTTAATGAACTTGTTAATGGCATACTCATTCTCCAGTTCTTTGAGCTGCAGTTTGGTGTAGGGCACCCTCTTTTTCCTCCCCCGGCGGTAGACACACATGTCCGGCTGATTTAGAGCCACATCCCCTGGCATAAATAACAGCATGCGAAAAATTAGACTGGGATATCTGGAGCACCCGGCTGGGGTCTGTGTGTGTGCATTTTGGGGTGGGAGTGCCATGAATAAAGAAAGCTAGGCTGTTTACACTTTATTATTATTTACACAGACATTATTTACACGTTAATAGGGAAAGATTATTTGCACTTCAAAGTGAAGGCAAATTTGATGGATCATCATGGGTCCTCAAACCGGCATCTTAACAAGCCTGCATGATTTTATGGTGTGGTTGCTGGGGATGCTCATATGAACAGTTTCTGCAAACTCAGGTCACACACACAAACATACACAGATCAAAAACAAAAACAAAATAAACAAACAAAAAAATCCAGGTCTTTTGCTCAAGCTTTGATTTCCTGTGTCCCGGCAGTTTGAAGCTTGTGGGATCTAAGATTTTGAGGCACCCTGGGGCAGTTGTGTACTAGAGAAGTGGGGCCCCAACTTTGTGACACATCTTAGGAAAGAGACCCCTTTGGGGAGGAGGAAGGAGGGGCCAGAGCAAAGAACATGCAAAGACCCTCAACTTCAGGAGAAAAACATGCATGTGGACACTCACACAGGAGGGAAAAGGGTGTGAGAGAGATGAAATCCGAGAAGGAATTTACAGTTTTCACACGAACTGGACAAACTCTATTCCACTGGGCTAAGGGCCTGGTCAACCTTGCAGGACAGGCTCCCACTCCCAAGTAAGGGCCAAACTCCTAGTCCTTTCTCCCTCTCTCCTTCCCTCGTGGTCTCCTTTTTTTCTCCATCGCCCCTACCTGGAAAGGATGATTTCCAAAAGTGGGAGCCCTGCGGCTGGTCCTTGGCGCAGTACACCTGGCTGTTCCACCCGTTGGCCAGCGTCCAGGACTGGTAGCCCTCCATGGAGATGTATGCCTCGTGCCGAGGCTCCCCGGAGCCGAAGGTGGACACCATATCGATGTAGCCGGGCACATGCTGGTAGGGACTCGTGTAGCCCTGGTAGAAGGACATCTCCTTGGCGCGCGTGGGCACCTCGTTGGCCGATACGCTGCTGCTGGCCAGGCCGGACACGTCCATGTACTTCTCCACCGGGAAGCCTCCCAGGGAGGCGTGCGGCGATGACTTGAGAGCATTCTGCTGTAAGCCCACGCCGTGCGACATGCGGCAGCTATAGTAGCCGTTGCCGAAATGGTAGCCGTAGCCAAGCGCTGGGGCGCCCGGGGGCGCTGCAGCGGCCGCAGCGGCCGCGGGCGCCGGACACTCTTTGGTGGGGGGTGCATCGGGGCGCGCCGCGGCCACGGCTGTAGACGACGACGATGAGGCGGAGCCCGTGCGCTCAGAGGCCCCGGGGTATGCAAAGCCCGAGGCTGCGGCCGCTGCTGCTGCTGCTGCCGCTGCTGCCGCCGCCGCCGCACGCCCAGAATGCGCTCCAGCGAAAACCGGCGCCGAGAGAAAACTGCGGCACTGGCCCGGCGCCGCCGCCACCGAGGAGGAGGAGGACGCGGGGGCGGCCCCGGCCGCCCCTCCGTCCGCCCGCAGCCCGTCCATGTCCCAACTCTCGGCGCGGCTCATGGCCCGGCCTGGCCCGGCCCCGGCCCTGGCCCCGGCCCCGCGCAGGACACCATAGCGCGGCGCGCCTCCTCCCTCCTCTCCTTTCTCTCCTGTTCGCTCGCTCCCGCCCTCTTCCTCTCGCCCTCTCTCCCTCTGCGAGCCTCCCGCCTCCCTCCCGCCCGCCCTCCAACAGGTTAGCTCATCGCGGGACGTTTATAAAAACGAAGTGTAGGTTGGGAGGGGGCCTGGGCCAGTCGGGGGGCCGCCTCCCGCCCCAAGGGCGCCCGCCTGGGGCCGCGCCATTGGCTGTGCAGGGCCACGTGGGGGTGGGGGGGGGCGCGGGGGAGCCTGGCTCCCAGCTCTGGCCCTGCTGGACCCACCCACCCCCGGTCCCCACCCCTCCCCAGCCCCTTGAGCGGCCCACCTCCCCTTCCCGCCCTCCAGGGACCCAGGCGTTTGCGCCGCAGCCACCCCCACGAGCTGATTGCGCGGTGGCCCATCCCCGGCCGTGTCTGCGACTGAAGAGAGCGCCGAGGCCTGCGCCTTGCCTCGCCTGTGGCTGCTTTTTAACACCTCTCCTCGGCTCTCCAAGCTGCACAACTAAACGAAGCCGAAGGACAGAGATGGTCAGAGTGTGAAAAGAGACCAATTTTTACCCTGTTGCTTAATCCCTTGGACCTTGGATCTCTAGGCCCCAAATCCAAGGGAGCTAATTTTCCCTACTTTGCGCCTTGCTACTGGGCAAAGGCATTTTAGGCATGTTATCCCAGAGGATCCTAAGAATCAAGCGCAGTTGGGACAGACCTTCCCTATATACACACACCGTGCTCCCGGAAAATGCCCACGAAGCGCCCTTGGGGACGGCGGAACAGACTTACAAGTAAAGCAAGCCGACGAAAGACCCGGCCTTTGGCACAGGGATCCTTGAGCATCTGCTCCAGCGAGAAAAGTCCAGGAATGCCTGGTCCACGCCATTCGCCTCTACACTCTGACCAGTCGGGAGATGCCTCCCCAGCTGGACTTCCTGACCCCAGCGCGGTCTCACCCAGCCCGCAGAAAGACCGGTGGAGAGCGCCGGAGAAAAAGGCCACTCTGCCGCCCGCCTCGAAGCTTCTGCGCTTTGCCCGCAGCCGACCAGCCTCTTGAGTTTTGCAGCCACCGCCCACCGCCGCCCGTTAGTTACTCACACCAATTAATTGAAAACTTTGCTTTCCAAGGGACTTTTGTTTCACTTTCTTTTCCAAGCAGCCAGCTGCAAAGAACTGAGAGGGGCAAATTAAGGAGGCGCTTTTCCCAAGCAAAGTCAGAACTTGGGAAGGCGCGTCCCACTGCAACAGGGTCTGACTTCCAGTTGGCTGAGTGGGCTCAGGGTAGCTCTGGCGGGGCTAGGCCCAGTTCTTGGGCCCTGCCGCCGGGGTGCCAGGGATCGCAGCTCTGACCCCTTCTTATCCGTTCCCTGCAATTTCTCAGTCACAGAGCCCCAGCCCACCATCGTCTGATTTTAGCCATTAATAATAGGTCGCCAAAGCGAGTGCTGGGGTGGTGCCTGTATGACTCCACCTTAGAGCAACATTAGATCTGATGAGACCAGGTTGCAGGCTTAGGTGTGGAAGTCCTTAGAGTGAGCCCACTTGATTCTCTGGCATCAACTACTCAGGCCAGCCCATCTCCAAGAAGATCGTTCCCATGTGCCTGTGATTGGTGAGGCCAGCTTGTTACCCAGCCCCGCTGTTTCCACACTCAAGACAGGCTCTGGCTGGGGCAAGAAGAGAGCCAGGAAGGCCCCCTGGCCTGGCATGGCAAAGTGGACTGCCAGTGTTGGGAATGTTGACATGCAAAATGAAGTATTTATAACAATCTCAAATAAAGGGGAAAGTTAATAGGAGGGGTACCGGAAAGAAAAAATGAGAGAATTTGACCTTTTCAAAACCCTAGACATAAATATTCATGATCAAATTTGAATTAGGAGGTTCTTGAGCATTTGCTGGGAGGAATAGGCACCAGAAGTTTGCTGATGAGATTTTGGCCACTTAGGGGATGGTTAAAGTTGGCAAGAGAAGCTGAATGGACATTAAGGCAAGGCCAGTAAGGGCCAGGTGAAATGGTTGCTGACTTTTTGGAAGGATTTAGCTGGGCCCTATTTATCTAATTTTGGTACCAAACCAATCACAGGATGCCATTTTGAAATACTTTCCTTTTCTTTTGCCTCCCTTTTTTCTCTGAGAGGGAAAGTATAGAGATAAAAAAAATTTTTTTTCTTTTCCGTGACCTCAAGAATAAAATTTTCAAAAATATTTTTAAGGCATAACTGGATCCAATGAACATTCAGTCTCCAAAAACTAAATATGCCTGTGGTTTTGTGTGCTGAGACTCCTGTTCCATATTCTATCTGATAATTATGTCTTAACAGCTGATTATATACTAAAAAAATGAAGAAAGTGAAATTAAGGTAGGAGGGAAAGCCTTGGCAAGTTTTGCGGATTTTTGATAGCTCATTGCTTTGTACTTAATTTTCCACGCTGTAAATTAAGTTGTGCAAGATTGGGGGGGGGGTGTCGAATTAATGCTGTAGTTGAAAGAGACTTCTCAATGGTAGCCGTGCCTGCAACTTCCCCGTGGAATTTGGGCATTTCTCTGCCCACTCTAGTGAATGTTCAGAGGCTGGGCAGGCTTCGAACAATAAGGAGCTTTGGCTCTTGCTCTCCCACTGCTGAACCTGCCCCCAGAGCAGCCTGTGCAGCCCCAGCCCAGTTAAAAGGGGTTCTCCTTAGGAAAGGTGGCTTTGACAGGGCACTCTGTGGGTCCCTAAACCCAACGCCCCAGGGTAGCTGCTGCCATCGTGTCATAGGGCTATGGCTGAGAACCAGGCAAAGTTGGACTGCTTTATTTATGAATTAATGACAAATGGAGAGACATCGTTTACAAGCCGAGAGCCGTGGGTAGGGAAGGAATTTTGAGGCCGACTTCACAGAGCCATTTCATTTAGTTTGTACACCCTGTGTCTGAGCTGACGTCAGGTTCAGTCTTAACAGCAAGCCTTCTGGCTGACCCTGAGTATGTGTGTGGGGGGTGTTTTATGTTGGGGCTTTAACAACACAAATAGTCTTTGTTAAATGAAAATCCTTCACAACCAGAGATGATTCTAAACACTGAAGTGTTATTCCATGAAACTAGTTTTACCACTTTTTCTGATTTTGGTGAGAGACACCCCCACACTTCATTGCCCAAAGTCTCACTTTGCCAGAGTGAGTGCCATCAGCTCTGCCACTGTCTCCCATCAATTGGCTCCTCTCCCTCCACTTGCATCCTTTTTCAGGAATCGGTGCTGTTCTGGAAGTCACATTCTCTCTTTTCTCTCTTGTAGATCATCTTTGAAATCATGTCCCTGCCCTGGGTTGGGCAATGGAAAGATGTAGGCTGCGATTTAGATTTAGCCGAGAAACTAAACTGCCCTGCTTGACAAGACAGCAATGGGCTCAATTGATCAATGGCCATTAGGGCTTATATCAGAGTGGGGTCCTAGAGATTCCCTTGAAATCGTTTTCCTTGATGGCCACAACCTGGAAGTGCAAGATGCCTCCTAATTACTTGTAAGAAACAAAAGATTTGGTGGAGAAGTGAATTTCAATTCCGAAGTAAAGTCTTACACCCACAGGAAGTGGCTGGACAGTGTTCACCCGGAAAGCTGTGCCATGCCACCTTTGAAGCTAATTTTCCCTGCGCAGGCGATAATCATCATTCAAACTATCAAAAGAATAAAAAACAGCACATCTGGGATGGGGGGGGAACTCTAGCAAAAGCCAGACAGTGTAATCCTGCATTCCAGCACTTTCTATATCTGACATGTATTCTGTTTGGGTTTAACAACACAATTAGGCTTTATTAAATGAATATCGTTTGCAACAACAACAACAAAAAACCAAACCTCCCCAAACCCGAAGATTATTTGGTGAAACCAGTTTTGCCTCCCCCAGGGCAGTGAGCCTTTGTTTGAGACGGAGAGAACCCCTCCAGCCCTGGCGGGAATTAACCTCCGCGAGGGTCTTCATCCTCAGAGGAGCACTAATCTAGCTGCGAAGGACACGCAGGAGGGTGGGACCTGAGCGCGAAGATTTGGCAGCTTGTTACTTTCTTTGGAAAACAAAAGCTGGGACCGCAAGCAATTTGCTGAGGTTTTGTCAAGGGGTGGGATTGACCTCGGAATACACCTTTTTTTTTCTTCCAGAATTCCATTGTTAACTTTAAAGCCCAGTAAGCGCTTGCTCTGCCACTTTGAGCCTGGGTTGGCGATCCACTTTGTGGTCACCGGCAGAGCTAAGGGATGAAGGTTAGGGAAATACCTAAATGTGGGCTGGGGGTGGGGACTCGCTGCTGGTCCAGTGGCGGGACTCGGCTTCCCGGCTTGGCGGGCCGCAGTTCCACACGCCTGGCGCTAGATGTCCCTGCAAGTTTTTGCGGGCGCGCGAGCTCAAGGCAGGTGACGGGTCTGGGTAGCCTCAGAGTCCAGGGAGAAAGCCACCCACTCACCACTTGCGATGTCCAGTGGGGCGCGGACTTGTTGGGGGAGGGAAGAAGAGAGACAGAGGCAGCCAGAGAGATCCGGACGAGACAGCGAGAAGCGGCCTGCCGAGGGACGGTAGCATGAAGCCGTCAGTGCGAAGCCAGGCTTGGAGTCACTAAACCTGTGTCTTCCCTTATAAACAGAAACCTCCAGCCACCCGGCCGCACTTAGTCTAAAAGAAAACGTGCCCAGGGCTCGCAGCCCTGGCTCTAGCCATCCTGTTTCCCACCACTCCTCGCAGCCCCAGCCCTCAACAGGCGTCCAGACTCGGGTTCGGCGGGTTCTTGGCCCTGGCTGGGGCGCGAAAGAGGGGAGTCAGGCCCGAGCAGCAGCGGGGCTCCGCAGCAGCCCAGGTTTTACCAGCTCCTCTCCTCTCGGGCAGCCGGGGCAGGTTTTTATTACCTGCAGTCGCAGGCCAAGAGTGTTTACCACTTCACCTCGGAGGACCCGCCGCTGCCCAAGAAATAAATATTTAGTCTGGAGGCCTAACAAAAAATTAGGCCTCTTTCATGTCTTTCCTCCTTTCGAGCAAAAAGTGCTTTTCAGTCCGTACGGAGAAAGTCTCCCCTCCCCCCCTCCCCGCCGAGGCTTCTTAAAAATTCTTGCCAAACCGCGAGGGCGTAGGTTGGATTCTTGTTTTGCTTTATTGAGTGGGTCCTGTACCTTGAAAGTGGGTAGGAGGCTTTGGCGGCCAGAGGCTGCGTCTAAAACCCGGGGACGTTTGACAGGTCTTTTCCCAGCCTGGACACTCTAGGGGAGGTGCGCGGTTTGGGCATTTCATGGAAAAAACACCAACAGAGCTGCGCTCATCTTCTCACGATTCTCTACACAGACTCAATATTTTCAAGGCAGGCCTGTATTTAAAGAAGACATATGCAAATGAGAAAAATCGATCAGAAATGCTGCGCAAAGCTTTTAACTACCTTATAATTGTGATATTATCCTAGATACGTGCCAACCAGGAGCAAACTCCTAACCCTCTCCGCCTTGCCCTGCCGGTTCCTCATCTTTGAAAAATGAACAACAGTAGTGGCTGTCTTGTAGAGTTGCTGTGAGCTTTGGGCGAGAAAATATATGTAAAAAGCGCTTAGAATTGCATAGTAAGCGCTATGTATTTGTCAGCCTATATATTTGCAACTACTAATAGTAGGTGTGGAATCTAAATAAATTAAAAGACATTAACCATTGAACTGGAATGTTCACTGTGTCCCACGTAACATTGTCTGCTCAACATAGTTTAGAGGAAAAATTACACGTGTCTTTTACTGTGAGTCGTTTCCCTAACATAGTTTCGAATGTCCTTTTGTAATAAACGTGCTAGTGTACGTGATGTTAGCGTTATTTAAAAGGTGCAAAGTAGTTTCAAAGCCAGTAATGAATGAAGGGGTCGCCGAAAAATGGTGTTTTCCCTTCTCAACAGACCAGGGCTTTGGTCCGATTTGTCCCAGCCGCCGGGACAGGGGGCACCGGGTCTCAGAGGAAGGGAGGGAGGAAGTGGGGGGCCCGCCAGTTAGGTGACAGGGGAAGGGGTCGCCGTCCGCACCCCAGCCCGGGGCAACGGCTTCGACGATTGGAAAGCTGCTCACAGTCGCGGTAACTGCGAGGAAAACAGACGGGGGCGCCAAACGACAGCAATAAAGGCCTCGGCAGACTTCCGCCCGGGCCGCGCCTCTGCCGCCCCCCACCCCCTGCCTCGGGCCACGGACCGCCTCCCATCGGCCCGAGATGGACCGAGGTGCCACATTCAGTTCGGAACCAGCCCCGGAGCAAGGAGAGTTCCCTTGTGAGGGGGGTTCCCTTGCCAGCCCCTGGGGCAGCGACCCTCCCCCCCAGCTGCTTGTGGCCTGCCAGGGGCGGTGGAACTGGGTGTTGGGTCTGGGGAGTCGGGGTGGGGGGGCCCTCCGGAGGGCTGGGCTCCGGCAGGAAGGCCGGAGCGAGGGGGGCGCCCCGAGCTCGCAGCCGGGTGGCATCTGGGGACGGGGCGGAGGCGGACGCCGGGTCAAGTTGTCACCTTGGTTCCAGGCCCCCACTCACCCGACCCCCCTCCCCCACCGCGTGCCTACCGAGCTTTCCGTTTCTCACCTTGGGGAAAATTTTCATTTACTACTTTGAAGAGGTGGAATTGATTTTCGAAGCAAAGCGCGCGTTGTTGAAATAAGTTGGCGCCAAGAGGAACAGGAAGGAAACTTTTGGCGTTGACTATATGTGTGTGTATATGTATATAAATATACTTCACACCTCGCCTCCCCTTACATTCCTGACGCACCCCCAACGGGTCCAAGGCTAAAAGGAAAGTGCCAACAGAGCGATGGGCAAATAGATGTCGGATTTGCCACTAACGCACCCGGGTGTGCTGGGCGTGGCAGGAGGGGGAGGGAGGGGGCCCGATAGGGGTGCCGGTTGGCGCCGGGGCGAGAATGCAGGACCCGCGCCCAGAGCTCAGATTCCCAGGGTCTCTTGGCCGCTTTGGAAGATCTCGGGCTGACCTCGGTGTCCCGTCCCTGTCCTCTCCTGTACCGTCCCGCAGATCTCTCCCCTTGGACCTCCTGACAGGAGGGCACAGCTCATCTCAGGTCCCGGCAGGGTGGGGCGGAAGTGCGAGAGGCGCCGCAGCGCGGCCTTGAGAGAAGATTGATCATCGTTAAAATGGTTGCCATCGGCGTCATTATGACCATCAGTGTTATCGCCCAGAGGCTCAGCTGCCAAGCTGGGGCCGCGAGGAGCAGCAGCAAGGCTAGTGGGCGATTCTTCTTCGCGCCCGGTCTCAGAGCCGGGAATACCCAGGGCTACAGGTAAGGGGATGGGAGGACACAGAGAAAGAAGAACAAGATGGGGAAGGGAGGGCAGCGATATGGTCGGGGGAGGAGGCAGAATCTCCACTTTGCCCCTTTGAATTCGAAATCTGGCAACTTCGCCACAAATAATTCGATTTCAGAAGGGAAGGGGAAAGCTGGCAAAGGAAAAAGCGGATTTGGGGTGGCCCATAAAAAAAATTTTTTTTTTTTTGCCCATACGGCACTGTAAATCTCGACTGTGTTTAAAGTTAGCTGTCGAATTCTGCTATCGAATCATCCAGTCGAGTTTATTTCCCCCAGGGAAAATGCGTAGGCGAGAAGGGGAAATGCGTAGGCGAGAAGTCTATCTATCAGCAGGATTATAAAAGTAAAAAACCCAGGACTTCGAGTTCCGAACTCACTCTGCAAGCTGTATTAGAAAATCAGAGAGGACCTAATGATTTCCGTTTGGTTATGCTTGCCCAACGCGCTTCCCCAGCCATGTAGCACGAAAGTGCTTTCAAAGCTCCAGGAGATATTTCCTTTTCCTCTTTTTCTTCTCTCTTTCTTTCTCTGTCATTGTGCTGGGATGGGAGGAGAGCAGCCAGGTGGAGGCAGAGAAGTAGGGAGGGAAAGAACTCAGAGTCCTATTTGTTAAATGAAATACATATTTGGTTCTGAAATTCGAAAGATAAGTAATCTAGAGCGGTGCACAAGGTCTCCTTACGCAACTCTTCCTGTATCCTCCCCCTTGTCCTCCCCCCTCTCACGCCCCCAGCTTGTAAATGTTAAAAAAAAAAAATCTTTCCCAATGATCTACTCTGGAAACTCAAAGCATTATCTATTATTTAACACGTATCTGTGTCCGAGGAAAAATGAGGAAGGCGCTGCATGATTAGGACCTAAGGGGCAACCCAGCAAACTGAAAGCGTAATGATGCCCCTAAATGAAGGGGGAAATGTGCTGCGGCGCGCTCTATTAATCAGACTGTCAATTTCACCCCCGAGGCCAAACCCCCGAGCGAGCAGAGCGGGCTCCGAGCGGGCAAAGGACCAGAGCCTCCCTCTTCACTTCTTGTCTCTTCTCGCCTCCTACCTGGATCTATTTGTCTGCTCCGAAGCCGCCTTCATTACCCACTGACAGGAGCGTGTATTTATTTGCTTATAAACCTGTTACAATAAATGATCATTCGAACGGCGTCATTCGTACCTTAATGACGAGCGGGCGCTACTTTTTGATGAATGACATCTCGGGCTCGGAAGGATGTATGGGTCATTTTGACCAGTCATTCCCTCGCTCTGGCATCCCACAATTTTTCCGCCTCCCTCCAAAAGAGATAATAATACTTAGAGGCGTTCGCTGGGGCTGAATGAGAATTAGCCCTAGGCGCAGCCCATCATTAGGACGGGACAGCCGGGCTACTGTGACATTTTTTAGAAAGCTGAGATGATGGAAAGAATAAGAAAAGAGATGATTCTGATGGAGAGAGGGCTGCACAGCCCCACGGCAGGCAAGAGGTTCTCCAACTTGTCCGATTCGGCTGGCAATGCTGTGCTGGAGGCCCTGGAAAATTCGCAGCACCCGGCTCGCCTCAGCCCGCGCCTGCCGTCCGCCCCCCTGCACGGCGCTCTAGGAGACCTCCCCGCCAAAGGCAAATTCGAAATAGACACTTTATTCAACCTGCAGCACCCCGGCAGCGAAAGCACCGTCTCGTCCGAAATCGCCTCAGCCTCTGAGAGCCGCAAGAAGCCGGGTCATTATTCAGAGGCGGCCGCCGAGGCCGACATGAGCAGCGACGTGGAGGTGGGCTGTTCTACGCTGCGCTCCCCCGGCAGCCTCGGTGCTGCGCCGCTCAAGGAAAACAATGGCAAAGGTAATCGACCGCGCCGCCCGCGCCGTCGCCCTCTTCAGCCCCATCCTCCCTGCTGACCCCCGCCGGCCCTTCCCGGTCCCTTTGCCCCTCTCTGGCCCTCTGCACGCGAGCTGCCAGGAACTGGCTCCGGCGGGGGCGGGACGATGCTGGGGACCGTGCCCTCGCGCTCAGCTACTTGAGCCTCTCAGCGTGGCACAGGCCTGGGACGCCGAGCCGCCCCGCTCGTTCCGGCTCCTGAGCCGGAGAAAATGTGTCCGAACACGGGTCCAAAAGCCCGAGCCACTCTAGCGACCCCGGGCCAGCGGATAAGCCACGCTCAGAGAAGGGTGCATTGGGCAGCTGCTCCAAACTCCTCTGCCCACTGCCTGTGAGCCCCGGGGGCCAGGTGGAGGAGGCATTCTTCTGGGTAAGCTGGAGGGAGCTTCGCTGGGCACGTCTGCTCAACCCGCTTGGGTCAGCAGGAGAAAAAGAGATGAAAAGTAGATTCCACGCCCTAATGGCTCGGGTTTGAGCTGCTGCTGTTTTACTAATCTTAAAATAATTTTAACCTAACCCAAAAGATTGTCAAAGAAAGGTTAAAGGCCTTGCAGAAAACTGCCCGGCCATCTCCAGACCATTGTAAACCCAGAGCTTCTAAAACTACACCCGGAGGTAGGCATTTTCCCTTGGCCAATTTCCTCCTGAGTTGAAATTTACTAATCGTAAAAACCAAAAAAATTCTAATTCCTTTCTTATTTAGTTATCAAGGGCTCCCCAAACTTTACTGATTCCACTAACGGCAGCAATTTGTAAGCATGACAGACTCCATCAATTTCAGCAGCGCCTCGCCTTCCTGTCGCGGCTTCCTCCATCGGTGCGCAGCCCCGGCGCGGGGCTCCAGGTCCTCCAGTTACTCATGCGCTGTCGGCCGTTTCTTTGCCAGGGTACGCGGAGAGCGGCTCGGCCGCAGGCACCACGACGTCGGCATCGGGCTCCGGCCTCGGCAGTCTACATGGAGGCGGCGGCGGCAGCGGCGGGGGCGCGGCTCTGGGCGGCTCCGGCTCCGGCGCGGATCAGGTGCGGCGCTATCGCACTGCGTTCACCCGGGAGCAGATCGCGCGCCTGGAGAAGGAGTTCTACCGGGAGAACTACGTGTCGCGGCCCCGCCGGTGCGAATTGGCCGCCGCGCTCAACCTGCCCGAAACCACCATCAAGGTATCGATTCCAGAGCGCGCCTGCTCAGGCCTCCCCGGGGGAGTCTGGGTTGATTTTTGTTTATTTTCCCCTTTCTGGGTGGGTGGATGTTGCTGAGGGTCTGGAGACTCGCCGGGGGTTGGGGGCGAAAGGGTGTCACAAAAGGAGTTGACTTATTTATTTCTTGGCTGCCAAATCCGAAAGGTTTGCCGGCCTGGCTGACCTGGGAAAGCCCCGCAATGGCGGCGCCTCCGCCGCAAACGCTCGCCTCGCCTGGGTTCTGACCAGCTCCTGCCCAGGTGCCCTTTGCCCATGCCTATGGGGTGGGGATGGCCCCACTTCCCCCTCGGCGGCAAAGTCGCCTGACTTTGTTCCTCTAGCACGAACCAGAGGTGACACTTTTCATTTGTTCTTGATCTTGGAGATTTATTTTCCACATAAATCGTTACAACATGGAGAAAAGGATACTGTATTTTTTTTTTTTAATCGATTGGGTAGAGAAAGTAGTTTCCTAAACATTTTTATCTTGGGCAACGAGGCAAAGGCAACCTCTTGGGGTAGGGGAAACAATGAAATTGTCCTTATTGTCTTTAGGTGACTAATTTTATTATACGCCAAGCTGAGATAGCCAGAAGATTGGGCGCCTTCGTGAACACTTCCCCGGGGATTCACATCCTAGAAAAAATAAATAAATAAATAAAAAGGAAACTACACGAGGCTAGGGCAGGGGTGTAGAACTCTCTCTTCGGTTTGATCGGGTTCTTTCTTTAATTTAGGGTTGTGACGAATGATATCTAGTACTTTACTAGATACTGTGTTGGGAGGCGTAGAAAAGTCTCCTTCCCAGTGTAAGGGGACATTACTCCCGCCATTCATTTAAGGCAAATGATTCTAACAAAATCATCCCTTCAATATAAAAATCGTATCCCTGCCCCTAGGGGTAGGTCCTTACAGCTCCAAGGGCTCAAGACCTCGCGCTCCCACCCATCAGAAAAGCTGTTGCGGCAGCCTCTCTTCCAAGGCTGCCCAGAATCCCTGTACAAATCCCAGGACTGAGAGTCGGGTGCTCAGCGAGGTCGGGCACCGATGGGTGGCGGGAGGGAACGGAACGGCTGGGTGGGGATGAGAAAAAGCAAGAAGCAAGAAGGAAGGGAGCAGGAGCCCCAGAGCCGCAGCAGTCAGACACACCGGAGAAGACTTTGCGCTCAGGGGGCTGTGCCCCGCCGGTACACATTGCAGTCCTCACTGTCCCAGCTGAGGGGACTCGGGGCTGGGCCCAGTCGGAGGGGAGTAGGCCAGGCCACCCGGTGGCCCGGGAGGGACAGGAAGGCCTGGGGCGGGACCGGGGCCACGAGGCGCTCCCTAACTCGGGCCGCGGCGCGGCTCTCCCCGCAGGTGTGGTTCCAGAACCGGCGCATGAAGGACAAGCGGCAGCGCCTGGCCATGTCCTGGCCGCACCCGGCCGACCCCAGCTTCTACACCTACATGATGACGCACGCGGCCGCCACCGGAAGCCTGCCCTATCCTTTCCACTCGCACGTGCCGCTGCATTACTACCCGCACGTGGGTGTCACGGCGGCCGCTGCAGCAGCCGCGGCCTCTGGCGCGGCCGCCGCCGCCTCGTCGCCCTTTGCCACTTCCATCCGCCCGCTGGACACGTTTCGGGCCCTCTCGCACCCCTACTCGCGGCCCGAGCTGCTGTGCAGCTTCCGTCACCCGGGTCTCTACCAGGCGCCCGCGGCCGCCGCGGGGCTCAACAGTGCGGCCTCGGCCGCGGCGGCTGCAGCGGCGGCGGCGGCGGCGGCCTCTTCGGCCGCGGCGGCCGGGGCGCCCCCCAGCGGCGGGTCCGCGCCCTGCTCGTGCCTCAGTTGCCACAGTAGTCAGTCGGCAGCAGCAGCCGCTGCAGCCGCCGCGGCGGCCCTAGGCTCCCGGGGTGGCGGTGGCGGCGGCGGGGCTGGCGGCGGCGGCGCGGGGGCCGCGGGGGCCTCGGACTTCGGCTGCAGCGCCGCGGCACCGCGCTCCGAGAGCGGCTTCCTGCCCTACTCGGCCGCGGTGCTTAGCAAGACCGCCGTGAGCCCGCCCGACCAGAGGGACGAGGCGCCGCTCACCAGATAACTACGTCGTCGCCGCCAGGGGGCTGCGCCCGCCCCTCTGCGTGTGCCCGGGAGTCCCCAGTGCGCCCCCTGCGCTTTCGCGCCCTCGATGCGCCCCTGCGCTCTCTGCACGCTACCCGCTGCTACCGTTGCCGCCAGGGGGCGCCCCGGGGACCCAGCGGCCGAAGGGAACCTGCCCCGAACTGGGGGGAAGGAGCCGGCCCGAAGGTCTGGAGAGTGCCCCCCCGCCCCCTGCACACACACAAATTGTTTCTATTTTTGTATTTGCCACCCAGCCGCTTCTTCTTTGCCTCTTCTGTGTGTCTGGCCGCCCAGGCCCCGCTTCCCGCCTTTGTTCTGAGCTCTTGGTCTCCCCAAAGACAACTCTCCCCCTCTGAGTCTCGAGCCGGGCTGTGCGCCCTCAGGCCCCCGTTACTCGCTGAACCGCGTGGCCAGAAGCAACCGAGAACCAAAACAAAGAGAGGAATGGTGTGCACTAGTGCTTTGTGCGGGAAAAGCCACCCTCGAGGATTCTCCTGCTGCTCTTTCACTCCCCTCCTTCCTTTCTTTTCTTTAAACGAGGGTGGAGGGAGGTGGCAGTTTTTCTCTCAGCCTTAGCTTGTTAGGGGCCCTGCCTGAGGAGAAAGGCAGAGTGGAGGTCTGAGAAGCCCCGGAGAGCGGATAGCACTGGCGGCTGCGGATGTGTCTGTGAGATTGTTTACCGCATGCGGGAGTCAGGCCGGTGGGGCTGTGGCCGCCTTTCCCCCGGAAGGACAAAGCCCAGGTGGGAAGGGGTAGCGGTCGCACCCCGTCTACCTCCATCCACCTCCTTTTTCTCTTTCGGTTTTCGGTTTAAGTGCTAAAGGAATGGAAGCATCTTGAATGTTTTAGGCAAAAAGTGATAGCTAATGAGGCTGCCACAGCCAGGCCAGGGAAGAGAAGGGAAGGGAACGCAAGGGCAGGGCAAGATTGACAGATCGCTACCAGGTTCCACTCGATCTGAGAAATACTTGAATCTCTAGATAATATGATATGATCTTGAAGCATTTCCTTAGACACTTTTCTAAGTTCGAACTCTCTCCTCCTCTTACCCCTTTCCCTCCTCGTTTTCCTTTTTCTGGGGTAAAATGGTTCTTGGCATATTTCTCACGCATGTCTATTGCGCCTTCGCCTCTGCAAAGCCACCGCTGGGTTGCTGAGACCCGCTCTGCCAACTCTGGCTACTGGAGGGGTTTCCTTGAACTTGAAGAAGGCACATCAAAATCCACCAGTGTTACTGCCACGTCAATTTTGATGCTAATAATGTGCAGATTATGACGAAAATTGCCAATCATGCTCTCTGATGGACCTCCTTTGAATGTGGAATTGGAGAAAAGTTCCCCGCATGGAGACCTGCTGTCAAGTACTAACAACCCGCTAAGGGAAGTCATTAGGAGAGACGGATAAGAGACTGGGTACATAAAACATTGTTCTCGGTGCATAGAATGTGTGTTATTTAATGTTATCTCTGTTACCTGAAGTAATTCCGCAAAAGAAAGCCACGTTCTTATCATCTCAATTGCCAATTTTCATTTTGGTAACTTGGACGCCCTGGGCAGACTTTTCTCCGTTAAGTTGATATTCCACCAATGTGAAGAGCCT